>NC_137174.1:2555000-3832500 GCF_951804945.1 Podarcis cretensis
TTCTCACTGTCACTGCTTAACTTCATGAATTTTTAGCTCTGTGATATACTCCTATACCAAGTTAGCATGTAAAGGTTCTTCCATGAGGAGGCCTTCCTAGACCCTCGTCACTCTTGCCTTGTTCTTTTCTTACCTCTTATTTTTGTACGTTGCAACACAGGATGGGCAGAACAACTGATTGAGGCTGCCTGCTATGCATGTTGCAACACAGGATGGGCAGAACAACTGATTGAGGCTGCCTGCTATGCATGTTACTTGTGTCCAGTCTGGAAATCAGTGCACTCTAACTGAAACCCATGGGCCCAACCTGATATTGGATGGAATTTGGGAACATCCTTAATGTAAAAACAACAACAGAATCTTGTTTTCTTTTCCCTCTTCACTGCAAGAATCACCAGTTTTATTAGATATAGCTGAGAGCTGCATATGTTTATTGACTTCCCTGCCCCAAAACACTTACAGTCTAAAATGTGACACCAGGGAGGCAACCGAGGGAGAGGACAAGATGGAGGCAATGTTAAACCAAAGAACATGTCTTCGGTTATACTATGTATTAGCACATAGAGAGTTCTAACAAGTTCTACCAAAGATGTCACAGAAAGGGAAGAAAGATAAAGAGGTGGCCTCGTGTTCCTGGAGCCAGAAGCAAAAATAGGGTTGAATCTGCTAAGAGCGGGAGATACTCAAATAGATTAGGCTGATTGTGCTGGAGGAGAAGATGTTTGGGTGGAGATATATCAGGAGATAGCCAGGCGATCCTGATTCTCAGATGTAAACTGATTCAAGTGACTTTGACAGTTTTTCAATGCTTTATTCTTATTCTTATTCCCAGCCCATACAATGCTGCCTTCAGATGTCTTCTAAAAGTCAGATAATTGTTTGTTTCCTTGACATCTGACAGGAGGGAATATTAAAAAAAAACCCCTGAAACATTCTTATTAGGTATTACTGGTTTGGATATCCCCCCAAAAACCAGGAAAACCTTTTCTGTATGCCACCACAGCTGCGAGGGTTATATTGGAAAAGCAGGTATGCACCCACCAGATATAAATGGATACAAAAGCTAACAGAGTATGCGGAGTTAGACTACTTATCAGAAAGAATCAAAGATAAATCCAAACAGGAGTTTGTCGCAAATTGGAATTGTTTTAAGGAATACTTGAAGAGTAATTGCTGCAATCTGAAAACGGTGACAGCCTTTGAGTAGTTTCTGTGGATAACAATTTTAAAAGGAAAATCGATAGATAAGAAAATATTATAAATAAAAAGACAAAGGACAAATATAGGCAATAAGTTTATTAGTACAAAATGGAAGAGACGGGAAGTCATTTATTTATGAGGAGTATTACGATTTTAAAATTATACCTTTTTTCTTTTTTGTGTAGATCTATGATAATACTTATGAACATACTTTGAAAAAAAGAATATGCATAATTGTAAGATGTAAAGTTATGATGTAAAGATATACTTGTGAGTAATAAAGGAAAAACTAATTTTAAAAAAAAGACGTCTGACAGGAGGATGTTCCACAGGGTGGGCACCACACTTGTCTCATCCCCTGTGGCTTCAGTTCTCGCATTGAGAGAACATCCAGAAGACCCTCAGAGGTGGAGCCCGGTGTCCAGGCTGAATGATATGGGGGCGGGACTCGCCTTCAGGTATACTGGGCCTTTGAGGCCGCTTAGGGCTCTAAAGGTCAGTTCCAACATTTTGAATTGTGCTTGGAAACGTACTGGGAGCAGTGTAAATCCTTTCCCTTTTTTGTCACTGCTGCCAAAATTGGTGGGCTCTTTTTGTAAGCGTATGCCTCAAACTGGGGATTACTCATCCCTAACTTACAGGTTACGATGGAAAACATCATTTTCCAGCTAATCTACTCTTTCGTTGTATTTGAATAGCAAAAGGTGGGTTTAATCAAAATTAAAGTCACAAATTACTCAAAAGTATTTTACTCCTCCACTTTTTTCCTTTAAAGTGGCTGCAATTGAACTGTATAATCTTGTGTGACTAATGCTTTTATGCACCTCTCTGACATTTCTAAACTATTGCTTTGCACGAGCTCTTGTGCAGCCACAGCCTGATCCTACTCATGAGTAAGTCCCACTGTGTTCACTGTCGCTTACTGCCAGGTAGGTGTGCATAGGGTTGGAGGCTCCCCATCTTTGGATGCTTGTTAATACAGTGGAATCTGAACACACTTAAAAGACCATTCATCTCTACAAACCATGTTTAAAATACAAATATTTTTACCATCTGATATTCTCAATATAGAGACAGAGCAATGGCTATAGAGTGTAGAAGAGGAAACCAGAACAGTTTCTCTGACCACGAGACTAGTGGAAGCAGCTGTCGGGTGACAAATCAAGGGGCTATTAGGAGTAATGGGCAGATCTGAGCCATAGGCACAATCCATGAGATGATTTTCTTTCGCAAGACCCATAAAAATGAATGGGAGCTCTCCAAGATGGGCCTTGCCCCTTAGAACCTCCACTTATTCCGGAGGTAGTGGACTCTTTTTCATTGAAGGCTTTTCAACAGAGGTTAGAAGCTGCACACACACAGGACAGAGAGTGGTATCTAGCAGTAAACCCTTTTCTTATTTTCTTGACTGGCAGATGTTATTCACACAGTGGGTCGCTTGATACCATTGCCTATTTCATGAATGATGGAAAGAAACTGGGAGCAAACAGTTTTCCCAAAATGAACAATCATTTATTCCATTGTATTCTTTACAGCAGGGAAGGTAAGGTGTGAAGTGTGCTGTCACAAGGTTTGATGATGGTCCAGGAATACCATCATAGTCTGTGAGGTTTTTAATTTCTTAGAAATATTACTCATTTATTTACATAAGGGGCATGGCCAAGGATAGGAGGGATAGCCTTAAATGGACATGAATAAAAAAGGAATGGTGAGGCTAAAAGATGAGCAGTGTTTGTAGGACCTTTCTTCATTTTTTTAATTTTTTTTATTTTACTTCAGGCATTGATTTGTAGTGGAGATTCTTCAGCAATTGCTTTTTGTAGCACATGGCATAAAAAAATGACTGTCTATTATCTGAAAAATATGACTCCATCATCTCTACATGCTGGAAACCATTTGTTTCCATGGAAACCATTGCTTGTAGCAACAGGTTCTCTAGCCTGTATCACCACTTAGTTTTCATGCCTGAGATTTTCTGGAAGTTGCTCTAATTGCATATCTTTATGTTACCTGCATTTCTATGCATGACTATTTATCTTCTGCACTGATGCATAGCTAACATTTTATTGTTTTAACCATTCTGCACAAAAATGCAAAATAAGAATGTGTGTGTGTGCTTCTTTTACATTTCCAGGAACTATTTATATTGTTATTGATATCAACACTCTCTAATGGAAAGTACAATTTTAGAACAGTTGTCCCAAGAAAAGTATAGCCAAGAACCAGAGCTAATGATACAGGCTATATTTAAGCAAATAATAATAATGAAGCAGTTCTTCTGTATTATGTTCTCCTATTGAATTTTGTGATACATCATAGATGAATCAAAATAAGGGACAAACTACATACTACAAGATCTGATGTATTTTTCATCCCTCCAAAGGAGCTGCAGGTTGATGCTAATTTGACCAGGGAAACTGTACTGTGTGGGTGAAGGCTTAACCCCTTTCCCTCACCTGTTTCTCTGATCAAAATCCCCCCTTCCACAGCTACTACTAGCCTTGGTGAAGACCATATTTTTACCTCTACGATATCGATGCACATGTGTGTGCTGCAAAAAAGCACTGCAAAAACAACAACCTCAGTGTGATCTATGTATAATTGCATCAAGATTCATTTGTGTAATACTACCAATCTTGTAGGGACACGGGTGACGCTGTGGTCTAAACCACTGAGTCTAGGGCTTGCCGATCAAGAAGGTCGGCGGTTTGAAGCGGAGTGAGCTCCCGTTGTTTGGTCCCTGCTCCTGTCAACCTAGCAGTTTGAAAGCATGTCAAAGTGCAAGTAGGTAAATAGGTACTGCTCCGGTGGGAAGGTAAATGGCGTTTTCACGTGCTGCTCTGGTTCGCCAGAAGTGGCTTAGTCATGCTGGCCACATGACCTGGAAAAATTGTCTGCGGACAAACATTGGCTCACTCGGCGAGTAAAGCGAGATGAGCGCCACAACCCCAGAGATGTCTGTGACTGGACTTTACTGTCAGGGGTCCTTTACCTTTACCTTTTTTACCAATCTTGTGCACTGGTAAAATGCCAAACAAAAATAAACTTTATGTACATACGCTGCTTTTGCAGTGTTTCTTGAATGCACACAAATGCACAAGTACATTGGTAAAAGACTGCACATTGGTGAGAACACTTTCTCTGTTTTAAATCAAGCATGGCCTGTGCACTCCTATGAGCAGAAGGTAAACAGACAAACTCTAGCCATTCATAGGTTGACAGCAAGAGGAACTTTACTCGCACATGAAACTCTGAATACTGGGCATGAGCTGTTAAGTACATGTAGACACACTGATTGCCATGGGACTCATAGCAGTTGCTGCTGTAAAACTTGCATCAGACACATGGAACAGAAGATGGAAGGAACCTCAAAGTTCACCGGAAACACGGCAGCTTATTGAGGCAAACACATATTTTCTCAAATACAACAGAAACTATTTCTGGAAAGGAACAGCTTAAAGAAAATGTCATGCACTGATACTGCTGTGTTGCATAATGGAAATATATTCCTGCCCATAGTTCCCAATTGAGAGAGACTCTGTAATTCTTTGCCAACTGTGAACTACATGCCTGCATCCTATAGTACTGCCCAGCCCTGCAGGTCAATTGTGTATAACACAGCCTAGAAGTCTAGAAGGCGAGGCAGGGAAAGTGTGCCAATTATGACTCAATCATGTCACCTTAAACACTTGGAGTGGGGGGGGGGGGAGAGGCAACTATTGTACTTTCTCCAGTCTTAGCTGGTTCCCTGGGAGTCACAAGAGCAACCCCTTTCCACCACTAATCCTGTGTCTCCCTTTACCCAGCTTCTGCGGTCAAAGGGAAGAGTGCTTTGAATGAGCAAGGAAAGCTGCAGTGAACTGTGCTTTGTGAGAAGTGATAAAGAAGACACAATTTGAAGGCACTCAGGTGTGCAAATACATGACAGATACTGACATCCAGTGATTTTCCTCCCCAAACCCATTGTCCTCCCAAAACTGCATGGGACGCTAGCCAACAGGTTCAGAAGCACAAAAATGTTCTACATGTCAACAGGTAAACCACACACTCTAAAAAAATGTTTGGTTTATGTGTGAAAAAGGCTTATAGAAAAATCCACCAACAGCTTCTTTTATAGTGGCCACACGTAATATCCAATAAGTAAAATCCAACAGAAATATGTTAGTGAGAGTTTTAGTCCTAAATCACAATCAAGCTGAATTTAAACATTGGATTTTTCTCTGGAAGAAACTACCATATTTTTCGCTCTATAAGATGCACCAGACCATAAGACGCACTGTCAGGGAACTGCCATCGGAGCCAGAGGGAGAGGGAGGGCTCCAGAGGGATTCCAGAGAGCGTCCCGGGAGGGAGAGAAGCAGCCCATCTTCTGGGGAAGGAAATCAGCGTAGCACCAGTGGAGAAGGGAGGCAGATGGGGGAAGCGGCGAGGTGGCTCCATGACTCCTCGCTGGAGACCAGCGGGGAGAGCACGGGTCCTCTGCTGCCCACACCCTCCCTGCGCAGAAGGCTTCCGCGCAGGGAGATTAGGTGGAGACTAGGCGTCAAAGAGCTTCTTTCCTGGAAGAAGTTCAAGAAACGCCCACTGACGGATTCTGCCAGCGATTGAGACAGCCACGGGTGAGTGGCTGTCCAGACAGAAAGGGTTCACTCAGGCAACCCAGGTGTGGCGCCGATTTTACACACGAGCAACCCCTAGAACCATTACACGCACCTAGTTTTTGGAGGAGGAAAACAAGAAAAAAAATATTCTGAATCTCAGAAGCCAGAACAACAAGAGGGACTAAAAAGGTAAAGGTAAAGGTACCCCTGCCCAAACGGGCCAGTCTTGACAGACTCTGGGGTTGTGCGCCCATCTCACTCAAGAGGCCAGGGGCCAGCGCTGTCCGGAGACACTTCCGGGTCACGTGGCCAGCGTGACATCGCTGCTCTGGCGAGCCAGAGCCGCACACGGAAACGCCGTTTACCTTCCCGCTGGTAAGCGGTCCCTATTTATCTACTTGCACCCGGAGGTGCTTTCGAACTGCTAGGTTGGCAGGCGCTGGGACCGAGCAGCAGGAGCGCACCCCGCCGCAGGGATTCGAACCGCTGACCTTTCGATCGGCAAGTCCTAGGCGCTGAGGCTTTAACCCACAGCGCCACCTGCGTCCCCTACAAGAGGGACTACTGCACAGCAAAAGCAGTGATCCCTCTTGCTGTTCTGGCTTCTGGGATAGCTGCGCAGCCTGCATTCACTCCATAAGATGCATACACATTTCCCCTTACTTTTTAGGAGGGAAAAAGTGAGTCTTATAGAGCAAAAAATACGGTATTTCCTTTGAAACCATGGAGGCTTAAATGTACTGGTCTGTGCTCCTGAGATTAAGAATTTCCCTGGGAATGATATACTCTGTGTTTTTATTAATCAATTTTTAAAATCAATGACTTGTTTCTTTGCTTCCATTGCTTTTGGAACAATGTAAAGTGTGCACATGCCTGCACATGTGCGCACACAAGCACACCACTCCACCCGGCTAATTGTCATTAGCTGCTGCAACAAAACTTGAGTTAATTGTTTCTTCTAGGAAGAAAGAAACAGGACTAATAAAGTCGATGGTGGTGTCACCAGAGTCACCACCATAGCACACACAAACACAGTTTCAATGCAGCCCAGTCTTTCTCAAGCAGACTGCATACAAATGCTCTTGGGTCTCTCCCTCCCCCCTCCCTCATTCTCACCACTTGTTTTCTGCTGCCAACCAACTGCAAGGAGCGTCTTTTGTTGTTCTCCTCTGCCCATCGATTATCAACACCATAAAAACTACAGCTTGGCACTGGTGGCCAGACGGATATGCTAATTCCAGAGCACCCAGTTGAAGTCTTGGCATCCAAATGGCCTCTGTCTGCAATTTCACCTTCCATTCAACATTTTCCCAAAGAGGCTGGCAACTGACAGAACCTGTCTGCGTGCAATGAATTGAATGTCTGGGGTTTTGTGCTTTGTATTTTTTTTATACATGTTCCATGCGGTCATGAAAACAATATTTTTCTATTCTAGTTTATTAAATTCTTGATTTAGATGAAGGGGAGAAAGCACAACATTAAAAAAGCACAATATTTAAAAAAACACCCTGATAGTCAGCATTACCTTATTTACTGCGCGATAAATGTTTCAACCTAAGTGTTCCTAAAAGTGCTGCTGTATATATGTGTATGCTTTATTATTAATGAGCATAATTCAGCAAAGGTTAATCAGAGCTATGAGTGTACGCAGTCACCTTATTCTGAGTCAGTTGTTGGTGGAGGAGGACCTTGTTCAGCCCGCTTTTTGCAGCAGCCCTACACTTGCTTATGGATCAGAATACAGCTCCCAATCAGATGACACACATCTCTGGATTTTGCAATGCAATTTCGGTGCACAAAGGTGCACACAAAAATATGCACATTATTATTAAAGTGCATGTAAAATGTGTTTTTAACACACAAAAAGCACATTGGAAAATGCATACTTTGGGGGCAATGCATACTAAAAAATGCAAAGCAGGACAAAATAGATCTATGATTGCCAGAAAAATGAGATTGGACAGACTTAAAGGGATCTGTCGATTCTTGAGGGAGACCATTTAATCCAGCACTGCTTTACCTGACTGGCAGAAGCTCTGTGAAATCTCAGGCTCTGCCCTACCCCACCCTCCATCCTCTTAACACTCCGGCATTAATATATAAAAAATGGGGTGCATGAGTTGGATAGTTATAGCACCCATATTTTCACACCAGTGCAAGGGCATCCCCCCTCCACTCGCACATTACTAAATATGCTTTTCTGGCTGTTGCTTATCAAACTAAAAATAGCAGCTTACTTTTGTTAAAAAAGACAACCACCACAAGGGTGTTCGACTAAACGTTTCAATTTACAGTGGATCTGGCTTTACTTAGCTGCTACTCACACACATGTGTGAGGGTGGAAGGGAAGCCATCTGCTGCCATTTTGGGTCCACAAGCACACATTTGCGCACATGTGCAATACAGTCAAAAAGTATCAATCAAAGATTTGATTTCTAGACACGCAAACTCTCCCCAAAAGGCAAAACGTCAAAATGATGCTAGTGCTTTAGTAGAGATAGGTAAGAGAAAATAGGTTTGTCTTCTGCCAAATATGAGCTCTACCACCGAGCAATGGATTCATTCCACTGAAACATCACTTGGGGAAAGGCAGGAAGCCCACGCCCACCCCCACCCCCATGCTTCTGAGCAAGTTATTATCTAGCAACATCTATATTTCTGGATATTTTGAGGTATTAAAATGTAACCACATATTTTCTTCAGAGAAATGTTGAAGGGTATGCAACCAATGCTCTTTAGAAGGCTTTCCTGCCATTTTTGAATATGAACAGAATGACTTTTTATCTTTCTAAGAATCCTGTCTCCTCCCCGGCAAAACCTCTTCTTACAACACTGAAAGCTGAAACAGTGCAAGCGATAGTCATAGATGAAAAAGCGAAAAATACTAAGTCATAACAATTCCCAGTTTTAAGTAGACCAGCAGAGCAAACCTAACCCTGCCTGGGGAGGAGGAAGGAGAGGAAGCGATTCCGGTGGCACAGCCACCACCTCATCCCAAGCCCTGCTGGTGTCTGCCAGCCGGGGAGGAAGTCAGGACAGTTCTTGCCGCACAACCTCCAGGCGGCCGCAGCAGAGGGGCCCGAATTAGGCAACAGGCTGGCCAAGACTACAGTGGATACTTGGCCACCCCGTATCCATTCCTCAAGCATCCCACTTTGAGCCCTACACTGGTTACAACCGGTGGAGGCTCCCCATATGGTAGTGTCCTGTCCATTCAGGTGGAGGACAGGCCAGAGACCAGCATAGGGAGGGGGTGCTTCATCATGCCCCCTTCTTAGAACAAAGGAGGGGAGGAAAGAGAGAGGTATGGATAGCAGAAAATGCTTTTATACCTAGTTAGGCTTTGCTTCAGTTGGGGTTGAGGAATAACAGAGTGGATAAAAAGATATGTGTTTTATTTAAGGAATTAATAGCAAAAAATTATTAACTTTGCATATCGTACACAATAAGCAGGAATCATCTGCAGCTCTAGGAGCCCATTTTTGCCAAGAAAAGCTGCTTCTATGATAAAGTCAACATGACTTGAGAGGGAAATATGATTTATAATCATATCAATATCATGTTTACATTGGACAATTAACACCCTCCTTTGCCTCAAAAAGCCATTAAGAATAAAAAAAGAAATATGTAAAGGGGGGAAATGTGAGAAGAAAGCAAGTTCTGCCTATGCTTGGATCACAGTCTAAGATTTCTTTTGATCTGATGCCACATCTAAAGCCAGTTTTAAGGAGCCTCCAGCACCCTAAAATACACTTGTGATTATGAAAGTATTTTCAACCACAGAAAGTACATATGACTTCAAACTAAACAAAATTAAAAATGAAATAGCAGACTTTTTTACAAATTGTTTTTCTCTAATCTCAAAATATGGTAATACCATGGTGTGTTGGGTCTGTCTTGCTCTGGTTCTCCTGGAATGCAGAATAATTGTATTCAGCAGTAGGCCTGACTGCATTGAATGGGGCTGACTCCCAAAGGGTGCAGAATTCCATCCTAGATCTTCCTTTAATGGATCTGGATGTTTCTTGACTAGACAAGTTACTTGCAGAGGCGGTTTGTCAGATATACTGCTCTGCAGGGTGGGGTGTGTGTGACTGTGAGAGTTAAATACAAATTGTCAATTGCATGAACATAGACTGAGACTGAGAGTTGCTGGCTGGAGTTAGTAGGAAACTGGGGGGGGGGCAGCCTTAGAAGTAGGGGTTGGGGTATGTGGCTGCACAGTTTATTCTCTGGAAATCTCTAGGACTGACAAACTATGCTTTGTATTATATTTGTAAATAAAGCAAATATATGAAGACTCTGTAAATCTCCAGGGCTGTCCTATTCAAAGGAAACCAAGCCCTGGATAGCTGCTCCTAGAACTTTTTGATATTGTACTCAGAAACAACCAACAATGCATAATGCATTCCAACAGCAGATGAAATATTCTGTATCCTATATCTTCCTATGGAAGAAAGTGCAATTATGTAAAAAAGAAGCACTAATCAGCTACATGGGGTGGAATCCAGCAATAAGTGCTCCTACACAAGTTTCACTGGAGAGCACAGTGCAATTCTTGAAGGGCTCTTTTGCACTTCCCATTGATTTCCAATGAGTGTGGGTCATGCAGAGTGGCCATTAGTGGTCAGTGGGGCAAGGGCATGTACTTGACTGCCCATTGCCAACTGTGGCTTAGCAGGAGGGAAAGGAGGGAGGTGCCTTCAAGGTCAGCACAGTACAAAAGCACCAGCAGAGCCAATCCACTGATCCCGCCAATGTGTTTGCACCATGCCGACCTTACCCCTCCTAGTAAGCCACAGCGACACTGCTGAAAGATGAGATCAGTGCTCCCACCCCACCAAATGTTATGGCAGCTACCCATCATCAAAAAGGAGGACAGTTTTGCATAATATATACAGTGGTACCTCTAGATGCGAACGGGATCCGTTCCAGAGCCCCGTTCACATCTAGAAGCAAATGTAACTAACGACGGCACATCTGCACACGCACGCGTCGCTTTTCGCCGCTTCTGCGCATGCGCGTGGCATCATTTTTAGCATCTGTGCATGTGCAAGCAGCGGAACCCAGAAGTAACGTGCTCCATTACTTCCGGGTTGCCATGGAGTGCAACTCAAACGCGCTCATCCCGAAGCACATTCAACCCGAGGTATGACTGTATGTGTTAATTTACATGCATCAAAGCAGTACTAAAATTTAAACAGAAGTATAATATCTGTTACTATAATTGGGAAGACTATAACCAGATGACCTACGTGCCTATTCAATCTATGGTACTGTCCATTGACATATTAACTGTTGAATATACTGAATTCCATTCTTATGGTTCTTACAGTGATATGGACTGGACAGGCCATCAAGCAGAGTATGTCTTTGAATTGAGGACTGTAAAGCGCGATATATGCCACCATGACCAAAATCAGATATGTTCCACAGAACAGAGCTTTTTAAGAGATCTCCATAAGAAAAGGTGAAATGACAGAATATAACTCCGGCCTCCACAACTTGTGGCCTATTGGACAGGTCTGCTGGCCTGCCATGACGACTTATATCACCATGACCTTAATTCCTGCACAGTCACAGATGGGCAGCAAAACCATGTTCACAAAGCCACCGCCAGGCAACTCAATGTAGCTTGAGGATGTGGGGGAGGCAATAGGAGGCTGCATCAGGGCCAACATAGCAAACAAGAGGCAAATACATAACTCTCCACCTGACCGTAGTGTGACTTAATATGTTCTTAATTTTGACTGGGTCATACTATTATTTATTACTCTTAAAAACAATTTTTATTTTGTACTGTCACTATTTCAAATCAAATATTTATAGTTTAACTAATTAGCTACAATATATTGTCACATCATTAGTATTAGCATTATGCATGCATTGCTTTACAAAATATTATAAAAACGCATATAAGTCCCAGTCCCAATAAGTTTATAAGTTAAATTTCAGTCTCATAGCTACAAAATGTATTTTTAGCACAATCCAAGCATTCTTTCACCTTCTCGATTTTATATCACCCCCCCTCTCCATTTATACATATTTTATGAGAATTTGCTGCTCATGATACTAGCAGGCATGTCCAAAGTCCGTTTCGGGGGCCTAATCCGGCCCGCCGGTTGGTTTAATTCGTCTCCTGTGGCAGTTTATTTCCTTTGGTCGGCCCTCATGGCCCTTCACTTCATCAAATCTGGCCCTCTTTGAAAAAAGTTTGGACACCACTGCAGGAATTCTTAATATCAACATATCAATAACTTGCATTATTTATCATTTGGCAGAAATTAATGTTATGGGCTTGTAATGGGAGGTTACTATTGTAGATCTGATGGATAAGAGACAATTGATGAATTTCCTTAGTGTCTGAAACAAGGAGCGAATAAGGACATTAAAACAAGTGGTTTGCATTGAAGTAATTATAACTAGGAATGTCCACCAACATTATTTTTACTTTGATTAATTTTCTACATTGTTACTAAAAGCATGAAATGTAAATAAACTGGTACATTACCAATCCCTAAACATCAGCACTTTTTGAGAGACTGAAGAAAGCTTAACACAACTTAAAATTTAATAAAGAAAGGCTACAATTTACTATCACAAGAAAATGCCATCTCTTAAAATTTTCATTTTTCTCTATTGCATTATACAACACTACCAAAATAGCTTTAAAAATTTAACAAGACGGCCCTTAACCTCATTTCATTGATTAAAATTGGCATCCAGCAACTAATCATGGGGTTCCATACAATACATGCCTACTCAAAGTAAGTCCCACGGGGTTCAACGGGGCTCACTCCAAGGCAAGCAAGAACAGGATTGTGCTCCTGTACTCAGTGGGGCTTACTTCTGAGCAGATATGTATAGGATTGTGCTAGGCATTGATTAATCTGCTAAATATTGCAGTCTGACTATAATGTAACACATACACAAGTGTGTGTTTAAAATAAAAATAAAGCACCAATTTTAAAAAGCAATAACAAAATTGGGAACTGTATTTTTTCAATAACAGAATCTGATGTTTGATCCTTTAAAAAGTTATGATGCATTTGTTTGCATGTGTATTAAATACGTAAATGGTGCATGTTCCTAAGTGAATAGTGTAACAGGACCTGATTGAGACAGCAGGAGAATAAAGCAATTGTACCTGAATATTTGTTTAGGGCAATGTTGTTTTGCAGCCTGTGCAGCTGAAGAGTTAAAGACATGGGCTGAATTCTAATCTGTGAATGAAAGGCAGTGCCAACCTGGCAGCGATTCATATATTCAAATGGGTTTCCTTGGCCGTTTCAAATGGAGGCATCAATGTGATATTCAGCCAGGGTCTCACTCGTTTACAGAAGCAGCCACCCTACCAAGTGAAGTCTCGCTGGCTGGAAAACAATTCATATTCTACAGAAAGCCTCTTTCAAGTAGATTCAGAATGGGAGAATCACCGCTTGCATTTAAATAGAGGCATTAAAACACCATGCTTGGCACATTTTCAGGTATCTGTAAGGAAAATCTCTGGACTGCAGATTTCAGACAGTTATGGGATGAACTGGTTTTTGCAACTGAAACTGATCTTCTCATCAACTCAGGAGAGGGAGGGCGATCTGACATCAAAACCAATGCAAAATGCATTTCAAGCTCAGGCTAAGCCTCCTGGAAGCAGAGTTGCCAGCATTTAATAGGATAGCATCTTGCCATGGTCTCCTTTAATCTGTGTGACACTTCACAGTTTCAAACTGCAGATTTTTCTTTCGAAACCTCTTGCTTTATCTAAAATTAAAGTCTAGTAATGTTTAAAATACATATTTTCTTTCTATCTAGGAACCCTCTATATCCAACACAGCAAAACTTAACACCATTATATAAATGGTACATTTATATCATTATATTCCACAAAAATCTTGTATTGTAAGGGGTTCCTCCTCCACTTCCAATGCCAAAAACAAAAGGCTGTCTGAATTAATGCATGCCTTAAATAAAACGCGCTATTTATCTGGCTTGTGAGACAGAAGCATGGCTTTTCTTCCTACATAGCTAAGCAGCCCCCGGTTCAGCTTTTAAACCTGCATAAACTGAAATACACATTGACAACAACTGCATGGAGATTAAGCTCCTGCAAAGCTCCCAATGAAAACAGCAAATGTTGCCTTTTATTCATCTGGGTTCTTTTCTCAGAAGAGAAGAAATGTAAGAGGCACAGCACACAGGTGAGCAGTGCCCTCTCACTGTCTCTGCCTGTACTGACATCCAAGCAGATGCAGATTACTATGGGCAAAAGGAAGAGGGTGAGAGGCAGAGAAGCGGGGGGGGGGGGGGGGCGGGGGACGGGGACGGCAGGCTGGCATCAAGCCATGTCCTCCATCTTAGTCCCAGCTGGTACCAAGCTCCCAAGGAACAAAGCAGCTCCAGACTGCGCCATCATATATTCATGGCCGAGAAGAAATATACAAACCAGCCTGTTTGAATTCCTGACAACCATAGAAGAATGGTGCAAAAGCATGGTGATTTTTTTTTCCAGCCAGCCTCCACTGACCTATAAACCTTTGTGACTGGAACAAATGCAAATCAAGCTGACTTGCTTCACAAGCTACTCCTGAACGGCTCTGAGACGGAGTTGTGTCTCACAGACTAACAATAGCCCACTGTCCCACGCATGCAAAATACATGGTCTGGGGCAGGAGGGGTGGGGGTGAACAGCTTTAGAAAAGCACTTGACTGAGACATGAAACCACAATCTTACAAGGGAACAGCCATCTTTCTTCATTCACGTTTCTTTGCATCAAATGCCTGCGTGCGTGCGTGCGTGGGCATGCCAGGGAAAGACAAGAGGCTGCCCCAGCACACTGGGACAGCATGACAGTGTCCAGAAAGAAAAACCAAGCTCAGGGTCTTTTTTAAAACAGAAGTTTCTGCAAATATGAAGCAATGCTGCGGAGGGGGGAGACTGCCTTGTTGTGAAATGCAAGCATATGTGGGGTTTGGAGGAGGAGCGGCAATCTTTATCTCCCAGGTGCACAGAGCAGGAAAGGGGCTGAGAGGAGAGACCAAAGGATGTTGCTAACATCTAATGTGTGCAGCTGAAGAGTGGCAAACCCCATGCCAGTGCTTCAGAATGGAATAATGGGCTTGGCCTCCAAGGTCCTGTATGCCATTTCTCTTAGGCTTTAAACTCTCCCCGTTTGGTTTTAAGGTGTTAGATTAGATGATGATGATGATTTATTGAATTTATATACAGTCATACCTCATGTTACGTCTGCTTCATGTTATGTTCTTTCAGGATACGTCCCACAGTGACCTGGAAGTACTGGAAAGGGTTACTTCCAGGTTTCGCCGCTCGCGCATGCGCAGACATGCAAAATGACGTCACACACATGCGCAGAAGTGGCAAATCGCAACCCGCGCATGCGCAGACGTGGGTTGCGTTCTTTTCATGTTGTGAATGGGCCTCTGGAACGGATCCCATTCCCAACCAGAGGTACCACTGTACTGCCCTATACCTGGAGGTCTCAGGGAGATTCACATAAAAGGATCACAGTATATTAAATTAAATAAAAACAAAAGAACCACATTTTAAAAGGGTATGAGATGTTGATCAGGTCCACCCAAGGCCTGGTTAAAAAGGACCACTTTTGCCTGGTGCCTAATGGTGTTATAATCACCAGGCGAACTTCCCTGGGGAGAGCATTCCACAGACGGGGAGCCACTGCAGAGAAGGCCCCGTTCTCGTGCTGCCATGTAGATCAGTTTATTTGCCTTGTTTTACATGCTGCTTCAGTTGTACTGAATTGTTTACATTCTTTAATGGTGCATTTATTTGGTAATAGTATGGGGATTTGTGCTCATGCTCTGTTTTTTTGACTATTGTCTTTACCACTCTTCATTTGATATGTTTTGAACTGCTTTGAGCACCATTTTGTGGGGAAAGTTCACAGGAATACAGAAATTATCTCGTAAATGAAGTATCTCTGCCCAGGAATACTGCTTTTTCAACTTTACTGCTCTCCAGTCACTCAAAAGTCTCTTGCTCTCTTGATTTTAGTTACATTATGTACTATGGTCCTCTTGTTAGACCTCTTTCAATTTGTAAACCCTGGACTCAGTAATTTAGCAACACTGAAAAATGTAAAAAATATTTAAAAGTCATTACTTCTTAATGTTAAAGGTGTTTATTAAATTATTACACTTGCAAATGCATTCAGGTGTGCTGAACGGATTCTCTGAGTGAGCAACATTTCAACTCTATGCACCTGGGTTCATTCGTATAATGATTTGATTCTTTTTGTTCAGATAAATGCAGGTGCATGTACAAAATAGGCAGTAACAGCTATTTGTTTAATTTTCAGTTAAGAAGCATGGACTCAACAAACACTTATGGCATCAGAATGCAACTCACTAAGGAATTTTCCAAAGTATAATACTTGATGAAGCATAATATACCATTTTAAATGAACTGAACAGTACACTGATCCATTCAAGCACCATATCCAAGCCTATGTACTTAACACAGAAATAATGATAAAATAAAATTATACACCCAAGCAATTCACATTCTTTCAAACAGCAAAATTTCCCCAAACTCTCCATATAAGGAGCAGGGAGAGTTGTGCAACCTCTTTGGATTAAATCCAAATTCTGAACCGAAACAAGCCAACTAGACTTGGTTCAAAGTGGGTCAAGGCAGCTCTGAATTTCGTCAAATTAATCCATATTTATTCAGACCATCCCAGAACTCAAAACACTTTCTAAAAAAGCACAAAGGCCTGCCTCCCAAGTGTTGCAAAAATGCAAAACAAAACCATTTAAGAGGGCGAGGCAGAGGAGGAAAGCTGGACTTTGCTCCTTGATAGATCCAGCTTCCAATCCAGGGCTGGAATCTCACCCAACCTTCTCTAACCCTAGTGCTTGGGAGGAAGAAGGGTGAACTATTTTAAAAAGCACTTTGTCTCAGTGCTTATTTTTAGGGTTGCCATATTTCAAAAAGTAAAAACCAGAAATGTAAAGAGAAAGAAGGTTCTTTTCATCATATGTGCTGGTCTTGTAGTAAGCTTAAAGGTTACTGGGAAATGATAAAGAATGAATTGAAAAAGATGTTTAAAATAACGTTTGTTAAAAACAACAACAACAACAACACCCCAGAAGCTTTCCTTTTGGGAATTATAGGGACAGAACTACCCAAACTGTATAGAAATTTATTCACGTATGCTACTACAGCAGCAAGAATGTTACTTGCTCAAAAATGGAAAGAAGTAGAAGTCCCAGCAAAGGAAGAATGGATACAAAAACTTATGGAAAATGCAGAAATTGCGAAACTTACTGGAAAAATAAGAAATCAATATAGCAAACTTTTTATAAAAGAATGGAAACGGTTTATTGAATATTTACAAGTAAATTGTAAACTGATAAGAGCATTGGCAGGATTATTATAATAACCTGCAGTTTTATAAGAGTATATATTTAAAGTAGATGAATAAATGAGTAAATTAAGTTAATTTGGATATGCAGAAAATATTAAAAAATAAGCTTAAGGAACCGCAGAAAGAGGGGGAAGGAAGTCAAGTTTTGAAATGTTAAAATGATTATATAATTATTGACATGTATAAAATTGAAAATCATAAATAAAATAATAAAGGAATTTTTTTAACCCAGTCCAAACATGTAGCAAAACATGCACATACCATGATCCTATCCCACACAAATGATCTAATAAGTCTAAAATCTACTGTATTTCTTAAATTACTATGTGGTTCTCACTTGGACTTTTCTACCGTGTTCCAAAACAAACTCGGCCCCCTCCTTTTTGCTAATAAAGAGTCCTATAAAGCTTTACTGATATCTTCTTTTCTTTCTGATGAATTGTATCTGTATTGCCTGGATTTTTGAAAACACATGCATCAAATAATGTAACACTAATCTCTCTCTCTCATTTTGTTTTTTTGTTTTTTTGGTAAACCTTATTCTGAGTGTGGCAATATTATTGATACAAGTTCACAACTCTGCCAAGGTGCTACCCAGGAGTAGCTCGCCTAGTAGGACGGAACTGCAATAATAGCCTCCTGGCAGTAAGCTCCTAGTATGTTTCTGAACACAATTCAGAGTCTTGGTGCTGACCTTTAAAGCCCTAAGCAGTCTGAAGAAGCATCTCCACCCCCATCGTTCTGCCCGGACACTGAGGTCCAGCTCCGAGGGCCTTCTGGCGGTTCCCTCACTGCGAGAAGTGTGGTTACAGGGAACCAGGCAGAGGGCCTTCTCGGTAGTGGCACCCACCCCATGGAATGCCCTCCAATAAGATGTCAAGGAGATAAAGAGTTACACAACTTTTAGAAGACATCTGAAGGCAGCCCTGTATCAGGAAGTTTTTAATGCTTGATGTTTTTATTATGTTGTGCTGTAAGCTGCCCAGAGTGGCTGGGGAAACTCAGCAAGATGGGTGGGGTATTATTATTATTATAGGTGTCACTGCTACTTACCAGGAGGGGAAGGTGAGGCAGTGGCAAGGTTTGAGTTGTGAAGGCGCCACCGGTGGAGCCCACCGAGTGGTCCCATAGGTGTATCTGCCCAACACCCACCTTGCCACTTTCATGCCCCTTCCCATAGGTGTATCTGCCCAACACCCACCTTGCCACTTTCATGCCCCTTCCCATAGGTGTATCTGCCCAACACCCACCTTGCCACTTTCATGCCCCTTCCCCTATCATAAATGGCAGTGCTTCTGCCAGGGGGCTATTGCTGTGGGCCCACCCCACTGGGCAAGCCACTCCCTGATGCTACCTTGGGGGAGGGAGATGCAACTATCTCAAAGAAGGCACTGTGACTATCTCTGCCAAGGCTCTCCCTTCAATGTGACTTGGCGGAGGGCAGGTAGACAACTTCAGTGAGCAGTCACTTGAGCAGGCACTGTCCCCAGCAGACTTCACACCAACACACCTATATGGTAACAAATGCCATCGTGACAATTAAGAACCAAGGATGCTGTTAACTACATTAGTTTTCTCAAACTCTGCCCTTCAAGCTGTCCACACTCGCCACCCATTTCCCCCCTCCCTCTTGGCTTCCATTCACCTGGACCATATTCTTGTGCCAGCTGGTATTTTCCCTGCATTTCACATATTGAAGATAAACTGACATACTATGCCCTCTGCCTATTTTTGCACAAATCGTTCCTAATATAAAACAAACATACACAACTGATTATTAAACTTGTTGTGGTGTGAGTTGCTTGTGCCAATAGCTATTTATGGAAACATAAATAACTAAACTCTTGCTGTAAAGCTGTTTTAATAAATTTGCATGGTTTGCTAAGATAGGATCAGTATCCTGATGATCTTCATCTCTATTTCTTTTTGTCATCTGAGTCTAGTGAGGCTGTACAGTTGTTGCATTGCTGCTTGGATTTGGAAATCAACTGCCAATAAACTGAAGCTGAATCCTGAGGAGGCAGAAATGCTGTGGGCAGCTGGTCCTTCTGTCTGAGAATCAAGTGTAAGGCCTATTCTCAGTGTTCTGCTCCCCTTGGAGAAAAAGCTACATGTAGTCTTGGGGGCACAGTAATCCTAGAACCAGCACTGTCACTACTAGAAGCCTCAGTGGTGCAAAGCACATTTTAACAGCTTGAGCTGGTTCACTAGCCACAACTATTCCTGCATAAGGATGGTATTTCTAAGAGGAGCCATGGTATGGAAACCCCCCAATGGGGTTACTGTAATGTATTGCTCAAGGGCTGCCCTTGAAGGCATCTCAACCTTCACTTACTACAGAACACAGCTGCCATAATTTTAACCAGTGCAGGCAGAGTCACATAACACAGACCGATTCTAGATGCTGACACTTACTTTTAGAGCCCTAGATGCTTTGGGACCCAAATACCTGAAAGAACGCTTCTCCCTATAGCAATCTGCCTGTGCCTTAAGAACTCCAGGGGGGGCTTTTTTCTATGTTCCATCATTAAGGGAAATTCACAATCTGGTGACACAAGACAGTCTTCTCTGTAGCTGTGCCCTCTTTGTGGACCTCTCCCTCCCCGCCAAAAGTGTGTCTCATGCCAACCCTGTAATCATTTTGGAGCCAGGCTAAGACATACTTCTTTGCCCAGACATTTTAAATATCTCAAAGGGTTTTACATGAGCAATTGTTTAACCTGCTCTAGTGCTGGTGCTTTTACCAACTTTTTATTTTTATTACATGTTTTATTATTTTATATTTGATGACTGTACAGTTTGTTCATTTTACGTCTCCTTCACCCAGGGGCGGGGACGTGGGTGGCGCTGTGGGTTAAACCACAGAGCCTAGGACTTGCAGATCAGAAGGTCGGTGGTTCGAATCCCCGCAACGGGGTGAGCTCCCGTTGCTCGGTCCCTGCTCCTGCCCACCTAGCAGTTCGAAAGCACGTCAAAATGTAAGTAGATAAATAGGTACCGCTCCGGCGGGAAGGTAAATGACATTTTCGTGCGCTGCTCTGGTTCGCCAGAAGCGGCTTAGTTATGCCTTCTTGTCACCCTCGCAGACATGGCACCTGGGGCGCCCCCCCCCCCCGTTGCGACACCACTGCCTACACTGCCCTGGTATCTGTAAAGAATCTGTACTACAGATGAAGGGTGGGGTTATAAATATTTTAATTAAGATATAAATAAAACCAAAACTGCTTCTTTTAGCAAATATCAGCTATGTCAGAAGACTTAAGGTTTTTGTACAATAAGCTACCTTTTTAATTTCATGCATTTGCTGTTCAGCCTACGATTCCCAAACTGAATACCAGAACTAGAACACACCAGGTGCTCCAACGGAGGCTGAAGTGAGCCTTGAAAAATTAAGCCACCATGTTGGGCTCAGCTACCAGTCTTGGCCTGTTGGAAGTTCCATAGGGCATCAATGCCACCTCACTTGGTTACACTATCCTGAAGGGTATGGTGGGGGGTTACCAGAAGCTTCAACGCTGATTATGCTTTCCTACATTGGGTGGTTTTTAGTTTGTTTATATATGTGGTTTTAATATTTTAATTGTTGGATTGTTTGGGCTTTCTTTTATTATGTTATAAACTACCCTGGATTCCTGTAAGATAAAAGGTGGAATAGAAAACAACAACTCAGAAAATATGTTTCCTGCATGCACAGAGTGAAATACAGGGTTGCACTGTATATTTGTAAGAAGGGGAGCAAGAGAGAATCGGAGCATTAAGAGACACTGGGTAGCAGTTGAATCCAGCACAATAGGTTAATTTTCAATGTTTGACAATATTAACTGGGCTCTTTGCAGTTGCAAGGTATATATCTGCCCATTATTCTCATCTCTCTCTCTCTCTGAATAATCTTTTCATGTGTGAATTATGCCTGCTTACAATTTTAATCAGTGTGTATGTGTTGTGCACTAGGTTTCAGAAGTTTAGGTAACACTAACTTAAGTTCGGTGTCCAAAAATCAGCTTTCCAGACCATGAACTGTGTGAGGTTTACACTTGCAGGCATGTTTCAAGTAGGCCAAAATGCTGGTCCATCTCACATAACTCCCCCCATTTCACAATTTGCCAGCATATTTCTGCTAATTATCGAATCTGCATGATGGAGGACATTGTTTGGATCCCTCACTGCTTGTCTCCTCCCTTTCCAATTAAACATGACCCTTCACTGAATATGTATCATTCCATTTGTAAATGACAAAGTGTTCCCTTCAAGTGCTAATAAATGCTTTACACAACAGAGAGGGAGCAAAAATTGCAAATGATAAAACCAAGTTCAGAATTAACTACTTACACGTGCAGATGAACCCACTGACCATCATCTGAAATGATTAGATTGAAAAGCAAAATACATCACCAAACTGGACACAGTTCTTCAGCTGTGTCTTCATATCGTTTTACACTACTATTTAATTTTGCAAAATATTTCAACTTTTCCATATATCAGCAAAATGAATACTACATAGTCATATTTTATTGGGTGAAAAGATTTTGCATGCTCATCTAATGTGAATATGCTGATAGTCCTTTGCTAATTTTAGATGAAGATACTTTATGGGAAGGGTTTTTGTGGGATGGGGGGAGACATACAGACTAAGATGAAAGTGATAGGTGACCGTCTACAAAGGAGGAGATGGCTCCTTTGTTGTGGATATGAGAGTATTCAGAAGTCATAGCTTTTCTCACCCTGAATAACAAGTAGCCATAGAGGTAAGACAGACTTGCCTGGTTGATAACTGCTTTTTAATAATCACCATATTCTGCACTAAACAATGACAAAAGGGCAAACAGCATCGGTTCTTCCACGAGCAAAAGCTTCTTCCTCCCCAGTGTGAGCACAAGTTGAAGCTGGAGCACTAGCAGAAATGTCCTTTTTTGTCTACACCAGGGGTAGTCAACCTTTTTATACCTACCGCCCACTAATGCATCTTTCTTGATGGTAAAATTTCCTTGCCGCCCCCCAGTGCTCGGTGGAAGGAGGATTCAGCTTGTGCCGTAGAACCCCCTACTGCCCACCTAAAATCCTGAAACGCCCGCTAGTGGGCGGTAGGGACCAGGTTAACAACCCCTGGTCTACACCTTTGCTGCTCATCCCCACATCTTGGCTCATACACAAGGGCAAGCAGTTGGAGTACAAGAGAGGAGAATACTGTCAGAGCCCATGTTGCTGTTCATAGTCGAAGGGAATGGGCTAAAGAGCCCTTAGCTTGGATCTTGGCTTGGAAGAAATTGGTTGATGTTCCTAATGAGATCATGCAGGAGCCAGAACGGAAGCCCATGTTGGCTGGATTGGACACTTAGACAACCAGTTGCCTATCCCAAAGATAACATAGTTTTTGTTAGCAAAATAATTCCAAATACAAAATCAATTTTGTGTAATATGCCCGGAAGGCAATAATAAAAAGGCCAACCCAAAATATGTCACAGTGCTTCTCCAAATGGTATCAACTAATAATTCTTTTGATAGGTCTATAAAGTAATTTTTAAACTCCAACCCTAAATTATTCAACCAAATGTGAAGAATAGTTTGCCTATAGCTGTGATAAATAATTATGAATTGATAGGAAAAGCAGAATGGCTCTATTCATTTGGGAGCACGCAACTGCGCATCAAGAAATGACTTCAAACACTAGAAGAGGGTGCAGCAGAATCAGTTACTGGCTCCCAAAATCCCAAAGGTAAAATGTGATAAGATGGTAAAAGGGAATCCCTGGGTGAAGATTAGCATCCTGAATCTTCAAGGATAGATTCCAAATCACCAACAATCCACCTTCCAGGGCACATCTGATAAGGTTCTCTCTCAGCTATGCAGCACTGGGTGCAATGAGTCAATTCAAATGTCTGAGTAAGAGCCCTGTGGTACCAGCCCTGCACACTATTCTACCACATAAAATGCATATGGGAGGTAATTTGTTAGAAAATGCCCACAACTCTAAATTACTCTCAAAAGGATGAGGAGGATATTTAGCAATTGTATAGCAATTTTGAGTGTTCAAAGTATTTCACAAAGATTATTTGTAAAGTAGATGAGAATTAATTTTACAGCTGTGGCACACTCCTTGGAGGCCAAATGAGCCGCCTCCTCAGCGGCCCCCCCCCCATGCAGCGAATAGGAGGCACTGCTGGTCTCCTCCCACCCCTAAGGAGGAAATTTCAGGGGCTGCTCTCCTGGCAGTGGAGTGGGGGGGGGGGGCAAGGGGGCTGTGGCCCAAGGCATAAAATCCTGAGAGGGGTGCAACCAGGCATGCCCGCAACAGATTCCCTGCTGAGCTCCCGCAGCTTTCTGGAGGCATGGGCGGGCCAGCTTCAGGACTGCCTCCTTCTCCTTGGACACCTGCCTGTCCCTGGCTGGCCGAGAGCTGAGGGTTCACCCAGCCTGCAAGGTGGTGGGGATGCAGGCAGCAGGCCCTGGGGAACGCTGCAGTGCCCAAAGCGTAGGCTGGGGAGGAGCCTGCTCCCAAGGGGGGGGAGGAAAGAAGGAGGCTGCAGCAGAGGCTGAGTCACCAGGGTCACTGCAGTCAGGGCAGCAGCGCCACTCACTGCTCCTGGTGCTGGTCTTGCTGGCAGCAGCAGCAGTGGCGCGCGGGGGGGGGGGGGGGGAATATGGCCAGCAGCCAATGCTCCCAAGGGCAGCCCCAAGCTCTCCCAGCACAGGTGCTCACCACCTGCCCCCCCACCTGCCGCCACCACCTGCATGGCTGAGAGGGATGGAGGGGGAGGGTGGTGCCGCCACCTTCCACCAAGGAGGGAGGGAGGCAGAAAAGCACCCAAGGGGGGAACACGCGCCTCCACCCCAGCTGCCCAGTCCATTAGGGGGCACAAGACTTGCCCCGCCCCGGGCACCAGCAACCCACGCTATGCCACTGCTGCCTGAAGTAATTCAGAGCACACCCCCCCCCCCCGTTACAGGCTTTCATTTCCACTTCAACCATTGAGTAAGGTTGATTTGATTCCTCTCCCCTTGTTCCTGATGAATCAACCCTTATATGACGCTCCTTGGGAAACTTTGCCATCATAAATTCTAACAGCAGCATTATGAAGAACAATAGAAATTCACAACTGCAACGAAATAAAGACAATGGCTAAGTGTTGTAACAGGAAATCTCAGTCTCATAACATATAAATAAAAATTCCCTGTGTCTGATTTCCTCTTTCTCTGATTCTAAAGTAGTTCACAAACTAATCTGATATCATTTCAGTTACATTTTTTTTTCTTTTTAAACACACACCAGTTCTTCTTTTTACAACCAGAGTGAAATCCTACTCATTGAATTCAATGGGAATCACTTTCAGGCGAGTTGAGGTTAGGATTAGG
Organism: Podarcis cretensis; assembly: GCF_951804945.1. Classification (NCBI taxonomy): domain Eukaryota; kingdom Metazoa; phylum Chordata; class Lepidosauria; order Squamata; family Lacertidae; genus Podarcis; species Podarcis cretensis. The sequence continues at coordinate 2,579,557 of NC_137174.1, forward strand.
ATCTGTCCTGGTTGCACCTGAGAGATTTAGGGAATTTCCATAACATGGTTTTCTCTTTTTTGCCTCTTCTTCACTTCCCGCAAACCGAGTTGCCATTTTCATTATCCACCATTACCCTAAAAATCTCTAATATTAAGAAAAATATTTACATTTTTGAAAGTAAATGTGCAGCAAACAAATGATCTATAATAAGTAGAAATGGATATGTATATGTGGAGTGCTGCATCTCTTTCCTATATTAAATTCTAATTCAGAGCTTGCCCCTCTTCTTGTTCTTCTTTTGCTTTCTCCCTGAAATTCCTCAGACATTTCACCTGAGGATTGATTGCCCTGGTTTGGTTCCTACAATACAATCTTTCCTTGACCCATGGCGGAGCAGACTGAAAGCAGCAGCGGGAATTCTGTGAAACTCAGAGGTAGATGGATCAGCCTTGAGGTTTTTATTCCTGGCCAGAAAGTGACCATGAACTCTTGCTTCCCTCTCTGGAGGAGGGAAAGGGTGTGCGAGTGGGCAAAGAAACTAGCCTACTGTACAAAGATAAATTGCTTGGCCCATTCTTGCCTCTGACCCTTCCCAGAAAGTTACCCAGAAGTGAATGTAGCCCTCAGGTTGAAAAAAGGTCTCCCCCTCCCCGCATTATAGTAGGAGCCCCTCCAAATTCACTTGAATATTACTCTATGTGGCAACTCCATTCAAGGGTGTATACCAATTAAGTCTGCCCACCCTCATACACTCACAGCATAACCAAAATTCAGAACTTATTAAATAAACACATAGCTAATGTATGAAGCTTTTGTTTCAGGAATGTAGATTTGGCATAAATTCAGAGCTTCCTTTCCCGGCTTTGAAACCCTTTTATAAATTCTATTTGGGACCTTGAGCAGCTTGGCCAACTGCCAATTATGATTTAACCCACTTTATGGCTAGGATTCAATAATATCTGCCTCCCACCCACCCAACTCCTAGCAGGGCAGAGCTGAATCATGGCTTCTACGCTGGGGAAGATGTGATCATAAGCAGTCACCTAATATTAGTATTCATCATATCCATCAATGACCTCATCTACTCCAGGGTATTATAGTCAGTTTTTCTTACCATCTCTCTCCCCCCTCCACCCCCCCACCTGCCAGAGTATTAACCCAACTACTGAATCAGCAATACACAGGCACCATAGAGCTCTTTCAAGTAATGAGCCAGAACATTTGCGGCTACATAGCCAGGCAGATCTATCCTGCCTGTGTGAGCCAGTGGCACAGAGTCCAGATCTGGGGGTTGCAACTTAGCATTCTTGAGACTTTTATCTGTGAATCTTAAAGATAAGTGGCAAATTACAAAATGCTCATTTAGAGCTACAAGTACAAATAGGAAAACATGTTCCACTTCATGTCCTCCCTGCTGTATGGTATAAATCACTAAGGAGGGAGCATGAAAGTCGTTTTTCAAGAAGGACACTCCATATTGGCCAGCTATAGCCATGCCTAAAAATAATGCTTATTATGGTGTCACACGTGGAAGGCATTTACTGCCCCAGGGTGGAAAAGGTTATCCATTCTGTCATAGTCATAGCCAACAAACATCTTCTTTAATGGTCAATACAATAGGCCACAGGAAGCAATCTATAATATTGCAGATATCGCTGGGCAAGTGTATGACTGAATGACTGAATCTCTCCAGATTTTTCTCCTGCTTCACCAGGGTGGGCAGAAGAGAGACACAATCAGAAAGTCAATTGGAACAGGAAAGTAATTTGGGCAAGCTGTCCCAACTAATGCCACATTCCATTGAGATCAGCAATAAGGAAGAGGCTCTATCAATGCACAGTGAGTCTGTTTGTCATCTACATACAGTAGACTAATCCTCTTCCTATGCTATCAGCATGTTAGAAAATTCTGATCTCACATGGGCAAGCTGCAGTAGGCTGCAGAATACTGTAATCATAAACTGCCTAATCCTCACAGCTCCTGGCTGGACAGACAACAGAAAGGCAGCATGCATAGCAGGGAGGCAGTGTGACATTGTCCAGGCTGACTAAAGGAATCTACACCTTTTTCTGTTCTGAAGAAATATGAGTATTAGTGAAGATCCAGAGGTATAGACCAATCTGAAACATTGGGGTGGGGGCAGTTAAAATAGCTAAAGACACTGTGCTAAATAGCAGACACTGGTGGTGACATGTAAGTAATTCGTGCACCAGCTGCTTTGAACTACTTGCTATTTTCTGATGGGTTGACAACGCACACATCAGAAAACCTAAGGCTTCAGCTAACTAAAACGTGAAGGGGGGGAATGCAAAAGTTGTGATAAGCTGGACATCACCTACCATCTGCATATCTCAATGGTGCCAGTACTTGCTTTGTCACTCCTGAGGGGACTCCTTTACCTTGTTATCCCCATATAACCTGATCCCGACTTATAGCAATACATTTTAAAAAGTATTTGATCTAATTACAAATACCTCTTCTAATAAAAATCTGTGTTGCAATGTAATAAAGCTCTCTTGATTGTAACTTAACATTCTTTATTATTCATATATTATTCATAACTTAAAATAAAAATATTATGCTGTGTGTATGCAATAAGTTCCTTAGATTTTTCCTGGCATACAGGTTTAGTGGATATTTTTCTTTTCCCACATTCAGTTTTCATTGACTATGAATTAAACATTCCTAAGAAGTTCTGCAAGTACTGATGTATCATGGAAAAGAGATTCACTGATGTGTAAAGACTTCATTTTAGGAAAGTGGAGGAAAGAGCTGAATGAATACACTGGTCAGGGCTCATTATCGAGCCTACCTAGTGGCAGTGAAGACCATCCTCATTATGTCATCCAGCAGAGCTTTTCCGGGATGTATGGGGCCTTTTACAGACCAGCCCAAGGAGGTGGTAGAACCAAGGGTAGCTCGCTGTGACTTGTTTGCAAAGCATCTTGAGGATAAAATTGCTTGTCTCCACCAAGACCTCAAAGTTATTGGCTTGCATAAGCTATTCTTCTAAATGGACTCTGTACATTCACTCAAATTCCCCATGAATCAACTGAGCCATAATGCAGCCACAGATCAGGTATAGTGAGTGACCATCAAGCTATGTAAGAGGTACAGTATTTATCTTGCATCCAAGACTACCCCAACTGCTTGGGAAAGAATTTTCTGTTCCTGCTCTTCCTTTGTTTGCTGAATCAGGTTATTGCCTCTTATAGTAAATCCGAACGTGTTATTTACAGAAAGCATGTGAAAGAACAACCCACATTCATTGAGCTAACCACTACGCAGACTGCATTCTTGTCAACCAAACTACACATGGACATTGTGCATGAAATATAACTGAAACACAAGATTTTCCCAAGTACAGTGGTACCTCGGTTTAGGAACAGCCCTGTTTACGAACTATTCAGTATACGAACTCCACAAAACTGGAAGTTGTGTTCCGGTTAGCGAACTTTACCTCAGTCTAAGAAGGGAACTGAACGGTGGAAGGGCACCGGCAGTGGGAGGCCTCATTAGGGAAAGTGAGCCTCGGTTTAAGAACAGTTTCGGTTTAAGAACGGACTTCCAGAACTGATTAAGTTCGTAAACCGAGGTACCACTGTACAAATATTTGATTCAAACTATATAGCCATCTTTCTCTCTCATCTGAACCCACTGCATATGTGGTACATAATTCATTCTTGTTTATTAACCACCACCACCATCTTCATTAGAAGTAGTATTAGCTTTCTTCCTTACATAGACCCCAGGTCAACTCTGTGAGGTAGATGATGGTAATAAACACTGTCTTGTCCAAAGCCACCCACAGAGCTTCATACCTGGCTAGGAATCTGAACCCGAAGTTCCAGCCCAACAATCCAGTTATTGCATCACATTTCGACAATGAAACCTGTAGACTGCTAAAATGTAGATGGAATTAGATGGACCCAAAAGGTAAGGGCACAGGGATTGGTGTTTTTTATTCCAGGAACCTTGCTGATGGGAACAAACTGAACTGTTCAAATACGATCCTGTAAGTGTGATAAAAATATAAATCACAGTAGAGGCGGATGCTAAAAAATGAAATGTATTCAGTGCACAATGACAGTGGATGCATTTGTCCCCTGTTAAACACTTGGTGAATATTTTCACATAAAGCCACTGTAGCTGTTGAAGTGCCACAGGCAAGTTCTAAACCAGGTTTCAGTTAAGCTAATAGATAAAATTCTTATTAACACAGAATATCAGAACTGTATGTCAGTGTAAATAACCTACAGTATCAAGATTACACATGTGCTTTAGCCCAACCGTCAAAAGCCTATCCAAGGGCTCATCCATGTTAAGTAGAACTGTTAAATTGTACATTGAAATGCTATTGCTAGAGGTGTAACATCGGAAAATTCCATTGACGCTAAGCAAGAGCAGCAGAGTGCCTAAAAGTTCTTAAGTACGTTAACTAAGAATTTATCTCTGCTAGCTTTCATGTGGTGTTTAACTTAGATCATATGAGAAAGGTTTTCAGTTGCAAATATCCATTTTGTGGGAGTTGGTCTTTGTTCTCTCTCTCAAGCTACCAAAAAGAAAATTGACATTGCATGGAACTTGTTCCCTCTTGCCTCATCTGCCTTTGACATTTCCTGGGTCAGCTTCGGGTTGCACACAGGCGACACCACCATGCGAACTCTTCGGCTTCTTTTGCCCATCCCAGGGATGGAGAAAGACTTGTAAACCACCGGAATTTTATGGAATGAAGCAGTAAAATGAAACGCCCTTGCCCATTTGCAATGGATCTTCTTCTAAGCACAAATCTTTTTCCATCATTTTTATTTCTATATATTTCTACTCTGCTCTTCTGTCCAAGGATGCTCAGACTGGCTAACATAGTTAAAACATCACTAAATATAATATAGTAAAAATAGTACCATGAAACAAATAAGAGAAACAGCGCAGCCTAGCAAACTGAAACACGTTGAGTGGACTTTTACCTCCATGACAAAAAAATAATGCTGTTTGGGCATTGCAAGGATTTTAAACAGTACTCCAAAGAACACAGGATTTCCCTAGACACTTACTAAGATTTATTCAGTGAGAAGTTTAGCAACAGCAGCTAAATTTCTCTGAAAGACAGTTTGGTGAACACAAATGCTCTTTATGGTCAGAGATGATGTCCTAGTTCTCACTGAGGTAGTAAAACAATGTCTCAGCTGTACCATTTCAGAGTGAAAGGCGATGGCACACAATTGAATGTTCCTACATACAAGTAAATCCTTCCAAATAGAAAATTAGCGCGTCAGGAAAAAACAACAACAGGCACAGGTTTGCCCCCTCAGAGACACATAGGCTCCAAATGCAAAATGTTGCTGCAGAATAATATTTTGTATGTTCTAGGTCACACAGGATTTTGATGAGGCCCAAGAAACCTGGAGACTATACCTCCTAAACTGTCTGTGGGTACTCTGAAAAAGAATTCAGAATCCTCAACCACACACAGTAGTTCTGTAAAAGGTCCATTGGTTTGTTAGCAGACAAACTTTCTGTGGGCAGTACAATTTGAGATCATTACAGTGGTACCTCAGGTTAAGTACTTAATTATTTCTGGAGGTCCGTACTTAACCTGAAACTGTTCTTAACCTGAAGCACCACTTTAGCTAATGGGGCCTCCTGCTGCTGCCGCGCCGCTGGAGCACGATTTCTGTTCTCAACCTGAAGCAAAGTTCTTAACCTGAAGCACTATTTCTGGGTTAGCGGAGTCTGTAACCTGAAGTGTTTGTAACCTGAAGCGTATGTAACCTGAAGCGTATGTAACCTGAGGTACTACTGTACTGTACTTTAGAGCCAAAATGCTGGTCAGGAATAGTTACTGAAGACATTTTTGTATCCTATGCTACTTAATTCCTCTCTAAAACTGCAAGCCTTGGCATTAAAGAAGCATAAAAATCTGGTTGAGGAAAATGGATACAGAAGTCATTCGGAATGTGAAGTACAGACACAATATGGCTAAATGTTATTATGAATCACTTTTCTAATTATTAGCATGCACACACACATATGGAATTAAAGTTTTAACACATGAGGCAGAGACTGGCTTCAGTGCTTTTCTGCAGAAGAAGCAGATGTCTTATCACTTAAACTGAACCTGAACCAAATGAATAGTTTTTGCTGAAGGATATATAAATCAAATTCTGCATCGCAAGAGGTTGAACTAGGGAAGCCTCAGGGCCCTTACAACTCTACAATCCTATGACACTGCATGATTACAAAAGAAGTCATCACAATACAAACACAGAAATCTACTGTGGGTTTGGAAGCAGCCCAAACTGTTTTGGAGCTGCTCTATATCTTTCCAATTCAACTCATTATTCAGAACTAAATTAGATATGTTAACAATGAAGCTATGTTTTCCTCTGTTCACTATAATGAGGAATCTAAAAAATGGCTATAAAGCCCTCCCCACTTTTCATAGAAATCAATGAAATATGCCGGCATTGCAGATCCCCTCCACGCTGGATTAAGCCTGCAAAACTGTAGGCAGATACATTAAGGGGTTTTCAGGAGCCTAACAAATTTCAGAATGATAGCTGGGGTGATCCTCTTGCAAGGGCAGATTCTACCATTTTGGCATGGGAGCAATAGGAATCACAGATATGTTTCTTTAAGGGTTTCTGGTGGCAATAGACTTCTCCCACAACCAAAGATTTTTGAGGATGCAGCCGCTTCTCTCTAGTTTTCTTGCAGTTCAATCCTACATTCCTATGGAGAAAAGTAAGGCACTCCACATGGAGGAGAGTGGGCATAGTGAGGAGGACCACATTCCCCTCCATCCCAGTCACTGGCAGACCTGACGAGGGTCCCAAGGGGAGGTGCAATGTGTTTCTGTGTGCACTGAGGAACGCAGACTTACAGCACCTTCTTAAATTTCATGAGAAATAGGCACCACACTTTTAACAGTGGCAATTGTCAGCTGAACAACATTTGATGGGCCTGGTGCATCATTAACGGTCTCACTGGACCAGACAAACATATCTGCTTGTCCTCCCTTGACATTGAGCTTCTACAAAGTCGACTCAGAATCTCACTAGATTGACTGAATTGGTATAATTGTTGCAGGAGTAAGATGCTTGATCTATTTAGTGGTCTGATTATTTATTTTGCCAACAGGATCACTGCTTGCCTTTGTCTTCTAGGACCCCTTTCTCATCATATAAATAGACCTTTTGTCTACTGCCAGCCTCAGATGGACCATATGACACTTTGGTCTAGTTTATGGCTTTTTAAACCATCGACTTTCCTTCTGTGGCCTCTGAGAAATAATAATTTTGAGGGAGTTTGTGAAGGGCGTGAAAAGCAAATGTAAAGAAAACATATCTTTATCTATCATTCCACACCTATTCTGTATTTTCAATATTAAAAGTGTTTTGGATTGTGTACAAAGAGCACAGTTCTTGGAATTGCTTGCTCATGTCCAAATTAATCCCCCTAAAATGAATGAGAAGATGAGGCAATCAACAGCTATTAGCTATGATTGCTAAATGGGTTGTGCATGCACAGAGGCGGCATTTACTCTGCTTACCAGATGCTAGGGACAAACCACAGGGGAAAGTCGATCACTTTCATGTCCTGTTTCTGAGTGCCCAGATTATCTGGCTAGTCACCACTAGAAATGGAAGGCTGAATGAGGCTGACCTTCGCTGATCCAGAAAGGCCATTATAGACACAATCCAGCTTGTTAGACTCACTTAAGTCTCATGGATTTATATGGGAAAGGAAAACAAGCTTATAGCCAAAAGTAGTGGATCTTAAAAGTTATTACTTCTAGCCAATTTCTGTAGCAATGTTCAATTTTGGTAGCAACATTGGTTGAGGTGGGATGCCCTAGGACCAAAACCCAGGCTGTCCTTGAGTTAGCGGAGCGATACTTTCATGTGGAAAACACTACACAAACATTCACCATTTTGTGCTGGTGTAGGACCTGGGAGACCAGGATTCAAATCGTCACTCAGCCATGAAGCTCACTGGATAATCTTGGGCCAGTCACTATCTCTCAGCCTAACCCTCAGAGGAAAGGAGATAAATTTGCTACCATGAGGTATTGGGGAAAATGTGGGGTGTAATTATATATTGCTGCTGCTACTGTTACTATTACTACTACTACAGATATAGTAGACGATGGGGCAGCAACATTGGTTGTGTATGTTTCTGTTCCATTTAGATGGGCCCTAGTGGCTTAAAGTGAAGCTACACAGGAAATGCAGGGTTTTCATTTGGGTTTGAAGGAAGAGAAGCAAAGAGGTGACACCACACAGCTGTTACAACAAGGAGGAATGGGCAGCGCCATTGACATTTGAGTGGCTAAGAGCAGTAAAGTGGAAAAAGTGAAGGCAAATGTCAACTTTTAAAGGTAAGATGATTTTCTGAACTGAGCCTTATTTTAAAAAAATATAAAAATGCCTATGTAGAGATGAAGACTTTTGTTTGCATGTTTTAATATTTTACCCTCCAAGATCCTAGATGGCACAATTGCTAAAGTTACCTTCAAGGCCAGGTTCTGTCCTTGCAACCAGAGTGTCTTGTGTGTGTGCTTCTACTGTAGGCTTTATGAAGGGGCTACAGACAGAATACATAATTTATTCCTGCATGAGAAAGTTTCTTGGTTAGAGACCTTTCCCAGCAAATTCTATTTTTGCCATTTACTTTTATAGAAGGAAAATGGTGACAATTTTGAAGGGTGGAGCAGGAAAAGGACCTGTATCCTCCAGGGGGCAGTGGATGGTGGCAATGTGTGAGACATAGAGCATCTTTGGCATCACCACTGTAGAGGCCTGTCTATCCAGGGGGACTAGGGGCCAGGTACCTCTAACTTGTGTCTTAAATGTGGTATTTGCATCCCTCCTGCTTAAGAAATGCACAAGTTCCTCATACAGAGATATATTGGAATTTCAGGCAAAGGGACAGGAAGGAGGGGGAAAGTTACACATCCTATTTCTGCACAACAAGAAATCATTGGAAACTGCTCTAATGGTGGTGGTATCCTTCTTCTTATTTTAAAAAAATCCAACGACACATTTTGCTGAGGGCTAAAACTATGGCTGAACATGGACAGTGGACAGTGAATGTGAGGAAGTTTGCCTGCTTCATAAATGTGTGCTAAAAAGTGGTGTAAATGATTGTGGCTGGCTTTGCCTCATTCTATGGCTGCTGTTGCTCAACCCAGGTTGCTCAACCTGCCTTCTTCTGTTGCTATGGGGTGAAGACCAATCACTTCCCAGCATCGACTGCTGTGTTTTGCCCTTACTTCCTATATTTAGGGAAAGCCCAATTTGGATGTCCCCGCCCCCTCTATCAACAAATATGTCAAGAGAGAAAGTGGGGCTGTGCTTCCCCAGTACTGACCAGTAGTTGATAACATGGAACAGGAATGGCAATGGAAATTACATTGGTGTCATCCTGCAAAGTGCTCTCATAACTTCTTGTTATCGTGACAGGAAGTAGGATTTAGTGAGCTGCTATTCTCCTTTCTAGTTCCATCCTTACGATGGTGGCCTTGGTTCATGACAGAGGTCATAATGCAGCACATGGGAGAAAGCATTATCCATAACTATTTCACAATGAAAAATACCAAAGTCTCTGTTGGCTACACTTGTTGGAAATATATTGTGAATGGAAAAACACAAACAGCTCAGTCTAAACCCCTAAACTGGAAGTAATTTATTAAGGCATGTAAGCCCACAAGGACTACAGAGAACAGTATAAAGCTGCATCACTTTCACTTGCAGAGTTCTGTTGTCAACTATTGTTTCAGTAAAAGTTGGATAGAGGAGAATTAAAACAGAGTTTCTTGAATTTGCCTGATTATACAAAATTAAGTTTACAGTGTTAAATTTACATATCCAATGCTTGCAACCACTAGGAAAATGTTGATCCGAGGCACAGATCTTCATGTGTCACAGAGGATATCTGTGTGCACAGAGGTGATCTATGATTTGATAGTGGTTTTGAGCAGATCCGTTGTAAAAACAACTATGAGGATGTATAAGTATCTCTGAGTGATGCAGATCCATGTCTGTGCACCACGGCAGTACGGGAAAGCACCAAATCTACAATTTTTATGAATCAGCAGTGGAGACAGATGTGATCTGCAATCTGATGGTTTTGGTGGTAGTGGGAAACCGGCGCAATTTCAAGAGGATCACTTTTAATGGATCCAGTATGTGTGCACACGTGTGTGTGTGTGTGTGTGTGTGTGTGCATGTGCAAATACGTCCATTCTCCCCCTGCTACTCAGTAAAAGATGACACTGCAGGGATGTGCCTCCTACCTGACCTCCCTCCAGTCATTGCCACATACTGGGACTGAGGTGGGCACAGTGTAAACACACATCGGGTGAGTCAATCTGGTGCTTCTGCCAGCACAACTTGCCACCGCTGCCACCACTCCCTTCGGTGGAGGGAGGTCAGGTAAGCAGAGTGGCCCAACCCACTTCTCTCTACTGCTGCTGCTACTTTATCCTCCCTCTGCTCCCCCTCTGTCCCAGCTCCTGTGACATCCCCTCCCCTCCCCCTCCGTCTCCCACACCACTCCTTTTTCTACCCTCTCCTCCTTTCCCTCCTCTCCTCTTGGTCACTTCACTCTCTGCAGCTGCTCAGGTGCCAACCTAAGCCTTGAAAAGTGGTTGCAACTGACAGGGGATGTGGGAAGGGACATCATTTCTTAGAAAGAAAACATGTATCCAGTCTCACCTTCTCATGACAAAGGCTGAAGTGAAGAAGGGAGGGGGGCTCAGAAACCCGTGGGATCCAGGAGACAGCCTCAAGAATGCCATTGCACCCAAGGGTGATGGGCTAGTGACCCTCGCCCCAGAGCCTAGACTAAATATGCATTGAATTGCAGCCTTTGGCTTTTACAGAAAATGCCAAGTCTTGTGGCACCCTAAAGACTGAAAAATTTAATGAGACACAAGCATTTGTGGGCTAGAGTCCACTTCATCCGATGCATCAAATATATCTAAAACTGGTTAGCAGTTAAGGCATCACAAAACCTGTGCGTGTGTCTATTTATTTGAATGTTTGCACAGATACTGATTCAGTCACAAGACACACAAATACGCACAACTGCAGTATTCTTATTTCTCTGTAACGATATAAAATAGAAAATAATGCTGTTGATACTAGATAACCTAAAAACCAAGGGCAGCATTGAAATCAATGGGAGGCAAAGTGCTTAACTAAACATTTTACATGAAGTGAAGCAAAATTAAAGTAAGCAACTGGGTAGGGTAATGAGTTTATTTGATGTTTTCTGTTTTGTTGCCTATGGAAAACAAGAAGTTTGAAATGCAGAAATTATATACTCAGGCCTCAACTTTGTTTTTTTTTTTTTAACAATTATTTTTTGGATAATATTTATTAAAGATTTTCAAATATAACAGAAAAAGAAAAACATCCAAATTTAAAACCTAATTTTCATTGGCATCCTTCCAGGACTTCCCCTCCCCTCCCCCTCTTGTATTCCAATTCTTTCAAATAGATTCAACAAATTCTTACCCCAAATTTTAAAATTATTATCATTGGCCCAATTTAAAAAATATTTTCCCATCCCCTAAAATCGACCTGTTCCCTTCCACGAGTTCCCCTCTTTAATATGCAATACAGATTAAAATAAACAGAAAAATAGAAAAAAGAATAAAATGTAATTTAACACCCTTTGGATTCCAAATTTCCCTCCCCCCTTTCCCGGTTGCGTTCCCAATGTCCGTCAATATCTACTGTCATCCTGGAGCTCCCACATCTAAACCACAGTCCTTCACCAGTCCGCTTTGCCGTCTTTTTATTAGTCTTTGCCGTCTTTTGGTCATCTTTGATTTCACATGTCCAATCTTGGAAGGAGTCTATCTTCCGACTTTATCCAGTTCTTGTTATTCTTGTTGTTCTTGTTGTTCTCTCTCCTCCTCTTTTTTTTTTTTTTCCCCTGCTCTCCTGCACAAATGTTCTAATTCCAAAAAGCTTCTAATTCCTCTGCAGAGGCTTTGTTATTCAGGAACAAAACATTACGTCAAGTCCCTTCCATTCTTCAATAGATAAATCTATTGTCTCCTTTAGTGTGTAAACCTCTGTAGACAAAATAGTGTTCCATTTCTGCAGTTTCCCAGGAGATAAAAAGTCCTATTCAAATTCGATGCCAACAATACTTGTAGTGTCCCACAGCTCCTCTAGAGGGATTATAGTAACTCAGTTTCCTTCCCGATCACACCCAACAGTCAAAGTAACTTATTATTCCTTGTTTTAAACAATTTATATCCAATTTGTAACAAATGTGACCAGCAAAGTCCTCGTAACAAAGTTCTCTTTTTGTTCTTCCACTTTGACAGCTCCTTTGACAGCTGTCAAAACCTCTATTTCTCCTCTCCCGGTGCTCTTACGGATCGCTCCCGGGGTTTCGGGGGGGGGGGTTGCCTTTTAATTCACATTCCACTTTTCTCCTCCAGCCCAGTCTTATAATTTTCCATCGCAAAGTTAATAATTTTATCAAAAAAAGGTTGCACTCGATCTTAGTTGTCAAATCCTTTGCTTTAGCTCCTCTACAACAGGGGGGAGGCTGACTTCCTTTTTGCACCTCCCCCACTCGCTCCGAATTTAAAAAGAATTTTTCCCCTTTTTTAATCCAAGTTCCAATTACTCACGGGTTATTCTTTTAAAGTCCAAATTTTCAATGGAAGAAGTCAGCGCTCTCCGTCGAATGGCATGCGGCTTCGCTCGGCAGGGGAAGCGGAGGACTCACAGCACCACCACCCCCCCCCATCACCCGCTCCGCAGCCTTTAAAAAGGCTCCTTCGCGGGTCAGGGGGGACGCAAACGGTGCCCGCCGAGTCACCATGCCCATGGGTTTCAGCGCCCATGGTTTTTGAGGGTCCCCGCGTCGCCGACGCGGTAGAACCCAGCCCCTGCCGAGCAGGCTCCCTCCAGAGCTCGGAGGGAGTCCGCCATTCGGCGATGGCGCCAACCCGGAAGCTTTGGCGCCAACCCGGAAGCCTTTGTACATATCAATTTCTGTACTGTATTTCAGGTTGAAATATGAAATCATTACATTTTTTAGATTTATAAAGAAAAGTAGAAGACAAGCATTTTCCCTCAGAGGTGTTATCTGCTAATTAAAAACGGAGGCAGGTTTTATACAGTCAACCACATTCCTATTTATTTTAAGCTTTCCTCCTTTTAAAACACAAACACACACACACTTCACTGGTACTTACTAGTATTGCTTTCTCTTACTTTGCAAAGTTGCTTCATGAGGCTATTGAAACTGCATCCGCATTCACATTTACCAAAATGATTTCTCTGAATACAGAAGTGAAGGCTTCCAAGTTTTTACGTTTGAAAATAATACCAAAAATGTTACACTAATGTTACCTAACGAAAAAGAGATGAATTTTCTGGAGGGCAAAGCACCATGCTTTTATTATGCAACATAATAGTTATTAAAACTGTAAATGAACAAGATCTCTAGTTCATAACTGATCTCTGGAACCTGTTAAGAAAACAGATCTCTTTGGACCTGTAAAAACAAATAAACTGAAAATACAGAGACTTGAAATCTTGTATATGAGTTATTTTCAGCTGCATTTACAGGTTGTTAATTTGCCCTCACAGCTGAGCCTGTACATGTTTACTTGGCAGTTAACCTCTTTGGCATTAGTGGGACTTACTCCCATGTAATTATGCACAGGATTGCAAAACACTCTTCAGAAATATAAAACATTATTTAAATGGGAGAATCATCTTTATAGAGGGAATAAGCCTATATACAATAACTAACCTAAAAAATTAATATTCAACCCCTACGTGTGATGAATGTTATTTTACTACGGTATCATTTTTGCTTAAATTCCCCTTTGCTAATCTAATGCATTGATCTCTGTAAATACTGTGCATCATGTAAAGAGGAGCTAACATTTTCAACTGTTGTGAAAAGAAGCATACTTCCTAAAACATGTCTTAAGAACAGTAGACACTGTTGCTTTAGAGATCAATAGTCATTTGCCTATGACATGTCTCCACATAAGTAATGAAGTTAGGATTAGTGCATAGACTAGATACATTGAAACTAGCAACCTTATTTTTGCTGTTTTCATACTTTCTTGTCATTTGGAGTAATCACATATCAAATAACATGATTTTCCCCAGCTTAGCTCTTACGAACTGGAAAAACAGTTGTGCATTTGTTTAGATTTGTGCTAAAGCTAAATGCTTTATAAACACTTCAAAGTTACACAAAGTTTTCTCTTCCTTCTTTTATAAATTCAAATGACAAGGGAAGAAACTGACAGCTGCTTCAAGTTTTATGCTAAATCAAAGTAGAGAAAATATAGTTGTTTTAAATCAAAACCACTGTTGGATGCACTGAATTCTCTCATTCAATTCAATGAGATAGTGGAGGGGGATTTCTATTATCTCAGAATGGATTGTGCATCTGCTTTTGCAATTGTCTGGTCTGCATTAACACAATGTAATATAAATTATTAATTTTAATTGTAAAATTTTAAAAAATAACTTACTGCAAGTGAAAACCTCATAGAGAATGAATTTATTGTCAACCCAAGCTTTGAGAAAGACTTCAGTGGAAGCAATGAGTATTTTGTTCAATCTGATGTCATTTACTCATGTTAAAAAATATTATTTTACCTCACTACAATCCCCCCCCCTTTTTCCACAGAAACCTATGGCCTGATCTAACCACATTAACTCAGAAGTATATCTTACTAATTTCAATGAAATTTACCCCCAGGAAAGCTTGCTTAGGAAAACTGCCCTCCTTGAACTGAAGGATACACTGAAATCCATCCTAAAAAGAGGAACATTTCCCCTTGAAAATGGAAGGGGAAAATGTTATTGGTTAGATATTGTGTTTGCGCTATAACCCTGGCTAATGCAAATCTGTTCTCCTGAGAATTGCATTTATTTTTTTGCCTGGATGGATTCCTGATGAGATAATGGCATTCAAAAAAGACCAAGATCCTATGTAGGGAATGCAGATAACTTGGCCCGGATTTGAACCTCCTTAATTACATTAACTAGGTTGACATAACTGCTTCACTTCTACGACTTTTGCTCTAGAAGTTCCAGGTTCTCAGTAATGCAAGGCATCGATATGCAGTGTTTCAAGTTAACCCCAGAAAATACTTGACTGAAAGGATTTTGCCTCTTAGAAGGATGTGCCATATGACGGATGCTGCTGCGTGGGGCCCTGCCAGCTTCTTATCTTCAGCCTAACTAAAGACTTGCCCAGTGTGGTGTCCACTCAAGGCACCGACACACGAGGCCTTCGCAATTTCCCTTCCTTGCATCTTCAGGCACCATCTGCAAATTCAAGATTCTGTTTCTGATCACTGAGAGATGTTTTGCCTTCAATAATTCTCGAAACAAACAGGCTCTGCATTGAGTAAAGACATATTTGAACTAACCCTTGGGCTATTGCAATCAAAGATCTCTGGAGCCCATCATTAAAACTGGCTGGTGTTTTGAGGGGGGATGGGGTTATGCTGCTACTACAACTGTTAAAATATTTGCTGGAGAGGGAAAGAGGGCAAGAAAAAGAACATTTTTAAAGAAATATGCAAAAAGATCCAAAATCAGTATGACGATGAAGATTCACTAGCCACTACTCCTTTGCTAGCAGTGCCTGGCATATTTTCAATAAGGTTTAAAATATGTGTGTACACACACACACACACGCACACACACACTCTCCACACTTCAATGAATGTCAGGAAACATAGCAATATCTGGTACATACTTAACCACACATTTGGAATACAATTTATGTAGCAGATAACAGTTTAAGAAAAAGTGCCAGTTATCTAGTCAAAAACAGAAAGCCTTTCAAAGTCTAATTTTAAATTTTGTTTTTGAAAAATAAATAAATCCCAAAACAGATTAGTTATGAAACCAATTCCTTACCTTTTGTGTTATTTCTGGACAAGAATTATAATAACTGGTACCTGGTACTTCTCTTGCTTTGATCCTGTATTTAAAAGAAAATAAATGTTAGTTTGGAAGAAATTATTGCCAGTTAAGCACAGAATATAATATGAAATGGGTGACAGTTCAAATTAGCCAACCACAGACCTTGTTTTAAAATGTAAAATTCACTGGGAAAAGTTTGATTTTAAAAGCAATAATATGCTATCCTGCAACACACACATCTGAACGTGCAATCCAACCTTTCTCAGTCACAAAATGAATCATGTACAAATCTGTCTGTTTGCCATGAGTACAGTACAGTTCTTACCAGCTTGCTCACAGTGGCCTTATCTGCAACTACCGAGGCTTCAGTATCAGTGTAAATAAATAAATGAATGAATAAATAAATTAAAATTGCAACCATGCAGCCTTAAATTATTAGCATGTTTAAAATCTAGAGAGGTTCAACTTTATATTCCATTGGGGGGGGGGGAATCACCTTAGGGCAGTTTACTCTGGGTATCTACCAAAAGTTGTGTGTGTGAGTGTGTTCAGAGATGGATAATGCTCTGCAAATTATACAATCTGAAGCATTAGAAGTTGTTAAGAAAACACAGTGGTATGAAACAATTACTATAAATTAACCACATGTCATCATCACCAGAAATCTTAAATTTACACAGTACGTGACAGATGTACGCAGTCAAGCACTGAGGAACACCGAACCCTCTCCTAACTTACCTTGCATATCAAAAACAGGCTAGTGGAACTAAGAGCGCTAGAAATCTGAAGCCTTTTGTCCACTGTAGTCTGACTTTGTGCCGACTTTTTCCGTTTTGGTGCCATCTGCTGGCAGGCAGCATCTTCTGCACTGCTTTACTGCAGTACATAAAATTGGATTACACAACTATCATACAGTACAAATGTGGGAGATCGCAGCCCCCCCCCTTCACATTCTATGTTTTCATGGCCAACCAATCAGAGACGCCTACAGTTCCAGTTCATATATTTTGAAATACAGCAGAATGGATACAGAGGTCGACATATGATTTCTCTTGGCTCTGCTTCAGCAGCAGCTCAGTGTGGAAAAGCAGCGTTTGCAAAATGCATTAGGCTTCTTCATTTCCAATTCAAACTGCAAGGATTTTTAAACGATGAGGCATTAGCTGAGGCTTCCAGGCATATTACAGTTGTATTCGTAAGAGTACTAACAAAGCTTTCTATGGGACTTGGGGAGAAATATAAGGACTAGAGATAAACGATAGTTCACTTTTTTCATATACTGTAGAAATAATTGCTGCTCATGGTGGGTATGCTTTTGACTCTTGTAAAGAGGGGTTTGCAGGTTTTCTGTTCCTTGATTCAAGAACCTGTGAAATCTATTTGATGCTTTCCAGTATCCTGTCAGCCTTAAAATTCAAGGAATAGTCCAAATCTTATTTCTCTCCAAAAACATTCAATTCAAAGTAATCCATGCAACAAGACAATATTGTAAGTATTTGCTCTGGCTCTCACTGGTGGACACAGCACTAGGGTGGAATCTACACGTACAAAAAAACACTGTGAAAATGCTTTTTAAAAAACATTCTGAAAAATATATTGAATTTGCCATAACTCACATTTGTATATTGCACTTCACAACACAGTGAAAACATTTTATTTGCAGCTGTATAGATGAGTAGGTCTCTCGACTCTGTTTCTGCAAAAGGCTTCAACACAAAGATCATGACAGAACATCATGTATGTGCTGCAGGGGTTAAGCTACATGGTTAAACACAAGTGAAGATTCCCAATGTTTGACACACACACCCAGGCGCTCCTATTGCAGAGAGGATCGGGCACAGTCATTCATGCAGCTGGTGTCCCAAACCATGGGCAAGCAGATGGGCATGCCTCTGAATATGTTGTGTGCACATATGTGTGTTAAATCTATTTGTGCCAGTGCAGTCATCTCCACATGACACAAAACAGCCATTAGTGTGATTCTGTGCTCTACATGGATAGTACCTTCATGGATACTTTGGTTCTGCAGTCACCATGAAGGAAAGGGCAAGGACACTCAAGGAAACCATGGTGGCCGCATAGCACCCACTATGGGGATTTCACTCCCCACAAATGGCAGTGCCAAAGGAGTCTCCATACATTCCCCAAGCACTCAGGTGGGTCCACAGGTGGAGTTCAGTCCATCTCGTGCCCCCTGCACTCCCAGTAGCTTTGCTTCAAAATGCTGACATCAAGTGAAAGACTGGAGTATTAATGACACCAGCCACTTAAATAATGGGCAAAATAAATATTGGCAGAAGCTATTAATATTGAATGCAAGCTAATGTATCTCAATTGGAACAGTCAACCTTTTAGCTCCTTGATTAATAACTGGTCAAATGTTACAACAGTCGACATGCTGGGTGCAAAATGAAATAAAGGTATATATTTTTGCTGAAATACATGACCCTAAATGAATCCATTAAAAAAATTAATGTTACTGGAAATAAGTGGCTTTTACACTTACTTAAACGTGGCACAGAGAAGGCAGCATATGATAAGCAGATAAACTGCTATTGCCAGAACCATTAATATTTTTAAAATCTCTGCACTGTTGGGAGGGGATGAGGGGAAGGCAGGTGCAGGAATTTTAAAAATGCCTTGTGCTTTCTCCATCATAGCACATCATCAGATCTCTGAACTAGATGTCATATTATATTTCTCATTTAACCAAAATTTCCTGCTGGTTATGGCTCTGTGCCTGTAAAAGGCACCAAGTTCATTCCCTGGCATCTCTCCTTAAAGGGTCTTGGATTATGGGATGGGGAAACATCTCTTAAGGTCTTGGAGAGTTACTTCTAACAGGGCCGCCTCTTATATTATAATTTCTAGGTGTACAACCTATTGTTTTTCAAGCACACCTATGTACATGCTCATCAGAAGCCCTGACTGGTTGTGGCTTGTTGCTGTGTAATGGGCAAAACAACCCACAGGGCAGACATGAACTGGGGCCAAAAATGCACCAAGGGCCATTTCCATTAGATTTGTGACAAATATTGGCATAAAAAACAAAACAAAAAAAGCACACCTCACTATCTCAACTTTCAGATGACACTGCTCAGTATTTCTATTTTAATGTTTTATCAGCTTTTTGTGATATTTTGATTTTGCATTGTGCATTTACTTTTTGTTTGTGATTTTATCATTGTAACTTGTGTAAACGGCTTAGAAATCTTGTTTTATTAAATAGTAAAAATGAATCAATGAATAAAATCCCAAACTTGCCTTGTTGGAGTTTGAACTGGTGGTGGCTACCTAAGGAAATATCTCAATACAGCAGTGGAACAGTTTGCAGAAAATATTGTATGGTTGCGCAATGGTAGTGCATCTACATGAAGCTGCTGAAGGATGTCATATTGCAAGATGTCACTAATATATGCCTAGGGAACAGTTGAAGCTCTCCTTTTTATCAAATCCAGATGATGGTGTTTTTAAATCGGTCTCAGGACACAGTAACATACTGGTCAAAGGCAAATAAACTGGCACTCAATCCCATTAAGATGGAGGTACTGTTAATGGGCAGATTGCCAGCTAAGTGGTGTTCATTTTGTTCTGGAGAACTTGCACTCATCCTCAGCCTTGTTGCTGGAGAGAATGAGCAGCTTCTATGTCTCAGAGTGTTTTTTTTACCAGGATACTGTGTAATCTAAACCTGGAGCTGGCTCAGTGATTGTGGCTGACTGAGGATACAGCCGATCTTGGGCCAGCTGAGACCTGCCCACTCCTCACCCATTTGGGGGATTTTTGCAGGCTGCCAGCCGGTGGGAATCTGCCTGTTTGGCAGATAGAACAGAAAGAGGTCCATGCCTGCTCAGTTATGCTGGTGTCACTGTAGTTGGAGGCCAGCAGGGCTGGGGACAATCCAAGCGCTCACCCAACCAGCTCAGTACATAGGGAAATTGGACTGTAGTACTTGATTGATACGTATATTGCACCAGCCTTCCTCTAGTTATCCACGCTGATAACCTCTCACTTGGATTGCAGCAATGCATCATACATGGGCCTGCCTTTGAAAATGCTCCAGACACTTCAATTGGTCCAGAATAGGGCCACAAGACAACAGAATATGGTCATATATGAAACCAGTGCTTTTTCACTATTAGGCCCAGGCTTTTTAAACTTTAAAAACTTTTAGTGACTAAAGATATTTATTAAAGTATTCAGATCTGTGGAATTTTACAGAGCTGATGTGTTTTTTGCTATCATAACTTTACCTGCAGTTGCTGACTTTAATCTGTATTTGCTTTATGATTTTATTTGTTTTTGGTTTAAAAAAGAAGCTTCTGCTGTTGAGTGGTCTAAAATGCAGTAACTAAACAAACTTCAACCTTAGTAATGATAAGGAAAGGGACTGAAAATAATACTTAATGCTACTGTGCAACTCTGTGGTCTGACTATGCTCTATAATGCTGTTGTAGAGCTGGGAGAGGGGCGATTCCCTATGAAGAAAGGCCAAAGCATTTGGAGCATTTTTATTCAGGCACAGGTTGATAAGCGCAGGTTTTGAACGCAGTGTAAGGTAGTCTCTATGGGAGTATATTGTATTTAATTATGGGGTATCAGAATTTTTAGGGGGTTAACCAGGCTGGGATAGCTGGGATAGCAGGCTTGTTGGCTTCTGAATGTCTGATGTAGATTTTCAATTTCATTGTTCTGCATGGGGCAATGACAATAAAAATTATCGTATTGTATTGTAAGCAATGCAATTCTAGGCCCCAGATCCACAGGCTGGAGAAGGTTCAGAAGGAAAACTGCTGCACCTCCTCTGGCAGAGAAGTGTGCCAGCAGTGAAGTGAATCACTTCACAGGCAGAAAGCTCCTGCTTGTGGAAGTAACTAACCTTACACCTGCAGACTGAGAATTCTGGCAAGGGGGGGGGGGGACACAGGCAAAGAGAAGAACTCTGCCCCTCCCCCCACAGCTCCGGCCCTGACCAGCAAGGATTTTGGAAGCAGAAGTGGATCTACCACTGTGCATCCCACTTCAGGGTGCAGATCCTCCAAATGTCCCAATTTTCCAAGGACAGTCTCAGAATTACAGAAGCCACCCCAGTTTCTGAGTGATCCCATAATGTCCCAGTTTTCCTTTTTCCTCCCCTCCCCATCACAGCCAACAATTGAAAGTGGTGTGTGTGTGTTTGTAGGTGCAAAAACAGAGTCCTGTTTAAACCGAAAATAAAATCCTAGCCTCAAATGAAGGAAATGGTGAAGCTGGCATATGAAGCCCTTCCTATACTTTTGAAGGAAAATGTCATCAATTCACTTTAAACTCTTCAATTGCAATGCTTCAGGAGCCAGCCATTACTTAGGAAATATGTGAAGCTTATCACAAATGGAGCCTTACACAGCAAGCCTTTACATCTCTCCTCAGAAGTCCTACGGTATTCAGTGGAACCTACTCCCAGGTAACTGGGTAAAAACTGGGCAGCCTTATACTGCAATCCTAAGCATTTTTACTCAGAAGTAAATCCCACTGAGTGCAGTAGGATTTACTCTCTGGTGTGTTTCTGATCATTCTGACAATTTCTATTTTTTATTGTTGTTATTATTGTTACCTGCCTTTTTCCCTGACAGGGACTCAAGACGGCTTACCTCTGAAAATTTATTTCATTCCATTTATCTGTGGAAGGTGTTGTACACAATCCCTTCCCTCACACATTTTCCCTTTACAACAATCCTGTGAGGTAGGTTCGGTGGAGAGGTTGCAACTGGCTCAAGGTGACAGATGTACCATACATGATGTCTATGTGTGCAGCAAGATCAACTGCGGGAAAAGCTTCCTGGTGTAGAATAGGGTGCCCTTATTTTCATCTGAGAAATGTTGGCGGGTATGAGAGGGCACTACAAGGAAGAACATGCTGGAACATATTATACACAATTACAATTAGTAGGGAAACTTCTGATAAAAATAAATGTTTCTTCCTCCCTAGAATACTAGAATCCAAGTGTACCCAATTAAGTTTATTGGCAATAGCTTCAGAAATTACAAAAGGAAGTATATATATTGTAACCTGCCCTGTGATCCTCGGATGAAGGGTGGTAAAGACATTTAATAAATAATAGCCAATTCTTCACATATTTTTCTTTATTTTTATTTTTAAAATATTTTTAGGCTGGTCATCATGCTCATGGATACTAGGGCAGTATATACAGTTGCAATCAAAATTATTCAACCCCCACTGTAAATTGTGTTTATTATCAAAATTTCAGCTGTCTGCAATGAGCAAATCAAACAAAAGCGATTGAAATAGCTCAACACGGGGGCTCCGCTAGGGGCGCCACGGAAGATGGCCGACAATACCATCTCTCCAGCTCACATGAGGTAATTAAGAGGCTGAGATGGGAGTAATCAGCTTCCCAGGTTTCTTCCTGGTGGAAGGGAAGATGCAGTCTCATCTGCGGATGCCCACGAACCACCCCCGAGTTCGAAAAGAAGGAGGGGGTGAGGGCACTGGATGGAAAGCCCTCAAGGGAGTTCGGATCTCCTGGATGCTGTCTCTATGAGTGCTCCAAGTTCCATTTCTTAAGATAAAAGATTGGATATAAGATTTATGGACATGCTTTGAGTGAAGAAAGGGTATTTTATCTGCTAATTAAGCCAGCCACTGAGATGCTAAGAGTGACAGATTGGAAGAAAGATAACATCAAAGAATAACATCTAAGCTGGTATGTTGAAACGGAACGGAAAGGAGGGGGGATAAAACTTTTTCTTTTTCTACTATGATACTACCTGGAAGAATATTTGGAAGAAGATAAAAGACTCTCTTGTGATGCACTATTTAATCAGGATCCGCCATTATGAGACAGACTGTGTTGCAGAGATTAATAGTCATAGGTGGAGGCGAGCCCTTACTTTGTTATTATATCAGTATCTCAAGTTTGATTTGGCAATCCTCCCCTGGAAAGACTAATGTTTGGTGCAACCTGTCTGAGAAAATTAATGAGCAAACGCCTAGATTCTATTTCATCGGGACTGAGGAAAGATGGCGTCTGCCATCCAAGAAGGACTTGGGATGGATTCAGCATAAATACCAGCATGTGAGGACATATTGCAAATAAAAGACTTATCAGCTGCAAAAAAAGGGGGGGGGAGTCATACAAAGTTCACACAGAAGCATAATATTGTTCATTTCAGCTCGTCTGTGGAAACAACTCAGAGGCTATGAAAGAAGAAGGATAATAACAAGAAGATTTAAAGATGGGACTAGTGGACACTCAAAGCAGTAGAAATATGAGATGATTGGACCGCACTGAACTTGAAGCATGGGAACCCCCAACAAAAAAATTATAATTTGGCAAAATATTTGAACTTCATGATATATATTTGTATAATTTGGAATATTTAATGTGATTTGATTGAAAAATTAATAAAAAATATTATTTTAAAAAATGAAATAGCTCAACACAATGGATGCTTCAGGTTCAAATTCAGCTGAAATTGCAACTTACACTGGCTTCTCCAGTGTCACTATTATTCAACCCCTTCATGGCAAGCATCTTTAGTACTTAGTAGAGCAGCCTTTTGCTGCTATGACCTGCTGCAAACCAGATGCATAGCCAGACAACAGCTTCCGGCAGTGTTCCTGAGGAATCTTAGCCCACTCCGCATGAGCAATGGCCTCCAGTTCAATAATATTCTTGCATTTGCCTTCTTCAAATCTCACCCGACATTGGGGTTCAAGTCAGATGACTGTGATGGCCACTGTAGAACCTTCCAAGACTTCTTCTGCAACCAAGCCTTGGTGGAATTTGAGGGGTGCTTGGGATCATTGTCCTGTTGGAAGGTCCAATGACACCCAAGCTTCAGCTTCCTCACAGACAGCATGATGTTTCCTCCTAGGATTTCCTGATACTTCAAGTGGCTGGGGCAACTCAGTCAGATGGATGAGATAGGCTAGTTTTAGCCTTTTGGTATTAATAATCCAGAATGCTTTGAGGTGAACTGGATCTCCCTGGTATTATCTCCTTTTTTCTCCCTTAAAATAATAACCACACAGAAACAAGTCTTGTAAAAGGTAGAAAAAACATTTACTCACTCAGTATACATCTTGAATAGCAGATTCAGCAGATTTGTGCAGGCAGGCTTAAAATGCTAATTGAGTTAGAATCATAGAATCATAGAGTTGGAAGAGACCACAAGGGCCATCGAGTCCAACCCCCTGCCAAGCAGGAAACACCATCAGAGCACTCCTGACATATGGTTGTCAAGCCTCTGCTTAAAGACCTCCAAAGAAGGAGACTCCACCACACTCCTTGGCAGCAAATTCCACTGTCGAACAGCTCTTACTGTCAGGAAGTTCTTCCTAATGTTTAGGTGGAATCTTCTTTCTTGTAGTTTGGAACCATTGCTCCGTGTCCGCTTCTCTGGAGCAGCAGAAAACAACCTTTCTCCCTCCTCGATGTGACATCCTTCTATATATTTGAACATGGCTATCATATCACTCCTTAACCTCCTCTTCTCCAGGCTAAACATGCCCAGCTCCCTTAGCCGTTCCTCATAAGGCATCGTTTCCAGGCCTTTGACCATTTTGGTTGCCCTCCTCTGGACACGTTCCAGTTTGTCAGTGTCCTTCTTGAACTGTGGTGCCCAGAACTGGACACAGTACTCCAGGTGAGGTCTGACCAGAGCAGAATACAGTGGCACTATTACTTCCCTTGATCTAGATGATATACTCCTATTGATGCAGCCCAGAATTGCATTGGCTTTTTTAGCTGCCGCGTCACACTGTTGGCTCATGTCAAGTTTGTGGTCAACCAAGACTCCTAGATCCTTTTTACATGTACTGCTCTCAAGCCAGGTGTCACCCATCTTGTATTTGTGCCTCTCATTTTTTTTTTTTTTGCCCAAGTGCAATACTTTACATTTCTCCCTGTTAAAATTCATCTTGCTTGTTTTGGCCCAGTTCTCTAATCTGTCAAGGTCGTTTTGAAGTGTGATCCTGTCCTCCGGGGTGTTAGCCACCCCTCCCAGTTTGCTGTCATCTGCAAATTTGATCAGGATGCCCTTGAGTCCATCATCCAAGTTGTTGATAAAGATGTTGAATAAGACCGGGCCCAAGACAGAACCCTGTGGCACCCCACTAGTCACTCTTCTCCAGGATGAAGAGGAACCATTGATGAGCACGCTTTGGGTTCGGTCAGTCAGACAGTTACAAATCCACTGAGTGGTAGCATAGTCAAGACCGCATTTTACCAGCTTCTTTACAAGAATATCATGGGGCACCTTGTCAAATGCCTTGCTGAAATCAAGGTAGGCTACATCCATAGCGTTCCCTTCATCTACCAGGCTTGTAATTCTGTCAAAAAACGAGATCAGATTAGTCGGACATGACTTATTTTTCAGAAATCCATGCTGACTATTGGTGATCACAGCATTCCTTTCTAGGTGCTCACAAACTGTTTGCTTAATGATCTGCTCCAGAATCTTCCCTGGTATTGATGTCAGACTGACCGGGCGGTAATTATTTGGGTCCTCTCTTTTCCCCTTTTTGAAAATAGGGACAACATTTGCCCTCCTCCAGTCTGCCGGGACTTCGCCTGTTCTCCAGGAATTCTCAAAGATGACTGCCAGTGGTTCTGAGATCACATCTGCTAGTTCTTTTAATACTCTTGGATGCAGTTCATCTGGCCCTGGAGACTTGAATACATCTAAACTAGCCAAGTATTCTTGTACTATCTCCTTAGTTATTCTGGGCTGTGTTTCCTCTGCTGAATCATTTGCTCCAAATTCTTCAGGTCGGGCATTGTTTTCTTTATCGGAGAAGAGTGAGTTACTAAGACATACGGTACTAAGGTCTAGCTTAAAAATGGAGTCTGAGCTTGAGCTCCTATTTGCAGTTGTTCTAATGTTGTAGCCATAGGTATGATGGAGAAGAGCGGGGGTGGGGGTGTGCTCAGGCAAGGAGCAGCAGATATATAGCTATGCCCTCAGGCCACAATAGGGAAGTGATCCCTACGAGCCTCAGCCCCTTCATGTGCCTATCTGCCAAAACATGATTTGTTGGTTTGACTGCAATGAATATTCCACAGAGCCCTTGTAAAATAAGCATAAGATGCAAGTTACACACACAGTCAGGAGGAAGGCAGAGGAAGGCGGCACTCCATCTCATTTCCCCCTTGTGACCACACTGCAAAGAGCAGGACGGCTCCGTTTGCTGGGTGCTGCTTTGTGGGTGTGTTGTTGTTGTTGTTTAGTCGTTTAGTCATGTCCGACTCTTCGTGACCCCCTGGACCAGAGCACGCCAGGCACTTCTGTCTTCCACTGCCTCCCGCAGTTTGGTCAAACTCATGCTGGTAGCTTCAAGAACACTGTCCAACCATCTCGTCCTCTGTCGTCCCCTTCTCTTTGTGCCCTCCATCTTTCCCAACATCAGGGTCTTTTCCAGGGAGTCTTCTCTTCTCATGAGGTAGCCAAAGTACTGGAGCCTCAACTTCAGGATCTGTCCTTCCAGCAAGCACTCAGGGCTGATTTCCTTAAGAATAGATAGGATTGATCTTCTTGCAGTCTCCTCCAGCACCTTAATTCAAAAGCATCAATTCTTTGGCGATCAAACTTTATGGTCCAGCTTTCACTTCCATACATCACTACTGGGAAAACCATAGCTTTAACTACACGGACCATTGTTGGAAAGGTGATGTTGCTCCAGTGCTTTTTTTCTGGGGGAACGTAGGGGGGCGCATACCCATAAACATTTTGTGAATCTAACGGGAGAAGAAACTAAAATTTTAAAATTGTTAGTTTCTTCTCTAGCACGGTGAATCGTCAGTTCCGCTGCTACCCCCAATGGCGGCCTCATTTCCTCTCATGGTGTTTCCTGAGTCACAGATGGAAGCAAGCATTTAATGTGTGAAGTAGGAGCTGGAATCTAGCACAGTGATTGATCAGTTTCGTTGTTACCACCTCCGATCGTGGCTTCCTTTCCTTTCCCAGTGATTTTCTTGAGTCACAATGAGAGTACCCCTAAACATTTTTTTAGAAAAAAAAGGACTGAGTTGCTCCCATTATGCACCTGACACCCCCCCCGCCGCCCCCAGCCAGGCTGATACCAGGAGTGGGTTAGGCTTGTTGAAATTTACCTTGTATGATGTAGCACAAAGTGGTGGCATGGAGAAGGCCTTAGCTATGAACTGTTTTGCACACGTGTCGGCTTTTTCACTTCTTTGCCCAGACACACAGGACACCCGCGTCCTTTCTGCTGAACATGTAGAAGTACCTATAAATAATTTAATATTAACATCTGCTACATATGGTGGGCTGCTTCACCATACATAATCACAGAGCACTGTATATCTTCCATACCATTCAGCCACTAACTGTAAGTAGAATTTTCTTATTTCTTTTTTTCCTTTAAAAAACAGTCCCTTTCCCCTGCAGTCACCATGGTGACTGAAATTTGCTTGGACAAAATTTTTCCCAGAAAAAAAAACCCTACTGTGTAAGTAAACTTTTCTCATAACATTTCTCATTATTATGGATATTGCTCCTGAAATGGGACCCTACTGGTCTTCCCTCTGTTCTACCTGAAAGACTAACAATTTTATTTCTAATAAGAGCATGCAGGCTTCTAGAGAACACAAAGTTAAGCTCCCCACTCCCTTTAAAGCCATTGTTCCTGCCAGGAAAATTTGATATATACGTTAAACTCTGAGGGAAGAAACAGAAGACTGAGCAGTAGCCTCCTAAAGGAAGGAGCACTGTCAGGGCATGCAGTCCAAGCCGGGAGGACTCCCAGCCTAAATCCCCTCCTAATCGCCAAATTAGCCCGGAGGAGCAAAGGGGAATGTCGCAGGAAGTTTAAGAAGGCACTGAAGACTTCTTTCCAATTGCTGGCTGAAATCACAGAAGGAGAACCACAAGGCTGAGAGGGAAGCCTCAGCATGTTAACGGATCAACGTCTCAAGAACCAGCATGAATTCTGAGCAAAGTATCTATGCAGAACTTACATGGCATGATCAAAGTGGAAGAAATTTCTGCCAGCAGAAATCCTGACCCTCTTAATTCCAGATTGCAACCCCTGCCCAATATCTCACTCCACACAGGTTGACCTACAACTTGGAGGGGAGGGCAGTCGCCAGGATGCTGAGCTGTCCCTTGGACCACTGTTGTGTCTAACAGAATGTTCTCCTTCTGTGCCTAAAGCAGCCTTCTCCAAGCGGCCACCCTTCAGATGTTTTGAACTACCATTTCCATCAGTTCTGGCCAGCATAGTCAATGGTTAGGATAGAACAGTTGGCACTTTAGTCCAAAACATCTGGAGGGCACCAGATTGGGGAACAATGGCATAACATGTGAAAGTAAATATATTGCTACAGGCTCCCCATTCCCCAAGCACTGAGAAGTTCTGCAGGCTGCACTTGCCAGAGTTTGACTTTGGGAAGACTTATGACATTTTTGTCACCCATGATTTATTTACAAATGCACAAGACGACCAGGAAATCCATCATCCCTTATCAGTTCCCTCTCATAGCACCTTCTATGGGTTTAATGAGAACCATTGAAGCTCAAAGGTGAGGTAGTGTCCTGATCCCCTGGCCTACCTGGCAGACAGAGTGCCAAGACGAAGTTCCAAGTCCCAGATGCCAGTCCATACAAGCCAAGTCAGGAAATGCAGTCCAGAGTCAGTCCAAGTAAGCAGTAAGTAGCTCAGCAGGCAATCTCAAAGTAGAAACCTGTGAAGGCCCAAGGCGAATCCCAGACAAGATCCCTCAATGTCAGCAGTTGAGCAGCCACAGCCCCTCAGCTCTGCTGCCTTCTGATACTGTGTCTGCTGACTGCAGCATCTGGGCTTGATGAGCATGTGACCCTCGCCTGCTCCAGCTTGCCCCAGCTGAGGAGTCTATGCCTCCTTCCCCACCTGGCCAGCTAGTGAACCGGGCTGCAGGCCCTGGCCTGACTCTGCATCCTGGAGTGCTCTGCCCACTGTTCCCTATGTCTTAGGACCTGTCATGTTCATGGGGACGGGGGCCTCTCTGGCTCTGGGTCCCGCTGCTCAGCTTTCTGTGCACTGCCCCCTGCGCCCTCATCATCCTCTGTCACCCTGTGAGTATTGTCTACACCAACCTCTCCTTCCCCATCCCTAGCCTGCTCCCATGTGACCCAGTCCCAGCTGCACCTCTCAGCGAAATCCGGTTCCTCCCCAAAATTCTGCCAGTTCAAGACAGGTAGCCTAGGACTATGTTAGTATTTATAACATATACAATAATATATATATTCTAAGGTGTATAAGAATATTTTTTATACTTATTGGATTTACTATCCATGATTTTCAAAGAGGAGAATGTTGAAGATAATTTTGTGGCAACGATATTTGTTTCAGTTCTAGCTGAATATTATTCAGCATTTGTCATTTTAATATACAAGAGCCAATGTGGTGTGACAGATCAGGGAGACCTAATGTGCACTCAGCCACAAAGTTCCCCTGGACCACTCAGGGCTATTGTAAGGATAGCATCCAGCAGCTCCCCCACCTCACATAATAATAATAATAATAATAATAATAATAATAATAATAATTTTTATTTATATCCCGCCCTCCCCAGCCGAAGCCGGGCTCAGGGCGGCTAAGAATAATAAAATAATCAAACAATCAAATAATCAGACATTCTAAAAATATTTCATTATAAAAATTAATTAAAATCAAATTAATGGCAACCGATTAAGCACAATTCTGTGCAGGTTGCCAGAGGAGGGAGTCAGGCTGCGCCCCGACCAAAGGCCTGGTGGAACAACTCTGTCTTGCAGGCCCTGCGGAAAGATGTCAGGTCCCGCAGGGCCCTAGTCTCTTGTGACAGAGCGTTCCACCAGATTGGAGCCACAGCCGAGAAAGCCCTGGCTCTAGTTGAGGCCAGCCTAACCTCTCTGAGGCCTGGGACCTTGAGGATGTTATTATTTGCAGACCGTAGGTTTCTCTGTGGGGCATACCAGGAGAGGCGGTCCCGTAGGTACGAGGGTCCTAGGCCGTATAGGGCTTTAAAGGTTAAAACCAGCACCTTAAACCTGATCCTGTACTCCACCGGGAGCCAGTGCAGCTGGTATAGTACCGGATGAATGTGATCTCGCAGCGAAGACCCCATAAGGAGTCTCGCCGTGGCATTCTGCACCCGCTGGAGTTTCTGGGTCAGTCTCAAGGGCAGCCCCACGTAGAGCGAGTTACAATAATCCAGTCTGGAGGTGACCGTCGCGTGGATCACAGTGGCTAGGTCAGGGCGAGAGAGATAAGGGGCCAACTGCTTAGCTTGGCGGAGATGAAAAAATGCCGCCTTTGTTATAGCTGCAATCTGCACCTCCATAGAAAGGGAGGTATTGAAGATTACACCCAAACTCTTAACGGACGGTGCTAGCACTAATTGCACCCCCGCAAGAGATGGGAGTTGCCCCCTCAGTCCCATATCGTCCCGCCCCAGCCAGAGGACCTCTATCTTCGAAGGATTTAACTTCAACAATAATAATAAATTTAATAATAATAATAAATAGGCTGCTTTGACCACCTTGGGGAAAATACAGGATATAAATGTGATGACTAAATGAGAAAGATGTATGAGAGACATACATCCAATGAAGTTCTATCTCTGTTGGTCACCTTGTAACTTTGTCGCAGGACCAGTTCTCCATAGTGAAATGGATGCATTTTTTTCTTTTCTTTTTGTGCTGTTGCAAAAGTGTTGCAGCTTCATTGGGATGGTCAATGGGTCAATTGACCTCTTGAACCAGCAAGGTGGAGGGTGCTGTGGTTTCTGGCTGCTGCACTGAAAACCTGGAAGGTAAAATCCCAAAGTCCCCTGCTTTGGGATGCAGGAGCAGAATATCCATCTTGGGAAACTACAGGGCAGGAGAGCAGTGTCCCCACTCACCAGGGCTTCTTTTTTAAAAAAGAAAAATAGGTGCTGGTACTTGCCATGAAGTTGTTACACTACGTGCCACACTTTTTAACAACAACAAAAAGAGGTGCCGGACTTCTACCCCCCTCCCACTGGCCTCAACTCCGCTGGGACCGGGAGCACCCCACCGACAGCCCAGTGAAGCTTCAAGGCCTGAAGGCCTCCGGAGTTGAAGGGGGGAGGGAACAAAAAGGACTCTCCCTCAGCTGAGCTCCAGCTTGCCTAGGTGTTGGAATCTAAAAAATAAAAGATAGAAATAAGATGTATGATAGTAATAAGGAGAAGGCATTTTTTTAATGAGAAAATAAAAATTAAAAGTGGGCAATTTTTTTTTTTAAATGATACTAAACCTGAACAGGAAATCAGAAGACTCCTAGCAGGGCTGACCATGTCAACCTTATCAGCAGAGGAACAAGAATTCACGGAGAGCCCTCTCACCCCAGAGGCAATAGAGACAGTACAGTGGGGCCTCGCAAGACGAAAAGAATCCGTTCCACGAGTCTCTTCGTCCTGTGGTTTTTTCGTCTTGCAAAGCAACCCTATTAGTGGCTTAGCGGCTATTAGCGGCTTAGCGGCTTAGAAAAAGGGGGGGGGAGCGAAAAAAATCGCAAGACTCATAGAGAAATTCGTCTTGCGAAGCGCCTCGAAAAATGGAAAACCCTTTCGTCTAGCGGGTTTTTCGTCTTGCGAGGCATTCGTCTTGTGGGGCACCACTGTACTCAAAAACCTGAAACCACACAAAGCCCCAGGCCCGGATGGCTGTACAGCAGAATTATAGGGGGGGAAAATCAAAGAACCCCTGATGCCTTACATGACCCACCAATTTAACAACATCATAAAAGGGGCCCTCATCCCCAGAACCTGGGCCTCTTCCAAAATAGTCTCTATCCCCAAAGCACTCAAAGATAGCCTCAAAATAGAATCATACAAACCAATCTCATTGATAATTTTAACAGGGAGAAATGTAAAGTATTGCACTTGGGCAAAAAAAAATGAGAGGCACAAATACAAGATGGGGGACACCTGGCTTGAGAGCAGTACATGTGAAAAGGATCTAGGAGTCTTGGTTGACCACAAACTTGACATGAGCCAACAGTGTGACACGGCAGCTAAAAAAGCCAATGCAATTCTGGGCTGCATCAATAGGAGTATAGCATCTAGATCAAGGAAAGTAATAGTGCCACTGTATTCACCTCTGGTCAGACCTCACCTGGAGTACTGTGTCCAGTTCTGGGCACCACAGTTCAAGAAGGACACTGACAAACTGGAACGTGTCCAGAGGAGGGCAACCAAAATGGTCAAAGGCCTGGAAACGATGCCTTATGAGGAACAGCTAAGGGAGCTGGGCATGTTTAGCCTGGAGAAGAGGAGGTTAAGGGGTGATATGATAGCCATGTTCAAATATATAAAAGGATGTCACATCGAGGAGGGAGAAAGGTTGTTTTCTGCTGCTCCAGAGAAGCGGACACGGAGCAATGGTTCCAAACTACAAGAAAAAAGATTCCACCTAAACATTAGGAAGAACTTCCTGACAGTAAGAGCTGTTCGACAGTGGGATTTGCTGCCAAGGAGTGTGGTGGAGTCTCCTTCTTTGGAGGTCTTTAAGCAGAGGCTTGACAACCATATGTAAGGAGTGCTCTGATGGTGTTTCCTGCTTGGCAGGGGGTTGGACTCGATGGCCCTTGTGGTCTCTTCCAACTCTATGATTCTATGATTCTATGATTCTATAAACCAAGACTACAAGATAGTCACATCAATCCTGGCTAATCGCCTAAAAATCTTCCTACACAAACTTATCACTCCAGACCAGGCAGGCTTTGTTCCTGGTTGCAACGTAACAGACCCCAGGAGGAAACTACTGAATCTGATAGAACACAGCAAAACGACCAAATTCCCACTTGCGATCAGGTCCCTAGGCATCTTTAAAGCCTTTGATTGCTTAGAATTGAAATATCTATTAGCAGTATTAACTAACATGAAATTTGGGCCCAACTTCCTACAAATTTACTCCCAAACCTAAGCAAAATGCAGAATTAACAATATGGACTCCAATACCATAGCAATCCAAAGAGGCACAAGACAAGGATGCCCTCTGTCTCCCTTCCTATTCCTCTTGGCCCTGGAACCCCTTGCAATCCGACTCTGAGCAGCCCCAGATATCAAGGGTGTGGAAATAAAAGGTAAAACCTATAAACTAGGGTCGCAGGTCAACCTGATGGTCACGACGCCAGACCCCATAAACACAGCAACTCAACACATCCGCAATGGGGTCGGGCCTGCAAGTAAACTTTGCAAAAACTGAGGCTATGTGCTTAAACACACACACACACCCGCATACCCAAAAGGAATTCACCAACATCACAAAGATAAAACTTTGCCACACCAAATTCAGGTACCTAGGGGTTCAAATAACCAGAAACCTCAACAAATTATACCTCCACAATTACAAGCCCCTGTGGCGACAAATCAACAGTTACTTGAGGAAATGGAACAGTGCCAACTTCACCTTCTCTGACAAAATAGCCATGATCAAAATGATCACTCTCTCAAAGCTAACCTATTGATTCCAAATCCTCCCAATCTGGATTCCTCCAACCAACTCCAGAAGTGGCAGAAAAAACTACACTCGTTTATTTTATCACACAAAGAGCCAAGAATAAGCCCTAAATACCTGCACCTCCCCTCCTCAGAAGGAGGATAGGGAATCCCCAACATAGAATTATGTTACATCGGCAACCAAGTATACCACATAATCCCGTATATTCTAGAAAACGAGTCTTGGACGGGTCTTGGAGAGAGGCACCGTTGAAAACATCTCCACCACAGCACACCCATTTCTCCAAAAAAAACTAAAGAAAATCCCCACAATACTGAACAGGTTCACTGAACAGGAAGTGAAAAGTAGGCAAACTATCCCCATCCCCACTAACCCCCTGGCTTAACACCCACTATTCCAACACACAGCACAAAACCTCCAGATAAAGACCTGGCAAGCCGAAGGCCTGCACTGCCTAAAAGACTTCTACAAAAACAACAAATCCATACCAGCACAAGAAATACAAGACAAACTAGGGGACACCCAAATACCTTGGCTAACACATTGTCAACTATACGCTTCTTAAACAATCCAGCAGTAAAATCAGCAGCCACTAGGCCCTGGACCACCTTCGAAAACCTTCTCCTGACCGCAGAGGGACACGGCAAAGGGATGGCATCCACAATGTACAAAATACTGCTCCAGAATCCCACAACCCCCCTTGACGCAATCGAAGAACAATGGGAGCATGACATTGGCTATGAAATTAACCCCACCAAATGGACTAGAATGTGGTCTAAACTTCCCTTTAAGTCCATATCAGCCAAAAGAAGGGAACTCACTCTGAAGCTCACCTACAGGTGGTACTTAACACCACAGACACTGGCGCTGATATGCCCAGGAACCTCACCAAGGAGAGGCCGCACCTCCACAGGCACATCCCTCCACATGTGGTGGGAGTGCCCCAAAATCCAACTCTTCTGGACAGCAGTACTACAAGAGATATGCAAAATAACTAAACAGGTATTAGAACTCACCCAGAACTGGCCCTACTGAACATCTTCCAAGATCATAATCACCACTCACTCACCACCTACTCTCAGCAGCCAGAAAACTCATAGTCAGACACTGGAGAGACCTGTCAGGAGTAAACACGAACCAATGGTATCAAATTGTATGGGAAACAGCCTTATTAGAAAAACTAACCAATAGATTGAAACTGACATGGGAACAAATAGAAGAAGCGTATGGCTCCCCTTTATCACACACACAGCCCAACAAGACAATGACAAGAATCCATCAACAGCATATGAATCAATCTGGCTTACCTGACCTAACAAGGCCCCCCACCCCCCACTTGTAAATGCAAACCCCACAGCAGACAACCACAGACAACCACCCACACCCTGGCCCCCAATACCTCTCACTACCAAGGAAATGTAATAAACGAATAGAAAGAGAACTTACCCAGTTGACGCTGACACAAAACCCCACACGGACACCATACAAAAGAATATAAGCCTCCCCCTCCCCCCTCTACTTCCCCAACCTTATACTGTACTCAACACTAATGTCTCACAGCAAATGTAACTGATTTGTAAGAAGGACTACAACCTGAAAAAAGAGACAAGGTGTGTACTTTTGTAAACCAAGAAAATTATATGTATTGAACAAATGAGGTGCTGGTACTGCGTACCCTTGAGTACCCCTGACCCTATGTTTTGGGACTTTGTTCATTTCACCTCCTTCCTTACAGAAGTGTAATAAAAGAAAGGTCATAATCAAACAAAGGTAACAAAGAAGCAAAGGTGACAGTTTTTAAGCCCCAGTGATTTCAGTGAGGAGAAATTTCAGTTGAAATCAGTGGGCTTTCAAAGTGCTTAACTGTTGGTAGGATTGGACTCATAATTCTTAAAAACCCTGAAGCATTTATAGGTTTAACGTCCTATATGGCAATAGCCTGAGAGCAAAACCACACTGAGCAGCTCAGATGTGCAAGAGTGATATATAGATTTTACATTGTTTGTCTTGTTTAAAATGTGCAAAAACCTGAAGTGACGAATAACTTTCCCACT
Source organism: Podarcis cretensis (assembly GCF_951804945.1). Taxonomy (NCBI): domain Eukaryota; kingdom Metazoa; phylum Chordata; class Lepidosauria; order Squamata; family Lacertidae; genus Podarcis; species Podarcis cretensis. The sequence continues at coordinate 2,615,003 of NC_137174.1, forward strand.
GGAGGCTGTAAATCTGCACCTTGACTTGACTGAATGAGGGGAAGGGGGCGGCATGCATGGTAAGAGAGCTGTGAGGCACTTGAACCCTTTTACTTGATGCAAAGGAAAACGGTTTCATTCCTACTTGGAATCCAAAAAGGAGAACAGGAAGGAACGTCTGAGCTCCATAGAGATTTGGTTTTTATTTGCCTACAGGACGTGGCAGATTTAAAAACTGGCTTTATTTTTCAGTATCCTTAAAGGACCTAACATTTTCCCCCTTTCTTTTTGGCAGGCAACTCTAACTGGAACTTTGAGTCCAGCCAAAGTAGACAATAAAACAGTCAAGAGGCAGAATGCCAAAATACAACAGCATCAGAGTCCAGAGCCTAATTCTCTCTCCCCCCCCCCCCCATGATTTACACAGGAAGACATTTTAAAACACACACACACAGGAAAACTTATGTCCTGAAATGAACTCTTCATATGTTAAAGCTGCTTGTAAATTAGCCCAGTGAAGTTAAACTATTTCAAAGAGAAGTTTTAAAGAAATCCATATGTTCTTTCATTTGTTTCTTTTGAAGCAGAGAGCGCTAACTTTTGAATGCAATAATTATCCCCATATTTCTAACTCAGCACAGTGTGGAGATTAAATAAACAGTGTTTAGCTATCTAACTTTTTCAGCTTAACCAGAGTGAAATATACTGGTTTATTTCTCTATACAGGGTACCAGTAACTGTTTATACTGGCATTTAGGAACCTGGCAATAACGCACAATAAAATGCAGGGACTTTGAATGCTTTAAGAACAGAAGAAGAGCTTTGTAGATTCTACCAAGATCCATCTAGTCTAGTCATCCCTAGCCAGATGTTGCATTCCTGCCCCCCCATGCTCCCCTGCATGCATAAGCCCCTCCCATCCATGCCCTACCTCGTTATGCCCCCTTTTCTGGCCACTTCCAGGTCCATGGCAATTAGCATGTGTGTGGTCATAAGTCAACGAGACACACATAAAATGGCCTCTGTCTGTGATTCCTGTCAGGTCCATATCCAGCACAGGCATGCTGATTGATGCTGATGAGAGTTGTACTCCAGAGTATCTGGAGGGCAACAGGTGGGGGAATATTGTTGTGGTCCAGGATTCTGTTTCCAGCCACAGCTAGTCAGGTCAGCTTCCCAGGGGTCCCGAGCATGTCAGGTTGGACAAATGTGCCAGCTTCAGGTTCTCTTGGTATCTTCTTCTTCTTTTTTTTTTTTTTTTGCAAATGTGAGTTTATTTCTCCACATTTACGCAACAATCTGCAAAAATCCCCAAGAGAATTCATCACCATTTTTGTGTTAATTTCTCCTAATGAACACATTTTTGTATGCAGTTTTGACTAATGTACACATTACTGCCAAAATAATCCCACAATATACAGCATTTTTGTATGCTTTTTTCATAAATATATGCCTTCATATTCACCCTTTTCCCCAACATACACATTTTTGTAAAGAGTGGTTGGAGAATAGCACTGCGAAATTTGGAGAAGTGCAAATATTGAAGGACAGCTGGGTTTCAGTTCACGTTTTGATTCAAGAAGTGTGAATGAGGTAGTTTCTTATTAAAATACAAGCAGAATCAAATTTCTTTCCCATCTCTACTAGCAGGACACAAAGATGGCAGTCATCATCTCCTGTTTGTGTAGAGAAGCACTTCCTTCTAACTGCCAATCAACTTGGCAAGTGGGTGAATTTGGCCCTGCTGTTATGTGAGAAGGTGACAAGTGGCGTTTGATGCTTTCTTTCCATGCAGTTTACGATTTTGTAAACTCAAACCTTGCCTCTAAGCTAAACCAGGCTTTACATGTACGCATGTAATGTGTGAAACTCACAATCAGTGGCACTTGTTCTCTGTCTTTTCCCACACAAAAAAGCTTCCTGTGGGGACCGTGTGAAACAGGGAGGGGGAAAGTTGTAGCAAAACCATTCCCCACTGCCTCTTCTCTGCTCCAAAAGACCTCCCTCCCCCTGCTTTCCTCACATTTGAAAATCTGTGAGGTGGGGAAACCATGGAGGAACTGCAGACTTTCCCATTCCAAGAGTTAAATACCACTTCCTCTCTGCTTCTTCTTGCTTCTCCCAAAGCTGCTTTCTTTTCCTTTCCTTTTTTAACAAGGAAGTGAATAAATAAACCTTTGTATGTAGCAGACACAATTTTATTTGTCACATTTTAGTGATCCTGTGAAAATGCACGTTCTGAGCATTTTTGTTTATCAGGGCTGGCAAACTGTTTTGCTGTAAAATATCAGGAGAGGAGCACAGCAATCAGATCTTACTACACCTGAAAACCCTCTAGATTTAGTGAAGCCATTGTCTCTCAACCTCAACCCCTCATTTAATAATACAGAGCCAACAAAACTACCTTGTAAGGATTACAGAAAAATAATGATGATAATAATGAATGTGAAGAACCTTGAACACTTTAATAGTTCTATTTAAATGCAATTTTACTAGATTCTTTTATTTTTTTATTTTTAAGGGCAAATAAAAGCATTTTAAAATAATATGTAGGCCAATCCATTGTACAGGTCTTGCAGAATGAGGTGGTATAATTTGGGACTGTGGGTATATATCTTTGAATGCCTCACACATAAAAAAATCTCTGATATGCTAATTTATTACATGTAGGGAAGTGATATTTTTAAGTATTTAATGTTTTCATAGTGATGTTGCTTTTAATGTGTGAGGAGCCTGCAGAGGAGAGTGTCTGCATGTTTACACCTGTGAGTGCTGTCAGCAGCTGCCAGTCATGGTGGCAACACGCAGTCTGCAAGACCAGAGACACCAGTTGCTGGGGAACACATGGCTTATTGGGCACTGTAGTTTTTCAAGGGCTGCTGGGAATTGTAGCTCTGAGGGGGGTAAGAAACTAAGAAGGTAAGAATAGCTTGCTGGGTCAGTCCAAGGGCCCATCTCGTCCAGCATCCTGATGGAGGGTATTGAGTTATCCAACCTGCGAGGTGTCTGAAGGTAATCCTGTACAGTGGTACCTCTAGTTATGAACTTAATTCGTTCCAGAAGTCCATTCTTAACCTGAAACTGTTCTTAACTAGAGGTGTCCTTTCACTAATGGGGCCTTTGCTGCCGCTGCACTACTGGCACACGATTTCCATTCTCATCCTGGGGCAAAGTTCTCAACTCGAGGTAACTCTTCCAGGTTAGCGGAGTTTGTAACCTTAAGCGTTTGTAACCTGAGGCATTTGTAACTCAAGGTACCACTGTATAGGGAAGGTTCTTTAGATGTCTAATGTTTTATTATGGTTTTTTGTATGTTGGAAGCTACCCAGAGTGGCTGGGGCAACCCAGTAAGATGTGTGTGATATAAATAGTAAAATGATCATTATGGAATGGGATGCCCCTATTTTCATCAGATAAATGTTGGAGGGTATGTACTTGATACATTTGGCCACCTGCCTACCCAGCAGTGTGAAAAGAGGGGTGTTGCCAATATAATACCAGGCCAAAACACATGCCCAGTGAACTATGCTTAGCTTGGTGGGTAAGGATTTATGAACACCTATGGAAGTATCAGTTAGACAGCTTGTTCTCCTTTTCTTTTTCCAAAGTGATAGTCTCATCTGTGCCTCTGTCCCAGCATGCCTCTGCCTAGCCCAAAAGCCTTTACTCAAGGTGCAGCCTTTACAGTTCATTTCCATGAAGAGAGGAAAAAACTGCAGATGAGCTTAAGGCCATGCACTTAACCATAAACACCCTCTATCTCTCCCCTTTTTTAAAGCCTGAGGAAGAGTTCTTTGTAACTCAAAAGTTCACATACTGCATTGAAACGTTAGCTGGTCCTAATACAGAAAATATTTCTGGTGCTAATAAAAAAATCAAGAGTCAAAAATGTTGGAGAAAATTTAGCAGAGAAACATTCCATAATAATTTTGTGTAATCTTAGCCCTGCTTTAACGTCTGGTAGCATGACAGGATCCTGGGATGTAGAAATGTAAAACTTTCCTTCTTAATCTATGCCACTTCATATTCTATGTATTCCTCTGCAATGAGGTGTTCAGTTGATTTGTGGTGTGGGAAACCCTCATTTTAAAAGCAAAAATCACAGCCAAAAAAAGTATTCCCTCCTCCCCACCAACCAGACCTACATTGGTGAGGGAACATTTATGAGGGCCTCAGAATCATCTCTGGAATAGTTCATATGAAAGACAGATGGTGGATCAATGTATTACTGTCTGTGCCAGTTCCAGTCTTGCTTCCTCATTACCTGGCCTCTCTGCCCGCCCCCCGCCCCCCCATGGCACCCTGGGCACAAGCATGGGCCTCTTCTGCTGTGGCTTCCCTCTTGGGGGGTCCTCGCCCCAGGGAGGCCTTCCTGGCAACTTCTTTACATATTTTTAGACATCAGGTGAAAATGTTTCTCTATAGCCAGGCCTTTGGCTGATTAAACAATCTTTTAAATGTATTTGTGGGAAGGGGGTTATTGGCTTAGTTTTCTTTTCTTTTATTGTGTTCTAATTTTGTATTTTTATGTTGCGATCTCTGAATGAAGAGTGGTATACAAATTTAAACAAACAAATGATGTGGGTCTTCCCAGCTAGGCTCTTCACATGCTTAATTTCAACTATCAAAGAGTTCCCAACCACTCACTATGCTATTCGCTACCATTTCCCTTCATATGATCACATAGAAGGAGCTACATAACATAGTCCTACAGGAAATTAATGACATATTTATTCCGAAATTTGCTGCCAATGAAGCAGCTGGATCACAAGGCAACGGGAAACATAAAGAAATGTAAATGACCTATAATGAGAAACCAATATGTACCGCACTTGGCTTGGAAAGTTCAGGTTAAATGTACAGATACACTTTGGCCAAGTCCCAGTTCCCAACACAGAACAAACCTCAAAACCTGTTCAGATCTCAAACATATTAAATTTGAAGTGGATTTGAAATTAGTCAAAACAATATTTGCCTATTCCTATTTAAATTTCCACAAAAAGCCGTTGGCTGTCAATGCAACATATAGAATCAATATATGCCCTTTGGTGGACTGAAGACAAAACTCTGAATCTCTTGCTGTGGTGAAGTGGCCCAGTCGAAGCACAAAAGTCTTCGCTCTGTTTTCTAAATGGTTGTCATTGGCTCTTTACACTCAGTCCCATCTCAAGAAACTCTAGTTGCTGACTAAGGAAATAAACTTTTCACTCATGGGGGGGCCAGGCAGGCCTGATGCAACTGAAAAGAGTTACTGGCTAGCTGGTTTATTCATTTAATAGTCTTACCTTGCCTTTCTTCAACAGGCCTTCACTTCTAAAGTGAAGTGGAAGAGAACACATAAGAAACATAGGATTCATCTTTCAAAGGAGCATCACTTTCTGCTCCAGGAGAGGATTGAGGTGGGAGGAACAGAAACAGGGGACACACAGATGGAGTCTTTGCACACAGCTCAGGTGGGGAAGGGACATAAGTTGTGGTTGGGGCCAGGCCTCTCTGTTGCTGCAGCTGCCTCATTGGGTGCAAACCTAGGAATAGGTGAGAGGCTTAGGACTCACCGACATGCCTTTTCCTAACGTAAGTGTACTTTTGTCAAAAAAAGAGTTAATTCCTCACTTTGGACATTCCTTGCCTGGCAGTGGTGACAGTGTCTCAGAGTGTGCTCCCTTTGCTAAATTAGGAAGGTCTCTCCAGCTGGGAGACGGACAGTGCTCTAACCTTAATCAACAATCCCAGGAGGAGAAGGAAACCTTGCTTTTCTCAGCTCTTGAAACTGAGCAAGTTATTTGGGCCCTCGCAAGTTATGCTGCTAGGTTGAAGTGGGGGAAGATGCATTAACATCAGTATTGAGATGCTGCCTCTTCCACAATCCCGCTGCCCCCCCCCCCGCCTCCACCTAGAATGGTTCTTTCAGAGGGCCTTAAAAAAATGTGCTATTCTGTTGTTCTATTGGGTAGTTTTTATTTTATTTATTAACCAGATCTGTTGACTTCCCTTCATTACATGGTCATCACTGTGTAGTTTCCAGCATAACATGTAAAAACAGAATACAAATACAACAAACCCTGCAATGCCAGTAAAATGAAATCAAAATAAAACCATTACATATAAGCATTTCAGCATAATGAAAAATCCTCTGAAAGTCACAATAGTGTTTTCCAATCATGACTTTGCATATCCATTGCATTGCTCCACTGATATTTGAAAGCAAATTCTGAGATATCATAAGCCCATATTATCTTCTTGTGTTTTTGTTTTGGCCATCAGACAGTTGCTGGAATATTTTTGTTTAAAAAATATTTGAATTCTAAATACTGGAAAAAGTGTAACCTCAAATCTTAAGTTCCCCATACATTCTTATGTTTAGAAGGTTTACTTATAAAATAATAGAGAACCCGTAAGCCTCCACTTGTTGCTGACCTTCACCTCCTGTCATCCCTGACCATTGGTTATGCTGGCTGTGTTGCTGGGAATTGATACCGAACAACATCTGGAGAGCCGTCACCATCCCCCTTATAAAGCTTTTTTTAAAGCACATCTGTAATAGCCAGTGTGTTTTTTCTTTTAAAAAAAGTTTAGGTGTACTCTCATTTTCCTACTCAGATTGAAATACTGCCCCTCAATGAGGCCAAACTTGGATTCACAAAATGTTTAGGGGTATGCATCCCCCTGCGTACCCCCAGAAAAAAAGCACTGGTAATAGCAACTAAATTGATGCCGCAGCTTGATTCTGTGACAGAATTACTGGAGTTTTTGGCTCAAATAAATGGAGTCCCAGGAAAGGTTCTTGTTCTGTCCTGAACTGAAACAGCCACTCGTGTGAATACCAGTAATAAGAACATCACAAACAGTATAAATCTAAAGGCAGAGAAAATGTAGCAAGAGCAGATTAGCATCCCTTTAAAGTCTCCCTACCTGTGTTGATTGTGGGGTAATGCCTCCTATTTTAAGGCAAGGCAGCTTTTTTAAAACACACAAATTCCTGGAGACAGGTTTAAGGGTTAATTACACACAACCCAAGGGCTCATTATGTATGCTAAAATGTTGGTTTGGGCAACAAAAGAAGCCTTCATTTCTTTTGTTTTCTGAAAGTTGAGGCTAGACTATCAAAATTGCATTACGCTTCCCACCCACTTCTCCCCTCTTGCAGGTGTCCCCCCCCCCCACATACCCTTGCTTTAAATTCTTCCACATGCACAGAGCCCATAACCTCAATTTCTGTTGAGAATTCATAGTTAAACAGCAAAAGCTTCTCAGTTTCTTCAGCACTGGAGGGGAACTCCGCCCTGCAATAAGCTCCAATTACTGGCCTTCGACTGGGACTGATGAAGGATTATCCTCTCCCTCAGCTATGGCCAGCTCTCGAGCCTAATCTTCAATTAGTTCAATTCATAGAGCATGCTGGCAAGGCCAGCCACTAGATTTCCCACGACTTGCACAAACAGCCTTTCTTTCACGCCCCCCACTCGTCCACTCCCCCCACCCACCCAAACAATGCACAGATGGTCTAAGGACTGTCTGTTGCAAACTTCAGTGCATCTGGCCACTAAACCCACCTAACGCACAAGCAGTGAAACAAAGAGGGGGTCTCAGATGCTCGACAGTACCAACTTGTTTCAGTAACTGCACGCCTGTCTTTCTCGGGGAGAGAGAGACAGAGAGAAAAGTTATTCAAGGAGTCAGAAAACAGGTGGATAAACAAAAACAACAAGCAACAAATCTCCTAGGCCAACACTATAAATTCTTCCTTCTAGTCACTTGCCAATGAGCCTGGAATACCCCTCTCAAAGGGGGGTGGGTGGGAGGGAGTTAATGTTATATTGAAACGAACATCTTGATGTTTTCCTTTCAACTGGAAAAAAGTCGGCACTGGTCTGGAAGACAGCTCTATTCTTCAGCCTTGTCTGTCTCCCCCTCCCCTGACAATGATAGGAAATGCTCCCTCTTTGCTCAAGAGCAGGGGTCTTGCTCAAGAGCTTAAGAGCAGGGGTTGGCAACCTAAGGCCCATGGGCCACAAGCGGCCCACGGGGGTCATTTAACTGGCCCGTGGACACCTGCCGCCCACTCAGGGACCCCTGCCACCCACTCCGTCAGCTCCCGTGCACCGCACTCTGCAGAGTAGAGTGGGGACCCCCTTCCACGATGCTGGCCGGCTTCCCATTGGCTGCAGGAAGCTCCTGCAGCCAATGGGAAGCTGTGCACACCTCCTCTGCACCGGAAATAGCATTTGCACAAGCACGCACTCACACTCGCAGCATCTGCGGGACCGTGAACTGGCCCAAGCCACAAAAATTTTGCCGACCCCTGCATAAGACCAAGACAGAGCAGAAGAATCCCAGGACATGGATTCACCCATTACACTGAGGTCTAACATGGTGTATAGAAGGTACAGCCCTTCTTAACAACTAGTTTTCCTGAAGCCCCACTTTGGGGAGTGACCAGGCTAACACATGAACTCTAACTTGGCCCACCCAGGACTTTCTGTGACTATGGATGTCACTTTCTCCTCTTTACCAGCAACTGGTGGGCAGTTGGCATCCCTGAGGGAGAGGGACTTGGCCCAGAGACATTCAGCTGCTGACCCCTAGAGTGTTTGGTGTCAGCTCCAGAGATATGGGTTCAAATGTCAGTTTGGACACAACATTCACGGGATGGCCTTGTGCCAGTCACAAACACCTCCGATTAACTTGTTCCACAGAGTTCTTGGGAGGGTGTGTGGAACATACAGTCCCCTGAAATGCATGGAAGAACAGCATATTTTGTTCTTCATGCCTTTCTGTGTATGCAGGACACATTGGTGGTGTGGACATTTTAGTCTTATGCTCCTTTTGTGAAAGCAAACAACCTCCTTGATTTGTGAGGTTTACCTCTTGACAAAATATGCTGTTTGATTTAATGACTGAATTTGTTTTTTAAAAGTCAAAAACATATAACATTTTGAGGGTGGTAATGACTATGGTTATGATTTGGAAACTTTAGGAATGCCAATACATTTAGAGGGAAAAGGTAAAAAAGGTAAAGGACTCCTGGACGGTTAAGTCCAGTCAAAGGCAACTGTGGGGTGCGGCGCTCACCTCGCTTCAGGCTGAGGGAGCCAGTGTTTGTCCACAGACAGGTTCACGGGTCATGTGGCCAGCAAGACTAAACAGCTTCTGGCGCAACATAACACTGTGACAGAAACCAGAGCGCACAGAAATGCCATTTACCTTCCCGCTGGAGCGGTACCTATTTATCTACTTGCACTTTGATGTGCTTTTGAACTCCTAGGTTGGCAGGAGCTGGGACAGAGCAACGGGAGCTCACCCCGTCGTGGGGATTTGAACCGCCGACCTTCTGACTGGCAAGCCCAAGAGGCTCAGTGGTTTAGACCACAGTGTCACCTGCGCCCCTTTATTTTAGAGTAAAGGCATGGGAGAGTATGGAAGCCACTGCTTATTTGCATACTCACTTACATGTATGAGAATTTTAAATTGAAACCAACTTTATAATTTTAGGCTAGACTTTGTAACAAGGGGAGAGAGGTTAAAAAGATCTAAAACAGCTCAGTGGGGAACCTGGTTTGCTTTCTAGGAATAAAATGATAAAGAAGCAGTTTTGTCTCTGCATTTTTCCTATGAAAGACATGCAGTAGTGGACCTACATCTCTGGGGCCCTGAAGCTGGAGCTGTTAAGGGGGCCCTTTTGCAACAAGCTCTAGGTAACCACTGTTCTCTTCTTCAATGGGGTTCTTCCATGACAGATCACCACACCCTTACAACATCTGTGCTACTGACTTTCAAACTTTGGGGTTATTGAAATATATACAACGAAAACTTGATCAATCTGAGTTGAGTGACTCAGATTGGGTCTACTAGACCCCAAATGTGGACTAAAGTCATTTCTGGGGCCCTTCTGGGGTTAGGAGTCCTGAAGCTTGAGCTTCATTAGTTTAATAGTAGATCTGCTCCTGAAGACATGTGTCATTTTGGGTCAGATAAACTTAACTTAAATCTTAAGTTAACTGAAGCTACATTCCTCTATACCAACTTTCCCCCCAACCTTTTTCTGACCGTGGTCCCCTTCTATCCTTGTTTCCTTCCTGTGCCCCCTGCATGGACATAGCCTAGGGGGGCCGAGGGGCAGCTGCCCCCCCATAAGAAAAAATCAATACAAATCTGAGGTTCTCCCCCCCCCCCAACAAAAGCCTGCCTCTAACAAAAATCCTGGCTATGCCCATGCCCTCCCCCATTCTACCAGTAGAAAGGTAGCTATTTAAATATTTTGTTTGTAAATAGAACATTTTTTATTTATAATTTATATAATGTATACAAAATACAATTACTTAAAATGATAAGAACATAATGAAATATTGTTGAAGCAGAAAAGCATGGAATCTTGGATCTGGAAGGGACTTCAAGGGTCATCTTTCTAGTGCAATGCCCTCTAACGTAGGAAACTCAACCAAAGCATCCATGACAGACGACTATCCAACGTCTGCTTAGAAACCTCCAAAGAAGGAGACTCCAGAACCTCATGAGGGAGCTCTGTCTTCCATGTATTATAAAAAGGAAACAACATTTATTTGACCCCAGTTATCTGACACAGAGGGAGAAACCTACAGATTCAGTCCAAAAGGTGCACAGGGAGTTCTGTATATATGGGAGATTTTTTTTAAGTAAGTGGTCCTCACTGACCTGGTGCAAAAAGATCTTGTCATCTGGAGGATCCTTGGCTGCCTAGATAAAACACAAAGGCCCATACACCCTTACCTGGGAGCAAGGCCCACTGAACTCAGTGCAGTTTTCTTCTAAGTAGACACTTAGTTATTTACTAGATGCAGGTCAGCAGCACCAGATGACCCCACTCGGTTAGATGCTGGGGTGGATTTCCCCCGTCACTTCTCAGTTCCCTCTGTGCCCCCCAAGACTCGTGCTGTGTCCACCTATTTACGTGATTTTCACCTATGGCCCCCTTGGAATATCCGGGGGGGGGGGCAGGAGGCAATATGGCCCCCCAACTGGGAAACACTGCTTTAGACACTTACTTAAGAATAAGTCCTATTGAGTATAGTGGAAGTTACTTCTGAGTAAACATGTAGAGATTAGCAATGCCAAGTAGCTTTAGTCCTGTTATATTTAAATTCTTACAAATGCCAAGTCCCACAAAATGGATATTTGCAACTGAATACCTTTCTCATGTGATCTAAAGTTAAACACTTCATGACAGTGTAGCAGAGATACATTCTAAGATAATTATCAATCTGTTAGGCTTTCTGCAACACCTTTGTTTAGCTACAGTAGAAGTTTCCATGCTATGCATTTAGCAGTATGCATGCAGAGTTGTTTTCAATTTAATGTACAATTAAGCAATTATACTTAACACACTGTATGTACAGCATCTTGCTAGTGCACAGGCTCTGCCCAGTATTGTTTTCCCCATGTTACAGATGGGGGTTTGAGAGGGGCAGACCAACATACCACAGAGGGACATGCCAGATGGAATGGAGTCATCATTCATGCATCTGCCCCATTTACAAATAAAGCAGGATGGGATGTGTGTCTTGCTTCAAAAACAGGGTCCTGAACCCTCAACCATCCTGCATCTGACCTGAGTCAGGAATGGATAAAAGTGCCTGGAGAAAAGGACCTGCACACACAATTAAGGCCACCTATTGAGTCCTTGGCTGTGTGTAGTTCACACTTGGGCACTTTGCTGCGCCACTTTTTTGTGATTTTTTTTACAAAAGGATTCTCTATTTTTTACCTTGGTTTTATTTCTTTTTCTTCTCTCGCTGAATCTGGAGCCTCTGCACTCCTCTCACCCAATGGTTGAATGTAGATCTCCAGCAATTTTATTGCCCCCCCCACCCCGCCAGCTATCTCTGGAGTTAAAGCCCACCCCACTCTGCCAGCCAGCATGGCAGCTCCCCATTTCCATTGCAGAGGTTGAGGTTGTTGCTACAAATGGCTCCTGATACAACACTAGGCATTTGCAGATTACTGTACAGCCATGTGTAGAATCCCTTAATGTGAGCATACCCAGGGTCCGATTGAGAGACAAATTTAAAATCTTGCCCTGTCTAGAGCAGATGTTCTCCATGGTGTTGAAACTCATTAATCTCAAGACAGTTTATTGACTATCTTGTCAGTTTCATGTGCAGGCAAATATACCAACTGCTTTGGGACTTTTTGTGTTGAATCTGTAGGCCACTTTACATATATTTTGGTTTACAGCTAAGATACTTTAAGTATGGATCTAAAATATAGTGTCTATTGACTACATATGTGAACTGTGGCAACTGTGTGTGAGAGAGACACACAGAGGCAGACAGACAGACAGACACACACACACACACACATACACAGCAGGGGCTGCTGGACATACCAGGTGGACTATACTTGTCTTTGCAGGTCACAGTTTATGGAGGCCTGCTATTCCCACAATGTTTGTGGGAATCAGATATTTCCTTCATCATATAGGAGAAAAGCCTGCACATGACTTTGTTTACTTTGTGGGGAAAGTGAAATGATTCACATACTATTTAATATGTCATTCAGATGGTCTTTTGTTTTGTGTGAATGAAAGTAGTGGCTTCAGGCAAACTTGGCATGGAAAACGAGGGAGAAACCACAAAACAGCAATGCTGCTCCTTAAAAGGAAATGTCTCAGTACAGTTTTCTGTATATCCCAACAGCAAAGGGATCAACAGCAAACTCCCATACGTAACTGTGCTATGATATGGACCTCTGGCACTGCTGGGTCTGCCCTACTGAATATGGTTCTAGTCACCATCTAGCCACCTGAAGAAGATAATTATAAGACTGGAACAGGGGCTTGTTCGCCAGTGCCCAGGATGGGTGCCCATGCCCAGCCCTCGCTGCTGGCGGCCCATGGGGGGGTGCTCTTCCCCCTCCACACTCCTCAGCCCACATAACTGCCAGGCAGGCGCTCGCACACTGGGTGGGGTGGGGCTTGGAGGATGAAGAGCTTCCTTTGCCACTGGGCGGGCACGGAGGGGGCTCTTCACCCTCCCCTCCCCAGCCCTCTTGCAAGCTGGGCACGTGATGGGGATCTCTGGGGGGAGGGAGCACCTTGCTCACCCAGACCCAGACTGTGCGCCCGGGGCCTCACTGGCACCCCTCACACTACACCACTAGACTGGAAGCAGATACAGGATACATTAGGCCAAGGAAAATGAGAACAGGCTTCCTGTGGCGGCAAAGCAAAATTACGTTCTCACAGAAGTGCTAAACCTCCAGGGTACTGTAGGAAGGGGCTCATATGACTGAATTGTCTCTCTATTTTAATTTTTTTTTTAAATCAACATGGAAAAATAGCATGTTAAGGACAGGGCTTCTAGCTTAGTCTTCTCCACAGCCTGTTAGTTTTCTGTGTGCTGGTATTTGGAACTGGGCCTAATGGCTGAGGGACAGGGAAGAAGTGGTGAGGGGGTGTGGCGCCGACTCTCCCGCTTCGCTGCCTGAGCCGTGTCCTTCATCCCGCCCCCTTGGTGGGCTGGCTCTGGTTGCTAATCTCTTAGGTTGAAGTGCAAAGCCTAGTTAACTGCAAGGTGCCGCATCACAATAATTCCCCTGCCTTCCAAACAGGAGCAGGAAAGAGTTCAAGCAGCAGCCAGAGCAGCATGAAGGCCATTAGGCAGTAACTGGAGGCTTCTGAATTAACATAGGATTTGACACCCCACCGGATGATCAGGTTTGTGCCCCCTGGTGTTCAGTGGGATAGATGTCCCTTTGGAATAGTCCTCTCCTTTCAAAAATACATTGGTTGTACATAGTATAAGTAATACATATAATTTAGAACACAGAAAAATAACAGTCATCAACTTTACAAATATTAACTGAAATTGTTTAGTAATACTAGTATCTTAAGTTGTTAAGTAATAAAATTTAACTACCCTACAATATGGAAAAACTTATTGTTGTACAAATATTAAAAAGAAGCAGATCACATTTCAACTTCAGCTAAATAAATGATGGACATAATTTAAATATGGAGCCTATTAAATACCTAATCTTTGTGATTCAGCTGTTTGTTGTGTAAATTATATTTAATATATAGCATCCAATGTCTTGCAGAGAGCAAAACAAAATGGAAATAAAAGAGACAAAAACAAAAAAAGAGGAAAATAAGTCAATTTTTTCTTCTTCTTCTTTTTAGCTTATAGCAAGGGGAGAGGGTTGCCACAATCCGCTTTTTCATTTAGTGGTCAATAACACTCTAAAATAGTGATCTCCAGCCTTTGGGGGGGCGGCCAGTGAACAATTTTGCAAATTAGAGAAACTGTTGTGGGCACCACACTTATCCTACAACCAAGCACACACAACAAACTATTCTGTTAGCTACAATGGGATACTTGTTTCAAGCCTAATTTCAGCTAGGGTGCTGAGGACCCTGTGGGCACCAGGAAAGGCCTCTGGGGGCACTGACATGGACAATCCCTGCCCTGAAAGATTGCAATTCCTCCTCAAAAGTATTTGCTTGATTTCTTCCTTGCTTGACCTACAGGGTCCATGTAATTTTACTTAGTATTGCTAGATCTCAGAGTTTAATGTGCTGTTTTTGAATAGGTGTGTGTGTATCTTTTGTTTCTTCTAGTTGGCCTGCAGTATTGAGCCACTATAATGACTGTAATCAATGTTATGGAACTGATACTTTGAGAGACATTGATAGGTAGACTTTTGGGTCTTAGGGTATGTCAGCCTAAAGAATAGTATTCATTTACTGATCTTTATTTATTTATTTATTTGGCCACAACTGTCTGGCTTCTAGGCAAGTCCACCAACCATGACAAAAAAACATCCTTTCTCCTCCTCTGCTTCCAGCAATTATCCCTACACATTTTTGCTAACCTAGAGTCAAATGCCATTCTGTTAATAATTTAATAGGAACCTCTACTGAGAATGTAGACAGTAATGCTTATGTATACATGACCAAATATATTTCCAAAAGCATTTTTGTGGGAGTTACTTACATAATCTGGATCTATATGCTTCTCATAATAATTAATGTCCTATGCTTTAGAAAGCATCAGTTTATGCTTCTCCCAAAATATCCAGCCCTCCCAAAAGCACATCTGCACAGCCTGCACATTGTTGACCTCTCCTCACTCCTGGTCAGGGGCAGCGGTGCCAGGAGGCTATTGCTGCAGTTCCGCCCCAAGAGTCCACTATTGGTTGGGGGGTACGGGGATCTATCGCGCGTGTGTGCGCGCGTGTGTGTGGCTTCTTTCCAAGTGTCAGGGATCCCACTTTCTTTAATGGTTGCATTTATTGTTCTCATTAGGGGATCAAAAAAGTCCTTCAAATGTTTTTAGTAGAATTTCTCTGTTTTTTAATGGAATTTCTTCTCTGCCTGCTGTCCATCTGCATGGGTAGGCAAACTAAGGCCTGGAGGCCAGATCTGGCCCAATCGCCTTCTAAATCCACCCACGGACAGTCCGGGAATCAGTGTGCTTTTACATGAGTAGAATGTGTTCTTTTATTTAAAATGCATCTCTGGGGTATTTGTGGGGCATAGGAATTTATTCATTCGCTCCCCAAAAAATATAGTCCGGCCCACCACAAGGTCTAAGGGACAGTGGACCAGCCCCCTGCTGAAAATGTTTGCTGACCCCTGATCTAATGCCTCTCTGTTGATGCTTTCCCCATGCCTTGCATAATTATACATACCTCTGTCATGTCTCATCTTACTTGCCCTTTCTCTAAACTGAACACACCATACACTGTCACCTTTCCCCAGGGGCAAGTTGCTTCATCCACTACATTATTTGAACTGCCCTTTTCCAAATAGTTTCCAGAAATATCGTTTCTGGAGTCCAGTGATAAGAAATGTGCACAATATTCCAAGTGGGGTTGCATCATAGATTTGTACAACAGCATTACGTTTCCGGAAGTTTTATCTACAGTTCCTTTCCTAAGGATCCCTAACATGGAATTGGCCTTTTACAAAGCTGTCACACCCTGGGCCAACGTCTTCATTCAGCTCTCCACTCTGACCCAATATCTCATTCCTTGTCACTCACTGCCAGTTCTGACCCCATTAGTGTATATGTGAAATTCATATATTTTATTGCTCCAATTGCATTGCTTTACACCTCCTTACATTGAATTGGCCAGTTTATTTCCCATTCACCCAGTGGAGAGTTCTATTTTGCTTATAAGAACAAATTGTTCAGGGGGGTTGAAACAAAAATGGGATTGCAAGAAGCTCCTTGGAGTAAAGGTGGAAAATGTGGTTGTGGTTCACCAAGTATGGCTTTGCTTATCACAGCATTATACATGACAAGATGGCCCAATTCTGCGTCTCAGAAAGACAGAGCAGCCCTCTCTGGCTTCCACATCCCTCTTGCCTTTAGGGTTGCCACCATTCCTCAGGCCCTGCTCCTGCGCTTTAATAACAGCTGACCTGAAGAGATTAAACAGATGGAACTTTTTCCTGCCACTTTATCTTCCTGCAAGGAGGGGGGAAACCTATCTGCTTTTTTGAGGTTTAAGCATCAGACATATGTGGGCATCGTATGTGCAGCAAAGAGAGGGGGAATATGTACCCACCCCAAACACATGCTTACTCATAATCTTGTATATGTGGTAGATTCTGCAACAGTCTGTGGCAGAAATTCACTGATAACCATGGCTCTGGATAGTATCGTTTTTCAATTTTATTTTTAAAAAGAATATCCTCACCATGATATGGTGTTATATCTGCTTAAGTGTCACCACCACTGGCCAGGACTGAAACCTGTAGACAAAACACAAAACCCTCACAGCTTGCAAAGCAGTACAATTCTGCCTGTCTCCTCTTCGCAAGCAAGTTTGCAGGAGGACGCGGCAGGAAGCCCCACTAATCATCTGAGTGAAAGGGACTTCCTGCTGAAGAGATGGCACTTGCATTGTTCTGCATGTGCACCCTCTAAATCCGTTATTGCCTCCTTTGTATACCCTCAGAACAAAGGTCTCACCAGCCTCTCACCGGGCACCATGCCATGTGAACAGATGGGTAGAGAAAGTTGGGCAGCCAGACATCCGTGTCTGCCTGTTCAGGGAGAGTATTGAGAGCAGAATTAACTAGCTGCTCTGACGGCTATTCACCCCTGAGCCTACATGACTAGAGAGAGACTGAAGGGAAAACAGGATTCCAGATGGAGACACAGCCACCCTCGAGATTTTAATGTGGGGAAAACAAATTTGGAAGCCAGCTGAAGCCTAAGTGCATGCTGGTGTTTCCTGGGAAAGGCAGGACTGGGGGAAGTCAAGGCCACAGCAAGGGAAGGAGTTTTCACACTGATGATTTGCAATTAAAACTCCCAAGATTATGATGAGAGATAAATGGGTATATATTTTGGGGGGAAATCTTTTGGGAACCCTGAAATTTTAGAGGGTATCCTGGTCGCTTTGTTCTTACCTTTATAGGAATTGTGCACCATGAGGACTGGGGTACACAAAATCACGTTTCCATCCCACTGGAGATGCTGTGGAGCAAGACCATGTCCATTGTCCCAGCTCCCAATCTTCAAGCACCCCGTGCCCCCCTTCTGAACAGCACTTATGCCTGTAGAGCATGCATGCTTATCACAGACTCTCCACCCAACTGGGGGCCTTGCACAATGTTCCTGATCAAATGGAGAGGGCCTATGCATATATACAACTTGTGTGCACATGGGCTAATGCTCACACAAGGGGACACTGAACCTATGCAGGTCAGGAGCAGGAAAGGGGTGTGACCCCATTCAGTCACTCCCTATCTCACTGATGTGAAAACAGCGAGTAACAGAGGCAAGAAACAGCTTTAGTCCTCACAGGAAAAGCAGTCCACACATCCCTCTACAATTGTAGTGAATGCAACCTGGCATGGTTTTGTGAGAAAAGTAGAGGTAGGTGGTGACTCAAGGACAAAGCCTCCTCCTGGCCCATCCTAGATTGCTTACCCCAGTGTGTGACAGAGCCATACATCTGGAACTCATATTCACACAACTAGGCTTATATTGCAGTCTACTTTGGCAACACAGGAACAGCGGATGAACAAGGAGACAAGAAGGGAAGGTGAGGAAAGACAAAGCGCCAAGCTGTATGTTACATTAGCATTAGGTTACCAGATTTTTTTCAATGAATCTGGGGACACTTTTCAACTTCCTGCTAAATAGATGGATTTTGTCAGGGGACTGATTTGTAAATCCAGGGACTGTCCCTGGGAAACAGGGAAGTCTGGTGACCTTACATTAGCACATAATTAGGCAGTGTGTGTGTTTCTTTGTTGAAAAGGCAGTCCAGAGTAGAAATGGGGCATGTGGTGGGTGAGTGGGAGAATGGATTTAACCCTTTAGCCCTGCTGTGGTCCCAACCGTGGCGGGCCTTACTGTGGATGCAGAGTAAGTCAGGACCCCTCCCAGCACCCTTGCACTCAGGCCCTATCCAGGCCCAAACACACTTCCAGTGGCCAACCAGCGTCACTCCCACATGGCCCAGTCTTGAGGTTATGGAGGCTGGCTTTTGTGGCAACATAGTGAAGGTTCAGTCTCGGAAGGTAGGGCCTTGGTTCCCAGGATAGCGGCAGAGCATGCACTCTGCATGCAGAAGTCCCAGGACTGGCTGTTTAAGGTCTAGAACAAGATCAGTCGCAATGGTAAGACAACTGAGAGAAGGGAGGCAGACAGTTTGAGATGAAAAGCTACATAAGAATGTACATAAGAATCTTGGCTCTTTAAACCATTTTAAGGTTTTGCTGTTTCACTGGATGTCTTTGCTCTTATTTTGTGAATACATGCTCTTCTTCTTCTTTCTTCTTAAATGAAAAATATTGGGGTTTTCTGAGATCTTTATAAAATGAAAAATCTCCCACCTCCACCCATTTGGATGGGCCAGAGAAGGCGTTCAAATAGTAAATAACATTCCCTCTGATTTATGTTTTATTCTTTTTCCCTTAGTCTCTTCCCTTCCCCCCCTCCCCACCCCCAGCAGCTGCTACTGCAGCCTCAACTTTTAATAGAAAAGCTAGCAGGAGACAGCGATTCCTTTGAAGACCAAGCCCATGCCCTCCACCCATTGGCATGGGGCGGGTGCTGCTGCCTCTGAAAGGCTCTCTTGGCAGCCGCTCAGAGACCAATGATGGGAGCCCTTTTAATGGGAGAAGCTTCTCCACTCTGCAATGTACAGTTGGCTGCCCCTCCAACAGCTCATTCAGATTTTACGGGACTATATATAAAGTTATTTATGACCACCTCCTGGCTACTGACTTTTTAACAGGGGAGTGTGACCCCAAAAAAGTTACCTGGGGCTCAGCATCTTTTGTTGCTCCTGCAGACAGAGTTGAAACACAAAAAGAGTGCTTTGTCTGAAGTTAGTTATTTTACTTAAAGGGGGGTGGGGTGGCGGTGGAGACAGCTTCTGTTACGTTTGTCAAAACTCAATATACCCTAGCAAAACCTGAAGTATTAACTGCAACACGTTTAATATTTAGTTCCCCGGCTTTATATACCACCTGCACCATCCAGTGACTCCCTCTAGTGGCTTTGAGGGCGGTCCAGGCTCTTACTTGACAGAGGACAGGTCTTCTGTTTGCACAGCTGTCTGGTCCAAGATGCAGAATCCCTAGGAGGGAGAGCAGGAAGCCTGAGGTTGCCCATCAACAACTGGCACCAGGACAAGCGACTGCACACACAGGCCACCTGGTCAGCCAGGTGAACTGACGGGGGTCTACTGTTATTATTACTTTTCTTATTATTAATTTGTTGCTTTCTCTTCCTCCTCCTCCTTCTTTAATTTTATTTCATCTTGTTCTCTTTTCCCTTATTTTCTTAAATTATGAATAAAAATAATAATAGTGATTTTAAAAAGGTCACTGGGCAGAGTCTTCTCCACAAAAGCTGCTCCCTGTGTCTGCCCCTTCCCACTGTCCCCTGCTATGGTAAGCTTAGGGACATTGGGTGGAATTAAATATATTACAAAGGAGATTGTTTCTTTTTCTTTTTTAATTATATTTATTAGGTTTTGCAAAAGAAAAAAGATATAACAGCCACAAAAATGAAAAAACAAAACAAAACATAATAAAAAATACACATAAAACAGATAAAAAAAAGAACAAAATACAGAAAAATACCGTTCCACCCAACAAAATAAAAAATAAAAATTCCAACTTATAAATTCATACTTAATTAACTTTCTTTCCTGACTTCCTCACGCCTCCCTTTTTTGTGTTCCTCTTTACCCAATCAAATACAGCAAATCCTTACCCTCTTTCAGAACTCAGTTCTAATTATTAAGATCATTCTATTATGTCTCCAATCTTTCCTCCTTATGTTTAAACACCTTTAACATATTATTTACTTTTGACATAATAAAACTTTAGTCTTTCACCCTTTTTCTATTACATTTTAACATAATTTTTAAACTGAGTCACTAATGCCATATTTATTTTCATATCCAACATCATTTTAACATTCATAAACTTTGCAGTGTTTCTGCAGATAGTCTTTAAACTTCTTCCAGTCCTCTTCCACCGATTCTTTTCCCAGGTCTCGGATTCTGCCAGTCATTTCTGCCAATTCCATATAGTCTATTACTTGCGTCTGCCATTCTTCCAAGGTGGGCAAATCTTGTGTCTTCCAATACTTTGCGATAAGTATTCTTGCTGCTGTTGTCGCATACATAAAAAACGTTCTATCTTTCTTTAACACCAATTGGCCGACCATGCCCAGGAGAAAGGCCTCTGGTTTCTTAAGGAAGGTATATTTAAATACCTTTTTCAGTTCATTATATATCATCTCCCAGAAAGCCTTAATCTTTGGGCACGTCCACCAAAGGTGAAAGAATGTACCCTCAGTTTCTTTACATTTCCAACATTTGTTATCAGGCAAGTGATAAATTTTAGCAAGCTTGACTGGGGGCATGTACCACCTATAAATCATTTTCATAATATTCTCTCTTAGGGCATTACATGCCGTAAATTTCATACCGGTGGTCTACAACTTTTCCCAGTCAGCAAACATAATGTTATGACCTATGTCCTGTGCCCATTTAATCATAGCTGATTTGACTGTTTCATCCTGTGTATTCCATTTTAACAGCAAGTTATACATTCTTGAAAGGATCTTAGTTTTAGGTTCTAACAGTTCTGTTTCCAGTTTCGATTTTTCCACCTGGAAGCCCAATTTCTTATCCAGATTATAGGCCTCTCTTATTTGGTAATAATGAAACCAATCTCGCACTTTGTCTTTTAGTTTCTCAAAACTGCAGTTTCAATTTATCTCCTTCTTGTTCTAGTATCTCCCAATATTTCAGCCATTTGGCCTCCATGTTTAGTCTTTTCAGAGCCTTTGCTTCCATGGGTGACAACCACCTTGGGGTCTTATTTTCCAATAAATCTTTGTACCTTATCCAGACATTAAATAATGCTTTCCTGACAATATGGTGTTTGAAAGTTTTGTGCGCTTTAACCTTGTCATACCACAAATATGCATGCCATCCAAAAGCATTGTTAAAACCTTCCAGATCCAAAATGTCAGTGTTCTCAAGAAGCAGCCAGTCTTTCAACAAAGGAGATTGTTTCATCACCACAAGGTTGCCTGATGGAACAATCTCCCCTGTCCTGTCCTCTTCCTGCACACTGTTCTGGTTGATCTCTGGACCCTCCAGATTTGGGGGAGGCATGAGAAGCACATGGGGCAGGGAGAAGGGGAAACCCCACTGCACTAGCAGGAGTCCTTGCTCCGGCTTCCACTAGTGGAACAGCAAAGTTGCACCCATAGGTTCACTTTTATAGGAGCTTCTCTGCAGCATTTTTCAAAAATGTCTGGATTGCTGATGTGCTGCTGAAATGCTTCAGGGATCCCTGTTTTGCGTGTTCAGACCCAGAGACCCCTCCCCCCTAAATAAATTCACACTTGACTCAAATTTTAGTTTTGGTTTTTGGCAGAATTTAGGCCACAACTGTATTGATCACAGAAGGTGAGTGGTTGCGTAGGCTCTGGTTTGACTAGCTCCCTGCACCTTTGCAGGCAACGCTGACCCAGGGCACCAGCATAGGTCAGCCAAGGGTGAACACCTGGGAAGGTGAAAAGCCGGGAACAGACTATGTTCACCACCCAGATGCCCCCCTGGACTCAGGCACGGGCACAACTCCCTCTCGGGCATTGATCAGACCAGGTGAGTCCCTGGATTCCTTTAACGGAATACCCTTCACATAGGGATGGCGAGACCGCTCTTCCATCCCTATCACCTGAATCAGTGCCTATCCGCCACACAAGCACCACACTCGCTGCCAACCACTCACACCTGTAACCAATCCCTTAACTCCGCTGACACGAAGGTCAGCCACAAATCATTCCCAATTACAGACAGATGAACCCCATCAAGCCTGTAAAGGGACGCATCACGGAAGGTAATGCCCAAGTGACGGATCACTGTCCTGACCAAGGCCAGAACCTTCTTGGCCACTAGGCTCTGCACGCGCCTCCTGGCCCTCTTGGTGGCAGCTGCGCATCGGCTACCACACCACACATGTCGCTGCAACAGCTGTGACCAAAATATTTTGCATGCTGGAAGAGCTGCATTCAACTCTTCCAAGTCCTCCTGCATGCAGGTCTCCAGGCTCAAGCCAGGAGCTTCCGGCAAATCCTTCTCACCCAGCTGCACCACCATCACCGCGGGCATGCCTTCTGCAGACACCTTCGCCTGCACGAAGATTCTCCCAACGCATTCCTTATCTGGACACCCAGGAAACGCACACATGGTCGAGGAGTCCGAGCCTGCATCCGAATCCAGACTCCGCTGCCCTCCTGCCAGCCCAGTGGCCAATGCTGTGCAGGGTAGGCGGACTTAGGAATGAACAAAACAACATTAATAACTACACCTCAGCGCCGCATCCGAACATAACCCCTGTATGCGTCGGATTTCCAGCGGCCCAGATCCTTGATCCTGTTGATGGACAGGCCCCAGTGCGCAGCGGTAGTAGCTGCACCAATGCGGAAAGAATGAGGTGCAAACTCACTGGCCAGCAGGCCACACGCTGCCAACGCCTTGCGCATTACTGCAGCAATTGATGCCTCCTTAACAGGAACCCATCCTCATGAACCAGGAAGGGACCATCCCCAGACGGGCGAAGGAACAAATATCTCTTGGCATCCTTCACTGAACAAGGGCCGAGCTCACCAGTGGCAGGAAGCCTCATCAAGGTGTCTCTGCCCAGCTGGTCCGTTTTGGAATTTCGAATAGTTAGCACCAGTTCAGCATCAGAAAGTTGAACGTCCTGCAAAAGCGAGCCCCTGGGAGCCCTTCCCTGTGCTGACTCCAGCACCACTTTGCCCACACGCAGTGCACCAAAAAAGGCAATTGAAAATGCTGCCGCAAAGAGTCTTGACTCATAAGTAGACCTTAACTTGCTTAACCTTACTGATGAACCCTGTAGTAAGATAAATTGTGAATTAAACGAAATTCCCCAGGGGTCTTCTTGGGCACCACACCCAACGGGGAAAGGTGCAAATCCAGGTAAGGAGGGCACTCAAATGTCCCAGCCATCCTTCCTAACGCAAGTTCCTTCCTGATCTTTTTCCTGGCTATATCAGGCATCTCTCTCACTGATTTTTGATTTTCAACTTTCATGGCCCTGGGTGAGAACACCACTGGGATATGAAAGCCCTCTGAAAATCCAAGC
Organism: Podarcis cretensis; assembly: GCF_951804945.1. NCBI lineage: Eukaryota > Metazoa > Chordata > Lepidosauria > Squamata > Lacertidae > Podarcis > Podarcis cretensis. The sequence continues at coordinate 2,638,623 of NC_137174.1, forward strand.
CACAAATATGAGGCAGCTCCCATGTCAGGGTAGTTGCCCAGTCATGCCCTCAAGGCAGTCAACTTAATGGGAGTGTGAGCTCGGGTCAGTAAGATATCCCTTAACATCACAGGCTGCTTGAGGAGAGGCTCCCTTCTGCTCCTGCTGGGAGCTCCTCCTTGCCCCACGAAAGGGCCACTTGGCCCCACATGAAGTGGCAGGGTGACCCCCAAAACACTTGTCGCAAGCATGGGAATACCTACAACCCTGATGTTGGCAGGACCCTTTCTTGTATCCCCAGCAAAAAAAGCCGCCTCCCTGGCTTCTTAACGTCTTGCTTGGATTTTGGCTGCTCAGTGGACTTATTCTCAGAATTAGGTGAGACATAAGTAGTCCACACATCCAGATCCTTATGATCCCATTGAGCAGAAGGGATCCTGGTGGCCCGACATCTAAAGCTCTCGTCGTAGCTTATACCTGCCGCCTCTCTGGCCAATGCAAAGGCCTTATGCACCAAAGATTGATAAATCCACAGGTGCAGACTTCTCTTGGGATACACAGCAGAAATAACCCCAGCAAATACCTGAAAGGCATCAAACCACTTCTCAAAGTTTCTCTCCACCTTGTGGGAGCTGGCCTTACCTTTGCCTGTTGCAACCTGCTTATCCTTATCCGGGCATTCATTAGGGGAAAGGAGCTTAAAGATATCAACATAGCAACTGCTGAGGATCCAATTATGCATCCTGGACGGCAAGTGCGCGCCAGGGGACCGCATTGGTCGAAACTTTAACGTCCTTGACTGGCTCACCATCCAAGCATTCCAGAGGAAGGCCGTATCTGGCCCTGTGTGTGTGTTGGCTCTGTGCTGCCATGCCCACCTCGGAAGGCCTGAAGCCCCGTCACTGTGGCCCCAATACAGACCCAGAGCCATGTCTGATTCATCATCAGAGGTCTGAGAAGACGTACCAGTAGATGAAGAGGAATCGCCATCTCTGCGCCTCTTACCCTGCATTTGGAGCAATGACTCATCTGCTGTTTGCCACCAAATGAAGGGACTCTAGGCACTGGCAGATCCTCCTTCGAAGACTGGACACTGAGCGCCTCCCTTGAAAGGGCCGGCCGAACCTGCACGGAACTAAAAACATGTGAGGAGCTTGGCTGGGAGAAAATTCCCCCTCCCACCTGCTGTGTGGGCTGAGGCCCTGAGCTCCCAGACCCTGAGTGCGAACAAGGCAGCCCTGACCGAAAGGCCTGCTGTACCATAGCACCCGTACTCCCAGGAAGACCCTGGGACTAGCTGGGACTGGGATTCTGGAAGGCTGAAATTGGAAAAGCAAGGCTCATGGTCATAAGGGTCATAAACCTTGCTCCCTTCGCTCACATCCGAAGGACCACGAGCCTCAAAAACAGTAGAAGATGTGGAGGGGCCAGGCTGAGAATCAGGCTGCCTCCCAAATTGCTGGGCCAGCAACTCAAGTTCTGAATTGAACCTAGTCACGGCAGCAGGGGCTGAACCAATATTAGCCATAATTGCACTCAAGTGATCCAGTGTAAGCTGAGGGACTGCAGGGGCCGGAGCTGAACGCAGTGACTGAGATGGACCTCTAATTAAGCTCTTAGAAGGAAGAGAAGGACTGGGATTCCTTTTAATAGTCATCTTCACACAATACCAATGGGACCCAGGCAGACTAAGATGGCTCTTCCACCAAAACAAGATGGCACTCCCACCAAAACTAGGCAAGGACGAACCTCTCCTTGCAAAAGGAACCCAAAATAGCGGCCGGAATGAAAAGAAGGGGGTTTCCCACCCTCAGACAAATACCCAACCAGCCTTTCCTAAAAAGGGGCACACAGAAATCAATATTGCAATGGAGAGGGAACTCTTGATGCAGTGAAACTAGTCAAAGCACTGAACGAAAGCACCCAGAGAGTGACAAATGCAAATTGCCCAAGTCGCGTTAGCTAAAAAAACCCAAAGCTGCAGCCACAGCCAAATTACAGGGACACCAGCCGCTGTAAGGGGAGCCGAGTGGAGCAGCAAGCTCCACAACTGGGAGCGCCATGGGGCTGGAGCCCCTGTGGGACAAAGCCCCGCTAGAAAAGGGAAGGAGAAGGAAGGGGGGGAGAGGACAACTCAAAAGGGGAAACTAAAGGAAGCATTAACGAAAAGGGAAGAATAATGGAAAGAAATCACTGAGACGATCTCTTGAAGGTAAGTCTCTCGGCTGCACAAAGGACACGCTGTCAGCTTGTTCCGAATGCACGAGCCGAAAGAGGAAGCTCTGGGTCACGTGCATGGGCATATATAGGTCCCTCTATCCATTTAGACTGCGTCCCATTGGCCAGATTGAACCCAACATCAAGGGACCTGCCAATCAGGTGTCGTGGCTAACCAATCCAACCCACCCACAACACAGGAGGTCAGTCTCCAGGTCTCACCGCAACACATGCCCTCTTTTAGGGAGGACATGATTTAGCTTGTGAGGCCTTGTGCAGATCCTGCTTTGCCTTGGCCAAATCCCTCTGTAGTTGTCAGTCAAAGCAGACTAGAGCTGGTTAGATGAACCAGTACCCTGGATGAGTACAAGGCAGCTTCATGTCACCCCCTTTTGCCCAATATACAATTTTTAAGAAAGTGATTTCTCCTAAAATAATGCATTTTTATCTTCTTTCCCCCCATTAACACATGCATTTTTAGGAATGCTTACTCTGGTATATGCATTTTTGTACACATTACTTGACTGAAATATTCAGAGAAGTGTGACTTCTGAAGGACAGCTGTGTTCCGGTTCTTGTTTTGTTTCAGAACATGTGAATTAGGTAGGTTTGCTTTTAAAAAGAAACTGAATTGAATTCCCCCCCGCAACCCTAGTTCTGTATAATTAGGAAGCTTGCATATTGCATTTTGAATTGGTCCTACTAAATGTGTTGTTTTACATATCCAATGAATCCAATAAATAATATGTCTACTTGGTGCCACTTGGAAGGGTTTTCAGTGGGACAGAAATAAACAGGCAGCCGAGTAACGAAATGGTTCAGCTGTACACAACCTCAGATAAACTGATGTTGTTGTTTTAATTACAGTGTCAAGATAAATCCAGAATTCAGTCTGAGCCAGATCTCAACACAACCCAGATCTGAAATGTATTTTCAGTGCCAGAAAAGCCTTGGATGCTAGTCGGAAGTGCCTCTGAGGATGTGAAAATGCTGAGAGCCTTTTATCACCACAGTGAGGAGACAAGCAGATCACACCCTTCTGTGTCCAGGCTTAGCAACACAATTTTGCACATTGTTCTAGTATGTCAGTTAGATTAACAGGAAACAAATAATCCAGATTTTTCTTGTGCTGTTTAGGAAAGAGCAAAATATTATTGATAAGTATACATTTTTTAAAAAAGAAAGTATTAAAATGGAACTCATAAAATGGATTTTTAAAACAAGAAAAATAATTTAAACATGGGGTCAGCTCCTAAGAGTTCACCATGAATATTGGAAGGAACCCTTTCGGAGGAATATGAAGCAGCAATTTTAGAAGGAGTATACTGCCCCCTGATGGGAAAAGGGGTTACTAAAATTCCGTCTGGAATCCAGCTTGAAGATGCAATGGACTAACTGGCTTTCTTCAAAGGAATATGTTCTATGCCCCAACTGTTTCATTTCTCCTTTTCCTAACCTTGTGAATTCAGTTATAAACTACATTTTAGGCAGGTGCAACCTGAACTGTACATGCTGTTCTAAATTGGAGTGTGCAATAGATCTTGGCTTTAAAATGCTGCCATTAAAATACTTGCTGTTTTATTTTGAATTCCATTCCCAATCATCCCTAAAAAGATATAATTTTTCCCCCTTTTTCACTGATGCAGCTCAATGAACAGATGTTATCAGTCAGTTTCCCACTATGATCAGGATATTTTTCCCATTTATAACTTCTTGCTATATATGTGCAGCAGGAATTGTCAGTTTTCCTAATTTGGTAAGATTCTTCTGGAGCTCTTCACAGTCTACTTAGAATTTATCATTGTGCCTTATTTGGTCCTATCAAAATATATAGATACTTGGATGATCACGCTGGATTGTTTGAGAGGGGTAGCTGGGTGTGTTATTTTTGCCTCAACAGACTAAAGCTTAGTTCTCTCTGAAGTGGTAAAACGTGTGTCTGGGCTGCACCATTTCAGACGGCCATTGTGGGGCTCACAGGTTCACTTGTTGCCCCAGACATTTCCTCTGCACAGAAAGGTGGATGTATGAAAGAAATATTCTAGTCATGACTAGATGCTAGCCCTGACATGCTAGTTTCTATGTGCAGGGGTTTTTTTTTCTTGTATTCAAATGCATTTGATGGTCATCTGATCTAGCTGAGATTCCTGAAATGCAGGGGGTTTCAGCTTGCTACCGTCTACTACTCATGACCTAGCAAGATACATTTTAGAATAGGGACGCTTCCAAAATTTTCTTCATCAAAATTTCTCCCTGTATTTTGGAGTACCCCCAGAGGAGCACTTCATTGTCTCTTGAGACAGGCAGATGCCAAAAAAGTTTGAGTACTAAATTAACTAATTATTTCCAAAGTAGAACCAATGCATTATAATTATAAATCCTTCATTGCACCATATTTTATGACTGCTATGCAGAGCATTGTGCTTGTGCAGTTTTTATTTTATTTATTTATTCCAATATTTATACTCTGCTATATCTTAGTTTACAATAATATCTTTATATAATAGTAACACCAAAAAATTAAAAACCAGAGACCATCAACTAACTTATGGAAATACATTTTTTCAATTGCCTGCATAAGCTTGGAGGCATAGAAACATTTTCAGCAGGAATTTAAAAGTTGAAGCAGAAAGCACCTTCTGAATATTTATTTCACAAGACTGGGCTGATGACACTCAAGGCTCAGTTTTGTGTTGATGTCAAATGAACCTCGCCAATTTGGGGGGGGGGGCGACAATCAACAACACTGTTGCAAATGATACAGTGATCAAGCTGGTATAGTATGAGTTTAGGCAGTCCCTGAGGTCCCCTAGATATAAGTTGTTCAGGGCTTTGTAAATAAATACAGGTTTTCCTCAGCTTTCAGTTCACTGAGATACCATATTTCCTCCCAAAATATTATTGATGCACACATACACCACACCGTAGTATTGACTCTTGATGCAAGCACTGTTTGAGGAGATGTTAGCAGATGGTATGGAAACTGTCTCTGGAGTGGCTTCTTCACACATAGAAGCTGTCACTTGATGTTGCAGTCTTTGAGCGACGAGTGTGCGTGTCTCTCCAACTGGCTCATGATGACAAAACAAAGCCAAGAGAAAACATTCTCCTTTCTTACTTTAAGGGGGAAATTAATTCAAGTCTGTTGCTATTCTTAACCTCTAGATGGCAGTGCTATCCTGGAGGTCACAAATACGGCGACTAAGGAATGAAACCAGAATGCTCTTTCCTGTGCTTGCGTTTGCTGCCACCAGATGGTGCCGTGCTCCTCTCCGCCTCGGCTGCAAAGGATGGAATTAGTTTGGGCTGTTGGGAAAATAAGAGCCCTTGTGTGCTATCTCTGCTCACCATCTCTGCTCCTGTCACAATCCTCCAAACATCTCAATCACCTTTACTTCATCCACCCAAGCCTATTTTAAGACTTCTGTTTATGTTTGCAGATCAAAACAAGAGACTGTTTCAGAGTCGTCAAGTGCAGTCACCCATTTCCTACCTCTGCTACAAAGTCCCACATCCTAAACATTATGGGTATTCCCAATGTTACATTGGGATCCACAAAGCTTTGTATGCTACTGGAAATGTTGCACAGATGGCTGAAGAAATGAACGATAGCAGTTATTTGAATAGCAGTCTGAAAGAATGCTAACTTTAGAACCTAAAAAACAAAAACAAAAAGAGCTTCCTGCAGCTTCAGTAGAGAACATTCACTGAGAACTATCTATCTGCATAAATTTACATTTAACTCATTAATTCAATGAGCATAAGTTAATCATTCATGCCAAAGCTGGACAGTTAATCAATTTATTTTCTTTTAAAAACACCTACAGCTATCCAGTTGAAATCCATGAGACAGAACTGTTTGAATTTAGATGAATGATGATGACGACCACTGGAGGAGTTGTAACTGCATTTATCACATTCCTTGCCAAGCATTTTATGTCCATTGCCGTCAGTTTAAGAATCACATATCTGGCATTATTATTCCATAGTGCTCAACTATTGTAACAAAGACCCTCGGTAGTCTAAAATTATACCACAAAAGTCTGATTTAAAATGCTTGCAAATGTTGTCATAAAACCCCCAGGTCCCAGGTAGGGCATCTCTGCCATGTGCTGCCACAATGGAATGAACACACAGATGTGCTTTGTGCATTGGAATCAATGCAGCTGAAAGAATTCCCTTCTCTGTATGTGGATTGAAGATTAGATTAGGATATAATGGTGATAGAGGAATGCGTGTGTGTGTTTTATTATTATCATTATTACTAATTTATTTCATATCTCTCTCTCTCTCTCTTTCTTCTTCTTCTTCTTCTTCTTCTTCTTCTTCTTCTTCTTCTTCTTCTCTTATATTTTTTCTTTTCTTGCTATGTAGTCTTTTCCTCCCCCAGTATTTCTCTTTAGACCAGTTTGGTTTTAACTGTGTCATATATTGAAAACTTTTAATAAAATGATTTTTTTGAAAAAAGAAATCAATGCAGTTTCCCCCTTAAGCATGTACTTAATATGTGCATAATGATAGTTGCACAATCTGGCCGGATATGTCATTGAGGAAGATTTCAGTATGTGATTAGCCCTCCTGTTGTACTTCATGCCATAAGCGCACATTCCTTCTTTACATTTGTTTATAGCACACATTCCCAATAAACAAAGGATGGAATCCTAAAGGGGCGTGTGTTTCAACTGAAATCAAAAGGACATATACGGTATATGTTTTCTTCTCAAGATGAGTTTAATGCCTTGTTAATTAATTAATAACTGGTTGATAGTATAAACTTTTCGTATAAACTTTATTGAACATTTTAAAAACAATTACCAAACTCAAAGTGTCTTCCAAGACATATATGTGTATACTGGGGCTTGTACTTGTATGCAGGCATCCACATGGCATCAACTTTGAAAATCTTTTACATTATGAATTCAGTTCACATCCACAGCATAAGTGGCAACCACTTATCATTTATTGTTAATAAATGATATAAATCAAGAGCATACTGAGTCAAACCCATGTTTCTTTGTTATTCCTCTGATCACCCTCTGATGGTGAATTAAGTGCTCCATAAGTGCTATATTCCACAAATATTGGCTCCAGGTTTCTGTGGTGGGAGGGGTTTTTCCCCAGTTGGAAGCAGCTATTTGTCTTACTGCTGTCATAAGAAAAAGGACTAACTCTTTATGCTTGACATTTGAATTAATATCATTTTCCATTGACAGCAGAGCTAACAGGGGTTCAGGTACAAGATGTTGCCCCATAATGGCAAACAGTCTAGAAATCTTTAACTGGTGGACACTCCCACCACATGTGGAGGAAAGCACCGTTAATCTCACATCCTCTCCAGCATAAAGCTGAGAGAGTGCCATTAACTCTGGAAAGGTGTAGGAATGCCCCATGCCATCTCACCTTTAGAGGCTCCTGAAGTTTAGCCAAAATGATATGAAGTGGGGTTTAGAACATAAAGAGCTCCATTTGTGTTCATCAGTTAATTGACCTAAGTCCCACGCTTCTCTAAAATTCTACCCATTGCCCATTAGTAGGTCCAACGGTGCTTTATAAAGTAAAGAAACTTAACCTTTAAGCTCTATATTAGATGTCAGGAGCTGAAGTCAGGATTAGGTCAGCAATAAAAAAACACCAGTGTCAGTGAAGTTAACTTTTTATTCAAAACGACCAAAACAGCGCAGGTCTTGCTCCAATGAGGCAGCTGTGAGGACTGAAGGTCCCCCTTCCCTCTGCTCCCTAATACTCCTCCTCCCCTGGATCCTTCCCAAGCAATCTCAGACTCCTTCATCTAGTCCCATGTTGCTCTGCCCTCTTCACCTGTGGTGTAGTGGTTAAGAGCGGTGGACTCATAATCTGGTGAACCGGGTTCGATTCCCCGCTCCTCCACATGCAGCTGCTGGGTGACCTTGGGCTAGTCACACTTCTCTGAAGTCTCTCAGCCCCACTCACCTCACAGAGTGTTTGTTGTGGGGGAGGAAGGGAAAGGAGAATGTTAGCCGCTTTGAGACTCCTTCGGGTAGTGATAAAGTGGGATATCAAATCCAAACTACTCTTCTTCTTCTTCTTCTTCTTCTTCTTCTTCTTCTTCTTCTTCTTCTTCTGTGTTTGGGGAGACCAGTGGGGAGGGGACCCAGTCGCAGCAGGAGGAGAAGACTCCCTGGCTTCTTCAGCAGCCTGCCTCATCTCTGTCTCCTGGCCTCCCTCCTCTCCTGCCTCTGATTCTGGGCTGCTCTCTGCCCCAGACTCTTCCTGCTCACTAAACCCTGTTGTGTCTTCAGCTTCTGACACCTCCTCCTTATCTGCCCTCTCTTCTCCCTCTGACCACTCATTGTCATCCCACCACCAATCCCCTGGCTCTGAGCCTTCTTCCTCTGGGGGTTCTCTTGGGGTTCCCTAGCTGGTGCCTTCCACCACTCCTCTGCATCCAGCCAGTCCTTGACATTAGATCTAATTCCTAAGGATTCCAGCATCATTAGGGATTGAAGCCCTTTGTTTTTGTGAAAAAGGGAATGACCAAACAAACAAATCTGGCATATTTGGATTCAATTAGTTCTAATATTCTCAAGTTGTTTCTTTCAATTTTCCTCAGTAATTGAATGTCCTGCATCCTGAATATTTCTGTTCCTGACCTTTGTTTATATACTTGTCTGTATAGCAGAACCTTGGATAGTCTAACATGGGTGGAAGAAGGGAGATTCCAGGTACCAGCCATGCTTCCCACAGTTTCCAAACTTGAAAGGAAACCAGTAAGAATGGGTTGCCTCTTCTGCCCCCACCCCAGCTCTAGAGAAGTGAACAGTGTGATTCAGTCAGCTACCTGCCTGGGCACTGTCACCTCAGAAACCTAAGAATACCTCCAAGACCAGAGAATCCACTAATCTGTACAGACAACAGATCTGTACACACATGGCAACAGTGTACAGATCTGTTGTCCTGGCAGCTTACAAACACAGTCATTTACTCCGCTCTGGAGAATTCATACTACAGTACTGCTACAGCCTGTTATGCATAAAGTCACAGTAACTAGAAGCTTCTGTCTATAACTGATTGGAATTAAAGTCTGGGTTGCCCGTGTGGTGCCCATGGGCACAGATATGCATGCAAAGGCCTTTCCTGACATCCACAGGGTCCCCTCCCTTCCCCGTTCTTGATTCTTGCTGAAATTAGATTTGACGGGGGGAAAGAAATATATTTCAGCCAATATAATGTCCCATCCCCCCTCTAACTGCAATGTGAGGGAGTAATTGGGAGGGTTGCAGGTGATGAGGGGGAAGTTCCTTTCCTCAGCTGTAACCCCTTAAAAAACACCCTCATGTCCCAATTACAATTCAAAGAAGCTTCTCAAAAGCCTAACTGGAATGGAGACCAATTGATGAATTGGTGGTGTCATTGCTGGGGAGAGAAGGAAATTGCCCCTTGAAAACCATATTCCGTTCACTTCAAAATGACTTTTTTGAGGGTACATGTCTGGCTGCACTATGTGTGCATGTGCTGCATGATTGTGGTGTATGTGTTGTACTCATAACAGTTTCTCGGGTTTGCAAATAGGACCATGAGCCCAGAAAAGGTAGTGACCTCTTCATTATAAAAATGAATAAGATGTTACCAGTTGTAAATGAATCAATATCATTTTTACTGGCCTTCTGTGACTTTTATATAATTTTGTGGGGCTTGTTTTTTTGGTTTGTTTATTGCACACTCCTACAAATTATCTAGCAATTCCTTCAAAGATAGTGTTTCCATTTGCCACCATTATTTTATATCAAGCAACTATTGCTGTAATAATCACATATTAATTCTCTATCCTTAAGGGGTATTCTGTTGTCATATTTTAGGAGAAAAAACAGTGGGTCAAAACATATTTTATAGTTCAGCATTTTTCCATTGCATTTTTAAATCTTCCTCCATAACTTCCCTGCCCTTCAGTAAAAACACTTTTAATTGTCTGACAATTCCAACCATTTGAAATGAAATTCTTGATCATATTTTACTTATAGATAGTAGAGTAACATTTCACCCAATTGCAGCAATTTTCTTCATCTTTAATGAAATGGAGTGGACAGTTCTCCCAAAGTGTCCTCATATTTGCCCCATAGGTCTACTGTCTCTCCCATCTTAGGTCCATTTTAAAATGCTTTACCCCATCAAATTCACATTCATAGTGTTGCAATATTTTACAAGTTTGGGTAGAACCTGCTTCTCATTAAATTCTCTCTAAAACTGGTCATATTTCTTAGCTGCATATCTGATCTCAAAAATTATTCAAATAATATGGAATCTGATAAAATTCAAGGAAGATTTATGCCTCCTAATTTGTGTTTGGTTTTACTGTTCAATCTATTGTTCTCATTTAAAATGGATATACCTAAACAGCCCCTTTCTCCTCATATTTTCATAAATCTGTACTACATTCTGAAAGTGAACAGAGACTTTCATAGACAGTCTTATTTTATGTCTGTCCCATAATGAAAGAAGGCTTGCTGGTATCTGTATTTTTTTACTTCTTTTCTACTGAAGTTCTGATATGTGTTTCTTGTAATTGACATACTAGTGAATATGGGTTTCTTACAGTTGTCATGATACTATATTTTTACACTTCAGGAGGAAATGCCACCTTCTTTTGTTTTAAGTAATTCTCCTCATTTATACCATAGAATATGTAAAGGTAAGAAAAGTATACAAAACAACCAAATTGCTCTGCTTCTTCTGTGCAAAGTACAAGAAAGCTTGAACAAACAAAGGTTGCAGGATCATAAAGTTGGGAGGCACCCTGAGGATCATCTAGTCTTGGACTATGCAGCTGTCCTGTCACACCTGCAACCTTGACATTACCAGCCCTGTGCTCTAACCAACTGAGCTATCCAGCTTCTCTGGGTATCCATGCCCATGTCCTCAAGGATACAAAGGGGCCATGGAGATCAGCATATGGCACTTATAGGCATTAGCAGCAGTTTAAACTGTATATAGAAATCCCTTGGAGGACCAGGCTTACCTCTCTGCTTTTCCCCAGGCAAACCCACTAAACTAAAGATAAGTTGCCTCTCAACACTTCCAATAACTCTCTCCATGCTCCAGATCTTCCTCCCCACCCCCACCCCAGTAGTCTATGTATTAGCAAACATAGTAAAGGTCCACCACACATTGCCTGGAGAGGCTTCCGGTGGTTTTCCCTTGCACTTCCCTTGTAGTGGGTTAGTTTTTCAGCTTCTGCAATTTACTGGTTTCCTGTACCAATTGTCCACATTTAAATTTACAGGAGCTGAAAAATTTGCGTAATAACCAGACTTGATGCTACAACCCTGAACAATAAAATGTAAAGGGACCTGACTCTGGGGTTGAGGCACTCATCTCGCTTAACTGGCCAAGGGAGCCGGCGTACAGCTTCCGGGTCATGTGGCCAGCATGACTAAGTCGCTTCTGGTGAACCAGAGCAGCGCACGGAAACACCGTTTACCTCCCGCCTATTTACCCACTTGCACTTTGACGTGCTTTCGAACTGCTAGGTGGGCAGGAGCAGGGACTGAGCAACGGGAGCTCACCCTGTCGCGGGGATTTGAACCGCCGACCTTCTGATCGGCAAGTCCTAGGCTCTGTGGTTTAACCCACAGCACCACTCGTATCCCTCCATCAGGATAAGGTAAAGGTAAAGGGACCCCTGACCATTAGTTCCAGTTGTGGCCGACTCTGGGGTTGTGGCGCTCATCTCGCTTTATTGGCCGAGGGAGCCGGCCTACAGCTTCCGGGTCATGTGGCCAGCATGACTAAGCCGCTTCTGGTGAACCAGAGCAGCACACGGAAACGCCGTTTACCTTCCCGTTGGAGTGGTACCTATTTATCTACTTGCACTTTGACATGCTTTCGAACTGCTAGGTGGGTAGGAGCAGAGACCGAGCAAGGGGAGCTCACCCCATCGCGGGGATTCAATCAGCAAGTCCTAGGCTCTGTGGTTTAACCCACAGCGCCACCTGCATCCCTGGCCCATGAACAATACCAGACCTTTAAAGAATATGCTAGCACTTCCCCCTACAAACACAGAGAGCAACAATAAATGGAAAGATTTACACATATTCTACCCCATAACACTTCAGACATTGTATATCTGAATGCTCCAGGACTGAATGCAAGAACACCCTCCCTGCACATACTGTAGAAAACTAGCACACTATGGAGAAGCACATTGTACGATTATTCTTTCTAATATGCCAGTTTCCCATGGGTGAATACTCCACCTACAAGTGGTACAATCCAGTGCTAAAATTCAGTAAGAGCTGCATCACATAGAATAATAGAATTGTAGACTTGGAAGGAGCCACGAGGGTCATCTTGTCCAACCCCCTGCGATGCAGGAACCTTTTGCCCAATGTGGGTCTCAAACCCACAGCCCTGAGATTAAGAGTCTCATGCTCTACTGACTGAGCTATTCAAGAATCTACTGATACTGCAGCTTGGCTCTTGAGGAATCATTCCTAAGTTAGCAGAAGTACCATGGGAACGACCTCCCTGTGGATTCTCCCCATGCTGCCCCAACAATGGGGCTAACAATTTGGTGACTTATGGGCTGTATCATCACACAGTCAGGAAGAAGAGTAAAGTTTGGGAAAGTATCATGGTATTCATATGACTGCGGAATACAGTCCGCAGACGTGTGGAAGGTGGAACTGAAGAATAATTTCTAAGATACTGAGTGACAAGGACTTGAGCACAGAGGGAATTTTCATCATTGCTGGAGAGGGCATATCAGACTAAATGCACTATTGCTCTAAGCCAGCTTGACATATTTGTTCTTATATAGACATGCAAGCACATGCATACCTATTCTGGAAAGAAACAGCACAGTAGGCACTTTATATGTAACAGCACTGCACTACTTTTTTTGCAAGTTGTTGCCATTTCACATGAGGGTGTTTATTGGTGTGTGAAGCAAGACTTTCAGCCCACCCAACCGAGTGCAAGTCTTCCATAATTTCATTTGCCTTCTGCGACGTTATCACATAAACTCACCTGTCTGGGTGGTGCTATGATGTTACTGTATTGTGTTCACCACAGAATCTCTTACTCAGTGAGATCTAAGGGTGGAAAAGCTCTTTTCAGCTTAAAAAATGGGGCCAAAGGAACAACTGATGCAGCAGAATAGCTACAAGGAAATGTTACATGAACATGAAATGGCAACAATTTGGGGGGGGGAGTAGTGCAGTGCTGCTACATATAAAGTGCCTACTGTACTATTTCTTTCCAGAATAGATGTAAATGTGCTCCCCAATGTGAATTGCACACCCCAAGGAATCAGTTATGTATGATTAGATCAGGATCAATGGGGGGAACAGAACCAGGCTATCTGCAACACAACTGGTCAGTTAGTTAAGTATTTTTATTTATTTATCTGATTTACCTGCCCCCCTGGCTATTCCCATGTCCTTGCCCCCGGTCTCCTCACTTGCTGGAGCAGGTTTCTTCCATCAGTTGTGTTCCACCACAAGGAACTTGGAGCGAGCCACTGCAAACCAAGCAGGACTCTCTCTGCAGAGACCCGCCGCTTCCATTCCACATAGCCGCACCCTAAGTTCTGCTTCTTGGTCTTACTGGAGTGTGATGGAATGTTGAGAAGTGGGTTAGAAATATGCAGAAAGCTTTAAATAATTGTAGTTTCTAGGAGAGAGAGTTGTGCTTGCATCTGGAATGACGCACCATTTTTTCCTCAACTCTGGGATAGCCTTGAGCAAACCAGTGTCACTGAGTTTCCCAGCTGTAAAGGGGGATTAAAGCAGTACTATTCTCATGAAGCAGGGAGAAAGAAATGCTGAACCACCTGGTAGAACTGGAAGCTCTATATGAAAAACTACATTTCTTCTGGCTGAGTCAACAGTTCCCATTACCTTTTCTTTGAACTTTTTCAGCAGCATCAAAACAGGGGCCAAGCAGTAGAGTTTAGAAGATTGCTTGGGAAGCACAAAGTGCAGAGCTGTATGTGCAAAGGCTGCCATGAGATCAGCCCTGTTAGATCAAATCACAGGCCTCTCTAGTTTTCCCACTGCAGAAGCTTCTAAGGAGGACGTGAGCACCATAGCTCTCCCCCACTATTGATTTCCAGCAACTAGTTTTCAGAGATATGGTGCCTCTGATCCTGGAGGGAGACTAAAGCTATCATGACTAGTAGCTTTATCCTCCATGATTTTTTCTAATCCCATTTTAAAGCCACCAGGGCTGGAGGCCAAATTCCCTAGTTTAGCAATGTGCTGTGTGAAGAAGTGCTTCCTTTTGTCTGTCCTGAATCTGATACCACTCAACTTCCTTGGATGATCCTGGGTTGTAGCCTTAGGAAAGAGGGGCAAAACTTCCCCTATCAACTGTCTCCATGCCAGACACATGCACCATGGTTGTGTCACGCCACAGACACGCACCCCTTTTTCTAAACAGTTGTAACCTCCTCTCATAGGAGAGATGCTCCAACCCATTAATAATTGTGCTCCTAGTTCTACACTATCTTTTATGAGGCACTGTGACCAAAACTGTACACAGTTGCACCATAGATTTGAAGAATGGTATTATTATACCCTGATTCCAATGAGATGGAAATCTGAAACTTTGCTGTAATGTATCCTGTTTCAGGGCTCAATCACTTGTTTGTTTGTTGAAGCACACATTTTCAGTCTCACCATGGCATTTGGGTCAGTCGGGGTCCGGGGAGAACTCAATGAAAGTCTCTTTGAGCTCAAAGGGACTTTAGCCCCCCTGCCCTCCTAAAGCAGCAATGTGGACTCCCCTTTTTATTAGCCCTGATGTGCAATGATGGTGGGAGGAATATTAGGCTCATGCATATCATCAATGCAGATAGTAAGCTTCCTATACCTCCGTGGATTCTTTGCGTCCCATATGATATTCTCCTCCAAATCACTGCCTTCCCAACACATTCCTTTCCTGTCCCCCCCCCCCCCCGCTTTCTCCTTTTTGGTATATCCCTGGTATAAGAAAACTGGGGTTGAGGGAGGGGAAAGTGTGGGAAGGCAGTGATTTGGAGGAGAATGCTGTATGGATAACAGAAAATTAATGGTGGTACAGGACTGTTATGCTGACTGTCCACATTAAAAGACAGTGTGGATGAGTCCTGGAGCCAACTCCTATAGGTGAGGTCCCTTCACCCCCCATAAAATTTTTGAGGGGGCCACCCTCCCAAAGTGAATGGTCATTGCCATTCCAATTGTGCCATATGATCAATTATGGGATGGGGCATATCTGCTCCCCATGGACATAGCCAGGATTTGGGGGGAGGGGGCAGAACCAAGCTTCAGTTAAGTATTTTTATTTATTTGCTTTAGGCAGGCAGCTGCCCCTTGTACACCCATGCTGTCCCCCAATATTTTATTCAAGTTGGCACCCCTGGATGAGTCCATTGTCAGCAGTGTTGCCCATCTGCCTCCCATGCTAAGCACTACTCTCGCCTCCTAAGGAAGGAAGGGGTTAGAGAAGACAAAGAGAGAGACTTAGCAGAAGATTATGCCCCCAAGATGGTCTGGGCAACCACTCTCCACACAAACCCTTTCCAAATTTGGTCCCTAACAAGAATGGAGTGGCCCTCACTCAACAGCCCTGCTATCCCTGGCATCAGATCTTTCCTGCTTCTGGGTATACTCACACTCACTAAGAGAAGAAGTGGAGTAGACCCTCACAAATCCTTCCATCCCTTTCCTGCCATTGTGCAGGTGTTGAGCAAGGATTGTGTGTGGGTGTGTGTTGGGGTGTGTGTTTAGTGGAATCACTTTATTATACCACTTATTCTATGTTCAGGAGAGCCAGAAGGTTGCATGGTGATTATGATTTTTAAAGATTAGGAAGACAGAAACAGTTGTGAGGCAGGCTGTAGGAATAGCAATCATAAATAGTAGACATTTTGGAAAGGGGGCATTTGCAGTTTCGATTATTTGTTAGCAAAATGCCCATGATTGTGACAAGGTGATTGTGAGGGAAGGACTTGCGTATATCAGGGAATGCTGAAATAACAGCAAGGGGCTCTTGTTGATGAAAGATGGAAGCTGAGTTTTGGCCTGAGGTCCTGGATAGCAAGAGCTAGAACAGATTATGCAACAACAAAATATTGCAGACAAGCAGATACAAAAGTAAGAGGCATTACTAAAATTTGCTCGGGTTACCTAATTTAGAGGTTGTGGACTTCAGCTTTTCTCAGTGTAGAATTTGAATTGTCATGGTTTACAGCAGCCCTCGTTCTATTTCTATAGAAAATGGACTGAAGTGTGAACAGATGGACAGAAGGTGATGCCTGTAAGTGCAGACTCCTGCCAAAATATGAATGGGCCATGCTAGATTTATGATGTGAACATTGTGTGTGTTGGGCCATTTGAATATATATTAATGAAGTAATGCCTTTATTAGGCCCAAGCAATAGCTAAGCATATACATTCACACATAGTTATTGAAGAAATACTATTCCAAGGTTTGAAGGAAAAGAAGAGGATTAAAAGCAGCAGTTAATTTATCATAACCTTTTTGATTAATTTGAAAGGTGGACCCCTGATTAATCAAGAAAGCAGGCTGTTATTTGTATAAAGCAAGTATTTACCTGGCCCCCATATTGCACTCCAGAGCAGTGGGAAGGGAAGCATCATTAAATACTATCAACAGTTAGGTAGGGCAACTGCTAAGGGTAAGCAGGCAGGCAGGCAGGCAGGTACACACACACACACACACACACACACACACACACAAAAGCTACATTCTACAAATCTGAACTTGCAAGGCTGGCTGCAGGAGGTCAGCTTTCTATTGCCATGCTGGGTCCCTCTTATTCTGCTAAGGTAATACAGGGACCCCCCCCCATTTACGTGTGGGTTAAGTTATGGGTCACTGTGCACATTGGCCTGCCCAGCTCCATTCCTCCCCCCCCCCCTTTCTGGTGCCAAATGCAGCACACACGTGCATGGGCACACGTGCATCAAACGTGCAGCTTGAGAGTTGCCTGTAAATAGAATCATAGAATCATAGAATCATAGAGTTGGAAGAGACCACAAGGGCCATCGAGTCCAACCCCCTGCCAAGCAGGAAACACCATCAGAGCACTCCTGACATATGGTTGTCAAGCCTCTGCTTAAAGACCTCCAAAGAAGGAGACTCCACCACACTCCTTGGCAGCAAATTCCACTGTCAAACAGCTCTTACTGTCAGGAAGTTCTTCCTAATGTTTAGGTGGAATCTTCTTTCTTGTAGTTTGGAACCATTGCTCCGTGTCCGCTTCTCTGGAGCAGCAGAAAACAACCTTTCTCCCTCCTCTATGTGACATCCTTTTATATATTTGAACATGGCTATCATATCACCCCTTAACCTCCTCTTCTCCAGGCTAAACATGCCCAGCTCCCTTAGCTGTTCCTCATAAGGCATCGTTTCCAGGCCTTTGACCATTTTGGTTGCCCTCCTCTGGACACGTTCCAGTTTGTCAGTGTCCTTCTTGAACTGTGGTGCCCAGAACTGGACACAGTACTCCAGGTGAGGTCTGACCAGAGCAGAATACAGTGGCACTATTACTTCCCTTGATCTAATGCTATACTCCTATTGATGCAGCCCAGAATTGCATTGGCTTTTTTAGCTGCCGCGTCACACAATGTAGGCAATTGTTAATTAATTAATTAGATCAATAAATAACATCATGAGGAAATAAAAAGATGCTCTGATTAACTAGGCAGTGGATTTCTCAAACTATTTTTAATACACATACTTACAAAAATGTGTAGGGATGTGTATGGAAGGTAGGAGAGGATATTTCAGATATTATCCTTCCTTGCTCAAGTTTGTGAGTACAGCAGAGTGCATCCCTTTGCAGCAAGATAGGAAGCTGTTGATTCAGCTGGTTTCAGCCTTTTTTATGAAGCAACCAGGATGTCTTGGTGCAGCCAGGATTCTTCCTGGTATTTCCCCCCTTTTATCCCACTTAAAACAATAACAGTACAAAACAGTCTTATAGAATAAAATAGAGTTTACTCAAAGTTCACATTCAGTAGCAATCTGGTGGCAGGCTTAGGTTGCAGTTACAGGTACATATTGCAGTTTAGATTAAAGTGAAGTCTGAACTATGGATGAGGTATGAGAGATTAGACTAGATTGCAGGAAGCAAAGGAAGAGGCAAGAGAGTAAGGGGGGGGGGGCGACATCACTAGCCTTTTATGAGTTATGCCCATCTCTATCCAGAGGGAAGCGGCTCCCACAGGTTTGACAGCAAGTCCTCCCTGTTGGCCCCACATTCCTCTGACTGCCCATCTAGCAAACAGGAAATGTTGGGCTTGATTGCTCTTTCTGGATATCCCACAAAATGGTGCGCATTAGGTGCCATCTTCAAAGTGCCCTCCCACAAGCCTGCAAAGACTACTGTGACCTGCACATGCATTGCTTTGAAAGTGGATTGTTAAGTTGATTTCCACCTGATACACATTTAATTGGTTAATTCATCTCTATAATAATTATGCTTTATTGACTATGATTTATTTACTCTTGTGATGACCCTGAGAAAAATGGCCTCGTTAAGGTTCTAAAACCAAAGGAAGTCTTCGCCCATCCTAAGTGTTTTTACTGATGAAATTTGCATATGAAAAATATGTAAATTTAATCACTTTTTTTTTAAAGTCACTTCCCATGTGTATAACTATGCTGTTCGATTGAATAACCCATTCCTATGTTCACTCAGTAGCAAGCCTCACCAAGGTCAATGTTAACAGGTAGGTCTGCTCCGGATTCCAGGAATACACGCCTTCCTTTAGGCGAAAACGATCCTCTTCCACCAACCTCTGGGCTGATTAACATCCTATATCATTTTAAATGAGTTTGTGGGAGGGGGAGTTTGTTCTTGCTCTTATTTTTTATTGTGCATTATGCATTTTGTGTATTTTTATGCTGTGAGCTCTTCGGATGAAGGGCGGTATACAAATTTAATAAATGAAATAAAAGCAGTGGGACTTCCTTCTACGGATCGGGATGCACGTTTGGGTTTTAATCGGATTACAGACCCAGAATTAGTTTTTAGCTTGCTTTTAATGTTACTATGTCTGCTGAAGAGGGTGTGTGTGTGTGTGTGTAAAAGTTTGCCGAAGACAAATGCTTCGTTTGCAGACCCTATAATTATCTGTGAATCCCCCTCCCCTTTATTTTGTATGTGGAACTGGAGAGATGAGCGTTGGAAATGCAAAAGGCAGCAGAGGAGGTGTGCGCGCGAAGTGTGTGTGCGAGAGAGCGAGAGAGCGAGAGATCCTCCTACCTGCAGCTACAGATCGCAAGATACGTGGTGCTACCTGGAGAAGTCAGAACAAGTAGAAACGCATTGAACTTCCAGGCTGCGGCGAGGCAGTCGATCCCCAGCGACGCCTGCTCTCCTCTCCGGGAGACTCCCCTCGCGATCCTCGATGTGGTTGCTTTTTGCAATTAAAAAAAATGCAAAAGCCCTTCTCTCTGTCTTCCCCCTTTGTTGTTTTTTGGCCCCCATGGTTGCAGGGGGAGCCGATCGTTTGAACGCTGCCTTGGTGCCCCCCTGCCGGGTCTTTGGAGGAATCCCCCAAAGGCTTCCTGCTGCTGGCATTTAATCGGCAAAGATCCCTTTTGCGACCGCTCCGCTCTCTCGGCCCCCTCCCCCCGCACAATTTTATATTATATGGCTCACTCCATGCCCTCCTAGATCATGCACAGAAACTTCCGAAAGTGGATTTTCTACGTGTTTCTCTGCTTCGGAGTCATCTATGTCAAACTAGGGTGAGTACGAGACCGGGTTGCATCGGGGGGGGGGGGCGGCGAGGGGGGTGTCGGGATCCGAGGAGAGGTTTCTGAAGTTGTGTGTCAACAATGCCACATATTGCATTTTGTTGGTTAAGTCATGGCCCTTCTTTGCACCGCTTCTGGAAACGGGTTGTTGCAAACTCGCAGGCTGGTTTTCGGGCACCAAATAGGAGATCTCTGGCAGGGCTGGCGGGGACCTGGATGTCTGCTGCCTGCTCCAGCCCGGTGCTCGCCTTTAGAGAGAAAGGGCTTGTGAATCCAAGCCGCGCGTCGGTCAGCTAAAAGAATTATCGATTTCTTCCTCCCTCCCCCTAGTTTGGAGGCGCTGGTCATGTGAGCACAGCAATTTGCAAAACGTTGCTGCGTCGCGCACTGTCTGGTCTACGTGCCTGAGTCTGCAAAAAGGGACATTTTACATATTGTTGTTTCGTTTGTTAACTGGTGTAGGACAAAGAGGGGCTGAATAACTGTGGTTTTGTTTTGTGTGTTTTTTAAAAAACAATAACCCAGCAACACATCCCTAGGTAGCTCAGGCTGCAATTCCAAGTACAGATTTACTTAGAAGTAAACGCCATTGCAATGAGAGGAACTTTCTTCAGAGTAAAGGTAGACACTGTGGGTGAGACCATAAAGAAGAAGCTTGCGTTTCCTTTGGAACTCGGCAAGACTTACTTCTGAGTAAAGGTGCACAGGATCGCTGCAGCCTCCTGAGCACGCTGACTGGGGAGGAAAGCCAGCCGCTGAACCCAGTGAGTCTCCCTTTCCAAGAACGCAGAGCTCGGGTCAAGCTGCCGAGGCTGCAGGCTCGCAGGGGTTAACTCCGGAGCAGCCGGCTTCCTCCTTCGGAAACGTGCTTGGGAACCGCAGCCTAAGGTCGGGAGCCTGTTCCGGAGTCCCTCCCGCGGAATCCGGAGCGAGCGAGGGCATAGGATCGCTGCTTCCCTGCGGACCCGACGATCAGCAAGACTCACCTCCCGGTGAGCAGGATCCGGCTGCGCCCAGCGCCAGATCCCTGAGCCCATTTCCTGGGAAGCAATGTAAACTCGGAAGCGGAGAGGTGGGTGTAGGGAAGCTTCTGAGGGTGCGATCCTGTCTCCCTCCTCCCACAATTAAAATCCGTGGAAGGGATGTGTGTGTTTGCATTGGGGAGGGGGTGTCAGCTCCCAGTCGCTAGCCGGGCCCCACCTACCCTCCGAAGCATCCCTCGTCCCCGGGAGAGAGGGATCCGCCCCTGGCCGGAGTCGCTGTCTCGCCCTCCCCGAGACGGGATCCGAGGAGGCACCTGCTGGGCGCCTGGAGGGGGGCAGCGGGCTGCAGGGTAGAGCGGGGGGGCGCGGGGCAGAGGCGGGGGGGAGTGGCCGGGGGGGCTGCAGGGCAGAGCAGGGGGGGGGAGTGGCCGGGGGGGCTGCGGGGCAGAGCAGGGGGGGGAGTGGCCGGGGGGGCTGCGGGGCAGAGCAGGGGGGGAGTGGCCGGGGGGGGCTGCAGGGCAGAGCGGGGGGGGGAGTGGCCGGGGGGGCTGCAGGGCAGAGCAGGGGGGGGAGTGGCCGGGGGGGCTGCAGGGCAGAGCAGGGGGGGGGAGTGGTCGGGGGGGCGCGGGGCAGAGGCGGGGGCTTTCCTTCCGCAGACCAGGCCGGCCGCTCTGCTCGCCCTGCCTCCTCCCTGCCTGCCTGCCTGCCTGCCTGCCGCGAGTTGTATTTCCACATTCCTTTGCTCCAGCCGAGTTTCTACCTGTTGAACCGCACGTTAAAGATCCCTGCCTTTTATTCCGCCCCCCTCCTTTTGCATAGCTGCGGGATTATTCCTCCCCCCCCTTCTCTCTCTTTCTCTCTTTTACGGTCCAAAATGCACAGAGTGAGTGCGGAGCTGCAATCCTGACCCTTTGAAGCTTCACCTGCCAATGGGCCGGGCGAGGGGCGGGGGGCGGGCTGGCAGACTGGAGCAGGTGCTTTAGGGAAGCCCGAGACGGCTTTGCACCAACCCTGCAAGGTAGAATGGCGCAATCAGGTGCGGTGCGGCGCAGTCGCGGGCCGGCGTGTGGGCCCAGGGACTAGTCCTGCTAGCCAGGGATAATGGGAGTTGTAGTCCAACAACAGCTGAAGGCCCGAGTTTGAGAGGTCCTGGACTAGCTGTTTAGCCAGAGCCGCTTCAAGGTGGAGTCGGGATTCGAACCCGGAACCCCCTTCCCGACTGACAATCATCAGACCCTGCCATCGTATGAGCTGAGGGTGAAGTCTCGCTGTCGGGCTCTCTCCCAAGCACTAGCCCCTGCGATATAGGCCACCAAGTACATATTTCTCTTGCAGGACCTCGTTGAGCTGAGTAACCTTGCTTGGGGAGTCTGGGCTTGGAAGCTTGCAGCCCTGATCTTCTGCTCATTTATGCCACATTGAAGAGGGTTAAAGCAGGCATTGAACAGGGTTGAGGTCCTGTACACATTGAAGTAAATGTACAGGACCTGAACCCTGTGCACAGTTGCTGGAGTCGGGAAGGAGCCCTGCTTAACTCAGTGGCCTTTATTTCCTAGTAAATGTGGGTTTCAACTTGCCAGCGTACATAGGGCTGTAGCTATTTCTCCCCACGAGTAAGTTCAATGAGGCTTGCACCCAAGAATGTGTGTGCGGGACTGCAAAGAGGGACTGTGGCTTCTCTGAAAGTCTGTCACTTTCACACAGAGTTTTAGGAAGGGCTGAATCACAAAATGCCTCTGGTGATTTGATTTTGTGGAAGAATTCATGTTCAGACCATGACCCTAGCAGAATGTGTGAACACGTCCTGTGGAAACATCCCAGGCAGCTATAGGTCCCACTTATGATTTGGGAGGAGCCATTCCACATGTGCAGCACATCTGATGTTGCAGCCGACCAGTGCCCAACATGCACACAGGAACCAGTTTTTTTTCATATTGGACAAAGGTTCATCTCTTGCTGCCGCCATGTCAAAGTGCACCTAATACAAGAGAGAATGAAGCAGATGGACTGAGCAGATGTTCCAGGCCCTCACACCAATTTAAGCCCAAGCCAAATAAGAACTTAAGGAGAGAGAGTCCAGGTGGACCTAGATCATCATCCTGTTCTGCCACGGTGGTTAACCAGATACCTCACCTCAGAGAGCTCGCATGCAGGACACGAAGGCATCCGCCATCTGTCATGGAGGTTCCCAGCAAATGGTATCCAAAGGCCTTCGAGCCTGAAGGCTTCGTTTTCCCATCATGACTAGTAGCCATTATGTGCCTATACTCCTTTGAGACCACCTAAGGCAGTGGCTATCATCACATTTTCTGGCTCTGGCAATGCATTCCATACCTGCATTAAATGCTGTCTATCCTGAATCTCCTGCTAATCAGTTTCATAGGATGACCTAAGTTTTAGTATTAGGAAAGACGAAAACGTCCCACACATCCTCTGTCACATTTTGCTCTCAGTCACTGGTTTGTTTGTATTGAACCTAAGTTTCAACCAAAGGTCTCCGTGTCTTATGGGGTTCCTGCCACATCAGAACTATTGTGTTCTGCTCAGATAGCATTATGGGAGCAGTGGTGTCTAGAGCCCACACAACAGCTGACCCTGCCGTAAACTCTATCACACTGTTTAGCAGAAGCAAGTCACAATTATTTCAAATGGAGGTACATCCAACCCTGCGCTCTGCTTACACTGGGAACGTTTCATACTTTGGAATAAATTTGAATGAGATAAATGGGATTAACTTCAGATGCATTAGACTATGTCACTGATGAAAAGAGTTTTCCTGTGCATAAATGTGTTTCTCTTTAACTTTGCGTCTGTTCCTTGGTGCTGTAGGGACTAGTCCACACATTCACGAATATCCATTGTTCTGCACTTCCTAATACTGCTCTTGTGTATTTGTTTTTTAAGGAGATATGAAGGTCCTATATGGCATTATACCTGTGATAGACCACTCACACTTGCAAGTGAACCCCTCCCCCAATGATGCAGTCATTAAGTGATGAATATCTGTGAGCCAGCCCTGTTTCCAAATAAGATGCTGAGATGTTTAAGCACAGGGTTGCTTTTTCCCTCTGAGACTGTGTTATTGTTCTTTAGCAAAGTGCAGCATTTAACTGGTGTGCCCAGAGCTGATGGTGGTTAGTTTGTGTATTGTATAATCAAAGAGATGAAAGCGACTTATGAACAGTTCAGGGCCAACTGCAAAAGTATGTTCTTGCAGTAACCAGATAAACTAACTCTTTCTTACTCATCTTCATCCTGCTGCATCTCACCACTTTGTTCCCAAGGCATCAGATACATTTATGTTGAAGTAGCCTCTTTGCCTAGGGATGCTACCAGCATCTCAAGGGTTCCAGGACTCTCTTCTTTTTGTTTTAGGGGGCTAAGGGACAGTTCACACGTGTCTGCACATCTCAGGACTGGCCAGCTTTGATGAATTGCAGCTGAATGTGAATGGATTTCCTTTTTTGTTTTCTGAAAGTTTATATTTAGCATTTGCATGAGAATTCTCAAAATGCCTTATCAAATCTATGTCAATTATATGGGATGTAACATTACAGAAAGCAGTCAAATACAACATTTCCTGCCTGTTTGCCCAGAGTGAACACACAGGGGGATGTTACTCCAGCCAGGAGGACTTCCTGTGACACCTGGTCTGGAACATCCCCCCCCCCCGCGTGTGACCAGGTAGATGGGTGCGACCCTGGGAGGCCCGTAAAAGGGCTGTTCATGCAGCCACCTTCTCTCTCCCTCTCTCTTGATGCTTCTGCTGTCTGTTGGCTCTCAGTCAGCAGCACATGGGCTCAATCCCCATATGGGATAAACCCACACTCTCTTCTGTAGCTACAAGCTAAAGCTTGCCTTCAGGATCATACTGTGAACTGAATGTGAGTAAACTTCTTATTACTTTTAAGAGAAGACAGTTGTGTCTTTATTCTTTTTAAGAGGGAACAAAGGGTATTTACCAGGAACAAATCCAATCTGGACAAGCCAGACTGGGTTGCTTAACTCAAGAGATTCAAACGAATCTCCCAACTAGCTTCCTGCAATACACAGGGGAATGTGCTCTGCTACCAGCTCACTAGCGTGAATGAGGAAGGATAATATACAATCAATATATCCTCTCCTGGTATCAATATGATCAGTCATATTGCTGACACATTGGCACACAGTTGTAGCTTTCTATTTGGCTTCTAAGTTGATATGTGTGTCCAGAAATCTGGATTTTCCAAGAATTACAAAGCCAGACAGAAAGGTCTCCCCCCGCACACCTGTGTTTTCTTCCGTTTCAGGGAGTTCATCCCAACTATTTACTGCAGCTTCTGCCTGCAAGTAGTTGCTCCTATTGAATCCAGATGGAGTTTCACGGGGTGGGATGAGTCTCTTGAACTCAGGGGATGTGGGTTCAAACCCGACACTGGGCAAAAGATTCCTACATTGCAGGTGCTTGGGCTATATGACCCTCATGGTCCCCTCAAACTTTATAGTTCTATGATTCTATGATTGCAGATGACGACTTACCCAACGTATATGTGTGCATGTGATACAACCATTTGAGAAGGGTGCTCTTCTGTCAAGCAGAGAAGAAATGTATTTACTACATGTTTGCATCTTATCTGAACTACTGACTGGATGGAAAATTTTTCTCCAGCATTTAGAAGGAGGATACAGAGGACCAGCGCACTGAAATCTGAACCTTAATGTGAATCACACAGACTTAGCACTCAAACATGTGAACTAATAGCACTGAAACATGTGCAAAACTAATTTTTCTCACTACAACTTGTTCCCATGTATCTGTAATTGGAGGAAGGAGGGGAGGAGAGTCTGGTGCTCAGAGAGTAAAGAATGTCATGAGCCCAGGAAGCTACCTGGTGGGATTTCCACCATTTAAGCGGAAAATTGAGCCATAGGCAGTGCAGAGGTCACTGTAGGTGAGGGAGATACGTGGGAGAGGCATGCAAGGAGAATATGCTGCACTAAAGAAGAGCATAGATCAACAATAATGAAAAACCACACCACACCCAAACAGGTGACAATTGGAAAATTGGTCCAAACTAGCAAGCACAACACTTGATTGATTATTGGAAACTGAATGTGTGAACTGTATCCACTGATAAGCATGAAGTTTGAGGTGAATAAAAAAAGGCTAATTCACATATTCATCAGTCAGTCTTATAGTAACCTGAGCATGCAATGTGTAAACTAGTCCTTGATTTATTTGTCTGCAACATCGTGGTGACTTGCAAGTATGAAAAAAGGCCCACATGGCTTCCAAGAAAATGGTTTTTTCAAAAAGCCAATTCAGTACAGTGCTCTCTGCTACCTGTCATGGTGCAGTCACCTTTTAAAGGAAAAACCAAGTGATGCACCTGAATCTGCCCTTGCCCTCTTTTAGCTAAATGGAGAACTGGCAACGATGCTGGCAGGT
The DNA here is from genome assembly GCF_951804945.1 of Podarcis cretensis. Taxonomy (NCBI): domain Eukaryota; kingdom Metazoa; phylum Chordata; class Lepidosauria; order Squamata; family Lacertidae; genus Podarcis; species Podarcis cretensis. Next base: position 2,664,978 of record NC_137174.1, read on the forward strand.
GATAAAGGCTTTCCCCCTGGATTTATATGTGCAATGCAAATTGACACGTGCATTACCTGATGTGCATCACTTAAGGATCGAGCTTGTGTGAATCAGCCAAGAGCTGCAGTCATTCCCTAGGAAATGTATTGTGCGACACGCACGCAGCCTGGCTTGGCATATTTGAAATCACACTGTGGGAAGCGGATTCCAGAGGGAGCAGGGAAGGCGACGGGGCAGCTTCAGAAAGCAGGAGGCAGCCGCTGCAGAAACTATACTGGCGAGTTGGGAAAAACAGTTTGCGAGTCAGAGAAAAATCTCTCTCTCCTAGCTTCGTTCCTTGCCCATGTTGTTATCCCTCGTTTTGGGTTGGGGAGCAAAATGAAACGAGGAAAGCGGGGCGCGCGGAAGTCCAGAGAAAGGAGAGCAGGCTGCTTTGTGTCGTCCTCCTTGCAAAGGACGCAGGTGAGACTGAGAGGGCGATTCAGAGCCCCAGACAGGTGAATACTGATGAATGAAGACCTCCTCTTTAGTCTGCAACTGCAAATGGACGGTAATAAAAAATAATAACCAGAAAAAAGAGAGAGGGAGAGAGAGCGCACTAGATCCTTCAGCAAGCCTAGGAGAGAGATGAAGATCCTTCACTTTCCCTAACAATAGCGGGTGTAATTGACTCGGGCTGCTTGGAGGCTAGACTGGGGGGAGAGGCAATTATTCCCTCTTTCATCGAGCCTTGGAAAGACCAATTCTCCCCACCCCCGTGAAATCATATCCTTTTGAATGCAGTGATACCTCTTCTTCTTTCTTTCCTTCTCTCTCTCTCTCTCTCTCTCTCTCTCTCTCTCTCTCTCTCTCCCTCTACCAGTTTTTTTCCCCCTGTACAAAAAAAAGGAGAGGGAAAAATGATAATGCAGCAGGCCTGGCTTTCAATCTCTCTCTCCTCTCCATCCTCATGTTTATTCCACACTCCACCCCCACCTCGGTCTTTGATTTGCAGAATGAAGTGTGTGTTTTAGGTATGGGTGAGTTTTGTATTTTGGCCATATTTTTGGTCCATATTTTTGGAATTAGTGAAGATGAAGATAGCGTTCAGTCTCGACCTTCAGCTGTGGTGGAGAACGCCAGCAAAATAACAAGGTTAGGGATGAATGAATTCAAGATCTCTCCTATAATCATCTTTATTTCATTAACTGATATTATTATTGTTGTTGTTGTTGTTGTATTATGGAATAGTGAACAATTCCATCAAGGTGCAAAATAGGCCCCCGCCATGAAGAGATTACAATCTAAATGGTATTGGTAGAGATAAGGGAAATGAGAAGTCAGAGTAGTGTGGGATGAGGACGGAGAAAAGTCGTTGCCCCTTCCTAAACTCAGTTTTATGGAGAAGGTAGCTTTTAAGGAGGAATTCCTTGCTGGTCTTTCGCACCCCTAAAGTGCTCCACCACACTGCCTCCGTTTTCCTGACAGCAACTCTGAAAGGCTGGTCAATATTAGCTCCATATTGCGATGGTGGCGGAAGTTTTCTATGAACCTTCCCGCCTCCAGCCCACGGTCGCGCAATCCGAGCCTCTCATCGTTTACTCGAGAGTAAATCCTCGTGGATCTTGGGTCGCGGGTCGGAGAGCCTTACTTCCCAGTGACTTCAGGCTCCGCATCCTTCCCTTGAACCCAGTCGTATTTCCCACAAATAAGAATACAAATCGCGCTGTTAAACCCGCTCTATTAAACACTCCATTTCCTGGGTCAGCCTGTTGGCTTTGGAGGAGGAAAGTTAGATTCAGAGCGATACAAAACCAGTTTCAGGCTCTGCGCTTCCGGTCTCCTTCCTCTGTCTCTCTTTGCCCACCGCGGTTGCGATGCTCAGATTGTCATCTCCCTGGAAAGGGGGAGTTGTTGTTGTTGTTTGTTATTATGGTATGTATTTCCGATGTTTTTCATATTACAAACTTCCATGTGATCTTCGAATGAATGGCGGTATAGAAATTTTAATAAAATAATACCAATGCCAATGCCAATAATAATATAGTGGGTTCAAGTCGGCTTGCAAGGCCTTTCCCTCCAAAGCCCCCTAGGGGCCAGGGCAGGAGGGAGACAAGGTTAAACCCTGCGTTGGCTGTGTGACCTGTTCTTAGGAGGGAAGAGGGCCTGTAGCAAATCCTGCTCATCATCTGATGAACAAGAGCTAAATGCAGCCCCAGGGGGAGTATAGATACCCCCCACACGCTTTTTAGAAATAGAATAGTAATAGTAATAGTAATAATGATAGCAATAATAATAGCAATAATAATAATAATAATAATAATAAATAGAATAGAAATAAAATAATAATAATAATAGTAATAGAATGGAAATAATAGTAATAGTAATAGTAATAGTAACAGTGATAATTAAAGTTACAGATAGGTAGCCGTGTTGGTCTGCCATAGTCAAAACAAAATAAAAAAATTCCTTCCAGTAGCACCTTAAAGACCAACTAAGTTAGTTCTTGGTATGAGCTTTCGTGTGCATGGACACTTGTGTATCTGAAGAAGTGTGCATGCACACGAAAGCTCATACCAAGAACTAACTTAGTTGGTCTCTAAGGTGCTACTGGAAGGATTTTTTTTATTTTGTAGTGATAATTAAAGGTTTCTGCTGCGGCTTCCCTTTCCATGAAAATACTCCTGCTAGGAGCTGAATGAAAGTGTTCATGGGCTTCAGACAGTAGTTCGCCAGGCGGTCTTCCTGGATGAGCGGCCCCTGCCCAAACTCCAGATTTGGCGGGGTGATGTCCCGAATGGAAGACCAGGATCTTCAGCGCAGGGACAGATCCGGAGTGTATAAGATACTGACAGGTAGCCCTGTGTGTGTGTAAGAGAATATAGCGCTCTCTCTCTCTCTCTCGCTCTCTCTGAGAGAGAACTATATTCAGTCCTACACACATATGAACTCTAGATATTTCACAGCGCTGTGTGTGTGTGTGTGTGTGAGAGAGAGAGAGAGAGAGAGAGAGAGAGAGAGAGAGAGAGGCAGAGGCAGTAAAAACTCTGATTTCCCATTGGCTGCTGCACCCCCAGGGTACTCCTTTCCGGAATCCCTGAATAGCACTGTGAACAACAATCCGGAGTGAAACACGTCACTGTTCGGTTCTGAATGGGAAGGGAGCGATGGTGAAGTAGACTCTGGAGCGAGGGACGAAGGACGCGGGGCCGGGGCAGCTGGCTGCCCCCTCTGCTCTTTACTCCAGACCGACGGACTCCAGAGACAATAGACGCGCGTCCTTCTGCCCTGGGAATAACTTACACAGTCCTAGAGACAGGATGAAGCAAAGGATCAGGGCTGGGGGGGAGGGGGAGGCGCCACTTTTTGTTATTCTCTCGCCCCCCTGCTCCACGCCTGGCCCGCCTTGGTGGGAATTTGGGTAAATCACAATGTGCATCGTTTAAAGGGAGCAACGCCTTACAATCCACCAACGAAATTGTATCTCTTCTTTTCCGTCGCAGCACTCGAACAGATCTCAACAGTTTTCAACAGCGGCACTTCACCTTTCAGGCTTACACTGTCTATACAGGAGTATAGTCCCTACTCAGGGATTTCTCCCAGGCAAGTTAGTCTAGAATGACAGCCTTACGATACAGGCTTATAAATATTACTAGGCAGATCAATGCAGATCAATGCAGGTTATTATTATTATTATTATTACTTTAAAAAGACTTAGACCCACCCACACCCACCCACAGGAGCCACCTGATGTTTTCTTTCTAAAATGGATTTCGTTGCGTTCCCTTGCACACATTCAGGGCTATGCCAAAATAGTAACAAAACGCAGAATGTAAGCTTGCTTTCGGAAGGTGACGCAAGAACATATTTTTGAACGTTGCTCTGGGAATCTGTTGAGGGCCGAGGCTCGGTCTCCGGATACCCTTGTCCATCAAACAGGACAAAACTTCCAGCCGGCTTCGCTTTGGAGCGCAGCTCCAGATCTCGTTAGGATCCCATATGTACAAATCTGTTCGCTCGTCTTAGCGGTATCAGCTCATCGCACCAGCATGTCAGATACACGCTCCCTCTGCCACGGTCATTTCTGTGGAAACGAGACGTTCACTTTCTAGTAATAAAGGACTGCCACGAAATCGGTCTCTCTCATTGTCAAGTCTTTGAAGAGAATTCTGCCGCTAAAACAGGACACTTCAACTTACCGCATGTCTGCTGTCATAAAATCGAAGTGTTCCCGACATTTGTTTTTCTCTTTAAAGAAAGCAACAGATCAGTGATTTGGTGTGATTTGGTCTAATTGTGTGCGCGTGCGGGAGGAGGAGAGTTTGTTCCTCTTCCTAAATTCTTATTCAATTGAAAGTCCCATTAAAGTCAGTGGAATTTACCTCCGAGTAAGCCTAATCCTGCTGATTTGGCATAGAGTTCTCTTCCAAGCCAAAGTTCCATAGGATCGGGTTGCGCGTCACTTGGAGTGGGGGAAGAGGTCCTTAATTCTAGCTCCCCTACCATAAAACTTACTTACCTTAAGCCAGTCCCCACCACTCATCAAAAGCTACTGGTATTTTTGACTTTTTTTTTTACTGAAATTTCTAAAATTGTGCAACAATTGTATTTTGTGGAGGGCGGACCCCTGCAGATTGCCCCGAGATCCCTGGAGGAAGGGAGGACGGTAAAGATCGTGTGAATTCATTGTTCAGCTGGAGCTTTGACGCGTTTGCTCTGCAGCCAGTTTGGCCGAGGCCAATGCGACGTTTCTTAATAAGCATGTTTGGAATTACAGCTTCGTGGTCCGATCCTATGCCAGCAATGGGAAGTCAGTCCCGTTCCAGCTCCGTTTCAAGTAAGAGTGCACAGGACCTTGATGGTGCAAGGGTCATTTAGGATGGATCTGAGTTCATTCAAAGTACCTTGCAACTATTAAAAATAGTCTCCGTGGGATTTAGAAGGGGCAAGTAACTCCTTGGGGGGGGCTGCTGAGCTCCCTCTTCAGGTACCAAACTGCCTTCCCTGCCCGTTGGGAAGCGACGGCTGATGTCCCTTCCATCTTTCTCGATATTTGCAAATATGCACACACACCCTTATCCCGTTTCTGGGTGGTGAGGGGAATCACTGACAGACGAGACGAAATTTAATCTTTCTGCTTGGAGAGAGAATAATAATTAACATTTCGCCCCCTGGGAGATTCACTTATGTCGGGAGAGGTTAGAATTAAAGAGTGTTCAGGTTTTACGCCCGCTTTGACGGCGGCCAGGTGTCCTGACCGAGTCCCGGATTCAAACGACCAGCTAAAAACCCTCCGGGAGGGTCGCACGGGGTGAGGGTCGCCAGAAGCCGTTGTCCACGGGGATATGTCACTCGCTCCGTTTGTGGTGGTCGTGCATCGCCGCCCCCCGCCCAGGAATCAAAATGGGGAGGTCAGAAATGGAGGAAAGGCAGTTCTGGGAATCAGCTTTCCTCTGGCCGTAGAGGGAGGGAGCCAGGTTTTGTCCAAGAGAGGAAGGCTGGCTGCAGTCCAAATACTTCCGCATCCATTCCATTTACATCCCCCCTTTCCTGCAAGGAGCTCCGGGTGTCGGGTCTGGGTCTCCTCCTCTGTTATATCCTTGCAATAACCCTGTGAGGGAGCTGAGGCTAAGGGGCTGCTGTGACTGAGTCTCAGGCTCTTGGCTTCCAGCCCCGCGTTTCATGACTGATTCTGGTCCACTTAGTTCTTCATTCACTCGGTCCTCGTCCAGCACTAACGACTCCACCGCACTCACCTAGGAGAAAGCCCCGTGGAGCTGCCTGAGGCTTATTCCGCAGTCAGAACCGAGAGGCTCGCCCTGTGAGCTGCGAATCAGGAGTCCCCGGAAGGGGGATTCCCCCCGGTGCCACGAACCTGGTGCCACAACCTCTCCGCTTCAGCTCAGAAGGAGAGAATTCTGAGAGACCTGCTACCTCGCAGGGTTGTTGTAAGGGTTATAACGGGGATGTAAACGAAGCTCTCTGGACACTGACCATTATATAGAGACACAATAGGCAAGACCCCCACGCTTTACTACGGAAGGAGTCGATATCTGCAGCTGTCCTGTTCCCCAAAATTCTGTTTTAATCTAATCTTTCTGCTTGAGGGGCAGTTCACGCACCTCTTTATATAGTGCCATGTATAAAGAGGAAAGAGCTTTAAACGGTTTGTGGGGGAGTGGGGAATTACAGGAGGATCCTTGACAAATTTCATTTCAGTGTTATAGCGGGCACACCTCGTGAAACCACCGAGAGCAGGGATCTTCCCGAGTCTAGGATTGCAGAGACCGATGGTATTCAAAGGCACGAGGGATGACGCTTCCTTCCTTTCGGAGCAGGGCTGTGGCTCTGCTTTCTTCTAGAAAAAGCAACCTTTTTCAGCAGGGGGCCGGTCCACTGTCCCTCAGACCATGTGGGGGGCCGGACTATATTTTGGGGGGGGAAAGCAAACCATGAACGAATTCCTACGCCCCACAAATAACCCAGAGATGCATTTTATATAAAAGCACACATTCTACTCATGTAAAAACACGCTGGTTCCCGGACGGTCCCCAGGCCAGATTGAGAAGGCGTTTGGGCCGCATCCGCCCCGAGCCTTAAGTTGCCTTCCCCTGTTCTAGAGCAGGGATGGGGACTTGCGGACCTTGCGGGTGTCCATGGACTTAGCCAAGATTTATGTTCTCAAGGGCAGGGCACCCACCTAACATCAACCTCTATCTGGTTCCATCTAGCAGATTCCGAATGAAATGTCACAGCAACAGTTTTAAATTACTTTCTTTTGACCCCAGGCGCTCAGAAAAATGTCAAAATCCTTCTCCATTTTCTACTTTTAGTTCAGTATTTTTTTACTTTTTTCACTTGATGGGGGCCAGCTGCCCCCCTCCCCTTGGTCACGCCCCTTATATATCCCATGAGTCCGAGCCAGTATGCCCAAGGGCCAGGAATGATGATGATTATATTTATTCGTGTACCTCCTTTCCCCCTAAATAGCTAAAATAGAACCGGCTAAAAACATAGAAAAATTTCAATTATTAAAAAACAATTAATGATGGGAGTTGAGAGTTCAGCCAGGGCTTTCCCAACCCTGTTCTTAAGTCTGCAGAGTAATGGAAGAGCAGGCCTGGTGGTGGATTACCAGCTCCCAGGGGCCGAAAGAGGCAGCCACATTTACAAGTGCCGAGGAATCCCTCCTTTCCTGTTGCAGATTTTCACTGCTGTGATCCGCTTTGGCAGCCAGTTTTGGCTGAAGGACCCCAGCCTGTTACGGTGCGTGGAAATGGTAACCTGACATGCCTCGATTTTAGTGGAGGCCAAAGATAACGAAGCACTTTGTCCTGGGCGCTTCTCAGGAGATCTGAAGCCACCCTTGCAGCGATGCCACTGTTACCCCTCCTCTTGGCGGAAGACCAAGAATGCGTGGTTAGCGAGATTTGAACCGGGCTCCCGCATTGTGCCATGGCGCAGCTCGGATGTCTCGCTCCTTCTCTGGCTACGCACAACACCTTGTGGCTCGGGAACCTCCCTGTCTGTCTCAGGAAGGTTTCATTTAATGTTTCTGGCGGTGTTATGAAGCCAGGAGCTATCCTTTCTAAGCTAGTCACATCTGGCAGTACTGACGACGACAACAATACTTTTATAAATTTATATAGTGCTTCTGATGGCAGATTCCTTCCCCGATGAGTCTCTAATTTAAACTTCCACGGGATATTCAAATATTCAAAAGAAGGAGGGAAGGGAAATAAAAGGGTCAGTGGAATTGCTTTCATTGCAGAGGAATTGTAAGCTCTGTGGGGCAGAGATTTCGTTCCCTTCCGCTCCTGAACCTCTGCCAAGTGCCATGCTCATGGCTGATGCTGAGGAGCTGCCTTCAGGATAACGGCGAAGAGCGAAGAGCAAAAGGGAAGTCAGGGCGTCCCATCCCGCCCGGCGCTTGGGCGCTCCTTTTTCCAGCCAGCCAACTTGGAAAGCGCTGCTCCGCCACCGAAAGGGAGCTCTCCAGCTTGCCGGATCAGTATCATGCCATTGTCATCGTTACAGCACCGCCGCCACCAACACACACACACACACACACACGCACAGACAGAGGAGGCGGTTTGCCGGCACCGCTCGCCCAATGGCAGCTTGCAGTCTCTGGAGAGTTGGCGAGGAGAGAGGGAGAGAGGCGCAGTCTGCCCTCCAAATCCCTGGGAGCATCATCATTCCGCCGAGAGAAGCCACTTTCCAACAAGCTTCCAACCACGGCGAGATGACTGGCAGGCGAGCTGAGCCAGAGGCAGCAGCAGCAGGAGGAGCTGGAGGAGCAGCGACCACCGCTCTGTAGAGAGACAGACAGACAGACAGACAGACAGACAGACAGACAGACAGACAGACAGACAGCACCACCACCACCACCCAGGAAATTAACCAGACGCAGCAAAACTGAGCCAACAAGCCCCTCTCTTGCTCCTTCCCCCCAGCCCAATCCGGATCCAAACTCAAGTTCCCTATCTGAGCCTCTCCCCCCAGACACCCTCCCACCCAAAGTGAGGGGGGGGGGGGCGACACCAACCGGGGGAGGGAGCAGTTAACCCTTTGTGGTCCCTCAAGGAAGACATCCATCCTAAGCCAAGGAACAGACCTTTCGAGAGTGCTCAGAGCTGGATAACGACCATGATCCTTTTCTCACCGCGCAGCGTTTTACTCTCAGTCTATTACCCTCAGATTTTCCTCATCCTTACCAGTGGAAGTTACTTGTAAGTGATCAAGACTTCTTTTCTTTAAACCCCTTACTTAGATGTTTGCTGGTTTCCTAAAGGGCGCCTTCTAGGAGCTGGGAAAGTGGGGGAAAGAGACGTGCGCCCCAAAGATGGTTGCAAGGCAGGGTGGGAGGGCAGGTATGGGGGCTGTCGGGAGTGGGGTGTGCATGTGCGAGAGAAAGTTTCTTTCGAGAACAAGTTACCTGCGGCAGGCTTGGCTCTCTGGAGTTCAGAGGCGCCCTCGGAGGAATCAGAGGCTTGGGGGGAAGGTTGTGGCTGAGGTGCTCCGGCGAGAGATGCTGCTGCGAACAGGTGCTCCGTGAGGAGGGATCGGGTGGCGGAGCCAGCGAGGGCAGAAGCACTGCTGAGAAACGGGGGGGGGGGTTTCCTTTCGGGTAATTATGCCGGGGACTTGGGGCTCCTTGTCCTGAAGAAAGACTGCTAACAGGAGAAGCACCCAAAGGCATTAAGTGGGTTGCTCCGCTAGGCACAGTGACTCGGGCATGAGTCCCATGGGATTGTGGTGGGGCTAACTTCGGAACAAGCGTGACTCGGGATGCGTGGCTGCAATTCCACTCTATTAAAGAAAAGGAAGTTTGGTTTTAGACGTCAAGGGGTTTGTGTTTGAATCAAAATAAGATTGTACCCCCCCCAAAAAAGTAAGATAAGTATTGATGTCCAGGTACTTATCAGAAGTTTTGGCGATGAGGAACTGGTAGTGTAATACTGTACTCCTAAATGACAGGCATATCGCCCTAAAAATAATAATTGTATTGTATCTATGACATGATCCGGCCGCAAAGAAACTTGTTAGAGTCCCACTGGTTTCAGCGAGAAGACAAGACCCTTCTGACTCTCCTCGCTCTCCTTGACAGAGATGGCACTTAAATTTGAACTCTGAACTCAAATGTATGCTTTCTGCCCCTCACTCTTGACTGGAGCGGCTCGCCCTCGTTCGCTTTTTCCCCGCGCTAGGGCTGCCCGGTTTGCTCCGTCTCTCCTCCAGATTCAGGCCAAGACGCGCAGGCCATTCCCACATCACCCGGATCGCGAAGGTTACCAAACGATTTTATCTGGGAAATGAGGATCTGGGTGCAGGAAGGGATGGAGGTTAGGGGAGCCGAGGGGCAGAGGGACGGACCCCCACCTCCAAGCAAGCCCCTTTATTTTGATGCTGGAGATCGACTCCGAAGTCAGGCTTCCTGGAGGAGTGAGGACTACTTTATTCAACATGAGCGAAGCGAGGCTGATTTGAGGCAGGAAGCTCGGATTCAGGCCCAGCGACTGGATCTCGCATTGGGCTCCATCAGTGCAGTGCGGCTCAAGGGCGATGAGGATGGTTCAGGCTGTCCGCTAGAGAAGGCTTGGCCAGCTTCCCTATGCGAAGTGCTCCCGCGCCCATAATATGCCAGCCATGCTGCCAACAGCCGTGTCAGGTAGGCTGCTTTTATTAGGGGAGGGGGCGATGGTGAAAGAATAACGGTGCCCTTCGCCTAAGGCTCGCTTGGGCAGAGATACAACGGGCTTATTGCTGAGTAAAGGGGCGCAGTTTCCGGCTCCCCTGGGAGTGCGCCCTGTTGGACCCCGGGGGGAGTGGCGGCTGAGGATCGCGCGGAGGGCTGCAGTGTACAGAAGCTCTTAGCTAAGGTGGGATTTGAACCGAGGACTCCCCACTGCTGCATTCGGCACATGAAACGTATTTATGGCTTAAGCATTTGCTTAACTTGCACCCCACCCCACTGGAGCGCAATGTGTCAAAAAGCTCAGCATGTCAAAACCTGTTCATTTCAGCTGGAGAACTGGGGCTTTTTCCTCCTCAGTCACTGCCATCGAAACCAATGGGACGTTCTGGTCGCAAAATCCTATGCATCCTTACCTGGGAGTAAGTCCCATTGACTCTACTTCTGTGTAAACACGCATAGACTCGAACTATATTGTGCGGAACTTATGAGAGATGGTGGCCTTGCCTTGCTTTTCTCTCTCCCATGTGCGTGCGACCAGTGGCCTATTATTCATCTCCCCATCCATCTGCACCCCACCCCACCCCTGTCTGCTTCAGTGGGTCTGCAGCTTTCTACTTCTGTTGTGGGAAACGCGCCCTCGATCCCCACGCAAGTTAGAAATCTACCCTTTAAAAAACAAGGAAAGAGGAAAGGCAGAAAAGAAACGCGTCTATTTCTTCCTTCTTAATTCTTAATGAAATACATATGCCTTGGCCACCTATTTTCAGAGAAGTCTGATTTATGGAACCGCGTTGCGCTTGCATTGCTGTTCGCGGGGATTAAATGGAATCGCTCCGGCTGCCGACTCTGCGCAACGCGGGGCGCAGCGAAACGGCCGGAGCGAGTTGCTTACCGCTTCCCTCTTTTGTAAAAGGGAGCCTTTATTTTATATATATATATATATATGTAGGCATGTGTGTGTAGGAGAAGAACCCCCTTTAATAGAAACCTAGCCGTATTTTCTTGAAAAACTTTAGGAAATGACTATCCCCACCAATTTTTTCTTTCTATAAATAGTTCCGAGTCTTGAAACAAAAGTTTTCTCAACCACACACCAGATGCTGGTGGTTTCCCTTGCAGTGTGACATAATTATAAGGTCCGAAGGCAAAAGCTATGGATGTATAATAATAATACGAAGGCAGCTCTGCTGATGGGGGAAACACAAGCGCAGGCTTTATTTAGAGCTCGCTTCGCGGAGACTGGCTGCAGAGCGCAGATTTCTGGGGCAGTGAGAATTTGTGGTGGGAAAATTAATCCGGATCCCCTCCCCCGTCTCCCTTTAGCCCAGCGCGGCCCAGATGCTTCCCGCCCCGCACTTTCCCAACTCATCATTAGTCCTCCCCGCCCAACATGGGCTGGGGGAGTTGAGGGATCCAGCTGAGCCTTGGTCCCTTACTGGAATCAAGCAGGGCAGAAAGGGACAAGAGTTGAATTTAATGAAGAACTTGGATTCGACCAGATGACCACCTGGTCCATCGCTCTCTCCCAATATGATGGCAGTTCCTTGTGGCTTATTCAGAGATAGTCTGCATCAAGAGTTCCACTTAGATTCCAGGGCTATAGGCTGTCCATAGGTCTATCTTCCATGAAGTTGTCTAATGGTGGTGTTCATTGGTTTTTTAAATTATTGTTGTTGTTTATTACCACCCTTCACCCTAAGGTCTCAGGGCAGGGTACAAGATTTTAGAACACAGTATTTAAAACAAGTTACAAGCACAGAAGTAAGGTTAGTCCAAAATCCATCTGAGGTAGTGGCCATCACCACAACAGTGAAACAATGGCGAAGTCTCTAATGTTGCTTGAGGCAAAGCCTAGAGGCAACAACCAAGAAAGCTGTCTGAGCGTTCACACCAGATGCACCTCTGTTGTTGGTGGAGTGGAAAGAAGGGGCTCTGCCAAATATCATAAAAACCCAGGCAGGCTTGTATGGGAGACAATGGTCTTTCAGATAACTTGGTGTCAAGTCATGTAGGGTTTTATATGTTACTGTGCTGCCTAGGACTTTGTAGAAACCCAAAATATTGTGATTTTTAAAAAACAGATGGTGTTGTTTGTGTATTTGTACCTGGCACAATCATATTTGTGCAGAAGTCACATCCAAGCCTGATGAAAACTGTTGCCTGCACCTCAGGACCCTTGTACTGAGTTTGACAACAATATCTCAAGAGGCGACTGAACCTATGCAAAAAAAGGGGGGGGAGGGGCAAGGTCACATTTTGGTCCACAATCTTAATTCAGAATGGTGCCCAGCACCCAAACATTTATGATTACTGCTGCCCCCACCTTGGGAACCCTGTGCCAAGTTTGGTGATGATATCTTGAGAGGAAGCAGAAACAATAGAGCAGCGTTTCCCAACCGGGGGGGCCACAACACAGAGGGGCCAGGTGAAAATCACCTAAATGGGGGCCACAACACAGAGGGAACTGAGAAGTGAGGGGGGGAATTATTTTTAATCCCCATTGACTGGCTATCCACTTGGCCAATCAAAAGTGGGTAAGGGGGTGACCCACCAGGGCCTAATGCTCCTTTGTGCCACATGCATTTTCTTGGAGGAGTCCTGGTTTGTTTCTGGAGGGAGAGGGCGATTGCTGGACCTCCCATGTTGACCAGTAGGGCCTGCGATCCAGAATCCCCAGGCCAGGTAAGTGGGGTGGTGGGGTGGCAATGGGTAGGGCTGGGCGAGCCGGAGCTGCTTGTTGCTTCCGCCAATGCTTGGTCCGGTGGCAGCGTGGGTCTGACTCTGCAAGGTGTGGGTTGCAATCCACCTCAGTGCCTAGTGGATCAGGGCCTTCGGATGTTGCCAAGGGGTGCAGGGCCCATAGGCAGCGTAGGCCTGGCTCTGCAAGCTGTGGGGTGAAACCCACTTCAAAGCCTAGCTAAGTGGGGTTGTCTGGTGCTGCTGACCTGCATCTAGTAAATAACAAAGTGTCTACTTAGAAGAAAACTGCACTGAGTTCAGTGGGCCTTGCTCCCAGGTAAGTGAGTGTGGAGCTATAGTGTTTTATCTAGGCAGCCAGGGCTCCTCCAGATGACAAGATCTTTTTGCACCAGGTCAGTGAGGAACACTTGCTTTTAAAAATTCTCCCCTATATACAGAACTCCCTGTGCACCTCTTGGACTGAATCTGTAGGTTTCTCCCTCTGTGTCAAATAACTGGGGTCAAATAAGTGTTGTTTACTTTTTATAATACATGGAAGATGGATCTCCCTCAGGAGGTTGTGGACTCTCCTTCCTTGGAGGTTTCTAAGCAGAGGCTGGATGTCCATCTGTCATGGATGCTTGAGCTGAGTTTCCTACATTGAGGGGGTTGCACTAGAATGATGATTCTACGTTTTTCTGCTTCAACAATATTTCATTATGTTTCTATCATTTTATATAATTGTATTTTGTAAAAATTATGAACATTATATATAAAAGATGTTCTATTTACAAACAAAACATTTAAATAACTACCTTTCCACCTGTAGGATGGGAGGGGGCATGGGCATAGTCAGGATTTTTGTTAGGGAGGTCAGGATTTTGTTGGGGGGGGTCAGAACCTCAGGTTTGTATTGACTTGTATTGATTTTTACTTACTGGGAGGCATCTGAGCCCCTGCTCTCCTTGCTATGCCCATGTGGGGCACAGGAAGGAAACATGGTCAGAAGGGGGTCACGGTTGGGAAACATTGCTATAGAAAACAGACAGACATACAAAGGAACAAACCACTTACCAAAATGTATATTAATGGAACCAGAACTTTGACTTATGCCCAGAAACAGACCAGTAGCCAATGAAGCTATTCTAACACGGGAGTGAGAGTGACGTGCTCCCTGTAATCAACCCTGCTCAATGGCATTCTGCAACAGTGAAAGCCCAGAGGCTGTTACAATGGTCCAAATGAAATGTAACTAAGTCATAGTGTCCCCAGTGCCACATCATTTCCAAGAATGAGCAAAGTTGACATACTGACCTTAGCTATGCAAAAGTGCTCTGAGTCCTGGCCACCACCAAACCTGGACATCCAGGTTCAGGGCTGAATTCAAGAAGACATCCCAGATGGAAACCTCATTCTTCAAGAGGAGTTCAATCCCATCCAAGACATGTTGAATCCCTTCACCCAGGTTTGCTTTTCTGCTGGCCACAAGTATCATGGTATTTTTTGGATTAAGTTTCAGTTTGTTCACCCTCATCCAGTCCATTACTGACATCATACACTGATTTCAGAACTTGAACAGCTTCCTTGGACTTAGAAGGAAGGAGAAATAGGATTGAGTGTCGTCAATATAATGCTGGAACTAAACCTCCAAACTCTGGACAACCTCTCCTAGCAGTTTTAACCAGATGCTAAAGAAAATGGTGGGGGGCAAGATCTTGGGCTGGTGGGGCCTCAACTTTTGGGGCGCTGTGAACACATGTAAAATTCTGAGACTGTTGTGGGTGTCTGGTCACCAAATGTGTGCCGTAGAGCATGCGTGGTGGGGGAGGGGGTAGCAAAAGGTTTTTTTAATGGGCCCTCTTATATTTACATGATTTTATATGGGATTTTCTCTAAGCCACTACAAAACCACAGGTCACTCTGTCCCCATGGACTGCCCTGTAGAAAATGTGGCAACTGTGAAATAGGCAGATTCCATGCTAAAGGATCATTTGGAAAAGATTAAAAATAAAACGGCCGGTATCATAATGCTGTTATACAAATCTGTGATATGACCACATTTGGAGTGTTCTGGTAGTCTCACCTCAAAAGGATATTTTAGAATTGGAAATGATTCAGACAAGGGCAACCCAAAATGATTCCGGGGATAGGGCAACTCTGCTATGAGGAAAGGTTGGGACTTTTTAGTTTAGGGAACAGGCAAGTAAGAAGTGACATGATAGAAGTTTATAAAATTATGCATGGCATGGAGAAAGTGGCTAGATAAAAGTTTCACTCATAGTACAAAAACTTGTGGACATCTAATGAAGCTGAATGTTGGAAGATTCAGGATAGATAAAAGAAAGAAGTTCTTCACACAGCAGGCAGTTAAATTATGGAACTTACTCCCACAGGAGGCAGTGAGGTCACCAACACGGACAGCTCAAAAAGAGAATTAGACAAGTTCATGGAGTATAACTCTATCAATGGCCACATTGACTGGCAGATCTGTTCGACCTCCAGAATACCAGTTGCTGGAAACCACAAGAGGGGAGAGTGCTGCTGTGCTCAGTTCCTGCTTATTGGTTTCCCGTGGGCATCTGGTTGGCCACTGTGGAAACAGGATGCTGGACTAGATGGGCCCCTGGCTTAACCATCGATCCAACACGTGATGTCTATGGACTGGATTGTAAAAATCACAGACTGGTGCTTACTAGAACTACCTTAGCACATGGACATGGAACTGAGGCATGGATGCTTGTGGGTATTTTGGGGTACACCTGTCTGATAGTGATTTTCTAGGAATTCTATGTAAAAACCATGTGGGTTCATGAGGATCTGTGTTTTTTTATGCCACAGAGGCTCTGACAAATACACTGGGTAGATCATTTTTGCAGTGCAATCCACAGAAACTGTTGGCAACTTCAGTTTGATGGTGGCTTGGGTGGGGCATGCTTTCTAAAAGCCATACGGACCTGTGACTTGGATCCATGTTTCAGTGCCATGGTGCCCCAAAAGGTCTGCCTCCACATAACCTCCCACTGCCCACAGACATCAGTGGAGATGGAAGGGCACCAAACAGCCAATGAGGGCTGAGCTGTTTTGTGGGATGGGAAAGGCTGACACTGTTGAAGGGAAAAAGAGAACATGGGATAGCAGGGAATGGCAGCTGGGATGCTGAACTCTCCATACTGCAACATTTTGTGCGGTGCTTGCTATGTAAAATGGCTTTAGTAAATTGCTGCTGCAGCTTATTATAAATATAATATATAATACATTCTGGAAAGTACTTATTTCCATTTTGCAACTCCTAGGCCAAGATTTCCTGTACACTATTTCCATACCTAATGGAAAATAGCCTACTGCATTTGTGGTACGTATGTGTATGATGTGGACAAATGTACCGTACTTTGCCTGGTTTAGTAATGGCAAACTTTGAAGATTAAAACTTGGCAGAAGTCATCCAACTATTTCTTTTTGGGGTCCTCTTCTGAGAGAATTTTAGAGTTCTAAAGAGAAGTGTCCTCAGTTGTTATGTAGGAATTTTGACTCAATTTGTTGGTAATTTATTCCTAGGTGTTCTGTACTTTCTCATCTTTGCAAATAAACTGTTATTATTTATGAATAAAGAGGTTGTGTACAGTTTATCACATCTTATTACATCACAACAGTTTATTATATCCTGCCTTCTCATTGGTGTACTCAAGGCAGAGAAAAAAATATATTGAATAAAGAAATTTTATAAATTCAACACAAAAGTATAATCAAAATAATAAATTTATAAAAGTATAACACACGTTAATAAATGTTAATGTACAGTAATGACAAATTAATGTATATTAATGGAACTTATTTTATAATTATTACAACATTTACATTTTTGCTCTGTTGTTCAGTCTATGGGATAATAATAATAATAATAATAATAATAATAATAATACTATATTTACACCCCGCCCATCTGGCTGTGTTTCCCCAGCCACTCTCAGCGGCTGGATCCCACATTGGCTGATAAAATGCAAAATAGACAATGTATTTGTGTGATCTTAGAGAAAATTACAAAAGTGAAAAGACTAAAATATTTTCTAATGAAGACTAGATCTAACATGATAGCATGTATATACCATTTTACAAAACAAGTGTGTGTGTGTGTGTGTGTGTGTGTGTGTGTGTATATATGAGCATCGTGCTGATTTTACTGAAGGATGAGAGGTGAGGTTATGAGGGAATTGTGTGCATTTGTATAAGGCCTTTGTTCTTTGTTCCTGGTTGGCAAAAGAGATCATTGGGTCCAGCCACAGATAACTTTGCACAGGAGCAAGTTGTGAAATGATTCTAGTGCACTATAATCTCAATATGGTTGAAAGCAGCAACAGCAAAGCCTGCTTGCTCAGCTGTCTGTCTCAGCAACTTTCTCGTTTCCCTCTACCTTCCAAAAAGTATATGTGTGGTGTCTATTGAGGTGAATGCATTCGCTGAAAGCTCTTAAATTGTTATTATGGATTTGTTAACCACCATCTATGTACAGTACTGTACTTGGAATTTTACAGAGTTACAAAAACAACCAAACAAGATACAGTTCTCTGTCCTGGGGAGACTATAGTCTCAATTTTGACAGTGTGCAAAACCACAGACAGGTGTTCAACCATAGTACAGGAAAAAGGGGGACAAGAGTAACAGTGTTTAATTTTAATTTAATTTAATTAATTTAATTTAATAGTGCCCCACCCTTCCATTGTAAAAAGTGCTCAGAGTGGCTCACAACATATTAAAAATAACCAAAAAGGCACCTGCGTGTTGTGATGTACATTGGTTGCTTGCTCTTTGATTTCACAGCATGCATAACAGTGACATTTAGCATGCTGAACTGATCAGATTGTCATATGCAGACGTAGTAATAAGCACATAAAAAACAAGTGAGCTTCAATAAACAATACAAGTGGAAAACAGTTTAGTGCAGTAGCTGAGATTGTATTTAATATGCCTCTAGGCAGTGATATATAGTTAGTCTTCTGTTTTGGGTGAGGGTGAATCCTCCCAGTTATGGTGACTAGAGAAAGCCTCAGGGGTTTTTGATAGGTGTCAACTGTTTGACACATTCAGCTTATGTAGTGGCAAAGACCTTTGTGATGAGTGTACAGTAGAGCATTCCAAATGGCAGCGTCAGCAGCAAGTGAGCCACTATCAATGGCTTGCTGTGTGAGCTACTTTCACATGTATCGATTGAATGCTGACTTTGTATGGGCCTGTTTTTGTTGATTCCACATCCTCTAGTCATGGAACTTACTAGCAATAGGAAAAAAGAAATGCACTGAGATTTCACAGGTCAAAAGAGAAAGAGGAAGACCATGTCCTATACATGAGCTTTTATATACTGCTTTAGAGTACTGGTGGTTTGTGGTTTGTTTGTTTTTTTAAAAATGCATGGAAACCTTACCATGCAAGAGTGCTCTACAGCATGCAGGGAGCCCCTCTCAGATGCTGGCTAGGCCTGATGGAGGTCATGCTGCTTCACTTGCTTTCCCAGAGGGAGAGGACAAGCCAATGGGCAGCAGTGGGACACTGAGGGGATCTTACTCATGTGAAACCCCTTGAAACCTGCAGTGAATACTAGGAGGTGTGCATGCCTGGGGGTTTGGGGTATGAAGAGTGAACAGAGCCCACACCTAGCCCTCAATGCTGATGCCCCACCCATCAGAGCCAAGTGGGGGCCATGCTGCACCCCTGCCCGCCCCGGCCCCTGGTGGGCATGAAAGCTGCAGTCACACTGCCTTGCCAGCCCCACGCCACTTTGTGATGCCGCAGAACTGTGTGAGGGGGATGCAACAGGCGTGTGCCCTTTCTGTGGGGCTGTCAGGGCAGTGAGGAGCAAAATGCACCCATGGCCACTGCCCCTCTGGCCCTCCCCACGTGATGCCACTGGCCAGTATGCCTTTAGGTGAGGGGTGGGAAACATCAGACCTAGGGGAGAAAAGCGGGGCTCTCTCTGCCTGGCCCTCAGGTTCTGTCCTCTATCCCTGTCAGATACCCTCATGGAGTGCTTTTGCCAGGTAGGAAGGTGTCCTTGGTCTGTGATCATGTCTCTTACTTGCCACTGACCTTTGCATGGCTAGAATGGACATTGGCTAAGGTAAATTCTTGGTGTGGTAGTGTGGAGAGAACAGACTGTGAACAACATGGAGAAAGTAGAAATTTAGATTTGGCAACTCTAAGTGAGAGGTGTTGCTGGAGGAAAGCAGGAAGGGAAGGTGATGCCAGGCTGTCAGTGGGTTGGTACTGAGAGAAATGCCTTTCCCTGCCTGTGCTGATGAGATTTAAAGGAGAAGAAAATTAAGAGATCTTGAAACTTGTTGGAAAGGATCTACGTAAGGCGAGGACTGTCGCCTTTGGACAACAATGTACTTTTTAGAGTATTATGGGATGGACCTGCGAACTGGGGAGAGGAGGGCTGAGTTAACCTTGAGATACCAGCGATACACTGAATAACTGCAACAGCACTGCAGGCGCACAGAAAGGGCTCAAGATAATCTTTGGAAATGGAGACGACTGATATAAATGGAAGGCCAATGAGGGTTGTATACCAGAACTGTCGTACACAGAATGAAATGAAAAGAAGTATAATATTCTCACTTGAAGCTTTACAAAAGTATACAAATGCCTTAAATAATGTTTCAACATGAATGGAAATTACTAAGAATACAGCTGATGATTAAGTGATAATTTTGGGTAATGGATTATAATTGGAGGCACCTAATTTAAAATATTCAAAGCAGTAACATCAGAAGCTAAGGACGCATCGACAATGGTGAGTGGGAAGTCACTTGAATAAAATTGTATTAAGTTGGTAATAAATTACAGAAACGACAGAATTGATACATGATCCTTTAGCCACAGGTAAAACATGTGAGCCAATAGGCTTTTGATTTTAAAGCTGAGCACTGTTAGAAAGTTAATCAAATAACAGTTCTTATTCTAATTTCCCCTGCTATTTCTATTTTTATTTTGGAGTTTTTGCTGTCACCTAGTTATTTAATCTGCCAGAAGACAGGACACAGTAGCAATGGTTGAGCAATCTGGCAGAGATAGTAGAGGGGTAATAACCTCACTCCTCAAAGCTTTGCAGCTGCTGCAGCTTTGAATGAGTTTAGAGGGAAATGGTGACTACAGAGTTCATTGCTACATATAAACAAGCTGCCCACCATTGTTCCTGCAGTTCCTCCCTTCCAAAATGCCACCAAATATATTTCGTCCCATGCAGGGTGTAACATGTCTGCTTGCTTTTGTGGTCTCATCAAATGGAGAGTATATCTTGCCATTCAGATAAAAAGGCCTCAAACTCTGCTGCACATGCCGATATAAAACCTTTCAGAAATTATTTGAGCGGAGGGCAAAAAACTAAAGTGAGGTGGGTGAGATATATTTACACTAGACAGCAAGTCTAGATGGCGCAGAAGTTTATCTGGTCAGTCTGGTAGCTTTATGCATACGTGGAAGCTGTTTTAGAGGGTCCAGCTGAGAGAATGTTGTCCTTGGAGCTCAGAGGACCAGCTTCAAAGTCTGGCCTTGCTGTGAGGCTTGGCAAAGTTGCTGTTGCTCTGCCTCCGTCTCCTACTGTTTCTAACAGACTGGACAAACACAGATTCCATTCCCTGCTTTAATGGAGGGGCTCACGAGGCTCCTCTCAGTTTGCTAAGAGCTCCAAGGAGCCAGATAATTGGCCAAACTTGACACCAGCTGGCAACGCAATGCAGTACTATAGTGAAATCATTCTGACACACCAGTTGTATGGTATGCCTGGTGGAACTGCGATTAGGAAGTGTCAAGCTGGGGGCTGGCTGGGGTGAAGCAGGGACAGGAAACAGGTGAAGCCACATCAATGTGCCTACAGCTACATGGTAGAGGGTCCCAGGTTGAACTGTTGTAAACTCCAGTTAAAAGGATCATAAGGCAGGTGATGGTGTTGGCTGAAAAAGGAGAGAACAACTCTGGGCCGGAGGAACAAGAGCAGCACTAGAGGAGTCCCTTGTTTGCTCAGACCACCAAGCAAACCTGGCCCCAAAGGCTTCATAGCTACAGGGCAAACATATCACATGATCGGCCCAATTGTTGTAAGAGCCCCATTAGCACTAGTTCCTATTCCCTCCTGAAGTTCCCTTTGGCCAGAACTGGATGGTGGTTCACAGTCTGAATCCCTGCCTGACGTTGGTCAGGCCCCACATTCGGAATCCACTTCAGCCCTGAGTCATGACATGAAGCAGCATGTTGTCCAAGCAAAGTCTGGAATCCTCCATACATAAGGTCATACTCACACGGTCTGTTTTGGGGTTGCTCTGTCAGTGAGGCCAGTTAATGAGGCCAATCAACAATATGTGGTCATTACGTGATTAGGTGTGAGGTGGTTGGTGAACTATGGTCCATGTGTCATTCACCCCAGTCCCAGAAGTCAGTGGAAATAATTTTGACTAACTGTATGAATGAAAATATGCCACTATGAGATTACTCTGGCCCTTAATGATTCATGTGTGAGCAGGTGTATGTGACAAGCGCACCTCTGTACTAAGAGGAAGAGTTAGATTTTTCATTGATCAATCACGACTTTTCACTGGATTGATTAATTGAATAAATAAATAAATAGATAATCCACCCACATATTTTCATTTGTAATAAAAACAAACATTGGAAATCTGTTCAAAGATCTGATGCTGCGTCTCATTTGGTCCTTAAAATGATAGATAACATGTTTTTCATATTCTTGTAGACCATCTCATGCCTTTCAGGCGTTACCATGACTGAAGGTGCTCGCAAACAATGTACAGTTTTAGCTGCCATGAATGGAAATGACAATTAAAAAAAAGACAAGGGTTTTTTTCCACTGAATGTTTTAACATACAATGCCCCAAATCTCAGTACAACCCCCCCCCCCCCCGTGAGACACTGTCAGATGAGAAATGATACTTTTTTAAAAAATAGACTGTTGGGAGACAGGTCATATTTACAAAGTTCAATGTTGTTGGGTTATCTCTGCTTTCAATTACCCTTATAGCAAACTAGGTACAGTCATATTTTAGTTTCACTCTACACATGGCTTGAACATTTCTTTCCTATGCAAATTCATGTAAACTCAGATATCTGCAGCATGGTCTTACACTGATACATACCAAGGGACAAATGTGACGATGGTGAGGTGGTGAAGATAAAAGTATGAGATGATCGGTTTTCTCTAAAGCATTCAAGAAAGGAGGACCTTCATTTTCTTTTCTCTTCTGTTAAAGAGAACTGCAGCTTAGCAACACTTTCACTCATCATGTGAAAAACAGCTACATGGAAGCCAAGCTCTGATTCTTGTTAATTCTAAAGGGTCCCTGTGAGATAGGCAGAGAAATTTGGAGGGGACTGGAGGTAAACATAAAAGACAGGAAATAAAAAAGGAAGGAGCACTTCTCTTTTAATTGTTAATTTCTACATATCTCATTTATCCTTAGTAGCTGATTGTCCCTGCTCCTTTCCTCTCAACCCCTAGAGACAATTAGCCATTAAAGGAGAGAGAAGAAATACCAGTATTATCAACAGAGGACATTGGGCTACTTTTGATATGATGAAGGTAACTGGTAACCAGGCTCTTAGGCCTTTCACATCTAATGCTCCCAATCCTGTCTGTATTACTAAAACTCTTTGAAATTCCTCACACGCTGACCTGGGAAGCAATCCTCCTTCATCTGCACTCTGAATTTCATTTTAGATTCAGTATCATAGCCTTGATGTGCTACAACTCATATTGCCACATTTATGTATTGAATGCCTGCTAGACACCCATAAATTGACAGGTTACAAGGTGGCAACCCAAGGTACAAAACAACAAGGTTGGTAAGTACCAAGAGGCCCAGGAACAGCTGCATGAAGACCTTGTACTGCAGAAAGATCTTATATACCCAGTTATTAGGAATTTTGCATTGCAGAATAGTAGAGCTGATGAGAAAAGTAACCTGCTCTTGCAGAAACATAGTGAGCACTGAAGGCTTTCATTTTTGAGCATTTGGCATAGAGAGGGGGGTGTCCAATACATTTTGGCACCTGAGACAAACCACAAAATGGCCCCCATCCACTAAGGAAGATGGGTGCGTGCAGGTCAAAATCAGGAACAAGCGGAGAGTAAAGATCTACATTGGGAATAAGGGTGGGAGGAGACCAGCAGGACCTCCTATTTCCCAAGAGGCCACTGGGCTTTGGGGGGCAGGCAGATCTGGCCTCCCAAGAGCACACTGCAGCTCTTGCTGCCACCATGGCAGTAATAGAAGCGGGTGATGCATTCCATGGTGGCTGGATCTGTTGCCATTGTGGATCCTGCCACCCAAGGCAATAGTTCCTGGGCCTCTTGGTACTTACCAACCTTGTTGCCTCAGAGGTGGGCTGGCCCTGATGTTATCTTACAGATAGGTAGCCGTGTTGGTCTGCCATAGTCAAAACAAAATAAAAAAATTCCTTCCAGTAGCACCTTAAAGACCAACTAAGTTAGTTCTTGGTATGAGCTTTCAAGCTCATGAGTCGTCAACAGGCTCATCACAGCTATCTGCCAATCACCCAATCCCACCACCCTTCTGAGTAATACCCCTCCCCACCTTCTCACTATATAGAAGGGTCTGGTGACTTCTGTTTCAGTGTATCTGAAGAAGTGTGCATGCACACGAAAGCTCATACCAAGAACTAACTTAGCTGGTCTTTAAGGTGCTACTGGAAGGAATTTTTTTATTTTGTTTTGCCTGATGTTACCTATCAGTCATGGATTCTGTCAAATAGTGACATTTACTTTAATTCTGGATTGTGCATGTCAAGGCTTCCCCAAGAACAATATGGTTTGGCTAAATTGTTCAGCAAGAATAATTAGCAAGCCACATACGACAAAACAGCAACCTCTTGGGGGTATTAGCAAGCATGAGGTGCATCCAACTGCTTCCAATCCATCCATTAGTGTGATTAACTCCCCATAACCCTCGAGAAGTGTGCTAGAGAGATTTTTGAATTCATTTACTTTAGTTCAGCTCCTGAGTTTGGACTAAAAGAAACATTGCATTGCATGTTATCGTAATTTCTGAACATACCTACGCTAAACCAGATGATTACATAATGCCTTCTCCAAGACACCACCTGCCTTCAGATCACACTTTTGTTCTGAAAAAAGAGCATAAGTGGGGGAAATGTATATAAACTCAGGATCCAATATTAAAGAAGTCCAGGCATAAAATTATACTTATCAAGTTGTTATGTGTAGGAAGTGTGGTGTGTAATATTGCCACATGTGTTGCCGCATATCAACACATGTTCCCTGATGAGGTTCCCCAGGGTGCCTTACAAAACAAGAAGTGACATCAGTACTAAAATCAGTGATGTCCTCTGGTGCCCATGGTAAGGTGAAAGGCAAGGGGAGCCTGAGATAATGACAGGCAGAAGCAACTACCGTATTTTTCGCTCTATAACACGCACCAGACCATAACACGCACGTAGTTTTTAGAGGAGGAAAACAAGAAAAAAAATATTCTAAACGAAATAGTGGATATATGATTTTTGTGGTTCATGCTGTGGCCACAGACATGTGATCTGACAGTGAGTTTGGAGTAGCCCAATGCAAAAATCCTGAGGATCCATGTGGATCCATGCTTTGTAACCACGGAGGAGGGAAGGAAGGGGAACCATGGATCCATGGATCCTCTGCTCACGACTGCAGCAGATCCCCCCCCCGCCACCCGCAGGCATTCGCTCCATAACACGCACAGACATTTCCCCTTACTTTCTAGGAGGAAAAAAGTGAGTGTTATGGTGCAAAAAATACGGTAATCCCAGTCACCATCCTGCATCTTCTGCTGAGCTCTACAAGGACAACTAAAGAAGAAGAAGGTGCCATAGGCTGTGTGGCTCCCTGAACTGGGTGAAGGCAGATGAAGCTGGTGGGTCAGTGCCCCATTCTCCCTAATGGACCAGCATCCACTAAGTAAAATATAAGATGATAATTTAAAATCCTAACACTGCCAAATTATTTGCTTCAGACTAATCTTGTGTGATGAATGATATTCCACCCCTGCCCCCCCCCCCGAGCCTCAAACAACTTTTGGACTTGTTTTTAAAATGCACTGTTGAAAAGTATCCCATCAAACATGGGCAGTACTGAATGTTGAATTCTGCATTCTTTTTCCATAGTGTCTATCCTTAAGTAATATGGCCACTCTGCCCAGCTGGACAAATGGTTCTCTCCTTTATGTCTGTACTTTGGCAGACAACCACAGTGAAAGAGAGGGCTACTTTTCCTCTACAAGGTCAGCTGCTCTGGCTGCTTCACAAACTGTTCTTGCAGTCAAATAACTTCCTCTCAGCCCCTGTCCAAATAAACTTAATATAAACATTACACTTAAGACATGATAGGGTGCTAAACTATCACAGGCTTCCTGAGGTAAAAAGTGGAGCACAGTGCCTGCCTGTGACAAACATTGTGAAGAAGCCAAGACGTCCCTGTGAGAGCAACAGATCAGACCAGAGACAGGGCCTGTCAAACGACCTGTTCCAACTCTTAGCTTCCCTGGTGTTATTAACACCACTACAACGCCACATGGTGCTTTACAGAGTCCCATAGGCAAAAAAAGATAGAGCCTTGTCCTTGAGAAGATTAAAATCTAAATGTTAATGGTAGTGGGTGACCAGAGAGGCAGGGGAGTAAAAGAGGCACAAATGTCATTACAAGTCCTTAGCTGTTGTCAGGACCGGCCCAAGACATTTTGGCACTTGAGGCGAACCACCAAATGGTGTCCACCCACCCCAGTCCAGAGAAGAAAGGGTAAGTGAAGATCTACATGAGGGAAAAAGGAGGAATCAAGATTGATAGACGGCCCTTCTCTATTCCTGTCAGATACCCTCCCATGGAGTGCTTTTGCAAGGCAGGAACATGTCCTTGATCTGCGATCATGTCTCTTGCATGCCTCTGACCTTTGCACTGCTGGAATGGACATGGCTAAAGTAGAATCTTGGTGTGGAGAGACTTTGCCTCATGGGTGGGCTGGCCCTGGCGGCTCTTAAATGCAGTTAGTTTGTTTGGGGAATGAGGATTTAGATGCTAGTTCAAATACTACTCAGAAGAGATGGGTTGAGTCTGAGTCTGAAGGGTGAGAGAGGGGAAGGAGGGATGAACCGTAGCACCATGTGCAGATTCTGAAAGTACCAGGATAAGGCGTCACAGGCAAGAAAGGGAGAAGCTGTTTAAGGGAGGAGACTCTGAACATGAGTGGATGTGGAAAAGTTGAAGCAGGACTTGGGCAGGGAGATGAAGGGACAATGACGGCATTAAAGGCAAAGATAATGAGTTTGTCCAAGTGAAATCTTTATGTCCAATGGTTTATATAATAAAACATTTTATCTGGAGTTCTGAAATAAGACCTTAAGAGAACAGCACCACTTGATGGTACATAGGCAGGTTGTGGCTGAGGCAGCTTTTGAAAGGGTGAATTCTCAGTTGGAGGGTCCACTGCAAAAATGAGGGCACAGAATGGAAGTCAGGCTAGTACCAGTAGAAATGGGACATGCATTTATTTGCTAACAAACTGGAAAGTGAAAAACATGCATGCATTTTAGATGTACATTCACCAGACAACAAAGCATTTTAGTACACTTTAATTTGGGCAATTAGCTGGTTACTCTAATATTGTAATTTTATATTTCTATGTTGTTTTCCTAACAACCTTGTAACATTAACTGTCTAATTTAGCTAAAATTTCAAACAACAACCTATTGACGTATGCACAGAAGCAAGGGGACACAATGGTTCCTACTGAGGCCATCAGCCTGTGTGAGAAGCATTCCAGCTCTACCTGAGAGACTCATATGATTGAATGATCCTCCACCCACAAAATCCATCCACATCCATTTCATAGAGAAGGGCTAACTTAGTCTTAACACACACATCTCCAGCTGCAGTGATACAGCCCAGAGAGGAAGACCTACTACCACAGTGAGGACTAGACCAGTATCCTAGTGTTCAGTTCACACAGAATATTTTATCCCAAACTATAACTGAAGGGCAAGGCCTTTAAAGGAATCATTGTTCTGAACTACCTCAGTATCATGGACTTTCCTATTCTTCTGTCTCCGCACCCCAAATTAATGCGACCTCTCATGAATGCTCCTGCTGCATTTATCAGTTGCCCTATTTAAGCCTCTGAGATTGCTGGTAACCTAAGCTCCTGTTTTGCTTTTCTTAATATTGCATAATGCGTGTTCCAAGAATTATCATATCTTGGGCTGCCTGATAGCTCTTGGGTTGCTATTGTTCCTTGTACTCAATAACAAAACCTTCCTTAGGTTTGCAGCAGGATCTGGCATAGGTTGTATTCACTGTGAGACATCTTGGGGGATAATGGAAGTGATGAGTGATGCTACTTAATGCAGTGAAATAATTTCTCTCAGTTTGTAGTGGGGACAATTAAAGGTTGTTTGTGCCAAATCCATCCTTGGCATAATGCCACTGATTTCAATTAATCACACCAGCCTGTTTTCAAACTTTATAGCGTCAGGGAATCCTTTCCACACTGCTGTGTCTGCCATAAAATCCTTGCATGTTGTAGAAGATTTGGCAAAGTGTTTTTGGGCGCACATTCAGATCATGCAAGGCGCTGGCAAGGCCTTTTGCTATATGTGAACTAGGGACTGACCCAAATCTGATGGGGCATTGTCTAAAATGGCAGCTGAAGTGAAGTTTAAGCAGCCTCAGGATCCTGGGGAATGGCAGTTTAACTCTTTATCTGCCATGGCCTGACAAAAACAAAACCTCTCTAAGACTGCTATTTGCATATTCAAGGACGTTCCCGTGCTAAAATTAGGCCTGGTTTTGGATTTAATATGCCACATAGTGTCCAAAAGGGGGTTGATGACAAAATGCTATTCTAGTCCCTGAAGCACAGTCTGGGGAATATGCAATCCTGGAGGGGAAATTTTTGGAACCCATGAATCACTGTTGTAAACATCTTTAAATGATAGCAGGACTAGAATAATCAGAGCAGAGAAAGTTTAATAAAATGAAATAGGCCTGAAGATGAAAATAAAAGGGTAAAGGAACATTTTGGATATGCACTTGAATTAAAGCCTCAGCGCCTAGGACTTGCCGATCGAAAGGTCGGCGGTTCGAATCCCTGTGGCGGGGTGCGCTCCCGCTGCTCGGTCCCAGCGCCTGCCAACCTAGCAGTTCAAAAGCACCTCCGGGTGCAAGTAGATAAATAGGGACCGCTTACCAGCGGGAAGGTAAACGGCGTTTCCGTGTGCGGCTCTGGCTCGCCAGAGCAGCGATGTCACGCTGGCCACGTGACCCGGAAGTGTCTCCGGACAGCGCTGGCCCCTGGCCTCTTAAGTGAGATGGGCGCACAACCCCAGAGTCTGTCAAGACTGGCCCGTATGGGCAGGGGTACCTTTACCTTTACCTTAATGAACCATAGAAGGTGGGGAGGGGAAGTTGTGGATAATGAGAGGATTTAAATAATTATGTATTTGTTGTAAAATTGAAAACTATAAATACAATGCTTCCAAAAGTAATGCAGTCCTTGAGAGGACACTGAATTTGGTGATCCAGAGTCGGGGGGGGGGGGGGTCCAACATGTGGCTTCTGTTGGTGGTCCTTGCCCAAAGGAGCATTGCTAGTGGCAACAGCCATTCTCTTCCATATTTTCTCTATGTTTCTTCTATGAATCTTAGTGAAAGGGGTAACACTGGCTACGTGGGGGTGGCGCTGTGAGGGAAATCCTGTCTCTCAGTTAGTTCATGCCAAAATCATAAGCAATGGGAGACCCCTGTATGGGTGGAGGCAAGCTATGATTTGCTAAGGTCTGAGGAGCGGAGGCAAACTCTCGGCAAGAGCATGAAGACTCAGATTCAGGCTTGTGGGGGAGGCTTTGGTGTTTATCATTCATTTCTCCCTCTTGTCATTGTTGGACGCCATGGTGAGTCCTGCATATGTTTGGTGCACAGCTGGAAACTGCCGCCTGGTGTGCGTTGGGGGCAATGAAGGACATTTGGCTTGGCAGCTGTCAGCAGACCTGCAGGAACCTCACCAGGGAGCAAGAACTGCAACTCCCAGCATGCATTATGGCTAAGCTCAGGTGTCCCGGGGACCCTTGAAATGCCTTTGGAATATTTTAGGATCAGTCCTCAGATGAGGAATGAACTGCTACCACTTCAGACTCATGTGTGTTCTCCCTCTAGTTTTAAATTATTTGTTTTACTTGTTATTAATTGTTTTTATATCCCACCTTTTCCTCCAAGCAGCCCAAGGTGATATACACGGTTCTCCCCACTCCTTGTTTAATCCCTCACAACAACCTTGAGAAATAGTGACTGATACTCATTCTTCATGGGCTGCATTTATTTACTGGCTTCACAAGAGGTTCGAGTCAGTCTGAATAGGAGCCTTCGAGATTCTTCTTCTTCTTCTTCTTCCCCACCTTTTTATCCAGACAGGGACTCAATATCAGCATTGTTGATGAAAGCGCATAATATTGTTTGTGTATTATTATTTTTTAATAAATATTATATTATATTTAATTTAATATTATATCTATTAATTGTGTATTTAGTTATATATATATTTTCACTTAAATATATTGTCTATATTAAATGATATTAACTATATTACAGACACTTTAATTTATGATATGGTTCTGTGTTGGAAGTACTCTGGTGGCCCACTTGGTCTGAGCGGTTGGACCACCCTGATCTTGGGTGATTTGGTTGGTTGGTTGGTTTTAGAAAAAACGTCTCTTTCCTTCCTCCCTTGTTTGTGCTCTTTAGGCTTCCAACATTTGCCAAAGTAGGCCAAACATTTACCCTCTGCTGAAACTCCCAGTGAACTAGGTCTGCACAATGTGAAAAGTGTGGATTCTCTTCCATTCAATCTGGCCTCCTTTGGTGTTTCATGCAAAGTGGCAGTGATGGTGGTTGTTGGTTCTGTGGACATTTGCTACTCCTTGGGACCATGGGGATGGATGAACATACAAAGTCAGGAAGAAGGCAGGGATAAAATGCGGTCTTGCCAGATTGGCGTTTGGTTTTAGAAAAGTTAGTTCTCTCTGTTCTATTAACTGAATAAGCCAAACAATGAATATGTGCATTTAGCTTCTCTCCTCATGTCCTTTAAAAGGGACGTTTTTAAGGATTAAATGCAGTGCATTATATTATTTTACACAGTGCCTTTAGAGCTGAACTTTCCTCACCCACCCACAATGCAATATGAACTTTGCATATCAGGCCCATCTATGTGTCTCATCCATGACCTGAAAGGGCAACCTCTGGATTTGTTCTTCTCTCCCTGTACTTGTTTAAACCTTAGCCAACTTGCTACAGCTGACAATCAGATTGCCAATTGTGGTGGTGGTTTCTGTGATGTGGCGACTTGCCCACTGAGAACTGGATTAAGATCATTGACGCATTCGTAATCCTCTTTGCCACAAAACATCTGCCAAATGGTAACTGTTTCCCCCACTCCTGGTCATTTCAGACTTGAGCCATGTTTGGATCGATGATGAAAGTTTCCACATCCCAATAACAATCCCTCAAACAATCTTGTTTCCCAGAATATATATATATATAGGAAAGAGTAAAGCCACATTATATTGTCTTAAATTCTCTTTCATTGGCTATTTTAAGGGCATGAGCTAGTTCTGTAGGTGTATGGTTCCCTAAACCTAAATATTTGGGTTGAATGTGTCAGAAATGACTGCCAAATAAGGAAGTGATGTATACTGTTGACCCAGTCGAACCTTGCCACAAAAAAGATAATTTCCTACAAAGAACAACAACAAAGAATATTCAAGGTCTAAATACCCAATGTACAGGCAACAAAGGACTTGGGTCATGTCTGTAACCATGGCCAGCTAGTGTTGGAACCATGAGAAAAGGAAATCTTTAGACTAAAGGCCACACCACATAAAGAATCAGTAGACTGGGCAGAAACCAGCATTGGAGGAACAAAGCCAGAGTCTAGCTCAGGAAGTCATGTTGAGTCAGAAGGGCCAGACCGAGATGGAAGACTCAGCAAGAACATAGGGTACAACCAAGCTAGCCAGGCAGCCTCTATAGTATATGTCACATTTTCCAAACATTTTTTGTTTGCTGCCCAGACTTTAATTAACACAGAGGTAACTCATCAGTAGCTAGTTAGATATGAGGATCCTAATGAGGATATGAGGATACCTTGCAAAGTAGCAGAACTGTAGGCATCATAACTGCAGACCCTTTCCCAGATGGCACCATGGTTAAAGCTGTTACCAGGCACAGAGCCTGCTTCTAAGACCACTGACTTCAGCTTAATTAAAAAATATATAATAGTAACAGACAGCAGTGCCGTAGCTACGGGGGGGGGGGGGGGGCTAGCTGGTCTTTTTGCCCCAGGTGAAGCCTCCAGAGGGGCACTGTTGAGGCTCCCAGCCTGTGTGTGTGTACACAAATGAACATGGGTGGGGGCCAGGAGACCCAGGTGAATTAAAGCCTAGTTTCACCCCTGACAGAAAGGAGCAGTTGGGGAGTACTTCTGGATTTAGTTTGGGGAAGGCCCAGGTACCTCAGTGGTTATAAGCACCTTTCACCAGCTGCAGCTAGTATGATAACTAAAACCATCCTTGGACCATAGTAGTTTAGCCACTGGTGACTTCAAGTCTGGACTACTGAAATGCACTCTACGTGGGGCTTCCCTTGCGCTTGATCTGGACACTGCCCTTGGTGCTCTTAGTGCAGAGTACTGCAGTGAGACCCTGTTTAAGCGGTATATAATTGTCTTAAATAAACAAATAAAATAAAAAACTCATCTGCTCAGAAATCTGCACTGGTTGCCAATTTGTTACTGGGCCAGGTTTAAGGTGTTACTCTTAGCATATAAATCCCTCAAGCGCTTAGGACCAGTTAACTTGTGGGATTGCATCCCCAATATATTCCCATGTGACTGCTCTGCAGAGCTGGCCTTGCTCCAGCTGCCACATAATACTCATTCTTCATTTCTAAGAAACTGATCTTTCAGTGTGGCATCCCTCGCACTTTGGAGCTCCCTGCCTAGTCATCTCAGGCAGATGCCTTCACTGTACTCTGGTTTTTTCCTGCCACTTAAAACATTTTTTTACACAAGCCTATCTTGGCATGTAGTATGCTGGCAGGTGTTTTAATCCCTTTTTGCATACTATTATTTTGATAGTCTTTTGAATGTTTTTAAATACAGTACATGCATTTTATACCTTATTGGACCTTGCTAGTTGTAACATACATTGAAAGTAATGCATTTATGCATTCTACCAAAGGAAAAGTGAGGGATCTTATAACTGAATTTTAGTAGTGCTGGAGGCTTTTGCCTATTGAGAAAATTACCCATGATTTTTTAAATCAATGGATGAGCATAGTACAAAATTTACTAAATGGATTTGCAAATTAGCTGTTGGGTATTCTTAAGCGAGATGGGCGCGCAACCCCAGAGTCAGTCACGACTGGCCCGTACAGGCAGGGGTACCTTTACCTTTACCTTTATTGTTAAATACTATCACCCAGAGAGATATTATATTATTTCAAGTGCTAGTTGCTGTTGTAAAATAATCATATGGCAAATACTGATGCTGAAAATAAAACATTTATTAAATATTCACCTATTCAAAATACATTTGGCTTTTCATTATCAAAATTAACTGAGGAGAATGCTGCACAGAAAATTCATTTCTACTTTAGACTCAATATTCACAGTTCTGAGTTTATGTGAAGATTCTTCAGCATTTAATCATTTCATTAGAACAGATGTTAGGGACTAACAGGTAACAGGGACATAATTGATTTTTATTTTTTAAGTTGGGGCTGTTTTAATGTATGCTTTATAAATTCTATGCTCTAATGAAATGAGCTAATTGACTGGCCTTACATTGAGCTTCTGAAATTATAGTTACTGGTAAAGTGTTGCAGCCATACTTTGCCAACACTGCCACCATTTTAGGAATCTCTGCTACTGTGTTTGGGTATGTAGAGGACTTCTGTCATGTGCCTGAGTGTAAATCAATGTATGCACATCCATATAGCCATAGTTTGCATGCTTTCTTTTGTTTTGTCTATGCTGTTGAAAGATTCTCATGCCCACCTGCCAAATGTGGCATTTGATGCACGTGTTCCATGTGGATGAAAGAGTGCCAGGATTCCTCCTCAAAAGTAGGGAGGGGGAAGAGTGGCTCATGTGAGTGTCATATATATATTGGTCCAACAGCCCATGTCACCTGCTGCTTTAGGTCAGGGATAGAGAACCTGTTTTAGGGTGGCACAGGTGGTTTCCCCACAGAGGGTGCTGATCTGCGGAGGCACAAAATTGAGAAGAGTCATAATGGATGACCAAAGTCCACCCCTGCTATGGTCCTTCAGATGATGCTGGACACCAGTGGCCCTTGGTTAGTGGTTAGGGATGAAGATATTTGTAACCTCACAGCATCTGGGCAGTCACAGATTCCCTGCCCCTACTTTAGGCATCTCTCTGTCCCTCCACCACTTGGTAAGCGGATGAGCTGTGCCTGCGTTCCGGAGCCTCTATTCATTTCACAAGCTAACATTATAGTGTAGCAGGGGTATTACAAGGGTACATTTGTGCTGGTTTCCTCAACGTTGAATTAAAAAAATTGCCTGGTCATTGTAACTGTACTTGGATGGAATTTCTAGACCCTTCCAAAACAAAAAACAACAACCCCCCTTCCATTCCAGTGCTCGAACATTCCTTTTTTCCATTGAATAGGCTCTAGTTTCAGAGCATGAATGCAGGCACCGTAGCCAATAAACCTTTCACAACAAAATAGCTACTGCATTTTATTACTACCTCAATGCACTATCAGTGCACTTGCAACTTTATAAAGTAACCTGGGTAGTGTGTTTTTTAGTCATTATCTAAATTAAGCCCAATTATACACTCTGCTGCTTATCTGCATGTGTGTGCCCTCTGTTTAGCGTGTACCTGAAAGAGAAGGAATCCACGCAAGACATGGTGATGACCACTAGCTTAGATGCTTTTAAAAATGGATTTGAGCAGCATTCCCTCAACTCTGTTTTGAACTCTGCCCTTTTCTAAACCATTTTGCAAGCTCTCATTGGCTGAAATCTCTTTAGCAAACAAATAAGCAAGCAAGCACAAAGAATCCTCACATGCAGCTGTATGCATGCCGTCCACTGCAGTCTGCGTAAGGATCTATGGACCGGGGCACTCATCCAGCTAGCATCAAAAGAGGAGCTGCAAAGCAAGCTTGCCAGGCTCCCTCCGAAAAGCAGCCAGAAGTCAGAAAGGAGAAATGCTGCACATAGCCAGCAGCTCCCACAGATAGATCTCTGAGGTGACAGTTGGCCTTGGATTGGACTGGGCATATTCATGGGAAATGATCCGCCCCAGTTTGCTGCTAATCAGGAACGAATGTTTAAATTGCCTCCCTTTGTGTGTGAAGCGGAGGGGATCCTGAAGCATGTGTCAGTGTAACAGAAAACTGTGGTTTATTGCTGCATCTGAACTAAGACAGAAAATATCTCTCGTTGCAGTATCTAAGTAAGGTTGAAATCCTGCACACTTGGGATTAAACCTTTTTGACCACAGGAGCCTTTCTCAGTCTTGGGTCTCCAGATGTTGTTGGACTACAACTCTCACCATGCTTGACCACTGGTCTTGCTAGCTAGGGATGATGGGAGTTGTAGTACAACAACATCTGGGGACCGAAGGTTGAGAAAGGCTGGACCACAGTGAGACTTCACTAAGCATAAGAATTGGGTTGTAAGGCTGTTTTAGCCTTACAGTATTTAGACTGCAGTATTGCAGTCCAGCAACATCTCATGGGCACCCTGTTGTCTACTCCCGAACTAAATTTTCCCATGTGACTTCTGCTCATGTATTTCAGTTCTGAGAGAATTAGTCCAAGAAAAAGTGGTAACTGTGGGCATCAAAGCCACACTGGTATCTAAAGAATCACAACCACCACATTTTTACAGAACATCATTACAATGACCACCAGCAACCCTATCAGAAATCTGGGAATCAGCAGGGGATAAAATATAACAATTGAGAGGCAAAGAATGTTCAGATGATGTGACAGCATGCAAGCAGAATATATGCCGCTCGCAAATTGCTGTGCCGTGGAATGGAAGGGAGGTGTTGGGGGGGGAGAGACACATATCGACTTGTTGCTGTTATATAATGCTGTTATATATTCTACTTCTCCAAGTCCAACATATAATTATTGTTTTTATATGTATTCTTTTTTGGCCTTGCACACACACACAGCAGTTAGAACATCCAGTATCCCCATGGAAACTTTGGACCCAAGTCCATGCATTAGAACCTTGTGCTCACTTTAGGAATAACAGAATGCCAGACTCCAAATAGCAAAGAACCTAATGACTTTGGGATACTTTGGATCCGTATCTTGAAATGTTGCCTTACATCTCTCTTTACTGCTAGGGGAAGGGGAGAGAAATTATGCCAAAATGTCTTACAGCATGCGGTTAGAAAAGACCCCTATTAAATATACATTAGAGCTCAATATTTGGAAGGGGAAGGACTGTGTCCATATCCATGGAAAAGTATTCCACAGAGAATCCCTGGTGTGCTGGCACAAAGTTTACCAGCACAAGTTTTCCCTGAAGGTAGCACTTCTGTTGTGTAAATATTGTAAGTTTCTTGAAAATCTCTCAACATGGCACACCATGGCGCTCTCAGACACAGATTGGTTCTCTAATGCTCTCCGGTCTTTCATTTCATTTCTTTCATTTTTAAAATGAAGGTTTGGTGTTCTTTATTGTTTGGCTTGGGTGTTGCCTGTTTTTTGCCTGTGCTTTGTTGTTGTTTTTTGTGGTGGTGGGGGGTAATTTTTTTTGGGGGGGATGGATTTTGAATATAATCAGTTTTCTTCAATGAAATGGATATTTTGGAGTGTCCACAACAGTTACCATGTGGACCCTGGTCATTGGTCTGGCCAGTGTCAGAGGCTGTGGAACTTTACAGTACCATGAAATGGGGTCAAACGAGACTTTGGTAAACTTTGTCAATATGGTGCCCTGAGCGAGACCAAAATTTGGCGCCCCCAGATGGATTTCTCAATTATAGAGCTTCTCAATTTTGCACTCAGCCCCCTGTGGGGGGAAAGTGCCTGCCCTGCCCTGAATCCAGCGCTGGTGTCAACCAATGGGAGAAGTACAAGTACAATGGCTGGTACAATTGGCAAGTTAGCTCTATTATACCACAATGCATATAAAATGACATCTGAAATACAGTATTTGTCAATGACCTTGGGGCAGTTTCAGAGCTGTGTCAAGGAGCACACCAGAAGCAATTTAAAACACACTGGACAAAGCGGGTTGGGTACTGAAGCAGAAAGGGGGCTGTGAGGTCCATTTTCATATTCACCTTGATTTCTTCATCTAAATGCCAGTGACAATGTCAGTGCCAGATTTGGAATTTGGGGTGTGGGCTCCTCCTCAACGGATCCCTGTAACTACCAATATGTCCCCTGAGCTTTGGGGGCAGTGTGAAAATCTGGAAGCTCAAAGGTTTTGCAGTCCACTTAGACAAATAACATTTTGTCACCATCCCTGGGCAGTCAGTGAAAATCAAAAGGCTATCTGTTATGAGATCTGAAGTATAGGAATCCAGAATCAATCTGCAGGGCTGACCCCACGTGTCTCAATCTCAAATGTAAGTAGCTGCTCCCCCCTCCCCCTTCTCTCTTTTCTTTTCTTACATAGCTGACAGTTGCAGCCTTGAAATGCTGGCACTTCTGCTGATTGTCTACTTTTTTCCTATGATTGGGCCAATGCAGGAGATGGACATCTTTGTTAGCCTTGGGACATTGGCAAATCCCAATTTCACCATGCTGTAACCTGGATTGTTTTGACGTCAGTGCTAATGGTGGTATTCTGGATGTGCTAGCAGCCCTGTTGATCAACACCTGAAGAGAAACGTTTTCTCTCAGCAACAGTGTCTGCTCTGTGTCAGAAGTGGTGCCACCAATGGTTTGTCATGTGTCACCTTGTGACTCTTGATACAGGTTCATTCTTGCATGGGGTGGTTATATTGGCAACAGGGCCAAGAGATCTGAAGAGGCATCAGCAGTCATGGCAGTGGATATGCCACTAATCTGTGTGATTCACACACGCCAGTCATCAATAAATTGTGTGTGTGTTTGTGTAAATATGCCCCTAGTTTCCTGCATCTTTGCCCACCTGATTTTATGACTAACACTCTCCTAATTATGGGCCTGTAAGTATTTTACATCAGAGTCCTAACCATGTCTACTGAGAATTATGTTCTTCAGAATTCAGTAGGATTTACTCCTATGTAACTTGGGTTACATAGACAGCAGTCACGAAATTAAAAGACGCCTGCTTCTTGGGAGGAAAGCAATGACAAACCTAGACAGCATCTTAAAAAGCAGAGCCATCACCTTGCCAACAAAGGTCCGTATAGTTAAAGCTATGATTTCCCCAGCAGTGATGTATGGAAGTGAGAGCTGGACCATAAAGGAGGTTGATCGCCGAAGAATTGATGCTTTTGAATTATGGTGCTGGAGGAGACTCTTGAGAGTCCCATGGACTGCAAGAAGATCAAACCTCTCCATTCTTAAGAAAACCAGCCCTGAGTGCTCACTGGAAGGACAGATCCTGAAGCTGAGGCTCCAATACTTTGGCCACCTCAGGAGAAGAGAAGACTCCCTGGAAAAGACCCTGATGTTGGGAAAGATGGAGGGCACAAGGAGAAGGGGACGACAGAGGACGAGATGGTTGGACAGTGTTCTCGAAGCTACCAGCATGAGTTTGACCAAACTGCGGGAGGCAGTGGAAGACAGGAGTGCCTGGCATGCTCTGGTCCAGGGGGTCACGAAGAGTCGGACACGACTAAATGACTAAACAACAAACTTGGGTTAGGATGGACCTTAGGCTGCACACTTAAACAAATTCATTTGGGGGTACATCCTGCTCAATTTAATGGGGCTTAGTATTGAGTAGAGGGACACGGGTGGCGCTGTGGGTTAAACCACAGAGCCTAGGACTTGCCGATCAGAAGGTTGGCAGTTCGAATCCCCGCGACGGGGTGAGCTCCTGTTGCTTGGTCCCTGCTCCTGCCAACCTAGCAGTTCGAAAGCACGTCAAAGTGCAAGTAGATAAATAGGTACCGCTCCGGAGGGAAGGTAAACGGCATTTCCGTGTGCTGCTCTGGTTCACCAGAAGCGGCTTAGTTATGCTGGCCACATGACCCAGAAGCTGTAAGCCAGCTCCCTCGGCCAATAAAGTGAGATGAGTGTCGCAACCCCAGAGTCGGTCACAACTGGACCCAATGGTCAGCGGTCCATTTACCTTTACCTAGTATTGAGTAGATTAGTATTAGTGCCATTTCAGAATGAAAGTGAGAGCTGACATACTGGAATGTCCCCCAACAGGGGAAAAATGTTCCTACATATGATAGAAAACTTGCATATTAGGAAAAGGCTAGGCTAGAAGTCTTCTCCTTCACATACTACTTTGTGTAGAGGAATGATGACGGTGGAGTATTCTTCCACCTGCAGACTGATGTGGCACAATCCTGATATAGGTATGCCACCTCACTAAGAAATAGAGCTTGTTCTTTCATCTGTTTCATGAGCTTGAGGGCCACTATAGGATGATGATCCCACCACTATAACATCCGGATGGTGTGGGTCTGCTATTGGCCTTTGGTCAGACTGTGCTTTTGAGAGGCCATTTAATATGTGAATCAGCACCGCTACAGTTGCCATGATTTCCACTTTGGCAGCAACGCCGACATGAAAGAATTATATCCCGTTGTGAGGAATCACTCACATGGAGATGATGGCTCTCCTCAGCAGTTCATCTATGGTACTTGAGTAGACCTATGCTTCCAGAGCAGCCCCATTCACTCCTGAGGCATTTTCATGGGGTGTGGTTGAGGACACAGTGCGTGAAGAAGATCTCACCCCTTCAGCTGCTTTCCCCTCATGTTTTGAAATGCTAGACACATGTTTCATAACAGTGAAAGCTTAGAGAGCCTTAGAGCCTAATTATGCAGCAATTTACAAATAATCTACAATTATGTGGCCACATAATCACATTACACACAGGGTCATGCTTGTGAAGGGCAAAGCCACAACTGAGTTTTGGGAAGTTTGTGCCAAGGAACTCCTTGTGCCACTCTGTGGGTATTCTGCATATATAACCCTATTCTTCATAAAATAAGCAGCTACTTTGGGAACACTTGAAAGAACCCTACAGTACTTTGTCATTAGGCATTTATGACTGGCCTCTGCATGCTAAGCGAGCTGTTTTAGGACTCCACATCCAATAGTTTGGCAACAATGTGACATTTTTAGTCTTTAAACCTGAGGGTAAACAATTGAATTAGCTGACACTAATGCTGAGAGATCACTGATCAGCACAGCCTGTGTTTGGCACTCTGTCAGCACCCTGCAAGCAAACCCGGCCCCAGCTAGGCTCTGACTGGGCTCAGCAGTCATATCGTAGGCACAGCAATATTGTTACGTTAACCATGCCCTGAGGTAGACAAGGGAACTGAATCAGTTCAGACTACAGTGGGATCTCCCCCACTTTTCAGCCTGAAGACTTGTGAGGGGGGGGGGAGAAAAAAGTATGCAGTGGGCTCTGCTGTCCCATCTGAACCTGGAATGTTCTCCCCACAGTGGGCAGGTGGGATCACCTCTCAAACTCCCTACAAGCAAAACAAACGACCTCTTGGCACATCACATCCACCCTTACCTTTTCCCCTTCACTTTTGGGGCACCTGTCTTGCCCGGGTCTCATCTGAGTGTTTGTTTGGTTTTTTGCCTCACTGTTTTCCCCAGGAATACCTGTTCTTTAAAGAATCAGACAAAATGGCAATTCGGGTTTTCTGTACAATTGTTTTCAACGGTAAAGAGAGGGTTTTGTGGAGAAAGTGCAGGGGTTAAAAAAAAAGTGCATGGAACTTTACAGCAAGGATCTGTGCCTAGAAACAAGAGGAAGTCTGGATGAGTCCTCGGTCCATTCCCTTCTGTGCTAGTTTGGGTGTATCATAACATGTATCATAACATGTAATTCCCCCCACTTGCTACCTGAAGTGGAACAGACCATTCCGTCCCTTAGAATTGTGCCATCTCATGAGCTTGCAAAGGGAGAAAGCTTGGATGTGATTAGCTTCTTAAATTATTACATATGCCAATTTCAGTTGACAAGCTTTAGGTCAAGCTGTCTACTTTTTACTACATTAGTTTCAGAAGAATTCTTCCAGATGCCTTTTGGATTTAGGTCCTGGAATAGTCACTGTGGGAGGAAATCTCTTCACCTGATACAAAATATATGCTGCCCTTTCTACTAATTGCCTGCATGTTAGAAGTTAAACCACAACAAGCATTGTTACTTTCTGATTTAATAACAGTCTTGTGGCTCAGATGAATAATACAGTGGTACCTCGGTTTAAGAACAGCCCTGTTTATGAACTATTTGGTTTACGAACACTGCAAAACTAGAAATAGTGTCCTGGTTTGCGAACTTTATCTTGGTCTAAGAACGGAAGCTGAACAGTGGAAGGGCACTGGCAGTGGGAGGCCTTCACAACATAAGCTTTTCTTTTTAAGTACCGGTAAATAGTATCTGTTGCTGTTTTATTCATAATTTTATTTATGCTTTACATATATTTGTTTTATTGTGTTTTATATTGCAAGCCGCCTTCATATATTTCCAGATCAGAGTTTCCCAAACTTGTTTGTCCTACCACCCTTTTCAGAAAAAAAAACCTCAGTGCCCCCCTGGAAATCTATCTTCTTTAAGCGAACAAATTGAAAGATACCGTGACAAATTTGCCTTCTTTTATGTAGCTATAAGGGACACGGATGGTGCTGAGGTCTAAACCACAGAGCCTAGGGCTTGCCAATCAGAAGGTCGGCGGTTCTAATCCCCGCAACGGGGTGAGCTCCCGTTACTTGGTCCCTGCTCCTGCCAACCTAGCAGTTTGAAAGCACGTCAAAGTGCAAGTAGATAAATAGGTACCGCTCCGGCGGGAAGGTAAACGGTGTTTCCGTGCGCTGCTCTGGTTCACCAGAAGCGGCTTAGTCATGCTGGCCACATGACCCAGAAGCTGTACACTGGCTCTCTTGGCCAGTAAAGCGAGATGAGCGCCACAACCCCAGAGTCGTCCACGTCTGACCTAAACTGTCAAGGGTTCCTTTACCTTTAACTTTTTATGAAGCTATATTAGCTATATTTCTACAGACATCCTGTTGGCTCAATCTGATCTGCCTCAGAGGCGGTGCCATTACTGCAGCCCGCCTGCCATTGACCAAACAGGCAGGCAAGCTGTGATCCACTTCCTGGGCCTGGGTGAAGCTGCAAAGGATTCCCCCAAGCCCAGGAAAACCCCTCACTCTCAGCTCACCCGTTGGATCCAGGGGAGGCATTGTTGCCATCCCACAACAGCGCCCAACCTAGCGGTCAGTGTCATTACACAACAGATGAAACATGCACAAATAGTTTTTCCTTTTCTTCTTTATGCTTCTACTGCCCCCTTATTTTTATTCAGCATCCCCCAACTGCATCAGAGGCTACTACCGCCCCCTGAATTGTTCCAGCACTCCCAGGGGGCAGTATCACCCATTTTGGGAAACACTGGTCCAGATAATAAATATTCAAAAAATAAATAACAAATATAGTTGAATAGAATTTTCTAGAGCCTATAAAATGGGGAAATGTTTAGGTCATGTACTTATAGTCATATGACAGTTGGGGTTTATATGCATATATTTAATGGTAAATGTTCTTTATTGATAATATTTATTGAATATAAAATATGAATTTTAAATCCCTTTCCTTAAAATAAAAAAGAACTGGGGAAAGTCCAGAATGGATGGCAGTGGTGTGTTGTGCTGAGGCTTAAAAGTAAAGTGAATGGCTTTTGTGGGGGGCGCAGTTAAGTGGTGCTGGGTAAATTCTTTTTTAAAAATGTCTTTGTGTGCTTACCATGATAAATGCTGGTGGTGGAGGCAGAAGCAGTAACTTTTTCTGGGAATCTTTATAAAGCAGTGGCAGAGCAGTGAAACCATCTTTTTTCTGCAATGATGC
The DNA here is from genome assembly GCF_951804945.1 of Podarcis cretensis. Classification (NCBI taxonomy): domain Eukaryota; kingdom Metazoa; phylum Chordata; class Lepidosauria; order Squamata; family Lacertidae; genus Podarcis; species Podarcis cretensis. The sequence goes on from NC_137174.1 coordinate 2,706,901, forward strand.
ATTTTCCAGCAATGCAGCAGAGCAGTTTGTTACAGTCAGAAACCCAAAGTAAAGGGCCATTTAAAGTAATATTTTCTTTTTCCTCCTGAGAATGTATTCTGTTTTCTCCCAACCCAGGTTGTCATTGAGAGGGGATATTTGAAAATTTGGCTCAGCCCTATGAAAAGATGACTCTATCAGAAATTCAGAATGCCACAGCACCAGCTATGTGGGTTATGCAGATAGATAATGTCAAATTTGAAACCACGAGTTCCTTCTGGAATAAAGCAAACCACTGCTCACAGTGGATAAGTATTATAGAGAATGTTGATATACAGTCAGTTTATTTTCTAAGTGGATTATTGTCTTTCCATTGTTTATCAATTGCACAGTGAACATGTTACAGCACAAGATTGGTTGCTAATTTAGCAGTGATGTGAAGTGAACAGTTGCAAAATACTGTAGATAATTCTTCTCATGGACTGTTGATAGCATATGAGATATGAAAACATTCATGTAGGAGAGGTACAGAAAGTAATATAGAGGTATACAAGTGTGAATCCCTGACAAATTTTGAGGGTGGTTTTTTTTTTTGGGGGGGGGACATTTTTGACATGTGTGTTCCAGTATGGATGGTGTACCTGTGCTGCAGATACGGTACATCCAACAAAATGCACACTTCATATTTCTGGGGTTGAAAACTTGGGTGTGGGGAGTAAACATGGAGGACGAATGACTGAAACTGCACATCCACAGAGCCCAGTTCCCAGTAGCCCTTTATCCTGTGAATAGGCAGATTACTTTACAGACTTTCTTCTTGATTTACTCTATGCAAATTGAGGGTCTCAGGATGTGGCCTGACAGAGACCCCTCTTGCCTCACTATTCTGTGGAGCAGCAGTGGTTTGCTTGGAATATGGCCCCTGGACCAACACAATTTGCCTCATCCTTCAAAGGAGCAATCTTCCTCAAGGGTTAAAGTGTCCCGGGAGGGGGGAATTTGGCATGCACATGCAACCTTTTTTCCACCTTCTTATAGGCCCTGGTTTAAGGAAAACAAATGAATGGATGCTTGCTTCCCTTCTACAGCTAGGTCCTTCTGCCCACCATTATCTACTGTCAACATTTACTGGCAGCAAAAGGGTGCTCAGCTCTTTCCTGCATATCTCAAGAGCTCCCCTGGTGTGTAAGAAGCCTTTCCTTTCTCCCATTTCCTCACCAAGCACAACTACATGTGGGATCCCGTTTGAAAATACTTGTTGGCATCAATCAGCCTCAGGAAACAATGTTTGCAAATGTTTTCTTTTAATACTACCACTGCTTTGAGAGGTTCTGTTTACCCAGTGCTTTTTTCGGGGGGGGGATGCAGCGGTACGCATACCCCTAAACATTTTGTGAACCTAAGTTCGGCCTCATTGAGGGGCAGTATTTCAATATGAGTGGGAAAATGAGAGTACCCCTAAACATTTATATATATATTTTTTTAGGAAAAAAAGCACCGTGTTTATCTAATAAGAAATATGCTTGTTTGGACATTGCTTTGGAGATGCAGATTGCTGGCAATGTCTCTTTCTCATATTGAAATTTGGTTGAACTCCTTCCCTCAGTCCCTTTGTTGGAGTTGTCTTCCCTCTTCCTCTGCTGATAGAGGCTCCAGGGGCTTCAAGCCACAAGCGAAGAGCCCTGTGGTTTGTGCCTTTCAGTTCACGCCAAAGGCTTGCACCTCTGCCAATGTTTCCAAATACCTGCATGGGGAGGAGAGAGCCTCAGGTGGTAAGATGAGACAGTCATCTATCTGCTGTGTGGACAAGGAAGATAAATAGCTTCAGTTTGCCATGCGGCATGGCAAGCTGCTGCTTTGAAACAAGTCCAAAGCCCCCCGGGCATGCAGAACTCAGCATGCTGACTTGCTAGATTCCAGCTCTGATTGTCTGCCTGCCTGCTTTGCTTTATCGGCTTGGTATTTGCAATCTGTTTTACTGCATCTAAACAAAGTTACTTAAATGAAATCATTTGGAAACAGTATTTCCTGCAACGAGCAATGTTTCAGTGTTTCATACCAAACCACTAAATTATGACTTCACACTGCAGTTTACTGGAGTAAATCCTGCTTGTAAATGGTTGGCTACATCCAATCCGTAAAAGCTATGGTTTTCCCAGTAGTGATGTATGGAAGTGAGAGCTGGACCATAAAGAAGGCTGATCGCCAAATAATTGATGCTTTTGAATTCTGGTCTGGAGGAGACTCTTGAGAGTCCCATGGACTGCAAGAAGATCAAACCTCTCCATTCTGAAGGAAATCAGCCCTGAGTGCTCACTGGAAGGACAGATCCTGAAGCTGAGGCTCCAATACTTTGGCCACCTCATGAGAAGAGAAGACTCCCTGGAAAAGACCCTGATGTTGGGAAAGATGGAGGGCACAAGGAGAAGGGGATGACAGAGGACGAGATGGTTGGAGAGTGTTCTCGAAGCTACCAGCATGAGTTTGACTAAATTGCGGGAGGCAGTGGAAGACAGGAGTGCCTGGCGTGCTCTGGTCCAGGGGGTTACAAAGAGTCAGACACGACTAAATGACTAAACAACAACACATCCAATCAGATCCTTAAGGGGGGAAAAAAGGCTTATTGTGAGAAGATTTATTTTTAGTAGCGTAACACTGAATTTTCATGAGGTTCATTTTAATTTTTTTTTAATGTGAGCTCTAGAGGACTCTGAAAAATCCCTTAAAAAATAGTATTCTGTATTTTTTTTCACACCTGTTTCACAGTTCTGGCATGCTGCTGTTTTGGTGTAGGACTTCACAGCTAATTGGTGAAGATGACAGTGTCACAGCACCACATAGCTATTCAGATTTAGCCACATGGCAACATCTCAAAGAGCAAGCAAAATCTTCCTCCTTTCCTCTACAAGGCAGAGATGAGGGAGCACCCCCTTCAGTCTGTAGGCCACTGATCCACAACTGGTGGGCACTGGTCAACAACTGGGGTCTGGCCTGATATAAGGTGGGCCACAACAGCAGCACTACCAACATATGATGAATTTATTTTAAAAATAAAAAATGGGTCCCTAAATGCATTTTTGCATTAAAGGTGGTGAGTCTTTGGTCAGAACAGGTTGAAGACTGCTGGGTTAACACTTCTTGACATGCTACAATATAATGGCTAGGTCACCCCCCCCCAAAAAAAAAGTTATTTCTTCCTTTAACAAATTCCCTTAAAAAAAACAACTAGTGAGTGTGCTGATATTAGGCACCTGGTAGCGAATCCCTGGCTTTTCCTGCATTTCAACTAAAGCCCAGGAAAAGATTGTGGGGTAACTATTCCCAGGAGTTGGCCAGGTTTTCCCCTGTGAAGGGCACAGACACAGGTTTTCCCCTGAAGGGCACAGACAGAGGGGGCACAAAGATCGTGCTCTCTGGCTCAGAGTGGCTAAGAGTTGCCTCCCCCGCTGTAATCTGTAAGCATCTATATTGGTGCTAGTGGGGTGGGGGGGGGGAGAGAATGGTCTCAATAGGCCTACAGCTCTACACAATAGGTGCTTAATTTTTTTTAAAAAAAATTCATAGCACAAACAACAAAAATTTCAGTTCCATCTCTCACAGAGGTTAGCACACACTCTGAATCTATCACAAGTTGAACTTGCCACTGAAATCAGTGCAAACTGTGTGCCATAAAAGCTTTCGAAGTTCCAGAGTAGAGATTTGAATGGGAATCCAGGGTTGTTCTGTAACAATAAACCTGGGTCCCGCACACTTCTTGGGAATTGGTTTGTAATGTTTAGATTGTATTAGCAGAGCAATGTGCCCAATGGATTAGTTATCAGATCCCTGTGAACCTGTTGTTTTCCAAGCAACAAACAATCAAGCAAAACTGAACAATTTTCTTAATCTGCTGCTTATGCAATGAGAAGGCTGTGGAATTCTCTCTCCCCACCCACTGGCACCTCATTCTGGGATGGGAGAAGTTGTGTGAAGCATGACAAACACAAGCATGCTGTTTCAAAGAGCACTAAACCATACACTCTGAGGTATTATTTCATGAAAGCCCTTTCAGTGAAAGCATTCCAAACATTTGCTTTTATTTGTTAATGTTACTTCCTGGACAAATAACATGATTAACACCTACTGCATCTATAAATTTTTTTAAAAAAACTACCACCGATCATTAAAACATTCTTGGCATAGTTTTCTTTAAGGTGCTCAGTAAGTGGAAAAGCTTGTAAGGTGGTGAGAATTTGCATGGAAACTGACTGAAGCTCATACTGCACAAGATGGGAGCTCCCAGCTGCACTAGCCACCCCTTGTATGAGCTGCCCTGAGGCTGAGATCCTGACACTCAGTGGATGGAGGGTGGACATTAGAGTCAACTCCTGTCTGGTTCTCTGAAATGACTATCCATCCAAATGCAAAGGAAGGATACATCTAATGGGCAAAAATAGAGACACACTGCTCATTATTTTCATATCAGCACTACTGTTTCTTATTGATGACATTTTTATTCTGGTTGCTGTATCCCATCTTCATTGATTCTGCAACAGCCCATCTTCCATTGATTTAAAAGCCAGAAGGCTTCTTGTTCTTTGGGGAAAAGATATACTAGGAAAATGTCACTGTCCTACATGACTTTATCAGCAGTTCAGAATATATCATTGCAGCCCCGGTGTGTGAAAAGGCAGGCTGAGTGCTGCATGGGGCCTGAGAGACGATGCACAGGCCAGCGGTGGATTTAGGGGACTTCAACCAGTTCACTTGCGCTGAGCCAAGAGTGCACTGCAGGGGGCACAGAAGCAATGGCAAAAAACAGAAGGCAAGCAGCAGAGGGGCACTGAATTTTGTCATTGCTCAGGGTGCCGCTGAAATTTTAAAATCCAAAGTCCACCACTGCATTTACCTACACGTGCAATAAACATGAAATGACCTTATGACCCAGTCCAAGGTTCAATTTCTAGATACCCCAGGGCGGGGGCCTAAATCCTGAAGATGACAACTCACTTTAAGCACATTTTAACAAGGCAGCACTCTCTGCAAAGGCATCAGCTGAGAAAATAGGAACAATCAAGGACTGGGGAGAGGGACCAGAAAAACAGGAACTGTCCCTGGTAAATAGGAACAGTTGGAACTTGTGCACGTTGTTAAGATCAGCTGGGACAGCATTTGTTAGCTCTTGGAGTGAGCCATCCAAGGCTGCCGTGAGCGATGCAAGGTGTGAGGCACTCAATGATAATGAATGGGGCGACACTCTCTTTCCAGGTCCACCACCAAGAAGTCCATTGGTGCTTTATGATGTGGCCAAGCTATATATACTTTCAGACCAGCCAGACTCTGACCTTGCCTGTTTGCTGCCCTTATAGGCTCTGTTTGCTACCATGTTAATCTTCCCACTTGCTCTTCTGCCTGCTACTTTTCTGTCTCTTCATTCCAGGCTTCTTTGCTTGGTCTTCTCAGCTCAGTTCTACTCTGCCTCTGGACCATGGGTCGGCAAACTAAGGTCCGCGGGCTGAATCAGGTCCAATTGCCCTCTGGACAGTCCCGGGATTGCCGCTTGGATCAGTGTATCATTCGGGCTGCACCATTTTTTTGGAATTTTTTCCCCAGGAGCCATTTCCCCCCCCACACACACACACCACGGCGCCTCCTCCCTCCCTTCTCCTGGCTGGAGGCTTTGATTGGTGCCAGCCAATCCAAAGCCTTGCCACCCGCGTGCTGAGGCACAGCCCAGACTCACCACCCGCCCACTGGCCTCTCCATCCATGGCCATGCTGTGGGCATTGTGATGGGGGCATCGCGGGGCTTTGGCTGGAGCTTGGCGTGCCTGCTGGCCCCGCACCTGGTGCCCGGAAAAGGTGGCTCAGAAAGGAGAGGCACTTCCCTGGCTCCCAACTGCAGGCAGAGCGGCGGAGGACGCAGGAAAGCAGGGGGAGGGGAGGGGCTGGGGAGAGAAAAGCCGCCCTCTGCCACATGGCCTGAGGGGCAGTGAACCGGCCCCCTGCTAAAAAAAGTTTGCTGATCCCTGCTCTCGACTGACCCACCTGTGGTTCTGCCCCACAGCTCTGCCCTGTCTCTAATCCTAATCCTGCCAGAACTCCTACTTCCACCTCTCTGCATGCTTCAGAATCTGTGCCTGACTCTCAGTGCTCCATGCCAAATATGAATTAGCACTCAATTTAAAGTCCGATTTCATGTTAAAAAGCATACTAGAAGATCCTCCTCTAGACTCTTGTTAATATTCATAGGTCACTAAACTGACCTATTCTCATGGACTGGCTGGATGCTGAGGAGTGGTGGGAGGCACCAGCTGGGAATCCCCCAGGGAACCCCCAGGGAAGAAGGCTCAGAGCCAGGGGATTGGGGGTGGGACAACAATGAGTGGTCAGAGGGAGAAGAGGGAGAAGAAGCCTGGGAGGAGGAGGTGTCAGAAGCTTGAAGAGATAACAGGGTTAAGTGAGAAGGAAGAGGCTGGGGCAGAGGCAAGTCCTGATTCAGAGGCTGAAGACGAGACAGAGGAGGTAGACTGCAGAAAGATCTGGTGAATCTCTCCCCCCCTCCCCGCTGCAACCAGCTCCCCTCCCCCCTGGTCTCCCAGAACACGGATAGAAATGAAGAGGGAGGAGCAAGGAGAGGAGCCTTAGTCATGTGGGGAAGGAACCAGGGGAGGAGTGGGAAGGTGAGGACTGCAACCCTCTCAACTGCTTCACTGGGGTGAGACCTACTGGGAAGAGTTGCTGGCATCACTAGGCCTGCGCTGTTTGGGTTTCTTGGAATAAGGAGTTCACTTCACTGTCACTGGTGCTTTTTTTATTGCTGACCTACTCCTGACTCTGGCTCCTGACACCTGTGCTCCTCATAAGAGCATAAGAAGAGCCTGCCGGATCAGGCGCATGGACCCTCTTTAGTCCAGCATCTTGTTCCCACCATGGCCAGCCAGATCCCTGTGGGCACCAGCAAGCAGGACCCAGGCACAAGAGCCCTCGCCCTTCCTGTGGGTTTCAACTGGGATTCAGAAGCACTGCTTCCTCCACCATAGACATCATGGCTCATAGCTGCTGCTAGCCTTATCCTCCATGAATTTGTCTCATCTTCTTTTAAAGCCATCCAGGTTGGTGGCCATTACTGCTTCCAGAAGGAGGGCAATCCCTGTTTTCTAGTATCTGGTAAATCATTGTTCCCATTTTGCCTTTTGTACCTTTGTATAATCCCCCACCACATTGGTTTCTCAAGTTCCTAACTGCCTGTCCAGATAGCAATGTTGCTTTGATTTGCCTATGATAAAAACCAGAACTACTACAAGATCATGCATTAGATTCTTGAATTCTTACTTTTTTAAAACAGGAAACTGTTATAGGCCAGTTTACTATTGCATCCTGCTCCAGAAGCTAGTGCAAAATAAGCTCTTGTAGCCCAAGTGAACATAAGCAGATAGTTGAACGGGAACGGGAGCTTCACAATCTGTTTTGGTGAAAGGGGCAGTGCTTAAAATAAATCTTTGTGAGAACAAACATAGTTATACAACAGTGTCCTTATTTCTGCCTTTAAATGCTTATGTAACGAAATGGGGCCAAATATGTACACATGCACCCTTTATGTCTGAAAAGCTCAAGTATTCATAAAATATCTCTGAGCTTGAGATTTCCCCCCTAATTTTTCAAGTCTGCACACACAACAAATCCCATCCTGATCTTTGCCCTGCCCTGCCCCCACACTGCATCCCAGCCCAGCCGTCCATGGGCAATTGTCAGTCTCACGGTCAAATTTCCAAGATAAGTGAGATTTTTTGTTGACCCTCTGAATGGGTGGCCAGCTCATCACAAAGATTTGTCCATCAACCGAGTAGATTTGTGACAAGGGTGAATAGGCCTCGTTAAGGGACAGAACCCATGACCTTCTAATCCTGCCGCATGTGCGAGAGCATGTGTAGTTCAATGGGCATTAGAGTTGGGTGAACAATTTGGAGGAACATCTGAGCCATTCTAAGGATCAAGGAGTGTTCAAGGCAACCAGGACACAGTTTAAAGCTGAGATACTAAGTTAGCTTTCATGTGGCTGCATTTCTTATTTCAGTTTGAAATGCTCCCAAGTGGTCTGTCTCTGTGTGCTACCCATTGCATATCTACATGCCAAGAGAAGCTCTTAAAACCCTTGGTTTAGAAACTATTTTTAAAGGACAATTATCTGTAAATAACTGCAGACGGTCTTTAACCCAGTCCTTTCCAAACAAGATCACCACTAGTTATCCAATAATTAAAGTTTCAGTAAGTCTTAAGTAAGTACCCACCTACAAAGGAGGCTGCCTGCTGCTTCTCTGCATGATTTGTGCACCATCAGATTCCGCTCAGGCCACAGCTCAGGGTCAGAGCACTTGCTTAACAAGCAAAAGGATCTCAAGTTCAGTCCCTGGTGTCTCCAGGCAGGGCTGGGAAATACAGCTGCCTGGAACCCTGCTCCTTGGATGGTGTTGCTACGTGGGCACCATGCAGGAGCACAGCTGCTGTGTGGGCATTGCGTATGGAAGAGATGCCCAACCTGGGTTTGCTCCCTCTGGGTCTGTGCAGGGCTAAAGCAGCAGCCTCTGTGTGTCTGCTTTCACCTTGTAACTACTCAGTAAGATGATTGTCGGTGAACTGCTGCTGCATGGAGTTATGGACATACATCTCTAGTACAGGTAGGACCTTTTGGTCCTTTTAAGGAGGGCTGCCAACTTTTGAAAGTTAAAAAAATTCTAGTGCATTGGAAGAATCATAGAATCATAGAGTTGGAAGAGACCACAAGGGCCATCGAGTCCAACCCCCTGCCAAGCAGGAAAGAGCCCAGGGTAGGCAGGGCCAGCCCATCCCTGAGGGAAGGTGAGGCCTTTGGTTGCAGGACTTACAGGGGCAGCAGATCTGGCCTCCAAGAGAAGCTTTGCCCACTGCGGCCACTGCCATGGGGGCAGCGACAGCTGTGGGGTGCTCCTTGGAGGCTCCTTGGAGGCTGGATCTGTTGTCCTCTCAGCATCCCCCCCCCACTACATGCCATCCCTACAGTGCCCTTTAGGCGAATAGGAGGCGCTGCTGGTCTCCTTCCACCCAAGCTATACGTGCTGTATTAATTATACTAGACCAACTCAGAATACACAAGCACAAAGCAAAAAATGAAAGTGCATCACTCAAACAGGTGGGTCCTGCCATAGGCCTCATGCGCCTTATTATTATAAAAATGTATATCCCATCTTTCCATTCACACCAGTGGCTTAGATGTCTTACATACAAATTGAAAAGTCAATTCAAAAGCTATTAAAATCACTGACACCCCTTTCTCTCCCTCTCACACACACGCACAGGTTTACACACAGCACCCTTTTCACTCTCTCAGACTCCCAGCCACCCAAATACACTGGGCTTTGCCTGCTTTATATGCAGGAAATGAATTGCCCACATGGCTGGTATAATTATTTATATAGTGCCATCAGCTCTGCTCTGCTAACTTAGCTGACCGCTGGATTATTTACCCAGGGTGATCTAAGCAGCACTGAGTGCAGAGGAAAAGGGGAAGCATCAGTTTCTCGAAGGGCCACCTATCTAACCACACTTGAAAGGTTTTCAAACTAACCTCAGGTGTTTTCACTGACTGAGTAACCTATGGTTGTAATCAAGTATCACCAGACATCACCAGACATCAAGAGCGCAGATATTTGATGAACATTTGCTAAATACTAGAACATTCTGACAACACTCAGTTTACTTTCAGTGTTGAAATTCACACAGTAGAACATTGAAGAGAAATTCATGATGGCTTCTGGCAAAACAAGAGTGCTCAGTTGTGCCTGAGAGGCTAGGACAAGCCACTGCAGGCTCTAAAGCATTGGTATAGAATGTATTTTGTGTGGTCTGTGCCCCCTGTGAAGTAAATGCTCTACTATAGCCCAGATGGAGCTTGCTGATAATCTTCAAAGGCAGCCACCCACAGAGCACATTAGGGTAGTCGAGTCTGGAGGCTACAAAGGCATGTGTGATGCTGGATGAGTCCGCAGAGAGAGAAGGAAGGTCGTAGCCTCTTTACCAGGTGGAGCTGGCGAGAAGCACCTTTCACTGTGGCAAAACTCAATTGTACAGGTGCAGACTTGGGTCTACGCTGCCTCAAAATTCACCGCCTTGAGGACTTTGCAGTACTGAAGCCATCCAGGTGTCAAACTCCCTCCAGGCCACAGGCCCTGCCAGCCACCATTGCCTCAGATTCAGTCAGATCATAAATCTACTCAAATGTGTTCAGTAACTCCAGTTGTTCTTTCTAGTTTATGGCTGTGTAAATCTCATATTATAATCTCTCTCTCTCAACCACCCACCCACCCACCCACACCCGGTCAACATGATGTTTCTGTATGGATTTTTGAATTTTATTTTCAGCTGATCTGAAATGGTGTCTGGCAGGGAAGAGACCTTGGCCATGTAGGAAGTTTCCCCTGGGTGAGGCTCATCCACTACACCCCTTGTTTTTTGACCCCTGTGATGTCCCCAAATGTGGAAAACTTGACTGCCTAATTGGTGCTAGTGCAGACCTACACTTGGGAGACAGCTAAACTGTGAGCCTCTGAGCTGGCAGCCACCAGCAACGTCGTGTGGCATCTGCCTTTGCAATTCCAGACAGGCAATAGTAGGTTTACTGTAGTAGTGTAATTAAACCTGGGCAATAGGAGAATCAGCTGTGGGTGCGATATGAATGTGAATGAGAAATCAGTATAAAAAAAATGCATAACATGTTGACATTATGGCAGGGGAACTACTGTTGACTTAAATACTGTTTCCTTTTCTGTGTGAAATTGTCAAGCATATTTTCAAGATGGTGGAGGAAAAGCCAGTTTGCTTGGAGGCTCAATAAGGGCAGCCAAGGCAGTGTTGTTGCAGTTTCTCATTGGCCAGCAACACGGTCAACTGCAGAGTATTGCTAGTGTGCGTTGGGGAGGGGGAGAAGTAAATCAAGAACAGGTTACATTGTGAAGCAACAGCAAACAGGTTTTCTGCACTGACACATCTGAGCAGAAGTAGTCTCCTCTGAGCAGAATTGAGCCCATTATTCCAACAGATTTCACTTCTCAGCAACCTAAAATACCCATAATGTCCCAAACTGTCTATTTAGCACCAATAGTAAAAATATGTCTAGGTTTATTTCATCCTACAATTTTTATTTTTGGTTTATATTTGTTTATTTTATGTTTGTGAAGAAAGGAACAGGGATGGTAGGGGTGAAATCAGAAATGTCTGTTCTTTGCACTGTGGAATTTTGTTGTACGTCTCCAGTTGATCTCTATTACTGTCCACTGCTTGTGGGGACCAGGGAATGTTTGTAAGTGGTATCCTAATCCAGTGGCTTCATCATATGAGCCACTTTGCTTCTAGGTCACATCACTGCAAGCTCAACTCTAAACTCTGGTTTTCTCCTTCTAACTAACCTCCAGCTGGGAGAGGCCCCCCCTCTCACACAGACCCCCTTTCCTTTGTTACCGATCGCTCAGGCTCTCCCCTCCACACAGGAAGCTAGCCTGGCTTATATTTTAGCAATTGCTGGATCCAGGGGTTAGAAGGGTCTCAATCCCCCCCCTCCCTGCAAGTCATAACCACAGGTGGGGGAAGGCAGGGTGGGGCAAGGCCATGGAAAATGTAAACACCTGAGTCATTAAGGGCCAAACTATTGGTTATGCTAAATATGTAGCATGCAGTTATTTATGTATTTGGGTGGGGTTTTTTTTGAAAAAAATTATAGATATGGGGACAATGGTTATTGGGACAGCATTGTGTCAGGAGGAGCGGTTTATCCCCTTCCTATCGAGCCACAATTTGGACAAAATACCCCTCCCCACCCAGCATGATGATGAAACACAGAAAACATTCCCACTGGTTTCCACCAGTGCCCACTCCACCCCCAATGGTAGCTGGAAAATAAATAAATCTCCCCTCCTGACACATGGCAGCCCCAGTAACAATTGTTCCCTCGTAACAATTTTATTATTATTATTATTAAAGATTTTATTGGTTTACAAGAGCACATACATTGTCTCTTTTTTCAGATTGTAAAGTCTTTTCTACAGATCAGTTACATTTGATATGAGACATTAGTGTTGTGTACAGTATAAGGTCAGGGAAGTAGAGAGGGGGGAGAGGAGGGGTAGTGAAACTTCTAGTTTTAATCTATTTTGCTGTTTTGACTTTTATATGGTTTAAAGCAGGATTGTGAATTTTTCTTGATTTTACTGTTTTGTCTTTTGTAAACGGCTTTGAGTTTTATTTAACAACCAAGCAGTGAATACATTTTATGAAATACATAGTTACACATGTGACACATTCAACATCCTGGGTGTTTTGGACTGAGCCAAGCAGGTGATTAAAATGCTGTTTGTGCAAGGCCTGACCTCCTTCAGGAGGAAAGGTGGGATAAAAATTAAATTATTTATGTTATTATTAATGATACATGTGTAGCTGAATGAGAGTGGAGAATACAGTAAGCCCACAATTTACACGGGGGCCTACATTCCAGGGATCATGACCAGGTGTCCACAAGGTTTACCTCGCCTGGGCCGAATCACGCCCCCCCCCCCGATTTCCGGTGTCTGCATAAATGCGATTTCCAGTGCCGCGGAAGCGAGTCCCTGTGTTGTGTTGTGCCGGTTTAGTGCAGCGCGCAGGGACTCACGAATGGGCAGCTCAGTTCGGGGGCGGCTCGGGGGCTGGTTAAATGATCCCCGTGGGCCATTTGTGGCCCATGGGCCTTAGGCTGCCGACCCCTGATCATGACTAAAGAAAAAATCATGTATAGTCACAGCACATTGGTGGGAGGGTGGTTGTTGTTGCCAAATACTGCCCCCCCAGATGTCTGTCTCCTTTCTGTCCCCTTTAATTTTATTTATTTATTTAAGCACGTATAGTGAATGTGCCCAAGTTAAATGCATGTAAGTTGCAGGCTTACTTACTGAGGTGTAAGGGGGACTGTAGCACTTTAGACAGCAGCTGTGGGGAACCACATTTCTAGACAGCAGATAGCAGGCTGGGTTAAAATCTTTCTACTAGGTAGATTAATATTTTACATAGAGAAGTATTATTGGCAGCCCCCCACAAAAACTTTAAGAAAAAAGATGACCCCCCCCCCCGCCCCAGCAGCCTAAACTACATTCTATTAGGGGAAGACTTTGGTAGCGCTCTGCCTTGGGCCAAAATCCCCCCCCCCCCGCCTTCTCTTCTGCTCAGCTCAGCGCCTAGTGTAGGGGAAACGGTCATGCTGCCCTCCATCTGCCTCTGATTCTAATCCATGTTCAATAGCAAGACAGCTCGGGTTTGACGGCCCTGCAGAAGTTTGAGCATCTCTCCAGTAAAAGTATGCATGTAGGTTTTTTTGAAAAAAGATTGGCATTTCTACTGACTGCAGCACGCACTCGACTTCCTAAAGTATCCTGCAGCTCAGATCACAAGCTAGTCCCCAAAATGTGTGCCAACAATTTCTGAACACCCATGCCTAACTAGCACAATTCAGCTGTTCCTGTTGGGGAAACAACACTGTCGAAGCTTGTTAGAGAGCAAGAAAGGATTCTCGTGCGGAGTGGAAATGCTTTCACAAAGCCTAGTTTATACAGCTGTGACTAATTTTCACACTAGTAGTAAACACACACACAAAAAACCCCCCAAAAAACCACCTCCCAGTAGCAGACTCCTCTTCTGTCCTTTTCTTTGGCCCTTGGTTATTATTTCTGTTTCCTTCTTGTACTGTGACTTTTGGTTCCTCTTCTTTCTTCTGCTAGATTGTGGCTTGGATTCCCTTCCATCTCTCCGCTGGGTCCCATTTTTGCTCTCCTCCTGCACGGTTTCCTTTGTAGTAGCGTGGAGTTGTCAGATATATGAATAGAGTTGATATACCCCCAAAATTGTCTTTCCCTTAGACAAGGGCATAGCATGGGGATGCCAGGGATGTTGTGGACCCAGGCACACAATTTTGAGGAGGCACAACCAGGCACTCCCACGCGGGTGGCCAAGGGAAGCAGGCAAGGGGCGGGTCAGGGAAGAGGCAGCAGCCCTTCCAGTGAGACCAGCAGGAATGTCCATCCATGTCCCTGCCTCCTATCATGCCACCACCTGCTGCCCCCCAACATCAGCTCAGGAATCAGCAACAGCCATCTCCGCTAGCCTGGGGGGCTTCCAAAAAGGTGGTGACGATGAGACCCCTTGCCTCAGCCAAGCCGCCTTGGAAAGCTCGCAGGGTTTCTCTGGAGCACCCCAGTGCCTTTTCCAGCTCTTGGCCCAGCACCTCCTTTCTGCGGCAGCTGCCACGCAACAGGGCGCACCCCCAACAGCTGCCCCAGCCTTGGGGGCACTTCAGCCTCCAACATAGGGCCACTCAGACCTGGGACTGCCAGGCTCGGACGTGTGTTCCTGTACAAGTGTTTGCAAGGAAGGCCATGTTGCGTTTATCGCTTAGCCTGCCCCCGACTCAGCGGCAAGGGCTGGGCTGGCAGGGTGGGCCCATTCACCCTCCGTGCCCCACCCCCGGCATGCCCTGCCTCTTGGTGCATGCATGCGCCCCCGGCAACCCATGATATGCTCCTGTAATTAAGACACAAATTAGGTGCATTATACAACACTAACAGTGGGAATTCCACAGCACAACACTTGGCCTTGTAGCTTTAGAATGTTTCAGCACATGGATGGGGGGAAGCCAAAATGAGAGGATTGATTTAATGGCTATTGACGTTACAGCATCTCTTAATTCCTATGTGAGCATTCCATGCTCGGGTATTCCATGCTTGTGATGGCACCACAACTGTGAAATGCTTCTTCCATGGAGGTCCGAGAAGCCATATGTTAGCTTTTGATGATAGTTGGGGAGCAAAGCAGTTTTGCTCTTTTTAAAAAAGCTTTCAATTCTTAATTTTTGTTTCTTAGTTTTTGCTGCAGCTTCCTTGATAGGTAAATTGGAAGCTTCTCTTTTCGTGGATTGTTTGTATAGGCTACTGTGATATACCGTATTTTTTGCTCTATAAGACTTACTTTTTCCCTCCTAAAAAGTAAGGGGAAAATGTGTGTGCGTCTTATGGAGCGAATGCAGGCTGTGCAGCTATCCCAGAAGCCAGAACAGCAAGAGGGATTGCTGCTTTCACTGCGCAGCGATCCCTCTTGCTGTTCTGGCTTCTGAGATTCAGAATATTTTTTTCTTGTTTTCCTCCTCCAAAAACTAGGTGCGTCTTATGGTCTGGTGCGTCATATAGAGCGAAAAATACGGTAATTGAATGGCATGTGTACTTTGAATGTTTTGAATGTTGTCTTCCGCCCTGGGTGTTTCTTAAAAGAAAAGCAGGTAACATTATAAATAAATAGAGAATATAGTAGGCCAAAAACCACCTGACTCTTCAGAACAACATTAAGCTCATGCACCCTGAGAAAAGAGGGTTGCATTTTGAGGGTGTGGCTCAATGGCAAAGCACACACTTTGCTTATGCAGCATGCGGGGTCGGTCTCTGGGCTGTCCTGCAGGGGCAGCTGCGCAGTGGAGGTGGGCCAGAGTCACCTTTCGCAGAGCAGCATTGCTACGGCTCAGCAGGGCTCTGAAGGTGCACTGGCAGAGTCAGTCAGGTGCTCCTGCTGACGCCCCCACGCATGCCTGGCCTTGCCACCCCCTTGCGCCAACCACTTGCTCTCTCAGTAAGTGGTGGCAACTCCACTGCCAGGAGGGCCTCTCTGTGTCCCACCCCCATTCCTGCTTTCCAGTCAAAAAAGATCTCTGTAGTTTGCTAGGAAGTACAACTGCTTTGAGATCCTAGAGAGCCACTGACAGGTAGAGCAGCACAGGTAGGGGGCCAGCAGGGGGCCGGAGCTCCTGCAATATTTCTGATGATAGGGCTGCTGCCCAAGTTCCGTGGAAGCCATGCTCGCACGCCGTTGGGCATCCACACGACACGTCAGCGTGCCCTGCGGTGTGCGTGGGTGAAGTCAGAGCACTGCAGGGCATGGGGACATCTTGCCCTCATGCCATGGGGCTGACATCACACAGCCCTGGGCCTCCTCAATTGGGGGACAAGGCCCATGTGTGGAGTAGCTTGCAATGGGGAAGGTGAGCCAGTGGCAAACTTGTTTTCTATGGTTTCTAGGCTGGGTGTTTGATGTTGAACGATGCCTCACAGGTTTTCACAATTCAATGCAGTGTGTGGGGTGCTTCAGGTCCTCCGCAGTGGTCTTCCTTCTCCTTGAGTTATAATTCCTCCCATGCAGTTTCCTGTGTTCCCAAGCATGTGCTATCCTCAGCAAAGTTAACTGTATTCTTTGAAAAACAGATGTGGCAAACAGTGTTTCAGCTGTTTGCCAGAATGCTATCCTACAATGAATTGTCTTTAAACTGACTATTCAAATACAAGGTAGGTAACCTTAAAAAATGGGGCAAGAAAAGAGAGGTGAGGTAATAATAGTCATCCATGAGGGCTTTTTTCAGGATTGATTTTCCTGAGATAACACTCACCATAAGGGGTGAATTACAAGCTGAAGTAAGCTGAAAGAGCACCAAGCAACACTGACAAAATTGGAAATTCCGACTTGAACCTCTTTTATCTTCAAATAAGTAACCCTGTAAATGAAAGCAGGAGCTCTGGTATGCAGAGGTGGGTGAGGTGAATATTTCCTTAGAAACACAGAGTGACACACAAATGACCCAAAATAGTTGATATAAGAATCTAGTTGATATACGCCATCTGTGTAGAAATTCCTCATCTGCATAGAAAGCGGTTATTTTCTTCAGAAACGGACCCTGAAATAACTCATGAAGCTTAGCAGGAAACACAGACCTTCCAGTCATTTGGTGGTAAATCCAAGAACTGGTCCATACAAACAGCAAATGATATTCTGTTATAGCTTTGCTGTGGGTGAGGGACCCACTGGCGGAAGAAGAGGTGTGCAGGGGGAGCCATCGGGGCTGCCCCCCCGCCTGCCCCTATGGGTCGTGCGCCATGTGCCCAGCACACACACCAGCCCCGCCCCTGCCTGCTCTCCTCCCCCTGGTGCATGAAGCTCCACCACTGGGGGGACCCCTAAACCCTAGAAATTTGCTTATTTGGGATATGAAGGGAGAAATAGCAGCTGCAGAGGAATCCTGGGCTGGCTTATGTAAATCAGCATGGCTGGCTTAAAGGTAAAGGGACCCCTGACTGTTTTAGGTCCAGTCATGAATGACTCTGGGGTTGCAGCGCTCATCTCGCTTCATTGGCCGAGGGAGCCAGCGTACAGCTTCTGGGTCATGTGGCCAGCATGACTAAGCTGCTTCTGGTGAACCAGAGCAGCGCACGGAAATGCCGTTTACCTTCCCGTCGGAGTGGTATCTATTTATCTACTTGCACTTTGACGTGCTTTTGAACTGCTAGGTTGGCAGGAGCAGGGACCGAGCAACAGGAGCTCACCGATCAGTGAACAGTGTTGATGAGCCATCGAAGAAGAATGCTTTGGCCTGGGGAGTCAGATGTTACCAAGCGTGTGTTTGAAGTGACAGAAAAAGGGAGTTGCTGGCAAGAAGAAGCAGGAAGAAAGGCTGGGATCCATCATTGGGAAGGCTGGCTGACTTGGAGAGATGTCCTGGACTCCAGGGCTGCACTGCTGTGAAGTACAAGCCCCTCTTGAAATGGCCATGCTGTAAGATCTGGACTCCCTTCATGCAGGTGAATAAACTATATTTCTTAAAGCTACGGCAGTCTCCACTGCGTCTCAATTCTCCAAAGGACCACAGACCCCATGGGCTCCAGCCACTGCTTGGCAGAGAGAGGGGGAGGTACCCAAGTTTTGTAACAATACTAAATCAGTACCACTTCAGACTGTGGAATCACTGCATTGACTGCTCCTTTGTATTAAAACTGCAATGAAAACAAAAGCACAACTACACATAGACGAAGAAGGAAAGGATTGTAGCTTAGCTTTCTTCCTTAGATGCTTCTCCCCAAGATTCTGGTGTAAAGTTGCTTTAAATAACACACTGCTGCCACCCATTTATGTAGAGGTTCATTCTAGGTGCCAAAAGAGGGGAAAAACAGGATGTGGAATGGGCCTTGCTGCAGAGGACTATTGGGCTTAACATGAAGACACTGGGATGCCCTAGCATGGATTGTAAGCAGGTGGCAGAGCCTCAGGGAGTCCACCAACCATTCACTGCATCTTTGCATTTCTGCCAGGCTTGGGTGGGGAAGCCTCCTAGGGACCAAGGATTCTGTTCTCAACAACCACAGTTTTCTGATTTGTATTTGTTTTCCCAAGCAAAGTGATGAAAGGATTTGTTCTATGATCACACCCTCTCAAATATGTAAACCAGGGATGGCCAGCTGGGTCCCTGTGAGCTTTATCTGGCAATTGAAGGGATTCCCCCACTCCCAGGTCTCTGATATCCATTCACAATTTTAATCAAAACATTGGTGCACTTTTTTATATTAAAAAAGTACCGGTACCCTCTCTTGTACTTGCCAGGAACATAAAATTGCTTTCTAAAGTCCTGAGGGACAGAAATAGACATTTAGGGTAGAACTAAACACTGCCTTGGTATATGTGTGTTTTGGTGGTAAAAGACGATGCAGGGAAAGGATTTTCAGGGGAGAATCAGCAAACAAGGCAGAGTGCACAACTCTTCTCCCGCCACGACTAGGCTGACTTTCCTACCCCCTCATCTACCGCCAAGTTCTCTTCCACCGTTTGAATCAGAATGGAGTGTGGAGAACAATGAAGTGGGGGAATAATTAAGAATCACTCCGCTTTCACCTTTTGATTCTCTCCTGGGAACAAAGCAGTCATTTGCAGAAAAAGGCAAATGCAGGCTGGAGAATCCCATGTTTTCTTCACATTACCTGTAGTTCTACCTCCAGGTAGGTAGCTGCATTGGTCTGCTGTAGTCAAAACAAAATAAAAAAAATCCTTCCAGTAGCACCTTAGAGACCAACTAAGTTTGTTGTTGGTATGAGCTTTCGTGTGCATGCACACTTCTTCAGATACACCAACAGTTCTACTTTATTTTAAAATCTCTTTGGAGTGTTTATTTCTAATGTAATGCCCTGGTTATTTGTATTTTCCCTCATATCTTCTTGCTCTTTCCCTTGTGGTCAGGGCTGTCAATGGGGAAGGGAACAAGGGGTACACCTGTACCAGGCCACAAGTCAACAGGGCCCCCAGACTCTTAGCTTTCATGTCTTTAAAAAAGAAAAGGAAGTCAGACATTTTTAATGAAAGTTATAAAACAAAGTGTGGAGACACTCTAAGGCTTTGGCAATTGACAAGCAACACCATTGCTAAGGACACTTAATTGCTGTTGCTAAGCAATTAGAGGAAAGAATGCTGATGATTCCTACCTGGGAGCAGCAGAAAAGAAAGCAGAAGCTACTTGTTGCTGCTAACTTGATGCTGGACAGATGATGAAATCGAGGTACTTTTATTTGAGCACTTCCCTTGTTCCCACATTATTTCATTCATTCTCCACACGTGGTGCCTTGCAGAACAAAACACAATTGGCTGGCTCTGGTATGTTCTACTTAGAAGTTACTTAAAATAGATGAGGTTTATTTCCGACTGAGACAAATTTGTGACACCCTCCATCCTGGATTTCCCATATCCTCCTTATAACGACTACTGGTCTGCTTTGCCACCACTGGGCTATTATTAATATACAGTCACAGACATAAAATAAATAAACACCTTACAGCTGAAGTAAGTTAACATTCCTTTGGCCTTTTTTGTCTATATAATGATTTTTTGTGTGTGTTTATCAAGGTCAGCAAAATGTTTGTGTGTTTGTGTGTGTGTGTATTGCATTGCTGAGAGTTGAGAAACTGCACACATTCGTTGCTTATTATTTGTATATTGAACTTCCTCCAAGGAGCACAAGGCTGTGTACATTGCTCCCCCTTCCCCCACCTTTTAATTTTCAGAACAGCTAGGTTGAGGGTTGGTGGTACAGACACCAATGCTGGGAAGCTCTACAATTATATCATAGAAGAATAGAATTGTAGAGTTGGAAGGGACCCTGAGGGTCATCTAGTCCAACTCTCTGCAGTGCAGGAATCCAACTCAAGCATCCCTGACAGATGGCCACCCAACCTCTGCTTAAGGACCTCCAATGAAGGAGAGTCCACAGCCTCCCAAGGGAGTGTCTTCCACTGTCAAAACAAGTATATTTAATTGATGCTAGTTATAATGGGTGGCATTTCTTTTATTTTTTGGTTTTGGTGTTTTGCTGTAATTATCAGGACTAGGAAACACCGGAGTTAAAGCAGTGAGTGACTTTTCTGGCTTTCTTTGCATGATCAGTGGGTGACATTATAAATTTGTATCTTGTTTTTATACCCAGGAGCTCAAGGTTATCCCTGCTTCCCCCCTTTATCTTTCCAACAACCTGAGAATTTCCCACCCTTTCCCATTGCGTTGTGTCACTGCATAGGCCTGCTACTACAGCTTTGCCACGAATATAAGTCACACTAGACAGCAAATTCCATGGGCCAGCATAATAGACCCTATGTACCACAGCCCCATTCTTGTGGGACAAATTGCACATTCCCCAATTCCAAAATTGCTTTAAAAACTATGCCCCTTCAAAGCTATGAACAGCATTCTGCAATGTGTAACGTGCAATGTTGACTTCTGGAGATTTTTGTGGGTGAACACATTCTGAAACCAACTGCAAGGTCAGTTTCATACTGGAAGGATTCTTTTGGGTGCACACAGGGACAAAGGCCTATGACTCCCTTCCCCAAGAGAACGTATTCATGGCTTCAAGTCTTGCAAACTAGCATCAGGAGGGTGAACCTGTTGACAAAACCGCCATGCTAGATGTCAGGGTCAGGCCTTGCAGATTCAGCAGCAAGGCTCCAGATGAGCAGTGTTGAGCAAGATTATCTAATTAAGAGTATACTGAATTAAGTTTTCTGCAGAATACTTTCTCAGGTGCTCATTGGCCTGTGGAGAAAAACTGCCTCAAAACGTCTGCCCCTTAGCTCTGAACTCCTGCTATCCCCTGAGCCAGAGGGGCCTGTCCCTGGGCCCAACAAGGCACCAGATTTTTCATTTCATTTTACAATTTAAATTATTTTAACTGCCTAAATACTGTGGGCAGAAGCTTCTGCTCTATTAAATGAGGCAAAGGCTACACTGCCTAGTACTTATATGCAGTCCAGCCAATTTAGAGACTTTGAAGACCCTCTAATGTCCCTATTCTGCAGGGACAGTCACAGATTTACAGAAGCCGTCCTGGTTTCTCATTCGATCCTGGAATGTCCTGCTTTTCCTTAGGATGTCCCTATTTTCATCGGAGAAATGTTGGAGGCTATGGAGTTATACAACCCGCCCCCCAAGTCAAGTTGATAAGTAACTATGCAACCTTTAGAAGACACCTGAAGACAGCCATGTATAGAGAATTTTTTTAATGGTTAATGTTTTATTATGCTTTTACATATGTTGGAAGCTGTCCAGAGTGGCTGGGGCAACCCAGTCAGATGGGCAGGGTATAAATAATAAAATTATTATGGAATAGGATGTCCCTATTTTCATTCCAGAAATGTTGAAGGGTATAACTTTATTGTATGTGCTAATTAAAGGTAAAGGTAAAGGTATCCCTGCCCGTATGGGCCAGTCTTGACAGACTCTGGGGTTGTGCGCCCATCTCACTCAAGAGGCCGGGGGCCAGCGCTGTCCGGAGACACTTCCGGGTCACGTGGCCAGTGTGACATTGCTGCATCTGGCGAGCCAGCGCAGCACACGGAAACGCCGTTTACCTTCCCGACAGTAAGCGGTCCCTATTTATCTACTTGCACCCAGGGGTGCTTTCGAACTGCTAGGTTGGCAGGCGCTGGGACCGAGCAACGGGAGCGCACCCCGCCGCAGGGATTCGAACCGCCGACCTTTCGATCGGCAAGCCCTAGGCGCTGAGGCTTTTACCCACATGGCCACCTGCGCCATGTGCTAATTAGGGGTGGGCAAATCTGACAGTCCCAGTTTCCCAATTTTCTTCATTTTTTCTAGTCTTAAATAAAGTTCTCCACATTTCTGCATTGGTCTGAGATATATATTAGGCTCATGAAAATTCATAAGCATTTTAAAGTGTAATTCTCCTAATATACCTCTGTTTGTATGCAATTGTGCCTAATAGACATTGTTTTGCTAGCGGTCTTCCTAATATAATAATTTATGTATGCTCTTTTCACAAATATATGCCTTTTTATGCAGCCTTTCCTCCATATGCATTTTTGTATCCCCCCCCCCCCCAAGATTCAGACAAGTGCACATTTCAAAGGAGAGTTAGGTTTTGAGTTGCATATTGTTCTCAGAAGTACAAATTAGGCAGATTCACATTAAGATGTGAACTGAACCAAATTGTCTCCCATCTCTGTGGCTGGATCGAGACACATCAAAGAAGCACAGTGGTATCTCTAGTTTAGAACTTAATTCGTTCCGGAGGTCCGTTCTTAACTAGAGGTGTGATTTCGCTAATGGGGCCTCTTGCTGCCGCTGCGCCACCAGCACACGATTTCCAGTCTCATCCTGGGGCAAAATTCTCAACTCAAGGTAACTCTTCCAGGTTAGTGGAGTTTATAATCTGAAGCGCTTGTAACACAAGGTACCACTGCATTTCAATTAAACGCGTTGTAAATTTAAATAGGGAAAACAGGTAGAGCAAAACGGGACTCCACAGCGCCATCAGGTGGCCAAATGTTACATTGCATATGTTGTTGTCATTTAGTTGTGTCCAACTCTTCGTGACCCCATGGGCCAGAGCACGCCAGGCACTTCTGTCTTCCACTGCCTCCCGCAGTTTGGTCAAACTCATGCTGGTAGCTTCGAGAACACTATCCAACCATCTCGTCCTCTGTCGTCCCCTTCTCCTTGCGCCCTCCATCTTTCCCAACATCAGGGTCTTTTCCAGGGAGTCTTCTCTTCTCATGAGGTGGTCAAAGTATTGGAGCCTCAGCTTCATGATCTGTCCTTCCAGTGACCACTCAGGGCTGATTTCCTTAAGAATGGATGTGTTTGATCTTCTTGCAGTCCATGGGACTCTCAAGAGTCTCCTCCAGCACCATAATTCAAAAGCATCCATTCTTTGGCGATCAGCCTTCTTTATGGTCCAGCTCTCACTTCCATACATCACTACCATAGTTTTTACTATACGGACCTTTGTTGGCAAGGTGATGTCTCTGCTTTTTAAGATGCTGTCTAGGTTTGCCATCGCCTTTCTCCCAAGGAGCAGGCGTCTTTTAATTTCGTGGCTGCTGTCACCATCTGCAGTGATCATGGAGCCCAAGAAAGTAAAATATCTTACTGCCTCCATTTCTTCCCCTTCTATTTGCCAGGAGGTGATGGGCCCAGTGGCCATGATCTTCGCTTTTTTGATGTTGAGCTTCAGACCATATTTTGCGCTCTCCTCTTTCACTCTCATTAAAAAGTTCTTTAATTCCTCCTCCCTTTCTTCCATCAAGGTTGTGTCATCTGCATATCTGAGGTTGTTGATATTTCTTCCGGTGATCTTAATTCCAGCTAGGGATTCATCCAGCCCAGCCTTTCGCATGATGAATTCTGCATATAAGTTAAATAAGCAGGGAGACAATATACAGCCTTGCCGTACTCCTTTCCCAATTTTGAACCAATCAGTTGTTCCATATCCAGTTCTAACTGTAGCTTCTTGTCCCACATAGAGATTTCTCAGGAGACAGATGAAGTGATGAGGCACTCCCATTTCTTTAAGAACTTGCCATAGTTTGCTGTGGTTGACCCATTCAAAGGCTTTTGCATAGTCAATGAAGGAGAAGTAGATGTCTTTCTGGAACTCTCTAGCTTTCTCCATAATCCAGTGCATGATTGCAATTTCGTCTCTGGTTCCTCTGCCTCTTCTAAATCCAGCTTGCACTTCTGGGAGTTCTCGGTCCACATACTGCTTAAGCCTTCCTTGTACCATTTTAAGCATAACCTTGCTAGCGTGTGAAATGAGTGCAATTGTGCGGTAGTTGGAGCATTCTTTGGCACTGTCCTTCTTTGGGATTGGGATGTAGACTGATACAACAGCTATAAATTGCTTTTCCTTTACCAATCTAGTTGAGTCCTGTGTGAGACCTGAGCCTATCCATGTTCAGTCCCCAAAGCCTGTTATAGTGAGCTTTTGGGTCTCTCTTGATTACACACACACACACACACACACACACACACACTATGCTGTGTTATTCTAAAGCAGCAATGCAGCAGCAAGCAAAGGCTCTAGCAGCCAAGTCAGCTGCTTGTGGCTGGAAAGCCAAACAGGATGTGTGTGACTGTTGCCATGGAAACAAAGGGGCAGTCCATTCTGTACTGAGCACCGGATGTTAGCTCAGTGTGTGTGTCATATGACCTGTACAGGATGTACATGGGTGGAGTTAGGAGTTTTCTCTCTGTTTGTTGAAGAGAGCAGACATGTTTTCTCTGCACTGAAGTGAAAGACAGGAATAAAAGCAATGTAGATTCATTTCTGTCTGTGTCTGATTCCCCTCCCTGGGGATATGCTGGAGAGCAGGGAGGAGGAGAGCAGTTGGTGTGTTTTTCTCACAGCCTGAGGAAAATCGCCGGAACGGACCTCGTGTGTTTTTCCTACCGGGAGTCGCCGGAGGGAGGTCGAAAGAATTCAGCCGGTGCCTGGAGAGATAGGCACATACCTCTGACCGAGCCTGAATTCTGACATTGGTAGCAGTTGATGGTTGCTACGATCCATGGGAGTCTGCATCAAGGAGACTATTTTCATCCCTCTCCATGGAAGCCTGAGATGGAGGCTGCTTCTCTGCAGCTAGAAGCTGACCAGAAGAAGCTGAAAGCCAAGCTACGGAGCCCAGGTATGAGATTTTCGGGCTTAAGAGTGTGAATGCAGATGGATTAATTCTCTGCTTCATGGGAGCAACGTTTGGGAAAAACAGCTCCGAGAGAGAAGAGTCTGCATTCCAAACATTCCTGTGGTTTTTCCTGTCCAAGGAAAGGAATGTGGTTGCTTAGCAACGCAGGCCAGTTTCAAGATAAGGGCTGGAAGTCAGGCTATGCCCAGATAGGCACAAACAGCTCGTGTTTTGACTAGGCCCTTACAAAGGAACTGTTGGAAGGGGACTTTCCAAGCCGCCAGTGTTATTGCTGCCAGGTGCACAGAGTGTAAACAAGCCAGCTATTGGATTTTAGAGGCTTGTGTTTGAGAGTCAATGCAAGGACTCAAAATGGATGTCAAGAAGGGAGTTTTGCCTTCTCCACCCCTTTTGACCAGTGACAATTATGCATCTTGGTCTATTAAGATGAAGGCCCTGCTGCAGAATCAGAGACTGTTTGAGGTGATTGAGAACCCCATCCCTGCAGCACCAACGCGTGCTTGGGAGTCACAGGATGTGAAGGCCAGAACCGCTATAATTCTGTGCGTGTCAGACTCTCAGCTTATTCATATACAAGATTTACAGCACGCGAAAGATGTTTGGGACACGCTGAGAAGGACACATCAGAGAGATGCAGGTTCTTCAGCGTTGCTGTATTTTGAAAAGCTGACTAACCTGAGGCTTGCGCCTGATGGAGATGTTCAAGCGCACCTGACGGAAATGAAATTTCTGCGTCAGCAGATGGTGGAACGTAATTTCCGTCTGCAGGAGGAAGTGTTTTGCTTCATGGTGATCAACAGCCTGAATCGGACTTACAAAACGGTTGCCAGTCAGCTGGGGTCTCTCCCAGCGCAAGATCTAACGTCGGACAGGGTCTTTGCCGTGGTTCTGAACGAACATGACAGACTTGCCGCCCTGGAAGTCAAGGACAGGGGGAGGGAAGAACGGAGTTCATACACCCCCACTGCTGTAGCTACTGGAGGAGACGCCGTAGCTTTGAACGTTGTCCGATGCCACAATTGTGGGCAGACTGGGCATCTTCAGCGGTACTGCAGGAAGCCACGTCAGAACAAAGGAGCCAAGGGGAGCTCCACGAAGTCTGAGGCGTCAGGCAGAAGTCATGCCAAGTCACAGGCGAAGCCTGCAAAGGCTTTGATGTCCCTAAAAGCCACACCACAAGTGGGGAATTCCTTCGTTTTAGACACGGGAGCGACGGTTCACATGACCCATCGCAGGGACTTGTTTTCGTCGTTTAAGAAGCAAAGCTTCGTTGTACAACAAGCCAACGGTCGAGAGCTGGAAGCCACCGGAATTGGGACTGTGTATCTTAAAAGTCTGAACTTGACTATAAACGATGTTTATTTGGTTCCAGAGTTGAAGTACAATCTGCTCAGCGTTTCGCAGATTGCCAAGAAGGGACTAAAACTGTCCTATGATGATCAACACTGCGAGATCTACAAAGATGGAGAGTTGTATCTTTCTGCCAAAGAGAAAGATGGACTGTATTTGTTGACTTTTGATCAAAGTGATTACATGGAATGTAATTCTTGTGATTCTAACATGATTTCTGTTGCAGGTGTAGCCAAGAAGAACGCCAAGCAGGTCACCTCGAGGGTTGACAAGGCATTTCAGCGGGTGTATGCTGATGTGATTGGTCCTTTAGCACCATCTAGAGGCAATGCAAAGTATTACCTAATATGTGTTGATTCTTTTACAGGTTTTGTCTGGATTTATCTTTTGGAGAGACCGAAAGAAGCCATAGAAAGGTTTAAAGAGTTTTGTGACAAAGTTAAAAATATGCATGATGCTGACATAGATTGTCTTTGCACAGATGAGAAGCCAATTTTTCTCTTACAGGATTTCCAGAGGTTCCTGAAGAAGAAAGGGATAAGACACAAAATTGCTAGTTCCGAAGAAGCTTGGAATAGATGTATCTGTGTTAGGGTGAACAAAGAATTGCAAAAGGGAATGCATGCGCAATTGCTTAGTTCGCATCTGCCACATGAGTACTGGGCTGAGTCACTAATGTCATATTGTTACACGTGGTTGAGAAAGGTTTCAAAAGACTTGGGATGTTCTCCTTTTGAGAAACTGTTCCACAGAAAGCCTTCTGTTGCCCATTTCAAGGTTTTTGGGTCTCATGTGAGAACAGAAGCTCCGGGTGGAGTAAAGAATGCCAGAGGCATTTTTGTGGGTTATGAAAAGGGTCTCTACAGAGTAATTTTGTCTGAATCTGGACAGGTGATTCTCACAAAATTCCTAGAGAGTGCTCCTGAACAGGAGCGAGTGATTGTTCACACATTTCCCACAGGTGATGATGATTCTGATTCTGATGATGATGAGTTTGATCTTATTGAGTTCAGTAGTACTGATGATGACAGCGATAGCTCAGACAGCTCAGTTGTCACAGTCATTGAGAAGAAATCTCACACAATGACTAGACCCTCAGAAGAGGAGGATGAACCACTGATTAAGCTTAGTACTGGTTCTTCAGAGAGTTCAGAGGCTAAACCAGAAAGCAAGGGAGAGCAGCACCTCTTACGTAGGTCTGAGAGAGCAACGAAGGGTGTACCACCCACGAGGTATTCAAAAGAGTTTGCCAACCAAGCTATTGCATGTGTTGCTGTTGTAAACGACCAAGGTCGAATTGAAGCTGTGTCTGAGTCAGAGACAAAGGCACAACAGAGAGTTGCTAACCAAGGTAATGCAGAAGCACTCATTCCTTGGAAGTCACACAACCAGAGAGGTACATTGGTAAAACCAGTGGCGGGTAGTTCCAAGGATGGAACTGAAACAACAGGGGAGTGTTATATGTATAACAACTGTTTGTTTTCTTCTCTGGATGACGCTTTGCTCGCTGCACGCATTGATACTTTAGGGGGAGTATGTTATTCTAAAGCAGCAATGCAGCAGCAAGCAAAGGCTCTAGCAGCCAAGTCAGCTGCTTGTGGCTGGAAAGCCAAACAGGATGTGTGTGACTGTTGCCATGGAAACAAAGGGGCAGTCCATTCTGTACTGAGCACCGGATGTTAGCTCAGTGTGTGTGTCATATGACCTGTACAGGATGTACATGGGTGGAGTTAGGAGTTTTCTCTCTGTTTGTTGAAGAGAGCAGACATGTTTTCTCTGCACTGAAGTGAAAGACAGGAATAAAAGCAATGTAGATTCATTTCTGTCTGTGTCTGATTCCCCTCCCTGGGGATATGCTGGAGAGCAGGGAGGAGGAGAGCAGTTGGTGTGTTTTTCTCACAGCCTGAGGAAAATCGCCGGAACGGACCTCGTGTGTTTTTCCTACCGGGAGTCGCCGGAGGGAGGTCGAAAGAATTCAGCCGGTGCCTGGAGAGATAGGCACATACCTCCGAGCCTGAATTCTAACATGCTGCAACATTTAATCAATTAATTGGTTAGATTATTCAACTAAAGAGGTGTTCCCAATTAATGGGGAGCCAGATTTTAAAGCAGGATTTTAAAAGAGGCACTCTACCATTTCTCACACAGAGATCTGTATCATTTGAAGACAAATAACATATGATAAATATATATATATACAAGGATTCATCAAACAATTGCCAAATACAGTAAGAAATAAGCCTGCTCCTACCTTCTAATGTTTTGGATAAGGATTGCAATAGTGATTAGTTGGTTGGCAAGCACTTTTGATTAAACACATAATATACAATACATTGTTGTTATGATTCATCAAAGTCTTGTAATTTAAACTGTTAGACTACTGGTATTTTGGTTTTCCCAAAGTGAATCAGCGGGTGAAGTTTGTGGAAGCATTTATACGTATTTAGAACTAGCCGGATTATGCAGGGGAACATAATCCCTGAGGAATGTATGCAGACAGGCAGGCCCTGGCGCACTTTGAAGGTTCTCTATAGGACAATAATGACGACAGAAATACCTCTTCAGACAATGAGAAATTGTGGATGTCAAAGGGATCTGTTGGTGGTGTCAACCAAAGCTCTCACCAGAAAGCACATGGTGGATATGGGTGGGTGCAGGCAGTGCTGGATTTATGTATAAGCTAAACAAGCTATAGCTTAGGGCCTCACTCTCTTGGGGCCCCAAAACTTTTTAAAATAAAAAACAACAACTGGATATACATTTCCAAAATATAAGATAAAAAAACAAATAAAATAAAACCTACATATAGCAACAGTGTTTTGTGTTATGTAGGCTCCTATGCTTTCTCGTGGCCAAGGGGCTTGAATAACTCAGAGAAGCTATGAGCTATGCCATGCAGGGCCACCCAAGATGGACAGGTCAGAGTGGAGAGTTTTGACCAAACGTGATCCACCTGGAGCAGGAACCGGCAAGCCACTCCATTATCCCTGCCAAGAAAACTCCATGGACAAAGACAACAGGCATAGAAAAGTTATGACGCTGGAAGATGAGCCCCTCAGGTCGGAAGACGTCCAACATGCTACTGAGGAAGAGCAGAGGACAAGTACAAGTAGATTCAGAGCTGATGAAGTGGCTGGGCCAAAGCCGAAAGGTCGCTCAGTTGCGGATATGCCTGGAAGCGAAAGGAAAGTCCAATGCTGTAAAGAAAAATATTGCATAGGAACCTGGAATGTAAGAACCATGAACCTGTGTAAGTTGGATGTGGTCAAAAATGAGATGGCTAGAATAAATATTGACATCCTGGGCATCAGTGAACTAAAATGGATGGGAATGGGCGAATTCAGTTCGGATGACCATCATATCTACTACTGTGGGCAAGAATTCAATGGAGTGGCCCTCATAGTCAACAAAAGAGTGGCGAAAGCTGTACTGGGATGCAATCTCAAAAATGATCGAATGATCTCCATACGAATCCAAGGCAGACATTTTAACACCACAGTAATCCAAGTTTATGCGCCAATTACTGGTGCAGAAGAAACTGAAATTGACCAATTCTATGAAGACTTACAACACCTTATAGAAATGACGCGAAAGAAGGATGTTCTTCTCATTGTAGGGGATTGGATTGCTAAAGTAGGGAATCAAGAGATAAAAGGAACAGCTGGCAAGTTTGGCCTTGGAGTTCAAAACGAAGCAGGGCAAAGGCTAATAGAGTTTTGCCAAGAGAACAAGCTGGTCATCACAAACACTCTTTTCCAACAACACAAGAGACAACTCTATACATGGACATCACCAGATGGGCAGCATCGAAATCAGATTGATTATATTCTCTGCAGCCAATGGAGAAGCTCTATACAGTCAGCAAAAACAAGACCTGGAGCTGACTGTGGCTCAGATCATCAGCTTCTTATAGCAAAATTCAAGCTTAAACTGAAGAAAGTAGAAAAAACCACTGGGCTGGTAAGATACAATCTAAATCAAATCCCTTATGAATACACAGTGGAAGTGAGGAACAGGTTTAACGATTTAGATTTGGTGGACAGAGTGCCTGAAGAACTATGGATGGAGGCTCGTAACATTATACAGGAGGCAGCAATGAAAACCATCCCAATGAAAAGGAAATGCAAGAAAGCAAAGTGGCTGTCCAATGAGGCCTTACAAATAGCGGGGGAGAGAAGGCAAGCAAAATGCGAGGGAGATAGTGAAAGATACAGGAAACTGAATGCAGATTTCCAAAAAATAGCAAGGAGAGACAAAAAGGCCTTCTTAAACGAGCAATGCAAAGAAATAGAGGAAAACAACAGAATGGGAAGAACCAGAGATCTGTTCAAGAAAATTGGAGATATGAAAGGAACATTTCGTACAAAGATTACCATAATAAAGGACAAAAGTGGTAAGGACCTAACAGAAGCAGAAGACATCAAGAAGAGGTGGCAAGAATACACAGAGGAATTATACCAGAAAGATATGGATGTCTCGTACACCCCTGGTAGTGTGGTTGCTGACCTTGAGCCAGACATCCTGGAGAGTGAAGTCAAATGGGCCTTAGAAAGCACTGCAAATAACAAGGCCAGTGGAAGTGATGATATTCCAGCTGAAATATTTAAAAATTTTAAAAGGTGATGCTGTTAAGGTGCTACACTCAATATGCCAGCAAGTTTGGAAAACTCAGCAGTGGCCAGAGGACTGGAGAAGATCAGTCTACATCCCAATCCCAAAGAAGGACAGTGCCAAAGAATGCTCCAACTATCGCACAATTGCACCCATTTCACACGCCAGCAAGGTTATGCTTTAAATTCTACAAGGCAGGCTTAAGCAGTATGTGGACCGAGAACTCCCAGAAGTGCAAGCTGAATTTCGAAGGGGCAGAGGAACCAGAGACCAAATTTCAACCATGCACTGGATTATGGAGAAAGCTAGAGAGTTCCAGAAAGACATCTACTTCTGCTTCATTGACTATGCAAAAGCCTTTGAATGGGTCAACCACAGCAAACTATGGCAAGTTCTTAAAGAAATGGGAGTGCCTGATTACCTCATCTGTCTCCTGAGAAATCTCTATGTGGGACAAGAAGCTACAGTTAGAACTGGATATGGAACAACTGATTGGTTCAAAATTGGGAAAGGAGTACGGGAAGGCTGTATATTATCTCTCCGCTGATTTAACTTATATGCAGAATTCATCATGCGAAAGGCTGGGCTGGATGAATCCCTAGCTGGAATTAAGATTGCCGGAAGAAATATCAACAACCTCAGATATGCAGATGACACAACCTTGATGGAAGAAAGGGAGGAGGAATTAAAGAACCTTTTAATGAGGGTGACAGAGGAGAGCGCAAAATATGGTCTGAAGCTCAACATCAAAAAAGCGAAGATCATGGCCACTGGGCCCATCACCTCCTGGCAAATAGAAGGAGAAGAAATGGAGGCAGTAAGATATTTTACTTTCTTGGGCTCCATGATCACTGCAGATGGTGACAGCAGCCACGAAATTAAAAGATGCCTGCTCCTTGGGAGAAAGGCGATGGCAAACCTAGACAGCATCTTAAAAAGCAGAGACATCACCTTGCCAACAAAGGTCCGTATAGTTAAAGCTATGATTTTCCCAGTAGTGATGTATGGAAGTGAGAGCTGGACCATAAAGAAGGCTGATTGCCGAAGAATGGATGCTTTTGAATTATGGTGCTGGAGGAGACTCTTGAGAGTCCCATGGACTGCAAGAAGATCAAACCTATCCATTCTTAAGGAAATCAGCCCTGAGTGCTCACTGGAAGGACAGATCATGAAGCTGAGGCTCCAATACTTTGGCCACCTCATGAGAAGAGAGGACTCCCTTGAAAAGACCCTGATGTTGGGAAAGATGGAGGGCACAAGGAGAAGGGGATGGCACAGGATGAGATGGTTGGACGGTGTTCTCGAAGCTACGACCATGAGTTTGACCAAGCTGCGGGAGGCAGTGGAAGACAGGAGTGCCTGGCGTGCTCTGGTCCATGCGGTCACGAAGAGTCGGACACGACTAAATGACTAAATAACAAACAACAAAGGCTCCTATGATGTAAGTCATGGGCCCCGCCTGCTAGGCTGCTCCTTAAAATATCACTGGTTTGCTCATTTCTAAATATAGGGTGCCTACATTCTGCATGGACTGGTTGCTATTAATATACTTCTTAATTGTATTTCAGTTCAACAATTACTTTGATAAAATACATATTTTGTTATGTGCAAATAGCTTTAGATACCTATTAAGTCCATCAATTACCACATAGCATATATTCAACACAAAAAAAGCAAAAATTTGTTGTTGACAAAGGAGAGCTGGACATATAAAGGGCCCCATTACCTTCAGTAGCTTAGGGCCTCATCAAACCTAAATCTGGCCCTGGGAGCAGTGTTGTCTGCAGCATCCCATCCAAGCTGACCTTTAGCTTGCGAGTTACAGGATGAGGCAGTCATGTAAATGCCACTCAAAGCACTCACAAGTTATGCAAACCAGGGTTTGTGCATAGCTGTCAACCTTCCCTTTTTTGTGGGAAATTCCCTTATTCCAGCGCCATTTCCCACTGCTTCCCGCTGCTATCCCAGATTGTTAGATATCCTGTAGACTGTCCCCGTAGACTCATCCCTTATTTTCGAGGCTGCTGATCCCTTATTTTCAAATCTGAAAGTTGACAGCTATGGGTTTGTATTGGATTGCATTAACTACAACTGGCCCATATTGGCACCTGATGCGAACTACAAAATGGTTCTTCCCTGTCCAGAGAAGAAGGGGTGAGTGATGATTTCCATCAGGAACAAGGGAGGAGGAAAATCTACACTGGGAACAAGGATGACTGGTGGTGGAATCAAATCAACTTTATCTGACAATTGAAAAGGCAATCAAAGTCCATTGTGGGGGTGTCTGTGCTCTAAATCATGCCAAGTGGGTTCAGAATCCAGGAGACCCCAGAGGGCACCCCCCAGGGGTGGGAGGAGACTAGCAGTGCCTCTTATTTGCTGAGAGGCTGTTTTAGAGGCGGGATTGGGGGGGGGGCTGCTGCTGTGGCGGTGGCAGATCTGGTCTCCAAGGAGTGCATTGGTCTCCAAGGAGTGCTCTCGCTGCCGAAAAGTTAGCAGCAGCAGGTGGTGCATTCTTTGGAGGTTGGATTTGATGCCCCTGTGGATCCTGCCACCTGAGGTGGTCACTTCCCATTGCCTTATGGGTGGGCCAACACTGGCATTTACTTCTGAAGCCCATGTTAGCGCTACTGGAAGTTTGCTGAGGCTGTTTAAAAAACTGTGGCATTCACCAGCTGAGCTGGTTGTGTGAATGGGCCTTACATTTCCATTGCTTCTGAAGTGAATATGTTTTAGTTTACATCTCATGTAAATACCCTCAAGAAAAAAAATTCTTCTTCTAATGAATCTCAGAAATGATGTTCACTGCAGAAGACACATGAGCCTGGAGATTCGGCTCAGAGTCAGAGCCACAAGTAGGATCGCCCCACCACAGTGCAATATGGAGCAAGCTTATTGGATTTCCATTTCATCATTGCATGCGCCAACAATGATTTCTTGAAGCCTGAAGTGGAAAACAAAATTGAAAGCACAAAAACATATGCAGATGAAATCTAGAGCCAGAGAAGCTTCTGCCAATGCTCGGCCACTTATGTATGCTCAGAAATATTTACTTAGGAATTCTTAATTAAATAAACCATCCAGTAGTGAGATCCTATTTCAGATGTGTCACAGTGCCACCACAAAATATATCAGCCACTCTGTATGTATGTGTATATATATATATATATGCACACATGCCATTGAAGAGTAGGTTTTCTCTTTATTCTGTTAACTAATTGACCTGGACTGCCCCTTCTGTTAATGGAATATGTGTGTGGCTAGCTTCCTTGTACCCAATCCATGCCTTGTACTCATTCTTTGCCCACAGTGATTGACGCTTTCTGACAGATAGAAGTAGCACCTCAGTAATCCTGCAAGAGCCCATTGTGTATACTAATGCACCAAAACTCAGTGACTATATAAGCAGACGTACAGATCCTGCTTCAAATGCCAGCAGCCTCTGGTGTGTCAGGATAGAGACCTTTCTCAGCCCTGCTGCCCGACAGATCCCTTGAACTGGAGATGACAAGAACTGAACCTGGGCCTTTCTGCATGTAAAGCATGTTTCCTCTCCATGTATTGGGGGGTTAGAGTGATCCAGAGGCATACCTGGGGGTTGGTGAAACCAGTGCCCACTGAGGGCGCGGGTGCAAAAATCAACCCAGAAATCAGCCTCTAGTTATGTGTGTAAGGTTGTGCGTTTAGAACTGGGAGCTGAGCAGTAGGAAAAATGGCAAGGCGGTATGAAGGTTGACTGCTGGAGACTATGGAGAGATATATGTGTGTGGCAGTGTGCCACCAGTGTTGCAGTGAGATCAAACATGAGAGGAGCTTCCCCTACTTCTTGCACCATGGCACAAAAGCGTGTGAATTTTTTCACCCTTCCTCCTCACCTCGCCTTCACTTCAGATGCTTTGAGTGCTTTGGTTGCATAAAATGTAGAAATGTACATTTCTAATGTAGCTATTGGAGTAAAGTGATTTGAGGGGCAGGAGGTGTCGATACAGTTCCTTGCCAAGGGTACCAGGGAGTTATCACAGACTGAGGTGAATTTGCAGGAATTGTTATGCAAGTCAACGTTTTCAAGGGTGGAAGGGATTTCTGTGCATCTTCCTTAAGATGGTTGAGTTGGTGGCAAGGAAAAATAAAACAAAACGTGGCATCCCCTTTATTTCTAAGTACCTCTTTTCTTGGTGTTATTTACATTTTTGTTGTGCTGCTGTTTATGATTGCCATTCCAGCAGCTATAAGAACTATATTCCACTTTATGCAGCCACTGGGATACACCAGTATTCCCTGAACAGGTCATTTAGGCTTGTTGGGAATAATTTGAATTCAGCCAAATGTAAACCAATATTCCCAATGGGTAAGACATAAAACATGAGTTGAAATGGTGCATTTTCAAATAATCTCAGGGACATGAGCAACTAGCAACTTAGCTGTAGCTTCCTGGCATGGAGACACACCCCTCGTGATTATAATGTACATAACTGTGTAAGGTATAAATATGAGAAAACTGGCCCTAAGAAGGCATTTAAGTCATCCTGAGCACAGAATCAGCATCTCTTCCCCTTCCTTCGTGCTGTAAGTAAGATTTAAATGCCTCTCTAGTGTTGTAGTAGAACCTTAACATTAGATCCTCCATCCCCATATCAGCAGAGAACATCTCTTTGTTATTTTGAAACTAAATGTACATAGTCTATAATTCCATAAACTATTAACTGGGGATGGAATTTATATATCCTATGCAGTATTAAATCACATAGTAACCTGAATCCAATGAATCCGAATTTTTATATATTAAAAATATTATAATATGTTTCAGGCCCGTCGACTCTGCAAAGATATTGTGGGGGCTGACGCTCAGCTTCCATGACCAGTGGCTCTTCCACTTCCTCCACCTTCTGCCACCGAAACGGGTCAGGGGCTGCTTCCCCTATGTGGCAGAAGAAGGAGGAGCCTCCATACCCCTGGCTCACGCAACTGCACGAAGCCAGGATGCCGCACATGACAGCATCACATCCGGGCGACACGGCCAGATGAACATTGAGGGGGCTCGCCCCCCACTAACAAATATTGGCGGAGCTCAAAGGGGTTCAGCCCCACAGAGTCTGCACTCCTGATGTGCTCCTACATTCTGGCACAAAGAGTTATTTCAATTAATTAATTCTTTATCCCACCATTCAACCAAATTGAATTCTCAAAGCACCCTAGATTGAGCTGGTTAGCCAAACTGAATAAAATCTCAATATTTTAACAAGGAGAGCCAAGCCAGCAGATGGGGAATGGTTAGAGCATGCCCAGAAGGGAACCTTGCCCAATGGGGGGGAGAGAAGATTGTTGCAGGGGGGAAACTCTCTGTGGGTTCTACCGTAGGCCACCATATTTTGTCTATCTTTGTGGGGAAATGTCACTCTTATATTGCTGGGCTTTTTGTAAATGTGGTTGGGTGGGTGGGGGAACACAGAAAATTGAGAGAAATCTCGTTGTTGACCCCTCAAGCAACCTGTGATATTTCCACATTTTTTTTAAAAAAAGGCTCCATGTGATTTGCCATGGGGAGAAGCCAGGCTAAAACCTTTTTGCTTAACATGTTTAGTAATGTGGGGGGGAGGGACGCAGGTGGCGCTGTGGGTTAAAGCCTCAGCGCCTAGGACTTGCCGATCGAAAGGTCGGCGGTTCGAATCCCTGCGGCGGGGTGCGCTCCCGCTGCTCGGTCCCAGCGCCTGCCAACCTAGCAGTTCGAAAGCACCTCCGGGTGCAAGTAGATAAATAGGGACCGCTTACCAGCGGGAAGCTAAACGGCGTTTCCGTGTGCAGCTCTGGCTCGCCAGAGCAGTGATGTCACGCTGGCCACGTGACCCGGAAGTGTCTCCGGACAGCGCTGGCCCCTGGCCTCTTGAGTGAGATGGGCGCACAACCCCAGAGTCTGTCAAGACTGGCCCGTATGGGCAGGGGTACCTTTACCTTTACCTTTACCTAATGTGGGGGGGGGGGTGGCATCCAGAGGTGTAGTTACCCCAGTTGCATTTTGAATTGGTACATTCCATCAAGAGCCATACAATGTGGAATTTGGCTCCAATTCAAGTAAGTAACTAATAAAATCTGGAGTTACTTCAACTTTTGTTTTAGGTCAACTTCTGTTTACAACACTAAAAAGATTAGGGACTGGTCATTAGTTCAGTTGATGATAAACCAAATAGCTCTCTACTTTTCCCCAGTCACTTATTGCTACTGATACCCAAGCTATGCTGTATAGCTTAGTCTGATGCTTTTATGCAGTGTAATCTGGTCACACATGGCACTAGAAGTCTTGATAAAACATGGCATTCAGGATTTCCTCTGATAAAAAAGGATATTGCACTGTGAGGAAAGATTAAATAGGTGCCAGTGCCAAAATACAGCACATTAATTTGTTTTTCAGCTGCTATGAAGCAAAAACACCCTCAAATCCAGCTGCAGATGTAGCTCACAATATGCCAAGACCTAAATGTGCAACATACCACATTAGAATGTGTGACAAACAAAATGAGGAAGCATGCAAGGAATAGCTCAAGAGGAAGCCTGAAATTGTTAGGCACATTTATTTAATATAAATAAAGAATTTTCCAAACCTCAGTCTCATGACTCAGCATTTCTGCTGGCAGTCATTTATGGCAACCACTTAAGAGTGAGATAAAAGCAAAGCTGGAGGATATATTGGTAAGGCTGAGCCAAAAGAGGACTAAGACCCAACCCCCAACAGCAGCTATATATTTTTAAAGGAACCAAATGCCTTATATTTTGTATATATTTGTCTGATATTTTCTAGCACTGTAAGAATCTAAAGTTAGAACACAGTGAATAGTTGTAAAGGTGGGCAGGTTTGCATGGGAGCAGGTGGTCATTTGGGCACCCTGAGCCCAGACCACCTCAGGCTTAAAGGACAGGCC
This sequence comes from Podarcis cretensis, assembly GCF_951804945.1. Lineage (NCBI taxonomy): Eukaryota > Metazoa > Chordata > Lepidosauria > Squamata > Lacertidae > Podarcis > Podarcis cretensis. The sequence continues at coordinate 2,744,578 of NC_137174.1, forward strand.
AATTGGAAGCCAAGGACATTTATTGTCTAAGGACAGGTGCTTGCATGCTGCCTTGTGAGGATGCATGTGAAGCTTGCATTTTGAGCAAATAGGACATGGAATTATCGCGCAAAGCCACAGGTACCTATTCTATATACACAAATTTCTTCTTTGGATGGCAGCTTCCTACTCTACAGCAGCACCTTCCGAGCCATGCCTTGCCTGGATCTCTGCATTCCATTGTGGTTTTGTACATGAGCCATCATGAAGCATACTCTGTTGGCATTCATGATTAAGTGAGTTGATCAGCAAATATTATTTTTGTATTATGTTAGTCACTGAGAATGGCATTGCAATAATGCTTTGTATGGGACTGTAATGCTTTGGAATTTGATTGGATTGCCTGTAAAATAAGCGCAAAATTTATTCTCCCTCTGATCACTGAAATCACCCAGAAAGCTAAGAGCCTAAGCTCTGAATCATAGAAGCCCTGGGGGGGTTTCAAGAGCCACTGCTATGAACTCTCTAGTTTGTGTAAATTTTCTCAGTTATGACAAGTACTTTAATTGCTATAAAGCAGTATATCAGTATATTATTGTCAAGAAACAGGGATAGCCTTATAAACTTCCTACATCACCAGGACCATAGCACTTTTCAGGGAATGTCAGTTCCATTTCAGATACAGATGTGAGAGATGCTACACAACAGTCATACATGGACATTCATCACTGCATTCCTTCATTCAATCCATTCATTCATGGACTGCAGCATCAAATGGTGGCTTCTATATGTGAATAAGCCATTGCAGAACATGAAGGTAAGCTGGCTTCTATACATGGGGCAGAATCAGGTAGTAGAGACTTAACATTGGTAGAATGGTCTGCACCACTTCAGACTGCAGGTGTGTGGTCATATTCTTTCAAGTCTCCCTTTTGTTAAACAGCCTTCCTGTATAGCAGGGAGGAGAGTGACCTATGGCCTTCACTCTTGAGATGCTAAACTTTGACTTCTGGGGAGGATTTTTTGGTCTGTTTTATGTAGGGGAACAGTAAAAATGTAATTGCTCCCTCCATGCATGGTACAGAGTGGGACAGTCTGTTCTACCATCTCAAGCCTCTGTCACCTGATTCTGTTCCATGTGTAGATCCAGCCCTGGAAGTTTCATGTTGCTTCATGTACTCCTTCTGTTTTTAAATTATTCTTTTTGTAAGCTACTTTGAGTGACTGCTATTGGAAGGGTGGTATAGATATAAATAAAGACAATTCTCTCAGTGGAGCCAGTTCACACATTCAGCTATGGGACATCAAGAGATGTGCATACACAGTGTGAAGCAGCTTGATTGTTGGGCTCAGTAAGTGTGAAGCTACACAGAAGCATGTATGGCCATGGAAGGAGGAAAAGTATAAGAGGGACAAAAGAAGCTGCCTTAAATTGAAACAGATAATTGGTCCATCTAGCCTAGTATCTGGTCCTCTGAGGTCTCAGGTAGGCATGTTTCTGCTACTGAAGAGTTTTTAACTGGAGGGATTTTGAATATGAGCTGGGGATGGGACCCAACCTTCTGTCTGAAAAGTGTATGGTCAGTCACTGATGTCTTAGGTCGCCTATAGTGAAAGTAGCAAGGATAATAAAGAGAGCCTAGTGGACCCTAAGATGGGTTTGAAGCAAGAATGGATGAGCATCAGCTGATCAAATGATCAGAGATTAGGTCACATGAACTGTTGTGAAAGAATGGAAGCCAGGACCTCCAGCAGGAAGCATCTGTGGAAATAGAGGACCTATTCACTCCTCCAAGTCATAGACAATGCTTCATCATGACTGTGCCATCCTGGAGTGGTTTCCAACAATACACAAAGTACAATAATATATACAACATAACAAAAATTAAAAGCAGCACAATTAATAAAACCAACAATAGAGCAACAGCATGAAAACAATTAAGCCTGGCTGCAGGAGGCCCTGTTTGGTCACAGCAAGTGCCAGGACCAGGCCTGATCAATTTGAATCCTTAACAGGTCCAAGAATTCCAGAATCCAATGTAACAATGAGCATGTTAATATTCTGTTTGCATTTCTTTAATGCCTGGGAAAGGGAACTTCTGCTGCTGGGAAAGGGAACTTCAAAATTGATATGGTTATTCCCTATAACATTTCAACACTTGCATTTGCACAGTTCACTGTACCAATATACAAGGGCTCCCAGACTGGCTAAGGACTCCACTACTTTCAACGCTCCCATTATCACTTTCCACAAAGCACAAGGAAGCTTAGAGGTTGCATAAAACATCCCTCAAGTTCACATCACACACCTTGTCTCTACCTGGCTAAGGTGTCCGTCAAGGATGCCTTGCTCTAAAGCACAACCTTGAAAATGGCATTACATATATTGTATTGTGTTTCAGTCTCTGCTGCAAGCTTTTTCTCTTCTTTTATTTGCTGCATGTAGTTAATGGATGGTGGACTTGCAGCACTGGTGCCATGAATGGTGTGGGCAGTGAGAGTACCCATGACTCATATCTAGTGAAAAACCTTATCTGATATAATGCTGAATAAAGACATTCCATCTAAACAAAAAGTTGTCCTGTCTGATGTTCTGTTCTCTCAAATTTGTTAGTTTAGCCAACAACATCTGTTGTACCACTCTGTAATGGATGAGAAGTCATCAGATCCCCATTAGTTTCAATGGGTCAGCTCTGAGTAAAACTTAGTTGAATACCACTCCTACTATTCCAGCTTCCTCTCCAACACTGTGGTGCTGTTTGACCTTCAGCTCTGGATATTAGAATGGAAAGCACTGGAAGGCTCATAGGGGCTGCCTATGTATTGCAGTGCAGATGTTGCATTTTATGAAATGAACTCCCTATGGAGATCTGGTGACCACTGACTATGAGGGGCTTTCACAGACAATTAAAGGCCTTTTAGTTTTCTACAGCATTTCTTGACTATTGAGTACTTTATTGATTCTGGTTGCTTTAGTTCTTGAAATTATATGACTATATGGATGTTCTGTTCTTTATTGTAATGGTTTCATGTACATTACGAACTGCTTTGAGATAAGTGAAAAGCAGTATATAAGTTTTTTAAAATAATAAATAAAGCAGTACAATCTCTTGCTCTGGTGTTAAAGCCATAGCTTAGTCCTCCTGGTTCATTTTGAAGCACAATTTGTTTCCAGCAGAGCTCAGCTCCCCTTTGCTAAGGGCATTGCAGCCTCAAAACTGTTTATCACTGAGATAGCATACTGCAGAAGACAAAAACTTTAATGAAAATTGCAAGCGTGTCTGCTGCAGTTATTGAAAATGTTTCTTTTACTCTGTCTAAACGTTTGAGACACTTCTGTGAAAAGTTCCAGACCGTTTTCCAGGTCTGAAAAACCTGACTCTGAAATTTGTGCTTGCAGGCTCCTATTAATCATTCATCACCTCATGTTTATAATAATGAGCGTGAATGTTGGTTGAATAAAGTCATTCCCTACTTTTTATGTTGTGGTTTAAAATTAGAAAGGGATGAACTGGCTTGAAAGCATTCTGCAGCGAGGCGAGCCAGTGCCCACTAAACTTAATCTGCCCTTCAGTTAGCAAGATTTCCAAAAATCCAAATCAGATTTTTAATATCTATTTCTCACATCTCCTCGTTGCCTCGTATGATCACAGGCAGAAGCTGGAAGTGCCAACGTTTTGTAAGACAGATTGCACATGTGGTAACTCTGGCCCAAGCAAAACCAGGCATTACCGAAAGTCATGCAAGGTTTCCAGCCCCACTGCCAGACCAAAGAGGTTGGGATAAGTGTGCGTAATTATAGGAGCCCCCTTCCAGCCCTTTTGCTCTTAGCCAGTTGCCTTGTCCAGCATGCTATGCTATCAAGGAAATGGAATTAATGGCTTCCATTAGCTCTAATGCTTCTTCTCTGCTTTTCTTTAGAGCTTTGTCATCTGTGGTGGCTTTAGGAGCAAACATAATCTGCAACAAAATCCCAGGCTTGGCCCCTCGGCAGCGAGCAATCTGCCAGAGCCGTCCTGATGCCATCATAGTGATCGGAGAAGGGGCCCAGATGGGGATCAATGAATGCCAGTACCAGTTCCGATATGGCAGGTGGAACTGCTCAGCCCTGGGAGAGAAAACAGTCTTTGGTCAAGAGCTTCGAGTAGGTAAGGGATTCCTTCAAGTAATGTTGAAGAGGAAAAGCATATTAACAGGCATATAATAGATGTCAAATGTAATTATCATCCTCAATAGATCAGATAACCTATCTCTCTCTCTCTCTCTCTCTCTCTCTCTCTCTCTCTCTCTCTCTCTCTCTTTTTTTCTACATGTTAATGTGGCAAGTCAAATGTCAATATATTGGCACAGATTAATGAAACCAAGTGGCATAACTCTTGCACGTATGCAACGTGGAACCTTAGTAACCCTGTTTTAAATTGTGTGAGGCATTTCCCCTTTACCCCAGAAAGCTCTTCAGTACTGTGTAGTTCCTAGCGCCTGTTCCCCCCTCTTAGAATCCTAGAAAGGGCATCAATTCATATGTAGATTAGAAATATTCATTCATGTGAATTGGCCCTGCATCCTCCACTATGCTGTATTAGTAGTGATCCGCAAGTCTCTTGGGCTCATTTTGAAATTGGAACTGGTAACTGACTGGACTGCATCCTTAGAATTGCCACAGACATTTTTAAAAATGAATTTGGAGCAAATTTTCGGGTTCCATATTGGAGCCAATGATGGGGAAGGGTTTTCTTCTTTTTTGTGTGTGTTGGTAATATGCTGGTAGCATGTGAACATGGACCTAATATTGTACTAGTATGGAAAACGACTGTGTTTGCTGGAAGATGATGGTCTTCACATTCAAAGTTTCAGGGTGAACAACTGTCAATTGTATCTCTGGTAAGAATTGGGCTTTTTCCATCCCTAAACTACATTAACCAAAATATTCACCAAGTTCGTGAACTTGTTCAGTGAACCTGGGGAACTCCCAAAAATGTCTGATTCTGATTGATGTGGTGCTTGGTGGCTTTTTATGGTTTAAACCAAACTCAGACTAAACATGGCCATTTCAGCTGTGTTTTGCTTTGGGATTGTAGGCTCATCTGAAGCCAAAGCAGAAGGTTAAGTAGAGGGGTAAGAAACCACAAGAATAATAATAGCTTGGGAAAGGGGACTCTTGAACACCTTCAGAGGAATGTAGGATCTGCAGATTTTCAGTAATTTATGATTAAAAGACTGATTGAATAATTTAAGGGTTAGACCCTGATCTGCTCCTGTGATAACAGACTGCTTTAAGTCAGGGGTGATAACTCTTAGTTTGGGGGCCTAATCTCTGCCCCACAAGCATTTTTTTCTGCCTTCCCCAAGACCCCACAGATTTTGGCAGAAGTGGAAAAGAAAAGAAAAAGAAAGTCAACTCAGTGTTGGGGTGGGCAGAACCCAGTGCACTGATGGGGATGCAAACCAGCCCCCCCCCTCCCAAATTACGTGAGTGAACAGGGCGCAATAATCGCCACAGCTCAGCTGAGGAAGTGGGGCTGTGTGCTCACATATGTCTGCCTGGTGTACTCTCTCTGTGTGTGGGGGTGTGTGGTCTTGTGGGCCTCAGAGTGTTGGCCAAGGTTGACTATAGTCCCTGGGTCAAAAAGCATTAGCCACTGCTACCTTAAGTCTATTTATCATCTGGGAAGCCAGCAGAATAGTGACCATGGTTTAGTGGCAATGGACATCAGCTGCATGCAGGTCTCTTCAGTCTCTGGCAAAGACCTCCACCAAAGACCATGTGGAGCTTTGATGAACCCATAATCAGAGCTTGGTAAATGCCAATAAAGGAATTAAAATTCTGCATACAGGCAAATCAAGCTTTGTGTCAAGGAAATTCTGCGAACCGTGCAAATTATGCACTCAACAAATGTGCTCCCCCCATTTTACGTAAATGTGTGTGGCGTATTTTATTATTTTCATATATATTTTTCTAATTTTGGGACAGGACAATGAGGTGCTGCCCCCTTTGCCTTTGAGGTTATAGCAAGCATCGCTCATATATTTTGGATAGCAACTCCAGGTCTCCTCTCCCACACCCTCCACAAGCAGCATGTAATCAGAAACAACACAACAACATCAACCATTCAGGCCACATGTTTGCTCCCCACACTCATCCCTTCCCTGTCTCCACAATCAGCAGCCCACAAAGTGAACTAAGCTCAGAGAAATAGGATGGCACTGCATTATGCATTTCAGAAAAGAAATGGAGGCGTGAGTCTGTTGTTTTGGTGGTTTCCAGGCAACTTGAGTAATGTCTAGTTCTGGCCTTTCAAATCTAGCTTCACAGCCATTAGGTCAGAAACTTGCTTTTAAAAAAAAAAGCTAAGATTTTATGGATGCTGAATTCAGTACTGAATACAGCATTCTGAACTTTTTCTATGCACCACAGAATACACCCAGGATGCAAAGATAGCATTTCTAGTATCCTTGTGATATGGTTCAAATTATTAGAGTCAGAAAGAAATCCTGAACCAATTCAGACCCCTTTTTGGTTAATGTGAAACACTCTTCTTATTATTATTACTTTTATTCATTTTTTTTGTTATTTTTTCTCATACTGTCATTTTGTCATATTATTGGCACTGTTATTTAACTATTTGGTTACTGTTAATGTCAGGTTGATGGTATGTTTATTATAAAACATCTGTATATTTATTATGGGAAAATCTATATTGATATATTTGTTTTTACTCCAGTAATTGGGGGTATGGGGTGTGGGAGTGAGATATGAAGAATGGAAGCTCAAAATAATCTGGAAGATAATAAAGAGAAGAAATTAGGGAATTTTAAACACAGTACAGAGGAGTGCTAAACTTTACCTCATCAGAAAGGAGGGGTGATGTTTGTTACAGGCTGATTTGTGTATGCCTATCGCGTGAAGGTGGTAATATCACATAAACGTGCGAATTATAGTCGTAATCCATGTAAGGCACAGGTGGGCAACCCACACCTGGAAGGGGGGTGTAACAGATGTGGACATAAGCACTAAAGAAGTCTTAAAGCAATTTACCACCAAGTAAAATAAAATAAAATACAATAATAAAATTTCACTAACATATTAAAAGCAGATTTACCAATACAGCCATATTGTTGGTGCTGCCCAAACATCTCAAAAAACAAAAGTGTGCCAAAACAATGACAGATTTGGTGCAAGGCAGGGAACCCTGAGGGGCGACGACAGAGGAGGCTATGCAGAGAAGAGCCCCAGATGGCAAGATCAGGGTCCAGGAAGGTTCATATGGGGAAGGGTGGTCCACGAGAGAGAATGAGTGAGTGAGTGAGTGAGTGAGTGAGTGAGTGAGCGAGCGAGTGAGTGAGCGAGTGAGCGAGTGAGTGAGAATGCTCCACTCACTGCCGCCCCCGCCCCCGCCCCTGCCCCCGCAGCACGCGGCCCCCATACAGCCTCTCATCACTGCATCTGGCCCTTGAAGGCACACAGGTTGCTCCCTGATGCAAAGTTTCCCATGAAAGCAAATAGGAACTTTAAGAAGGGGGACATTTTTCACACACAGTGCCATGCTTCTGATATGAATTTCATGCACAAGGATGCAGGAAACTTGGTCATGGATCTCTTGTCTTCATGTCTAATTTGTCCCCAGTGAGAAAGAGGTAGGTTGAAGCACACAAGGACCAGCCATATAAATATATTTTCATACCCTCCAACATTTCTCAGATGAAAATAAGGGCGTTCTATTCTACACCAGGAAGCTTTTCCCGCAGTTGATCTTGCTGCACACATAGACATCATGTATGGTACATCTGTCACCTTGAGCCAGTTGCAACCTCTCCACCGAACCTACCTCACAGGATTGTTGTAAAGAGAAAATGTGTGAGGGAAGGGATCATGTACAACATCTTCCACAGATAAATGGAATGAAATAAATTTTTAGCTGTAAGCTGCCTTGAGTCAGGGGAAAAGGTGGGCAGCAGCAGCAGCAGCGACAGAAACTGTGAAAATGAGCAGGAACATACCAAAGAGTAAACTGAGTGAATTCTTACTTACTTCTGAGTAAAAAGGCTTAGTATTGCAGTGTAAGGCTACCATAAAGGAATAAACACTCCATGCATTTCCTTGAAAAATTGCTGGCTGTTGAAGCATTGCAATTAAATAATTTAAAGTGTTGGTGACATTTTCCTTCAAAATTATAAGAAGGGCTGCCAGAATAGTGCTGACAGCTTCACTATTTCCTTTCATTTGATGCATGTACCTTTTTGCAGTATAAACAGGACTCCATTTGTGCACCCACACCTACACAGCAAAGTCTCTTCTGGTGGGGGGGGGCATGCATCTGATCCCTCCATCACTTTTAATTGTTCTCTGAGAAGTGGAGGGAAGGAAAAAGGGAAACAGGGACATTCCAGGATCAAATCAGAAACTGAGATGGCTTCTGTAATTCTGAAACTATTTCTGGAAAATTGGGACCCTTGGAGGGTTTTCATTTTGAAGGCAGAAAAAAGATCAGTAATTCTGCTTTAAAGAGAAGTCGTCAGATGGTGGCAAGCTCTTCACTCTCCTCCCACCAGATGCCACCCTTGAGTTCTAATGTGCTGCCCCTCTTTGCATCAGGTTCTGAGCCTCAGGAAACTTAACATGTCTAATTCATGTACCAGAGAGAGAAACTCTTAAGACACGTTTGTGCCTGTGCTGCAAGGAGAAGAGGCAGGGTTCAGCCACAGAGCACATGCTTTATACATACAGAATCCCCTCTCCAATCTGTGGCATCTTTAGGTCAAGTCAAAGCAGATGGTCAGTAGCAAGGCTGAAATAGAGAAGACAATGGAAATTATTGGATCTCTAAATTTTGGGCAATAACTGGGAAAGGTCTGTCCAGATCAAATGTTGGTTATGTTTAGAGAGTAGAAGATTAAGGAGAGCCCATGACAATGTCTTCAAAAGCCTGGTGGGCATTTCATGCAAATGGTTGAACAGGTTTCTTCATTGTTGCTCCAGAGGGCAGGACTAGAGCCAAAGGGTGGAAATTGCAGGGAAGCAGTTCTTCACTAAACATGAAAAGGAACCTTCTAACAACATGAACTGGTCAACTGTGAAAGAGAATTGCCTTGAGAACTGGTGGCTTCCCCTTTGCAGAAGGCATTTAAGCACATGTTCATGGCTCAAGGATGATGTGGTTTCATCCTGCTTTGCAGGTTCTTCATTGAGTTTGAACTAGATCAGTGGAGGTCAGAAGCTGGATCACAATTTACTCTTGTGCTTTGAAGTAAACTGGCAAGGATTTCTGACAGCATTTTTATGTTGTGAACTGCCCCAAGACCTGCGGATAAAGGGTGGTACACAAATTAAACAAACAAACAAACAAAGCAACCTGTCTCCTGTATAACAATAATAACATAAAAATGACATACACACCATGCAACAAACAAACAAAGAAAGTTTGCAGGGGAGAAGCTAACCAGGAGTGGCCTTTGTGTGGCAGGATTGTGACCTCAGTTCAGCTCTGGTGCTCTAAACAAATTCCTGGGCTCAAAATTATTTCATTTGAAACATCTACCCTATGCACCAGGCTCTGGTCGATGGGTTTCAAGGATCCAGTAACAAAACAAAAACAAAGTAGATCTCCGAAGACTGAAGCCTGCCCACCCTTGGACTAGATTATCTCATAAATAACCCTTCCAACTCTATGATTTTATGAGACCCTGGTGTCCAGGGTAGGCAGTTAACTCTTTCCCTCAGCTCATGTTCCTGACAAAAATGCTCCTTCCCAAACTGTCCTTTATGCTGTTACGGAAAATAAGAGTGCAAAATAAAAGGACACCTGGGGTGGGGGTGGGGCTTACACTATAATGGCATTACATGGTATCAAAATGAATACAAACTGGGATGTAAGCATGTATCTTTTACCAATAGAGCCTATTTTCAGCTTCTGAAAGAGCCACTAAGTCAGACTATGTCTAAAGATACCAATTATCCAAATATGTGTGTCAGGAAGGATGGCTGTTGGAATTATTTCAGCCCCATGACATCAGGCCCGGGTAGCCAGCAAGCTGGGGCGATGCTAAGAGGCACCGTCGGAAAGAGCTGCAAAGTGCTGCTGCTGTTTAGCTGTCCTTGAAGCAGTAAATCAGCAGAAAGCAATACATGCTGTGGAATTCCAGCTTTATCATCAGGCAGCCTGGAAGCAGGGAAAAACCAACAACAAGGTTTCTTATGGAGAAAAGAGACGCTATCTAAAGATTATCTTGGCTCTGGTGAGATAAGAAAAAGAGGGAGAGTATTGTTACTGCTAAGAAAGCAAAAGATGATAGATAATGAGAAGCTCAGTTTGTTATATGCATATCTTAAGGCCACAGTTGTAACCCTGCTTACCTGGAAGTAACCCCCTCCCCTTTGATTTCATTAGGACTTACTTCTGAGTAGACATCGTTCAGATTGTGCTGTGAGACACCCCAAGAAGAATTCCTTCCTTCAAGCTATAACTAGTAGTATTGGATGGTCAGAGGTGCCTGATTGGAGGGTGGCACACATTGTGTGTGTGTGATGTCACATGCATGATGCGTGAGTGACGTCTCATCTTCTGGAGAAGGCCAAGCACTCTGGAAGAGTTGGCCATTGAAGCTGGGACACACAATGTGCGATGTGTGTGACACCGCATGCATAAGGTGCACACCAGGCTCCCTCAGCATTCAGGGGTCCTGGCCCCTTTCCAACAGAGATTGATGGGGGTGGTGACAAAATGGCCCCCTAGAGTTGGTGCACTTGTGGATGGTGGAGATTCAAATGTCGGTCAAGCAAATGGTAAATATGTGTGTGTCGTGAATTAAGTAGAGAGTACCAGAAATGCAAACACACCAAATCTAATGTGATTCTACAAGATAAGCCTCACCCCACCCTGAAAAGGCCCAAGATAAAATAAATGGAATTCTAAAAATTCTACCTGGAATTCTCTTCTTAATTATTATTAAATAAAATCATCTATAATTGGCCACATTTGTACCTTATGGGCAGTGCTCTCAAAATTACTATGCAGTGTACATTAGGTTGAGAGTTTCTGACTAGTTCATGCTTAGCTAATGAATTTCATAAATAAGTGGGGGTCTGAACTCAGGTGTCCCTTGTTATAGTCAAACACTATATCCAGGCAGGCACGTCACTGAATATTCTGTCATAGATTGATATCTGCATTTGGTATTACATGAGATTTAATTTCAAATTTTGATGATGTTGAATATGCAATAGTATTTCACTTATTACTGTAATTGATAGCTGACATATACAATGCTACGGAGTATCTGATAGCATCTGATTGGCATGCAATGGTTTTTAGCATTGGACCATTTATACAGTGGTACTTCAGGTTAAGTACTTAATTCGTTTCGGAGGTCCGTACTTAACCTGAAACTATTCTTAACCTGAAGCACCACTTTAGCTAATGGGGCCTCCTGCTGCTGCTGTGCCACCGGAGCACGATTTCTGTTCTTATCCTGAAGCAAAGTTCTTAACCTGAAGCACTATTTCTGGGTTAGCGGAGTGTGTAACTTGAAGCGTATGTAACCTGAGGTACCACTGTATAAGGTTTCATGTTTGATACCTGACAAATTCAAAAGCAAGCAAAGCAATAACAACTAGACTAACACTTCAGAACTTACTGGGGAGTAAGTCTAAGTGATCTCAATGGAGCTTACTTCTGAGTAGGCATAGGAATGCTGTCTGAAGCACTTTAGAGTCAGTTGCAAGTGTTAAATGTCTTACCATTTTAAGTTCAGCAAAACATTTTTAGTTCTGTATTTAGCTTTTTAAACCACTGCAATTTTGTTTAAAGGGCCTTGAAAGGCAACAGCCTAAATCAGCCTTCACCAACCTAGTGCCCTCCAGATGTTTGGGGCTTCAGCTTTCATCAGCCCATGTCACTCAGGTTGATGGGAATCATAATCTGTGGAGGTCACCAAGGTGGAGAAGGCTGGTCTAGACATATGACTTACTTAATAAATCCCTGGATCCAAGAACATTGTGAGGTTTCTATTGTGAAGTATAAGAGCTAAAACAAAACCCTCCTCTTTAGTCTAGTTAGACACATGCCAGATAGTTGTCAGATTTCCTCAAATACCTTGTTCAGCCCTTTTGCAGCTAATTATGCCAAACTCTCTTCTGAACTCTAGAAGATGAAAAATGTTTGCCTTCAGCACTTTACTGTGTTCTGACATGAATTGAAGCTGCAAGAGCCAGCTGAGCAAAGCAAGTGAAATCCTGATTTCTTCACAGCCTATCTATAGACCTGAAAGTCTGGATGCCTAGTGCCTTATTATTTTTATTACTACTACTATTGTTGTTTATTTATAGCTCCACAGTTTTTATGGTGCTTTGCACAGTAACAAGTTAACAGCCCGGCCCTTTGCATATTTACTTGCAGTTAAGTCCCACTGAGTGTGTAGAATTGCAGCCTAAATGACTAGTCCCAGAAGGAATGAGCTTACAATCTCACACACACACACACACACACACACACACACACACACACACACTAAATACATCAAAACATACCATTTTAGCAGGTTCTATTTGCTTTTCAAAATGCTCAAGCATTTGCTTGTGGTTCCTGTGCTGCTGAAATCCCTTCCCTACAATTATAGATGATAGGGTTGGTCATCTAGTCTGGTTCTTTACATCGAGTGGCAAATGCTAAACATAGAATTAAAATTCACTGTTACATGTGTTGCATCCTTCCTTTTCTTCTCTCTTCCTTAACATACGTTCCTTTTAGTAAACCACATGTTCTTTAACAAAAAAACAACAACACTGGATGGCATTTCCAAAGTTTGAAAGAAACACCACCCCCCCATGCAACACAAATGTACCCCAAATACAGGGATTTTGTAAAATAGCATGTTTTTTGTTTTTTTGTTCTTATGTATATGAGCATTTGGGCAGTCTTTTGAAAAATAAATGATTTTGTTATACAAAAACATTCAAGGACTGTACATTAACTTTAGTTTGCGTCATGTATTATGGCAGTCAAGCCAAGAAATGTTTATATGACAGACAGCTATACTGCAAGTTTGCAGCTAAAAATAAACTCATCCCCACCCTAAATGCATTTTGGAATATGAATGTTTTTTAAAGGGGTGGGGCCTAAAGGCCAAGCACTTCAAATTATTATTTTCATAACTCTCTGGATAAAAATGATTCCCTTGCACCACATGGAATCAGCAAGGAGACTTCCAGCAAAATAACCCCAGAGGTTTTTTACATTAATATTGGGGAACTGCACCAGGCAGTCTAAGAAAGTGTGGTAGCCCTCGAGATTTTTTACATCCTACAAACTTTCTCGTGTGTAGCGGAACCTTCACATTTCAGTTTTATAGGCTAAGCAGTTGTTATGTTAAAGGTGTGATGACATTCAGTGTGCAACCCCCTCTATAAATAACACCCTTCCATTCTGTTGTGGCCCCAATGATCATTTCCCCGCTCTTAGCATCAGGGGCAGTTTCCTGCCTACGTTGAATAGTAGTTTCGACCTAGCAACTTTGGTTGGGGCAAGACAGGCAAGTTTAGGCGAGCACACAAATGCCAATTTTTATTTTTATGACTTCAAAACCGGGAAATAAAGGGGCTAAATAGGACCCCAAGGTAAAGGTAAAGGGACCCCTGACCATTAGGTCCAGTCGTGGTCAACTCTGAGGTTGTGGCGCTCATCTCGCTTTATTGGCCGAGGGAGCCGGTGTACAGCTTCCAGGTCATGTGGCCAGCAGGACTGAGCCACTTCTGGCGAACCAGAGCAGCGCACGGAAACGCCGTTTACCTTCCTGCCGGAGCGGTACCTATTTATCTACTTGCACTTTGACGTGCTTTCGAACTGCTAGGTTGGCAGGAGCTGGGACCGAGCAACGGGAACTCACCCCGTTGCGGGGATTCGAACCGCTGACCTTCTGATCGGCAAGTCCTAGGCTCTGTGGTTTAACCCACAGCACCACCTGCATCCATGAGACCCCAATGTACCCCCAAAACAGGACAGTCCTGGTTTTAAAAGGGACAGGTGACATTAACCTTTTTATTATTGTTTAAGGAAAGCTTATTGCTAGTTTAGGCCAGAGGTTATGAATAACCCAGATAAAAAGTACATTTAAATAAAAGCAAAACAAGATCCGCCCCCCCCCAGCAAAAATGAAGGCACATAAGAAGACAACCACAACTAGCATGCTAAATGAAAAACGCTACTGGGCATGATTCTTACGTAACTGACACATACTATCAATTTACTTCTTGCCCATATTTGTTCCTGTTGCAGGAGGGCAAAACCGTCATCTCTCTTATAGCATGGGCATGTGGATTCCTCCGTGGAAGGTAGTGCAAAAGAAGAAAGGTAGCCAAAGAGAAACTCTCCTGTGCACAGCTCTCTGTGATTTGGGGTAGGTTGAAGGAACAGGTTACCCAAACCTGATTGTGCAGCTACCCTAACCAGGCGCCCAAACCTCCCAAATTCCTTCTTCAAGGATCCATTAGCTAAAATGCTGTTCCTTCAAAGTGACATCATTGAAGTCTTGCACAGGAGATCTTCCCAGTGGATTGTTCCCTCTGTGATTACTATAAAGTCACTGTTCTGCATCTGCTCCGCCATTCTCTGAATAAGACATGCTGCCCCTCAGGCTCTTTTGCTAGCGCATTGATGCACCATGACATCCTGAGACAGGTAGCAAGGCATGAACACATTTCTCCCCCTCATCTCTTCCATCTCCCATTTATTTTCCTTTGGCAGTTCAGGAAGGCTGCCTTCACGTTCTCCTTCGCCCGCCTGCCTGCCCACCACCGCCCCCCCCCCATTGTTTGCTTTCTCCTCTCCATCGATCAACTGTGTTACTTTACTGCAGGCACTGTAATATTAACTACTGTTCAAACAGAAGCACTTAGCAGGGGAGTTCGCTGGGATTCCTCTGACCTATTACTCAACAGGATTTTCTGCAACAACACGTTTTTGTTTGTTTTGGGGAGGGATTAGTGGCAATATTCCACATACTACTGACACAATGAAACATAGGTTTCATAGGAGGTAAAAGGAAATCTCTCTATCAGACACCGCCTCCTTGATTTTTGAAGGAACATATGCAGATCTGATTGCTCCTAACAGTTTCAAAGGCCACTAAGAAAGGTGCAGAATAGGAATAACATTTGCCTCTGGCAGATGGAGGAGTCTAGGATTGCCTCCTTTTGCCATCTTTGCTGCAGCAGCAGAAAGTGAACCAGCCCTCGGGATTTTGTGTCAGTTCCTTTATATAATTTTCACCTTTTTAGTATCTTGTTGGATATATATTTCAACACAAAGTTTAAACTTAAGATCTTTAATATGTATATACAGATATGCTGCAGGCTCCAGGTGGTATAACTGGCATCAACTGAGAGTTTAGGGCACACTTGATTTCGGTGAATATTTATGATCTGAAGTGTGTGTAACAAGAAAGAATGTATTAAATATAACCTTTCAATCCTTCCCAAGATGGCCACGTAAGCTTTTAAAAGTGAAATTAAGGAACTTGTACACTTTTCTGGCACTGCTCCTCGATATCCTGGATGATAAAATGCCTAGATATTTGTGGTGGTCAGCTTTGGGGCTTTTCTCTTGGGAGACAGGCACCTAACTACTGCCATACAGACTTAAATAACAACTGTAAATTACTCTGCGATGGGAAAGCAAAAAGTTGCCTCTTTTAAAGTAAAGGGAATTGTATCTTTGACATTCTCACTGCTACAAATGCCCATTTAATTGTATACTAATAGTAGCTAAGGGACGCAGGTGGCGCTGTCATCAGAAGGTCAGTAGTTTGAATCCCTGCGATGGGGTGAGCTCCCATTGTTTGGTCTCAGCTCCTGCCAACCTAGCAGTTCGAAAGCACGCAGTGCAAGTAGATAAATAGGTACCGCTCCGGCGGGAAGGTAAACGGCGTTTCCGTGCGCTGCTCTGGTTTGCCAGAAGTGGCTTAGTCATGCTGGCCACATGACCTGGAAAAACTGTCTGCGGACAAACGCCGGCTCCCTCGGCCTGTAAAGTGAGATGAGCTCGCAACCCCAGAGTCATCTCCGACTGGACCTAACGGTCAGGGATACCTTTACCTTTAATAGTAGCTAAAGTCTAGTCTTGGTAAATCTGTTTCTCAGATGTACTGCTTCCAATTGCAGGTAGAGGATCATGTAGCTTGAATCATAATCACAGAACCATAGAATTGTAGTGTTGGGACCCTGATAATTATCTAGCCCAATCCCTGCAATACAGGAATCTCAGCAGAGGAGGGCCTCTATAAAAAGTACCTCCATACAGAATTCTAGCAAACTAGGCTATACGGTAGTTTTCCTCCAGCCAGAATTTTCAGAAGTTGATTATAACACCTTGGAAGGTCAGGCTCACACTGGATTGAAGGCACCTAAGAAGGTCAGGCGCAATGCCCGGTATCTTCGAGGTTATGTGGGGCACTAAGATCACCTTGCCAAAGGGCCTACAGAATCTTGGTGTCCCTGTCCTCCTTTGTATCTGGTCAGCAGACTTAGGTTGCAATCCTAGAAATTGCCCCAGTTCATATGTTTGGTGGCAGGGCACTGTCTAGTGGGATGGAAGAGCATTCCTTTCCACCACATGGATAACACTTAATGCGACCTCATCCGAATGTATGAACTCAGGGGTTGTGACTTGCATGGTACACATTTTTACAAAAGATAACCATCAGTAACATCACCATCTAGTAATATGACTAGTGGTGGGTTTTAATACCCAATTTCCATGAGGAATATTTGTTGTTATGTTTGGTGATATTAATATTTCCAATTGGATTGTTTGAATTAGAGATCATTCTGAGCCACAAAATATAGCTTTGAACGTTCTCAAAGTCCAGTAGAGTTCAGAGATGGGTTTTGGTTAGTCAATAGCTAAGTTCCAATATGGGAAACTTACTTTACCAAGTAAAAATATTGCTGGAGGATCATATAGATAATACTAAATGATCTTAACCAAACATCTAGAATAAAGACACAAGTAAAAAATCAATTAGTGTATGGAAATGTGAAGATTGTACAAAGAAACATATACAATGACTTTAACATTATTTTATAATAATTAATTGTAATCAGAGAAGGTATGAGTCACCAACAGCAAGATACAGGTGGTAGCTTTGATTATTGTAACATTTCAGTTTCTGTTGTATTCCTTCTCACAAATGAATGGTAGCAAATCTCCCCCCCCCTTTTTTTTTTTGTTAATAAATGACAGATCTCAAGGATTCCCAATCTATGTGAGGCAAGGAATCTGCAAGAGGGAAATAAGTATGATTGGCAAAGCCCAGCATGGGGAAAGGTATGTGGGGAAGAACAGCCCACTCCATCCCACCCACTGATTTCCCTTACAAATATTCTTATTACAACAACCTTCACCAACTTAGTCACAAACATCATTCTGGAAATCACATTTCTCAAGTTCTATCCTAATATTAGAAATAAATCCAAATGTTTGGAATAAGCAAACTGTTTCAGATTATAAGTAATCCATTGCCTTGGTTATTCAAAAATTTTGTAATATCTGAAATCATTGCAAATTATTTTCTGGGATGCTATTTTTGGAGATGGCATTCCCACATTCCTGTTCCTTGATTGATGGGGAATGCAAAGGCAGGCTAGTTCTTTCTGGGCTGGAATCCAGACTCATTCATATTCCTCTAATTGTGATTAAGTCTGAATCCAATCCGCTGAAATAGCATGGTGATCGGTAGCAGATCCCACTTCTGAGTAGGGTTGCGCTTCTCACATCCTGAAGGCCATCGCTCAGTTTCTTCTCTTTACATTTCTCCCATGCTGGGAGGGCGAGGAGGAGGAGGAGGAGGAGGAGGAGGAGGAGGAGACATGGGGATGTTACCTCAGAGACAATTTGCTTTGACAGGAAGACCTTAATATTGGATTCTGTAGAGTCCTAAGGCAGAGGAAGGGAACTTTTTTCTGCCTAATGTAATGTGTTCTTGTTTTATGTGAAGATATTTACATTATAAAAATGCTTTTCAATGAGAAATCTAAACCACTTCCTTCTTTTCACTTATTTTTATAACGTTTCATTATATTCTGCATGTTTGGTGTGTTTGTCAGCTGAGGTTGGGGGTTTGTCACATTTTTAATCATGGGCTGCTCTATTGTAATTCATGTCTATGTCTATAATTATTTGCCTTAAGGTTGACATTTATTTATATGGTCACCATTTCTTTGTCCCTGATGAAGATTGCCATTCACCAAAAATTTTTGGTTCCCCCCCACCCTCCATATGGGCTAATATCTTTGTCCATCAGTGTATCACTACAACCGTTTAACACTTAAAATTATTTTATTATTGTTTATTGTATTTCATAATCTATTATAATTACTACTACTACTAGATTTATATTCCACCTTTTACATACAATTATTGCTGTTATTTTTACCAAATTTTCAATACACATATATATTTCTGTTATCATGTTATCTTGCACAATTACATTCAACCAGATGAACTCTATGTATGAACATAAATAGTAACTCATGTTATTATTTTATTATTTTATTATTTTATTTTAAATTTAGACTCTCCTGTAACCACATAGTTGCCCAGTTGGATTAGGACCTCTAAAACCAAATACTGATTCATGTCAAGTATGAGTTACTACCAGCTACTAAATGCTGTACTGTACTGTTAAGTAAATGTAATTACAGTATATTTCAGTTATAAACTACTAAACACTATTGCATATCATCAGCCAGCAAATACTGTCAAATATAAGCTGTCAAACACCATATACTGAACATTAAAGCCATATCTAAACGACTGAAATCAAAGTATTATCTCGAGTCTAATGTGCCATTGAATCTAATGTGTGCCTTAATTTTTGCAACGTAATTTGACCAAAAAAAGGTGAGCATTAGATTTGAGTAAATATGGTAGTAATATTTAGCAAATGTTCAGAAATTCAGAACATGGCTGTGAATATTCAACATGAAAATTTTCAGAGGAGAATATCTGAGCTGACTCCTTTCAGCTCTTGTTCATATTTTACAAGATTCCACAGTCAAATTGTCTATTCTTCCTGACTTAAGCAAATGATTTCATTTCAGCTGTGTTGACAGACATGTTGAAACTGAGCCATACTGTATATATTTTACCTCAGGTTACAGTCTGGATTTGCAAAATTAAATTAGAAATTTAGCTCTTTGAGACAGTGTTAACTAGAACTGATCCCTTTCAGCTGCGGATTGAATCGTCTTCTTTTTTACATTTGAAAAAGGCAGTAGCTGTCTGCGTCCAAAAAGGGGCTGGAGGCTGGAGGGTCCCTGTTGGCTCCACCCCCACCATCACCCATTGAAGCCAAAGGTCTGGAGAGAGGTTCTTCACTCATTTGGCTGAATGTGGGGCAAATCCTCACCATGATTGTGAACCCTGATTGTGCAGGGATCATAACTGCACGGAGAATTTAAAGCACCTTCACTCGAACAAGGGAACCACAAGGATTTTGTTCAGTTTGTATTTCTGGGAGAATTAATTTTACTTGTACTTTCTGGACTAATATTTGGGTCACAATGCACTCTTCGATCAGAAAAACCCATAGCAAAGCACATATAAATAACATGCATTTAGGATAGAATATGTAAAAACTATTTATTTTTTGAAAAATCATGTTTAAAATAATGCACTTTAAAAAAAAAATGCAGATTGATGCAGAAACGAGACTGAACAGATTTATGAATGAACACTACTGGATAGCTCAGTTGGTTGGAGCGTGGTGCTGACAATGCCAAGGTTGCAGGTTTGATCCCTGTATGGGACAGCTGCATATTTCGGCATTGCAGGGGGCTGGACTAGATGACCCCCAGGGTGCCTTCCAACTCTACAATTCTATGATATAACATGCAAAGCTGTCATGGCTGGAAACAGACTGATCCTTCCGTCCCTAACTCAGGAGTGAAATAAGGACTGTCTGCTTGGCTGTTGTGATGTTGGGAGTGAAGTCTGTGTGCACATTTCTGTACCTTCTCCATGCTTTATCCCCACATTATTATTATATTGAATTTATTTGCATCCCACCTTTTCCCCAGGATGGAACTCAACACAGCTTACACAAATTAAAAAACCACAGATAAAATACAAAAAGCTGTCCTTGAATCCATGAACGGGGATCTTGACACAATATTTCTCTGGAGTGGTCCTAAGCTGGGCACCCCAGGGCATTGTGGGAAATTCAGAATGGGAGCTGGTGGCACACCGATGTAGGAGAGGGCCCAAACCGCCAAGACAATCCTATCCTCAAACCAGAATCCAGCCCATAGCTAATGTGGTGGTTTGCTGGAGGCAAAGAAGGCTTCTATCACTGCTGAGAAAACTTTATTTCCAATTTTAAAAAAGGAAAGGTGTCCTGATGCCCTGACTAGGGGATGTTGCCAGCCACTTGGAAGCTGTGTGCCTTTAGGGTGCTGTGCTGGCAGCCCCCGGTGCCAGATCACAAGAGTCCGGGTTACCCGCCTCAGTCACGGCCAAGCGGCAGAATCCCTTCTCTCTCCTGCAGGGTGCTTCACGAGCCACTTGGGGATAGCAGCACTACCTACATCTTAACTGGGCAGACTGTTGAAATACCAGTTGGCTGGGAAGCATAGGATGGATTTCATTGGGGCATAGCTACCTTCTCTTTGCTCCAGTCAGCTGATTTTCCCCCACCTTTTTTTCTCTCCCTCCACCCCACAGGAAGCAGGGAAGCCGCTTTCACCTACGCCATCACTGCTGCTGGGGTTGCGCATGCCGTCACTGCTGCCTGCAGCCAGGGAAACCTAAGCAACTGTGGCTGTGACAGAGAGAAACAAGGTTATTACAACCAAGAGGAAGGGTGGAAGTGGGGAGGCTGCTCCGCTGATATCAGATACGGCATTGAATTCTCCAGGAGGTTTGTTGATGCCAGAGAAATCAGAAAGAGTGCTCGGAGGCTGATGAACTTGCACAACAATGAGGCTGGAAGAAAGGTATTTTAGAATAGGAGTGGATGGTCTAATGTTAGAGGGATGGGCTTCCTTTTCACTGGTAGGCATGGATTCACATGGCTGGACAGATACGCCTTATGGCAGTGTAAAAGATTCCCTGCATATACAAAACTGGAATGTCCAGGGGAGGGGGGATTTGATCACATTTGCATTCTAATGCAACCCTGCCTTTTTTTCATTTCCCAAAACAACACGCAAATTGAAACACAGCTCTCTTCCAAAATTCACACTTCTCTGAATTTTGTGATATATGTGGGAAGAGTGTACATAAAATGCATATATTTGTGAAAATACTAGGAGCAATGCATGATATAGGGGAAATTGCTTACAAAAAAAGAGTATGGTAATGTGCTGGTTAATGATGGGTCTTTATTCTCTTTTTAAAAATTCAAACTGCTGTAGGCATGTGGAGAGCTGAACTTAAAACAGGAAACATGAGAAACCCAAACAGGCAGAAGGTTCTGGCCTAGATGCCTTCCCAACATGCTAGCTTTCTATATGAAAGGGTTTTCTTTTCTGTATAGAGGATCATCCAGTCATGTGAGTCCCTATCTGCAGTTTCAGGTCTGTCACAGGTTATCTGTCTCAGTGAAATCTAAACTTGAGAAAAGGGTCTCAGGAGGAGCCTGTGGGCATTTCCTCTCTCTGTGCCAGCAGTGCAGATGGTGCTTTATTGAATAACATAAACAAAAGACACAGAGCACCAGTGTCAAAGTTGTCTATTACCCTTTGCTCTGGCAGTTAAAATACGGATTACATTACATTCAGCAACTGGTCTGAAAATTAGCATCTCCAAGAAAAACACACAGCAGGGAAAGCAAGTTCAAACCAACACATGAAAAAATGTTACTATTGTTTAAAAAATCCAGGCTCTAGTATGTTCAAAAGCTGCATCTGATGCCATACGCCTAATTTGAAACTGACAAAACATGTTACACATTTTGTTTTGATTTTCTTCTTGGTAAGGATTTTCTTTCTAAGTTGCAGGGGGAAATTCCATCAAATGGTATTTGCAATGTGTCATTTGAAAAAGCAAAACAATAAACTGAAGAAGTTGTTTTTATGCCATTGTATTTCAGCACTTATTTTACAAAGGAGAAGTGGCATTTCAACCATTTTAGTTGGAAAGAACATCATGAACCCAGAGGGAATCTATCTAAGGGGAATAGTCTCAATGTTATTCTGAGAGAACAAGTCACGTAGTGGCGATTTGTTTTGGTGAATCACTCTTGCGGTATGATTTATAGCTAATTTTAACTGATAGCAGTGCTATTTTTCTAGAAAAAGAGGTGCTGGAACTCACCATGAATGCCTCCCTCTTTCTCTTGGAATGGCAATGGCACCCACCTGAGAGGGGCAGGAACTGAGTTCTGGTGAGTTCCCCCTGAAAAAAGCCCTGACTGATACTATCAGACATCTAATGAGTAAGACTGACATTTTAATAAGTAGATTAATCAATTAACTTTTAATCAATGAAGGCAGTTTTAAATTGGAGGAGCTGCCAGACACATGATTTCAATTTTTTTGACATGATTTCAATTCTTGGGAAGTTTCTGCAAAATGGAGTGAGAAAGCAAATATTTAAAACATACTTTCCTCCAAACAGTGTGGCAGTTCTTGCCTGTTAAATGTTAAACTATAGTTACCACAGCATCTCAAAAGGTTTCTGCATGGACACCATGGGCCTTGAGCATGTGGACTTAGGAGCCTTATTAATCACAATGTGTTAATATAGGAAAAAAATAAATAAATTGTCCAGTAGCACCTTAGAGACCAACTAAGTTTGTTCTTGGTGTGAGCTTTCGTGTGCATGCACACTTCTTCAGATACCACATGAAAGCTCATACCAAGAACAAACTTAGTTGGTCTCTAAGGTGCTACTGGACAATTTTGTTCAATTTTTTATATATATTTCTACTGCATCAGACCAACACGGCTACCTACCTGAATGTGTTAAATATAATACATCCAATCATAACAAATGGATGAAAACCATACATGGGCCAAGAGGGACTGAAAACAGTTCTGGTCCCACATGGCAATGGCTTGGAGAGAAAAGCTGACCCATAATGTAAGATTTAAAAACAAAACAGTGCTATACTCTAAAAGGGCAAACCAATACTTCTACAGAAAGGAATGCTCCTAGGCAGCCCATTATGTCTTTGCACCCAGTGAAAAACTAATTAGACCACTAGTGAGAATCTAAAAGCACATGGAAATACTAATGCCATTGGTTATTTGAATAATGAACATTTGTTGGGTCAGTTGCTGAAATGTTTCCCTATAGAAGCTTACCCTCCTAGTCAAGAACGGCGATGGGGCTGGGCTTGGCAGGCCCCTCTCCACCCTGCCCCACAGCTTGCTACTCATGCAGGGACAGAATGCCTGACAAGGGCTCCTGCCCCTTCCCCCCTCTCCTTTGCTTTCTTCATTGTTTCATCATCATAGTAATAGTAATGCTCAGTGGCCACAGAATGCTGAGTTTTTGTTTGGCAGTGGGGGGGGGGGAGGACGAGGGAGGCAGATGGAAAACCAGGAATGGAGTTTCCTGGAAGATGGCATGCCTGGTGATATTTTGTTTTGTTTTCTGCTTATACAAATAGATTATAAACCTGAGGTAGGGAACTACTGTGTTTTTTCCTTCTGTGAAGTGTGTAGGTGACACTGCATGAATAATAAGAAAAATATGAATTTAGACGTGGACAGTTTCAATGAACCATGTCTGGATTCCAGTCCATACATTATGCACAAACAACAACCATTTCTGAAATACATAACAGCTACAGATTCAGTATTATTGCTTTGTTTAAACATGTCTTTCCTGTCTCCTGAAGGTTCACACTAGCTTTATTTGAAAAAGTGTAGTGAGGTCTTAAATGCAATGCCATTCACTTTGGTATTTCCCAGAGATGAATTGCCTGATTGGATGAATTTAACGGGATGGGAAGGGAATTGTCTGTGTCTTCCTGTGAAGTGTCACATGCCTCCCACACACCTTTGGCCTGGATGGCTGCATTTGCTTATGAGCTGCACTTTATGCACATTTGCTTTGCGCTCTGTTGTTTGCCTGAAGGCTCAAGCTGAATCCTACCAGCACATGCTGACTTACTATACTGCGTGTCTTCTTCTGTATGCTGTTGGCAAACGAAGGGGAGCTATATGATCCCGCAGGATCAACTTGCATATTGCACACTAGCATAGCCAAAATGGTGCCCTCCTGATGCTGTTGAACTCCCATCAACCCCAGCCAGCATGGCAAGTAATGTGAGAGGGCGGGAGCTGCAGCCAAGCCACATCTGGAAGGCACCAGGCTGACATAGCCAACAACATTGTTTTGGATATGACTGTTAGGGTTTCCATTGAATTTTGCATTTAATTAAAATATTATGCACATTTGAACCATCTGAAGCATATAAAATACTGCAACAATTTTATTGGAGATAGCATAATAAGGTTGAATTTGGTGTGGGTATTGTCTGAACATCTTTAGGGCAGAAGAGATGAATCACACCATTAGGAACATTAACAAAATTTTGCTTTCACACTTCCACACCAAAGGCTTGAATCAAGCCAAGCGAACCACTCCTAATTTCAGTTAATTTTAATGAGAGAAAAGCACACAGCAGAGATCTCCATCTGGAGCTAGTGGGAGTTTAAAAGTGCCGGATCGTGCCCTTGATCTTTATGCATGATATTGTCACAAATAACTTCCCATGTAATATCTTAGAATCCACGTGATGAACTATGAGAGGCTGTTTCCCCCTTTCATTATTTCTCCCTGCTTTTGTCTACAGGTGCTTGAAGAGAGAATGAAACTGGAATGCAAATGCCACGGGGTTTCTGGTTCCTGCACAACCAAGACCTGTTGGACTACGCTCCCTAAATTCAGAGAGATTGGATATATTTTGAAAGAAAAATACAACGCCGCCGTGCAGGTGGAAGTGGTGAGAGCCAGCAGGCTTAGGCAGCCCACCTTTCTGAAGATCAAGCAGATCAGAAGTTACCAGAAACCAATGGAAACAGATCTGGTATATATAGATAAGTCACCCAACTACTGCGAAGAAGATGCTTCCACTGGGAGCGTGGGGACACAGGGACGCCTCTGCAACCGCACCTCACCCAGCGCCGATGGGTGTGACATGATGTGCTGTGGGAGGGGCTACAACACCCATCAGTACACCAAAGTTTGGCAGTGTAACTGCAAGTTCCACTGGTGCTGCTTTGTGAAATGCAACACTTGTAGCGAGCGGACAGAGGTGTTCACTTGTAAATAACAGCTAATGTTCCTCCTTTTTAAAAGACACAGCCGCTACGTGTTAGAGTGGAACGAGACAACTACAGCATCATTTTGCACATTTAATTTTCTTGGAGGAGGAGGCCAGTCTCTTTCCTATTACTTCTTAATAACACATTCAAGAACGATGCGTTAACTTGCTGACTAGCTGCTTTCACTACATTGGAACCAGGGTCGATGGGATGAATTGTACGGTGACTTCGTTCAGTGCAAGCAAGTTCCTCTGTGGTCCCTGTCCCCACCCCCCCCCCACCCCGCAAGAAACCCTGCAGTCTGGGTTTTGTAGAGTTTTGCTCTTAGATTAAATTATACGTATCACAGTCCAGGAGGTTATTTTCAGATTTATAACGCACACAAATATGTGCAAATAAGACCTTTATCTTATTAAAAACAAATGAGGAATTTAACTGTACACAGAGAAACCTAAAATCCCAGCAGTGTTGCTGAAAAACTTTTATTTCTAAGAAAAGAAAAGAAACAAAAGCAGGTAAAGGGCAGCTGGTGAGACAATGATGGAAGCTCAGCTATTGACTTATTTGTAAAACAAAGGTCAGGACAAAGGACAAAGCTCTGACAGCTGCAGGTGACACTGGAACCTTTTGAATGGACATTTGAAGAAAAAAATATTTTATTTATGTTTTTAATAGCATCAAAACAAATTCTCTAAGCACTAACGGGTAGCTTTGTCTTTACTCTGTACTAAATGTAAACTTACTGGAATTCTAACTTTCTGATTTTTATTTCTGTTTTTATTTTGTATTTGGTTCTCCCTATGTCTTCAATGCTACTGATTTCATAGCACTCCACTGTTAGAAAGAGTTCTGTGACTGTACACATCAAACATGGCCTAAGAGCACAAGCAACTGGAGCATGGGAAACAGTGGTTTAAAATGCTAGGAACGTGGTTGCTATAGATAACCCAGAATTCAGAAGGGGAGCAGCAGTTTCATCCCTGTACAAACCAAGGCAGCCAAGCTTGTATACTGTCCCTGCTTCCTCATTTCTCATTAGGACATCCAAGCAGGGCTGCTATTCCCACCCTTTATTTTGTGGGTTATGGCTCACAGTTTCAGCCTGTTCAGGCACAGACAACCTAAAGTATTCACTCTATTAAGGGGATGGTGGCAGAGGGAACCCTGGACCCGTTCCATGGGAAG
Source organism: Podarcis cretensis (assembly GCF_951804945.1). Taxonomy (NCBI): domain Eukaryota; kingdom Metazoa; phylum Chordata; class Lepidosauria; order Squamata; family Lacertidae; genus Podarcis; species Podarcis cretensis. The sequence continues at coordinate 2,771,009 of NC_137174.1, forward strand.
AGGATCTTTATAAGTCTCTGAATATTAGCTGAATGTATGAACTATCTTCACTGAATCGAAAGGGTGTTGTCTGAGGTGATGATAAACAAGGTTCTGTCTGTGTGACTTTTGCACCACCACTGGCCATGGTTCTTCCCATTCCTCCCAACAGTTGCAATGAATGTGGATTGGATGTCACCAATGTGACAAGGAAGTGGGTGGAAATTTTTGCTGCAGGAACCCCAGTCCCATTGGCAAATATAAAGTCTAAGCCGCCATTTATTCCCACATGCAGTTTGCCACTCAATGCTGCAGTCCATCATGTGGTTCATCAAGTTCCCTCTGCTCAGTCCCACTGCCTTGCCTCAGAGGACATCCGTGGGAGCTGTTGTCTAGTGGGCAAAGGCTGAAGGGAGACACCAGGAAAGCACGGGGCAGGGAATGTCACTTGAATAATTCTGGCAACAGAGGGACACTGTACCATTTCTGTGAATGTGGGGTGGTTTATTATTATTATTAATATTATTATTATTGTGAGAATCTTTTGCAAGGAAGGCGCTTTGAAAGCCTCTTGGGGCTATAAAGTGGGCTATAAAGTATTCTAAATATAAATAAATAAATAAGTAAATAAGTAAACAAGAGCCAGCAGTTTTCTCATACATCACCTCAAGCAAATTCCTTTCAGGAGAGACAAGTCAGACATTTAGCTGTGAGCCATCAACTGTTGCACAAACCAGTAAGTACATGCATGTGTGATTTGGTCATAAGGGCTTTATAGAGTTAACCTTGCAGCAACATTATTTGGGCAGTTGGCTTTTCTTAATGTTTGATAATTTCCAGGTTAGGACAGGTATTTTCTCTGAAAGGCATTATCATGTTCACACCATGCCATGAAGATGATGAAAACAGCAGCTGCTGAATCCCACTTTACCCAATACAGCCAGCTAATACATGGCTGATGTGTTAACTTGAGTTATTTTTAAATGGCACAGTGAACCGAAGTATGGTTGACAGCATTTAACTACCCTCCCTCTTCCCGAAGAGCCTCTTCATATCACACTTTTAGGCGCACGTCTATAGCCAAAAAGCATGACTGTAGCATGCACATGTTTCCAAGGGTCCTGCTTGCAAACTTGACAAGGATCTGGGTTTGGCTGCAGCTGCCTCTTAAGTCTGGATGTCCTACAGCGTAATGTATAAAATCAGGGCCAGCCCAAGACATTTTGGCACCTAAGGCAAACCACAAAATGGCACAAAACCAGTAACCCTCCACCAGGGCAGAGAGACCACTGTTGTGGTAGCATGGGGAGAGCTGCTGAGGAAGCAGATCCAGCCTCCAAGGAGCATGCTGCAGCTTTTCCTGTCACTGCAGCAGCAGCAGCAGCAGGCAATGCATTCCTCGGAGGCTGGATCTGCTGCCTCTGTAGATCCTGCCACCTGAGACAGTTTTCTCACCTTGCCTGTGGGTGGGCCGGTCCTGCATAAAATAGCCCTTAGTAAATTTCAAATAAATATTCAGAAATGAGCAAAGCCTTTATTCATGTTCCTTGCAATTGCACCACTGTGTTTCTTTCTGGACCTTTATCTTACATTTTATTGTTTTACATTGTATGGTTGGTTCCCACATGCCTCTGCATCCACTGAAGAGTGCAACTCTGGCATGTGTGGATCACAGTTCAAAACGTTACAGTTACAACTTTTGTATCACCCAGTGTCATTGCAAATGCCTTCATTTCCAACGACACCTATTTGCATTCAACAGTTCCAAGAGCTAAATAATCAACACATAGTGAAACACATAGTGCCACATGGGGTATCTGACTAGACAGGATCAGGTAGCAGAATAGGTGATAACATTCAGTTTTCAAAAACCTGGTGTGAATCTGCAGCTCCCAGTTATGAAAATGTCCACCACTTGGTTGCAAGCCAGCTGAAAGGCCAATTACATTTTTTTACTGAAAATGACCATGAAATCCAGGTCCCTTCTAGTCTGTAGCAAATTTCAGCCTTGTGAAAGCACCCTTTCTGAATTTATCTCTAAGAGCTAAGTAAGGTACTTGCAGATGATATAAAAAGAATTAAGAGACTTGGATTGCAAATATTCACCCAAGCAGGTGTTCCTGTCTTGGCATCAGGAAAGATGGATCATGAAGAGCCACGACTTAAAATGCCCAGTGTCCAATACTGGAAAGAGCCCTGATCCATCTCTAGTTACACAAAACAACTTCTGGGTCTAGATGAGGATATAGGTCCATAGGTAGCTCACAAGATGCATTTTGCAGGTTAATGGAGCACAGGCAAACATTGTGATGCAGATACAGCTGCATATCTGAATTAGCATTTGCTGCATATAACAAAAGCTGCATCTGTACATTGGTATCTCCAGCTGGAACAGGGCAGCAAATCCAGCTAATTCAACTTCCTTTCTCAGCACTCAATTTTGATGTTCAGGTAGAGCAAAACCTTGCCAAAAGACGAGAGTCCCTAGCAGGTCCTAGCATCTAGAGCTTGAAAAAAGCCAGTTTCAACACAGAAGCATTTTTTCAAGTGTTAAGCCAGACATAACATTGTAATAATTGTGGAAATAGCTCAAACACTGCTCTGAAAACAACTGCTTTCTGTGCTCAAACTACATCCTCCACACAGAGCTACATTTGGCTGTAAGCTTGAAATGTTACGTTTGTCTTCATCCTCATTAGTCCTAAGACTGAATGCAGAGAACTGCTTTACATTCTACAACACATTTACTGTGTGGTAAAAGATTCTCCTGATCACCTGGCAGGTTCACACAAGTGACTATGTTCCCCTGAGTTGAGAGAGTTGTAAATGTGGGCTCAAAGCATGAAGACAGATCACCATTTACAAATTGGCACCTCTTAATATTGTGCATGCAATTGCATGCTCACCTAAGCTATATGATTCCCCCGTCCCTCTTCTGCTTTCCTAGATTTCTGATCAAATGTTGAGAAGAGCAACCATCAGACCAAGTATTTTTCCCCCCTCACTCTCTCACACACTGCAGTAAGCCATCTCTTAATAAATAGTCCCCTTTGTGGTACAAAAAACCCTCGTGAGTCACACACATATCAGCACTTTTGAATGTTTATTAGATCTTCAGTTTGATGTCTCATTGATCAATCTCTTGTTTGATTCTATTTGTTTCATGCTAATTTGTTGTTGCAATGCAGCAGCTTTTGTTGTGGTACATCTTCCTTGTGGGATTTCCATCTGGTCATTTCAGCCAGCTTGTTTGACAGTCCACAATTCATTAGCATGAATTCTTTAAATTGTCAAAAGTTTGGGTGCAAAATTTCAAATATTAAATGTTAAGTTTTTACCAGAAGTTCATATCTGAGTGTTGGGGCTTGAAACCCTGCAGTCCCCAGGAATGCGTCCCAGGGACCATAGGAAGCATCCAAGATTCAAGTCTGGGAGATTCAGCGTCAGAAGCCTTCTACCTGCTGCCAAGGCAGTTTGGGGGCATCCCTGAGCATCAGACACTCTCCCCTTTCTCCAACATGCCTCCAAACTGGAGCAGTAATTCTTTTTTCAAAAAGGACAGAGAGCATAAGAGTGCTGTTGCTTGCCAAATAATTTTTATTCATTTTCCAAATTTTTAACAAATCAATACCAAATTACATCAAATTTAATACAATTTTCCCACTTTCCATCATCAATGTGTTTCTTCATTCTTCTAATTACTGCTTTATATTACATTATTTATTTCCAATTCACATTCCATTTATTTAATCTTAAATTCCACATTTTTAAAATTTATATTTTCCCCTCCTTTCCCCCTTCTCCCTCAGCTGTCAATTTCTCAATTCCTGCTCGTATAATTTATTATTCCCTTAAAAAACAAAACAGAAAGAAAACAAATGAGGTTACTCTGCCCCTTGCCTCTCCATCTTAAATCATTACTTCTTGTTTTTATATTAACTCTTTCTTTTCATCTTGCTTTTGTATAAATCTGGATCCATCCTTTTCACCACTGCTCTCCTTCCATCATATCCATTTCCTGTCCAGAACTGCAGTGTTGTAGAAATCCATATTTTCACCACAGTGTTTGCACCCCACCGTCCTTTGTTTTCAAGGACAGCCATTTGGGAAAGCATTCTCCTCCTGCAAACATTCTCAGTTAAACCAGCCTGCATAGTGTGTGTGTGTGTGTGTGTGTGTGTGTGTGTGTGTGTGTGTGTGTGTGTGTTTAGACCATACTTCCTCATGAACTTAAAAAGACAGAGTTAGTCCCCTCCCCATCACCATTTCTCTGCTGATTTTCATTTTATTCTTTCAAACAAAGTCCAAGCCTCTCTTGTTTTTAGCAATGCTGTCACCTCCATCTTTATTTCACCTCCTGTGGTCTTTATTTCAAATTCTTTATTTCTTGTTCTGGGAGGAGGTGGGTAAATCCCTTGGTAAAATGGAAAAGCATAAACAGTCCCTCCCCCTACCCCGTCTTCACCCAAACAGTTTCTTTACAACACAGTTCCCAAATTATTACTTCTCACAAATTGCCATCGGTTCCACTGTCCTGTGCTTAAATTTATTTCCTCACTCTAGTGGTGGGTGAGTTGCGATCCCTTAGAAAGTATAAGAAAAAGAAAACAGTCTCTCCTTCTCTGCCATCTTTTCACCAGCTATACACTCATAATTTCTTTAACCACTGTTCATTGAGGCAAGGCTAATTTAAACTCTAAGGTCCTCATTTGTAATCTTTTCTTCCTTTTAACAGGAGGGGCTCATAAACACATAAAAAGTGGTGTGTTTATTACTTTCATTCAGAAACCTCTAGCTCCCAGCAGCTTGTTTATTTCACATCGTCTCTGAAGAGTACCTTAACTTTATGCCCAATTATCCTAATTCGAAGGAACTTTGCAGCACATGCACAAGAGAGACCAGAGCTTGCAATGGATGAAGTTGCAGTAACCCTGCGTCCTTCCCCCGCGACCTCCATCTCTGACCCCAGCAGGCATTTCCAGATATCTGTGAGTCCACCCCCCTCCAACATCATTGGGAGAGCATGCCAGCCCCCACTACCCCCATCTCCATCCAGGTTCCCCACGAAGCTGGGCGCACCCTGAGAGGTGACTTGCCACACTGGCTTCTCAGCCAGAAGTCCCATAAGAGTATTGTAGCTCCTCACTTGCACTTTGCTGACATGAGCCTGGCAGGGCCCTGGATGAAATGGTGGAGCCACCACCCAGTCCTCTAGGATTACAGTCACAGAGTTGTTGGCATCTCTTGATTGCTCTGACAGTCATCAGATATGAGACCTCGTAGCCTATCTAGCTGTCGAATACCAAATTTATCCCAACTATCCAAAACAGTCAAACATCAACTACTGAGATCCAGTAAAATGTAGTAAATACTGAAATAAAATATAATAGGATGTCAGCCACAGATGCTGAATATTTGACCAACTTTTCAGTATTCAGAGACTATTTAGAGAATATATGATTTAATAATCCAATGAGAGCAAAGTCATTGCAGATCTAGTATGAGCTAAATTCAGCAGTAAAGAACATACTTTTCTTCTTTGTGTGTTTTCCATTGGTGGTTCGTATTGTAAGTTGGCAAGTGAGATAAAGGTGTGTTTTTTGTTTGTTTGTTTTAAATGCCCTAGGCGAGCTTAATTCCAATTTTTAAATAACCATTTGTGGAAATGGCAGTTCCATTTGTGGAGCAGATTTGCTGATGAGTTTCCATATGAGCACCCAAAAAGCCACATACCCCAAATGTCTTTCCAAATATACATGTATCCAATTCCAATTCCACTTAATATCCAATAAATGACTGCAGCTCCTCTGAAACATCGCACAGTTATGCAGATCTCTCAATAAAACTGCAACCCCCCCCCCTTTGATTCATGAAATTTGATGTGTCCTCCGTGGATATCATATTTCCATATTCGGTCCTATGGCACAAGATATTGTAAATATATTAATAGTATTTGTTGAGTACAACTGAGTGATTCAATTAAGTTATATTATTGTATATCATTGAAATGTCTATAGAGTTATTTTAAATTATTTTGAACAACACTGAAACAGTATATGTGTGTGTGTGTGTGTGTATTATAACATAATGCCCCCTTGAAAATCATTTTCTCCATACTCAGTTATGCAACTTTTCTAATTAACCATATTGATTCATCCATGCTCTGACTTCCATGTGCAAGCTGCAATGCACACATTTTCTATGCACAAATGAACATAGTGGTGCTTATAGGAAGATGATGCTCACTGTGTGCATCAGGATTCCTGCATCCACTTATTGATCACAGTGCATTGATCACATCACCTTAGCGCTTTCCATTCCCCTAAGTTCTGATTCGCCAGATATTTGGGAGTGACCTCCCCCCCCCCCCCGCAGCAGCCCACGTTTTATGTCAGGTGTTCATCCTCTTGAAGTTTCTTCTGATAATTTGACATGAATTCCTAATGTCCAAAGACTTGCTCAAGTGGAGGTGTGTTTTGCAGTCAAGGGCCCATCAGGACTGAGCAATGCCTGGTGACCACAAAGGGGAAAAGACAGAGAAAACACAATATTGGATGAAAGACAAACTGAAAGCTATGCCAGCCTTGCCTCAAAGGGTGAAGAGATTATGAACTGCTCTTCTGGTGGGAAATAAACTGTGGTTTAGCATCAAAGAGTTTGGGGGAGGGGGGAGAGAATCCACAACCAATTTTGAATGCTACAAACACAACACTGTGGTTTACAGTAATTAGTAATGGCAGAACTCAAAACACTGTACATTAAAGAATTTGAAAAACAAAATAAAGCCTGAAGATCTGCTTCTTTCTTTCTGATAGTGAAGATTTATGAGAAGAAAACCTCTGGGTGTTAAAATCGATTTGGAAGCAATTCAACAAGAACATAAGAAGCTGCCTTTTATCAGATTAAATTATTGGTCCAGCTAGCTCAGTGAAGGAGAAGGGCGGCAATACTGCCACCACTTCTGTGCCACTTCTGCCCCCTGCTCAGGGGGGAATTGACCCAGGAGGGGAGCAATGGCTGGCTTGCAACTGCTCCCTGCCCCTCCCTCTCAGCTGGTCCATGGGTGGCTCTCAGGAGAAGGAGCTGCTGCTGCTGCTGCTGCCACCCCAGCCCCAAAGGCTGGGCCAGGCCAGGCTTCCCTCAGTGAGACAGCCTGGTTGCGTCCCCTCAAAAAAAATGTGCCTGGGGCTATGGCCCCCGGCCCCCATACTATCCCATGGATACAGAGACACTGTGGGCACCCCCCCCCCCCGCAGCTGAGTGCTGTGGGCTCACAGCAGCCGTTCATTGTTATTTTTGTTCCCAGGGCATGCCTAGCAGTTATGCCACAGAGCAGTGCTGCTCCCAGGCACATAGATTGGGAACTGAATAAATGCTATGAATGATGTTTTTCTGATCATCATAGCTAAGTGACAAATGTAGATGAGAAACACTTGACAAATCTACAAGCTGAGAACAAAGTGTATACTTCTTTCTGCCTCCTACACAGATGGGTTTGGTTTTTCAGGTGTGAACCTCATAAGAATGTCAGAGGGACATTCTGGAGGACCCATCCAGTCCAGCATCCTCTTCTCACGGTGGCCCACACTGGTATTCAGAAGCAGACTGCTTCTGGCAGTGGAAGGGGAACCCAGCCACCGTGGCTAAGAGCCATTGATAGTCTTGTCCTCCACAAATTTATCTAATCTTCTTTTAACTCCACCCAGGTTGGTGGCCATGGCTGCCTCCCGTGGGAGCCAGATCCACAGTTTAGCTATGCACTGTGTGAAGAAATACTCTTTTCTCTGTCCTGAATCTTCCAACAACCAGCTTTGTTATGAGAGAGGGAGAAAAATGTTTCTCTGCTTTCTCCATGGCAGGCATAATCTTAAAAACTTCTCTCATGTCACCTCTTGCTTGCCTTCTCTGTAGACTAAATGTCCCAAACGCTGCAGCCTTTCCTAATATGGGAGTAACTTCATCTCCTCGATTATTTTGGTTGCTCTTTTCAGAACCTTTTCCAATCTTACAATACAGGGGAGCCATCTCTGCAGAGCTGTGGAGTTGAAGCCCTCCCCCAAATTTTCAATGAGGGGGCCACACTGTTGGAGGAGGCCCAACGGGGTCTATTGCACCCTCCCCAAAGCCCAGCAGGGTTTGCCACGGCTGCAGCAGGCTGGGCCCTCCCACTGCAGTGATAGACTCTGTCAGGCAGAGGATCCAACGGAGCCTGTCACTGCAGCGGGAGGGTCCGATGGCGTCCGTCGCAGCTGTGTCAGGGCTCACTGGGCCTCCTCCTGCCATGCAACATCACATGCATGCGCCAGGCACCTACAATGTTGGGCAGAACCCCTGCTACATCATCCTTTTTAAGGTGAGGTGACTAGACATGCACACAGTGTTCCAAATGCAGTTTGTATAGCGGCATTATGACGCCCGCAGCTTATTTTCAATGCCTTTCCTAATAAGCCCTCATGTGGAATTTGCTTTTCCCACAGCTGCTGCATACTGGGTCAGCATCTTCATCAAGCCATCCACTACAACCCCAAGGGCTCATTCCTGGTCAGTCACCGCCAGTTTAGCCCCCATGAAATTAGGTGAAATACAGGTGAAACTGAGCTATATATTTGCACTTGCTTATACTGAATTGCATTTGTCATTTTATCTCTCATTCACTCAGTTTGGAGAGGTGCAGGGACACTATGTCAGCCAGACCCCTTCCTATTCTCACTGGAACTCTTGAGGCTTCCCTGAAATTATTTGAAAGTTTCATCTGCAAAGGAGACATTTGCTTTTAATGTCTCTTCAGGTGAATTTTTTGCTATTATTGACACTGTGTTTCTTATGTCCTTGAAAAATTACAGACATTTTAACTGAGGAAAAGGAGCCCTCCCTTTCACACTTTCTTTGAGTTTATGTTTAGGCATTTATCTCTAGTTGCACCTCTCTAATGCCTATACCTAGGCCTTTGTCAAGGCACTTGATCTTACTTATTTATGTTATCATCAACCATTCATTTTCATTCAGATTTCTCACCAGTCCTTCTCACCATGAGATCCCAGGGTAAGTTTCAGCAATTTAAAGATGCAATATTAGAATCACTTCAGACTAACTTCAGTCAAGAGAAAGTGTCAGATCCTAAAATATATTTCTGCCTGGTGTTAAAGACCAGGGTAGAGAGGTGCATCAGTGTTTTGTCATGGGATGTCATCTGGAATCTTCTACTCAAACGATCATATTTTCTCAGTTGAACTAGGCTTTACATGCAAACAAAGAAAATATCACACTCTCTGCACATGAGCCTCTCTCTGCCCACATGAACACTGCACAATAGCTGAGGTGTCTGTTAAAAGGCACAGTTTAAACTTTTCCAAGAAGCAGCATAGTTGAAAGGTTTGTTTTGTTGCTGATGACTGTTGCTAATCCATACTGGATTTCATGAATTTGATTTGATAAGACACTTACTTGAACACAGAACAAACCACATGGAACTTCAAATGCAGATTTCAGATTCCCCACTCCCCGTCTGTATCCGAACCTGTATTTAACTCTTGTCAAATCCAGGCCACCATGCTGAAACCACATGAGTAATTCACTAAACTCCATGAAACTACTGCTCATAAGCAGTTTCAGACCTTTGTGATTTTTGTTTTGATTTGTTTAAATTCCAAAAGAGAAATACGCATGAAATCTAGCATGCCTTTCCCTGTCACTCAAGACAATTTCACTTTTCTTTTTTAAAGATACTCATGGCCTTGATTTCCAGTAGGTTCATATTAAAGTTTTCTCATTTTGCTAGAGAAGGAAACCTACTATGGCATGCAGTAGAGTGCTGACATTGCATGCACACGCCTGCAGTGTCCCCGTGTGCTTGCTGCTGCAATTTGTGGGTGGCCAGCCCCTTCATGGGAAATATGGGTGCTCAGGCCCCCAGGGCCCCGGGGAGCTGGTGCCTATGGCTCTAATGGTAAGGCATTATACATCCACCATCCGAGAGATCTAAAAGGCTGCACAAATGAAATGGACAAAAATCTTGAAATATACATTTATTAAGAAACCAGAAGCCTTTCTACTTGGAACAATAGGTTTGGAATTGCCCAGGAAAGATGTTAGATTGTTTATGTATGCCACAACTGCAGCTAGAATTTTGTTGGCCAAAAATTGGAAATTACAAGAAGTACCAACAGTGGAGGAATGGCAAATGAAGATGATGGATTTTTGGGAGCTAGCCGACCTGACCGGAAGAGTCCATGACCAGAGGGAGGAGGAGCACCAAGAGGATTGGAAGAAATTTAAAGACTATTTAGCTAAATATGTTAAGATAACATAAATAGAATTACTTGTGAGTACCAGATAGGCCTAGGATTTAAATTTGTGATGTTGTAAAATACTATGTTAATGTTAAAATGAAAAGAAAGAAAGATGATGATAATAATAATAATAATAATAATAATAATAATAATAATAATAATAATTTTTACTTATACCCCGCCCTCCCCAGCCAAGGCTGGGCTCAGATGTAAATTGATGTAAATTGACTAAGTAAATTTTATGTGAAAATAGTTTTGGAAAACTGCTACAATGGAGTATATGGAAACTCAGTTAGGGGGATTTTGTTTTGAAAAAATAAATAAAGGGCCGCACAAAAAGATTATCCAGCATGTAATCATCAATATGAAACTTCCACAAGTAGAGACTCTTTCACTTCACACTGTCATATGTACTGGGTAATAATGATTACCCCAAATAAAGGCAAAACTACATGTGACATTACACAGGGTTCCCATAATTTGAAAAGTGAAAATCTGGACACAAATGCTGTTGAACCTTTGGGGTTTTTTTGGGGGGGGGTCAAATTGTTGAGGGGTTTTTTGTGTGTGTGTGCAAAATCTTTTTAAAAAGAGGTTTGGAGCTTTTTTAAAGGAAGAACCATGCTTCCAACATGGGTTGCCATTTGTCCGGGTTTTCCTGGACATTCCAGCGATTTCCGCTCGGACACTGTTTATGAGGGGCGAACCCCATCTTTGTTCGGGAAATTCCAGATGAATGGCAACCGGACATTACATGTGGGGGGGGGGGTTGGGGGGGAGAGTGTGAATTATTTTTAAAATGCGAACATCAACCAGAGAGGTCCTCAATGAGGCTTGCAAAATTGCTCTCTTCAAAGCTGCTGTTTGCTGCCAACTTGATAAATTTTCATGTTGACACAAGGCAGAAATAGCCAGCAGGGTTTGGTCCACTGCAGGAGCAAACTGTCTGCATAGTAAGGACTTGGAATTTAAGTACACTCCAGGTTTCACAATTATTCTTAGCTTACCCTGGGGCTGGTTCAGAATGTGGAAGAGGATACAGATACGGGAGCCAGCCAGCCTCCGGCACAGATATGATGAGTTGCAGGACTGATCTTAATCAAATGCTCTGTGGGCAAAACAGACTTTCTCTAAACTCTTCTCGTATGTGTGGAATGAGCATAAAATACACGACTGCAGCTGAAAACATGTATGATATACTAGTGGTCTGATTTATGCAATAACTCTTTGTAAAATATCTGTAACAGCAAAGCAGCTGTCACTCAACGATGCTCAAACATACAGAACGATCAGTTGCTAGCTTCAGAAAATACTGTTGTGGAAACTAATGGGTGAAATATTTTTCTTGCTTTAAAAAAAAGGATGAAGAAGCAGCAGCAATGCAGAAAGACAGGTTTTCTCACTACATCTTGTTCCAACTGATCTGGCATAGAGCCATCTCTGCAACTCAATCTGCTTTCAAAACATACAAAACCTAAAGGGTAGGCTAGCAAAACTGCCACACACGTGTGCGCATGTACATGTGTGTGTGTGTGTGTGTGTGCGCGCACACACACACACACACACACACACACCTTCTAAAATAGGGTCTCCCTTGGCAGAGTGGAGGGATAACCCTGCTGTCTCAAGGCTGGTGCTGATACATGTGAGAACTGTCCCTTTGCAGAGTGAAGAGAGAAAGGTTGCAGTTACTTTTCCATTTGTGACAGAGGCAATGGGCCTCTGAATACCAGCTCTTGAGAATAACAGGTGCTACTATATTTATTGTTGTCATGGTTGTTAATTGGATTTTTTACCTGCTCAGCACCCCAAGGCCCCAGGGCAGGATGTGGCAATTTAAAACACGGCATTAAAAAGTTTAAACAAATTACAATCACAAGAACAGGATGGGGCCTAAAAACCCACCACCACCTTTAGCAAGTCCAAAGATTCCTTGTGTAGACGGAATAACCTTCAGGTAGGCTGCATGGCCACCTCATGAGAAGAGAAGACTCTCTGGAAAAGACCCTGATGTTGGGTAAGATTGAGGGCACAAGGAGAAGGGGACAACAGAAGACGAGATGGTTGGATAGTGTTCTCAAAGCTACCAGCATGAGTTTGACCAAACTGCGGGAGGCAGTGGAAGACAGAAGTGCCTGGCGTGCTCTGGTCCAGGGGGTCACGAAGAGTTGGACACAACTAAACGACTAAACAACAACAACCACAAGGCTGCATTCAAAGAAGTGCTTGTGTGAGAGAACCTGGAACATCAACACTACAAACATAGTTTTATTCCAGTTTTAGGGTTCTTGCAAAGGATCTTAGTTTCCTGCTGGTGTCAAGAACAGAATGACCTGGGAGCCCCCAGAGAACTTCAGCTCTTAGGGTTCACTAGGGAAAGGGAATGACAATTAAGCCCACCTAAATCTATAATGTGGGCATGCCCTCTAAATCAACATTGGTCTCTCTCTGTGTGTACCTTTTAACAAGTTCTACAGATTTCTGTAAAACACCCCAGGCCATTTAAAAACAAAGTGAAACATTAGAGATATCATCCTTACCCTAAACTTAAATCTCTGAAAGGGGTAAGAAAATATGCAATTGGGGCGTTTCAGGCAAGTACCTGAAAGGGAAGGAATGAGGAAATGCCATTGCGGTCACTGGTTTCCCGTGGCTTTGCTCCCCTGTACATAACTATTACATTTCAGCCATTGGGGCAAATAAACAAACACAAAAAACCCCAAAATGCTTCCAATTCTCCACGTGTTTCTGACTCAAGTGTGATCAGTGTCAAATAGTTTAGTTCTGGAGGAATTTATTCAATATTTGTGACTTCCCTCTTTGGAAATGGTATTATCTTTCCCAGCCACAGGTGAATCAAGGGCTAACAATAAAAACATCAAATGAGGCAGTATAGAGGATGTTTCCCCTCATTATAGTTGCTTTGGTGGGATTCTGTCCCCACCTTTACACTCAAGGTTCGCTCACTTCTTTCTTGTTAATGAAACCCCTCTCGGAGGCAGCTTTTTCAGCCTGTTTAGATCTCCAACACTCCTTGACATGAGACAATGAGTTTCTAGCTCATCCCAGTGCTTGAATCACATGCCCCTGTATTCAGAATTTCCTTAAGCTCCCTCCCCAAGCTTTTGGGCTCAGTCCTCCCGTCCCCTTCCACTTTGCTTCTAGCAGGCAGGCCTAGAACATGAACTTGCTCATGTCATCAAAGCCAGAATTCTGTCAATGATTTATCGTCACTGTGAACCTTTGACCTTCTGCATAGTGGTTTTGCTGTAGATGTTACTGCTCTGCAACTCCATGGAGAACATAGTTTCTCTTTATTAAGACCTGGTTCAAGTCTCTGTGGCCTTCATAAGCATCTGAACATCATCATTGTTATTTATTGAATTTGTATACCAACCTAGAACCAAGAAGGAGGAGAAGGAAGGTGGGGAAGCACTGCCAGAGCCACATGTGTTGCTGAGAGTGCCTCGCTGCAGGGACAGGAGGGTGAGGCAACACAGCAGAAACAGCGGCAGAGCATTTGCGGCAGAGCATTTGCTCCCAAGGGGGGCAGGGCATGGAGGGTGCCCTCCCACGCGTCACAGTTCAGGGTAGGAGGGGGCAGGGAAGCTGATGCTCACTCTCCTTTGCAGCCGGGTCAGACATGCCCCGCAACAGAGCTGCTGCGGCCGGCTGTGCCTCGCCACGGCTGAGGAGGGCTGCTCTCTGCCGCTGGGTCAGAGGAGCTGCTGCCGTCGGGCACAAGGTGTGCCGCCCACTCGCCTGCCATTTTGTCACACACACCCCTCAGTCGTGACACCTGGGGAGGGCCACATCCACCACACCCCCTTCCTATGCCTCTGAGCAGAGCTCCTGGATTTGCATTTCTCTGCCTTATCTCTGCTCCCAGGTTGGTGCTGGTTTGCAAGGAGAGACTCCCTACATTCGATGCTGGCCAGTGAAGGGACTGACCGCTTCCCAGTCCACCAGGGGGCACAACACCTGCCCTGACCCAGGTGTTGGCAACCCATGCTGTGCCCCTGGTGGTGGGCTCTATGCTCAGTGCTTCCCATAGCAGTTCTAAGGCACCCAACAATCAGCTGGTTGTCAGAAGCTTGGGAAGCACTGAAAAGGGGCTTTGCAATTACTGCCAATCACTGTGCCACACCCTTGCCTTTCCACACTTGATTTTGTACATGGTTAGATGGGGGAGCGTGGCTTGCACAAAACAGCCTCAAAGCAGCCCAATCTGGCCCATGGGCCACAGGATCCTACCCCCCCCCCCCCGTTGCACTGATTGACAGAGGCTCCCCTGCATTTCACCCGGACTCCCCCCCCCAGCCCCTCCAGGAGATGCTGGGCTTGAATCTGGGACACCTGCATGTCCTGCATGTGCCCTGCCCCAGAACAAACAAAATTTGTTTGTTCCCCATAACTGACTTATTTTCCCCACCCTAGACTTACATGTGAATTGGAAAGCAGCTATCAACCAAAATTCATAGATTTTATTAGGAGTTTCAGTTCAAGGAAAAATGCACAAAATAAAATGTTATTTTACAAAAGCATTTGTATAAAATTGTGCATTTTAGGTGAAATGCATTGGAAAGCATATCAAATTTGTGCATTTAGAGGAATTAAAAATGTGCATAATTCAAACGTGATTTGTGTGTGTTTTAAAAATTCACAAAATTGGGAGTATGTTTCATATCAGACGGAGAGAGTTATTTTCCATAGCAGGACCCAGAAGTGATAAGATCCAATAGCTTTATCCTCCACAAATTTGTCTAATCCTTTTCTAAAACTGTCCAAATTGGTTAAAGAACTTCAACATGTCAGTGGGAGAGGTCTGAGCACACGCTTAACTCCAAAATTATGTAAGTGAAAGAAAACCCTTCATTTCATCAGCAGTCTCCCCCCCCCCCCCCAAAGGGCTTGCCAGGCAGATGTCTTGGCTGACCAGCATCTTTTCAGAAAAGCTTCAGGCAGCTTCATGAGGTTCTGGGAGAGGCAGAAGGGGAAGCTTCCTTTTACCTTTGCTTGTCTTGGAATCTGATGGTTGTAAAAAACAACTTGTGGTGAGAAGATACACTAAGGCACCGAGACGGGGTCAAAAAGATCGTCTCTCTAAATTACAAATAAGTGCCAGAGGGCAAGAGAATGGGAAAGGAAGGAAATGTTTGAAGGAAATGCCTAAAGGAATTGTAATAGGGGATTGAGTGGGAGATGGAAACCGAAAAAGCTAACTTACCAAGAACCTGCACAAGAAGAAAAACGACAAGCATTTGCCTTCCTCTTTTATAGACTTCTGCAAGTCTTGCCCCTTGTTACTGGATTGAAAGGCTGTGTATTGAAAGAATTCCTATCAGAATGCTTGACACTTCTACTAAGATGTGTTTGAGACTGTGCAATCTCCCTTTCTCTGCTCTCTTGCTTTCTGCTTCCTAATAACACCCTACTCTAGCAATTAGGTGAAAATGTAAGCTAAAATGTTTCTGAATTAATTACAAATAAATATATGACAGGTGTTTCAAGTGAACATTTGGCAAACTATCTTATAAGAGAAACACAAAACTTAATAATCAAGAAAATAAATTTATTGAGAGGTGGGCTCTGTTTTTATATTTCTGGAATGACAAAGTAAATGACAACATTTTTCCTTTTCATTTACTTATGGTATTATAGAGTTTTTGTTATGCTGTCTCTCTCTGTTCTTATATGTCATTCTCAGGGGTTTTTTTCTTTTCTTTTTTTCTTTCCCTTGGGGTTTTGTTTTTTTTTTTTTTTTGCACAAGAAGCAAAGGTGTTTGATGTATAGTGGCTTTTGCTGCATATTGTTACAAAACAATTTCAATTTTTAAAAAAGTTAAAAAGTAACAAGTGAACATTTGAAAATGTGGGATTTGTTCTGCTAATTAATAATGAAATGAATGGGCTCCATTTGTTGTATTTTTTATTGTTATTACAAAATGAATGCACACACACGCACAGCCTGCCAACTGGCAATGCTATAATAAGCAGCGCAACTGCTTTTCCTCACGGAAGTGACCAAGGTTCATGATCGGGGGGCGTCTTTTGCTGAGGTCAACAGCTGAAATACGACAATGGCTGAAGCAAGGAGGGTTGCAGAAATGCCATTTAGCAAAGACCTGTTTGGCTGGCTCCTTGAGAGGTAAGAGGTGCTAAACCTACCAGAGAGGTGTAGCAAAATTCCAGTGGTCCGGGACTGATGTAACCATGTAAAAATCAAGCAGAACAAAATGTCTAGCAATGGTTCTGAACATCTTTGTTATGTTAGCACTTTTCATTCAGTACAGTATTGCCCCTCTTTGTAAGGCTATTCAGACTTTATTGAAGAAGTCTCCTCAACCGTTTCATGGTGATGAATGAGTCGCGCTGGGGGAGAGCATCTACTGTACTGTGAAATTAACTCCATCTTCGCCAAATTCCAGCACAGAAGTCAACAAGGCAAAACAGACTCTCAGAATTCCATCACTACAAAACACTAGAACAGCCATATAACATTTTCTCTTCACTTTTAAGACTTGCTTTAGAAAATCTATATATTCATGTTTCTCCCGGCTTCGAAAGCAGCAAGACTGTACTAACCTCAGCAAAAGACAACCCCCCCCCCCCCGATCATGAAGCTACTAATTGCTGGATGGTATTGTCCCACTGTGGGTTAAACCACAGAGCCTAGGGCTTGCCGATCAGAAGGTTGGCAGTTCAAATCCCCATGGTGGGGTGAGCTCCCGTTGCTCGGTCCTTGCTCCTGCCAACCTAGCAGTTCGAAAGCACGTCAAAGTGCAAGTAGATAAATAGGTACCGCTCTGACGGGAAGGTAAACAGCATTTCTGTGAACTGCTCTGGTTCGCCAGAAGCGGCTTAGTCATGCTGGCCACATGACCCGGAAGCTGTACGCCGGCTCCCTCGGCCAATAAAGTGAGATGAGCGCCGCAACCCCAGAGTCGGCCACGACTGGACCTAATGGTCAGGGGTCCCTTTACCTTTACTGTCCCACTATTGCCTAAAAAGCATGTTTCTAGGATGGCTGTAGTACACTTTCTAGGAAAAGATGGGTAAAAAAATAAACTGTACAGTAACTGGAAGATCTCAAGGCTCTATCACCTGTAAGCATCCTAAGAATTTTGAGTTCCATGTCCTGGATGGGCTGGATGCCAAGGAGTGGTGGGAGGCACCAGCTGGGAAACCCCCAGGGAACCCCCAGGGGAAGAAGGCTCAGAGTCTGAGGATTGGTAGTAGTACAACGATGAGTGGTGAGAGGGAGAAGACTGGGAGGAGGAGGTGTTGGAAGCTCAAAGAGGTCACAGAGCTTAGTAAGCAGGAAGAGGCTGTGGCAGATTCCGAGGCAGAAGCTGAAGCTGGAGAAGAGTGAGGCCAAGAGGCAGAGATGAGGCAGGCTGCCGAAGAAGCCAGGGAATCTCCTGCTCCTGTTGTGATCAGCTCCCCTCCCCTGTGGTCTCCCAGAACCCGAAGAGGTATGAAGAGGGTGAAGCAAAGACAGACAGGATGAAGGAGCCTCAGATTACTTGGGAAGCATAGATGCCCAAGCACCCACAAAATTCCCCATGAAGGGGCCTGGCACCCACAAATTTCAGTCCCAGGGCCATGCGCACTGCATGGCACCCACGGTCATGGGGCCAAATTGGCACTCCTGTTGAGAAGGAACAGAGTTGTGGGAATGCGGGGACCTTCAGTTCTCACAACTGCCTCATTGAGGCAAGACCTACTAGGAAGAGTTGCTGTGATCACGAGGCCTGAGCTGCTTTGTTTCTTCGACTAAAGAGTTAATTTCACTGACGCCTTGAGAGTTATTGCTGACCTGTTCCTGATACCTGCCCTGACATTTCATTAAGAACATAAGGTTCACAGTGAGCAAAGTCCTCTGATTTCAGTGGGACTTTCTTCTATGTAACTGTGCATAGGACTATAGCCTACTTTTTCATTACACAGACCCAGGTTCTCCATGTAGCTTGAGCAATGGAACCTCATGATCTGGGTGATCCAACGATTCACCCTTAGAACATAAGGCTTAAGCTTGTGAAATGGCATCTCTGGGGACTCCTTTGTGTACCTGCTTTGAAATACCTAACCCTCAATTCATGCAGAGAGGAATACAGCATGCCAGCGTTCTTACCTTTGTTACACTGTAGAATCTAACAATATTTAACTGGTGAAGTCATTTTGGTTTCCAGACCTGTGTCACAAATATGCTTGGGAACTTAGGGAAGAAAAGAAAGAAAGAAAGAAACAATGCTCTTATTCATGACATCAGATCCAGCTCCATGGAAACATGTCGTGATGACAAAAACACACAGAGAGAGATTGCAAGGTCATAAGTCACACTCAAAAGAAGAGGCAAGAGAGAAACTGTAAGTTTAATGAATAACATGTATCAGCCTCAAAAGGGAAGGTGGAAAGCAAAGAGCAACAAAGCACCTGAAGTTAAATACCCTCCAAAGTACTTCAGATCCATTTCATCTTCAAGTGAAGTAGCTCTTCAAGAGTAGAAAGTTCCAGAGGGCTCACTTTGCAAGAAATTGAGGGAAATCACATATATTGCCACTGAAAAGGAAAGATTCCACAATGGATCTGTCAGGAATAGCAAAGATCTTTCCTCTCCTTGCTAAGAAGTTGCCAGCTTTTTTCTAGAAAGTAGGGATGGTGTGATTATTCATTATTTTCCCTTCCCAATGAGAAACATTAAATATTCTCTGTTGCACATGACTGTCATGAACAGGCAGGCAGGTTGAGAATTGTGAAGAATGATTTAGGTTTAGGTTTGGAGGATGCTGAAAAATGCTATTCTGTTTGGTGGGATTTTATCATAAATACAATAAACACACAGGGTACAATGTGAAATTTGGTTTTCCTAATTGTCTTAAGTATTCAACTGATTCAAGTGCTGATTTTTTGTATTTGTACATGTATTATTTTTATTGCGTTGTTTCGTATGACTGGCCCAGTTGTCACCAGGGCACCAGAACGCCAGAGGTAAGGCGACAGCTGGCAGTGGCAGCAGGGGGCAAAGGCTGGGCACCCTCAGAAAAGAAATTGAGGGTGCCCAGGCCCCTCAGGCCCCCTAGAGTTTGTGCCCTGCCTCTGCTCCAGAACACCCTCCCAAAGAAGAAATGCCAGGGCTGCATTTTTCGACATTTTAGGAAAGTTGTTAGAAATCTTTCTCTTTCACCAGTCCTTATCATAGGCTCCTGGGATTCCAGCACTGTAGATTTGGCTTCCTGCATTTACCATTATTGTGTTTTATGGATTTAAATGTTGATGTTTTATTGATTTCCATTCCTGTAATTTATTGTTGTAAATGGCTTTTTGAAACATAGGGCCCTGCAAACCCCCCCCCCCCCACAAAACCCAGCCCCACCTCCTTAATTGCACTAGGGGTCATATACTGACACTCCAGACCCAAGATGCCCCAAATCATAGCCTTCCTTCAGACCTAAGTGGCCCCTTAATTTGACTGATCTTCTGTTCCTACAGCCTCTGTTTCCATTGTGTTGTCATCCAGCCAAGGTGTTTAATGCCTCCTGTTAATGGTTCTGTGCTCCAACTGTTCTCTTTTACAAGGGAGAGTCTCTGTTTTTGGTAACTGGTAAATCATTGTTCCTATTTTGTTCCTATTTTTGCTTCAAGTAAGAGTTGTTGTTGTTTTTACCTAAACACCCTCAAGGTGATTCACTTTCAAAATTTTACAAAAAATAGCCAGCAGTTTTTCACCGGTGTATGTAATAACAAACAGACGCTGAATGGAAAGGCTAGTTTTGTTCAAATGCTTTTTGCTTTGCTCAGTATCCTTCAAATGTTTACCCAAAATTTGTCTCAAAATTTCATTTTTGCATACCTTTAGAAATGCGACTGAGTCACAGGGCATGTGCAATTTTGCGACCCACCAAGCCAAATGCAGCCCACCACATCCTCAGCATTTCTCAGTATCTAGTGAAGTCTGTGACGGCATGCCTCAATAAATTTGCTATGATTTAAGGCACTGCGAGATTCTTTGAACCCCTTCTCTTTTGGCTGGCTGCCTAGAGCTTCAAAAATAGGGTGGAGGTGGGGACAAAGGGTTGCTTACCACCTGACTGTCTGCAGTTCAGGGCAGGTGGTCTGTATTTTGCCTGGCGAGTCCCAGGCTGTGCACACTTGGTTTGGAGAGTTGAAGGCTTCCATCAGTGTCACACGTGGTAGCAGGGGCTGCGGAGGAGTCCTTACCCCAGGGCTTGTCATGTGCTTGTTCATAAGAAAAGAATCACAGGGTCATGGTGCTTTAATCGGTTGGGTTCTGCTTTTCCTCTTTCTTCCTGCGCGTGAAAGACATAACAGGGAACTACCAGAGCAGAAGTAAGATGTGTTTTGTTAGTTGTCTGAAGCCCTGGGGCCCGGAACCGGATAAGTCCTGATATTATGCCTGGATTGAGCAAAAAATAAATCCATTTTGTTTCCTACAAACATTTAGCCATTAAAAAAAAATATGACATAGAAAAACAGGCCTCACTGTCTGCATGCCTTCTTGTAAAGCTTGCATTGTGAAAGTGTCAGAAGCATTAGCTCATTTGGCATACATTCTGCAAGCTAATGCTTCTCCTTTAATTCTCCCTGGGGACAACATGTCTGCTTTCCAAATAAAAAGGAAAAAAACAGGCTGAAGAAGGTGAAGGGGAGTTGCCACAGAACCTGCTGCTTCTCTAACGATATATATGATACATACCTACTCTAATCCAGTGCACTAAGAAACCTTGGGGTGTGTTTATAAGGTCCTTCAACATTCTTTGGGTGCATCTGAAAAACAACCCTATGTTGTGAAAGCTGTTATACAAAATATGCAGAATTGTGCGTTAGAATGCTGGGCAGCACAACTTCAGATTAAAGATGAGGTACAATTTTAGTGTAATGAAATATAATAAAAGAAACAAATGTAATAAGCCAGCATGCCTGGGAGTCACTGGGGATACGGTACCTTGCTGATGTGCTGGTTCACTACATGGGAGCTGGGAGACTTTTGTTTCAAAAGGGAGAGCATTAAAGAAAATGACACCCCATATTGAATCAGTAGTGGTGCAGTCAAAATTCCTACTTGGATGTCTTGAGAAGATGGTGATGATTTCATTAGCCCTCACAAGTCACCTAATCTTTTTCCTAAGTGCCGTGGAGATGCTGCAGTTAAGGCAGACCCTAATCCTAGACTCTCCATTTGCTTGGTGTGAGGGGAAAGGAAAGAGGGGGGTAAAGCACGGGAGCAGCTGCAAGTCTGTTGGCTGGCCTTCTCTTGGCCCTTGGTCCCTTCCTTGGACAGTGGCAGGGGCCAGAATGGGCCTCTCTCCTCTCAGCTCAGCAGAGATCAGAAAATATGCCTACTCACACTTCCCACCGGTATCCTTGCAAATTCTGTCTGAAGCCCAGAGAAGTGTAGATTTCCATGAGGAGGATGACAAGCCTTTTCTTAAGTCTCTTCCCAGAGTTCCTATCACCTTTCTGAGTCCAGCACAACCTTGCTCAACCTTATGATTCTGTCCTTATTGCCACGATCACTCTGCTCACTACCTTCACTCCTCCAGTTCTACCACTCTCCTGTTGTCTTAAGCACCCCCTCATCCACCCCCACTTTCTTCCTCCTTTCCCCCCACTCCTGGCCAGAGAATGGCTGCAAGTTGCACAGTATCCATCTTTCCCATGAAGTTTTTGACTGACATTTCCAGTCCTCGCTCAAAATGAAAACTAAGCCTATGCAAAATGAATTTAATTTGGATGGAGCCAATCTGTATTATTTTTGCTTCTCTCCCCTGCCCACCCTTCTGCCCCTCTTATCCCTCCCACTGTTGCAGTTTATCTTGTAAGCTCTTCGGGGCAGAGAGCTATCCTTTTGTACTTATTCTGAAAGGCACTATGTAAATTGATAATACTATAAAAAATTGATAACTATAATAATAATGCTTTATACCTCAAATCCTCTGAATTCAAATATAGTTAAAACCCCATGCTCATTTTTAACAGAAAGATAAATGCAACAGGAATTAAAGGGTAATGCAGATGCATTGCAAATTGCACACATCAGAGCAGACATCTTGACCTCAGTCTACCAGGATTCCCCCCTCCCCCCCCCACTGATCCTTATGCTAAGCAGCATCAAAGCTGAAATCATTCCTAAAACTGGAAAGGAATCCCTTCCCTTTTAAACCAATCTAGTGAAAACACTGTCATTTACCTTTCCTGCTGTCCTTGTCTGCCTTCCAGGCAGGTCACGGAAGGGAACCCTTTCAAAGGAGCCCCCGCATAGTAGCAGCCCAAACCTCAGATGGAAAGCGTTGATGTTTACTTCATTGAATGCAGCAGCACAATGTGGAAACCACACATTTGAAAAACCCAACTTTCGCTACAACTCTATAAATCAGCCCAGATGCATTTTGAAATGTTTCCCAAGGTCAGCTGAAAAAGATTTCTGCAAGCCTAAGAAAACTCTTTGGATGAACACAGTCTTTGTTCTTCTGATTTTATAAGCACATTCTGTGAGCCAGGCATGCTTCACGTGGTTTCTGGTTTCACACTGAACATGTTACACAGCTCTAATGAGCTTCAGACTTTATGCACCAGGAATTGACATTGGTGTTCCTGTGCACTGTTCTAGGAATACGCCCAGATTGGCTTTCATAAGCATTTCACAAGCCATGATACACGAGTTCAGAAAGTTAACATACACCCAAGCCTTTGCAGGCCGTTTTTCACATTGCAGAGATCAAAAACAGGTTTTCCATCAAGTACACGCACAATGGGGAGCAGCAGCCAATCCAAGTTCCCACATCTTTGGTGTAAATCTTAAAAGAGCAGTGTATGAAGAACCTCTGAGAGTCCACCCATGGAAGCAACAGTTTGCTCTTGAGCACCATATATATATATTTGACTAGCATTATTTTTTATTTGTATTCTCATACACTGCTCAGCCCTGTTCAGTTCTCATACATGGCTCCAGGCAGCTTTACTCTTAATTTTCAGTAGCAGATTATGTCAGAGACACAACAAAAATAGGACCAATATCCTGCAAAAGCCATTGGGAGGTGCTGCGGACCTCTGCACGGATACGCATTGTGTCCCCTCTGCTTCTAAGTCCGATTTTTTACTTGAATACTCTGTTGTGTCCCTTAGACATCCACAAATCCACTGGCAGCTTTCCATGGGAGAGTGCACCCAGCTGTCGGGTGAGCAGAACATCTGGCAGCACACAGATCCAGTTTCCAAGCAAGTGAGCAGGAATCCCTTTGGAGCAGTGGGAGAAGCCTCTAGTGTTTCTTACCTTCTCCATAGCCTGGTCTGCACACAAATGGCTGACAAGGGTGTGGCTGAGGACTGGTGGTAACCACAAAGAATGGCTGGCTAGAAAAATGGAGCCAACACTTGTGAGGCTCTGGGGTCACCCTTTAGGATGCTCTTTTGCTTCCACTTTACATGGTAACCAGAGCCATCTTTAGGCATTATTCACATGAAGGGGGCAAATGTGGAGCAGCATAGCCCTCCCGGCCCTGCCATTGTCTTATTGGGGAATATTATTTGAAGCAGGGAGACTGTTCTGTGCACTGAGGATCCCTGTATGATTTAGAACCCTAGGGGATCCAGGTTTGTTTTATTTAAATCATTCATTCGTGTAAACCATTGATAGTCTGCTGTGTATTTCATCTAAGTCAGGACTGGGTACATAATTCTATTAAAAACAATGGTTTCATTAAAAAACAGAACAGGTAATAATATTAATCTTCCAATAGCAGATGACTTCAACATCATTATTACAATATTCAGGACACAACTGCACAATCCACAAAGGCCTGAGAAAAGAGCCGGGTTTTACCATTTAGGCTGGCAGCAGACGTCCTTTGGGGTTTCTAGATCACAAGGAAAGCCTCCATATGTAGAGGGATCTCTGTGCTTTGGAGATTCCACAGGATTGGGGTTGGAATAAGACTTGTGGCAGCTAAATGTACTGCTCTGCAACCCCTTGCATCTTGCTTGCTTCCTTCACACGAGTTACAACTTAGGATCTGTCTGGCTTTCATTGGGGTCTGATGAACAATCACAAAGTCTAAAAGGGAAGCACATGTCCACAGGGACCTAAGAACATGCCATGCGGGCCAAACGGCCCCCTGTGAATCTCTCCAGTGTGTGATACTCATCTCCTCTCAGACTTTACATCAGGGGTGGGGCAGCTAGAGAAATATCTAAGAAAATACATCTTTTGCACACCAGCAATGTTCTTTTTCAATCTCATGGTAATTTCCTGAAACTAGCCATATTCCTAGCACAGGAATAAAAGTCTAATCTCAGCACCAGAGTGTTAAAACATAAAATTATTTCCACACCCACCAAAAATGACACAGAAAAGGTTCCCTATTTTTAGAGCATCAATGCAACACATACTAGACTTTATGGATTATGAGGGTCCCCCCCCCCCTTTTTAAAGAAGGATTTCAGCACATTCCCTCTTTTAAAGGAATTCAAGTACATTGGAATTATTTGGCTATTTCAACCAGTGGAATCAGCCAATGATTTTGGCTGCATCTATCATTTTGGCCTGAAGGAGGCCGCTGTTCAAATCCCTCTAGCCCAGGACAGCACTGCCACTGGCACCCAGCCAGTCATTAAACCCCGCCCCCTCAAAAAAAAAATGTGGTTAGGAAAGCATAACATGACCAACCTTTCCCTGCTGGAAATTACAGTGGGTGTAGCTTTATAGTGTTTTACTGGTTAATTGAATGTTAAACTTACTACACTAAGCTATTTTACTGGCACTCCAATTTCTCCTTTCTACGTGTCTATCCTGTACTAACAAACTATTATTAAGCCACAGTTTCTGATCTGACAGATTAAACACCAAGAATGAGGAAATCGGATGGTATGCGAAATCAACAGGGGAAGTTGGCTGAACAAATATAGCTGTGTAATTATGCTTTTATTGAGTAGAGTTCATTCTTTTAAAAGTTCAATTATCAAAGGTCTAGAAGCTTAAATAAGAAAGGCTCAAGAGCAGCTGTCCAGCTATGCATGCTGTTCTTCCCCAGAATGATAAGATTGCGGTTTCAAATTTTATTTTATAATTTTATTTACAGCATTTGTAGGCTGTTCCATAACATAAGGTATTTCTGCCCAGCTTACAATAAATAAGTAAAAACAATTGAAATGCAAAATAAGACATAAAATCAAGAGCTTTGTGTTCAAAGGGTACTAAGTTTGCTTTCCAAGTATCCCTAGGTAAAGCATAAAGCAGGGATCATCCAGTTTGTTGGCTTACTACAACTTCCATCAGCCTCCTGCCATTGGTCAGGGTGGTGGCAGCTGATGGAAGCTGTAGTACATCAACATCTGTAATGCCACCAGTTACCTATCCCTGGTACAAAGCATAGAGATGTTAAGATATAGCAGATAAAGATGGCAGGAGGAAAAGCGTGTGGGTCATGAGCAGAGTGGCAAAACAAATGCCAGAGGTGGTAGCTGCAGGTGCTTTGGGATTTTCCTACTAGGGACTGGATTGCACCTGGTAGCCCCAGAATTCCTTGGTGGGAATTTATTTTCAATTTCATAATAATGATAACAATGATAATTATTATTTATTTATACTCCGCCCATCTGGCTGGGTTTCCCCAGCCACTCTTGGTGGCTTGAATATAAAAAACACAATAAAACATGAAACATTAAAAACTTCCCTAAACAGGGCTGTCTTCAGATGTCTTCTAAAAGTCAGATAGTTGTTTATTTCCTTGACATCTGATGAGAGGGCGTTCCACAGGGCAGGTGCTACTACCGAGAAGGCCCTCTGTCTGGTTCCCTGTAACCTCACTTCTCTCAGTGAGGGAACCACCAGAAGACCCTCAGAGCTGGACCTCAGTGTCCGGGCTGAACGATGGGGGTGGAGACGCTCCTTCAGGTATACAGGACCGAGGCCATTTTGGGCTGTAAAGGTCAGCACCAACACTTTGAATTGTGCTCGGAAACATACTGGGAGCCAATGTAGGTCTTTCAGGACTGGTGCTATATGATCTCGGTGGCCACTCCCAGTCACCAGTCTAGCTGCCGCATGCTGGATTAATTGCAGTTTCCAGGTCACCTTCAAAGGTAGCCCCACGTAGAGCGCATGGCAGTAGTCCAAGCGGGAGATAACTAGGGCATGCACCACTCTGGCGAGACAGTCGGCGGGCAGGTAGGGTCTCAGCCTGCGTGCCAGATGGAGCTGGTAGACAGCTGCCCTGGACACAGAATAGACCTGCACCTCCATGGGCAGCTGTGAGTCCAAAATGAGTCCCAGGCTGTGTACTTGGTCTTTCAGGGGCACAGTTACCCCATTCAGAACCAGGGACTCCTCCACACCTGCCTGTCCCCTGTCCCCTCAAAACAGTACTTCTGTCTTGTCAGGATTTAACCTCAATCTGTTAGCCGCCATCCATCCTCCAACCACCTCCAGACACTGACACAGGACCTTCGCCACCTTCACTGGTTCCAATTTAAAAGAGAGCTAGAGCTGGGTATCATCAGGATACTGATGAACACCCAGCCCAAACCCTCTGATGATCTCTCCCAGCGGCTTCATATATGTTAAAAAGCATGGGGGAGAGGATGGAACCCTGAGGCACCCCACAAGTGAGAGCCCAGGGGTCTGAACACTCATCCCCCAACACCACTTTCTGAACACGGCCCAGGAGAAAGGAGCAGAACCACTGTATAACAGTGCCCCCAGCTACCAGCCCCTCTAGACGGTCCAGAAGGATGTTATGGTCGGGCTTCCGGGTTAGCGCCATTGGCGAATGGCGGAGTTTCTCCGATCAGAGGAACAGGCTCCGTGGAAACTGGGTCTTCCCACCGCGGCGAAGGTGGGGACCCGCTAGAAATCCCAAGCGGAGAAGCCTGGGAACGTGGGGTTCGGCAGAGCACCAAGAGCGCCTCCCCCACTCGCGGGGAAAGCGGAGTGGGGTGAGCAGCGCGGTGCTGCGAACTGACTGCTACTTTCACGGAGGGAAGCCACACAGCCATCGCCAGAGAGCGCTGACTTTTTCATGATGACATTTGGACTCTAAAACAAGTACCCGTGAGTAAAAACGGAAGATTTGATTAAGAAACTTATGAAATTTATGAATTAGGCAACGAAGCGGGAAGGTCTAAACAGGAAGTCCGCCTTCCGCTTTTTGTAAACAGACTGAAGTAAAGATTTTGCAAGCTAAATAGCCTGGAAAATTGATCTAAAGATTGAAATTTCCTGCATTTATAACCAACAAAACCCCCTTGACAGCAGGAGTAAAGGGGGGAAAAAAACTTTGACCGTTTAATCCTGCAGAGAAAGAGTAAAGGAATATAAGATTCTATCGTCCCAAACCTGGGGACGGGGTGTCAGGACAGAAATGGTTGGAGATCTCCATTGATTGAGAATGGAACACTTTTGACAGATAGTTAAAAAAGATAAACAAATGAACTTCAACGCTGCTTTCTGCATCTTTGTATTTTAAGGAAACAAAGTATTTGAAAATCGAAAGTAAATTTCCCTTTGTTGGATACTTTTTAAAGATGGACGTTAGAAACTGTGTCCCCTAGAGGGAGCTTGTCAGTTTGTTGCTGCAGTTCACAGGGAAATGTTATAGCTGTGAGAATTAGACCGTGGGGCCAGCTATTTGACCTTGAACAGAAATGTGCAGGGAGGAAGTTCCAACATCTGCCCTTGGCAAAACAATTGCTATGCTGCAGCAGTTGCATGAGAAAATGAATTTGATGAATGAAAAGTTGGACTTTATGACTGCTGTAGCCAGTAAATATGAACTAACAGGAAACAAAGACAAAGAAATTCTACAACAACTAATGCAGGAAACTGGCATAGGGCAAGTCCAAGGGCAGATGAAGATGGAAGAGGTTGCGATTGCACCTCAAAAGATACAAAGGGAAAGATCCAAAGTCCTGCATGACCAAAAGCCGCAACATTGGAAGATTGAATTTGGAGTGTGTCTGGAAGTGCCTGGAGTCAAGGAAGCTCTTAGCTCCGGTGGGACTGTGAAACAAGTTGACAGCTACTTTTGGAATAACTACTTTTTGGATTACAAAATTAAAATAGGGGAGGGGGATTCTGGGGAATGGGCTAACTTGATGAAAGAAAATAAAGATTATTACCGTTTGGAATTCCCCGGAGACCCTCTCCTCAAGGAGAGAGGGAAGAAACTACAAAAGAAACCAACAAGGGACAGGGAAGGGTGCAAGTATAAACAGGAACAAGAAAATCTGCAGAGGGGGCGTAGAAGAGACCTGAGAGCCTCGGACATTAGAACACCAGATTGATGGACAGGATGTAATGGTTAGAATGGACTGACATAACCCGAAACCAGGAGGAAGGGACGTTGGATTTAATTAGAAGAGAATTTAGATAGATAGATAGATAGATAGATAGATAGATGTAGATATAGATATAGATATATAGATATAGATATATAGATATATATATACTGGAATTAGTGTGATACTAATGAAATATCAGAATATGTTGGAAAGGAATTAATTGGCTTTAGTAGAAAGGTTTGAAGGAGGTATGCATAAATATGGTTTAAATTTTGAAATTTTATGGCTCTTAAGGTAAGACAAGGTTAAAGAAATCAAGGGTAAATTGATAACAGAATATAATAAAAGTTGGAAAGGATATGTTGAGTTAACGGGGGGGGGGGGAAATAAGAGAGACAGATTGTTGAGACAAATTATTTAAATAAAAATTGTGAAGTATGGGAAGAATTTGCTGAAATAATGAATTAAGATAGAATACAAAAAGGGAGGTGTATTTTTGTTTATCTTTTGTATTTTTTTTTCTTTTTGAAACTTTGAATATCATTTAAAAAAAAAAACACAGAAGGATGTTATGGTCGATTGTATCAAAGGCCGCTGAGAGATCCAGCAGAACTAGGAAACAGCTTTCACCTTTGTCCCTAGCCTGCCGGAGATCATCGACCAGTGCAACCAAGGCAGTTTCAGTCCCATGATGAGGCCTGAATCCCGATTGGAAGGGATCCAAATGGTCTGCATCCTCCAGGCGTGTTTGGAGGTGTTCAGCTCAATCACCTTGGCCAAGAATGGAAGATTTGAGACTGGGTGATAGTTGGCCATATTGGCCGGGTCCAAATATGTTTTTTTTAAGAAGTGGTTTAATGACTGCCTCTTTCAGCAGGTCTGGGATGGCTTCCTCGCAGAGGGAAGCATTCACCACCCCACAGAGCCCAGAGCCCAGCCCTTCCCAGCTTGCTTTTATTAGCCAGGGTGGGCAAGGATCAAGGAGACAGGTGGTCGGTTTCACTCATCCAAGCAACTTTCCAAATCCTTGGAGGTAACAGATTGGAATTGATCCCACGCAATTTGACTAGACAGGACTCTAGCACTCTCCCGCCCCGGCCCTGCTCCCACGGTGGAGTCTACTTCTTCCCGAATCTGAGCGATTTTATCTGCAAAAAACTGTGCAAAATCATTGCAGGAGATCTTGATGTCCTTACCAGGCCCCGATGGCAAAGGTGGTTCTGTTAGATTGCGAATCACCTGAAAGAGTCTCCTGCTGCTGTTTTCTGAAGATGCAATAGAGGAGGTAAAGAAGGTCTTCTTCACAGTCGCTATTGCCACTTGGTAGGTTCAACGGTGAGCTCTAACCCATGTCCGGTTCGATTGAGTTTCCCGCCACCAGTGCTCTAGTCATCTCAGCAATTGTTTCATCGCCCTCAGCTCTGGGGAAAACCATGGGGCTGTCCGGGCTCCATGCAATCGGAGAGGGCGCTTCGGAGCCAGACAGTCAATAGCCCTGGTTAACTCCGCATTCCAGCGGGCCACCAGGGAATCAGCTGAAAGGCCATCAACATAGGATATAACATCCCCTATCACTCTCTGGAAACCATTTGGATGGTGGGGGCGGACCATCCAAATAGGTCCCACTTCCCAGTTGCATCAGGAAATGATCTGACCATGGCACTTCTTTTGTTTCACTTTTACTTAGTGTCCTAATGTTTTAATGTTGTATTTTAATCTTTTAAATTGTATTTTAATCAATTTGTTTTTATTATTGGTTGTTAGCCACCCTGAGCCCGGTCTTGGCTGGGGAGGGTGGGGTATAAATAATAAAAAATTATTATTATTATTATTATTATTATTATTATTATTATTATTATTATCACCCATGTCCATAGAGGTGAACACTAGGTCTAAGGCATGTTTGTGACTATGAGTTGAGCCAAACGTATTCAGGGAAAGCCTCATGGAGGCCATGCTTTCTAGAAGTCCTGAGCGGCCCCTTGTAAGGTCTTGTTGGCCTGGATGTTAAAATCTCCAAGGACAACCAAACTAGGTGTCTCCAGGAGAACATCTGCCATGACCTGAAGCAGCTCGGGCAGGGAATCCTTGGTGCAGCGGGGAGGTCGGTACACCAAAAGGAAACTTGTACTGCCCCTATTGCCCAACTTCCAGAACATACACTCGGAAAACTGGGTAAGCTAGGTAAAGGTAAAGGTACCCCTGCCAGACTCTAGGGTTGTGCGCTCATCTCACTCTATAGGCCAGGAGCCAGCGCTGTCCGAGGACACTTCCGGGTCACGTGGCCAGCATGACAAGCTGCATCTGGTGAGCCAGCGCAGCACACGGAACACTGTTTACCTTCCCGCTGGTAAGCGGTCCCTATTTATCTACTTGCACCCGGAGGTGCTTTCGAACTGCTAGGTTGGCAGGCACTGGGACCGAACGACGGGAGCACACCCCGCTGCGGGGATTCAAACCGCCGACCGTGCGATCGGCAAGTCCTAGGCGCTGAGGTTTTACCCACAGCGCCACCCACGTCCCGCCTATATGACATCCTAAAAATCACTGCCACCCCCTCCCCGCCTATATGACCTTAGTTGCATAAAAGAAATCTGGTGGACAAGCAGTGGCAAGTACAGGTCCATCTGCTTCATCTAACCAAGTCTCTGTTACACATGCCAGGTCAAGTCCTCCATCCATGATCAAGTCATGATTGGCAGAGATATTGTGAATCATTGACCTGGCATTGCACAGCAGCACCTTAAGGTCATGGGGGGCTCCCTTGGTGATTCTACCATCCTTCTGGTCAAGACCAGACCCATTGGCAGGGATAGTCTTCAAACAATGAAGGGTTAGCCGTCCCCCCCTGTGGAACCTGCCCCAGCCATTCTGTTGGCTGGGGCCCACTCCCAGGTAGCCCTGACCCTCTCCCCTTCAGAACAGAATACAAGCTTATATAATAAACCAATAAAATCGTAGAAACTAATTAAAACAGCAACAACGTACTAAAATTAAACTAATCCCTAGGCCCAACTAAATATTTATCCCACCCCAACAGAGCAAAACAAAAACCCAAAATTTAAAATGCCACAGATTAAAAACTATTTAAAAACATTTATACATATTTAAAAGCATTTTTGACATTTGCCCCAACCCCAGAGTTTGTTCCAGTGAGTCTGGGCTCTTCAGCTCTCGCACAAGGGCAATGTCCCTCTGGCCTCCCAGGAGTCTCTTACGTTGAGCAGGGGGAGTCTGGTCCCTGCCCCCTAAGCCAGGTGGAACGGGCCTTGCAGGGAGCCATCTTCAGCCCTCACAGCAGGGCAGTAATGGATTTACACCTCACTCTTCAACAAGTTCACAGGGCAGATAGCAAAATTTTGCTGCATACACTCCTCCCATTAAGATGAAAGGCCCCTTTTCTGCACTCCCATGCTTGAACCTAAATTTTCAGGCAGTCCAACAGAAATGCATATTCTCCTTGGAGCTGCAAGGTTTGTTTCACACGCCTGAAAGTATCTCACTTGGAAGGAGACATACATAGGGAAGTGGGAACATCGGAGGCGGAATTGCTTCAGGCCATTAAGAGTCATGCTGAGCAATATTGCTTGTAGACAATGGCTATTACAATATGAATTCATATATGTAAAGAGGCCATTAAGAAATGGGCTTCAGTGAACTATAGAGAGCTAGAAATGACCTTGGGAGAGAGGTTTGTGGTGTGACTGTTTGATGCTGCCCTTCAGAGGAGCTTAAGGCCAGTGCTGAGGAAAATCTAGACGCGACATTTTGCAAAGGAAGCAATGGAGATTGGTTGCTAGCTGGCAAAAATTCTGAAAACCAAGCTTTACACTTTACTAGTTGCATTTCTCAAAGGCTTCATCAGAGTGCAAGTGACATGCAGGGTGCAAATCCCAAGCAGCCGGTGAAATCCAAATCTGAATGCAAAGAGACAGAGAGAATTCAGCCCTGAGAGAAGGCATTCTCTGTGGAAGCCCGTAAGTTTTGGAACTCCTTCATTCTTATAGCTTAGTGCAAATGCTGAAAATGGGGAGGGGGAGGGGGGCATTGTGTGAGCCCACAACAAATACAGGCTCATTCACATAGCAGGAAAATGGTTGTTTTCCATTTTGCTGAACTCAGCCATTGTGCACTGTAGAAGCTGGCCAGAAATATATCTGTGCTTCTGAGGAACAACCCCACCTGGTCCAAAACTCTCTTTTGCCCAAATGATAACCAAGTCTCTAGCTTTTGAGAGGGCAGGCTATCCATGCAGACAAATCCATAGAGCAGTCTTTGATATGATTCCTTTGCTATGGTTGCTGCGTGTTCAGCTTGTGGGTCTGCAGGATGTAGTCAACAGAGATGCTTCACTGCTCCTTCTCCAGATCCTAATTCCTTAAAATGCTACTGGCCTTTATAAGACTCCTCCTCTTCTGCCACTCTCTCCAGTCTTTTCTTTCTTTCAAGTCCGGATGTGTGCTCCTGCTCTTTCCCCGACTCCCCCGGTCAGAATTTCACAGAAATCCCCAGCAACACATAAATCTTCTATGGATTTCTTTAACCCACAGAATAGGATTGTTCTTTCCCCTCTGAAATGTTAAAGTAGTTTGCGGATTGAAATATGCCTGGGTGGGGCATTATTTTGTTTCCAGCCTGAAATCCGGCAATGGCTTCTAAAGTACAGTCCTCCACAGATTGGATCCAGCTGTGGCACAGGTGCACCGTGGCTGCTTGCTGAGGAAGTTTAGCCACTTAAAATGTGCTGCCCATGTGCGTCATTAAATGGAAATGTTTTGGGGCTTTTAAATATATGCTTTCTCTCTCTTTTGATTAGACAAAGCAATTGCTCTTCATTAAAGCCATAGTCAGTTGCAGCAAAATATCATCTGGCATCTTGATCTCTGGAACAGCAGGAAGCAATGTTATTATTTTTAACCAGTAGTTTTCAAACATGTCAGGATTGGGATCCACCCTTACTGTAACTCCAAGACTGGATTGTGCCTCACTTATTCTCCCCACGTAGTCTCCCATCCAGGGCAACACCTGCTTAACTTCACCAGTTGAACTACATTGGCACCTGCTTAGGGCAGTGGCAGTGGGTGAAATTTTAACTCAGTAGGGCTTCCATTTTAAACTTTGCTGTTTCCACACAATAGGACTTGATTTAGGAAAGTGTGTCATTTACACACGTGCAGAGCACCATTGCCTCCTCCCTGAAAAAAGGGTCCAAGTAAGATTTTTCAGACAAGATTGGATTCTATATCTCATGTTTAGAAATTAAGCCACATTACAATACATGTTTTTGAAATCATGGATTGATTACAACTGGCAAAATAGGGGCCCTGTATTCTTCCTCGGGAAGGAAGTTCCATAAATCTGGACCCACCACTGAGCAGGCCCTTTCTCTAGTGTCTGTCAACCAAATACAACTCTAAAAGAGTCTGTCAAATAGCTTGGTCCCAAAATGTAGGGGTTTTAATGGTCACCACCAGCACTTTAAATGGGGCCGAGAAATCAAGAGCTAAGTTTAATGCAAAGTGTAGCTAAGTCACCAAAGCACAGCTATTCTTCAAAATTCTCATGCCTCCAAATTTCCAACCAAAACTATGAACAAAAATGTGTGTGTTAGAGGGAAGTATGCATTAGCATAAACATACTCATAAAAAATTGAAAAGCGCATTATATTAGGCAAAAATGCATTCAAACGTATACATTAGGAACAATGCACAGTAAAATTCTGGTAAATTTTCAAGATTTTTTTTAAATTCACAAACTCAAGTGGAAATGTGGTGAACTGAACTTCAGAATGGAAAAATTGGAAATCAAGAGAAAGTGATTCTCAAGCCCTGCAGAGAGCGTGTTGCAATAGTTTAGTCTGGACGTAACTAGGGCATGCCATGTATAACTGTGCCAGGGTCTGCTTCCTATAAAAAGAGTCACATCTGATGAATCAGCCCTCGGGTTTACAATACTAAAATGGAAAAAAATGGAAAAGATTAGCTTTGGCACATTAGGTGGAAGGCACGGTTGTGAGATCAATGGAGGAAATGTTTTAAAGTCCCCCATGCTCAGCATTCCTTATTTGACAAACTATCTGATCCTCAATGTGAGACAAAAATATAGAATGTGCTGGGGGAGGGTTATGTCAGCTGGCAGCCATGGCCCTGAATGGGTATATAGTACGTAGGACTTCTTCCCTCCCTCCTCAGGTGGGCATGGTTCTCTCCTTACTACAGTTAGAACAAGTTAGGGTCTTACCCTGCCCCTCCTCCTCTTCCACCCATTTCCACCCTGACCTTTGGTCCTTTGCGCCCTGCCCCTGCTCGTCCTGCAGCTTGTTGACCCACAACTGGCACAGCTCTGCCCCTGTCCTCTCTGTGGTGGAGCATCTGCTCTGCATCAAGAAGGGCCCAGGTTTTATTATCAGAGAGCTCCTGCCAGCCAGTGTAGACAGTACAGAGCTCAGTGGACCAGTGGTTTGACTCAGTTAAAGCAGCTTCCTGTGTTTCCAGCCCATATTCCCCCCAGTGCCAGGCTGGGGCTGGAGAAGGGCGAGTTTTCATAGTATATGTACTGAAAGGGACTTGTCCATTCACTTTTTTTAATTGCTTAGGAGTAACATTTAGGGGGGGGGAGAGAGAGAGAGAGAGAGAGAGAGAGAGAGAGAGTACAAGTGTGGTAATAGATCCACATTTTGCCCATCCCTGTTACATCTCATTAAATCCTATTTAAGACTTATTTTCCATATTCTCCCCTCTCCTTAATATCTCTTCTTCCTTGCCCACCCCTCTTTCCATCTCCCTCCCCCTCACCTCCTCTCTGCTTTCATGAGGAGCCAACTTAACACAGTATCAGCAGAATCTCAGTTGCAACTGTGGCTTCCACCACAGAGTGACTTGATTTAAAAGCAAGGCTCAGTTTTAAAGATGGGGTTTGCAGTGTGTCCATATGACTAATCAGGGCTTGGAAGACATCTAGGCACACCATAGGGCTAACCTCATTGCTACCCATCCATAGCAAGTGGGCTCTTGTGTGATCTCGTGCCATATCCATACTCCTGGCACCGTCTCTGAATGCAGAGAGGAAAAGAAGACGGACCCTGCTTTGAAATGTTTACATCTATTTACACAAGGGAATGCTGAATGCATTAACAAGTGGTGGACAAAACCCCTGAATAGGCAAATAGAGACAGACAATTATGAGTCATAAGAACATTAGAATAGCTTGGCTGGATCAGGCGAACAGTCCATCTCCTCCAGCATTCAGTTTTGAGCAGTGCCTACCCAGCTGCTTCCAGGATGCTTACAAGTGGGTCACAAAGCCAACAGATCTTCCCTTCTCTTTACTCCCCAGTAATTCATAGTCAGAGGTCTAATGCCTCTGAACATGGAGGTTCTATTTAACTACCATGGATAATAGCAATTCACAGCCCTCCCCTCCTCCAGGAAGATGACTAACGCTTCATTTTTCTAGAAAGCAATCTAGCCTGATGACCACCAGCCTATAGCAGGGAAGTACGTATTTAAGGGTGTGCTGGGTTTTCTTTCATCTATCCTGAATTCACTGCCCAGCAATTTCATTCTCCAAGTTCCAACCTTGTGAGAAAGGGGGGGGGGGGAGGTTGCTGTATAATCTGCTTTTCTATGGATATAAATAAAAGCAATAGTTCTGAAGACGAAAGCATCCTTCCTTTCCACTTGGAAGGTAGCACATGTATATTGTTTGCATAGGCACTATCTTAAAAGAGGCATAGCTGCCCACATCTGTGAGAGAGTGCAGAATGCTTCTCATGTCATCTGCTGTTTTCGGAGGTCCTGGTTTATTTTATTTTTAATCTGCCCCCTAATTAATTAGAGGCACCATTTCCACCAATCAAAAGATTTTTATGTGATTAATCAACTAAATTTAAATACTCAGCTCCCATGGTGTCCGATCCAAAGAAGAGAAGCTAGGACAGGAGGTTGGGCTATCCTCTCCAGGCTCAGTCAAGAATGGCTCTGTTCCAAGACGTCCCAAGGACCTTACTGAACCGAGTGATGAATGCTTCCCTGCATCTATTTTAGAACCTCCTGCTTTGGTCCAACCATTTCCCTTCTGTTTACTGCACCCACCTACTTCTGATAGATATCTTGTCTTTCTTCCAGCAGGAGTGGTATTTGATGTTCTACAGCCCTTTTCTGCAAAACGCCTTGAGCCTTGGACCAATGGCAATTCTGACTAGATGTCCTGCATATTCTCAGGTTTAGCCCTGCCTAAGCAGGCTTATGGTGCAGCACTGACTAATTATTTATATATTTAATATATGCATTAATCACTTGCTACATAAAGTGTCCCAAAGTATTTGCAAATTGTAAATAAAAAGATAGTGATGAAAAAGTATGAAACAAAATTATTTACCAAAAGTTTTTAACCTGCAATAGCATAAAAAGAGAAAATCCTGCCCTGCATCACTAAAAGAAGAACAGGCCAACATTCTTCACCCAAAGTGCTCATCCTGCAGTATTATAGAAAGGAGAGGTCCAACCCCAACCTTCTATTTTTAAAAAAGGATACTAGAACAGACTAGGCTATGATCCCAGTTAATACCACAATATTGGAGGAGAGCTGTCCTATAAAATGTTTATTTTGTTATATGTATTCTATATAATGAATAATATAATTTTTAATATAATTTTTATAGCTTGCAGGCTCAGTTCATAGGAGAGACAACAGGTCTGAGTCAAAATACTGCCCACAACAGCAGTTATTAGCTGCAGATGAAATTTCACCACAATAACCAGGTTCACCATAGCTCAGGCAGGCAGGCAGTTCCTCTGCTAATTCCCTATACTGCTATAATATCAGAACTCCTGAATATTAGGCATTAAAAACCAAAAAGGAAGAAGAGGAAAGTCATGAAAGGGATATCCTCAGGCGCATGCTCATAACACCGACATTTGTGGGCTGGAGGAACAGAAGGGTACATAAAGGGTGTAACTACAGCCACAGAAATTTTCTCCATTTGGGCACAGCCCACCATTAGTGTGGAAAGGAAAATCCTGCACTTGCTTTCTAATAACAGCCATATGTGACCAAAGGTGCAGACTATTAGCTACAAATTCACTCTGAAAAGTGGATCAAACAGCAACTATACCACTATAAATAGAAAGTGTGGAAAGGCCCTAAAACTGAGCCACGTATAAAAACTGAGGATTCAGAAGTTAAGAGGGAGAGTCCCAGAGAGCTTGGTTAAAACAGGCTTTTAAGAGGCACGCAAAACTCATTGCTATCTCAGCCTCACAAACTATTAAAGAGAGGACTTTCCAGAGGGCGAGGGCTGTCAACAGCAAGAAGGCCCACTTCTGCACTGCAACCAAGTGACAATCGCTGGTCCTGGAATGGTCAGCAGAGTCTCCTCAGAAGATCTTGCATAAGCATCAATGACTTCATTAACAAACAAGTGTGACTTTACTTCCCTGCCCCAGTGATTAAGATTTGCCATCACTGACAACCAGAATTAACAGTACAGCTTATATAACTACTGGTCTAAGAAAAACAAGGTAAACTATATACAGAAAATCATTCCTCCTTTATGCTCTTCAGCCATCTGGACAGAGCGATTGCTTCCTCACCAATCACACTTCTCTTCTCCAGAGTCTGCCTTCTAAAGAAGCCTGTTGCTAAGAGCAACCCTGTTGCTGGGGGAGATCTGTTGCTAGGGGCAAATTGTTGCTATGGGCAAAACTTTTCAAGGATCATTTCAAGCCCATGTTTACACTAAACTAACTTATCTCAAATGAGTAGGGTTCCAAGTCTAAACACTTTAACTGACAATGGCTCATAGAACTTTTTTTTGGGGGGTGTCATCACCACTCCTTAACCAAAACTCTATTGTACAATAAATACTTTAAGAACTGGAATGGATGAGGTGCTTATACCCACATGGGAGTTCACCAACAGATGATCCAAATTGAGGAAGAAGATTCTGAAAGACTTTCTGGGTGACTCTGCTGACTGAAAAAGGAATCACAAATGATTG
This sequence comes from Podarcis cretensis, assembly GCF_951804945.1. Lineage (NCBI taxonomy): Eukaryota > Metazoa > Chordata > Lepidosauria > Squamata > Lacertidae > Podarcis > Podarcis cretensis. The sequence continues at coordinate 2,809,574 of NC_137174.1, forward strand.
GCAAACTGCACTAACAACCCCCTCCCCCCCCCCCGAAAAAAAACCCTGTTCTGTGTCTCATTGCCTGTTACAGTGTTTAGTGTTGATGGGTCCTTTGGTAGTTGTGATGGGTGCCCACGACACAAAATTTCAAAAGTGCCCACTGGCTCCAAAAGATTAGTACCTCTGGTATAGTGAAAGTGAGAGTGGTTCCGCAGGTTCGCTCAGTCACAGGTCTTTCCCACCCGTGATTCCTAAGATCTCTTGGTTGGAGATGCCAAGGACTGTCCACATATAAACTACTTGTTCTACCTCTTAACCGCTCCCCTTAAGGGTCAGAATCCTATGTGCATTTCAGCCAAACACTCTTGCTTCAGTCCTGCCAACCTATGTGAACCTGTCAGAGAGCAAGAGGCATGGGACTAGAACTGTCTGACGTTTCACAGGGCTGAACTGGCAGCTCAACTCTTGCAAGTTCTTGGTCAGGTTTTTTTTTTATGTTCCATCAAAATATTGTCACTGTTTGATGCAACATAAAAAAAAACACCTGACCAAGAATTTGCAAGAGTTGAGCTGCAGAAACAAAACTCTTTCCTTAGCACCTGTCTCCGATGAATGCAATCTCTATTGTGGTGCTTGATGAAGAGCTAAGATCTTTCGATGTAGCTCAGTGGGCTTTGTGGTTTGCAGTGTGGCGGCTTCTATTAAATAAGTGCTCTTTGATATATTTATGTCTCCCTGTCCCTCCAAATGCACTTAGAGAATGGAAGATTGCTGGTGTGCCATAACCCAACTGTTTGGCTAAGATTTTGGCTGGCTGAGGACTGGTGTTCTTGCCCTGTAGAGAGGATTCCTACGGTTTGAGAGGTACCTTCCGATGACTGAGCATCAGTATGAGGGAGACATAAAATCCCTCTTGTAAGGAACCTCCAGTAAAAAGGCCTTTGCCTGTTAACCGCAAGTGGTCCCAACGGAAACATGGTCTTTGGCTTTGATTTCCTAAAAGGAAGAGGTTGTACTGCAGTTACAGTTTCAGGCGCTGTATAATCAGGGTCATTGTGAGGAATTTGATGTATTGGCTTCTGTTCTGTATGCTTTGTAAAACTTCCAGTAATAAAACATATAAAAAAGAAATACGTCCTAAACAGGACAGCCAAAGACTGATTCAAAGGACATCTCTGCAGTGTGAGGACTGTTTCGGCATGGCTAATCCTACTTCATTCTAGGAGGATGAGTAAATGAGCTCCGCATGGAAAAGTAAGAAAAGGTGCTTCCACACTGGTGATTTATGGTAGCACAGGAAGTAAGCCCAGCAACCTGTCTGCTCACAGGGTGCTTGTTTCTAGTTGTTACTGAAGCCTCTGGGGGCTGGGCAAAGGCAAAGCAGCTCTCCCAGTGCAAATGGGATGTTTGCATTGGCCCAATGAGTTAACCATGAGCTGTTCTATGCCCCATATTAGAAAGGAATAGTATGTATAGTTTAAGAATTGCAGCAATATTTTGTACATGTACATGCGCGCACATGTGTGCGCACACACGCGTACACACACACCTCTTTGCCTTTAATGCACTCCTAACTGAAGACATACAGGATGCATGGACTCTGAGGTAACACAGGCCAGGGAAGAAAAGTCTAGCACATTTGTGGTACCATTTATAGGGCAGCTATGTTCCCCCAGCATGTGCAGGAAGCTGTAAAAGTAAAGTAAAATAAAATACATCTAGAATCACAGTAAGTAATTTCATCCCCCCACCCTCCTCTCAAACCCTGCTGAAAACTTGCCTTTCAAAAAGCAGAGTTGATACTGCATCTTTTACTGTACACAGTAGTGGGTGAGTTGTGGGAGCCTGCCAAGAAGGAAAGACGCAAAAGGACGATTTTTACAGATCACAGTCCATGGCTGCCAGCTTTTCCTCACCACAAAACCCAACATCCCTCTGCAGGAACTCATCTTGGAATATTATGCTTGGACAGCTGCCTCATTGTAGTAAGGGCGAGGCATCTCCCCCTGCTCAGAATGCTAGACCCTTAGCAGGAAAGGGTGAAAAGGGTAGATAGTTTCATCATTTAGTTCACTGTCTTTGGCAGTAACTTGGGGATATTAACACCCAGGGGATAAAGATATCTAATCCGGCTTCCTTATTGGCATCTTTATGTTTAACATCTAGAGGCTTGGATATGTGTTATACTTGCCAAAGGACACACTCTTCCTTTCTAGAATCTAAAAGACTCTCTCCCCACACTCAAGGAAAGCTGCAGGAGTGTGAAGTGGTTGCTCTGCTGTTGTCTTTGACTGCATTCCTGTAAAATAATGACTGGTGTATGCAATGTAGGTGTAGACAATTTATTCTCCCTTTCTCATAACAATAGAAATGGATCTGCAATTCAGAATGAAACTACTTCTTCACACAAGGCATGTGCAATTCACTTGCTCCCCCATTCCTGTCATTCATATATACTCTCTGAGATCTTAACATATTTCTCCCACCTAGAAATATATTTTGCCCCTTCTGTGCCCCCCTCCACCCCCCCCCCGGGGGCTGCCGCTGTCTGGAGGCAAAGATGGATTCCAGGAGAACAGGTGAGGTCCCTGCAGACTGGAGGAGGGCATGTTCATTACTTTTAATGGGTCTTTTCTGAGTAAAGTGAAAGCCTCATCTGCAGCAGCTGAGTGGCTCTGCTGGCAAGGACGAGGAAGAGGCACCAGTCACGAGTAAACATTGATGTTGTGCAAGAGAGGCAACAAGGCTGAAGGAGGAATATGCACAGCACAAAATATATTTTTTTGGGGGGGGAATTCTTGCTGAAACTACTTATATCATGCTAATTAATAGCAGTTCATTTTTCATATTTGCCTATAATGCATTTCAGAGAATTCAAATGGTGGTAAAAAGCTATTTATTTGTTTTTTTTGAGGGGGGAGAAATCTGTGTGTGTGTGTGTGAGGGGACTTAGATTCACTGAAATCTGTTTCAGCTAGACATAATGATGCCATCTCGTTTTTGCATGTTGTTATACTAAGACCACATCAAAACATGCAACTGCCCTGTAATATCATGATTGCAACGTTGTTCTCATTCCAGTTGAGAACCTATTGCTAATTGTGGACTTCCGGGTTGGCGCCTCCGACAATGGCGGAATTCCTCTGATCGGAAGGAATTTGCTCCGTGGAAATCAGGGTCTGGCCGCCACGGCGAAGGCGGAGACCCACTAAAAATCACAGGCGGGAGAAGCCTGTGAACGTGGGATTCGGCTGGCACCTTTTGCGCCTCCCCTACTCGCGGGGATCCGGAGCGATGTGGGGTGAGCGGCGCGGTGCTTCGAATTGACTGCTTCTTTCACGGAGTGAAGCCGCACTGCTGTTGCCGGAGAGCGCTGACTTTTTCCTGTGGACAATTTGATCCTAAACAACTACCCGTGAGTAGAATGGAAAATTGGATTTTTAAACATCTTAATTTGGCACCAAAACGGGGAGGTTTCAAACAGGAAGTCCACCTTCCCCTTTTGTAAATAGATTGAAGCAAATAATTTGCAAGCTAAAGTCTTGGAAAGTCCTATGTAAAGGATTAAACTTCCATCAGCTAAAATCATTAAACCCCCCTTGGAAGCAGGAGAAGAGGGGGGGGGGAATTTGGGATCGCGTAAGCCTGCAGGAGAGAATGAAGAAAGTTAAATTACCACCGCTCTGAACCTGGAAACGGGCTGCTAGTAAGACTGACGTTTTGGGAAAGTTCATTGACTGTGAATAAAACGTATCTTGACATCTAGTTAAATAAGAGAAATACATTGTTTCCATTGTCTTCTTCTGCGTTTAAAAAGGAGTAAAAGTAACTGAAAATTGAAACTAATTTTATTGCTTGAACTGTGCTTAAAAGGATTGATAAAAATAGAAATTGTTTCCCTCTAGAGGGAGACTTTGAAACTGTTACAAGAGTTGAGCTGGTGGAATCTCCAGCTGCAAGATAAAACCAGGGAACCAGGGATTGACCTTGGATAGGTTAAGAATGTCGACAGAAGAAGCCTTAGTGATTGCATTATGTAAGATAAGTGATTCATTGGAACAGCTCCACAAGAAGACGGATCTGATGACTATCAAAATTGATAACTTGGGACAAAAAGTGACTGATTTGGGACAAAAAGTGAACATCTATACAGAAACCATTCAGGAATCGATACAGGAATCTACCTTGACATGGCAAACTGTGGAGAAGGCGAGGGAGAAAGTTGTTGTTGTTGAACCTAAAGTAATACAAGTGGAGAGGGAGAGAGCCCCAGCCTTACAGAGGCAATTTGATGACTATAAGTTGTTGCCTTCTACGACTGAATTCAGAGAAAGTCAGATTTTGAGGATTGGAGCCCTGCTTGGACTGGAGAAGGAAAGTTGGATAGATCACCTCATGCAGGGATTTACTGACCTTTGGGACCTGGACCTGAGTCAGGAGGAGATTGGAGTTGTGGGGACTTTCAGATTTGGAGGGATTTTGAAACACGTCCTGAAATATCTTTTGGATTTTAGTTTTAATTACGGAGATTTGGCTGACCTGTTGAAAAGGAATAAAAACATTGCTAGGTCGGAGCTTCCCCGAGATCTACTCTTTAGCATCAAAGGAAGGAAATTATGAACAAGATCAGCAGAAGACAAAGTAAAGTGCATGTATAAATATGAAGAAGACCTGCAGAAGGGACTTGGAAAAGAGTTAAGAGCCTCGGACAGAAGATCACCAGGTTGATGGACTATATGGAATTGACGGAAATGACTGGCAGAATCCGAGACCAGGGAGAAGAGACGGTGGAAGAAGATTGGAAAAAGTTTAAAGTTTATTTATAGAAATACTGTAAAATTATTGAGTGTCAGAAAAATGTTGGAATGAAATTATAAGCCTTTAGTAGAAATGTTATAAGGAGTTAAGCATAAATAAGTATTATAGTATTAATGGAAAATAAGGTTAAAATAAGTTAAGATAATTATATGACAGAAAATATAGAAAGATGGAAAGGAATTGCTGAAACAATTAATAGAAGTGGAATACAAAAGGGAGGTGAGAGGAGGTCGATGAAACAAGGGAATGAAAGATAAGGCATTGAAATGGTATGATGTATGTTTTTAAATTGTTTTTGCTTTGTTTTGTTTAGTCTAATGTGTTAATGTTGCATTGTGTACTATTTATATATTGTATTGTATTGTTTTTTTTCTTTCTTTTGCTTCTTTTTTCTTTTCTTTTTCTTCTTTTTTGTAAGGTTTAAAAGTAATAAATATTTTTTTTAAAAAAAGAAGAAGAGAGAACCTATTGCTAATTGTGTATTAAGCTTTGGTCTCCAATTATACACTCAAATATCCATGCAGACAGAGGCAGCCTGTTCAATTGCCATGTAAATTTTGTAGTACGATGAGTGGGGGAACTTTCCCAAGATGGAAATGACAAAGTGAATCATTCTGCACTCATCAGCAGATCACCCAACGCTATAATCCCATTAGATCTTGCAAGCACTCTGAACAAAGGTGTTCCAGGATAGTTATTTTAAAGGCTATATACTATTCCAAGTGCTGCATCCTGGCTAGGAGGGGTCTCCACTGGGAGAACAGGTAGGGAGAGCAAAATAAGTAAGTAAGTAAGTAAGTAAGTAAGTAAATAAATAAATAAATGTCAGGCCAAACTTTTATGTGAATGGATGAAGCAGGCTTGGGCTGAAATCATGGTGACAGGTGTTGTATGCCGTCTTGGGAGGGGACGATGCCTATACAAATGCAGCTGATGTGAAGGTTGTCATTCAGACTGAACAGTTGAGGGGGAATAACCAAACCTGGTCTCACCAAACTTGACTAGCCAAACCCATTCAGTGGCATTAGATTCTCTGCTCATGGAGCACTTTGGTTCCTGCCATCATTCTAGGAGTCCTGTGCTATGGAGGCCCAAAGAAGTCTTGGCAGTGCAGGAAACACTTATTCTGGTTGGAATCAAACATCCTAATTGAAGGTGTTGACACTGTAGATAAGACTGCTTTGGCTTCCTGAAATTTCTTTTTGTAGCCTTTTTGTAATCGTTGGAGCTTTCTTTCCATTTTGTCCAGTACAGTGGTACCTCGGGTTATATACGCTTCAGGTTACAGACTCTGCTAACCCAGAAATAGTGCTTCAGGTTAAGAACTTTGCTTCAGGATGAGAACAGAAATTGTGCTCCGGTGGCGCAGCAGCAGCAGGAGGCCCCCTTAGCTAAAGTGGTGCTTCAGGTTAAGAACAGTTTCAGGTTAAGTATGGACATCCAGAACGAATTAAGTACTTAACCCGAGGTACCACTGTAATCACTATCAGTCTCTCTAAAGCACTTGCTAACTACAGTCAGAGGCGGAAATAATACATTTCTTCTGCTTGTTTGTTTAATAGAATGGCTGGAGGAAAAGGTCAGGGGTGTGGCTGTAGACCGTGAAAAAACACTGAGGTGGGGGGAAAAGAGAACTTTTGCCTGAAATAGCTTTATATTTTCAAGTTTACAAGTTCTGGCCAATGAAAACACAAATCAAATCCAAAGGCAACAGGGAGATGTTGCACTGAAGACAGACCAGAGAGAATCATGTGCAGAAGAAGGGAAATAACAACGGGTGACATCATTAGCCAATCATAGGAGGGAAAGGCTGCAGGACTGTGGCAAGTACCATCCTCAAGGATTTCCATCCTGCGCCCTAGTTTAGTTTTCAAAAGCTTTGCAGCAGCAACAAAAAAATCCCTCAAAACCCCACCAATAACTTGGCTATAGAAGTAAAATGATTCTGATTAAATTGAATTATCAGTGGGCCTCTTCCCTGATCCATGCTCTAAGTATAAATGATAAAACCCTTTTCTGTATCTCTGAATACAGGAGTTAGAGCTGAAATGAATATTTGAGACTGGGCACACATATCCAATTTTACCAAATTTTGAAAGCAAATGTTCCATTTTTGAAATTTATATTTTAAATTTGACATTTAGCTTGATTTTTGAAATGCAAAGACAAAACCCATTTGTTAATAAATAAAGTGGCAAGAGGGTTAATTTGTGTGGAGGAAATTCCTCCTGTTCCTGGAGGCTAAGTGCCCTTACCTTATTTTGTATAAACTTCAGTGACCCTTCAGTGTTCACAAAGGGCAGGTGACAGGCCTCATAGCTCCTGTCAGCTTGTCCCTATCCCCAGGCAACACAAGCTGAAATAAGTCTTTAACAATAAGACCAGACAGTGCATTGGCAATTACTATCTCCAGCAGTGTCAAAACAGCATCCAAGTTGGCATGGATATGAGCAATTTTATGTACAAAGTGTCTGGCAATTTGATCATCACAGTGGGCCTTCCATCACTGGAGTTGCTGCACTCCAGGGTTAGTTCCAATAAAGCCCCACCACCACAACCACCACGCAGAAAATGCTCCTGTCTATGCTGACAGGATGTTGTCCTTTCTGGCTCCCTCCTTATCCCATGCAATAACAACATTTTAACAGTAGCAAAAATTGTGGAAGCTTCCAGCTAGAAATCAGCAGGTATTCTTTCAGTTTCAAAACAGTCTATTCAAAATAAACCTTGATAGTTAAATTAGAAAGGGTGACATTTTGGCCTAATCAACAGTGTTGGTATTAACATTTCAAGCCCTAAGCAGCTTGGGAGCAGGTACCTAAGAAGCAACCACTTTGGTCTACCCTAAGGTTACCAGGAGTGCCTGGCGTGCTCTGGTCCATGGGGTCACGCAGAGTCGGACATGACTAAACGACTAAACAACAACAAGGTTACCAGATTTCCCCATTTCCCAGGGACAGTCCCCGGATTTGCAAATCAGTCCCCTGACAAAATCCATCTATTTAATAGGAAGTTGAAAAGTGTCCCTGGATTCATTGAAAAAAATCTGGTAACCGTAGTCTACTCTCTGCTAGGGACAGATAGTTGGTTTGGTTCACATTTTAATGCTACCCTATCTAATCAGCACTAAATAATGCATGACCCAAAACATAGTTATCCTTCTAAATTTGCATTTCTCTGACTCTTGCTATGCAGTTCTTTAACCAAATGATGTGTCCAAATAGTCATATATTAGGGGAAAGTGTATATCAAATGTATAAATTATAAATGTATACATGTATAAATTACTTTGTGCAAACATTTGTATATGTTTCATGTTTTATTGTGTTTTTAATACCCTGTTGGAAGCTGCCCAGAGTGGCTGGGGAGGCCTGGCCAGATGGGTGGGGTATAAGTTTTTTTTTTGGGGGGGGGGTTGGCGGTGGAGACCTGATTGTGGAATGGCCTCCACAGAGAGGCTTGCCTGGTGTTCACAATGTGGCCTTTTCCACACCAGATGAATCATTTTATTGTCCTGAGTTGGGAGTTGAGTTATGCGAGCAAGAAGCCGGAAGCCGGAAGCTGGAAGCAGGCGGGGAAGAACCATGCCTGATTTCTGCTGGAAGCCAAGCCTGTGACTATGGGAGAAGCAAGATCCTTAAAGCTGTGTGAGCTCCTCCATCGCAGGCTCAGGTTATATATACAGTCGTACCTTGGAAGGCGAATGGAATCCGTTCTGGAAGTCCGTTCAACTTCCAAAATGTTCGGAAACCAAAGCACGGCTTTTGATTGGCTACAGGAAGCTCCTGCAGCCAATCAGAAGCCGTGGAAGCCCCGTCGGATGTTCGGCTTCCAAAAATAGTTCACAAACTGGAACAGTCACTGTTTGTGGCATTCAGGAGCCAAAATGTTCAAGAACGAAGCTGTTCAAAAAGCAAGGTACGACTGTATGTGTAAATAAACCACGTATCATAAAGGCACCATGGCTGTAAAAGACTGTTTTATTTGTTGTTTGTGAAAAAACTCAATAAAAAGCATGCATATATATATATATATATATATATATATATATATACACACACACACACACACACACACACACACACACACACACACACACACATACACACCATGATCACATTCCAAAGAAACTGAACCAGGTGAACCTGGAGCCCCTGGAATCGCACATCACCCAGAGATTGGGGGGGGGGGCATGCAACCGTGCAAATGCTACTTGGTGTTTCTGGGTTTGTGATGCTTTTTGTGTCTAAAGGTTTCATTGTAAACTTCCCAGGGAAAAAATGCTATTGGGCAGTACACAAATATCAGAATGAAGAACAATTAGGCTAAAATAACTGTTATTCAATAAGAGGTTTTTCATGTAATGTTGTGGGGCTGGCATATTGCAGTTTCAGTGATTAAGTAGAATATTTCATATAACTGATTTAACTGTATGCTTTTGTTTTCTTTGAGATGAGAATACATTCTCTGTCTGGTTTGTGTTTTATATTTCTTTAGTGTATGCTCTTTTAAAAACAAAAACAAAAAACAAAAACCCCACCATTCAAGTCTTTAAAAAGAAATTGTCCGGGGTGATGCAATTTTATCTTTTGAAGTGAGGCCGAAACCAACCTGAGATCTTGGAGTAAATTACAATTAAGTTACTTTGCTACAGGATTTGGAGAACTGGGGACACAGATCAGGCACTTAACTGGAGATTTACAAGGCTCTGTAGGGCTTTATGAACTGTCTCCCAAATAAATACACCCTGGGGAAACAAAAGCTTTCCTCCGACACCAAGCCCTTGAATTGGCAACTTTAGCACATTCTCTTTGTTCACCTCCAGGATGGCCAGCAGGTTCAGCCAAAGGAAAGAGATTGTAAATTACAACAAAAAGAGAATTAGAAGATGTTGTTTTAATCAGGCTACAGAATGACTTCATTGCGGAGCTGTGTGGGGCCATGGTGAATGCAGCAGTAAGCCCTCTACACACTGGTGGAATAGCTTTTACTGGCAAAGTCGGCACGATTTAGCCTCCATCAGAATAAGATCTTTCAGCACAGGCCTACGGATGAGTTCTCAGGCAAGTCCTGGCGTTCCTTTCCCTTTCTTCTATTGTGTCGACTTTGAATCACTCCTTCACCAGCAGAAAGGCCGTTTCAATTTGTGAGCAAGTTACTTAGCCCCCCAGTCCTCTTGCATGAATCCTTTCCCACTCTAACTCTAGTCTTCATATGCTCCAATAGTTTCCATTTACCAGGAACACTCCCTCTCTGCTAAATCACTGTCCTCTTTCCGCAGATGCCTTTTTAAAAGGTTTCTAGCGCTTGTTTGCTGGAGGTGCCATTCAGCCTCTTCCTCAACTCTAGTCTAAATCTCTACAAATTAAATCTCTGAGTGGGAGCAGGGAGATGCACCTTCTCACTTTTATTCTGGGATTGGACTGTGTAATCAACACAGCATCCTCATTTGCCCTCCTGCCCGATAACTTGTGGGAAAACATGCCCTTGTTGTGACATCATCAACTTGTGTGTTTTCTCATTTATGGGTTGCTGCAGGAGAGGACAGGCAACTGCACAACGTGGCCAGGTCATATCACAGGCAATATAGGGATCTAATGCTTGAAAAATACTTAAGTGTTCAAAGACTTTTGAAAATGATTTTTGGAGCAAATGGGATCAGCTCTGTGACACACCACTGATTTGACACTAACGGTGGAATTCAAATTAGCGCTGAGGAGAATGCTCTATCAGTGCAAGCATATCTAAATGATCTCCCCTCTCATCCCCTGCCAACCCTGCCTCCCAGCAGACTTTTCATGACCAGCTCTTGTAATGTGGCTGACACCTTTCTGTCACATAGATTGGAATTCCAAAGATCAACAAAGAATGTGAGATGGCTTCATAGGGGGAATAAGACTTCCAAGCCTGCAAGAGGTGTGGAAAGTAATTATTCAGGTCCATCCCCTTGACTTCAGTGATGCCAGGGTCCCCAGCTGCTTTTTTCAAAAGTCTAGAAGGGGGTGTCATTTGGCTAAGACTGGGAAACATCAAAGGAGGGGCTTGTGGGTTTTATTAAAGGCCTCTCCCCTTCCTCATCATTCAAAAACTGTATTTATTGGGGGAATGGTGACAACAGAACTCTTATTTACCAATAATCCCTGTTACTTAGTGATCCTAACTAACTGCAAATCCTGACACCATAAACAACTGAAAGCTCTCTATTGTCCCGTCCCCCCCATTTCCTCCATGTCCTACTTTTTTGTCTCACCCTTCTCTAACTCCAAATGACTTTTAACTGCTTGAAATGCTTCTATTTACTGGCTGTTCTTCACCAATATTCCAGAAGGGTTAGGGAGCTATTCATCTCCCCAGCCTTATAATGATTTGCACCCCCATGTATCAACATATAAACCCCAAATTTGCTTCCTGCAAATGTTTGGGTGCATTTTCCAAGTCCCTGTGTCCTGCCCTGCCCCGTCACAACCCAAAGCTCATAGGTGAATCTGAAACAAGAGGGTCACATGAGGCAAGGCAGGGTCATTTCAGAACCCTGGACAGGGCACTGGTGGTGCCTTCTTACCCACCCAAGAACTGTTGCCCTTCTTGTTGTTTAGTCGCTTAGTTGTGTCCGCCTCTTCGTGACCCCCTGGACCAGAGCACGTCAGGCACTTCTGTCCTCCAGTGCCTCCCACAGTTTGGTCAAACTCATGCTGGTAGCTTCGAGAACACTGTCCAACCATCTCGCCCTCTATCGTCCCCTTCTCCTTGTGCCCTCCATCTTTCCCAACATCAAGGTCTGTCCCAGGAGTGCAAAGGCCTTTTGAAGGCTGGCTGGTGTGGTCCTGCAATTGGCTCCCCACCCCCAAGGAGATGCCTGTACTAATAAAGAGCCATTGCACCCATGGAGGTGATGGGGGCTGCACTGGGAGTGGTTCTTCTGAGTCAGAGGAATCTGGCAAAGCAATGTTTTCTGACCTGGAAGGCCTTGGAATGGTAAATGACAGCCTCCCAGGTAAATATTCCTCCACCTGTGTATTCCTCCAAGTTTGAGGGAGGATTCAGACCAGAGAACATCTGCAAAGCTGATCCATAAAATATCATCTGACTTATGGGACTTTGTTTGTACCATTCTTTTGACTTCACTCACACAAGGTCTGACACCTTCCTGAGAAATGAAATTGCTTTGATTTTTTTAGTATCTTTGAGGAGCTTTTTGTTTCAAAATGTTTGTAGCTGTTTGAGTAGAGAAATGAGTAAATCATCTTCTTGTTTTATTTTCATCACTGGAATGTCCTTCATTCTACAAGAAATGTAACTTTCACCTGTATAAATGTAATTCTTTTATCTGGTTCCATTGTAAAATACTTTTCGCTGGTGCAATGTAAGTGATTTGGACATTTGCTTCTGCTGTTTTGTCACCCTGTTTGACATCTGCTCTTGACCTGCCACTTACATCCTCTCTGTGTGACCTATTTCCCCCACACTCCTGCTTCAGTTTCTGCCTCCGATTATGCGCTTCTCTCTGCCACAGACTCTCTCATGTCACTAAGCCCTGTTACCTCTTCAGCTTCTGACACCTCTTCATCCCAGTCTTCTCCCTCTTCCCCTCTGACAACTCATTGTTGTTCCATCACCACTTCCTATGGCTCTGAGCCTTCTCTTGCCAGCTGCTTTCTCCCACCAATCCTCTGCATCCAACCAGTTCATGACATCCTGTCGTACCCTCTCTGAGGGCAGAGGAGACAGCAAGTGGACCTCCTTTGCTAAACCTAGCCCCCCCCCCCGAGAGTCTGCAAAGAATGATTTGGTCTTTCAGGTATTTGGGGCCTACATCTACAACTCCCATCAGCTCCAGAAATTATGGTTAATGGCCAGGGAGGATGGGAGTGGTAGTTCTGCAACTTATGGAGGGCCAAATTTTCCCCACACCTGACCTATAGAGTGAGGGGCTGAAAATTAAGATCCCCGCCTTCTTTTCTGTGTTATTATTTCCCTTATATCACCCTGCTGAGGCGTCCCGGGTATTCTTGAACTATAATTCCCATCACCCCTGATCACTGGCCATGCTGGCTAGGGATGATGGGAGTTGTAGTCCAACAACATCTGGTGACCCAAGGTTCAGAAAGGCTGGGCTGGACTCCAGACAAAGCCAGTGAGAGGTTGGCCATAAGTCTGCATCTGTTAAGAGTCTTAAGGAACAAGGTGGGCTGGATGTAGCAGACTTTCAAACAAGGCATGCAATAAATATATGAATATATGAATTTTGGATTTTTTCTAATATGCCAATAGGACTACTTTTACTTCCTGTGTGAAACAACAAATAGTTTGCCAATCCTGATTTTTTTCTTTAAAAATACTCTGAACATGTGCAGTTTTGCTCTTTAAACTCACTTTGAATCATAGCACCACCAGTACAGGAATACAATAAATCTGACTCCTGCTGCCCTGCTGCTAAACACTTTACTTTGCAACAAGCACCGTTTTACTGTAGAAAACGGATAGTATGTTTTAAAAGAAAAATAATAAACTGAGCGCCTGGAACCATGCACATGCCTGTCTGCCCACTGACTGTAAACGGTGTAAGAAATAAGAAAGAATGGCAGCCCTGGCTAGTCCACGCCCTGCTTCTCTCTCCACTTCTCTGGCGCCTTCCAGCTCTCCAAGCAAAGTCACTTTCCTGCAGTATGCAAACAAGAGCACAAAGAAAACTGGCTTCCATGTGCAAGGACTAGAACTGTGTGGAGGCCTTTGGAGACAGTGTAACAATCTACAATTCTGGGAAGGTTTTTTTAATTGCCTCTGTATGCATTGCTTAAATTAACCTGAACATAAGAAGAGCCCACCTGGATGAGGCCCAAGGATGAGGAGCCTGCAAGCAGGGCAGGGGGCCACAGCCCTTCCCTCCCTGCTTGCACTTCCCAGCAACTGCCTCAAAAAGTGGAAGTGTTTTCCTGGCCAAAACTAGTGAGAGTGACCTTTTTAAAGGCCAGATTCTTTATCTCAGAGGCTATTGAATAACCACTGCTTGTCTTCACAGCCTAAGTACAAAGAAAACGGCGGGGGGGGGGGGCATTTACAAGTCACAGCTATGAGAATCTCCAGGCATCTTCATTATTCTTTGCACATGCGTTAAATAACATGCATGGGCAGGAGCTTTAGAGATTGGCAACCCAATCATTATTCATATTTACTCAGAAATTCAGTGGTACATATTCCTAGTTTAGTGTGCATAGGATTGCAGTCTAAGGTTACTTGCTTTTTAGAGATTCAATGAGCTGAGAGTTAAGAACAACCTTTTTTAAAAAAACTTTTGAATTCCCCTCCACCAGGTTTGATGCATGGATCTCTCTAAATAAAGTAATATCTTGCTCTTCTATTGCCTTCCTTTAGAAGACTGGCAAAGGAATGCCTCTTCTGCTGGGGTTTTCCTGTAAAGGACCTGTGATATGGAACACAGGCATCGTGGAAGGATGCAATTGCTGGAACCATGGCCAGTTTGCTTATATCATTATTCCTTTATCATGCAGTGGCGTAGCGTGGGGGGTGCAGGGGGGGCCAGCCGCACCGGGCGCAACATCTGGGGGTTAGGGTTAGGAGTAGGGTTAGGGGGCGCAAATTACTTGCCTTGCCCCGGGTGCTGACAACCCACGCTACGCCACTGTTATCATGTATTCATATCATGTATTTATGACTTCTTCAAATGTGTCAACCACCTTGTGACCATTTTGGAAAGAGCAGTCTAGATTGGTTTAGTGTTTTCAGAAATTCCCTGCCACGAAAATGGAGAAGGGGTGGACAAAGAGAGAAGTAAATAATATTTTGAGGGGGGGGGGAACCTTTGCTGTTGGAAATTGAATTAGTATTTGTAAACACTGTCAATGGGCAGGCAATTTCTACATGTTGTCAAGCTATATGAAACCTTCCCTCAGAAATCTCATTTTCTGGCCTCTAGACTTGCCAGCATTTTTTGATTGCCAAAGCAATCATCATTATGATGCAAGCCGTAAGATGCTAAATATCATTGCATGACAAATGCTGTAAATCAAATATAATTCCATGCCAACTATCAAATACTGCCAAGTACCAAATATCAAAAGTCAGTATAAGATATTTCAGACAGATATAAAATATTTTCTGACTATTATGCAAAGATACTTGTTTAGAGAGCATCTGAATAATGTTCAACACCAAATTTGCTGTGGAGAATTTGGGAGGGGAAACTGATGTCAGCTCTGTGTGACATGCAACATGCTTCTATCTAATTTTGTTTAGATCCAATCACTGGAAGCCAAAGGGAATTACAAGGTAGAATTTGAAGAATTTCACCCAGTAGATACATTGTAATTTCACAATTTTCCAGCTTACAAACTGACCAGCAGGTTTACAATATATAGTATTGTGGCTGCTATGTTCTATCCTCAGCCATGGTTGAAAACATGGAGAATGAGTGTGTTTGCATGTTCTCCTCTTTTGCTTCCTGGTTTGTCAAACCAGCTTGCCATGACACCTGCCCCAGAAAACTGTGGTTTGAGCAATCCTCCAAATGAGAATTGCTAACCAGGATGGAATTGTGTTTGGAACTCTGGTTTGGTTTGCTCAAACTACAGTTTGCTAGATCAAATATCATGGCAAAGTAGTGTGACAAATCAGGAAGTGTCCCATTAAGCTCAACCTCCAGATGGAGGAGGGAAAACACATGCCCACAACTCCAAATGAATTATTCAAACTTTTTATTAGAACGAAGTCTCCAACTTGCTTTCACATTCGCCTGAGATCAGGATCCCCCCCCCCCGGTGCGCCTTTTGCCGATTCTCACCTCCCTCACTTTATATGATTTCCCAGATTGCTTTGGTTTCCTAGAAACCCTCTTCCCAATTCAATTTATGCAGTAGATGCATGGCAGAAATGTTGTTTTCCAGGAAATGCTGTTACAGAGATCAAATGCTAAGCAGTTTAAGACTGTAGAAATGCCAACTGCCACCCCCACGCCAAATAGAAGAGGATTGTCTCAGCCCAACTGGATGGATTTCAATTGGCCTTTATTAATAAATAAAGGCAACAAATGAGACACAACTCTGTATATCATGTGGAGGAAATGAGACCGACTGTGGTAGAACTACTGTGGTGGATATGCATTGTTTCCATTCACCCAGGCAGAAAGCAATTCCAAAAGAGGTTGTACAGTGACAGCCAAGTTGGCTTATGTGAATCAATATCTAGTGAGGTCACACCTCCGGGTGTCTTTGGACAAAAGTGTCTAATCAAATTTAGCCGCCTGCTCAAATCAGTTCATTAGGATGTTTTTCACAAGTCTTCTCCCACTGTCTTTTACCTTAACTCTTGCTTTGAGAGGTTTCATTCATCACCAGAGCTGAACTGAATATTCATAACTACTCAAGTTAACTGGCCCAAAGATCCAAAAGGGGATGCCAAGAGACATTTTCACAGGCATTTGCTAAACAATAAAGGGGAAGAAAATTTTATAAATGAGAGACAACTGCTATAGGAAAGATGTGCAAGGTCCTCCTTTAACAATATGCTATAGTAGAAACAGAGGAAGAAAATGCCCCACTCAGCTGTGCAGCCATCGTCCACGTTCTGCTGTAACATCTGAAGCCTCTAAAGATTCATTGAACACACAGAGTCATCCCTGGCAGAGAGAAGCACGACCAGACCTTGCCATTTGAGAGAACGATGTACAGCAGAATGAAACACTTTCCTTGGAAGGGGAAAACATATAGAAATACAGGTCACTTTCTTTGCAGATATGTTGTGTCAATGTATTTTTATTATTCGCTTATGCTACTTCTCCTTTTACAGTACTGAAATCACATGGCCATTCTTCTCTGTCATCTTCAAGCCTTGGGCATCTCTCATTTAGACAACTGCAATTTTCTCTTGCAGTTTCCAGTGTCTCACCTGGGATTCATCATGTCTATCCCTCACTGTACTGCAGAAATGATTCACCACCCTCACAAAATCCCCATACTTCCTGTCCACTATAGAGTCCTAGGGCCAACTCTATAGCCTTCCCTCCCCATCTCTCCACACAGCTCTTCATTCCTCCCCTCCATCAGCTTCTATTATGGGAAGATCTCCTGTTCCCTTAAAAGACTCCATACTCTCTCCTCTATACTTGGAACTGCCTCCCAGACCATCTGCATGATGACACCTCTCTTACTTCATCCCTTCTCAAAAATCACCTTTGGCACAACTACCTCATCCCATACCTTACTGTATAACTCAGCCTAGCTGTATGCAACTGAAAGAACAGCAGATTGCTACCCCTGCCTCAGTTTCCCCTCCCTCTGTTTCCCCTTTGTCATGGTTTAAACCAGGCATCTTCAACCTCAGACCTCCAGATGTTTTGGCCTACAACTTCCATGATCCCTAGCTAGCAGGACCAGTGGTCAGGGATGATGGGAACTGTAGTCTCAAAACATCTGGAGAGCCATGGTTGAGGAAGCCTGGTTTAGACAGTAAATTCCTTGGAACAAAGACCTGTTGTCTTCTGTTCTATAAAGCAATATGCACACTGATTGTGCTATATAAATTCACAACAATTTCTTAGTCTTTTCAAAATCCTTCCCTCAATCAGTGAATGCAGCCTCCTTGAATTCCGATGAAGTTTCTCATGAAACCACCACCAGGTTCATTTCAACTAAGTACTATGTATTTAAAACCAGTGCTGGGCAACCAAAAAGGGTGGCCAACTCAGCCATAATTCTTAATAAATTTGCATCTCTTCTGTGTTCAGTGTTAACAGGGCAATTTGTCATCCACCACCAGCACAGATTTCTTGCCAACTAATGTATAATGGTTCCAGGTAGAAAGTCAATTAATAAAATGAATGTCCAGCATGTCCACACGTAAAATTTAACAATTTACAGAACAGAACTGATGACCATTAAACTTTTGCTTCTTTCCCACACAAGCTAACCAGCATAGCAAGACCTGTGACAACTACATTCTTGGGAGTAAGCAATCAGGGTGGCGCCTTTTTCCTCTTGGAACTCTGGTATGCCATAATCCCCATTTTCTCACTGTTGTCCTTGATTTCTCTGCTATTAAAAGGGACACAGCAGTGGCTCTTTGGTTCACTCCACAGAGGAGGCCTGAAAAAGAACAGGGCTTAATCTCCTTTCAGAACTTTTTGGTGCTTTTTGATAACCCTTGAGGCCCAAAGAGAAAATAATAATGAAGTGTTTGTCCCTCACCTCCTGGGGTTTCAGACATGGGCATAGCCATACTCTTGGGATGAGATAATGGAGACTGAGAGAGAGTTCACACTCGCTCACTCCCACCCTTCTGTGTGCCATTAACTCATGGGAAAACAGAAAGCAGCTCAATAAATACAAATACCTCATTGCCACACCCCAGCATTATTAACACATAGCAGCAGAGCTAATCAAACTGGAGGGAGCCATGGATACACCAGTGAAGCAGAAATTTTGGCTCCTACACACCTGTTTTCCATGAAGGTGCTTTGCAGATTGCACCATCTAGTTTCTTTCCCCCTTTTTTTCTTTTGGTAAGAGCTCTTCCCCCAACCCCAACAGATTTTATTGAAACTTTTCATCATGCAATACAACAAAAAGTCAATTAAATAAAAATAAAACAAAAGAGAAAAAAGAAAGAGAGATGAAAACCCAAAGCCCTCTCTCAAAGATGGATCTTAATCCTTGTCTTACACAGACAGGAGCAGGCCCCTCATTGGGGAGCTTCCCTTTCTTCAAGCTGAGCAGGCTGAAAGCAAAGAGTAAGGTTACCGTAACTTCCGTCATAGAGCTTCAGTATGCTGATGACAACGTAGTGCGCTCACGCTCAGAGGATGACCTCCACACCATCCTAAACATCTTTGCAGAAGCTTACAAAAAGCTTGGCCTATCACTCAACATCCAAAAAACCAAAGTGCTGCACCAGCAAGTACAAAATAACCGCTCTGCAGTGCCACAAATCCAACTCAATGATGTAACGTTGGAAAATGTCAATCACTTCTCCTACCTAGGAAGTTATCTTTCCACAAGGACCAACACTAAAGCCGAAATTCAGCATTGCTTGAGCTCTGTAATGCGGCTTTCTCCCGACTGAAGAGTGTTTGAGGAGCGGGACATTCGCAGGGAAACCAAACTGCTTGTTTACAAAGCTATTGTACTACCAACTTTACTATATGCTTGTGAAACATAGACCACTTATAAACGCCATCTCCAACTCCTCGAAAGATTCCATCAACGGGGTCTCCGAAAATTTTTACACATCACTTGGGAAGACAGGCAAACTAATAACAGTGTACTGGAAGAAGCAAAGATCACCAGTGTTGAAGCAATGATTCTTCAACATCAACTTTGTTGAACGGATCATGTTGTGCAGATGCCTGGTGATCGTCTTCCAAAGAAACTACTCTATTCCGAACTTAAAAATGGAAAACATAATGCTGGTGGTCAACAAAAGAGGTTTAAAGATTGTCTCAAGGCAAATCTAAAAAAATACAGTATAAACACTGACAACTGGGAAACAGTGGCCTGCAAGAGCTCCAATTGGAGAACAGCCTTTACCAAAGGTGTCATGGGCTTTGAAGACACTCAAACTCAGTACGCAAGGGAGAAACATGCTAAGAGGGAGGCACGCCTTGCAAATCCACCTTGCACCGTGATCAACTCCCGCCTAGAAACCAATGTCCCCACTGTGGAAGGATGTGTGGATTGGCCTCCACAGTCACTTACAGACTCATTTTTTAAACCGTGTTTATGGAAGACAATCTTACTTGGCTACGAGTAAGAAGAAGAAGAAGAAGAAGAAGTGGTGGGCCAGAGAAGCCCGGGGGGCTGGAATAAGAGGAGAGAGGGGCAAGTAGTCCTCCTCCCCACCCCCCAGCCCCAGCCCCAGCCACTGTGCTTACCTTCCCAGAGGCTGCCACCGCCACCACCGCTGCTGCTGCTTCTCATGGGTAGGCAGAGTGAGCTCGTCTGCTCCACTCTCTGGCCCACAGGAGCACCAGGGTGGTGGCGGGGGGTAGATGAGCTGTGCAAAAGTGCTGGCTCCGGAGAGAGGCTGTGTAAAGTGGCGCTCAGCCAGCTCAGCAAGGCTCCCTTCCTCTTCTAGGCAGGGCGGGGAGAAGCCAGGAGGAGGGAGGGAGGAGGCGCCGCTGCGGTGTGTGTGAGGGGGGGGGAATGGAATGGCACGGGGGGGGAATGGTGCAGCCCGAACAAACAGAATCCCCACACCGAGCCACAGACAGTCCGCGGGCCAGATCCTGAAGGCAATTGGGCCTGATCCGGCCCGCGAGCCTTAGTTTGCTGACCCCTGTTTAAGAACATTGATTTCCCATACTTTCTTTCGACAGCAATTTCCACATTGGCTTGAAAATCTGTTCCACATGCTGTAGGATTCTGTATCTTGTTCCAGGATGCACACTTGCAGTTCATGTGAGGCTCTGTTGGGCATTGTCCAGACCTGTTGGGTCTCACTACATGGCATCACATCAGCTGAGAGCATTTGCTAAAACTAGGAAGGGATACATCTGGGATGAAACACTAAGGAAGCAAACAAAATTAAGCAAATTCCTAATCTGAAAAATGTACAGTGGTACCTCTGGTTACAAACTTAATTCATTCCAGAGGTCCGTTCTTAACCTGAAACTTTAGCTAATGGGGCCTCCTGCTGCCGCCGTGCCGCCACACGATTTCTGTTCCGATCCTGAGGTAAAGTTCTTAATCCAAGGTACTACTTCTGGGTTAGGGGAGTCTGTATCCCAAGGTGTTTGTAACCTGGGGTACCACTGTAGTCGCCGTTATTTGTGGACAGAATCCTGAAACTGAATCATTAGCACATCATTATCAATATCATTAGCTGTGTATCTGAAGAAGTGTGCATGCACACGAAAGCTCATACCAAGAACTAACTTAGTTGGTCTTTAAGGTGCTACTGGAAGGATTTTTTTTATTTGTTTTGACTATGGCAGACCAACACGGCTACCTATCTGTAACTGAATATCCTTAGCTGTAACGCAAAAAGTAGGAAAGTGTACTTTTAAGATTTGTTGCCAAATGATGAACTCCACAACCTGGGTAGAAAATCTAGTACTACAGATGACACACTGGGAAAAAATCAAACAAATTAGCATGCCATCGTTTGTGGCTGAACCGCTATACCATTACTGGTATTTTGCTTGTGTAGTGATTCCATTGGTGTTTTGCATTACATGGCAAAACCATAGGTTCTTTTTCTAAGAAAAGAATTGCTTAATGTGCCAGATGGCACATCTGGAGAAACGAACCAGCAGCCTCAAATGATAAAAATGATAACTCTGAGGCACACTGGCTGGGCTCCTAAAAGATGACACTCCTCTCAGCATTTCTCCTGAGGGAGAAAAATGTCAATTGCTGCATGATGTGGCCAAAGTTGCATGTTCCTATGGTCCATAATTTCTTAAATATTGGGTTTAACCATACATATTGTTGTGAGGTTTTTTTTGGGGGGTAGTATGCGTACTCTGTCCATTTCCCTCCCTCCAAACCCCCCCCCTTCATGCCGCCCTAGACCCTGGCAACCCATCCTATGCCACTGGGGCACAATCTGTGTTCTGGTCCGGATCCAAGTGGGCACTACAGTGCACGTAGGAGCCAACATCCAGGGGCCAAGGGGCCTTCAGCCCCGCCAATAAAATATTAAAAGGGGCTACCCCCAAAAAAATATTGGTGGACATTGCCCTTCTAATGTTGTGTGTGCATTGTGTCATGTGAACAATTATGTGGGGTGGGGCTTACCAGGGTCCCCCCAATATTTAATTCAAGTTGGCACCCCTGACTGAGTATATAGGAAATGATTAGCACAGGGTGCTTAAAAAACCCTCTTAATACATGTTTATGTGAGTACATTTGGCTGAATTGTGCTGTATTTGGGGAAAAATTCACTTGGTGCTTGGCTTTTGTGTGCAGATGTTCTGTCATTGTATTTTCATGTTTTAAAGTCTTGTACACTCGTTTGCGAGGGCAAAGTACTTTTACAAGTGAGATTTTTAAACACACAAACAAACATGATTCAGTCTAACTCTTTCCTTCCATCTCCCTCTTCAGCCATTGCTTTCCTGCTTCTTCTATTGGCCGACCAAGGAAGCAGAAAGGCAGCAGAAGGCTCCATTGAGCTCTAGGGCGACCGCCATCCCACCCCATCCCCTCTATGCAGTAAATCATAGATATAAATCTATGATTTCTGCATTGCAGTGGGTGGACTAGATGACCTTTGGATCCCTTTGGATTCCTTCCAACTATACAATTCTATAATTCCATGAACTTCATTAAAGCTACACATTTCTCCAGATGGTATGGCTTGCTTTAAAAGGAGAACAATAGATCCCAATACTTAAGGAACTTACATTTCCCCCCATTCAGACAGGCTTTTTGCAGAGCTTAGATTTCAATCTATGCCCTCTGCATACCTGGATGGAAGATAACAGCAAATTCCTGTGTAATTGTGGTGTTTGCCATGCCAAAGATGTGATGTAGTTTATCCTGAGATACCCACTGTACAATGGGCTGAGATTTGTCACATTTTATGCCCCCATGCATCGGTTGGAGTTACAACTTTCATTATTTGTAGTTTCCCATATGAAAACGTATTGCCTCTTGGGTGAACAATACAAAGGCTTAGGATGAAGCAATGTGTTGTATATCTTTTACAAACTATCAGGAGTGCTCTGATGGTGTTTCCTGCTTGGCAGGGGGTTGGACTCGATGGCCCTTGTGGTCTCTTCCAACTCTATGATTCTATGATTCTATGCATGAGTATCTTTATAGTTAGAGGCTACCATAGTAAACTATGGGCATCATCCAGTGAAAGCTAAGTATTCTTAAGTCTTATTGGTTTGATTTCAGTGATTAAGAACTTCATGAAAATATTTCATGATAATAATAAATGGAACTTAAAAATTGCTTGATGTGGGACAGAAAGGGTGGCCTAAGTTAGGTCCACAAATTTTGATGACTCTAGTCTAAGCAAAACTTAGCTGAACACCATCCACTGTGTCCAAATAGCATATTGTTAAGGGCCACAGGTGTTAGCTGTCATCTCCAGTTTCCAACAGCAGAAGGAGATGGAAATTAGATGGCCCCATGTGTGTAGAATGGATTGTTACCACTTCAGATTGCAAGTAGGGGAATCATTATTTTTAAAATGTTCCTCTATGTAAACAAACAAACAAAACCAATCCTAGAATAGCAGGCAGCAAACGGGGGATAGAAACTCTAGCCACAATATGGCAATTTGCCAGGGAAATAACAATAAGTTGGGGCCAGAGCAAGCTAGTTACATTTTCATCAATGGGAAGTTAGCTATTCATTTCAATAGAACTGTTATGCCAACTTAAAATAATTGCTAACTGGCTGTGGATCCAACACAATACTCTCAACCCAATCTTCTGTTTGAAATACCTCTTCACCATTCAGTTGTTGTTGTTGTTGTTGTTGTTGTTGTTACATTTACATACCACCTTTTTCTTCCAGGGAGCCACATGATTCTTCTCCTCCCCATTTCATCCTCACAACAACCCTGTGAGGTAGGTTAGGCGAAGAGATGGTGGCTGGCCCAAGCTGAGTTTCATGGCTCAGTGGGGATTTGAATCCTGGTCTCCCATGTCATAGTCAAACCATTACGCCACACTGGTGTCAGGTACAGAGACAGCAATGTGCCCAGTGCCATCCCATGAGCTTCACAGCTGAGCAGAGGCAGCCTGGTGTTGGTTTTGGAGATGGGAAACTTGGGTTTGAACTTCTATTTCTCCTCTGCTTTCACTTGGTAGCAACAGGCAATTTGCTCTTTGGCCCTGTTTGGGTGGACAAGCTATCTTCTTCAAGGCTGCCACTGAAATTTGCAGCCCTGTGCTTTGGGCTTCATGTTGAAATGCTCCTCCAGTGTGGGAATGCTGGGTCGTGTGGATTGTAACCACACCACCAGGCCTCTGGGAGGCCCTTGCAATATGGCAGATGAATGTGGAAAGTGCATTTAGGAATTCCTGTAGACTTAGTATGTAAACTGCCACATCCATGATAGATTCAGAACCAGCATGTATTGCTGCTGCTGCTGCTGCTGCTGCTGCTGTTTTGCATGGACTTAAACAGAAAGGTAAATGTGCAAAATTAAGTAATAAATGCAGTGTCTGGCAGACCAAAGAAAGGCCAAGGGAAGGTCAGAAAGTGAACCAACCAGCATCTCCAACCTGGCCTCCACAGCAGGTTCCACATCCTCCTCCTCCTCTTTACCCAGACTTGCCTACGCCCTTGAGAAACTCCTGTCCCCAGCATGACCTACATTTCCAGCTGGTAAAGCCTTCTGGCATTCCCCACAATGTCATGAGGGAAATTGCAGAAGGCATTTTGAAAAGAAAAATATCTGGTCACCCTAACTTAGCTTCAGCATAAACAAAGACAAACTAAACAACACAAACATGTGGAACAAAAACAAAAGAATACCCAAACCACTTTATTGGAAACATGTCTTGAGTCTTAAAGACATTCATTGAAATTCAGGGACACAAAACACCCAAAAAATACCCCCAACATGTCCAAACTCTCTGAAGCATCCCTTTCGCTCCTCCAATCTGGGTTCCATCATCTTCTCCCATACCCAAAAACTTGTGGTGTCCGTAGGAGTATGAAACAACTTTGGTGTAACCACCAGAAGGAACTTTCCGTCTGGCAGAGGAAAGCCATGTGTTCTCCAGGAACCAAGTTTTGCAGTCATAAAATGTTTTTCAATAGCAACCATGTGACAGGCAGTCCTCCAGACTGAAAATAATAATTTATTTTTGGAGACTGGATATGTAATGCCACTGGGAAGTAATCATGGCTAGCCCCACCCTAAGGCCAGATGTCAGGGACAGGCAGGAGTCCGGGGGGGGGGCAGAGGAGGCAGGGGGCAGGAGGAGGATCTAGGGCCAGTGATTTGTAGAGTTCTGCACCACCCCTGAGGCAGAGGAAAGAGGAAGAGGCAAGGCAGTCAGAGATGGGGGAACAGGCAGAGGAAGAGATGCAGGAAGGCACAGATGGGGAAGAGACAGTCCCAGAGAGAGTCCAGTCTTTAGAATCTCCTCCATCCTCTCTCCCGCTGTCTCCAAGGACAAGGAGGAGCTTAAATTGAGAAGAGCAGCTGGAGATGCTGCACAGGAAAAGTCGCTGGTTGCTTGCATGCACCACACCAGAGGGAGTTTAAGCATGCTGAAGGGGGTGTGGTCGTGCTCTGGCTCCAACTGTCCGGGGTCAGAGCACAAGTCTGAAGAAGGAGGTGCCCAGCTAGCTAACTTGCAGGAGTGGTGCATGTGAGTCTTGCACCTCAGGAGCTGATGTAATGGAGTGCTTTGGCAGCAAAGAACTAAACTTCCAATTGCGTGCCCTCCTTGGGGCTGGGGGGCTGGGTGCGCTCAGGACACCAGGGTACATTAAAATCAGAGCAATACAGTGCAGTTGTTGCTGGACTGTGCCATTCCACAAGGCAGGTAAGGAGGTCAGTGAGAAAACTGCACATCAGAAAGAAGCATTCCATTCAGGCTTCCTTTCTGACATGGTCGTTTTATATCCTGGCCACCTGGTGCAATTTGATGGCTGTCAAATTAACTGTGAGACACCATAGCAGAAATCTTCACAGAATTCAGTTGTCTTTGCTCAGAACCAAACTAATGTTCCTCAGTGCCATTTTATCCTTAACTAATGCCTTGTTCATCCATTCTCTACTATGGTACCAGTTGGATAGCTCAGTTGGTTAGAGTGTGGTGCGAATAACATCAAGGTCACAGGTTTGATCCCCATATGGGATGGCTGCATATTCCTGCCTTGTAGGGTGTTCGACTAAATGATCCTCAGGGTTGCTTACAATTCTATGATTCTATTATTTTCTGGATCCAGTATACTGTATGTGAATCAGGTCCCCCATGCAACACAAAAGAGAGGACAGAAAATAGCATATCATGATTTAAGTGTGCAGATGAATTAAAAGAAAAGTGCAAGAATAATCCAAGCCAAACATCGCCATGATGTCCTCCTTAGCAGAGCTATGACGAGTGTAAACGACTGCTGGACAGATCACCAATTAATACGCTACATGATGGCTATTGATATTATATCTCAACTCAGGTTTCAAGGAAGGAAACCAAGGTGCAGAATGAACACTCAAGCCCTTCAAGATCCCATAAAGCAGAATTGCTTCCAAGTGACTCTTAAGGACCACCTGCTTTTAGCATTCCCTGATAACATTGAGGAACACTGGACCAAGCTAGAAACATCCATTATTGCAGCCTGTGAACAAACTACTGGATACCAAACCAAGAAGCACCAGGACTGGTTTGATGAGAATGACAGTGAGATTGAAGGCATTATCGACAAGAAAAGGAAGGCCTTTCAGATCTGGCAGAGATAGAAACTGCACCACTAAGGGGAAAAAAAACTATTCCAACACTAAGGCTGAGGTTCAAAGAAGAACCAGGGAAATAAAGAACTCCTGGAGGATTAAAAAAAAAAAAAAAAGCTCAAGAGATCCAGCACTTAGCCAACACTCATGTCATTAATGGGCCAAAAATCATGGCATATGCTCAACAGTTAGTGCCACACTTCTACAGTGGTACCATGATTTTCGAACAGCTTAGTTCCTGATCAACTTGGAAATCGAACACTGCAAACCCGGAAGTCAGTGTTCCGGTTTGCAAACTTTGCTTTGGAAACCAAATGTGCTCCTGAGCTTCCATTGCAGTGTTCTGATGTGATATTTGGTGCTTTTGTTTTTGCTAATTTTTGTGTTTTTGTTTGTGTGACTTCTTTGTTTTTGTGACTGTGCTTGCTCTTCGTTTTATGGGACTCTGGCTTGTGACTTCATTTTTGTGACTTGTTTTTGTGACTGGAACCCAGTTGAGCTACTGATTGATTGTGTGACTGTGGAAATGGATAAAAGCTGATGACTATCATCATTGCAGATAAGAAAAAAAATTAAGTTAAATTTTTATCATCTACAGTACTGTCTTATTTGTTTTATAGTACAGTACATTGATTATTCCTTTCATTTTATGGATAATTGTCTTGTTAGTAAAATTCATTTTAAATTGCTGTTTTAGGGGTTGTTTTTGAAAGTCTGGAACGGATTAATCTGTTTTGCATTATTTTCTATGGGAAAACGTGCCTTGGTTTTGGAATGGACTTCTGGAACGGATTAAGTTTGGGAACCAAGGTACCACTGTAAAAGATAGAGATTGCATTGCTCTGGAAAGAACATTACCGGCATCTCCTTAACTGCAACTCCCCCATAGCTGCTGAGATCCTCTCACAAATCCCACAAAAACAAATTAGAGGGGAGCTTGCAGTACTCTCACCTGGAGTACTATGTCCAGTTCTGGGCACCACAGTTCAAGAAGGACACTGACAAACTGGAATGTGTCCAGAGGAGGGCAACCAAAATGGTCAAAGGCCTGGAAACGATGCCTTATGAGGAACGGCTAAGGGAGCTGGGCATGTTTAGCCTGGAGAAGAGGAGGTTAAGGGGTGATATGATAGCCATGTTCAAATATATAAAAGGATGTCACATAGAGGAGGGAGAAAGGTTGTTTTCTGCTGCTCCAGAGAAGCAGACACGGAGCAATGGTTCCAAACTACAAGAAAGAAGATTCCACCTAAACATTAGGAAGAACTTCCTGACAGTAAGAGCTGTTTGACAGTGGAATTTGCTGCCAAGGAGTGTGGTGGAGTCTCCTTCTTTGGAGGTCTTTAAGCAGAGGCTTGACAACCATATGTCAGGAGTGCTCTGATGGTGTTTCCTGCTTGGCAGGGGGTTGGACTCGATGGCCCTTGTGGTCTCTTCCAACTCTGTGATTCTATGATTCTATCTCCAAATCTGGGAGAGTTGTGTACAGCTGTTAAACAAATGAAAAACAACAAAGCCAGCGAAGCTGATGGGATACCTGCCGAAGTCTTCAAAGTGGGTGGAATTGAACTTACACAACAACTTCACAAGCTCATCAAAAAAATCTGGGAGAAAGAGGAGATCTCAGCAGACTTTTTGTACCTTTTTGTAACTTACAGTCTAGTTTTTAAGTTGCTAAGCTTTTAAATTGGCTGAGGTCTACTCTTGCACTTTTTCATTTAATTTATCTGCCTCTTCTTCTCTTTCTTCTTTGGTGATCACTCATAGCCAAGTAAGATTTTCTTCCATGAACAAGGTCTTAGCAATGAGTCCGTAAGTGACAGTGGAGGCCAATTCTGGATCCACACATCCTTCCACAGTGGGGACATAGGTTTCGGGCCAGGAGTTGATCACGGTGAGGGTTTGCCAAATGTGCCTTCCTCTGAGCTCATTTCTCCTTTTCACCCTGAGTTCGTGCTTCTTCAAAGTCCATGACACATTTGGTAAAGGCAGTTTTCCAAATGGAGCACTTGTAGACCAGTGTTTCCAAGTTATCAATATTTCTACTACATTTTTTTAAGATTTGCCTTGAGAGCATCTTTAAACCTCTTTTGTTGTCCACCGGTATTTCACTTTCCATTCTTGAGAATAGAGTAGTTGCTTTGGAAGACGATAATCAGGCATCCAAACACCATGACCAGTCAAATGAAGTTGATGTTGAAGAATCATTGCTTAGACACTGGTGATCTTTGCTTTTTCCAGTACACCTTTAAGTTGGATTTGTGGTGCTACAGAGGGGTTATTTTGTACTTACCGGTGCAGCACTTTGGTTTTTTGGATGTTGAGTGATAGGCCAAGATTTTTGTAAGCTTCTGCAAAGATGTTTAGGATGGTTTGGAGATCATCCTCTGAGTGTGCACACGCTACATTGTCATCAGCATACTGAAGCTCTATGATGGAAGTTACGGTAACATTACTCTTTGCTTTCAGCCTGCTCAGACTGAAGAGCTTTCCATCTGTTCGATATATGATTTTTACTCTGGTGGGGAGTTCCCCTTCAACAATGTGTAGGCTCATGGTGATGAAGATAATACATAGAGTTGGTGTGATAACACAACCCTGTTTAATGCCTGATCCCACTGTGAAAGGTTCACTTTGAGAGCCATTGTTATCCGCGATTGTTACTGCCATATTATCATGGGGGAGCCAAAGGATGTTCACAAATTTATCTGGGCAGCCAATTTTCAGAAGGGCAGTCCGCAAAGCAGTGCAATTTACAGTTTTGAAAGCCTTGGTCAGGTCAATAAATGCCATATAAAGAGGTTGGTTTTGCTCTCTGCATTTTTCTTGAAGCTGTTGAGCAGTGAAAATTATATCCACTTTCACCCTAGAAGGTCAAAAACCATTTTGGGATTCAGGAAGGGTAGCGTCGGATATACCGGGTAGTTAGGAAACAGTTTGCTAAGATCCTTGCAATAATTTTGCTGGCTGCATCTAATAATAAAGAGATGCCTCGACAATTTCTGCAGTCTGTTCTATCACCTTTTAAAAAAAGATTGATGATTTTGGCAACAAAGTCTGCAGCATTAGGAAAATAGGGCAGAATATAGACAGCAAAATGCCTTGTAATGTATTGAAAGCTCTTACAATCAATGTTAAATTACATTGTCTTTGTAGTACAAAATCTGACATATTATCAAGATGTCGCTGAGAAGCTTAATGAGTGCAGCAAACAAAGTTGGACCATTACAGCTTGCTATTGGCTCTGTACCTAGAGCCTAACACAGCAAACCTATTCAGCGAAGGAGAAGAAAGGTGAGCCACAGCAGATTGCTGCTGGTTAGATAGCAGCAGGGATTTTTGTACAACTCCTGAGCCTAACTCATTGCTGAACTGTCTGAGCAGTGACAACCTGGAATTTCAGCAGCATGGCCATTAAAAAGGTCTAAAGCTATTTTTTAACATGCCCCAGATCAGTGCCAATCACAGATCAGATACTGTGGCGCATCCAAATATTTTAAGGTGTTATTTGTATTCCCATTGTCTTCAGGGTATTAAAAACAGAACAAAAAAATCTTGTATTCACCATAAAATATTTTTACCATCTATTCACCATAAAATATTTTTAAAATATTCTTAATGAGCCACAATAATCTTTAGGTGAGAGCCTCTGGCAGATACCATCTTAATCAGGAGGTGCATTCTGCACAATATAGGAATCAGACCTTTAGAACTGTGGCAACTACCCTTTGGAATCTGCCCCCCCCCCCCGATATTTATTTATTTATTTATTTACTTACTGCATTTATATATCACCTTTCCTCAAAGGAACTCAAGGTGACATGCGTGGTTCTATTCCTCCCTAATTACTCCTCACACTGCTTCTGTGAGGTAGGTTAGGCTGAGAGGCAGTGACTGCCCAAGGCCACTCAGTGAGTTTCATGCCATGGAATTTGAACCCTGGTTTCCCAGGCCCTCGTCAAACACTTTTACCACTACACCATACATATTAGTCAGGTATTGTCTCTATTGGGGTTTGGAGCTTATTTGCTTGCAAAAGACCTTTCTCTACCAACAAGCCTTTTAAGTCGAGATCTTTCCCAGTTTGCATCTGTACTGAGATTGTTTTTAGATGTTTTACTTTTTTTCACCCATTGTGTGTTTGCTGCTGTTGTCTCCCTTTTGGAGAAAGGGTGGGATATAAATTTAACAGAATAAAATATAAAAATTATCAGAAGCACCTTAACAAAGTTTTGGGCAACAAGATTTGTTAACCTTTCTTATAGTCAAACATGGGTATTCCAAGATATCTAATGTAGTCTTTTTCAAAATAGGAAGTTGCTTTTAAAGTACACATACAAGCTCAATTCAGGCGAAGGCAATGAGGCCAAAACATCAGAGGAGGGGGCCACACAAGCTGTTTGTATTTATGCTATTACATAAGTTTCTCTGTACTCCTCAATT
Organism: Podarcis cretensis; assembly: GCF_951804945.1. NCBI lineage: Eukaryota > Metazoa > Chordata > Lepidosauria > Squamata > Lacertidae > Podarcis > Podarcis cretensis. The sequence goes on from NC_137174.1 coordinate 2,840,195, forward strand.
TTTGAACATATCTTAACTGAACAAACCCAGAACCATTCCTTGACCAATCCAAGTTTGACTCAGTGTACTCTGTGCCAATAGGTTGATCATTGGAAGTATCTTAGATAGCAGCTATATTTTGAACTAATTGCTAATAATCTTGGTGCTTTCAGAAAAGCCTCCACAGAGCTTACTTCCAAGTCTTCCGAATCAGATTCTAAAGTGGATTAGAATCAATGTAATAAGAAGCACCTTTGTTTACAAGTGTAAGCCAGGAATGGGGGCCATGGAGTCTAGATTCAACACACAAAACAATTTATCTGGACCCTGAGTAGATACTGACTTGGCCTGGTCAACTGGAACACATTTCACCAGTCTCGAAAATGTTTCTGAGCACAGCTGAAATTACTAGCTCACCTTTCATGCCCAAACATTTTGGGACTTTAAAGAACCACCTTCTCCCATGTGAACCTTTCCCTGTATTAATATAATCCTTAGAGGCCCATCTCTAGGTTTCACCTACCAGGTATTGCCTAGGCACAGGGTCTTTTCAGTTGTGGCACCCAGGCTTTAAAATGCTCACCCCAGAGAGGCTTGCCTAATGGAGACTATGGTGTTTTTCTGCACCAGGTGAAGACATTTCTATTTCCCAGTACCTTCTAAATCTTAGTTTTCACACTGGCTACTAACTGTTTTGCTAGTTTCAATCATTCGTAATTGGTATTGTTGTTTTAAATTATTGTAATTAACAAATAAATACATTCTTGAAACATTTCCCCTAGTGCCTTTGTTAGGCACCAGGCAAAAACATTCCCCTTCTCCCAGGCCTTGGACTAATTAAATGATCTATGGCCTTTTAAACTGTGTGTGGGGGGTGTTATTGCTTTTGTTTATTGTTATGGTATGTATTTTTGTGTTGTTTGATGCAAACCGCCCAGTGATCTTCCGATGAAGGGTGGTATATAAATTCAATATAATAAAATCATCATCATCATTTCCTTTCTTCGTGCAATTTCCACCTTGGGCCCAAAGGCCTCCGTTCCATAATTCTGAAGTACTTACTGCTTCATGGGACCATATTTAATACAAAGCCAGACTTCTTTGTGAGGGGAGTGGATCAGTTTGTGAAGCAAAATGCCCCCACAGCACTTCATGGTGGGTTGGGTCTTTTTTCTGCTACGCGTAATTCAAGAAGGTTCTAAGATGCAACTTTTTTCTTTTTAAGGACAAGGCAAAAGAGACAAAGAATGCACATGTCCACTACAGCAAAGAGAGAGAGAAAAGACAGGCTGGGACCAGTAACCAGGAGTGCTCGGGGCTTGTCAAAGCATTCCAGACTTCCTCTCAGAGGTGTCACTGCCCTTTGCTAACCAAAGAACAGACTTGTCAATGCATCCCTCTGGATTCTGGGGTTTCTATTTTGTCACCTATTCCTGCAATCTCCCCAGGGGATCTGCTAAACAAGCCTCAAGTTTTTAAACAAACAAGACTTTAATTGAGAAGCACATGCAGAGACAGAAAGAACTAGCCAGCCGATTGGAATTAATAATAATAAAAAGGAACATATTTAGAAGTGTTCATAAAAGAAGGAGAGGAGGGGGGGAGGCGATGGGCCCCAAGAATACGTCATACCTGTAAGCACACAGTATTACTCCTTTCATAAGATCCCCTTGATGAAATGTGTAGGATTTGACTGCACCCTGTGAAGAGCTGCTTTTCCCAACAAGCTTTTCCCAGGGTGTTGAAAAGCTATCATTCATAAAAAATTATTGAGGGGGAAGGAGGTAGCAAAGGGGAGTTCAGAAGGCCACTAGCTCCAGTCAAAACTACAGAATAAGGTTCTCTGTAGAGCGAGCACCTGTTTTGCAGCCTCCACAAAAGCTGAACTAGAAAGCCTAAGATCCCAAACAGGGGGCGGAGGGAGAGAGAAAATATCTAAATGAGAGCTTGTTCTTGTGTCAAAATACGAGTTTTAACCCACGGGCTGCTGCATGAAGTCTACTCTAGAGTGAAAGGATACACATTTGCAATAAATATGTATCAGGCAGAGACGCACACAAACGTTGAGTGGAATCTAGCCTAAGGCAAGCTTTGTCAGATTCTTGTGATACCAATGGGAAGTTAAGTATTTGCTTAAGCCTTGGCCACTGAAATCAATGAGACCTAAGAATGCTTAGCTTTAGGAGGCTAATGTCTGTTAGTACTAACAGTGTTTATTAATTAATTCAGTGGAAGGATCAGGTTTATTGTGATGGTGAGGGGGTAACCTCAGGTTAGGCTGATACACTAATTACTACTCCTGAAAAGGACGTTTTGCCACAGTTGTCCAACTCCACTTTGGTATGATACATTTAGTACACCAATTTAGTGTTCATAATAATGGAAGTAGCTTTGCTGTCCTTTATCTGCTGCAGAGCAGAAAACAAAACATCAGGAAATGTATTAGAATATTTGGCAGCAGTTTCATGTTGGTCCAATATGGAATTAAGAGTCAGTGGTGCTATTCAGCTAATTTTGCTCAGAATCAACCCACTGAAATAAAAAAAAACACAACTAAGTTGGATCCATTCATTTTACTAGGTCTACTCTCAGTAAAACTTAAACTTCCCCACCCCACCCACAGGCTTGTATCCAACATTTGCAGGACTCCCCCCCCCCTCTCCCCCACCTGTGTGCCCCCAGGCTCTCTGAATATGCTCTGAAGTGTTGGGAACCCCCAGAACAGATGGGGGTGGGCTTCATGGAGAGAACAAATGTGTTTACTTTTTTAACTGAAATGATCTAGATTTCATGGTTAAATAACTCTATGCATGTTTGTAGCTTAAGAGCACAGAATATCTTTTGTTGTTTGTGGAAAAACATGGAGAGAACTGGTCTGTAATATATTTGGCAATAAAATAAAAAGGTAAAAAGAACTTGCCCTATGCCATCAGGCAAATTTATATATATTTCCATAGACTCTCAAGTATCAAGGTGACATATTATTGATGATTGCACCACCACCCAACCTTGTCCTAGGACTCTGATATAACATTTGATTCTGTTTGTTTTATAATGAATTAAAAATGTTAAAATACCCAATTATCAAAATAAACTATTTGGATTGTTGCATTATGCTTTGAAATGAATTAGCATTAGACTGTTAGCATACTGATGTATTGATATGCATTTTTGCTGTCGCGTTGAAAAGTCCCTTTGGGCTCACAGTTGAAACTGAGATAATAAATACGCAGTGTCATCTATGTGCCTAGTGCTGTAGAGTACAAGAGCACAGCTCCTTGCTCCTAAGAACTTGCAGCGTGAAATTCGCAGAGGAGAAACAGAGGAAGGAGAAGTAAGTGTGGGGAAAATGTGTGTTTGTTTTCATTTCCTCTTTAATAATCGTTTGCCTGATACTGCATGTCAGTAAACTTGAAAATGTTGTTTTACCTTGTTTTGATAAGAGTTCCTAAAGATCCGTGGAAAAGTCCAATACAAATGTTGGACTCTCAGTATAAAGAAAAACCCTGAAGATCATGTCAGCATTCTAAAGTGAGTTTGACTTTTTAAAAGTTCATACCTTGGGGGGGGGGCAAAAGTTCTTTTTAGTTTTAAATTTAATGTGGAGGAAAGAGGAAATTATCCTTCTGTATAAGCAATTTTAATTAAAGCCACAGCCACCCAAAGAAAGCTTTCATAAATTGATTGTCTTGTCGGATAGAAATTTCTACAGGTAATGCCAATAAAGTGCTGACCAAAACAGATATGCAATACTTTTGTGTCATAATGTAAAGAAACTGCAAAAAAAGCAAACAAAAAAACTCCATTGTTTTCCCCAAATATTTTCTAATATTTTAAGCCTTTCAAGGACAAAAATACTCTTCAGAGAAGCATTTTATCAGAACCTTGGACAGCACTGCAGAGACTGTTCATCTTATTTTGCCCCAAGATGTTTTGCATTTATTGTGCTTCATGAAATTCTGAATTTACAATCTTCCACTTTGATCCAAATATTGAATTTCATGTAAGTTGCATTTATATTGTGGAACCTACCATGCCAGAATGACAAAATTAGAAGCATTTTAAGGAATATTTAACATATTTCAAAACAAAACAAAACCAGTTTTCAGTCAGCTTCAGACTGATTTTGCTTTTAAAGAATAATTGTTAGTGAAGGGAAATAATTTAGAAATATTTCTTTATAATGGCATTTTTAAAAAGCCCACAGCAAGTCAACAGTTACTAAAAGGCACAGTGTACAATTCAATTAAATAATGGATTCATACCTTTCTATCTGATTTTTGTAAAAGATAGCACACACTTTCTGCTAGGATTCAATTACCCATTATCATGAAAACCCAAATCCTCACTTGCTTTTAAAGAAAAGGGGGAGAAAACTGATCTCTTTTGTTTAGCAAGATTGCCACAAGCCTTGATCTGACTACTCTCTTTCCTTTCAATCTTGTTAAGGCATTTTCCTATCATTAGTTGATGCCCGATATTAATCCTCAAGCCTGCAAAGCACACCCCTCAGAAAACACAACACCACAGAAGGAGGACAGGGAAGCTGTTGTGCTCAAAAGAATTAATCCATCCTGGAAAATCAAGAGCTGATCAACCTCAATACAGTAATCAGCATGTTTTCCACTGTAAAAGTCTTGCATTTTCTACTTAGAACTGAAATTTTACCCACTACATATTTTCAACAAACAAACAAAGGAGAAAATGCTTCTCTATCCCTTTGTTCTTCCTAGCCTCTTATTTATGGACTAGATAATCCTCAGGGTTCCTCCCAACTACAGTTCTATGCTTCCTGATTCCATGGGCATGTGCAGAGCCCACAAGTCGACACTCTTCAATTGCAGCCACTGACACAAAGGAGGAAAAGCAGAACCCCATTTTTAAAAATATTGCGTGCCATCTGGGTATACTTGTTGCACAGAATTTTTACTGTCATTCCGAACTGCATTTTCCTTCCAGCAACCATTTCCCAGAAACATGCTTTAAATATTAACTATCAGTTGCAAATATCTACAGAGCAACACTTTGCATGTCTACTCAGAAGTAAGTCTCAACACAATTATAGCCTCAGGTACACATAAGATTACAATGCTAAAGTTTCAAAATTCCAGTTGAATCTGTAATACTGTCTTTTTTCACATTCTCCACTAAAACTAAAGTAAATATTTAAAGGGGTGAAAAGAAACATTAAAGAATAAAGTTATGAACAATTTTATTTTACCAGAGCACGAGTTCTAATGCATAATTACTTACAGAGATGTCCCAATGAAACGGAAGTAGTTTATACAAAAGTAGTCCAATTTCTCATTGGAATTATGTTTTTTGTTTAAGCACGATTGAAATGCTAAATGCATGGCAGATTCCCCCCCCCCCCCAGCATGCTCACATCACTTGAAAGAAGTGCCTGTCAACATATTTGTGCCTAGTTAGCTGTTTCTGCCGCCATGAAGCTGTGCTGCTGATCATGGGGGGAAATCACCACTGGAATTGTGTGGTTCAACTTACAGGGCATATGAAAGCATCCCTGGTCTTCTTATGGAAATATTTCATCTATGCCAAATACTTAGCTGAACTTCCTTCTGTTCTCTCCCATGTGTTCCATTAAAACAAAAAAGGAATATATTGCTTGTGTAGTCATTAAATCACATTCCTTTTCTGCTTTATTGGGGTGGGTCTGCGTGAGAGAGAAGACGGTCAGTGTTAATAACATGTGTTTGATTATTCCAACTTAAGGCAAACCACGTTGTTATCTGAGGGAAGTTGCAGTAGCTTATCTTAAAATAATACACATTTTTGGAACACAGCCCAAAGTTTGGAAACTGAAGGAAGCATATTAAAAATATTAAGAATTAATTTGTTCTGTTTTTTGTTTTTACCTGAGAAAATGAATTTGGGGCACAGGGAGTTAATTGACCACTGTCTCTCTCCCACCCATCTCATTCATGCCACATTCCACAGTGGCAGAGTTCAACAACAATACAGAATGGTATCCAAAATAGAAAGGCAGAGCTTTCCATTCTTCAGCCTCTCTTGAATTAATTAACTGGAAATGAGTTTTGTCAATGTTTAGGGAAGGCACGGGGTGAAAAGAAATTGCTAGAATTAATCACAGTGAGAAACTACCTCTTAAGTCTTCCAGAGTTTAGAAAAAGCTCATGAGAAGCAAAATAATAATAAAAGGGTAAGTGGGCTGACTTACCAAGGGAACAAATAAAATTCAAACATCCAGTTCTCTAGAAACAGACAAGCCCTGTGACAGTTAAACCTAACACCTGCTGCTGCAGCAGCTTCTGCATTTTTTTAATTCATTTTGCAAATGGTAAATTACAGAAGAACTCTGATGTGTAAGTAGTGTATCAGTTTTTTGCAGTGATGGTAAATAGATATTTGTAATAAATAAAAAAGAGCGACAAACAATTCTAATGGTTGCAATGTATGAGGGCATATTTCAGTAATTCCTCAGAAGATGGCTTCTCATGTTCACTAAAGTGAGGCAGAAAATTCATGAGTGATTAAGAGTCTGATATGTTGTGTTTACACAAGGGAAAAAATGCATTATTGCAGCCAGACATATTCATCTCCCACCTTTTCATACAATTGGAGATAAGCTTCCTTTTTTGCAGCTTTAGATGAAAATACTAATACAAATAATACAAATACTAATAATATTGTTTATACCCCACCCATCTGGCTGGATTTCCCCAGACACTCTGGGTGGCTTCTAGCAAAATATAGGGGGGGTGTGTGTCAAACTTTAAAAACTTCCTGATACCCGCCTTCAGATGTCTTCTAATGGGAGGGCGTTCCACAGGGAGGCCCTCACTTCTCACCAGAAGACCATTGGAAGTGGACCTCAGTGTCTGGGCTGAATGTTGGAGGTGGAGACACTCCTTCAGGTACACTGGACTGAGACTGTTTAGGGCTGTAAAGGTCAGCACCAACACTTTGAATTGTGCTCGGAAACATACTGGGAGCCAGTGAAGATCCTTTAGGACTGGTGTTATATGGTTTGGGCGGCCGCTCCCAGTCACCAGTCTAGCTGTCGCATTCTGGATTAATTGCAGTTTCCAGGTCACCTTCAAAGGTAGCCGCACACAGAGCGCATTGCAGTAGTCCAAGCGGGAGATGACCAGAGCATGTACCACTCTGGCGAGACAGTCGGCAGGCAGGTAGGGTCTCAGGCTGTGTACCAGATGGAGCTGGTAAACAGCTGCCCTGGACACAGAATTGATCTGCACCTCCATGGACAGCTATGAGTAGGGAGTCCCCCATACCCACCCACACCATGTCCCCCAAGAGAAATACTTCTGTCGTGTCCGGATGCAATCTCAATCTGTTAGCCGCCATCCATCCTCCAACCGCCTCCAGGCATCTAGCAGCTATGAATTAGTTTGGTAGATACATTGTATTTTTAATTAATGGAACAAAAGAGTGAAAAAATTATCAGCCAGGTATCCATAATTTGGGATTTGCAGTTTATTTGGTACTAACATTTTATTCAATCTAGGAAGGTTTAAAATTAACCTTTGATTTTGGTAAGAAATAATGCCAACAATCTGGTTGAGAGTCTATTTTACAGCAAAACAGATGAAAACCATTCAGTTTGCTTATAGATGTGGTGTCTTTCCACTGGATTTCAAAATCAACTTCTGATCTCGTTTCTCAACTTTCAATCCCATCTTCTCCAGGACAGAATTGTCAGCCAGTCCCTGCTGCTCCATCCGTGCAATGAGTTCTTGGTTTCTTTCATTCTGTTCCGTGAGGTTGCGAATTGTATATACTGCCCACTGGCTTACAACTGTTGAAAAGAGTTAAGGAATTTATCCCATGTTCATTTCCAGTTAATGTATATAATATGCGGCACATGTTACAAATACTTGTATTTCAATAAATTAAACAGACTGATTAAATCCATATTGTCATTTACAAAAGTCACTTTAACCACCCAAAAGTCTGTTAAGGGAATGTCAGTTCACAGATATCAGAAAAACAGGCCATGGTCCTGTACTCAGCTACGTGTATGCCACTGCTATGAAGGACAAAGTTGAAGCTCTCATGACTATGTACAGAATTATTGTTAAAATCAAATGTGTGACCAAAATATTCAACATGAACCTAGTATGGAAGAAGGTTTTAATGCAGGAAATTAGGTGTAAGAAAAATGCATCCAGACCAAAATCTCCCCACCACCACCCCTTATATATATATATTTTTAATAATTTTTATTAACAGTTTTGTTTAAAATTACAATACCAATAAACAATACAATATAACATCTCTTGACATAATTCTCTTCACTTCTTTGGACTCCCTCACATCTCCCGCTCCTGCGTTCCTGTTTATAATTTTTTCCCCCAGCAAATTTATCCCCTTATTTCTATTCTTATTATCTACTTTTCCAATGTTATATCTCTGATTTTAACTATCCTTTATTCAAATCTTAAAGAATTTAAATATAACCTACAACTTCCAAATTTTTTTATCCTTTCTTAAATTTAGCTTATCTTCGTAATTCACTTCATCTAGCTTAATGGTGCCAAGTTGTTTATACTCTCGCATCCTTCTTAACATTCATACAATTTACAATATTTTTGTAGATAAATCTTAAATTTCTTCCAGTCTTCTTCCACCGTCTCTTCTCCCAGGTCTCGGATTCTGCCAGTCATCTCAGCCAGTTCCATATAGTCTATCAGTTGCATCTGCCATTCTTCCAGTGTGGGTAGATCTTGAGTTTTCCAATGCCTAGCGACAAGTATCCTTGCTGCTGTTGTTGCGTACATAAAAAATGTTCGGTCCTTCTTTAACACGTTCTGGCCGACAATACCCAAAAGGAAGGCCTCTGGTTTCTTAGGGAAGGTATACTTAAATACCTTTTTCAGCTCATTATATATCATTTCCCAGAAAGCCTTCACTCTAGGGCAAGTCCACCAGAGGTGAAAGAATGTTCCTTCATTTTCTTTACATTTCCAACATTTATTATCAGACAAGTGGTATATTTTTGCAAATTTGACTGGGGTCATGTACCATCTATATATCATTTTCATAACATTTTCTTTCAAGGCATTACATGCAGTAAAATTCAGCCCAGTAGTCCACAACCTCTCCCAGTCCTCAAACATAATGTTATATCCAATGTCTTGTGCCCACTTTATCATAGCCGATTTAACCGTTTCATCTTGTGTATTCCACTTCAACAGCAAGTTATACATTTTTGAAAGTACCTTAGTCTTAGGCTCTAACAATTCCGTTTCTAGCTTCGATTTTTCCACCTGGAATCCTAACTTTTTATCAAGTTTGAAAACTTCTTTAATCTGAGCGTAGTGTAGCCAATCTCGCACTTTATCTTTCATTTTCTCCTGACTCTGCAATTTCCAATTATCTCCATCTTTTTCTAATATTTCCCAATACTTCGGCCATTTGGCCTCCATATTGAGTCTTTTCCGAGCCTTAGCTTCCAATGGTGAAAGCCACCTTGGAGTTTTGTTTTCCAATAAGTCTTTGTATTTTGTCCAGACATTAAACACTGCTTTTCTGACAATATGGTTCTTGAAAATCTTATTGATCTTAACCTTGTCATACCATAAATATGCATGCCAACCAAAAGCATTATTAAAACCTTCCAAATCCAATACATCAGTGTCTTCGAGAAGCAGCCAATCTTTTAGCCAGCAGAAAGCTGCGGCTTCATAGTACAACCTTAAGTCTGGCAGGGCAAAGCCCCCTCTTTCTTTCGCATCAGTTAATATCTTAAACTTAATTCTGGGCTTTTTGCCCTGCCAGACAAATTTAGAAATATCTCTCTGCCACTTCCGAAAGCACTCTGTCTTGTCCACAATTTGCAAAGTTTGAAACAAAAACAGCATTTTTGGCAATACATTCATCTTTATAGCAGCGATTCGGCCTAACAAGGAAAGTTTCAATCTTGTCCAGCTTTCTAAGTCTCTCTTAATTTCTGACCAACATTTCTCATAGTTGTCCTTAACCACCCCTTATATTTTTAATAGCATAAACATAAACAGAGCCTGTTAGGTCATGCCAAAGGCCCAACTAGTCTGGAATTCTGTTCCCAGTGGTGAATAAGATGACAATGGGAAGCCTGCAAGCATATTTTCCATATTTTAATACGTTCTATCATGTATATTTATATTTTAGCATTACTGGTTGTACTTTGTTTATAATATTTAAGTTATTTCTTGACATGTGTTGCTTCTGTAAAATGAAAAATGAATTACCTTTTTAAAGTCACCAAACTATAACTACTGGTTTTGGAAGACACTTAGAGCTAGGATACCCTGCAATGATCCATTCCTCTTTCATGGTGGTCTCCCTTCAAGCAAAGTTTCAGGCAAATGTTAGATCCAGGTTTAATAATTTCCATCATCATCAATAAACTACATCCTGAGCATTCCATTAAAACTATTTGCTTAAATGCTGCAAGCAAGGTGTTATGTCACAAAATGTAATTGCTCTCAAAAACACCTACAGAGGAGACAAGGAATTCCAACTCTCCATGCAAGAACAAAATGCCTGCAGGGCACCAATTATTTGCTACATGTAGCTTCACATACAAGAGAAAGCTGTGCATAATTTACTTGTATCCTTCATAGTTTCTTGCTAAGTTCCACATGGCCATTCACCTGCAGGGCATAAGCAGAGCTGTCTGGAGTCTGGGTGTGGCAAGAATACCAGTCAGAAGAGTGAAGACTAGAAAAGTATGGAGGAGTATTGGTCAACATGGATCACTGCTGTGTATCCCATGTAAATTTAATAAACAAGAAAAGCCTAGTTTGAAGTTGGATCTTTGAGTATACTAGACTACTTATTTTTACCGTGAATTCCCTCAAACAACCTCAGACCAAAGCATGAAACACAACTGTTTATGACCAGATATTTGTCCTAATTAACAAAATGAGGAAAGATAAGTAGATGGATATAATGCAGAGGAGGGAAACAAAGACAGCCATGTAGTCTGGCAGTGGAAAGTAACACAGTGCTAGTTTACCCAAGCTAATGCTATTTTGGCAATATGTTAATTCAGGAACAGATTTGAAGCAGAGCTCCACCGATTTTATTCACTACTAGCACAGAGAACATGAAGACCTTTTCAGAGAGCTGTACCATACTGTCAACTTGGCAGAAAAGGATAGTGATCTCCAAGTGTCACAGATTCTAATTATGGTCACATGGCACTCAGCAGCACATTATTAGCATTTGATTGACTTGAGTATAGCTTTCTGGAAGAAAGAATGCTAGGAAGTTGTTTCTTTAAAAGCTGGTTGTAATGTACAATTGTCTGCTTTAAATATGAAAAATTAAGACCATTGAGGATATTTGCCATGTTAGGACAATCCAAAAGGGTTTATTGCACCCACAATATAAACATGAGTACCAAATAATATAGTTTTAATTATAAGAGAGTGACCCACTCTCCAGTCCAGTGCATTGGGGCCCTAACAGGGGCTCTCAGTAACTAAACAAAGGGTTGGAAAAAGCAGGTTATCAATATAAACATCAATATGGATTCTCATTGTTTTAACAGAGCATTTTCAAGTTTAGTGTATTCTGTATGTGTTTATGCCAATGAACTTTTATTTTTTTTTAAAAAAAAGACCACCATGTAGAGAACATCAACTTCATGAACTGGCCCGCTAATTAAGAGTGTCTTCAAACATTTGCAAGGGCAGAGATATTAAAATTAAATTACAATTAAAGTATACTGCTGTAGAGTGTGATTGAACAATACAAGTGCTATAAACAAAACAAATCCATGATATGAATTATAAAGTGTCACATGGCTTCTGTGTTTGTCATATCCCCCTTTTCCTATATTGCCTGCTTGGGGGAAGGTTTGTGTGCCGCAGCTTGCTCACAGCTTTCTCCTTCCCTAGCGCCCTCTCGCAATGGAGTCATGAATATGTATGATTGCTCTTAACATGCTGAGTGAGCCTGAGACTTCTGGAGGGCTGGATGCAGACCCATACAGACTTAAGTGTCGCGAGAGATTAAAGCGAGTCCCCAATTAATATTCACATTACCCTCTTGTTCTTACCCAAAAGACAGATGGAAAATTGAACATATTCTGAAGTCCATAATCCGACCAACACTTTAAGCACTTTATTGTGTAATCAGCCTTAGAAAGAGAGCGCTTCTAAAGTTTCCATAGTTACTACAAATAGGAGCATGAGCCCATTGGTTGCCAAACCTCACAAAATAAAACAAAACACAGTAATCACAGCAAACCCAATTTTGCAGGTTTGCTTTACATTTCTAGAAAACCATACAAATGCATAGCACTGCAGTACGCAGAATTATGTTAATCATATGACAAGGTCAAGACAAAATAAAAAAATTCCTTCCAGTAGCACCTTAAAGACCAACTAAGTTAGTTTTTGGTATGAGCTTTCGTGTGCATGCACACTTCTTCAGATACACAGGGGGAAGGTATGACAAGGTAATCACTTGGATCTCCTATGAAAAAATATAGGAAAGCCCCCCCCCAAAAAAAAAAATTAGTTCAGTTCTGTGTCTTCAATTACAATTTTACATATTTTACAGTAAAATCCTATGAATATTTACTTGATGCCAAGTCTTACGGATTTCAATTAGATTTTCTCAGATTTTGCACAACCCTTCCATTGCATTCCCAATCTCAGCCTATAAAGTGCTAAAGATACCACTTTCCTAAAGACTCAGCTGAAAAAAGACAGCTCCTGTGTGTGCGCGCACATGCAAGTGTTCGTGTTTTCCATCAGGCAAACATGCAGTTCCCCCATCCAGACTGAGATCTGGTGCTAGTTTCCCACTGAAAATTTTGTGCTCTTCAATGTTCACACTGCAGGATCTTAGAGCACAAATAGCACCCAGGGAGGGGGGTTGGTGGAAAACTTAACCAATGCCCCCACATGGCCACACTTCCTTTAAAATAAGAGCTGGTATTAACTATACCTTCAATTTAAAAAGTGTGAGATACTCCAGTACAAAAGTATATAGACTGGCAGAGGGTGGTGAACTGCCTGGTGTTCCCCTTGAAATGCTCCCCAAATCAATTTTCTCACAGCTGGACTGCAAGGACTGCTCGTTTTTTCCTGCTCCAGATTGTAGGACCTGAACCAATGGAGTTACAGTGGTACCTCGGGTTACAGATGCTTCAGGTTACAGACGCTTCAGGTTACAGACTCCGCTAACCCAGAAATAGTACCTCGGGTTAAGAACTTTGCTTCAAGATGAGAACAGAATTCGTGCTCTAGCAGCACAGCGGCAGCAGGAGGCCTCGTTAGCTAAAGTGGTGCTTCAGGTTAAGAACAGTTTCAGGTTAAGAACGGACCTCCAGAACAAATTAAGTTCTTAACCCGAGGTACCACTGTGTAAGAAAGGAGATTTCCACAAAAAACCAGGAAGAACCTTCTGACAGTAATAGCTGCTTGATAGTAGCACAGACTCCCATGAGAGGTAGTGGACTCTCCTTCCTTGGCGGTTTAGAAGCAGAGCTTGGATGGGCACCTGCCAGGTATGATCTCATTGAGATTCCTGCCTTGCAGGGGGTTGGGCCAGATGACCCCTGGGGTCCCTTCCAGCTCTATGACTTAAAGTAACCTAGGAGAACCAGTGGGTGCCGTTAGGATCAAGCTTCCACCCCCTTCCACTGATTTTATCCTACAAATGCTGCCCTGCCCTGTTTTCCTTAGCGAGCACAAATTTTGGGACATTCATTTGCCCATTAGTTTCACACCAAGCAGGGCTGATGTAACACCCAGTCAACATGACCCGATTGAGTACATCTGTGAAGGGAAATGAAATCTTCATAATATTGCAAGGGTTAAGGAAGTCCTAAAAACAGCTCAACCCAGCGCCTGATACCACCTGGCAAGTAGGAAAGAGTCACAACTCTCATATCCACAACTCCTTTAGAGGTAGGGAGGGAGAAGGAATTAGTTAGGCCTGCTTTAAACAGCTGACTGGCCCAATGCAACAAGCCGGAACTTGCCTAAAGATCAGAATACAACTTCGCAGTCAGATTACACAGTTTGCCAGATTTTGTGATGTGGTTTCAGTGTTTACTAAGTGTGTACAGAAATCCATATTTTATGTAAATAGAATGCACAAAATGCATAGTTTAATGGGGAAATGCACTGAAAATAATTGAAAAATGCAAATTTTATATAAAAATGTGTATAAAATCCATACAATTTAAAGGCAGAGTTTTAATGTGTTCTTTAAACACACACACACACACACACAGAGAGAGAGAGAGAGAGAGAGAGAGAGAGAGAGAGAGAGAGAGAGAGAGAACAGGACAGACCTCTGAGCACCAGTGAAACTGAAACTATTGCTGAATGAGACTGCTCAATCCCTCCCTATTTAAAGGACATGGGCTCCATTTTGTGGCTGAAGAGTGCGAAGGCATATTGATAAATGAGAATGTACCCTCCCCAGACATGGAAAATTAAGAAGAAAACCTGACAGAGCGATGCCCGTCTCCCACACAGATTAAAGCCCCAGCTCTTTAAAAATAAAGGAATTAGGCACTGAACTGACCTCCACTGCAAGCAAATGACAGCCAGGGTGCACATGGAGTGGATCTCCACATAACCCATTTATTTTCCATCTTCCAGGAATTCTTCACCCAATAAAAGGTTGTGCCTGTTATTGCTACAACTCCCCCCTCCATTCTTTGTCTTTTCCTCCCTATGACTTAATTATGTGTTGTGACCTCACAAGAACTCAGCCTAGGGAGAGAAGTACTTCCAAGCTTGCACAGAGTGCTTTTAAAGGTAAAGGTACCCCTGCCCGTACGGGCCAGTCTTGACAGACTCTGGGGTTGTGCGCCCATCTCACTTAAGAGGCCAGGGGCCAGCGCTGTCCGGAGACACTTCCGGGTCACGTGGCCAGCGTGACATCGCTGCTCTGGCGAGCCAGAGTCGCACACGGAAACGCCGTTTACCTTCCCGCTGGTAAGCGGTCCCTATTTATCTACTTGCACCCGGAGGTGCTTTCGAACTGCTAGGTTGGCAGGCGCTGGGACCGAGCAGTGGGAGCGCACCCCGCCGCAGGGATTCGAACCGCCGACCTTTCGATCGGCAAGTCCTAGGCGCTGAGGCTTTAACCCACAGCGCCACCAACTACCCCAAACTTATACCTCCCCAAAACTCAGAACTCATCAGCAGGTTGTCCCCCTTGGTTTCCTTGTTCTTTCTCTCCTTTTTTCATTCCACAGCAAAAAAAATTTCCTATTTTGCCTCGAATCACAGAGTCACCGAACTACAAGGTGGGTACAACGACAGGATTTGGCAGAATCATAGTTATGTAGAGCTGCCACAAATGTATTGAATATAAACAGGTAAAGGAGGGGACACAAATGCAACCTGAAAGTTGGTACAACTGGAGGTGGGGGGCACATTACATTTAAAAGTGCTTTGGAGCACCTTAGTGTTTTTAAGGCTTTTAATCTTCACCTAAGGCAGCTTACTATGACAAAGCCTCAGAAGCGCAGTCTCCTAAGGCAGGCGCTCTTATATCATGTGCTTCAAAAGCAGAATGTCAGCTCAAAGCAGTGACTTGTGATTATTAATTTTTTTAAAAAAATGGAAGGAGTTTCATTATTACACCTTAGGACAATTAAGTATTTTAAAGCTCATAAGTAAGGCACCTATTAGGCTTTCTTTGAAAGTCTGTCAAATTTATAAATGTCTACTTTTAGAAAATATTTTTTTTTTTGTAAAAGCAGGCACTAAATTCAAATGTATAATGCTAGCTTGTATGTGGCACATACATTCTTGCTACAGAGGCTGCCCATATTTTTAAGTGGCATTTTTAATAGAAACCTATAATTTATATGCAACTAAAAATCCTTTGGGTTTAAAAAAGGAGAAGAAAAAAAATCACACTCTTGGACAATGTAAAGCCAAAAACATTCCATGCCTAAGATATTCAGTTTTAAGAGTTATTATATATCTATCTCCAGATGGGAACATATGCAATTAATTGTCAGTGTTTAAACACTGTCATGAAAATCCATGGAATCAGAATAACTGAATGTGATACAACATGCAACAATGCATTTTGCACTCAGTTGCTTTATCCAGAAATATGCAGAGTTGTGAAATGTCACTTTAATTTATTTATGTCATTAACACTCTCTACCACCTACATAAACATGCCAGTTGGGCAAAAATTGTTAACAAACAATATTTCGGTTCTAGTGGGACCTACAGCTAAATGTGGCTGACAATTCCTCGCTCCCTGTTGCAGGCAGCTAGCCTGTTAGGACCGTGGCTTCCAAACTTTTTCCTTTGGGCCACACTTTCAGAATAAAAATCTGCTCGTGCCACAATGAATTTTTAATTGATAAGACATACATTGGAAAACAAAACACAGAACACAGCTGCCTTAGAATATGATCATGGGACATCTAGGAAGCCGTTGTTGTTGTTTAGTCGTTTAGTCGTGTCCGACTCTTCGTGACCCCATGGACCAGAGCACGCCAGGCACTCCTGTCTTCCACTGCCTTCCGCAGTTTGGTCAGACTCATGTTTGTAGCTTCGAGAACACTGTCCAACCATCTTGTCCTCTGTCGTCCCCTTCTCCTTGTGCCCTCCATCTTTCCCAACATCGGGGTCTTTTCCAGGGAGTCTTCTCTTCTCATGAGGTGGCCAAAGTACTGGAGCCTCAGCTTCACGATCTGTCCTTCCAGTGAGCACTCCAGTGATTTCCTTAAGAATGGATACGTTTGATCTTCTTGCAGTCCATGGGACTCTCAAGAGTCTCCTCCAGCACCATAATTCAAAAGCATCAATTCTTTGGCGATCAGCCTTCTTGATGGTCCAGCTCTCACTTCCATACATCACTACTGGGAAAACCATGGCTTCAACTATATGGACCTTTGTTGGCAAGGTGATGTCTCTGCTTTTTAAGACGCTGTCTAGGTTTGCCATCGCCTTTCTCCCAAGGAGCAGGCGTCTTTTAATTTCGTGACTGCTGTCACCATCTGCAGTGATCATGGAGCCCAAGAAAGTAAAATCTCTCACTGCCTCCATTTCTTCCCCTTCTATTTGCCAGGAGGTGATGGGACCAGTGGCCATGATCTTCGTTTTTTTGATGTTGAGCTTCAGACCATATTTTGCGCTCTCCTCTTTCACCCCCATTAAAAGGTTCTTTAATTCCTCCTCACTTTCTGCCATCAAGGTTGTGTCATCTGCATATCTGAGGTTGTTGATATTTCTTCCGGCAATCTTAATTCCGGCTTGGGATTCATCCAGCCCTGCCTTTCGCATGATGAATTCTGCATATAAGTAAAATAAGCAGGGAGACAATATGCAGCCTTGCCGTACTCCTTTCCCAATTTTGAACCAATCAGTTGTTCCATATCCAGTTCTAACTGTAGCTTCTTGTCCCACATAGAGATTTCTCAGGAGACAGATGAGGTGATCAGGCACTCCCATTTCTTTAAGAACTTGCCATAGTTTGCTGTGGTCGACACAGTCAAAGGCTTTTGCATAGTCAATGAAGCAGAAGTAGATGTCTTTCTGGAACTCTCTAGCTTTCTCCATAATCCAGCGCATGTTTGCAATTTGGTCTCTGGTTCCTCTGCCCCTTCGAAATCCAGCTTGCACTTCTGGGAGTTCTCGGTCCACATACTGCTTAAGCCTGCCTTGTAGAATTTTAAGCATAACCTTGCTAGCGTGTGAAATGAGTGCAATTGTGCGATAGTTGGAGCATTCTTTGGCACTGCCCTTCTTTGGGATTGGGATGTAGACTGATCTTCTCCAATCCTCTGGCCACTGCTGAGTTTTCCAAATTTGCTGGCATATTGAGTGTAGCACCTTAACAGCATCATCTTTTAAAATTTTAAATAGTTCAGCTGGAATATCATCACTTCCACTGGCCTTGTTATTAGCAGTGCTTTCTAAGGGCCATTTGAGTTCACTCTCCAGGATGTCTGGCTCAAGGTCAGCAACCACACTACCTGGGGTGTACGAGCCACCCATATCTTTCTGATATAATTCCTCTGTGTATTTTTGCCACCTCTTCTTGATGTCTTCTGCTTCTGTTAGGTCCTTACCACTTTTGACCTTTATTATGGTAATCTTTGTACGAAATGTTCCTTTCATATCTCCAATTTTCTTGAACAGATCTCTGGTTCTTCCCATTCTGCTGTTTTCCTCTATTTCTTTGCATTGCTCGTTTAAGAAGGCCTTCTTGTCTCTCCTTGCTATTTTTTGGAAATCTGCATTCAATTTCCTGTATCTTTCACTATCTCCCTCGCATTTTGCTTGCCTTCTCTCCCCTGCTATTTGTAAGGCCTCGTTGGACAGCCACTTTGCTTTCTTGCATTTCCTTTTCATTGGGATGGTTTTCGTTGCTGCCTCCTGTATAATGTTGCGAGCCTCCACCCATAGTTCTTCAGGCACTCTGTCCAACAAATCTAAATCCTTAAACCTGTTCCTCACTTCCACTGTGTATTCATAAGGGATTTGATTCAGATTGTATCTTACCGGCCCAGTGGTTTTTCCTACTTTCTTCAGTTTAAGCTTGAATTTTGCTATAAGAAGCTGATGATCTGAGCCACAGTCAGCTCCAGGTCTTGTTTTTGCTGACTGTATAGAGCTTCTCCATCTTTGGCTGCAGAGAATATAATCAATCTGATTACGATGCTGCCCATCTGGTGATGTCCACGTGTAGAGTCGTCTCTTGTGTTGTTGGAAAAGCGTGTTTGTGATGACCAGTTTGTTCTCTTGACAGAACTCTATTAGCCTTTGCCCTGCTTCGTTTTGATCTCCAAGGCCAAACTTGCCAGTTGTTCCTTTTATCTCTTGATTCCCTACTTTAGCATTCCAATCCCCTATAATGAGAAGAACATCCTTCTTTGGTGTCACTTCTATAAGGTCTTGTAAGTCTTCATAGAATTTGTCAATTTCAGTTTCTTCAGCGCCAGTAGTTGGTGCATAAACTTGGATTACTGTGATGTTAAAAGGTCTGCCTTGAATTCGTATCGAGATCATTCTATCATTTTTGGGATTGCATCCCAGTACAGCTTTCGCCAAGGGACGCAGGTGGCGCTGTGGGTTAAAGCCTCAGCGCCTAGGACTTGCCGATCAAAAGGTCAGCGGTTCGAATCCCTGCGGCGGGGTGCGCTCCCGCTGCTCGGTCCCAGCGCCTGCCAACCTAGCAGTTCGAAAGCACCTCCAGGTGCAAGTAGATAAATAGGAACCGCTTACCAGCGGGAAGGTAAACGGCGTTTCCGTGTGCGGCTCTGGCTCGCCAGAGCAGCGATGTCAAGCTGGCCACGTGACCCGGAAGTGTCTCCGGACAGCGCTGGCCCCTGGCCTCTTAAGTGAGATGGGCGCACAACCCCAGAGTCTGTCAAGACTGGCCCGTATGGGCAGGGGTACCTTTACCTTTACCTTTTACAGCTTTCGCCACTCTTTTGTTGACTATGAGGGCCACTCCATTTCTTTTACGGGTTTCTTGCCCACAGTAGTAGATATGATGGTCATCCGAACTGAATTCACCCATTCCCGTCCATTTTAGTTCACTGATGCCCAGGATGTCAATATTTATTCTTGCCATCTCATTTTTGACCACATCCAACTTACCCAGGTTCATGGTTCTTACATTCCAGGTTCCTATGCAATATTTTTCTTTACAGCATTGGACTTTCCTTTCGCTTCCATGCATATCCGCAACTGAGCGTCCTTTCGGCTTTGGCCCAGCCGCTTCATCAGCTCTGGATCTACTTGTACTTGTCCTCCGCTCTTCCCCAGTAGCATGTTGGACACCTTCCGACCTGAGGGGCTCATCTTCCAGTGTCATAACTTTTATATGCCTGTTGTCTTTGTCCATGGAGTTTTCTTGGCAGGGATACTGGAGTGGCTTGCCGGTTCCTCCTCCAGGTGGATCACGTTTGGTCAAAACTCTCCACACGTTTGGTCAAAACACATTTTGATACGATATGATACAATACGATACGATATGATCCTACACTGAAATGCTTTAATGTTTCTTTGAGTGTCCGTGAATCTTCCTGCCACATCCTCTCCTGTGGTGGTTGTGGTGCACCTTTTGAGAACCACAGTGTTAGGGATTCACACAAATCAATTTCCTCTCCACCTGTTTTCCCTTTCCAACTAACATGGAACATTCTGTAAGTGCTAGTGTTACAACAAGCAGGCTCTGTCCACATTTGGCTGTTGCAGGATGTGGGGATTTACTTTTGTATTTCTGAAAATCTTGGTGCTCTCACCTTGCTTCTCAGTGCTCCCGTTTTGGTTCCAAACCTATGAGCGTGGGGCCACCAACTTTACCATTAGGGCAGGTGATAGTAAAAGAAATGAAAATATTAAGAGGGCTTTTCTTTTAATGATAGTGTAAAAGGTAAAGGTAAAGGTACCCCTGCCCGTACGGGCCAGTCTTGACAGACTCTGGGGTTGTGCGCCCATCTCACTTAAGAGGCCAGGGGCCAGCGCTGTCCGGAGACACTTCCGGGTCACGTGGCCAGCGTGACATCGCTGCTCTGGCGAGCCAGAGCCGCACACGGAAACGCCGTTTACCTTCCCGCTGGTAAGCGGTCCCTATTTATCTACTTGCACCCGGAGGTGCTTTCGAACTGCTAGGTTGGCAGGCGCTGGGACCGAGCAGCGGGAGCGCACCCCGCCGCAGGGATTCGTGATAGTGTAGGGTTTTGTTAAAATAAATTGTAGGTTCTCACAATTCCTTCAGTTTTAACACTACAATACACACCAATGTTATGAAAGTATGCAAATATACAAATAAAAAATAACAAGTAATTCAATATCAAGAAATGGCAAACATGGTATAGATGTTCTGCCAGGTATCTTTTATAAGATTTTTTTCTGAAACATTGATCCCCATATGGGCAGGTTGTTTAACAGCATTCTAAGAATGGCAACGGTCCCGCTATCTTGGAAAGAATCTAGAATAATGGGTGTTTACAAAATGTGCCACAAGTTTGGGATTCTTAACTATTTTTTAAATAAAGGAAATCTGACCTTTATGTTACAGAACTATTTTTCTGTAGCATGCCTACTAGTGACACAGAATTGGAACATCTGTGTATCTCTCGTTGAAGACAGAATATATGGTCTACTGCTGTATCAGAAAAAAATTAAGAAAGAAATTACATGCATTGTATAATACAAATGATGTAGATGATTTTGTTGAAATATGGCATCCATTTAAAAAATACTTTACTGATAACCCTGAAGAATGGCAGCTACCCAAATCGCAGACTGGACTTTGGCAAAATTAACTAGATTGGTCAGTCCTGGAGGTGGGAGAGTTGGAATTTTGTTTTTGTATTTTTTATTGTTTTTTTGTAATTGTCATATACAGTCATACCTCAGGTTGAGTTGAATGCGCTTCGGGTTGAGTGCGTTCGAGTTGCGCTCCGCAGCAACCCGGAAGTAACGGAGTGCGTTACTTACGGGTTTTGCTGCTCGCGCATGCGCAGACGCTCAAAACGACATCCCGCGCATGCGTGGTAGAGGTGAAACGTGACCTGTGCACACGCCGTCGCATCTTGCGTTCCATTCGGGATGCGAAGGGGGCTCCGGAACGGATCCCGTTCGCATCCCGAGGTACCACTGCATTGGAAATTAATAAAACTATATTTTTAAAAAGAAAGAAATGTCAAACATAATCAGGGCCAGGGAAAGGTAGACAAAATGCTAATACTTTTACCTAAAATGAGAGTTTGTTTATATCTTAATGGAATGAGAGAATGAAGTGAATCTATATATGTTTTGGAAGTAGAAATAAACATTAGCAAGTAGTAAATCAATTGGATCCTCTGGCATTTGTTGACCTTAATTATTAAAACAAATGAAATGATATTGTTTAATTACAGATAGATTGGGTGAAAGCACAGTTAATTTCAAATAATATTGTTAATGTATAATGATTAGCATGCTATTTCATACATTTACATAAAATTAGTTGTATTTGATGAATCAAGCAGTTAAAAAAAAAGATTAACCAGCCAAAACATTCCTTAAAATATATGTGACCAACCATTTCTGGGCCAAGGGCCTTAAGCTATCTCTCTGGGGGCTGCATACCATTAGCTTTTTCTTTTTTTCTTTTTTTTTACACATTGTTAAAAATAAAAACAACAACAACAACTTCTTAAAAAGAATGGACACATTTGGGGGAGCACAAAAAGCTTTTGGCTTCACAGTATCTCAGTTAGACATCTAGTAAAAGCATTTTTAATTAATTTTTTTTATTGGGGGACTGGGGGGGCAGCAAAATACTTTCTGGGTGGGGGAACCACAATGGTACTCAAATATTTGAAGAATTAATACTAGAATGGTTCTCAACTAAGTTATGAACAAGCCTACTAGGTTTCCAGCCCACAAACCAAATGCAGCCCATAGAAGTGAATTGTGGCTTGCCAGGGGCTTAGCAACACTGCTGCTTTTGCAATCCCAGATAGGCAGCAAACGGAAAAGGTTTCATAAGCCCCTGGTGGGGCTGGTGTGTACTCTGTTTGGTTTCGAGAGTTGAAAACTGTGCATGCTTGGCTTAAAATCCCAATGTGAAAGCTAAAACTATCCCCATTTATTTTGCCTTCCTCAGCAAAGAGCCAGTTTGTGTCTTGAAGATGCACATCAAATGTATTATTTTTGTTATTTACATTATACTTTGTAAGAAACAATATAAACAAATGAATATTTTTTTCCCCAATGGGTACAAATCTATGAAAACATAGCTGTTGTCAAATAAAAGTACTTATAATTCATATTTGATCACCATTTTAAAGCTACTGTATTCTATTAGTTGTCTGTTTTGTGGTAGCTACTATAGTTCACTCCTTCAGAACTTAATCACTTTGCTCTCCTCAGCAGCATGGATTGTTTTCACAGCATGAGGCCCATCTCAAGCTACACTTTTAAATATGAAATGCTCATCGGTTTCCCCAAGAAAGTCTTTCCTGGCATGACACAAAACAAACTGCCATTGTTATAGACCATAGCAACTTGATTTCTCCTAGATTTAACCTGAGGTTTCATAAGCCACAATTATACTAACCGTTGCCATGAGGTCAAAAGTATTTTGAATCTACCTCTGAGATGACTGTCAGACTGAATATAATGACAGAAAATGTTCTTCAAATGGGTATATGTAAAAATTACCTCGCATTTATATTTTCAGTATTTTATCCAAACTAAAGGGTCTGTATGTGTGGATAAACCACCGCCATTGCAATAGGAGAGCATAAGAGAAACCACAGGTTTTCCTTTCACAAACGATGCCAATTTTGTCTCCTAAGTAGCCAGTTGAATGATCACCCACAAAGGCAGCCCTGCTTTTTCCTCTCCAAATATTACCGACATTTTGGTCGCAAGAGGACTTGCCAAGCTGATGTTAACATAACACAGAAGCTTTACTATAAAGGTCTTTGGAGTCAAAGAGCCACTTATTTTCATCAAACGTTAAATGGCATATTATCATCAGAACCTTTTCTCACTACCTAACACAAGAAGTGAATACAAGATCACTCAGACTACACTCCTGTAATTATCTGCTCTAAAGTAGTTCCAGGGATTCCTATACAGTAAATAGCCCCTGTTTCTCCCTTCTAATGCTGGAATTTTCTTTTTAGAAGAGGTTTGGGAGTAAGCTGGTTGCAACATAAATGAAATATTTAAAAAATGCATTGCATTTAAAGTTTTACCAACATTTAACAGACTGACTGGGATGAACTGGTGGAATAAACACTGCACTGCAAGAGAGTAGGGCTCACTTTCTAACTCAACTGAAAACTTCCTTTGCACTCTGAGGCAAATTCAAATAATTTGTGGCCCTCATAGTATCCAAACTGAATTCAGCTCAGTGCCTTTGGTCAGAAAGATGGATAGTTTAGCCACTAGCCTCAGTTGCTGCCATATGTAGAAACCTGGGAGATTTGTTATTACTTATTTATAAGGGACTCAGGTGGCACTGTGGGTTAAAGCCTGAGCGCCTAGGGCTTGCCGATCGAAAGGTCGGTGGTTCGAATCCCTGCGGCGGGGTGCGCTCCCGATGCTCGGTCCCAGCGCCTGCCAACCTAGCAGTTCGAAAGCACCTCCGGGTGCAAGTAGATAAATAGGGACCGCTTACCAGCGGGAAGGTAAACGGCGTTTCCGTGTGCGGCTCTGGCTCTGGCTCTGGCTCTGGCCAGAGCAGCGATGTCACGCTGGCCACGTGACCCGGAAGTGTCTCCGGACAGCGCTGGCCCCTGGCCTCTTAAGTGAGATGGGCGCACAACCCCAGAGTCTGTCAAGACTGGCCCGTACGGGCAGGGGTACCTTTACCTTTACCTTTTTATTTATAAATGCATTTATATACACTATCCTGTCAACAACAAAAAATCAAGGCGGTGTACAACAATATGTGTATAATAAAATATAAAAACCACGAAAAATAGAAATAAAATGACAGGCTAGTCAAAAGGTTTTAAACAACTGCATAGGCCTGTCAGAAGGAATAAAAGGCATCAAGAGACATCTGGAAGTCAAGAAATGCCTGCCATATCTCTGCTGGAAGAGGGTTCCATAGCATGGGACTGACGGTACAGGCAACCCCCCGTTTGAAGGGGCTGCGTTTCCAGGTTATAGGAAATGTCAGTTGTAAGGCATAAGTGGTAAGTTCCACCCTGCCCCCTTCAACTGAATGCATGCAAAATGGTTGCTGCCTGGACTAAACACGGACTTCTGGCTGAGGCCTGTTGGGCGTCTGAAAGAAGCTACCCATAGAAAAATATTCGGTATCTACGGCGTATATTGCAGTAACAGAATTCACAATGATGTAGGACTATGAATCAGTTTGAAATGTTAAATATTAACAAAAGTGTGTGGGTGCATACATATACGTATATGTATATGCATGTGTGAGAAAGGCAGAGATAAGAAATAATATTCTAATTCCTCCAAAGACGGTGCTTCTCCTTTTATTCCATCATTAGAATTTATTCACAAACCATACTGGTAGTACCACACTATGTCACCAATACCAGAAAGTATTCTCCATCCTTGTAGCATCTGAAGAGCAGTTAAACCTCTCTAAAGTTGCCACAAGAATTCTGCCCAGAGCTAAACCCAAAACAAATTTTGGGAACTCTCATATGTAAAAATTTAAAGATTTTTCAAGGAACTGCGTAAGAATTTCGAAAAACCTCACTTCTGAGTAGTCCCCAGAAGGAAGTCAATAAGACTCATGAGATTTCTCAGGATGATTTTGCTTATTTCCACCATTTCTTTCATGCAGGTGATTGTCTCTACTATTAATTTTCCCTTCCCTTTTATTCTGGGATTAAACCGAAATTTTTGTGATATCATTTTGAAGAATACAATGGATGCTAGGCTGAGGGCTTTACTGGCTAGTCATAATAATTAAATATTACACACAATATTTACAAGGCAGATTATTTACTGCATACTCACTTTCAAAAACAACAAAGTTTAATAACCAACAGCCATCTTTCTTAGTGGTGGTTCCACTGGAATTTCTCCACCAGTCCTAACAACAGAAATATCTATTGTTCTTTCATCAGATAATACCAGATATACGAGTTGAAAATATTTTTTCCACTGGTCAGATTTAATAAGGTATGTAAAACTGATGAGCTGCTTACTAACTCATCTACCTGTTCATTTCAGCTGACTGGTCAGATGTCAGTTGAAGCAAAAGCTTCAAGACTAGCTACAATGACCAAATTTGGTTAGATTCCATTACAATCCGTAATCTAAAGTGACAACAATGATTCTGGGATATTCAGAAAGTTAGAGAACACGAGATAATGTTCAACCAGGCCCATTTGTTTTAAGACTAAAAATAATGTAGTTTCTCCACTTCAAAAGAGGCCATTTTTGTATTTAGTTAAAAGATTTAAACCTCTCTGTCAATTTGGTACCCCAGCCAAAAAAATAGCAGCCTCAGTGTTTTGTGTTTCACCCCCTCAAACTTGTTTGCATAGTATTTTATGATATTCTGATCTCATAATACAGTACAACATAGACAGCCAAAAAACACACAGAAAAATATTTAAAATATGTTATGCAAAATGAAAACTGATGGTCTTTTAATAAAAGTGTAATTATTCTTTTCGTGTTAAAAATTAAAAATTAAAATAAATATGACAATAACCCTTTTCTGATGCAAGCTATAATTTTTCCTAAAATAGGCAGTAGAAATTATAATGTAGGTTTAGTACTGGTGGTAAAAGGTTAACAAATGAGTATACCAGAACACTAGAGTCAGCAGTCAACTCTGACAACCTGGGATAGAATCCAGAGGAAGTTAAAATAGGCCAATGCTTATTCCCACTCCCACAAAGGTTCCACTGGATTCAATGGGACTTTCTTTTGAGTTGTTATGTATAGGATTGCCCTTTGGGCAGAAGAATTCTAAGCCAAGGTCTCACTGGATTGGAGTGGCAGGGACACCACTACATTCCAAACCCTGCCAGCTCACAGCAGCCAGGATTGAAGGAAAGTTTCCTTGCTCTTTGTTTGTTTGTAGCTCTGGGAATGGCTGAAAGACCCGAGGAACGGACCCTTCTATGGGATTTTGGATCCCAAGCTACCAGGGCTCTGCAACACCCTGTTTGGATGCTACGTTGAACTGTCAGCGGAAGAACTGGCTGTTGCTTCTTACTGACCACCGACCCACAAGCCACCAATTGAGGGGAAGTGGGCTAGGACTGTGCTATGTCTCTCTGAAGTCTTTACAACTGAAGTAATGTTTTCTCTAGACGGGAGTTTTAAGATACTTTGAGGCAGAAGGACAAGACACGTTATCCCCAAAGCATTCACATCTACAACCCCACCTCCAGCTCAAATTACGTCAGAAGGAGTAATCATTTATTAATTTAGAAAGTTATTGAAAGGATACAAGGATTATTGTCATCAATGCTGCAGTTATCCAGGATCAACGGGATGCCATCTAGATCATAAACCTGTAAGAAAATAAAAAATATTTTATAAAATATTTCTCCTTGGTGGGTAAAAATACACAAACATAACCCATTCCTAAATGGATAGGTTTTGTATACATTTATCCAGCGAGAACCATGGTTAACTATGATGTATGTATTCAGACACAATGCCTAACAATTGGCCACAATCCAATATTTAAAACTAATGATGTGAAGCTGGTTTGGCAAGGTGTTACATCTATACTTTAGGCCAGATTCAGTTAATGAGTTCTGTTAGTGGAATCCCATGCAAGGACTTCCATGAACAAAATGGTGTTTCTCTCCTCCCCTGGCTTGGGGAGGTTAGAGAACCCCCATAACAGAGCACAGGAGAAGGCGGGGGGGGGGGGAGAGAGAAGGATTGTTCTGTTTGTCAAGCCAAAATCCTTGTGTTGATAGCAAAATTAGCACAGCATGTATTAAATTCTTCGCTTTTGAAGCAAACCCCTTCTGAAGGGGTTCTGATGTGGTGGCCTCTCAAGCATTCTAAGCCAACTCAAGCTGCTTTGAAAGGGCCAAACCCCTGCCATACAAACTCTAGAAAATATTTTAATTCCAACAGTTCTTTTATTGTAGCCTATTTATTTATCTCTATATAGTGCTTAAGAGATGTTTTTTATATATTAAGCGGTTCAGAAATTAAATAATCACTCAATTTCAGATTAAACAATCTCAATGCATGCACAACTAAAACCAAACTTGCAACTACCCAAAACATCACAATACACTATTTAAACTAGTCTCCTACAACAAAAGTATAGCAATATCCTTTTAAAACATTTGGATATGCCTAGGCATGCCAACTCTAGGTGCAAAGCTCTCTTTGACACAGTAATTACCAATTCAGACAGTTTTCATTCCAGAAAGTATACATCAGAAGTAAGTCAATTTCTAATGGAGATTTGGGCAACAATGATAAGTGAACACTACAAGGGTTCGTTTCATTACATATAACAGGTCTAAGGATTCAGCATGTGATCTGCAGTGCTGTCAGTTTTAATATAAAAAACAAAAGCCATTCCCAACCCTCACTACTGTGAAATGGCTTTATTATTATTATTATTACTTAAGGTAAAGGTAAAGGGATCCCTCACAGTTAAGTCCAGATGCAAACGACTCTGGGATTGCGGCGCTCATCTTGCTTTACTGGCCGACGGAGCCGACGTTTGTCCACTTCCGCAGACAGTTTTTCTGGGTGATGTGGCGAACCAGAGCAGTGCACGGAAACACTGTTTACCTTCCCACCGGAACGGTACCTATTTATCTACTTGCACTTTGACGTGCTTTCAAACTGCTAGGTTGGCAGGAGCTGGGACCGAGCAATGGGAGCTTACCCTGTCGCACAGATTCGTACTGCCAACCTTCTGATCAGCAAGCCCAAGCGGCTTGCTGGTTGCTTGGGATGGAAACAGTGGTGTAAACCACAGTGCGTCCCATATTATTACTTAATCATGAACCAAAACAATACCTCCCCACCATAGGTTGGGGCAGGGCAGGGCTGTCATTAAATGCCTTCCACAATATACATATCACTCATAGCTACTATTCCCCGCCCCATTCCCATTTCCAATCACACTACATATTACAGTGGTTTAGAGAATTAGTTCCCAATCCAGAATCCTCCATTGAATTTCACTTCATCCGTGCCCTCACTGGGTGACCTTCTGCAGGCACCTCTCTCTCAGCCTTGGGCTTCCCTGCTTGACTCGGGCCTTGGTCAGTCGCGCATCATGCCACACTAGAGAGAGAGGAAAGGAGGCCTGGGCAGCCCAGCCCCCTCCCAAGCCCTGCGCCAGAGGGAAATACCTGCCTCGCCCAACATATATGAAGCACCGCTCACCTGCAAAGAGACAGTAATGTGTTAGAGGAAGGATCAGGGGCTTACACTGCCTTGCTCCTTTTGATTAAAAAACAAATCCCCTTTTAGCATTTGCAAGCCTTGTTTTTCTTGGCACACTTGTACATGCACACAACTGTGTACAAACAAAAGTGTCTTTAAGAGACAAAAATGGTAGGATTTCTGGCCTGGGTTTACAAAGACAACTATAAACTGTGGCTTCCCTCTTGAAGCCTGTCACATGGACAAGCAGGGCCCCACAAAAAGGTGTTGTGCTGTATCCCTGTTGCAAATGTTGCCTGATCTTGTAACTGAGGGCTTGGGGTGGAGGGACTTTGCAAAGACAGAAGTCCCTGCTCTAACTTCAGTTCCAGTTTTTCATGCCAAGTGAACCAGCCTGGACATCCAATGAGCCACAGCAGCTTCCAGTTAGCCTGTTATTAGAGGTGGGCAACCTGCTGTCGTTAGCTTTATATGTGGGATATTGTCCCCACACAAAGGCAAGGTGCAAATTCATGTCTAACCCAAAGAAAGATGGGGCATTTATTCCCTGCTGTTTAAAGATCTCAGAGCTTAGGGTACAGGCATGTTGGCTTATAATATATGGCACTGTGGCTTGTGGCAAACAAGTCTATTATTGGAAGCTACCACATCCTGCAAAACTGCTGAAATACTTGTGGCTCTTTTTCCCAGGGCATACATATGCTGGAATGGCAAAGGCTCTGATGTGACATATACGTCCCATACGAGATGGATGGCGTAAGTAGCAGAGATTCTTTCCCAGCCACAGCAGGAAGCCCCATGCCCACCCATTGAAAGCAAAACTATGATCATTGCCTCTACCATACTTAAAAATTGTGTTGCTCTACTGACACTATGAAACATTTAAATATATACATATGAGGGGGGAACTTTTTCTCTCCTGCAAATGTAACGA
Source organism: Podarcis cretensis (assembly GCF_951804945.1). NCBI lineage: Eukaryota > Metazoa > Chordata > Lepidosauria > Squamata > Lacertidae > Podarcis > Podarcis cretensis. Next base: position 2,869,919 of record NC_137174.1, read on the forward strand.
TAATTTTGACCTTTTCCCTGCGAAGTCTATATATATTTAAAGTGTCATTCAATAAAAGTGGCCGTCTAGTGACACAATTGTATTAATGTCTTACAACAGATATCCCACTGAAATTTAAGCTGACTTTACTTATGTAAAATGTCATTAAGTTAAACAGAGCTCAATACACTCAAAAGAAAGCTAGAAAATGAGTTCACACTCATTGAGAATATTGAGGACACCCTTCTTTTTCTTATTACTAACTTCCCCCATTCCTTAATCTCAATCTACTGACAATCTTTCCCTCTACTACTTCAGCATTGGCATAGCAAAGATTTTTGTTGGGGGGGGGGAGAACCTCAGTTAGCTATGTATTTTTATTGATTTTTATTCATGTACTTTGGCATAATTCAGAATTTCTCCTTCTTTTTACCTTACTTGTCCTTTCATCAAGGAGCTCAAGGATGCTTATATGGTTGCTTAGTCTTCCTTTTGGCTGCTACTATTGCATATGAAAATGTGCATGTTAACTGCATTGACCTAATTAACATCACATCTAATCTTGTTCTCACATTGCTCTCATTCATTCTTTGAAAAAGCATTTTTGAAAACGTAATTTACTTGTGTGGATTTAGAGAACCAGCTTCAGCTTACTGACTGCATAAACACTACCAACCCCATCTGAGATGACTGTGATGAGCATTATTACTGCAGCACAGTAACTAAACATGAACACTGGAATTCAGGGGTGCAGCACAGCTTACAGGGTAGCAAACCCTGACACAAAGCGCACGTCTTGGCCTTCCAGTTATCTGAGCCACTAAAGGACTGAAGCTGGGGAAAGCAGCTGTTGGTTACAGTGAGACCTGCCTGAATAATATTTCACTGTGTGGAATAACTGTTATTTCTTATACTATGAAAAATTATATAATGAGATACAGACATTCATGCATTAAAAATACATTTCATTTTTTTGGGGGGAGTCAGCATTATCATCTGTAATGTTGGCAATAGGAGACTGGAGAAGTGACTTCTCAGGCTGCATTCACAAACAAAGAAAAAAAGATGTGCTCTTGAACTATATGCACCTTACAGTTTTGTATTATTTTGTTTACAGCATTTCATATTTAATTTTCTTATTTGAAAAAAGAACTTGCTCTTCACACAGCTTCAAATGTTTTGTAATGAGAATGTAAGAGCCTACCATTCCAATAATAATAATAATAATAATAATAATAACAATAATAATAATAATAATAATAATTTATTATTTATATCCCGCCCCAGCCACTCTGGGCAGCTTCCAACAGAATATTAAAATACAATAGTCTACTAAACATTAAAAGTTTCCCTAAACAGGGCTGCCTTCAGATGTCTTCTAAAAGTCTGATAGTTGTTTTTCTCTTTGACATCTGGTGGGAGAGTGTTCCACAGGGTGGGTGCCACTACCAAGAAGGCCCCCTGCCTGGTTCCCTGTAACTTGGCTTCTCACAGCGAGTGAACCGCCAGAAGATCTTCAGCGTTGGACCTCAGTGTCCGGGCAGAAAGATGGGGTTGGAGACGCTCCTTCAGATATACTGGACCAAGGCTGTTTAGGGCTTTAAAGGTCAGCACCAACACTTTGAATTGTGCTCGGAAACGTACTGGGAGCCAATGTAGGTCTTTCAAGACCGGTGTTATGTGGTCTTGGCAGCCGCTCCTAGTGAACAGTCTAGCTGCCGCATTCTGGATTAGTTGTAGTTTCTGGGTCACCTTCAAAGGTAGCCCCACATAGAGTGCATTGCAGTAGTCCAAGTGAGAGATAACCAGAGCATGCACCACTCTGGTGAGGCAGTCCACGGGCAGATAGGGTCTCAGCCTGCGTACCAGATGGAGCTGATAAACAGCTGCCCTGGACACAGAACTGACCTGCGCCTCCATGGACAGCTGTGAGTCCAGAATCACTCCAAGGCTGCACACCTGGTCCTTCAGGGGCACAGTTACCCCATTCAGGACCAGGGAGTCCTCCATACCCGCCCACCTCCTGTCCCCCAAAAACAGTACTTCTGTCTTGTCAGGATTCAACCTCAATCTGTTAGCCGCCATCCATCCTCCAACCGCCTCCAGACACTGACACAGGACCTTCACCGCCTTCACTGGTTCTGATTTGAAAGAGAGGTAGAGCTGGGTATTATCTGCATACTGGTGAACCAAACCCCCTGATGATCTCTCCCAGCGGATGCCTGTAGATGTTGAAAAGCATGGGGAAGAGGACAGAACCCTGAGGCACCCCACAAGTGAGAGCCCAGGGGTCTGAACACTCATCCCCCAACACCACTTTCTGAACATGGCCCAGGAAGTTGGAGCTGAACCACGGTATAACAGTGCTCCCAGCTCCCAGCCCCTCTAGACGGTCCAGAAGGATGTTTTGGTCAGTGGTGTCAAAGGCCGCTGAGAGATCCAGCAGCACTAGGAAACGGCTCTCACCTTTGTCCCTACCCCGCCGGAGATCATCAACCAGCGCGACCAAGGCAGTTTCAGTCCCATGATGAGGCCTGAATCCCGACTGGAAGGGATCCAAATGGTCCGCTTCTTCCAGGCGTGCCTGGAGTTGTTCAGCAACCACACACTCGATCACCTTGCCCAAGAATGGAAGATTTGAGACTGGGCGATAGTTGGCCATATTGGCCACATCTAAAGATGGTTTTTTAAGAAGCGGTTTGATAACCGCCTCTTTCAGTGGGTCTGGGAAGGCTCCTTCACAGAGAGAAGCATTCACCACCCCACGAAGCCCATCACCCAGTCCTTCCCGGCTAGCTTTTATAAGCCAGGATGGGCAAGGATCAAGGAGACAGGTGGTCGGTTTCACTAGTCCAAGCAGCCTGTCCACATCCTCGGAGGTAACAGATTGGAACTGATCCCACGTAACTTGACTAGACAGGACTCTAGCACTATCCCGCCCCAGCCCTGCTCCCATGGTGGAGTCTACCTATTCCCGAATCTGAGTGACTTTATCTGCAAAAAAAAATTTCAGAATCACTGCAGGATGTAGTAGTAGGTGGTTCCGCTAAATTGCGAACCACCTGAAAGAATCTCCTGCTGCTGTTTTCTGCAGATGCAAAGAGACGGTGAAGAAAGTATTTTTCGCCGTCACTACCACCACTTGGTAGGCTCGACATTGAGCTCTAACCCGTGTCCACTCAGCTTCAGAATGAGTTATCTGCCATCGGCACTCTAGCCATCTCAGCGATTGTTTCATTGCCCTCAGATCCATGGAAAACCACGGGGCAGCCGGGCCCCATGCAATTGGAGAGGGCGCTTTGAATCCAAACAGTCAATAGCCCTGGTTAACTCCGCATTCCAGCGGACCACCAGAGAATCAGCTGAAAGGCCATCAACATGGGATAAAGCATCCCCTACCACTCTCTGGAAAACATTTGGATCCATTAAGTGGCGGGGGCAGACCATCCGAATCGGTCCCACCTCCCTGCAGAGGGGAAGGGTCTTTAAAGTGTTCTTTAAATATAGCCATGAAAGCAGATTTATGCTGAACCTAAACTTGAGTAGCATAGTTCCTAAGAACTCTCTGTTATACATGATAATTCTTCTACGGAGTCAAAAAGATTTCCAATGTAGAAAAATCATTACTTATAAAGCAGAACAATATAATTCTATATAAAGTATTTGAGAAAAGAATGTCTAACTTTGAAGGGTCAACTGCCCTTTAGTTTTAATTTTAGTGTTTAGCACATACAGTACTTAAGTGCCTTAGATAAGAATCAGGTCAACTTATGCAATCAACGGTACAGACACCTTACTTAATTTGTTTAAAATAGCGTTGAGATAAGAAAAGTTGAAGTGGTCTTTGTAAGGAGTGTATGTAATAGAAGATTTCTCTCTCTCTCTCTCTGCTGATCTCATGCTGAGGTTGCAATTCCCAAGATTCACTTGCAGACTGAAGCAGAGATCTCAGCACCACAACCACCCAAGTAGTGGCAACTTCCCAGAATGACACACCCTACATCCTATTGCAATTATGATTGGACTTTATTACAGTTTCCACAAGTGATCCACACACACACACACACACACACACACACACACACACACACACTAACTGCAGTGTCCTTGCTGAAAATATCTCTTATTTGACAGCTGGATGGTAACCTTTCATAAAAAAAACTGATGGACTGCAACTTTAGTAATTTTTGCATTGCTTTTACATTTCCATCGTTTCTATAAAGGAGGACTAAAAAAAGAGAGACCTAAACTATATGAAGGGAAATAGCTTCTTGGTGCTCCAAGATGAATGGATCTTACTTAAGTAGCATATACATATTGGTCAGGCTTTAATATGTTTAATATGTTTGTATAAACCTGTAACTTACTTTTGTGATTTATGCATCTATGAAATCTATATATTTACAACAAAGAATATACAATAACCAAGGTATGCAATGTTGTAGTACTTAAGCATTACAGTATAGAGATGACTGGAGCCTCAAGTGTTTCTGAACAGGGCAACACATGAAGCAAACTATCACTAGATTATATGCCACTTTTTAATGTCAAAGTTAAAGCTAGCCAGGTTTCATGGTGCATTAGCTTTCTCTAGAAACCTGGCAGCCTAGCAAAAACCAAAATAATAAAACCCTGCAGTGTGTGAAACTGCACTGATTTTTCACATCAGAGAAAGAAATACAGTACATTTCTACCAATTACTTGTCCTAACTAATCTAGAAACTGATTTAATGGAAACCTTTAAAAATATTTCACTTCTTAAAAACCATTTCACTTTTTAGTTGTGTTTCCTTTCTGACACATCCACCAAACTGTTGGTCTATAAAAAGAAAAATACTGCCCTAAGATGTGGGCCCTGTGGGTTCATACAAACTTTTTCTTTCTTAACATTTGATGATTAACAGTAGAATGTGTGGGCTTATTCCATTGGAAACCATTATGCTTGAGATCATTGTGAGATCAGAGGCACAGCATTTCCCCCTTAAAAGGTGCAGAAGGCTCTTTATGGATGGTGGTAGCAGGGATTGGGGGTGGGTAGGGGGAATGGAAATCTTGTCACCTGTTCTGAAGCAGGAAGGCTCTTTATGGATGGTGGTAGCAGGGATTGGGGGTGGGTAGGGGGACGCAGGTGGCGCTGTGGGTTAAAGCCTCAGCGCCTAGGGCTTGCCGATCGAAAGGTCGGCGGTTCGAATCCCTGCGGCGGGGTGCGCTCCCGCTGCTCGGTCCCAGCGCCTGCCAACCTAGCAGTTCGAAAGCACCTCCGGGTGCAAGTAGATAAATAGGGACCGCTTACCAGCGGGAAGGTAAATGGCGTTTCCATGTGCGGCTCTGGCTCTGGCTCTGGCTCTGGCTCTGGCTCTGGCTCTGGCCAGAGCAGCGATGTCACGCTGGCCACGTGACCCGGAAGTGTCTCCGGACAGCGCTGGCCCCTGGCCTCTTAAGTGAGATGGGCGCACAACCCCAGAGTCTGTCAAGACTGGCCCGTACGGGCAGGGGTACCTTTACCTTTACCTTTAGGGGGAATGGAAATCTTGTCACCTGTTCTGAAGCAGGAAAGGAAGACCCTATACCATGACTGCAGTGTGCTGCATCCTCCACGACATCTGAGACAAGAGATGTACATCCAGATCTACCTAGCCCTGGTGCCAAGAGGGATACAGTGCTTGCAGACTATGCTCAGCATCCTCCTCCTCTACTGATTAAACCCAGTTTGTGGATGCCAATCAAAAATGGACCAAAAGATTGTTCGTTATAACGAATAACACGAACAATACGTCGCCGTGCGGATTAATAATCTTCACCACCGCCGTATACTCAGGACTGATCTGGTTTAGATAATGGAGGTAGCGGGATTTAAGTGAAAGAGAACCTTTGGGTCCTGGTGAAGTTATCCTTCACTTCTCCTCTGGACTACTACGGACTATCACGGATTATTGGTTTTTCGTTCCTTTTCTCCTGTTTTTTACCATCTACCCCTCCCCCCCATATATATATATATATATATATATATATATATATATATATAGAACTGCCTCGAGGGGGGTTGCCCAAAATTGACCTGAAAACTGACGTGGAAACGTCCTAGTTGAAGCGTGTTACTGTTACAATTTTTATTTTCAACCTGGGGCCACAGGGGAGAAGAGGAAGGAGACTGTGAGCCCGTTAAGGGAGAGAACTGGTAATGATGGGGAAAGACGGGGAAAGAGGAGGTGGGACCCCAGGGGAAAGGAAGTTATCTCGCCAAGAAGAAATCAAAGATTTAGATAATCTATGGGCAAAAATAAAGGAGGAATTTAAACAAAATGAGTTATACATGGAAAGTAAACTGGGAGAAGTGCAGGAGATGATTGATAAAAAGATCGAAGGAGCGGTTGGAGAACTCTCAATTAAGATTCAAGACCTGTCTGCAAAATCTAAAATAATTGAGGAATCTAACAAAAAACTGCAGAGAGAGATGAGGGAACAGAAAAAAGAGTCGGTAAAGATGAAAGAAGAATTAAGAGAGTTAAATAAATCACAAGACAGGATCTGGGACAATTTAGCCATGGCAGAAATGCGGCAAAAACAGCTCCATTTAAAATTTAGGGGAGTAGGTGAGGAAAGGAACGAGGACATAAAAGGGAAAATGATTAAGGAACTGTCTAAGTGGCTAGGCTTAAAAGAAGAAGAGATGGCTCTCTCTATAGAGAATGCATTCAGAATGACGAGACCACAACATCTAAAAACCAATAAATTCCTGGGAGATTGCTTGGTGATTTTTAATTCATTGGAAATGAAAAACTTAATCTTAAAAACGAGCTACCTTAATAAATTAAGAATTGACGGTAGGCCCATTATTATCTACAAAGAAATACCAGTAAGATTGTTACGCAAAAGAGAAGGGTACAGACAAGTGGTGGCCGTTTTAAAGAGAAACGGTATACAATTTAGATGGGAGTTCCCTGAAGGGATTACCTTTTTTTATAAAGACAAAAAATTTAAGCTGATGGACATTCAGGAGGTGGAGAAGTTTTTGAGAAGATACGAGAGAGAGCTTGGAAAGGTAGAAAATAGAATAAGGGCCAGGGAGGAGGACGAGGGGGGGGATAGAGGGATTGGGCGGGAGAGAAGGCAGGAGAAGGATGAGAGGGAAGACGTAGTAGGAGATGAAGAAGATGAAGCCGTAGTGGGAGAAGAGACGGCAGAAGAGGAGGAGCTCCCAGGAAACAAAGGCTCCAGATTATAAGTTTGATAATCCGGCCAAAGAGAAAGTAATAACTAAAAGCTAAACAATAGCTTCCACACTGAAATTTTTGTCCTGGAATGTGAACGGGCTGAATGAGAAATTTAAAAGGAATAAAATTGAGAAGGCTCTGAAAAATAAGAATTATGATGTGATTTGTTTCCAAGAAACCCATATAGCTAAAAAACACAAACACATTTTGATAAATAAAAAACTGGGGGTAGAATTTATTAACTTGGAGGTAAATAAGAAAAAAGGAGTAGTGGTTTATGTTAAAGGAAAGTGGGACCCCGTAGTAATTTGTAAGGATGATGAAGGAAGAATATTGGGAATCCAACTTAACTATCGGGGGAAAAAAATTAATGTTGTTACGGTATATGCCCCGAATACAAATAGAGCCGAATTTTTTGAGAAATTAGAACAAATTTTGTTAGAGTTGGAAGATCACAAATTAATCCTGCTTGGAGATATGAATGGTGTTCCTGCACCTGATATGGACAGAAGTGTAAAAAAGGGGAAATTAAGTCAGGGGAAGCTCCCGAAATCATTTAAAAACCTTGAGGAGAATCTAGATTTAATCGATATATGGAGGCATAAAACCCCCTAACAAAGCAGTTCACTTATTTCTCGGAACCCCACCAGAGTTGGGGCAGAATTGACCAGATTTGGGTGTCAAGGGTTATCGTCAAGAGTAACGAGATGCGAAATTCAACCCAGGACCCTTTCTGACCACTGCCCTCTAGCTTTGGAAATAAAAAATGAAATAACGGGTCAGTACAGGTGGAGGATGAATGAACACCTACTCGAAATTGAAGAGGTGATAGAAAAAGCCAAAAGTACCCTGAAAAATTATTTTGATTTAAATTTGAATAGAGATACCCCTATAGATATAGTCTGGGACGCCGGGAAGGCGGTCCTAAGGGGTTTTTTAATACAACAAAATAATTATAGAAGGAAATTAAGGGAACAAAAGAAAGAGGATATTCTTACTCAGTTAAAGGATTGTGAGAGAAAATTGACTATAAACCCGGGAGACGAAAGGATCAAACAAACATCTAAAGTGCTGCAGGCACAATACTCAGCTTTATTAAACCAAGAAGTAGAATGGAGAATTAAATACATGAAGCAGAACTATTTTGAGTCGGCGAATAAAACGGGGAGGCTACTGGCGTGGCAGTTAAGAAAAACAAAAAAACAAAATGTGATTAACAAATTAATAATGGAGGATAAGACAATAGAAGATCCAGATGAAATAGAAAGAAGGTTTATTCAATTTTTTGAAAAGCTGTATGAAAAAGGAGAAGAAGACAGTGTAGAGATAGAAAAGTACTTGGATAAATGTGGAGGGCAATATCTAACAGAAGAGGATAGAGTACAATTAAACAAGAACATTACAGTGGACGAGATCAAGGAGGCTATTAAGAAGCTGAAGCCCGGAAAGGCCCCTGGGCTGGATGGACTGTCCTCTAAATATTATAAAACGTTAGGGGAGCACCTAGCTCCGGTGCTTGCAGACGTTATTAATAATATTTTCCAAGGAGGGAGGATCCCCGACTCCTGGAAAGAGGCACATATTACCTTAATACCAAAAACGGAAATTGAAAAAACAGATATAAGAAACTATAGGCCAATTTCTTTGCTTAATAGTGACTATAAGATCTTCGCAGACATTTTGGCAAATAGACTTAAGAAGTATTTAAAGAGATCTATTCATAAAGACCAAGCGGGATTCCTCCCTAATAGGCAACTGAAAGATAACGTCCGGCACATATTAAATATTATTGAGTATCTAGATATGAGGATAGACATTCCGGCAGCCCTGATTTTCATTGACGCCGAAAAGGCCTTCGATAATGTTTCTTGGAATTTTTTATTACAATGCTTGAAAACTGCAGGAATGGAAGGCCCTTATATGGAGGGTATAAAGGCAATATACTCAGGGCAAAGGGCCAAGTTGATTATTAATAATAACCTCTCCAAGTCTTTTATGATCATGAAAGGTACAAGACAGGGTTGCCCACTGTCCCCCCTTTTATTTATTATGGTTTTGGAAGTAATTGCAAACAAAATAAGGGAGACTTCAAATGTAAGGGGGATAAGAATTGGAGAAAAAGAATATAAATTAAAGGCTTACGCCGATGATTTGGTATTATCTTTAGAAGACCCAGTGGATAGTGCCAGTAACGTAATAGAACTTTTAGAGGAATTCGGTAAACTGTCGGGATTTAAATTAAACAGGAAAAAAACTAAAATCTTAATAAAGAATCTGGATGATCATGCAAAAAATCAGTTGGAGCAGAAAATAGGTATTATGGTGGCGAAAAGGGTAAAATACTTGGGAATTTGGATATCCCCGAAAAATATAAATTTAGTAGAAGATAATTATGACAAGGCTTGGAAAGAAATTAAGAAAGATCTAGATACTTGGCATAGGCTGAAATTATCCTGGACAGGAAGGATGGCAGCGATTAAGATGTGTATTCTCCCAAGATTGCTATTTTTATTTCAGAATATTCCAGTAATTAGAGGTATAACATGTTTTAAGAATTGGCAAAAAACCTTAGCTAAATTTATATGGCAGGGGAAAAGGGCTAGAATCAAGTTTAAACTTCTCACGGATTCAAGAGAGAGAGGGGGCTTTGCAGTCCCGAACTTAAGGCTTTATTATGAGGCAGCTTGCCTTTGTTGGATAAAGGACTGGGCCACTCTAAAGAATACAGACTTATTAGACCTAGAGGGCTTTAACATCAGGTTTGGTTGGCATGCCTATTTATGGCAGGAGAAAGGCAAGGTCCACAGAGGCTTCTCTAACCATATTATTAGAGGCTCGCTACTCGAAGTCTGGAACAGGAACAAAAATTTGATTGAAAAAGGCACGCCCTGGTGGCTCTCCCCAATTGATATTATAAAAATAAAAAAATTAAATATGACAGGTGAAAGGTGGACATATGAAGATCTCCTAGTCAAAACAGAAGAGGGGTGGAAAGTCAGACCATATGAGGAGGTGAAGGATAAGCTAAAGGGATGGTTACAATTCCACCAAATCAATGCACTGTGGTGTGAACATAAAAAATTAGGGATGAGCGAAAAAAAGTCGAAATACCAGGTGGAAATTCTAGAAAGTAATACTAAACTTCTCTCCAAAATGTATAAACAATTACTGGACTGGGACACTAAAGATGAAGAAGTGAAAGGAGTGATGGTTAAATGGGATAGAGATCTTGGTTATAATTTGGAATATGGCAGATGGTTAACACTCTGGAAGAAGGGTATGAAGTTCACAGCATGTGCTGCTCTCCGAGAAAATCTAGAAAAAATGATGTACCGTTGGTACCTCACCCCGGCAAGGCTGGGGAAGATGTATAAAACCGGTGACAACACCTGCTGGAGGTGTAAAACCAAGGTAGGGAACTTCTTTCACATCTGGTGGACCTGTGACGTGGTGAAAAATTTTTGGGGACAAATATACAAGGAATTGAAGAAAATATTGAAATATAATTTCCTCAAAACACCTGAGGCGTTCCTCTTAGGCATGATTGGTGAGGAGATTAGGAGTGAAGATCAAACATTTTTCCAGTACGCCACGGTGGCGGCTAGGATCTTAATAGCGCAAAACTGGAAAACCCCCGACATGCCTACGATCAGAGAGTGGCAAGTGAGACTGTTTCAATACATAGAGCTAGCGAGATTGACACAAAGAATTAGGCATCATAATAATGCAAAATTAAAAAACGAATGGAATAAATTTATCTGTTATATAGAAGTCAATTTGGGAAATATTAACATAACAGCAGACGGTACCTAACACCTGCGATGTACAGAATTATTGTAACGATCACTGCAGAAAGATTATAGGATTATTTAACCCTAAACCGGGTTGGACGGAGGTCTTTTGTTTGCAAGCTTGTTAGACTCTGATGCTGATTTCTTTTAGCTTTCTGCATTCTTTATCTTCTTTCTTTTCTTTTTTCTTTATTGTTTCTATTTTTTCATTTATTTCTGTATGTAGCTGGTTTTTCTTTTGTTGTTATTCTTTATTTGATATTTATTTGTCAAAGTGTGTGTTGTCCATGATATATTTTAAAATTGTTCAATAAAGATATTTGTAAAAAAAAACAAAAATGGACCAAAAGAAAAAACACCAAACAGTTTATCTGGGACTGCAATCCTCACCTTCGCTATGGCCCAAGTGACCTCTTGCACACATCTTTGCTGGAAATATGCCTGAAATCAGTGCTATTTTTCTAGAAAAAGAGGAACTCAACATGAATGCCTCCCTCATTCTCTTAGAATGGCAATGGCGCCCACCTGATAGGTGCAGGAACTGAGTTCTAGTGAGTTCCAGTTGAAAAAAACCCCTTGCCTGAAATACGTCTTACATGTACAATGCTGCCCCTATCACGGCCCTCCACCACCACCCAGCCACGAGACATCTAAATCAAGGTGAAGATATTTGACACATTTCTGAACATTGAGGAAGACCCTGTTGCTCCACAACATTTCATTCTGTGCATGCAAAGCATTAGCTAGCTAGCAAACCCCATGTGGGGAAGCAGTTCCTTCAGTGATAGGTTTCACTGATTCCTTAATTAGGCAATACAAACAAAAAAGATAAATCATTCCTGATCCTGCTACAGTTGTGTGCTACTAGCGGACATGGATGGAAATGGGTATTTCCAAAAAGGCACACCTGACCTGTTCAGAGGCACCCAGGTGAGCCTATGCAAAGGGACCAGTGATAAGCATTTGTATCTGTACGCTTACACACAGAAGTCACCCTTACAGAATGAGGGCAGAAGTGGATTTTACTGTGGTGATGATGATGATGAAGATAATGACGGTGGTGATTACAGAAATTGTTTACAGGGTGTGTTTGACAGTTCAACCTTTCACTTAAGAATTGTTAGTACTGTATGAGGTAATCCAAGAGGATTTCATAGTTTCACCTCTCTTCCCCCCCCCCCTTTTCATAGGTTGATTTTGAGAACAATTACTCCAGGCAAATACAAACCCCACTGGCAAATTAAAAGATCCTATAACAACATTAAGGGACGCAGGTGGTGCTGTGGGTAAAACCACAGTGCCTAGGGCTTGCCGATCGTATGGTCGGCGGTTCGAATCCCCGCGGCGGGGTGAGCTCCCGTCGTTCGGTCCCAGCTCCTGCCCACCTAGCAGTTCAAAAGTACCCCTAAGTGCAAGTAGATAAATAGGTACCACTTTCTAGCGGGAAGGTAAACGGCGTTTCCGTGTGCTGCGCTGGTGCTGGCTCGCCAGAGCAGCTTCGTCACGCTGGCCACGTGACCCGGAAGTGTCTTCGGACAGCGCTGGCCCCCGGCCTCTTAAGTGAGATGGGCGCATAACCCTAGAGTCGGACACGACTGGCCCATACGGGCAGGGGTACCTTTACCTTTATAACAACATTATCAGTATAATTATGCCCATTTTCTTCACATCTTTGAGACTCCACTGTCTAAAAGTTTCAATTTAAATCAACATTTGTTCAGCCTTTAGTTTCCTCAGTACTTATACATACAGAAATTAAATGAGGCAAGAGAACTGAAATCTAGCTGGACAGCTTGTTTTACAATTGACCATGTGTCCATCACAACCCCCTGCATCTTCCTGAATAAGAATGGAGACATTGTACAGCAATCCCCTCTTCACCTACAAAGTATCACTGTTAATTCAGCAAGATTCCCCTTCAAACATATTAAAAGTTGTCGAAAGATCTGTCCTTATTAAAACTCACCAATTCTCTAGACTCACAATTACAAATGAATCTTTTAAGCAAGTATTAGCTGGCTAAAAATCCAAGTTTTTTTCTTGCATCCATTCTATATTCAGACTTTTTAAAACACACACAGCTTTTGACGAATATACACATTACGATTGCAATACAGTGGTACCTCAGGTTTCATACGCTTCAGGTTACATACGCTTCAGGTTACAGACTCTGCTAACCCAGAAATAGTGCTTCAGGTTAAGAACTTTGCTTCAGGATGAGAACAGAAATCGTGCTCTGGCGGCGCAGCAGCAGCAGGAGGCCCCATTAGCTAAAGTGGTGCTTCAGGTTAAGTACGGACCTCCAGAACGAATTAAGTACTTAACCTGAGGTACCACTGTATATGCTGCCACAAAACTGCTTCCTTGTGATTTGCTCCCACATAGCAGCAGCAATGGCTAAAAACACAGAAAATGTGGCTTGTGCACATCACATGGGCAACTCCCATGCTGGATCAGGGCAGGGGGATATCCTGGCAGAGCCACTTAGCCACTGACTGAATGCCATTTCTTGGAAGACCTTAGAATAAAGTAAGCATATATGTAAGGCAGAAGCCGCCAGGTGCCAAGAATGTTCATCAGAAGGAGGGAGATGCTTCTATTCCTTATAGAGGAGGATTCCCCCTATGGAGACAGGCAGGGTCTTCAGTTTGCGAGGTCCTCTCCAGAGGGGAGGAGTCAACCCCTTCTCTCCCAGTGACCCTGCCTGCTCAAGGGATGGCTGGGTCTTTGTGTCTCTCTCTCTGTGTGTGGAGAGAAACACTTGCCCGAGTGCTTGTTTTGTGTGGATTTCCCCTTTGTCTAGTCCTCTCCTTCGTCCTGTTTGCTGTATCATCTTTCTGAGTGAGTTTTTTCACTCTGTTTTCCTGTTGGCTGCCTCCCCCAGCTTATTCATTTCTACTTCATTCTCTTTGTTTTTCTCCCCCACCCTGTTCTCTGGGGAGACTGTAGGGAGCAGCTGGATTCTGACTGGATTGCCAGGCAGGCACAGGAGGAGTCCACAGAGGCGACACAGGGCCAGGAGCTTGCGTTTCCTGCCTCTTTCTAAAAAAAAGCAGGAACGCCATTTTGTTTCAGCAAAACTCAGCGTTCCTGGGATGGCCCCAGCAGCTCCTAGAAACGTGATCGGTGCACCTGTTGGTCTAGCAGTTTCGACTGGCTGCATTATCACTGCACCTTTGGGTCCCAGTGCTAACTGGGAGTTTGAGCAGCTGCTGCAGTGTGCTCAGTCGCATGGCTTTTCCCACCTTTTCTCTGCATCTGTGCACAGGATGACTGCGCCTCTGCAGGGCAGCCTTTCTCCTTGCGATGTTGGCACAGAGGAGATCTATGCATTTGGAGATTCCAGGCAAGCTGCCTTTGGTGATTCTCCAGGTTCTTTGTCAGAGCAGGTGAGCATGAGTAAGGGGGAAGCCCCCTCTGATTCTGAGGCCTTCCTTAGTTCAAAAAAATTCCCAGGATTGCTTCGGACCTCCTGTAGAGGAGGCACACAAAGAAGAGCCTCAGAGGATGATCTTAGGGTCCAAGTAGGTTTATACAGAGGTATGAACCTCATGACCCTTAAGGTATTGTGGTCCTGAGCCATTTAAGGCTTTATAGGTCAAAACCAGCACTTTGAATTGGGTCTGGAAACTAATTGATACCCAGTGCCATTGGCTTGCCCCAGGGAGCAACCTGGCCATTGTCTTCAGAGGCAGACCTACATATATCGTAATGGGGGGGGGATGTGATTCCACCCTCCTCTATCTTCCTCTTCCTCTGGTTCTATGCATTGCATAATTTTTTGACTTTATTGGCTGCTGTGATTGTTTTGTAGATTGATATGGGGAGGAGTTCTGGGACATTAACTTTTGCATTGCTGTCTAACCACATGTTTTGTGTCTGAGTGTCCTGTGCTCCAGCAGTGGGGCTGGCGTATGGGCAGCTGCTTGAGGGTTGAGGTGTTATTCTGCTCTGCTGCTCTGCCTGGAGAGATGGGATGACACCTCCCCTCTAGAGAGGACATTGCAAGCTGAAGATTCCCTGTCTCCAGTAGGGGGAGTCATCCCTATCAGGAATGGGGACTGAAATTCACAGTAAGAAAAAAACCTGTTTTTTATTGCCAAACAAAATTCCAAGTATTTCAAACATGACTATTCTTCCCCAAGGGAAACTATGAAGAAACAAACCAAAAACAACCTCACACAAGTTGTCAACAAGAAGTGAAAAACCATTGTAAAAAGCACTTATTTCAGCTCAGTGAGCTATTTTCATTGGTTTACAATGCTGTAACATTGGTTTACAAATGCTGTAACACCTACACAATGGCAATAATTTTTCTTTATAGTGAAATGGAAAATTACACTGCCGCAGGTCAGATAATATTTTAGCCTATTAAGCCAGGATATGCACAATCATTTTTCTTGCACAAAAAGCCCCTTCACTCCATTATTCATGTAAGAGGAAATTAAAGCAGGAAATAAATATACAGTTTATAGTTTCCCATTTTATCTAAAGCAGGAAACTATGGCTACCAGTTTGGGACAATTAAACACTTTCTAAAAATGGTGGTGTAACACCATGACTTGTTCCAAATCTGCTAATCAGTTTCCCAATTCAGATGAAACAAGGAAATATGTTAATAAGAGCCTTCCTTGTTTAATTGCTGCAAGACACAAAGGGAAGAGGAAAGGGACTGTGTGTGTGGGCAAAGTCTGTGCACCTCTTCGCTTAATGAACTGAGATAGGACAATCTGAAGATTTCTCAAGCCTCAACTAGTCAGTGGCTTATAAACCCACCTTTGAACTATGGTGAATTTGAGTCACTAAATGCTACCCCTGTTCCCAATGGAGGCTGAGTTTGCTGACAGATCAAATCTATTTTAAAAGATATGTGATGAATCATCTCCATCCCAATTTGCCTTGGAGAATAAAAAAATAAATGGTGGCTTATATTTAGTGCAGAATTAGTTTCTTGAAATTAGTTTCAGTGTTTGTTTTCAAAAGTATTAGCTCCTACAGCTCTGAAGCTATGCTTGAAAGTTTGCAGACCCTGCCTCATAAAATCTCAAAAGTCAGCAGGGTGGCACAGTCAGAGCTAATACCCTCCCTATAATAAGTAGAAATTTGGTATTTTAGCATATACATGCAGTCCTACATGAAACACCAGGAATTAATGGAAGTGATTTTAAATATTACAACTGACTTAAAGCACCCTTGCAGCATACCATATTTATTACTTACTTGAGACTTTTTTTGCAAAATTTCTAAGATATAAATGTCTTTTTGTACTATGAGCTGCACAATGAATTGCTTACAGTCTTTAGCTTTTCTTACCTTGTCTTGGTTAGCCTTATTCTTGTAACATAAATTTCCAATCAAACGAATTAGATGTGACTTAAACCCCACAGCCGGATGGCAGCTTTGTTCTTGCCCAGAATGAGTCACTGTGAAGATGTTTGTGCTCTGCTTCCCAGCAAGATGTGTAAGCTGCAAAGTTTCTAAACAGAGAAAATAATTATCTTTATAATGCCCATGATACTTAAGTTTTGTTTTACTTCATAGTTATTAACATATAATTACAAAAGGAAATCAATCTATATCTTACTGCTATTGAAAGAAACACTACTAAAATCTGGAATAGTTTGTCCCAGAAGTCTCCCCAGGAGGGGAACCAGATGGTCCTCTTTGCAAGGACAGAGAGCTGAAGGAGAGCTGAAGGGAAAGGTGGCATGGGGAGGTCAGAGGGGAGATGTGTGTGTATTTGAGGTCTCCGAGAGTATCCTGGGAATCATTCCGAAAAGTAAAAACAGAAAATGCATTAGACAAAGTATTCCTGTTCAAGATCAGGTTCCTGTATGTGACATTCTAACTCAGGTTCTAAATGCACTGGTTCAATTAAGGCTAGTATAATGAGTCATATTACTGCAGTTTCCTGAAGTCAGCCAACATTTCAAGCATCAAGTTGAATGTATTTTGCAGCATATTTAAATATGCTGCATAAATACTTTAAAACTTGCTGGCTAAGAATGTTCGGAAACCCTCAACATTAACATATGGTTTCAGTGTTCTATGCTATCCTGTGTTTAATTAGTCAGCAGGGCTATTTGGGTGAAAATTCATAAAAGTACTTATTGATCTCTAAGCTCACTGGTAAACTCTTTTGCACCAAAAGTAGCAAATATTGCTCAGTGTGCAACTTTAGAAATTATTGTTTAGTCCTCTGCTCTGGTACAATAGATAAGAAATCAAACAGAGTCATTTAATTCATAAGCCTAGTTCACATGTCACATAGAATCAGAGTTAAAAACAAACTACAATTTAATGTGAACCAACTCTAGCGCACACTGCTGAAAAGTTCTAGCTGTGCTCCTCTCCAGCTCCAACTGCTGCCATAACACCAAGGTATTATAACATTTACTACCAAATTACTTCACAGGAGCATTCAAGTTTCAATTCTGTTTCACACATTCTGTACAATGTGAAGAATAAAGGCATGCAGAAAGTAGTGTGTGAAAATTGGTTCATATATGTAATTTTTTTAATACAAGATACACAATATCTTGGAATAAACATATATAGCACCAAAACTTATACCTGATGTTTTACCTGATGGTTAGCTAATCCTTTAGCAAACCTTTGAATACCTTTTTCATCCAAATATAGATATTGGAAGACATGCTATCAATTTTCTGCTTCCTATTTTTAAGTTATTGGTCACAACTGTCAAGTGTTCCTTATAAAACCTACTTTCAAGTAGAATACAAAGCATTACTCCTTAGATTATTACATTTTAAAAAATGTGTGTGCTTCTTACTTACTGACAGTCACCTCAAGCAAATCAGGGCAAGCCTGCAGACATTCCAGATGTCCAGAGTTTGATGTCATTTCACAAAGAACATCAACAAGCCGGATCGTGACTAGTGCTTCCTATGAAAAACAGGCAACAGTTTGAAATCTCAGCTTTCACCTACTTAAGAAGCAAATTTCTAGCACTTATGGCAGCAAATGCCTACTGAAATTGCCAGATGGTATTAGAGGAGATTGCACATGGTCATGGGGTAGGCTTTACTTGCAAACACAGTTCCTTGTCCCAATGCAGTATAAATGCACGATTATTCAAAACAAAACTGCATGTTTTGTACAGACTGCAGAATTCAGGCTTTTTGGGCACTGAAATATTATTACCCTTGTGCTGGATTTTTTACAACCTTCTTTGGTACAGTGGTGCCTCGGGTTATATACACTTCAGGTTACATATGTTTCAGGTTACAGACTCCGCTAACCCAGAAATATTACCTCGGGTTAAGAACTTTGCTTCAGAATGAGAACAGAAATCACGGCAGTGGGAGGCCCCATTAGTAAAGTGGTGATTCAGGTTAAGTACAGTTTCAGGTTCAGAACAGACCTCCAGAACGAATTAAGTTCTTAACCCGAGGTACCACTGTACTGATTTTTTTCTAATTCAAAAGCCTTGTAACATAGTCAAATGCAAATGAGCATATTGTACTACAAATATCCAATCAACCTCAGAATCACAAATACATAATCAAGAACAGAAATACTGCTGCAAGGGTGATACTCTAAAAACTAAACACAAACTTGAAATAAAGAAATATAAAAAGTCTCTATCTACGTTAGTTTCAATATAAGACTGTTCTGCAACAGAATTAAATAGTTTGTGGCAAAGTAATTATATTTACATTAAAGTTCAATAAATATTCATTTGAAGTAATGTGCAGTATTTGTGATTAGATAGAAAGGGAAATTATTGTCATTTGCGTATTATTTATTCAACCTGAGAGCTGTTGCTTGGAATTGTCTAACTGCAGCTGGATTGATCTGTACCAACTGTGGTAATTGCAAATCATCATATGCAGAAAACAGATTATATAAAATTTAAGACTAGAAAGCGATAATTATGGGCTACAGCGGCAGAACCGTGTGTTATATTATGGCTTTCCTGAATAAGACAGGAATTACCCTTGCAAATGAAAATCCAGTCTATAAGATAGAGAAGTGTTAATGTTTGGATAAAGGTAATCATAAATCCAGGATTTTCTAAACTGCATGAACAAACCAGTTAACAGAAAGAGATCAATCTGTTCCTGGATTATATCCATTTGAGAAGATGGTATGATTGTATATTTTCCTCCTTTCCAAATATCTATAAAGAACTAGATTTCAGAAAGAGGTATGGTTTCCAGCCTTCTCCTTGACATTTTGTTCAACTCAGAAGGCTATTTTCCTTCCCACAGGGAAGAATTCAAACAAAGAAATCCCCCATTTGTAGCCTAAGAGAGTACAAGTAATTTTCAATGTGATCTAGCCACAAGTATTAGGACGAACTGTATCAGCTAATATACCAACTGTGTGGCAATACTACAAGTTATTACTGGGACATGCATATCCAAACATCTCTGATATGTCATGCACCTGATACTACAGACTCAATCACCACGATCTCATAAATTGGCTCATGTGCTGTTTGCCCACCCACAGAACATCCCTATTTGTTTCAAGACAGCAGAAAAATCCATGGGTGCAGATTAACATTTGATCTTTAAATGTCTGCTTTCCTATCAATAATGTCTTAGAAGACATGTACGGAGTAACTCTCTGTAGTGAGCTGAACTGGTAAATGCAAATGAGAGCCACAGAGCTCTAGATCAGATCACGTTTCATCAGGTTTACAACGTCAGATAAAAATGTACTTACCTCATCATCATCATTTGCTGCAAAAGCCAATATGAGCACGGCTTGACATTTCTCCTTGAAACAACTTACAAGAAATTTGGCTGTTTCTGCACTGATAACTGCATTGTTTTCACCAATTTCGGACTGTATCAATTCTAAAAACGAAGCCCTAGAATAAAAATGCAAGCCTTGCTTATTTACCTTGAAGTATACCAAATGGAGGGCACAATCAATATATTTAAATTAGACCACAGTTGCTAGGCCACCACAGAACTCCTGATCCCTCATGGAGTCTCTGACCAAAAAAATTCCAATCCACACCTTAAGTATGATTTTTACTTACCTAGTTATAAAAATGTTTATATACCACTACTCATTTTTTTTAAAAAAATCAGAGTGGTTTACAACAATTAAACTGAAGTAAGAGGTAATATTCACTCAGTTTATCCTTCAGTCTATACCAGATGTGTGATGCATTTATTTTATTAAATTCAGGAAATGACCCGTTTTTGTTTTTCTTTCTTGTTTAAGACTACAACTTCCATAATCCTTGACCCCTGGAGATGCTGCCTGGGGTGGATGAAAGTTGTATTCTAAAACAGGGCACCAGGCTGGAGTCTGCTGCTCCAGTAGAATGAGCTGACAATTTTTGTCAGTATTGAACAAGTATTATGCTGGCCACTAGCAAAAGATTAACTATCAGGTTTCTTTGGTACATTCATTATACAATTTAGAACCATTGTTAGTATGTCAATTTGCAAACTGATCCTTATTACTTGAGCCCAATCATTTTGAACTGTGGGACATCTTCATAACATATAAGTCTGCATCCACCATTCCGCATTTCAAGCATCCAAACATATCCATTCCATATATTCATTCTTTGATGTGTCACATATTATCTAGAGTATCTTAAATTAGGTCTCTTTCAATGATGTATTGGCAGAAAAGTGCTTTTTGGCTCCTATATTTTCGGCCCTACCTCTCTGAAGAAGAAGTTCCAAAATCTTTTCCCCAAACGATAACCCTCATTTTTTCCAAATTTAAAAGGCAGTACGGTTTGATAAGATACATGAATATACTCCTTTAACTTCACAAGGAGTCAGCTGCCTAGGTTACAGTCTTCCCAATTCTTGTGTTACAAAATGTTAACAACCCCCACCCCAATTTAAGTTGGCCAATTATTGTTCAATTAATAAGATGCTCCCTTGAGACGAATCCTGATTCCCAAACTATATCCCAAGTCTTAAAACTTACTAGCCTGTAAAATGAAATTCTCTGCTATTTCTTATATGAGGGGCTTTTAGAGGCTGGACAGAGACTTGGTCCCTTCTTTGCCAGCCCCTCTGGGGAGTAAAAAGCAGACTAGTAAAAATAAAAGATGTCAAGCTAGAAACACAGGAGGCCACTCCACAGCCCCTTCTACTGCGTTCTGGCTGCTAGGGCTGCAGCCAGAAGTGGCATGCTCTGTGTGAGGGAGCCCCCTGGCAACTTTTTATATTGTTATTTGTTTGTTTGTTTGTTTCATAAAATGTATACACTGCTTGATTTCTTTTGCCTGCTTTGCTGACAGTTCTACTGCTGGCACCAACAGTGAAAACTGATAACTGACAGCTTTGCTTGTTCCTTATGAAGCTGATGTAAAGTCTAGGGCCCAGGAAGAAACTGTCAAGGTAACAAGCAAGGGTTGGGCATGGAAAGGGCAAGTACTGTGTTTACCAACCATTTATTCATGTATTTTCTTAAAGTACAACTTGTTCCCCTGTAACAAGGGGAAAGGCAATGGGCGGCAGGAGCTTAATCTAAACCCTGTAAAAATTATAGCTCAGGAGTGGCATCCTAGGGGTGAGAAGTCTGTTGAACCTTTCTTTCCTGCTCTAACTCTATCAGGGCAGCCTTGGGGGACTGCAGCAAACCGCAGCTACAACCGTAGTTCAGTTTCAAATTCAGGGTATGAAACTGACATCTTAAAACTAAAGGGTAACTTATACGTCTAAAAACCTCAGTGGAAGCTTACCACAGGTTCGACTTAAGGTTAAGTGCAGCATATAAACTAAATGGTAAGGGCAGGCCTCAAGCCAAGTTAAAAGCTCAGCTTTTGCTTCAGATTCAAAATCAGTAAAAACTAGTTGAGTAAAAAACATACTCACTTAAGACTGTAATCCTAACTATGTCTAATTAATAGGGCTAACTCCCATGTAAGTGGGGTGAGGAATGCAGAATAATTCATCCTATGTTGTCCGCTCCCCAGAGAAAAATCCCATCCACAGGGTGCTAATCTAACCTAAACCGCCTTTCATAGAATCATAGAGTTGGAAGAGACCACAAGGGCCATCGAGTCCAACCCCCTGCCAAGCAGGAAACACCATCAGAGCACTCCTGACATATGGCTGTCAAGCCTCTGCTTAAAGACCTCCAAAGAAGGAGACTCCACCACACTCCTTGGCAGCAAATTCCACTGTCAAACAGCTCTTACTGTCAGGAAGTTCTTCCTAATGTTTAGGTGGAATCTTCTTTCTTGTAGTTTGGATCCATTGCTCCGTGTCCGCTTCTCTGGAGCAGCAGAAAACAACCTTTCTCCCTCCTCTATGTGACCTCCTTTTATATATTTGAACATGGCTATCATATCACCCCTTAACCTCCTCTTCTCCAGGCTAAACATGCCCAGCTCCCTTAGCCGTTCCTCATAAGGCATCGTTTCCAGGCCTTTGACCATTTTGGTTGCCCTCCTCTGGACACGTTCCAGTTTGTCAGTGTCCTTCTTGAACTGTGGTGCCCAGAACTGGACACAGTACTCCAGGTGAGGTCTGACCAGAGCAGAATACAGTGGCACTATTACTTCCCTTGATCTAGATGCTATACTCCTATTGATGCAGCCCAGAATTGCATTGGCTTTCAGGTTTCTGTTCACTAAATAGTGGTGCAGCCAGTTGCTGGTCCACATCTCCTTATATTTTTTTTAATGAGGCCTGCCTGATTGTGTTAAAAATATGTATATTGTAGATTCTGACCTCACTTTATATAATGTGCAACTTCTACCCGACCCATCTCCTTTTTGAAGAGTAGCACACTTGCTCTTTTCCATACACATAATTTATGTGCATGTTTGTGCTGACTGAGATATAAAAGAACATGGCACAAATGCATTGTCGCATTCATTCTGCACTTCCTTTGCAAGGTAGTGAAGCATATCTAAAGTTATTTGGTGCAAATCTGTTTTGTTTTTTTTCAAATAGCTATTAAATGGCTGTATAAGTTGAGCCATAAAATACAACAGGGTGCGGTGCACTTATGAAATCAAGGCATAAGCATGAAATCTTGTCTTCATTTTCTCTTTCTGTGTGTGCATTTCTTACAGAGTAAGGGCGCCAACCTGGATTCTGCAACCCCTATCTAAATCCCTGCCAGTTGTGGCTAAATTGTAATGTTAACCAACCAATTTAAAACCATTACTGACATAGAAACATGTATTTAGAGATTCTGTGCCAACTATGAAACCACACTTTTTTTTTTCAAATCATGTGAACAGGATACTGTATATGGAATGCTAAATGCTGAAACCCACATTGGTTTTTGGGGTTACCTTTCTTGATTGCTCAGTTTGGCATACATGGCTTTGACCAACTCGGGGCACTTCAGCAAATGGTTGGTAACAATCAAGAACCTGAAAGAGGAGGAAAAACAATAGGACAAACTGTTGTTGGTTGTAGGAAAACTGCAAAAGTTAGCTACTTTGCACTGTGCAAAGTTACCGGTAGTTCACACTGGCATTTTATAATAATTGGTCACTAATCAAGTTACATTTCTATCAGTACCTGCTAAACTATGTAAGAAGTAAACAACAACAACAAATTTAACTATTTTTTTTATTTGCAACCATGGACATGTGCAGTGCCGGATTTACGTATAAGCTAAACAAGCTGTAGCTTAGGACCCTACTGTCTTGGGGCCCCCAAAAAAATTTAAAGGAGGGAAAAACTAGATGTACATTTCCAAAATATAAGATAAGTTCAACAATTACTTTGATCAAAGACATATTTTGTTATGTGCAAATGGCTTTAGATACCTATTAGGTTCATAAATTACCATATAGCATATATTCAAGACAAAAAACCAGTGAAAATTTGTTGTTGACAAAGGACAGCTGCACATATAAAGGGCCCCATTACCTTCAGTTGCTTAGGGCCTCATCAAACCTAAATCCAGCCCTGGACATGTGTCGTTAGAAATTCTAGCCTATAAATATATTTGCTAATTGCTACTGCAATCCCTAACCTCCTAAATTCATGAAGGACCACGTGTGCAGCCTGGGAGTCATTTTAGACTCCTAGCTGTCCATGGGTTGCCAAAGCTTTGGTTCTGTCCGATCCAAAACAGCATGCATTCCACCAAATGGTGCAATCCTCAGACCCCTCAAGTATGCTAGCTTAGTGGTAGCATTGCAAAATATAACAAATGCTCCCCCCCCCCCCCGCTTTCTGTCCTGGCTGGCAACACTTCAGAAGTTGGTCCATTGCGCCTCTGTTCCTTGACCCCATTTTAAGAAGATTAAATAGTAAAGGCTTTTAAAATAAAATAAAAATAAAATAAATGAATTGGATATTGTTCAGGCAGACTTAAACGTAATATGAAGTAAATGGGAGGCACAAGAATACAATCATTTGTAAATGTCCAGAAGACAATAGGTTAAACATGCTAAATAGATAACTCAATTGTGATACTGAATTTCATATGCACACAAATAGTTGGATTAAATTCCCTGTCCCACGCAAGCCAGGACATCTTTGATAACAGAAGTAGGCAAATTCCTCTGTAGATTTTCCTAAACTACAAAAATGGAGATTCCCAATCTAATGTTCTTTCCGCATGCACCCCTTTGTCCAATGGATCATGCCCTGCTGCGTAACAAACATTTGAAACCTTCAGGATTCAATCTTGGACAAAGATGGAAAAAACAATCATAATTTTTTTTAGCTGTTGACTGTGAATTTCAGGTGACCAGGTAACCAACTAGGCACTTGGTTTTTGAGACAGTCAGAACACTAAAGGTGCAATCCTATATATATTTACATGAGCATGAGCTCCATTCAAGTCATGTGCTATGATTTCGCTATAAACAGGGGAAGGGAAGATTTACCAGATTATAGGATTATTTCATCTCAAACCAAAATAGTTGCATTTCCTTAAGAAGCAAAATTACACCTTTTACAAGTAATAAATCTGACTGATTAAGGAAGGGGGTTGGAAAACAAACAGAATCACAACCAAGTTACACATTAAATGCAAAATGGGGGCACCACCAAAAATGTCATCATCCATAACGCTTGCCCCATGCAATGACACCATTGCATTCTTTCTTCTCTCCACCAGCCTATGATAAGGAATGAGACATGAAAACTCACAGAATGACTTCACAACATGGCGTAAGGGCTCTTAAATATTACAGATGAGAGTAGGCAACTTCACCAAGGGAATATGCCTTTTCAGCAGCATCCTCATGTTGTGCGAAGTATGTCCCTTGACACTCCAAACGGCCAGATCCACTTGTAGCCCCACCCACAAAGGCCTTGTGTTTATATTATGCAATGTGGCCCAGATTCAATGCTGAGAAGAGGACCATTAGATGTGCTTTGCCCAGCTTCAGTACAAAAATCATTTCCACATGGTGTTTGTGATTATATTAGTCACAATTCCCATTCAAAAGTCAAATATAGTCATGGCTTTGAGAGAAAACTATTAAAAGAGTTCTTGTAGAATACCAGCATTGCTTCTACAGATGTCAAGTATCTGTTGCAACACTACAATTAAAGAACATTTTTTCCAGTGAGAAATAGCTATCAAACCCTCACTTGCACTTGGAACTTGTAACATGAGGAAACTCCAACTTTCCAGGAATTAAAAACAAATTTGGTCTTTTGGAGAGCACACAATTTTGTAGGGGGGAAAATAAAACCATCCCTAAGTTAGAAAGGAAGGATTTTCAACTCGTAAGAGGGCAGAAAAATATTTTTACATACAGCTAGAGAATACTTTACACATCATAGCATAGTGATTATACAATTCCATGACTCCCTTTTCAAACTCTTCCTCGCAGCTTCTGGTCTCAACTACTGGCTTTCCATTCATGATTAGCTCCACAAGCTTAAAGTACCTACGAAGTGGGGAAGGATAACGCTATTTTCTGGTCTTTAAACTTATAGAAGAGAGGTACAGAATCAGCTATACAGTCATACCTCGAGTTGAATGTGCTTCAGGTTGAGCGCTTTCAGGTTGCGCTCCGCGGCAACCCGGAAGTAACAGAGCGCGTTACTTCTAGGTTTTGCTGCTCCAGCATGCGGAGACGCTCAAAATGACGTCAGGCGCATGCATGGAAGCGGCGAAACGCGCCCCGTGCACATGTAGATGTGCTGTCGCATCTTACGTTCCGTTTGGGATGCGAACGGGGCTCCAGAACGGATCCCGTTCGCATCCCGAGGTACCACTGTATTCATATATGCTTATTCCAGTTAAGAACAAATACGAAGAAGGGCACAGTTTAGTTTCTTCTCCCCCATTATCCTCTCCTCCACCACAACTACTGTATTTTTCGCTCTATAAGACGCACCAGACCACAAGACGCACCTAGTTTTTGGAGGAGGAAAACAAGAAAAAAAATATTCTGAATCTCAGTAGCCAGAACAGCAAGAGGGATCGCTGCGCAGTGAAAGCAGCAATCCCTCTTGCTGTTCTGGCTTCTGGGATAGCTGCACAGCCTGCATTCACTCCATAAGACGCACACACATTTCCCCTTACTTTTTAGGAGGGGAAAAGTGAGTCTTATAGAGCAAAAAATACGGTATATCAACAGATAAAAATGGTTCCTCCCCAAATAATTCTGCTTTTTTCTGGACTTCTTATGTCTAGGTATAAACACACTTGGAATAAAGTTCTTGTTTCCTCACCTCAAAGGGGGTATTTCAAAACTAGAAAAGATGTAGAAAAAGTAAACCAAAATGATCAAGGAAAGGTTACAGTGTTGGGGGCTTACCGGTTGAGAGAGAAGGTGAGTAAGAAGAGATATGATAGAAATTATGCATGGTGTGAGAAACTAGACCGAGAAAACTTTTCTCCCACTCTTATAATACTAGAATTTGGGGACATTCGATGAAACAGAATGTTGGAAGAGTCAAAATGGGGGAAAGGAAGCACTTTTTCACACACTGTACTATGGAATTTGCCGTCACAAAATGTAGTGATGGCCACCAACCAGGATGGCTTTAAAAGGGGTCAGACAGATTCATGGAGGTTTAGGCTATCAGTGGTTACCACTACGGTGGTTGTGTATTACTTCCAATATCAGAGGTGAGGCGCCTCTGAATACCATTGCTGGGAATCACAGCTAGCTACGAGGGCTGTGCACTAGGACCTCCCTTTCCAGAGCCAGTCTGCCTCTGAAGACCACAAGGGAGGGCACACTCATGTCCTGCGTAGAGGCAGAGCGCAGGCATCTGCTTGGCCCTGTGAGACCAGGATGCTGGACCAGGTGGGCCACTGGCTTGATCCAGCAGGCTCTCCTTGGGTGCTCAGGAGGAAATGCTTGTTCTAAAATTATCTAAAGACAAATAATGCTTTTTCTTCAAATCAGTAATTTTAATATGACAAATGTAGCTTACTGAAGCTCATTGACGAACCCTTCTTTAATGGAGCACCAGTCCTAAATCTAGTCCGTAATTGAATACCCATAGTTTTTCTAAATTAGCTTTTATAACATATACTGGATAAATTATAATGCATCTTTGAAGCACTTTTCCCTATCCCAGATATACAGTATGTGTTTGCAGGTTCAATGTTTAAAATAGATAACATATGGTGTCCAATGTTGTTTCTTTTCCCTTTTTCAGGCGGTAGCTTTCAAAAGACACAAGGCTCTTCTCTGCTGTTGATTAGAGCAAACCAAAATAGAAAAAAATTATCTGACTTCTTGAAGACTTTTAAATTTTCCAGTGCCTAAGGCATGACTTTTCATCTGCTTGCGTGTAAAGAAGAGTTTTTTTATACATAAAAGGGGGAGGGGGAGGGAAGGAAGAAATGCAACTCAGAGAAGCAGTCGGATCAATTTACACTGCAGTTCATGACATTCCCATCTTATTTCTGCTATCTCCTCTCCCTCTACCCAAGAAAACATATGAGTAGATAACCACAGTAATGATTACAGGACTGGGATAATAAACAGGGTAGAAGACGACTGATATATATATATATACACACACAGAGAGAGAGAGAGAGAGACTATATATCTATGATTTGGCACAGTATGTATTGCACAGAACTCACACTCTCAGTCAGCAATGCAATACATCCACACAAGATCCTTGCTCTATTTTGTATTATTATTATTATGGCCTATGCTAATCATTACAATATAAGGATTAGAGAAGCTGCCTTATAATTAATCACCCATTGGTGTATTTAGCACAAAACTATCCCCTTTACTATCTAGCGGCTATCCAAGATTTCAGCTAGATGTTTTCTCCACCCCTGATACCTGAGGTCCTTTTAACTGGATATATTGTGAATTAGGAAAAAAAATAGAATCATAGAGTTGGAAGAGACCAGAAGGGCCATCGAGTCCAACCCCCTGCCAAGCAGGAAACACCATCAGAGCACTCCTGACATATGGTTGTCAAGCCTCTGCTTAAAGACCTCCAAAGAAGGAGACTCCACCACACTCCTTGGCAGCAAATTCCACTGTCAAACAGCTCTTACTGTCAGGAACATTTATATATGGAAAACCTTTTGTCTCTCTGACCAATCTACTTGCAAGTAAGCTACCCCAGGTTGCACATAATACAGGGTGCAGCCAAGTGGACAGCATCCTATTTGCTCACATCCCTAAGCCCACGTTTCTGCCACAGTGAGTTGCCAAGTATGACTCTTAAAGCTCAACTGAGTCCCAAGACCCCTTGGCCAGGCTACCTTCTAAGGAGACCGTTAAACTGCTTTGTGTTTTAAAAAGGAACCTGTATAACCTACCTCAGTACAATTCTGCACCTGAAGAAATCCAGGTTACCATATCTAGTGAGGCCAAGATGCTCAGTTTAAGCAGTGTATATTTCTGGTAGATGGGAAGAGGGCTCAAATTGTTTTAAATGAAAAACAACAACTGAAGAAAGCTAGATACACACACACACACACACACACACACACACACACCTTCAACATTAATAAAATGTCCCATCCCCCCCTTTTTTAAAGCCACTACTGTGCTAGAAAAAATAATTCCCTCACTTAAAACAATAGCATATACTATTTCTGTATATAGAGTATATCAGTCATCAGTCAGCCTCTATGTAAGAAAACAAAAATGAGTATACTGGGGTTGGGGGTTGGGGGGGACAACTAAATATGCTAATAAATTTGAAACTAAGGCAACCACCACAGTATATCAAAGTAAAGATGGTATCTTGCCTTTCACATTTAAATATATAAAACCATGGCTAACTCTTTGAGAAGAATCTCAGAGACAGAAGACTTTTTAATAATCAAAATATCTGTTTCTGAGCACAACTCAAAGTCTTGGTGCTGACCTTGAAAGCCCTAAATGGCCTCAGTCCAGTATACCCGAAGGAGCATCTCCACCCCCATCGTTCTACCCGGACACTGAGGTCCAGCACCGAGGGCCTTCTGGTGGTTCCCTCCCTATGAGAAGCCAAGTTACAGGGAACCAGGCAGAGGGCCTTCTCGGTAGTGGCACCCACCCTCCTATCAGATGTCAAGGAAATAAACAACAACCTGACTTTTAGAAGACATCTGAAGGCAGCCAGTGTTAGAAACTGGGGTGGAAAAGCTAGGAGCCAAGTGGCTTCTGGGACCTGGGTTGTGGGCGCCAAAAGAGAATGGCTAGTTGCCACAGGAGGGTTCAGCAACACTTTTTATTTATATTTTGATAAACATGAACTAATATGCAATTCACATAAGTGACACGATTGTGAATATCATTTTTATCAGAAATTATTAATACATGTTTAATTTGGTGTTTACAATAAAAATATTGGTACCATACTTCAGTTTTCAAAACACTCTACTCTTTATACACTCTACTCTTTATTGTTAAACTCCTTACCATATTGTCTATCCTTAACATACACTACTGTACAAGGCTTCAATGCACCTACATTTCAGTAGTCATTGAGTGTCAACCTGACACAAAAAATGGCACCAAGACTTTTTGATGTGCTCGCAAATGGAGAATCTTTAGGCACAAAATGTGCCTGGTGCCCTGTACAGGGAGGTTTTTAACGTTTGATGTTTTATTGTGTTTTTGATATTCTGTTGGGAGCCACCCAGAGTAGCCAGTCAGAGGGGCAGCATATAAATTAAAAAACATATATTATTATTCCTTGTAAAATGCATTATTTACAAAATTATTCCAAAGCTTTTTTCTCACAGTAAAATCTAGCTATCACAACCAGTACCAAACTCCACTTGTGTCAAGTTGCTGAAAATCTACCTCTGTTATTCTTCCCAACAATACAAGCTCTGGAATAGGATAACTCCAACGCCCTAAGGAATCTTACTGATTCTGTAATGGCTTCTTCAGATACAGAGTAAAATAAACTTTCCATTTTAAATATTGCTTTTCCCCTCATCTCCTCCCAGAACCATCTCCATCACTTAGCTGGGATCAAGGTCCATTAGGTCCTCCTCTCCCTGAACTGGATTTATTATAGCAGTTTACTAACTGGACATACAACAAAATTCATCAAAAGGAATGATGGTGATGAATCTCCTGTTCAGGGTCCTAACACCGTAAGCAGCAAGGAGCTCAAGGCGGGCACAGCACTCGCCTCACTTTCCACTTTATTGTTTCTGACAGACCGAAAGCAGTCTGGATACTCATTCCTCATTGTGTCGTTCAAGGAGGCACAAATAAGTGTGAATTCAAATGAGAATTGTTTTTCACTTCATGTATTAATTCAAAAAGTGTGAATAAGAGTTTCAAATTTCTCACCATCCCTATCTGCAAGTGGCATTTTATTTTAGAGTCCAAAGAGCCCTGCAGACATGCAAAAAAAAGGCCAACAACTTGCACATCCAAAAGGGTTTTTCACATTCTCCTTCCTCCTACAACAACTTCTAGCAAGAGATGAAGAGTGTGAAATTATTGTAATTATGGCCCACCTTGTGAGAAACACGTGACTTCTACCAGAGACTATGGAACACCATTGGGCATTCAGTTCTTTCAATCCCAGCCTTATTTGGGGCCAATATAAAGTTTACATATTGTTAAGTTCTCTTAGAATTAAAATCAATATTAAGTTATTACAATGTATTTACTAAAAGAAGTTAAAAGCAAGCTGCACATCTCATCTGAGAAAAGACAACTATCAAAGACTTAAGGTAATGTATTGGGGAAAAGGAGAGGTATACAGACGTCCATTCCGATTCCGGGTACTTCCTGGATGCCTGCAGAACAGCAAGGGCAACGTTCAAGCTGCTTTCTTCCTGTAGTTCTCTTGTCCTCTCAGGGTTAAGACAAGTGAAAAGAACCATACAGCAATAGGAAACCACTTTCTCATCTTGATGTTTCAAGCAATTCCTCAAAAACAAAAGGAAAAAACAGGAATATTTATTGTTCTGGATTGTTTAGGCTATGTACCAACAGCCAATATGTAATGCACCCAACTCTTCAAATGGTGATGGGTATTTACTGAATCTAAGAATGTTGGAAGGGACTTTGGGGGCTATTTTATTCTAATGGATATCCCCAATTAATCCCTCAATGTGTAATGCAATCAATCAATCAATCAATCAATAAAATACCATCCAAAGATCACAGGGTGGTTCACAACATAAAAATACAAAATAAGAACACAAAATACTTAATAAAACAAAAACAAAGAAAACAAACCAATAACCCCACTCCCACAAATACATTTAAAAAGCCATAGAATGTAAATCAACCAAAGGCCTGTTTATAGAGAAGTGTTTTTACTCACACATGCATCCATCCAAAAGTTTACCTGAAACTAGAAAGGTCAGGATTGGTTCCTGTCTGGTTATGCTAATCTAAGAATTGCTACTGAAGCAAGCAAGCACTGAAGCTGTATTATTATTATGTCATCCTTTTAACACCAATTGCTTTGACACTCTTTGGAAACAGAGAGGGAATTCATACAAAGTTAAGCGCTTATGTTTATATGAATGGAATGGTAACTAGAAATGTTTAAATTGTGATGCTGTGTACAGTGTTTTTTACTTCATTGTTTGCTACCTTGCCCTCACAGTTTTGGGAAGCAGATTAGAGTTGTGGCCAAGTAGAGATTTTTTAATGGAGATTTTTCTACTTAAATCCCCCAAACTCTGTCAAACTTTGTTCAAAAACTTTGTTGCCTCATGACAATGTTGCAATGGGCAATTTAAAAAGTAGTTTGCAAGTTCTAAACAGTGTAATACAAAGTCATTAGTTTTTCATTGAGAAAGGAGTTTAAGGTTTCAAATACTACTATACATTTCTGGAACAATTTATTTGAATTTAGCATTTCCTCTTAGAGGTGACGTTAGACTAAAAAGTGGGGTTGCAACATTTATTTAATCAAAGTTACTCCAACCAATTAATTAACTAAAAGTAGGCCCCAAATTAATATCAGGCAGCAATTTTTTTAAAAAATGTAACTATTTTAATACCATAACTGACAAAAAATGAGTTGGCCAGTGCAATATTAATATAACCATTTATTCTTCTCTCACATGCAAAAGGAAATGTGTTATCTAAAATGCTGACATCAGGAATTTGTAAATCATCTAAAAGCAAGTAAAGTTATTCATATACTGAGTTATTCATATGCGATTAATACCCAAATTTATGCAGCTTTAATCAACAATTAATCAACTGACCAGGTTTTCTTGAAATTCATAGCAGTCTGTGATATTTTGGTCAAGATAAACTTGTATTTAGCCAAGCATTAATGAATTAAAACCCACTGTACCTACCTGCATATAATTTGGCACAAAACGTTAAGCATATTAAGCCTACTGGTGATCTTGTGCTCTATGTCGAAAACCAACCCAATCTATGGTCAAATTTAGAACAAGATTTTTTTTCCAGTTAACCTGATTCCTGTGATTAGCATACACAAATAAAGTACTACTCTCTCATTCTCCAAAAACACATTTTAGGGATGGTAAATAAGGTAACTTAAAATATAACCATATAATATTTCATTTGTTGATGGGCGGGACAAGATGCTTACAAGAAAAGCGAAGGGAAAGCAAGAGTCCAAATCCTGTGTTGAGAAGCTTTGTTTCCAGCTGCAATGTTTCCAAGAAACTGGAGGCTACAGCGAAAAGCTGAAGGGGAAAAGAGAGAATCATTTAATTGCCCAGTCAAAGCACCTCACAACATATCAAAGCTATCCAAAGAAAGCCACAATAATCTAGTCCAGCAGCACATTAGTGTTGCAAAGCTATGCACATGTGGTTGGAACTAATTGCAATTTAAATCTAGGAGACTTACTCAGAGGAAACATCTATAGGATTAACATGTTCACAATCTACAAGCTTGCTACGTATTCACAAATTACTAGATCCACACCATGGGTAGGCAACCTAAGGCCCGGGGGCTGGATCCGGCCCAATCTCTTTCTAAATCCGGCTCGTGGATGGTCCAGGAATCAGCGTGTTTTTACTTGAGTAGAATGTGTCCTTTTATTTAAAATGCATCTTTGGGTTATTTGTGGGGCATAGGAATTTGTTTAATTTTCCCCCAAAAAAATACAGTCTGGCCCCACAAGGTCTGAGGGACAGTGGACCGGCCCCCTGCTGAAAAAGTTTGCTGACCCCTGATTGCAGGGCAGAGCTTGCAGGGCAGCAGCTGAAGAAGGAGGAAAAAGGTGTTTCTTGTGTGTGTGTTTCTTTTTTTTTTATAAAATTTTTATTGAATTTTCACATTTTATAAACACAGACACACACACACAGACCAAGACAACACATATAAAGTTTCATATCCTTACTTTCCTAACCCCAGTTCTTGACCTCCCCCCACCCCCCTTCATACATCCTAATTCAATTAAATTAGCTCAGCAAGTTCATATCTCTCATCCTTTACATATTATTATTTTATATATATATTTTTAAAGAAATACTTAATTCTTATTACTTAGCCAAATTTATCCAATTTTCTTATAAATATTAAATCCTTTTCTAAGGTCGACTCAAATTCCTTCCACGAATTTCCCTTTTATCTTAAAAATAGGTCATAATAGTCAAACATAAAGGTCATAAACATTTTTTTTTAAAAAAAATTCTTTCCCCCCCCCGCCCCGGTTTCTGTCCCTTCCCAATGTCCCCATGTCCACAAAAACAGTTTTTAGCCTGGATTCCTCACATCTGAGGCCTTTAAATCTCTGTCAGTCTCTCTCTGCCGATTTTGTTGGTAGCCCTCTTTGTTGGTCCTCGGGTCTCAAAGGAGTTCTAGTTCAGTCTCGTCAGATTTTCTTCCATCCAAAGTACTTGGTACCAGCTGCTGCGAAAGGTCAGCTAATCTTCCATACTCAAGGAGGAAGCCCCAATCATATTTCTTGCTTCTTTTAAATTCAAATATTCCAAGTGTTCCAGGGGCTTCCTCCCTCCTCTTTCGCATCTTTCGCAGATTTGTAATCCAAAGGTCTTCTTCTTTATGTTCCGACAATGTAGGCTTCTGGTTGGTACTCTCCATCTGTACTGGCCCTTGTTCCCTCTCCTCCTGTTCCGAAGTTATCTCTTCTAATTCAGCTGTAGATTTTTTCCCGGTCAAATCCATTGTGCATTCAGCAGAGTCACTTATTTTAGAGTTCAAGGTTATAAGTTGTTTACTCATAGCCGTAGTCTGTTCCTGCAGCTTTCCCACGAGAAAAAACATTCTTTCTATCTCTGCCTGTAGTTTTCCATCTGCAGCCATTGTAGTGTTTCAATGTTTCCCCTAGGGGGATTCTGGTTACTTAATAGTTTTTTCCCAACAGTCTGTAACTTTGTTATTTCACTACTTTGTTCCCAACCAGTTTAATTCAAATATGACAAATTTAGTCCAGAAAGGTGTTAAATAATAAGATTTTTAACTTTCACTGCCCGTTTGACAGCTCCTTTGACAGCTGTCAAACTCCTTGTTCCTTTTTCTCCAGCTCACATACAGGACACTCCCGGGTCTGGGGGGGGGTTTAGACAAAGACTTCTAAAATTCCACTCTTACTCTCCAGCACAAATCTTCTTCTGTCAAATTCATGAAAATATTATCTTTTAAAAAACACCAAAAAGAAAAAACTCTCCACCTTAGTTCTCCGATCCTTGCTTTAAATCTTCTGTAAGCAGGGGGGTGCGGACTTCCCTTTAGCACATCCCCCGATCGTACCGAATTCAAAGGTTGAAATTTTAAAGTCCAAATTCCATTTTACTCACGGATTAATTAAAGTCCGAATTTCAGGGAAGAAAGTCAGCGGTCTCCGGCCATGGCTCGTGGCTTCGCTCCACTGCAGTAGCGGTCCACTCACAGCACCACGCCGCTCCCCGTACCCTCTCCGCAGCCTTTAAAAAGGCTCTTCGTGGGTCGGGGGGCGCTTTAGGTGCCCGCCGAGTCACCAAGTCCGCAGGCTTCAGCGCCTGCGGTTTCTGAGGGTCCCCACGTTGCCGTCGCGGTAGAACCCTTCTCCAGCGGAGCCGATTCCCTCCGGAGCTCGGAGGGAATCCGCCATTAACCAGATCGCGCTAACCCGGAAGTCCTTGTGTGTGTGTTTCTTGTGGCTGATTAGCTGCTCTCCCTGTGCAAAGGTCAGAGGGGGCAGGGTTTCTGTTGAGGCAGGTGATTAGCTGTGGGAGGAGCTTATCAGAGCTTGCAGGGCGTGTGCGCGCGCAGTTTGATCCATCTTTAGATTTAGGGGAGCTAGTCTCAAACGTTTGTTGGGGGAGACCTAGGGTTTTTTTGGGGGGGAGTTATTTGTCCTGTCTTCACGCTTCTTATGATGGAGGACCGCTGTAGCCAGCCCCAACGACATGTTCTCAAGATGGAGAGTGAGGGAACAGCTGCAGTCGCCTGCGGTTCCTGCACAATGTTTGCCATCTTGCCAAAGGTTGCAGGCAGCTTTACCTGCAGCAATTGCATGTTGATTGCCCTCTTAAAAGACAAAGTCCAGCAACTGGAGGAACGTGTGGCTACGCTCCAAAGAATTAGAGAGCTGGAGCTCTTCTTGGAAGCAACAGAGCACACCGTCTCCACCAAGGAGGAGACAGGGGACTCCCCTGAGAAGGAGGCTAGTTCACCAACACAGGAGTCAGATATATGGAGAAACGTGACTCAAAGAAGTAGGAGGCCCAGGGTTCGCTCTGATTGTTTAGAAATACACAATCGCTTTGAGGTCCTCTCCCCTAGAATGGAAGACGAAGAGCAGACTCCATTTGAGGATCTCTCCCTCGTTACAGTCGATCAGGTATATGAAGACGAGCAGCAAAGTCAGTCCTCAGGGAATGTGCAGGCGACCTTGGAACGGACAGCTCACGGAAGAACCCCGACCAAACCTAAGAGGAGGCGTGTAGTGGTGATAGGGGATTCCCTACTGAGGGGAACAGAAGCAGTGATCTGTGGGCCTGACAAGATGTCTCGGGAAGTGTGCTGTCTCCCCGGGGCTAAGATCCAAGTTGTAACTGAACGACTGCAAGGAATCATAAAACCCACTGACAAATACCCCTTCCTCTTGGTTCATGTGGGAACCAATGACACTGCAAGCAATAGCCTCCAGAAGATCAAAAGAGACTATGAGGCTCTGGGCAGGAAATTGAAGCAATTAAATGCACAAATTGTCATCTCATCTGTCCTCCCAGTTGAACGACGTGGCCCAGGGAGAGAGGGAAAAATAGTGGAAGTGAACAGCTGGCTTCGCAAATGGTGTAAACAGGAACGGTTTGGATTCTTAGATCACGGACTACAGTTTCTTGAAGATGGACTTCTGGCAAGCGATGGGCTGCACCTCACAACGGTTGGGAGGAATGTTTTTGCCAAAAATCTCAGAAACCTCATCAGGAGGGCTTTAAACTGACTAACGTGGGGGAGGGAGACAGTGCTCCTGAAGGTAGGAGTCTATCAATTGATGAAGATGATCATCCAAATGTCATAGACCAAATGGAGCAAACAGCACACAGACCTAGTGGTGGGAGGAAAAAATCCTTAAATAAGAGACACGGGGGAATGATTAATGGACTTCAATGTCTGTACACTAATGCGCAAAGCATGAGTAATAAACAAGATGAGCTTGAGCTCTTGGTACAGCAAACTAAATATGACATAATAGGCATCACTGAAACCTGGTGGGATAAGTCCCACGACTGGAATGTAATAATGGAGGGATACAATCTATTTCAGAGAAACAGACCAGACAAGAAAGGAGGAGGAGTGGCGTTATATGTCAGGGATGTGTATACCTGTGAAGAGATCCAAGATTTAGAACCTCAAAGCCAAAGTGAGAGCATTTGGGTCAAAATTAAGGGAGAGAAGAATACCAGGGACCTCATTGTGGGAGTTTACTATAGATCCCCAAGCCAAACGGAGAACATAGATGATGCCTTCCTGGAACAGATGGCCAAGCATGCAAAAGGAAGGGAGATAGTAGTAATGGGGGACTTCAATTACCCGGATATTTGCTGGATGTCAAACTCAGCCAAGAGCATAAGGTCAAACAGATTCCTCACTGGCCTTGCAGACAACTTCGTTGTCCAGAAAGTGGGAGAAGCAACTTCGTTGTCCAGAAAGTGGGAGAAGCAACAAGAGGAACAGCCATTTTAGATCTGGTCCTAACCAATGTTGATGACCTGGTTAGTGGGGTAGAAGTGGAAGGATCATTAGGCGCGAGTGATCATGCTCTTCTGAAGTTTACTATGCAGCAGAAAGGAGCAGCCAAGCATACTAGGACTCAATTTCTTGACTTTAAGAAAGCCGACTTCATAAAACTTAGGGAAGTGCTGGGTGAGATCCCATGGACAGTAATACTAAAAGGAAAGGGAGTTCATGATGGCTGGGAGTTTGTTAAGAGGGAGAGAGTAAAAGCACAACTTCAGGCAATACCAATGAGACGGAAACATGGAAGGTGCCTAAAGAAGCCAGGGTGGCTATCTAAAGAACTTTTAACTGAGTTAAGATTAAAAAAGGATGTGTACAAAAAAATGGAAAAGGGGGGGAAACCACCAAAGAGGAATTCAAACAAATAGCCAGCACGTGTAGACACAAAGTCAGAAAAGCTAAAGCACAGAATGAACTCAGGCTTGCTAGAGAGGTTAAAAGCAACAAAAAAGGCTTTTATGGGTATGTTCGTAGCAAAAGGAAGAAGAAAGAAACAGTGGAGTCACTCAGAGGAGAAGATGGTGAAATGCAAACAGGGGACACAGAAAGGGCTGAACTTCTCAATGCCTTCTTTACCTCAGTCTTCTCCAATAAAGAAAACAATGCCCGACCTGAAGAATTTGGAGCAAATGATTCAGCAGAGGAAACACAGCCCAGAATAACTAAGGAGATAGTACAAGAATACTTGGCTAGTTTAGATGTATTCAAGTCTCCAGGGCCAGATGAACTGCATCCAAGAGTATTAAAAGAACTGGCAGATGTGATCTCAGAGCCACTGGCAGTCATCTTTGAGAATTCCTGGAGAACAGGCGAAGTCCCGGCAGACTGGAGGAGGGCAAATGTTGTCCCTATTTCCAAAAAGGGGAAAAGAGAGGACCCAAATAATTACCGCCCAGTCAGTCTGACATCAATACCAGGGAAGATTCTGGAGCAGATCATTAAGCAAACAGTCTGTGAGCACCTAGAAAGGAATGCTGTGATCACCAATAGTCAGCATGGATTTCTGAAAAATAAGTCATGTCAGACTAACCTGATCTCGTTTTTTGACAGAATTACAAGCCTGGTAGATGAAGGGAACACAGTGGATGTAGCCTACCTTGATTTCAGCAAGGCATTTGACAAGGTGCCCCATGATATTCTTGTAAAGAAGCTGGTAAAATGCAGACTTGACTATGCTACCACTCAGTGGATTTGTAACTGGCTGTCTGACCGAACCCAAAGGGTGCTCATCAATGGTTCCTCTTCATCCTGGACTAGAGTGACTAGTGGGGTGCCACAGGGTTCTGTCTTGGGCCCCATCTTATTCAACAACTTTATCAACGACTTGGATGATGGACTCAAGGGCATCCTGATCAAATTTGCAGATGACACCAAACTGGGAGGGGTGGCTAACACCCCAGAGGACAGGATCACACTTCAAAACGACCTTGACAGATTAGAGAACTGCGCCAAAACAAACAAGATGAATTTTAATAGGGAAAAATGTAAAGTATTGCACTTGAGCAATAAAAATGAGAGGCACAAATACAAGATGGGTGACACCTGGCTTGAGAGCAGTACATGTGAAAAGGATCTAGGAGTCTTGGTTGACCACAAACTTGACATGAGCCAACAGTGTGACGCGGCAGCTAAAAAAGCCAATGCAATTCTGGGCTGCATCAATAGGAGTATTGCATCTAGATCAAGGGAAGTAATAGTGCCACTGTATTCTGCTCTGGTCAGACCTCACCTGGAGTACTGTGTCCAGTTCTGGGCACTACAGTTCAAGAAGGACACTGACAAACTGGAATGTGTCCAGAGGAGGGCAACCAAAATGGTCAAAGGCCTGGAAACAATGCCTTATGAGGAACGGCTAAGGGAGCTGGGCATGTTTAGCCTGGAGAAGAGGAGGTTAAGGGGTGATATGATAAAAGGTAAAGGTAAAGGTACCCCTGCCCGTACGGGCCAGTCTTGCCAGACTCTGGGGTTGTGCGCCCATCTCACTTAAGAGGCCAGGGGCCAGCGCTGTCCGGAGACACTTCCGGGTCACGTGGCCAGCGTGACATCGCTGCTCTGGCGAGCCAGAGCCGCACACGGAAACGCCGTTTACCTTCCCGCTGGTAAGCGGTCCCTATTTATCTACTTGCACCCGGAGGTGCTTTCGAACTGCTAGGTTGGCAGGCGCTGGGACCGAGCAGCGGGAGCGCACCCCGCCGCAGGGATTCGAACCGCCGACCTTTCGATCGGCAAGCCCTAGGCGCTGAGGCTTTAACCCATAGCCATGTTCAAATATATAAAAGGATGTCACATAGAGGAGGGAGAAAGGTTGTTTTCTGCTGCTCCAGAGAAGCGGACACGGAGCAATGGCTCCAAACTACAAGAAAGAAGATTCCACCTAAACATTAGGAAGAACTTCCTGACAGTAAGAGCTGTTCGACAGTGGAATTTGCTGCCAAAGAGTGTGGTGGAGTCTCCTTCTTTGGAGGTCTTTAAGCAGAGGCTTGACAACCATATGTCAGGAGTGCTCTGATGGTGTTTCCTGCTTGGCAGGGGGTTGGACTCGATGGCCCTTCTGGTCTCTTCCAACTCTATGATTCTATGATTCTATGATCACCTATTTAGAAAAATTTCTAGAGTGGTGACTATGTTAGTCTGTTACAGCAAAGTCTTCTGGCACCTGAAAGACTAACAAATTGATCATTTTATAAGCTTTAATGGACTCAAGTCCACCTAATCAGATGCATGGAATGTTATCTGAAGGATGGGCTGCCCTTCTCCCTCCTCGGGGAAAAGCCACACACACTCCACACGGCTCATGAAAGGAAGCGCTGAGCAGAGCCT
This sequence comes from Podarcis cretensis, assembly GCF_951804945.1. NCBI lineage: Eukaryota > Metazoa > Chordata > Lepidosauria > Squamata > Lacertidae > Podarcis > Podarcis cretensis. The sequence goes on from NC_137174.1 coordinate 2,910,235, forward strand.
GGGATGCATACAGGTTCTGCTCAGCACTCCCTTTATTTTATTTTATTTTCAAATAATATTTATTCAAGTTTTAAAAGGTTACAAAAAGGAACACAGAATAGAAAAACAAACATCCAAGAAAAGATAAAAGTAAAAGAAATAAAAAACCCAAAAACAGCTAAAAAGAAAAAAATACAATAAAAAAGACAAAAGAACAAATTAAACCTTAATATAACTCCCTTTCTTAACTTATCTCCTTGACCTCCTCACACCTCCCCTTTTTGTATTCTAATTCAAATAGATATTTCAGCAAATCCTTCATCTTTATTTTTATCTTTATAACTTATCTTAATATACTGTAATTTTCCATTCTCTCATTCGCCTATTAACCATCCACTTTTACTTTATTTAATCTTATTTCTCCTTAAAACTTATATATCTGAAATTATTCTCTTAAGACGTTTCCCCTAGGGTCACAAAGATTCCATTCCACGATTTTCCCATCTCTCATTAAAAGAAAAAAAAATTAATATCACAATATATACACTTTAAATTCCCAATTTTTCTTTCACCATCTCCCCTCCCCGGTCTCCGCCCCTGCCAATAGTTCTCCAAAAGTCCATCAACCCAGAGATCTTAAGTCCGAGGCTCTTAACTCTCTTTCATGTCCCCTCTGCCGATCTTTTTGATAGTCTTTGGTATTAAAGAACAAATCTCGGGGGAGCTCCAACCCAACGGTAATCAAATTCCTTCTTAGCGAGTCTGCCAGACTTCCATAGTTAAAGGTAGGGCCCATAGAATATTCCAAATCTTGTTTCACACTCCTGCCAAATCCAAAGGCCCCAGAAGCTCCAATCTCCACCTGACTCAGATTCAAATCCCAAAAGTTATTTGATCCCCACATAGGGTGATCTCTCCATCTTTCATTTTCCAAACCAAGCCAGGCTTTCATCTCCAAAAACTGGCTTCTCCTAGTTGCAAACGTATAAGGCCTGAAGTTGTAATCCACCATTTGCCTCTGTAGGGTTACGACTCCCCCATGCATCACTTTAACAACAGCAACTTTCTCCTTCTCTGATTCTTCAATTTGTTTAGTTAAAAGAGATTCCTGTGCCGGGTTCTTGTCTACTTCTTTACTGATGCCCACTTTTGTTCCCAAAATTTCAACATTGGTAGCCATGACATTTATCTGTTCTTGCAGCTTTCCCAGCAGATAAAATGTCCTATTCAGTTCAGACACGACTTCCTTCTCATCCACCATCCTTGAAATGTCCAAGGTCAAAGCTAGTTTCTCAGAGACTTTATCTTTAAAGTCAATTTCCCAGCTGCATCCTTGCAACACTATCCCAAAACTCCCTCTAGAGGGACACAGTTTCCATTTACACTCCTTCTAGCACAGTCCCAAAAGTCCCAAACATAAAATTGTAGCAATTGCCTTCCTTCTTTTTAAACACAGAAACACAGAAACTGACAATAACAACAAAGTCCTTCTTTTGTATCTTGACAGCTAGCTGTCAAATTTATCTCTTCACCCTCCACAGGCTCTCGCAGACCGCTCCCGGGTTTAGGGAAGTGGCGCTTCAATTCCCCAATTTTGACCTTCTCCTACCGGCTTCCCTGCTTCCAAAGAGTATTGATAGTAATTTCAATCAGTGGAGTTTTAATCCTTTAGGTAAAACTCTCCACAACCTTAGTTAACAAGTTCTTTGCTTCAGTTTATTTACAGAAAGGGGAAGTGGACTTCCTGTTTAGACCTTCCCCGATCGGTACCAATTTAAAAGTACTTTAAAAGTCCAATTTTCGTTCTACTCACGGGTTGTTGCTTGAAATCCAATTGTCCACAAGAAAAAGTCAGCGCTCTCCAGCAATGGCTACGCGGCTTCACTCCGTAAAAAATAGCGGTCGATTCAAAACACCGCACCGCTCACCCGTCACTTTGGATCCCCGAAAAAGGGGTTCCCTACGAGTAGGGGAGGCGCTTCTGGTGTCAGCCGAATCCCACGTTCCCAGGCTTCCTCCGCCTGGGATTTTTAAAGGGTCTCCGCCTTCGCCGCCATGGCACGACCCAAATTCCACGGAGCGGGTTCCTCTCAGTCAGAGGAACACCGCCATTGCGGATGGCGCTAACCCGGAAGTCCTGCTCAGCGCTCCCTTTAAATAATATTGTTTTTCTTGCATTCCCCCTCTAAAAACTAGGTGCGCCTTATGGTCAGGTGCGTCTTATGGAGCGAAAAATACAGGTCTTATGGAGCGAAAAATACAGTATTTATCACCAAGTGCCAACATGGCAATTTCACCTGTATATTTTTCTGTGTGTTTCACGTTTCTTCTTTATGACTGCTGTTGTAATAAATAATCCTTCATGAAAGTTCTTTATTAAATTATCTTTCCATTGATATATAATTTTATGGTATAACTCATTGCTTTTTTTCTCCATCCAGATCCAAATCCTTCTATTTATTCATTTACTGAATTTGCATACTGCCCTTCATGTGCAAGTCTCAGGGCAGTTCACAGCATAAAAATAGAAGATAAAAAACACAAAATACATAATGAAAACAAGAACAAACCAATAACCCTCCTCTATTCCAATACTTTTTCCATATGTAAACATCTACATACATAAGATAAAAGGCTAAACACAAACCACATGACCCGAAAGGGGTCACCCTTCTGCCTGCCAATAATTAAGCACCTGTTTACTGCAAAATGCAACCTGCACAAGTGTGTTTACATGCACCCCTATCAGTCCCACGGGAAGTCGGCTGGCTGAAGTCCTGTTGATCCACCCCTCAGATACTCTTTATAATGGGAAACAACCCTCCAGAGAGGACGCCCATCCCTCACACCCCAGTGTTGCCCACCATCTTGCTCTTAATTCCCTCACCTACACCTGGCCCCCTTTGAGTCCCCACCAGGCTTCCCTCCTCCTTATTCTGCACACCCTTACTCGGGAGTAAACCCCGCCGACCTCAGCAACGCTTCCTTCCCAAGAAAGCGCAGGAGGTTTCTAAGGCCCCCACATGCAAATTCCCACACCAGATCACCTCCCGTCTTGGGGTTGTTAGTTTTTTTGCACTCAAGTCGCCTCCCTTTGTCAGGGGAGGCCGCTGCTTCCACGCCCCCCTCTCCTTACCCTAACCCAGCCCTTCTCTCCTCCTCCCCTACCCCGGCACGGAAGCTACGGCACTCGGGCTGCAGGCTGTGGACGTGTGCGTGAGCCCTCCTCCTCCACCCACCTCCAGCACAGTGGGGCGACTGTGCGTGTGCCCACAGAGAGGGCTATGAGTGCCGTCTCTGGCACGCGTGCCATAGGTTCGCCACCACTGCTATAGGATACTGAAGGCAATCACAAGACTGTCCCCACTGCAACTGGGAGGGAAGGAGAACTTTGCAGAGAGGGGTGAAAAGGGGTTCAAAAAATAAAAAAAATAGAGCTTTTGTTACATATATGGTCTTCTATACGGAATAAAGAACTCCATTTTAAATTTTAGCATGACAAAGGGGGAGGATTAATTGGCATTGCAGAATGAATCCAACTGTTACACTTCAAAACAATCTAACATGCCAGCGTGCCCCTGTGGCACTACAGGCATGCTGCGGAGACAAAGCCTTTAAGAGCATGTAAATGAAACTCCTTTTTCCCATCTATAAAATAAAATAATACTAGACAGTTTCATTTTCTGCATATGCCTAATGATTGTAGATTTCCCTTAATAAATATCTTGTTCAAAATTCAAAACTTGGTTGTGGTACTTTATTCACTGTACAACATTCGCTTGCTACTGCACTCTGGCTGGAAAGGAACCTGGTAGAAATGCAAAGATTATTTCCCTGGAGTTCTGCAGGGGCAACAACAGGATCAATGTACTTTAACTTTTACCACTATTTTTGTCTGCTTTGCCTCAAGTACTTAAAGTGTTTTTCAACCTGTCACATAACAGAAAAGTTACATTTTATAGTGACTCAAAGAAGTAAACAGGAGCAACTATGGAGCAAAAATACAATCTAATGGAGGAAAAAAATATTATTGCAGGCTGTAGGGTGCAAAATAGCAATATTTCAAAGGGGAAATGTTGAAGTCACTCACTACTAACTTTATTTTTAGGCAGCTTGGCAAACCACTGCAATTTGCAGTCAGGGAACACAACACCCTAAAATCTCCCTTCCAGAAGACTGAAGCCAGAGTATTTTGCTTTCTTACCATATTGGCCCGAATATACGCTGCACCTGAATATTAGCCACACCTATAAAATTAAAGGGGGGGGGGAAAGAAAAAAAGACAATTCCCAAATATAAGCCGCTCCCTTCAAATTCCACAAGCACTAACACCCATTCCCTTTTACCGTATGTCTGCTTCAGCAGCGATATTGTAAAAGCCAATTTTTGTACGGTAATGTAAATGCATCAAGTATGCTAGGAATGCAAGCTATGTAAATTTTCACCCCAGGATTATTTTCAGTTAAAGAAAACTATTGATTTTCAATGAAATATTAGTCAAGTTTGTAGCTAGGACTACAAAAGAAGAAGGCCAGTAAATTTAAATAAGAATAATAAAAGAATTCCAGTCTATAAAAGTCTAAACATTAGCATACAGGACACTCTGGGCAAGACTTACAATTTCTCAATTTCTTCAGTTGTTTACAGGCTGGCTTATAAACATACTATTACATATTAAAATATAGTTAAACAGATATTACTAAAAGGCAGCCCATTGCAAATGGAAGTGTCCTTTGCCAGGCCCTGGAAATAGCAAAGGAGTATCCGCTTGAAAGGGACGGAGCCAGCTGGCAACCAAAGTTGCAAGAAGGGCCTGGGAACATTGCTCCTTTGGAACACACAGAAAGAAAACTTGAAGTAAGGTCACTTGGGGTTAGGCACAAAGCAACCTCTGACTTTTACTTTCTTAACTTTTAAAAACTGATTTTTCTTCAAATCTCAAAGATTTAAGGAAAACTGTTTAAATTAGCATAATGTTGCCTACCTTTATACAAAAGGGGACATGGAACCAACACTGTACATAGCACTCATGTAAGAGAATCAAAACAACTCTGTCTCAAGAAGCTTACAATTTAAATGTCAGTGCTAGGAGAAGTGATAAGAAGAAAAAGAAAGGCAAAGACCTATGTGAGCAAATGCTTCTACATACAGAAACCACAACATACATACATACATACATACATACACCTGCAGGAATTTACAACAATTATTGTAACTATAAGAAATCAAAATTATATGAGATAGATCTTAAACGCTGACAGGCTATTACTGCATTATGATAGCCTATTAGTACATTTTATCGAGTGCTTTGAAACAAAAGGGAGTGGGAAGAGATAAGAGATACAAGTATGAACAAAAACTTGAATGACATGTCTGCATCAAGTTCCATTGCAGAAATTAGTAAGTTTTGCCTTTAGACTTTTCCCACTTATGCCCTCTCTAAAGTTATGCTTACTTTTAGCAAAATTAAGTAATCCAGAGTCTCTTGAGCCAAAAGTCCACAGCACATCATTTAACTGCTATGTCGGTTCTATTCTTAACCAACAACTATCAGTTCTCAATCAAGTCTTAAAGTTCTGTTTATTCTTCTTTGCTCAACTGTATTTGTTCCCAACCATATTTTAGCCTGCATTTTTTTTTCTTTTAACACCCCTTTACCCCCCCCCAAAAAAAAACTAGGCAATTCCACATACTTAAAAATAGCTTAAAGGTAAAGGGACCCGACCATTAGGTCCAGTCGTGGATGACTCTGGGGTTGCGGCTCTCATCTCGCTTTATTGGCCGAGGGAGCCGGCGTACAGCTTCCGGGTCATGTGGCCAGCATGACTAAGCCGCTTCTGGCGAACCAGAGCAATGCACGGAAACGCCATTTACCTTCCCACTGGAGCGGTACCTATTGATCTACTTGCACTTTGACGTGCTTTTGAACTGCTAGGTTGGCAGGAGCAGGGACCGAGCAACGGGAGCTCACCCTGTCGCGGGGATTCGAACCACTGACCTACTGATCAGCAAGCGCAAGAGGCTCAGTGGTTCAACCCACAGCGCCACCCGCGTCCCTTACAAAATAGCTTACAACTTCACAAAAATCAAATCATTATGTGGATGGATCAACTCCAAAATTCTAACTGAAGTTAAATATCACCAAAACATAACCATCATGCTTTTAAAATTTGAAAGGTATGATGATTCTATTATTCTGTGATATAAATTAAGATTCATCTCAAATGGAAGACTGATGTTAAGAATCTATAATTATTACTAGGATTTCAGATACTTGGCTAATGAGTCAAAAGCATCATGAAATAGTGCAACAGTAAGATCCTTTTTACTCTTGACTTATAAAACAAGCATAGAAAGACAAATGTTCCAAACGCCAAAAAAAGTCACAGCTTTGCACTCCAGCTTTTTTTTTTGGGGGGGGGGGAGAGAGAGAGAAGCAGGATGGGAATAAATCCTCCAGTTCACATTATATAAAGAGACACCGATTTTAACTGGAGACTGAATGGATTTAAAGACACATGTGTGCTTGGCCAGTTTAGACATCAAGAAACTGTGGCTGAGTTGTGGCTCTGGGGACATCTCTGGGCAAAGGTCACAATCTTGTCTAACCAGTTGTCGAAGAATGTATTACAGCCCCCTCTAGCGGCAAATCCCTCCACTTAAACCAAGCTGTGAGCAGCAATCCTTGTTTTTAAAATCAATTATAAAGCAGGTGATATACATCCAATTTTTGAAGCAAATGGGTGCTGAAGCTTAATCCCTCCGGTATCTTACCTCCCTGCAAACTTGCCCTGGGACTGATTCATACATGATCCTGACACTTAAATGACTCCTTTTTCTCCCCAGCTGAGCTCCAATACCGGAATTGAATAAAAGTGGGAAAGGAAACGTCTGGCTCTCTGGCCCCCTTTCAACCTTTAAGTCAGACCCCTTTCTGTCACCACAACATCATACCCCTGGCCCCACCTCACCCCCTGCTTGTGTCCCGCGTTAACTCTCACTCCCAGCTCTCTCTCATGGGCCCACCCTCTACCTACACAAACTCCCGCTCAGGCTCTCACCTGAGAGGAACTGAAATTGACAATCCCTAGTTGCATTGCCCCGCAAACTCCCATAAGAGGCTGACATTCTGTTTCAGTCCTTTGGAACAAAAATATATATAAATGGAATCAGTGTGTGATAACAGAAGCCTATTTCAATTCCCCCAGACCTGAAGAAAATAAATAAAAAGCAAGACATTGTTTCTAAATTTAAACTCTTGGCACTAGATACCATGGCAGGCAATTCCTTACTTCGTTGCAGGACATCCATAGAAATAAGCAATTGTTCCTTGCACCTAGCAGTTCGAAAGCACGTCAAATTGCAAGTAGATAAATAGGTACCGCTCCGGCAGGAAGGTAAACAGTGTTTCCTTGCGCTGCTCTGGTTTGCCAGAAGCGGCTTCGTCATGCTGGCCACATGACCCAGAAGCTGTATGCCGGCTCCCTTGGCCAATAAAGCGAGGTGAGCGCCGCAACCCCAGAGTCAGTCAGGACTGGACCTAATGGTCAGGGGTCCCTTTACCTTTACCTTTAAGTAACCAGAGTTCATCTCTATCCTTACAGAATGTGTAGCCTGGCACTCAGGGAGCATTCCTTCTAATACTTCCCTTTCTAATATCCAAGGACACAAAGTGATGCAGCAACACACCATAGGGAATAAGATGTCATGGCAGACTCTTCCATACAAGCTGCTCCTAATAAAACCTACCTAAAATTGAGCCATTTCTAGAGGAAGTTTTCAATTCCCCAAAGCAAAACACAGGGCAAGAATTTTCAGGTTTGTCTTACCAAGGTAATACATATTTAATTTGCCAGCCATCCAACTGTTAGCAGCAGACAATAGCTGTGTGTGACTTGGTCTTTGAGTAGCAGAGGCATTCTGGCCCATGCAGATATAGCGCTAACAAGAATTATATATACCTCAAGACAGTTTAATACCGTAGATTCCCGGCCCTTATGTGTCACAACCTAACTTCGGGTTTTCCAAGGGTATTTCCAGAGGGGCAGCTGTGTTAGTCTGTTGACAAAGAGTTTTGTGGCACTTTAAAATCTAACAAATTTATTGTGGCAGAAGCTTTGTTGAACTAGAGTCCACTTGCATGCAATGAAATGGACTCCAGACAATGAAAGCTTATGCTAAAACAATTTTTTTGTTAATCTTTAAGGTGTCAGAAGGCTATTTCTTATTTCTGGATGATCCATTGGGACAGATCTTCTTGGCCATCCAGTTTGCTTTCACCTCACCACAAAGAATACAAAAACAAAACTTGCTTGGGATAGCTAGTCTAGGGTAATCTAGGTAGAACAAAATGTCTACTTGATGTGTATGGTCACTGCAACTTAGTTTTAGAACACCAGAAAAGAGGTTACCAAGGAGGCGCCTGCAGAAGCCTTCCCTGGCCCCCACAGGGTCTTCTCCCCTCACTCTGATGAAACTGGGCTTGAAAGGAGGATCCTACTGTAGCCAATACAAAGAACAGGTTGTGGTATATGCTTGGTGACCACAAGAGTTTCTTCAGATTGCTAATGTGCCCAGAAAGGTTGGCGACCATGGCAATAGATCATTTTACACACAATTTAAAGGCCTTACTGTTCTATATTTGCTGAAACGTAGAACATGCCCCCGTTTTATTGCCAGTGAAGTATGAAGAATAGTAACTTCAGCTTTCCACTTTGCTTCCAAGAGGAGAATAATTTTCTCTATATTCCTTTCTTAGAAAATTACCAAAGAAGGACATGTGCCCTGATCAAGGAGTCTGCGGCTTAAGATTCACAAATGCTAGGTCATAGTGGATCTCAGGCTTAAAGGATTTTTAACACAATATGCTACAATTTAGGACACCAATTTATATCAGGCTATGTGGCCATCTGAACAGTAAAAGGAATATTGATTGGCCACAAGTTCATCTTACATCAAAATTTGATTGAATTCAGCCACAAACCACTTAAAAGTTAAGGCTAGATTTCATCTGAATTGCACAAAAAGGTCTATGCCTATTATAGATCCTAAATATCAAAGAGCAATCATATAGAGCTGACCGCTGGCAGGCTTGCAACCTGGGAGGGATGTGCATACAAAACCAGGTAATAACTGGTAATAACTGGTTCTTCCACATAGGAAGTAAACACATGACCTCTAAATTCTGCATGATCACACTGGACCTTTTTAAAAGGCTGGAATTCTACAAGTCATGGCAGCCGCATGACCTACATATTCCCATGGAAGAACATGGCACACAGAGAAATCACACTTGTTTGTTTAAAGCAGGGATGAGCAACCTTTGACCCTCCATAGGTTGTTGGGGTCCAACTTCCATCAGCCCAGCCATGGTGGGCGCTTTAGGCCATTAACATCTAGAGGGCCACAGGTTAAGCTACCCCTGGGTCTACAACAAATGATGGGAAGGCTGCTGTGGAAGACCACCAGACGATGTCACTTCCTGTGAGAGCTGTTGCCCAGAGGAAGACCCTCCAGGACCTTCAGAGCGCTGAACACTAAGAATGCCCACCAGCTTTGGGCTGGAAGGCAGACACTGTAAAGTGAAGAGGGGAAGAAAAGGCTGAAGCTGTAGCAGGAAAGGTGGTAGCCCTGATCACAAATATAAAAAAAATAGCTGGCTGTCTACACATGAAATAAACAGCTCCTTTAGTCAAATTGTGAGCTACATTTCCATTCTATTATGCCTTAGGAACTGCTGGAGAGGGAGCCCCATCAGAGCCTTTCACCCTTGGCAAAGGCAAGAAGTTATTTAGGGACCTGGGAAGACTATGTGTCCTCTGGAATTTGAATCAGGAGTCTGTCTTCTCAGCCTTGGAAGCAGTCTTTCACAGGCTAGATGGTTTCCTCTATTTGAAGGTGAAAAGCTTCTTTTCAGTCCATCCCTGATTTCTAATTTACAGTTGATTTTACTCTTCAGGTTTAAATGATTCCCCCCTCCCCACTCTACAATGATTTAAACAAGGTAATACAAAACTTTTTTTCTGTGAATGAAACTGTAGGCAAAGAATAAAATAGTATTTTCAAGTTGTTAGAGAGATTCCGTAATTTAATGGTAAACTTTAATTTTGGATTTTTAATGCACTTGCACACTTGTATGCCATGCTTTTCTGAGCTGTGCAACAACGCTAAAGGGCACCAGCCTTCCTACAAAGTTGGATAACTTGTGAGAGGGCCAATTTAAGGCAGAATATATTGCCAGCCCAAGCCCACAGTTTGGAGATGACAGCAACCTCTGAGAATACAAAAACTGGAGAGGGTTTAGGACACCTGGTGTTAAACGCAAGTTTTAAAACATGCAAATAGTGGTAAGGGGTATGCTGATAATTATCAGGGTTGCAGCAGGCATGTGGGAGGTTAACTCTTTTCTCCTCAGCTGAGCTACTAAGACAAATTTGTCCTCTGAAGGTTGTTTCTGCATTCTCTTATTGGCGCTAACAGCTGATACTTTTTGGATTTTAAACCTACAAGTTAAATGTAAATCTGCATTTAAGGTGCTACTGGAAGGAATTTTTTTATTTTGTTTTGACTATGGCAGACCAACACGGCTACCTATCTGTAACTGCATTTAAGGTCACATATTATATGGCCCTTTGTTTTTAAAGGCCTCTGATTATAGGGACCAAAGGGAGTTTTATTCATTCTGTGGTCTAAAAACCAATGCAGAAATTTCCTTACCTCTGTTCATTTTTAGTGCCCCAGGGCCTGCAAGTATAATTACTTTGAGGAACTGAGGGACTAAATTGTAGTTAATAAATTAAACATTATTGATTGCTTGAAGTTCCTTTAGGCTTCACCAGTCCCTGATGCATTAGAACAACAGTTAATCTTTCTGTTAAAGAACAAGTGTTCTCATTTCAGATACCTCATAGCAAACACAATCCTGGGATTAGCCCTTCATTTAAGCATATAATCAGGCAACAGTATCCCTTCAAAGAGCAATTGCATAAAATCAGCAGAAAATGAATGGTCTGAGTCTTAACCTGAACTTCAACCACACTTGGTAACCGAGAAAAAGAGTGAACAGGGCTGACCGGCCACCCACCATGAGTTATTCATAGTGTCCAGCTGCTGTATTACATGACCATATGACCTGCCAGTTCACAGGATGTAGCAGATGTTGCACACTTAGATTTATAGAGATGTCTGGACGGACTGGCTGCTTCATTTAATTTCAAAGAATGTCAGTCTTCTGTGAAAATGAGGGATCCTAGCTTTGCTTATCAAACTTCAAGATTGCATCCCTGGAGTTGGGAACTATACATTTTAAAAGACAGGCTGTTTCGTTGACACAAATCGGCCCAGAACTCCACTTCCACGACAGGACAGCAAGCAGTAGGAAGATAGGAAGGAAGGCGGAGGAGGAGTTCGTAGTCAGACTAATCGTCATCGAGCAGTTTATGGTTTACTCTGGTGTAAGGAGCCAACTCCTAGGGGCTGTGGGGTATTTGCCCCCCCCCATTGAGGGTGCTGCCCCCCAGCTGATGGGCATGGCCATTCAAACAGTGTATGCGGGACGGGGCTTACCTGGCGCCCACCCTCAAAAATTATTCAAGTTGGCACACTCTCAGGCAGGGATGTCTCACATCATCTGCTACCTGAACGCTCTTTTCTCCTTGTTTATTTTGCTTCTCAGCTGGAGGTGCCAGGGATTGAACCTGGACTTTCTGCATGGACAGCATGTGTTCTCTCACTGAGCTAGCGTATCTTTATTGCTTCTTTTATTTCTTATACTGCATTTTATTGTATTGCACTCTGAACAGAAGAAAGCACAATTGAGAATATTAGAACAGGGTTCCCAATCTTTTTGAGCCCAGGACCACACTTGGAAATCGAAGAAATTGTTGTGAGCACCATATCATACTAATTTTTCAGAAGGAAAACTGGTGATTTATCACCTTCTCTGTCCAAATAAAAACAGGCACTCCTGACCAAATAAGCAAACCTGCAAAGCTTGTTTAAGTCAAATTTAAAAATTGGGAGGGGCAGGGGACCACCTGGGGGTGCCAGGATATCTATGAGTGCCACACTGCAGACCCCAGCAAGCTGGACCAAAAAACTACCAGCCTGTGTGATATGTATCTTATTACTATGGGATCCTTTTGCTAAGTTTATGAATTTCATTTTTATTGTTAGCCAGGATGAGCAATATTCGGGAAAAAGTGGGATATAAATATTCTGAATAATTAAAAAAAAATAGCAGTGTTTACTTAACAGGAAAAAAGTTTGTGGTCCTCCCTACTAGCTGTTTTAAAACTAATAATGTATTTTTAAAAATCTATTTTGAATTAGTTTTATAATGTAACCAGTACTCTTTTTATGATGCATCTTATTATATAAGATAAGGCAATTAGAAATTAAATCAGCTAAAATATTCATTTTGCAATGAAAAACTGAATCGTATAGTGAATTTCACACTCAAGGCCAACAGGTAAAATCTACAACACCCAGGTTTGTGTAGAATGATGCCCCCACCTGAGAATACACTCCCCAAGCCCAGTAAGACAGACAGGGCTGCTTACCAATCTCTGGAAAGGATGTGAAAGGGCTCTGGGAGCATCGCATGGTCTTCCCAAAGGCCAGTAAGCAAGAGTTCAGAAAGCTCTTTCCACTTATTTATTTTAGCATAAGTGAAATCAGCTTAAAGCTGCAAATTACCTATATCGACATCAAAGGACACATCAGGCCATTTCTGTGGGAACCACGTGCACCTGTCATGAATCGTTTGTGCAACAGCCTGCTTTTGCTTTCAGGTCTTCTGGCTGTTGTTGGTTCATTTGCTTACAAGACAACCAAGTTTTTAGGACCCTATGAGCCCTAAAGATCACTTTCAACTCTCATATTTAAAAAATTGTCAATTTAATAATTGTTTCAAGAGCAAATTCATCCAATAACATCCGAGGAACAAAAAGATTAAATATCTCACTTCAAAGCATGATACGAGAGTTGCACAGCATAAAGTATGACAGAACAAATATTGCCCACAGTAGAAGTGACCGTTTATTTTACAGCAGATATTTATAGTGTTAACAGTTAAAAGGCCACGAAGATTGCTTTTTGCTTGTTTGGTTGATTGGTCAACAGATTGCAAGGCATGAAACTCACACACACTATCAATAAGTCAAATAAAAACTTGTGCATGTGTTTACATAAAATTTTGATGAGTGTAATGTATTTGTCATATGCCTGTAATTATTTTGAGAAAGTAATACAGTGCTATAAATATTATTCTGACAATGTAATTACAGCTTCTGCTTCAACCACAGTAGCAAAATACTGGCCTCAATTCCCTGTCCTGGAAGTGCAGAAAGACAAAGCAAAGATGTAAATAAGTAGCTTTTAAGCTATTTTTCTTATGTAATTAAAGAAAAGTCAGCACAGATTAGCATCATAGTCATTACTGTTTTATTTATTTGTCACTTCAAACCAAAATATCTAAGTGATTCCCTTAAAACAACAACTATACAAAATACAGTAAAATATAATTACAGCTACAAAACACAAGCACAACTATGTAACTGAAAAAACATTGTGTGGAGATAAAATACAGTCTAGTCTTAGTCTGGGAAGATCTGTTCAATAAGCGTCCAAGAATATACCAATTTGGTGTTTGTCTAAAATATTAAGGGACAGAAAGGGGACTATACAACTAAATGTTCAGTGGTGAGTAACAAACAACAGGCCCACTGATGCACATGGTACTTAAAAAAAAAAAAACACAGCAGACCAGAGCAGACAGTCAGGTATATTATATTATATTATATTATATTATATTATATTATATTATAATCAAGTATATCTCAGATAATCAGGTTCTAGGCTGTTCAGGGCTCCGTATGCCAATACCATAACCGTAAACTTAGCTGAGTAGCTTATTGGCAACCAGAGCAAAAGTTTAACAATGGTGTAGCTTGTTGGTGTTAAGTCATTGCACAGAGCAACCTAACATCCACCAAGTGCAGCTTCCAGATTAATCTCTAGGGCAGCGCTGCATTGGGCACATTAGTCTAGCCTTGAGGTTCCCAGGGCAGAAAGCTCCATGGCCAGATTATCTCAGTCCAGGCAAGGCAGCTGGCACACAAGGCAAAGCTGGTTAAAGAAATTCCTAGCCACTGAGGATGCTAGGCTTTCCAATGACAATGATGGATCAACCCCATGCAGAGATGGTACTTGACCCAAGTTTCCAGACGCTTACCAACAGGGTTTGAGTCTTTCGGGGATCCAGCTTCAGTTTATTAGCCCTCACCAAGCCCATTACTGCATCCAGGCACTGGTTCAGAACTTTTACACATATACAGCACATAACCAATCACACACACAAGCAGACCTAACAAGCTATAATTAGCTATGAGAGGCAAGGGTTGAGACGGTACGTCATCTACTGGATGTCTATTTCAGGATGCAATGGCAGAGACAAAATAGCCCTTTTTGCCCCTCATTGTAACATAGTATGCATTATTGTGTACTCTAAGGTGTGTTGGGTCACCTTTGCAATGGGGTTTGTGCCAAGAGCGCTGTAGCCATTGTTCATCTTGCTTCATAACTCATAGCTCCCTAGAGCACCAAGGTGTGTTTCAAGCTCCACAACAGAGGAGAGGGCACTCAGGAGAGAAAGTGTGGATAGCCCTACACATTTCACTGTTGTAGGGGAAGACAAGGGCCTCAGTACCATTGCCAGTTCTCTCCATTAGATTCCATAAGTCTCTGGGATGGACCATCTGAATAGGTCCTGAACCCCTGCATGGGGAGATAATCACCATGAGACCAAACCTCACCAGGAAGTGGTCTATCTTGTTTGAATCCCATCTATTGTCGGACCACACAACCCAGGCTAAATCTGTCCTGCCCTGTGGGTTGGGCCACTGATGAGCTGTGATAGCTCCAAAGCTGTCATGGAAGAGGCCTTGGCATAGACACTGAAGTCACACAGAACCAAAGTCCTGGGTTCCGCCAATACCACTTCCACCAGCATGGCCAGCAATGCTGTCTTAGAGGGATATGTAGAGTTGGAAGGGTCATCTAGTCCAACCCCCTGCAATATAGCAATCAGAGCTAAATGATCCCTGACAGGTGGTCATCCAACCTCAGTTAAAAAACCTCCAATGAAGGAGAGTCCACCACCTTCCGAGGGAGGCCTTTCTATTGAAGGGTGGTCAGTACACCTTAGGATCCCAAATGCAGAGGTTTCTGGGTGAGTGGAATAGAATATTCACTCTGTTGTGAATATTACAGTCTAACTATATTGTGAAACTTGCAAAAGGAAATCCCAATTTCAAAATAAAAATTAAGAGAATTAAAAGAGTAATAAAAAGGTAAAGGTAAAGGTACCCCTGCCCGTACGGGCCAGTCGTGACCAACTCTAGGGTTGCGCGCTCATCTCGCTCAAGAGGCTGGGAGCCGGTGCCGTCCGAAGACACTTCCGGGTCACGTGGCCAGCGTGACGAAGCTGCTCTGGCGAGCCAGCACCAGCACCGCACACGGAAACGGCGTTTACCTTCCCGCTAGAAAGCCGTACCTATTTATCTACTTGCACTTAGGGGTGCTTTCGAACTGCTAGGTGGGCAGGAGCTGGGACCGAACGGCGGGAGCTCACCCCACCGTGGGGATTCGAACTGCCGACCTTACGATCAGCAAGTCCTAGGCACTGAGGTTTTACCCACAGCGCCACCCGCGTTAATTGCAAAAAAATGAAATTTATCTTGGGGTATTTAACTGGTGCAAATGGGGGATTTTCTCACAATATAATTATTAGTACAGTGGTACCTCGGGTTACATACGCTTCAGATTACATACACTTCAGGTTACAGACGCCGCTAACCCAGAAATAGTACCTCGGGTTAAGAACTTTGCTTCAGGGTGAGAACAGAAATCGTGCAGCGGCGGCGCGGTGGCAGCAGGAGACCCCATTAGCTAAAGTGGTGCTTCAGGTTAAGAACAGTTTCAGGTTAAGAACAGACCTCCAGAACGAATTAAGTGCCGTATTTTTCGCTCTATAACACGCACCCAACCATAACACGCATGTAATTTTTAGAGGAGGAAAATCCGTAGGCATGCCACCCGTAGGCATTCCCTCCATAACACGCACAGACATTTCCCCTTACTTTCTAGGAGGAAAAAAATGAGTGTTATGGTGCAAACAATACGGTACTTAACCCGAGGTACCACTGTATTAGAAAAGGGATTTTCCTCAGGTATGCAGCAGGGGAGAAAAGGATTATATTCCCCTTTCATACTCACTACAAACTGATTAATTACCAGCTTCCTCCTCAGCTGATGCAATTTTCTTTTTTAAAATAACCTGCCTAATGGATGTAATGATACAGTTTACATCACATACAGTTTGGTTTTAAATTGTACAGAATGATAATACAATTCACAAAGTCAACAATACTAACTCAATCCATTAACTGAATAAATATTCTAGAACAATATTTAAAAATGTGATTTAAACTTCTTTATATATAATTGCATATTGCTCGTATGCAAATTGGTCATAATATAGAAGCTGTTAATTGAACAGCTTCTAAATTATGATTGCTAGATCTAAGTAAACATGAAAGCAGGAACAGTAAACAAAATGGGTTAAAACTTTTAGAGCAGGGACTTGGCTGTTCCCTTATATAAAAATGCCTTGCTCTCATGGCAAATTGCAAATTGCAGTTTGACCTAACCAGATATTAGACAGCAGTTATTTAAGTCACAGTGCTTTGCACGGTATTTCCTTTTCTGCTGCTTTATTCATTAATACATCGTTAAAAATAAACTCCTCCCCGCAAGTCAGCCGCAGTGGTAAAAGCATCTGCCAGGCACATAAGGCATACCACTTCAGTGTGTGTATTACCGATTCCAAACTGTTGGGACACTCTGGACTTTCCTACCCACATTATGAACACCACAATAAAAACTTAAAATAGATGTTACTGGATGAGAGAGAAACACATAGCCATCAGGATAATTAACTTAAAAGATTTTACTGTATTCTTTCCCAACAGAGACTCCATTTCCCCAGGGTCTTGTGAAAGAATAATGTTAAACAACAATTGATGAACTCCTTTTACCAGTCCACAATAGAAAGTGTGGTATGCTGGCTTGACAGACACAGACAGAAAGTCTGTACAGAGGGTGGTGGATACAGCTCATGATATCATGGGCTGTCCCTTGAGTCCGCTAGGTCCGCAAGGAATCGTTGCCTTAGGAGAGCGAGAAAAATTCTCAGGGATGACTCACACCCCGGCCATCACCTCTTTAATCTTCTACCCTCGGGCAGGAGATAGAGAAGTATAATCAACCATACCAACAGGCTAGAAAATAGCTTCTATCCATGGGCTGTTAGGCTGTTGAACGGAAAATAACATAGCGCAATTGACTTGCAAAGTGGTGTGTTGTTCGGTAAGCACAGAGAGTGTAATGAGCTTGAGTGTTTGGGGGGGAGGCTCGTTTAATTTCATTGTACACAAGTTGTACAATGACAATAAAGGTATTGTTATTATTCCTGGTTAGTAGAAATGCAGGTCCCAAATTATGCCACTTAAATATAGGTAGAGTACATTCAGACATGCTTGAATTACAGGTGAAACTCGAAAAATTAGAATATCGTGGAAAAGTTCATTTATTTCAGTAATTCAACTTAAAAGGTGAAACTAATATATGAGATAGACTCATGACATGCAAAGTGAGATATGTCAAGCCTTTATTTGTTCTAATTGTGATGATTATGGTGTACAGGTGATGAAAACCCCAAATTAACTATCTCAGAAAATTAGAATATTGTGAAAAGGTGCAGTAGCTATTCAATTCATAACACCTGCAATGGGTTCCTGAGCCTTTAAATGGTCTCTCAGTCTGGTTCAGTAGGAAGCACAATCATGGGGAAGGCTGCTGACCTGACAATTGTGCAGAAAGCCATCATTGAGACCCTCCAGAAGGAGGGAAGGTAATTGCAGAAGAAGTTGGATGTTCCCAAAGTGCTGTACCGAAGCACATTAATGGAAAGTTATGCGGAAGGGGAAAGTGTGGAAGAAAAAGGTGCACAAGCGGCAGGGATGACCGCAGCCTAGAGAGGATTGTCAGGAAAAGACCAAACGGGTTGGGGACTTTCACAAGGAGTGGAATGAGGCTGAAGCCACCACACACAGACGGATCCTGGAGATGGGCTTCAAATGTCTCATTCCTCTTGTCAAGCCACTCCTGAACAAGAAACAACGTCAGAAGCGTCTTACATGGGCTAAAGAAAAAAAGAACTGGTCAGTGGTCCAAAGTCCTCTTTTCTGATGAGAGCAACTTTTGCATCTCATTTGGAAACCAAGGACCCAGAGTCTGGAGGAAGAATGGGGAGGCACACAATGCCAGATGCTTGAAGTCCAGTGTGAAGTTTAAACAGTCTGTGTTGATTTGGGGAGCCATGTCATCAGCTGGCGTTGGTCCACTGTGCTTCATTAAGTCCTGGGTCAACACAGCCATCTACCAGGAGATTTTGGAGCACTTCATGCTTCCTTCCGCAGACAAGCTTTATGGGGATGCTGACTTTATTTTCCAGTAGGACTTGACACCTGCCCACACTGCCAAAAGTACCAAAACCTGGTTCAATGCCCATGGGATTACTGTGCTTGACTGGCCAGCAAACTCGCCTGACCTGAACCCCATAGAGAATCTATGGGGCACTGCCAAGAGAAAGATGAGAGACAGGAGACCGAGCAATGCAGAAGAGCTGAAGGCTGCTATTGACGCATCCTGGTCTTCCATAACACCTCAGCAATGCCACAGGCTGATAGCATCCATGACACGCCGCATTGAGGCAGTAATTGATGCAAAAGGGGCCCAAACCATTTACTGAGTACATATGCATGCTTCTCAGAGGTCCAATACTGGTCTATTTGCAATCCTTGTTTTGCTGATTTCATTTAATATTCTAATTTTCTGAGATAGTTAATTTAGGGTTTTCATCAGCTGTACGCCATAATCGAGTTTCGAGTTTCACCTGTATTCTCCCTAACATCATCTCTCTGCTTTAAGAGGCCCAGAATTGCTGTGACAGAATGCTCCACAACAAAGCTACATCCAGGCACTTTGGGGAAAAGGAGTGTGTGTGATTGCAGCACTGAAACAGGCTTTCACAAGCTTAAAAAGGAACCACTACACCGCTGCCATCACAAATGGTAAGATACGCACAAACACTTTTTGAATGATTTCTGCCATCACCAAAATTACCCCCATTTTGGGACTCGTTAATCCCCTTTCCCCCAAACACATTTGAGTAAAAAGTTCTCCTGAGTGTGCTTGCAGCTAAGCACTAGTTTTGGGACAGAAAGTGCCTTTGTTACTTTTGTGAAGAAACAACCTACATCAGGAAATGGGCAGAGGAAAAGTGACCCCTCAGGTTGTCTTGGACCTCTCAGCTTTCAGCAGCATCCATCACAGGATCAGCCTGGACTGAAAGCCCTGGAAAGGAATCCCAGTGCTTGCAGGGGACAACTCTGAAATGGAGTGTCTTGGGGATCTATTCTGCCTCTCATGCTATTTAACAATGAAATGAAGCCACTCGCTGAGCTTATTTGAAATTTTTAGGTGAGGCATCATAAGGAGGCCAATGGCATCCAGTTTTGTTTCCTCCTTTTTTCTCTAATTCAAGTGTGATGTGAATGTTCCTTGAGTCAGAAATGAGCTGGATGAGGGCCTCCAGAACTATAAATTTATTATATTGGGGCTCAGAATGAAGCAGTCCCTTTACCACTTGAAACTGCATTGTGCAGATGCAGAAATAACATTCTCTCCACCATCACCACCAACACAGGCTCTAGAGTAGGCTCTAGGGAACTAAAATTCAATCCAGACCAATGGAGGTCTTCTCCTGATGGTTGGTGATTTAATAGAGTTTGAAGTGATGTTGGCCCATAACAAACGAGATCATGTTCCCCTTAAAGCAAGATTCATAGCTTGTGGGTGCAAATATAAGGACACCTTTTTGCTCATTTCAATTAGTATGCCATGTTTCATTCTGTGGTGACTTTGTCATAACCGTAAACACCTTGGAAACCTCTCCATATGTTGTGTCAGACTGCCTCTGAAAAACAGCCTCAAAAACCTCAACTGGATCAACATATGATGGTCATGTCATTTATTTTAATCTATTTTTATTTTATTTTATTTTTTAAAAAAGCAGGGTTGTATTTTTTTCTCGATTTTATTGTCTTAGCTTTTTGTACACTGCTTTGAGGGTGTTTTTCCAATCAAGTGGGTTATAAATTTTATGAAATAAATAAATTTTCTTGCCTTATGTTATGTATTACTCCAGCGCTTGAAGAGCTTCGCTGTATTTCCAGGTAGAATTCAAAGTGCTGGTGATGGCCTATAAAGCCCTAAAGCACTTAAGTAAAACAGGGTGCTTTCTTCTGTATGAACCTGATAACAGAAGGTGGCTACTAAGATACAAAGCCTTTTCTGTGTCAACATCCAGGTTGTATCCTCTCCAGAGAATTGGCTTGGCACCTAATCTTGTCTTTTCACATCAAGTTAAACCTTGTTTTGATTACATGAACTCTTGGTGAGAAATAGTTTGGAATAATTCTATCTTCACCTATCATTTAATTCCATTGCTGTTTTATCTGTTTACTCAGGTTTCATATTTCATTAATGAATGCTGATGTGCACCTCCTTGAACAGGATAAAATGATCACTTAATATAATAAATATGGCAACCATAACAAAATCAGCTTCTCCAACTTTGAGGGACCTTGACAGTTAATGTCTTCCCTTAACCCCATCCTTTTGACTGGGATTGAACTTGGGGTTGTCTGCATGCACATCTGGCACTAATAAGTGCCACAACATGCTAATTTGGAGGTCAGCTGGCACTCCCATAGCATGATCTCATTGTACAGAGTTGCTGAGGGCAGCAACTAGCAGTCCCACAGCATTTGGAGGGAGTGCAACAGCACCCCAAGGCCTTACACTGCCACAGCGGCAATTAGCTAGCAAGATGTTCTGGCTTTGTAACAGAATAAAGAAATAACTCTCTCTCTCATAAAGAGCATACTGCTCCAGAGTGAAGGAAGTAAAAGTATCATCTAGTCTGCCTTGGCCAGACTACACCTGCAATAATGTTTCCAGTTCTGGGTACCACAATTTAAAGACATTGGCAAGCTGGAATGTGTGCAGAGGAGGGCAACCAAGATAATCAAAGGTCTGGTAACCATGCCTTGAGGGAGTTGGTATGGTTAGCCTGGAAAAGAGGCTACTGAGAGGAGATACGATAGCCATCTTCAGATATCTTAAGGGCTGTCACATGAAAAATGGAGCCAGCTTGTTTTCTCCTGCTCCAAAGGGTAGGACGCAAACCAATGGCTTCAAGTTACAGTGGTACCTCGGGTTACATACGCTTCAGGTTACAGACGCTTCAGGTTACAGACTCTGCTAACCCAGAAATAGCACCTCGGGTTAAGAACTTTGCTTCAGGATGAGAACAGAAATTGTGCTTTGGCGGTGCAGCAGCAGCGGGAGGCCCCATTAGCTAAAGAGGTACTTCAGGTTAAGAACAGTTTCAGGTTAAGAACGGACCTCCAGAATGAATTAAGTTCTTAACCCGAGGTACCACTGTACAAGAAAGTCACAGAGCATCAGGGGGGAAATCAGGACAGTTCCACAGTTCTAAGAGTTCTACAACATGGAGATGGAGGCTGGACATGTAAAGTCTTTTTGTTCAACTGGAATAGTGTTGTCTTTTCTTAGGTATGTGTGAGCACACAGGCAAGTAAACATGTTTGTAAGTTAGTAGCTATGTGGGCTTATGTACATAGCCCCCGCAATATCTTACCTGTCAATAATGACTCCAGATTAGTTTCTAATTTGTGAAGTAATTGGATCAAGTGTACAGATGCCTCAATTAGCCCCAGGTTTCTGTTATAAAAGAACAGTTTTAAATTTAAAATTCTCTGAAATTAAAAAAAGCAGAGAAGCCAGTGTTTTATACAAAGCTATATCATAATATAAAGTCCTAAATTTGTAATACATATTGTAATGTAATAAATAAATTCTGTGGTGGTGAACTCCCCTAGGAGTAATTGACTGAGTAAGGTAAGAGTGACAGAAAGGGACTGAGTAGGAAGAAAAGCCAAGGGGAGGAAGATGGTTTTAAAAATACTTGGAAAGAACAGACTGTAGCTTAAAAAACAACAGGCCCAGAGAAGTCTAGGAAAGGGAGGTCATACTGGGCAATTATGAAAAGGAATGAAAATAAAAAATACCTAAGGTGGCAAGGCACACCAGGAGAGAAAACAGACAGGAGGGGGGTTTCATGGTGAGGAGCTGGCAAGAGATAAAGATTCACATAAAGATTCAAAATAACAACTCATTCTGACCCCTCACATGATTAAAGTGCACTTCTGCACTGAGGATCCTTGTCCAGCCATGAATGCTCCCTGCACAACTGACAATTCTAGAAAATCCGGGTTTTCAACTGTGCAGGGAACCTTCATGGATACACAACGCTCCCTGCTGCAGTGCACTTTAAATCCCATGAAGAACACCCCAGAATTCACCTGACCTCAGGGGCAAATAAAATGCACATCTTTGCAGCCAACAAATATTAAGTAATCCAGATGCAAGACTAACAAAAAAAATTCAGATCTTAAATAATCACAAGACTTGGTGAAGATAATGTCTATGAAATCTCACTTCACGAGTATTTTAAAAAGAGCAAATCAAAGAAAAAAAGTTGTCAGAATAAATCTTGTGTTCATGCACCCTTGATTCTCTTGCAGATTAATTTACTTTCAGAGAATATGTAGATATATAATGATTACACACTGGTCAGTTAGTCTGAGCCACACAATTTAACAAATGTGGACTATTCACTCACAAGGTTTCCACTCAAACGCCAAGAGGATACAGCAAAGTGAAGTGAACTAGTGAGGAGTGAAATGTATTTCAAAGAGAGCCTGCTTCAAAAGTTAAATCAGCTATGAACTCAGTTGGGTGAAACAAGTTACTGTAATTTAACATTTAAAAAACTATGCAAGTATGGGGGCAATAATCATACCTCATAACGTTCTGATTCTTGGTACACTGAACACAAGCATTCCGAAGGCATCTGAAACATTCTGATACCAACAGGAACAATGAATCTGTGTGTTCCAGTGTATTATTTTGCTTGTAGGTTACATCAATTTCATAAGATGCCTTCCTCAAAATTTGTAGGAGATCTTGGAATAGGCTTTCTGTTGCTTTTTCCCTGAAAAGAAAAATAAATATAAAGTAGACAGCATCAACAGTACATTAAAAAAATATACATAAAAGGATATCATTTGTACCATGCAATATTTTTTTAAAAAGCTAATCCAAGCTGTTTTGCATATTTTGTACTTGATAGGGATAGAAAAAATATAGCAAATAAAGGGTTGCCCTGGCTTTGAAATATTTACTAGGTACCCATGAACTCAGATATTTTCTCCAGCCTCTACAAGCTTCATAAAATTGTGAAGAGAATTCATAAAAATTGGAGTTTTTCTAAATTCTGAACTTAAGTTCCCAGGGCAAGTCAAAAGGTGAATTATTCTGTTTGTTTATTACACCCACTTTTCAAGTTAAGTAGAGCTTCTAGGCAGTATCCCATCAGGCTTTGACTATACCCAGACCTGCTTAGCTTCACCAAGGTGGCTGCATCGCTTGCCTTCAGAATATGATGAAACCATCTTGCTGAAACACAGCAGCTCTGGGGACGATGGATGCCTGAAATGGAATATAAGGAGCTGACTTCAGCCCTGCTCCTCTCCCTCGCCCCTTCCTATAAATTCTAATTGTTATTAATACAAAATACATGTTAGTTATGGTCATTACATGTTACTACACATCATTTCATATCCGTAATAATTGTAATAATTTTGTAATAATTGTAATAATTGTAATAATTTTGATACAGTTTGACACAATTTTGCTAATACACTCAGAAACATTTAACTCTGCGTTTCTTGCTGCTTTATTTTTTATTTTATGTAAATGTTGCATGTCATACACTTTAATGTTAAACGCTTTAAATATGAGAATGAATAGAAACTATGTTTGGAATCAAAGAACTGGTTCTTAGGATGCTTCTTCTTAAACTGTCTGAACTAGGGTGAGGAATGTACACGAAAACTGCAAGATGCTGAAAAGCAGCATCTTCTACATACGATTTGTAGCTTTATTATTATTATTACATAATAATAATATAATAATGCTATATTATATTATTTTTCACTGGAAAGAAATTCAGATATATTTTTAAATACATGGTTTTGTATGTTTTCTGATATTTTATGCATTGTGATTTTTATTAATTACAGTTTAGTAATTGTTTATTGTAATTCCCAAGTGGAAACTGTTTATTATTTGCTGATATTTAATTTTAATATTTGCCATTATATTCTAATCGACTATTGAATATTCCTTTATTTGATATAAGTTACTTATTTTAAAGTTATTGTGACTTTTCTGTATTGGATCTGATTGTTATTATTAATGTTTGACGTTTTATTGTGTTTTCATACGTGTTGGAACCGGCCCAGAGTGGCTGAATGCAGCCGGATGGGTGGGGTATAACTAGTCATATTAGTGCTACTGTTGTTGTTATTAGTAGTAGTATTTATACCCCACCAAGCAACTTCTGCCTACAAAAAGCCACAGCATCCAGCCAAGCGAAGAGAAGCAGCGTGAACTGTAGACGCCTTGTATTTCTAGACATACAGAGATATAAACACAACTGCAGGGAGAAATGGGGGACTAAGAATTTCTGGAGGCTTCCTTGCAAAATCGTCAGGAAGAATTAGAGGAGGAGGAAGCAGCGACGACTCCCCCCCCCCCCCGCTTCGCCCCGTCCCTCCTCCGAGACGCCGGCGAAACCACACCCGCCCCAGCAGGAAGACACGCGGCAGCGCGTCCACACGTGACGGAGCCCGGCCCAACGCCCCCCGCCGCCCTCACCTGCCCGCCGGGTCGCGAAAGAGGGCCGCCATCTGCCCCACGGTTGCCAGGCGACCGGGCGCCCCCGCCGCGGCCTGCTCCTCCTCCTGCTCCTCCTGCTCCGGCTCGGCGCTCCCCGTCAGCCGCGCGGCCAGGGCGGCCAGCAGCGCTGCTGCTGCTGCTGCTTCTTCTTCTTCTTCCCCCCCGGGCGGCGCCCCCGAAGACGCCATGGCCGCCCGGCTCGAGGCCTCGCTCCGCCCCGCAGGCCTGGGCCTCAGCCGCTCGCCCTCCGCGGCCTCGCCAGGCAGCAGCAGCAGCAGCAGCAATCCCCGCCCTTTCCTGCCTGCTTCTCGCGGGGATGGGCGGAGGGGGGGCCTCGTGGCCTCGCTCGAAGCAGCGCAGCTTCTTATTCCCCCCCCCCCACACCCACACCCACACCCACTCGCGCCCAAGGTTTATTTTGTGTGAGTCTTCTCCCCCCCCCGGAGAAGGGGGCGCAGCTCCTGCTCCCGACCCTCCGCAGGAGACTCTCAAGAAGGGGCCGGAGGGAGCCGAGCTCCCCTCTTCCCTGGCAATGGAAGAAGACGAGTTCCCTTCAAAGTTAGCCCTTCTCCCGGAGCTGCTCCTGAGCAGTAAAGAAAAACAGGAATTCGAGAGTTTGAACGCCAAGAAGGTTTTTAAAATGTATTCTGTGTTTTTACTTCTAACCAGTTTATATTTCCTTCTGTTTATTTTAATTTGCACATGTATTTCCACCAACCATGAAAACTATTTACTGTATGATATCATAAATACTAATATCGATCTGATTCTTCCTATGCTCAGGGAGCTTCACCACCGCTCTGGGATATGGGCTGCCTTGCTGAAATCTAAGGTTTGGAGGTGCACAAAAAATATATATTTTGAAGCCAGCTGCCATGGGGTTGAAAACCCTTGTAAGATCCCTCTAACAACTCAGGGTAATGGAGGACAGTATTGGCTACAGGTAGGGGGACAACACTACCAATAGGTAGAGGATGGGCTTGAACGCAGAGGCCAAAGAGAAGGACACACACAGTGGCATAGCGTGGGTTGTCAGCACCCGGGGCAAGGCAAGTAATTTGCGCCCCCTAACCCATGGATTTGCGCCCCCTAACCCGTGGATTTGCGCCCCCTAACCCGTGGATTTGCGCCCCCTAACCCCCAGATGTTGCGTCCGGTGCGGCCCGCCCCCCTGCACCCCCCACACTATGCCACTGGACACACATACCTTGAAAGAACCATCTCCTGCATA
Organism: Podarcis cretensis; assembly: GCF_951804945.1. Classification (NCBI taxonomy): domain Eukaryota; kingdom Metazoa; phylum Chordata; class Lepidosauria; order Squamata; family Lacertidae; genus Podarcis; species Podarcis cretensis. The sequence continues at coordinate 2,936,456 of NC_137174.1, forward strand.
GATGACTGTGGTTCACACTGAGAAACTGAGGGATGAAAGGCCAGGCTGCCCATGAACATCAATGGATAAATTAAACAATTCAAGCACAAGTGTTCATTGTGCACTCTTAAAACACCCTTGAGCACAAATGTGCCCACCCTACCCCACCCTCTTTTTTAGACCCCATTAAAGAGTCCATTAAAGACTGAGCATCCTCATCATGAAATACTGGCTTGAAAGGGCAAAAATCCAGGGGGAAGCTGAATTGGAAGAGTGGCTGGGAGCCTCCACACTACTGCTTTTTGTTGCAGGGCCCCACTTGTCAGGGGCAGCGTGAGACAAAATGGGAGTGTGCCCCCCTCCCAAACCTTGCCTACCTGGGTCTTGCAGCACTGGTGACTTCCGGTGAGATCTCACAAGGTCTCACGTGAAACCACAGCCACACAATGCCAGCAGGCCCATGCTTCCCCATGGGATTCTGCCGCCCATGGCAGCTGTTTGAGTTTGCCACTTGTTTCTTTTCTGTTTGAAAACTGATGTAGCCTTAAATTTGCTAAGTATGTCAATATGGCATTTGTCCAAAAGTGTTTTACTATTAAGCCGCCTTAATTACTGGAAATACATCATCCTGATGTGTGAGGACTGCTAATGGCAGGAGGAGCTTTGTGCTCCCACCCTGGCCTTTTAGATGTGTGGAGCTTTGTGGGTTTTGTAGCCGCTACCTTACAGGGCAGCCTAGAGGAGGCATAGCTTAATGGCAGAGAACATACTTGGGATGAGGAAGGTGCCAAGTTCCATCCCAGGCAAAATGGTTTCGGGTAGCAGGGCTGGAAAAGGTGAGTGTCAGGGACCATCTTGGGCCGGGGGAGCAGTGGTGTGGCTCACACTATAAGGCAGTTCCCCATGTACAGCTATGAGGTTGTACTGCCGATTCTTATGCATAGCTCTGCCCACCCACACCTCTCTAGTGTGTTACATTCTACACATTTCACAACTGCTGCCGCTCCCGCACCCAAGCTGAAAATAACTTTGCTGCTTCAACTTGAATCCATGATGACTTCATCACTGGATTTTCACATATGCATGCCTCGCCCTGCTCTTTTTCCATCTTCTTTCCCTCAAAGCCTTCCACATCGTAAATGCCCTCCCCACTCGTTCCATAAAATTAAATTCAGTCATATTTTATTAACACAAGAAGACATTCAGGTGTTGCCAAGGTGTAAACAAGACCAAAAGCTCATGTTGCTGTCAAAGACCGATAAGGATCAAACATTGGCCCAGGATGGGACTTTGCTGCATTTAATCCCCACACATGCCAGCTTGATGCAAGAGTACATCTTCACAATAGAGATAGGGTTTCACTTCCATTAGGGAACCGTCTACACAATAAAATGTATTTGAAAACTAGTCCATCTGTACTTTATAGTGGATCACGCCCAGAAGTTGACAGCAGCCCCATTCCTCCTTCCCAATGCACTCTTACCAAAACACACACACACACAGTTCTTTTTGTGGCATGGCTTTAAAAAGAGGAGTTGCCGTGAGACGCAGAGTTATTGTGGGATTTGATGTGTTGTGAGTATGAAAAGAATGGGATTGCTGCTGTGTGGATGTAGGATGTGCGGTTTCTCTGCAGTGGGAAATAAGGGGAGAAAAATTGTGGACTGTGGTTACTGTCTGGATCAGATCATGAGTGGGACGCAAAAGATAATTAAAAGGACAATATTGCTCTTTTAGTAAATGAAGGTTGTACACAAAACTAGATGCCAAGCAAGTGAGGGAAAGGGTGCTGAGCAAAGGAGACAGGGAGAAGAAAGTAGGCTAGGCTGCTTTTCTAGGACACAAGATCGCAATGGGGTGGGAGAGTGGGAGGCAGGCATTTTTGAATGCTAGCTTCACTCCCATATCTATCAGCCTCACCTTCAGAGCCCTCCAGATGTTGTGGACTTCCATCAGCTCTAGTCAGGTTTGCCCCCAACCCTGTTTCTCATCATCATATATGGTAAGAGGAATATCCAAGGCTCCACATAGAATCATAGAGTCGGAAGGGACCCTCAGGATCATCTAGTCCAACCTCCTGCCAAAGGAATCTTTCACCCAACATGGGGCTCAAACCCACAACCCTGAGATTAAGAGTCTCATGCTCTACCAACTGAGTCATCCCTCTGTTGGACACATTCCTGTGTCCAAAACCATACCATCCATGCACAAGCAGGAAATATTAGCAGGGGGAATCCCCCCCCCCCAAGAATATGCTGATGGATCTTAAAAGAGCATGTTAAATTGGGTAACGTGGCCATTATATTTTGTGTTAACCATGAGTAGGCAAACTAAGGCCCAGGAGCCGGATCTGGCCCAATCACCTTCTAAATCCAGCCCGCGGACCGTCTGGGAATCAGCTTGTTTTTAGATGAGTAGAATGTGTGCTTTTATTTAAAATTCATCTCTGGGTTACTTGTGGGGCACAGGAACTCACTCCTTTTTTCTTTCTTTTTTCAAAATATAGTCCGGCCCCCCACAAGGTCTGAGGGACAGTGGACTGGCCCCCTGCTGAAAAAGTTTGCTGGCTCCTGATGTAAACCAAAGGAAATGGAAAATGCAGGATTATATGATCACCCTGCCTAGAAATCTAAGATGCAGTGTAGGCTTCATTCCTGAAGAAAGGAGTGCCCAGAAAACAGGACTCCATTATAAATCATGTTTTTAAGTGCAGATGGCAAAGCTGCATAGCTGTTGCCTTAGGGAATCTGTCTAATTTGTCAGCTAAAATTTACTCTCTTGATAGAAAACTAGCCCATTCATGCTGCTTGAAGCTAATTACTCATTGAAAGAATCTGTTCAGGGAACTGGCAAATATATCCTGTAGGATTGTGGAGCTTTTACATGAGGGAGGTCGGAATTATCCCCTCTGAAACATGGATTCTCTCTCCATGTGAATTGGTCAGAGCACATCCCAGCAATGTTAAAACATCTTCCCATCTATTTCTGGGCACAGTTCAAGTGCTGTTTTTAACCATAAAACCCTGTACAGTTTAGGACCTGCCCCCACAAACCTGTCTGATTGTTGAGCTTTTCCTCTTTGGGCCCTCCTGCCACCCGAGGAGGAGCACATAGTGGCCAAGCAGCAGGTCTTCTTGGTTGTAGCAGTAAGTCTTTGTTGCCGAGGAGATTCAGAACTTCTCAGATGCTGAGTTCTCCAATCTTCTAAAGTCAGCTGGCTAGTGACCCAGTACCCTGGTTGTGAAATGCTCACCTCAGGACAAAAAACATTTGTTCTGGACTGCCAGCTGCCAGCTTTTAGTGGCTAATGGTGCCAGTGTGGTGTTAGTAATTAGAGTTAGGCTAGGACTGGGGAAGGGACACGGGTGGCGCTGTGGGTAAAAGCCTCAGCGCCTAGGGCTTGCCGATCGAAAGGTCGGCGGTTCGAATCCCCGCGGCAGGGTGCGCTCCCGCTGCTCGGTCCCAGCGCCTGCCAACCTAGCAGTTCGAAAGCACCCCCGGGTGCAAGTAGATAAATAGGGACCGCTTACTAGCGGGAAGGTAAACGGCGTTTCCGTGTGCGGCTCTGGCTCGCCAGAGCAGCGATGTCACGCTGGCCACGTGACCCGGAAGTGTCTCCGGACAGCGCTGGCCCCTGGCCTCTTAAGTGAGATGGGCGCACAACCCCAGAGTCTGTCAAGACTGGCCCGTACGGGCAGGGGTACCTTTACCTTTACCTTTAGGACTGGGGATACCAAGGTCTCTTTAGGTCTTTTCTTCATAGAGCTGTTTTATTTTTACATGATTGTCCTCATCCCGCTATTTTTTAAGGCTCTGTTGTCTTTTATATTTTAAGCAGGACAGACAAACCACCCACCAACAGTCAGATTTAAGATTCATTTAGTCTATTACCAATACCATGTCAATAACTTCACCTGAATTTAATGAAAGGGATAAGAGTGTCATCAGCATATCAACAACACCTCACTCCAACTTCCAGGTTGATCTTGATCAGTGTTTCTTGTGAACGATCTAGAATCATAGAATGGTGGAGTTGGGAGGGACCCTGAGGATCATCTAGTCCAACCCCCTGGAATGCAGGGCTATACAGCTGCCCCATACATACGGGATGAAACCTGCAACCTTGGGGTTATCAGCACCACACTCTAACCAACTGAGTTATCCAGGCAGAGTTGTAGGGAAATGGTTCTTATAGTTAAGACTGTTCATGATAATGTTGAGAGTTTGCATTGCCTTGCTGTTTACTGAAATGGTGTTATGGAACTTTTAAATATGTCACTAGACATAGCTAATATGTGAATAAGTAGAGACAAAACAACAAAGGATTTGGTGGAATAAAACTCAAAAGGAAGAAGTTGTATTTTCCACTATTTGATGGCGCTCTCATAGTAACATTAGTACATTTCCTGCGTCACCTCAGTCACAAATGATTCTAACAGCTCTAACAAAAGACAATCATAGTCCATGTGAATATATCTTTGATCTTCAACATGCACCACATACAAATTGTTAAGATTCAAGTTATCTGTTATTTACCAACAGTATTTAGAAATCACGAGAGGGTTGTATGCAGTGCAATCCTATATGAACTTGCTGAGAAGTAAGTCTATTGAGTTGAACAGGGCTTACTCTCCAGTAAGTATGTGCTTAACATAGTAGCCTTAAGAACTTCTTTCCAAGTACACATTATGCTTTTAAAGATCTAATAACCACATTTAATGTCAGAAGAATGCAAATTCTCTGCATTTTCTATTTCATTATTATCTACCCAAATCTTTTACCTTGACCTGGTGCTTGATACACCTCCTTTTTTCTTTTTCTTTTCTTTTTTGGTAAAAGCTTAGCATTTTCAACCCTCGTCTCAATCATCAATTCTTTACCTTATTGAATCAGAAACCGTTTTTGTAGCTTAAAACGCATACACACTATGATCAGTAACTTAACATTTCAAAAGAAGTGTAATATGGGAAGAAAGGCAACCGTGTTTATTTAAAGTCAGTGTTAAGTGTTTGCTTTTAAATCAAATAATACCATATGTAATATCAAATAAAGAGGAAGTATGGTACCTAAATCACTCTAGCAAAGTTTAAAAAATAGTAATATGAATTAATGATTGACCCAAGGTTTATTCATCTGTTTGCTTTGGTATTCATAAAAATGCATCGTTACCTTAGCAACTCCAACTTCATACAGATTTTAGTCTATCCTTGATCTAAAGTGCACCCTCTTAAAGAAAGGCATACAGTTTCTCTTGAGAACACTTTTCCTTGTTTTCTTTGTTTGTGAAGGAAGAAATAATGAATTGGCTTCTCTTTAATGGACCATTTTTGATCTTTTCCTCCCCCCCAAAAAAACAATATCTAACTTCCAACACTTGCTTTTTGGATGCTTCAGAAAACTCTAGAATGGCGTACATGGCTCTGGGGCTTCCTCCTAGATAAGTGGGTGTCGGATTGCAGCCCTAGTGTCTTACAGACAATTTTTGTGACGCTAGAAAAAAATGATTGCTGTTTGTACTCCACTCTCTTAAGAGATTTGTTTTTTATTTCTACCACTTTGTACTTTATGTACACACCAAAATGAGTAGAAAATGTGCCTTTCTTGTTTAGAAACAGCACAGAACACAATGTTGTCCAATAAACCTACTGGCACCACTTTGATGGGGAAGGAGTTAGTGCCGCCCTCTGCCCTGTTCCTGGATCTGTTGCCGATCCACTTCTCTTGTCTGTTGAAGCCTGGGAATGTTAATAATTTCTGCCTAACAGCAAGTGTGGAGGAAAGGGTCTTGGGAAGTAGCAGGCAACTTCTTCCATTACTGTGTGAAGATACAGGTGGGCTCTCCAGATCAATTCCTGGACCAAGAACCTTTCACCATAGCTTACATGAACTAGTGCTCCTAGCTAAAATGCAAATGCATTTGGCTTCTGAACTCCATTATCAATAGAAGACCAAGTTATGTAAATTTTACATTCAGCTGGGTTGGTTACAGGTTATGATTTTACAACACATTTGCTCCTGACATGAGGTAAAGTGCTCATTGCCCTTTAATGGTATAATACACATGAGCAGTTTGCCAAGTGGTTATATACACCCTGGCTTACAGAGGCACATGTGAGGCAAGGTGCGGCAACTGCCTCAGGCGTCAGGATCCACGGGGGGCAGCCTCCAAGGAATGCATGTTCACTGCCCAGGTGGCAGCAACAACAGAGGTCTGATCTGCCGCCTTCTTGGCAGCCCTCCCAGAGCCCCCTCTAACAGCGGCCTCTGAGTGCATAGGAGGTCTGCTGGTCTCCCCTCCTTGCTCCCAATGTAGATCTTTATCCCCCCCCCCCATTCCTGATGCAGATCTTCACTCACCCCTTCTTCCCTAGCAGGAAGAGAGGACCATTCTGTTTTTCACCTCAGGTGCCAAAAGGTATTGTGCCAGCTCTGGAACTCACACTAGACCCTCCCCAAGAGAAGCTGGAGAGTATGATGAACACTGGGGAACTGTGCTGTCCATTCCCAAAATGCTGTTTCCTTCTTCCCCCACCCCTGGATTCAATACTTTTAGTTTTATTGGAGGGAGAGGGAAATCTGATCGCATAATTTACTTTTACTTTGGCTTTCCTATATTTCCAATCCAATACCAATTACTACCCAGTAGTGTATCTGAAACTGGTTTTTGGTGCAGCTGTGGGGATGGGAAAATCAATTACTAATTGTTTCTAGGAATTCCAAGACTGTCAGACTAGAAAGTCTCCAAATTTTGCAAAGGCTCGAAAATTTGCTGCTGTGTGGCAATATTAGAAACATCAGTGCAAATCTGATAGCATGCCATGACTCTTATCAAAATTACAAAGTTTCTATCTTCAGTGATTGCTCTGTGGGATTGATGATTATCTCTGCTTGGTTTAAAAGCTGTTCAGCAAACGCGTTAAATGGGGGAGGGTGAACCTTAGGGAGAGGCTGAAATCTACTCCTCTAGCTCCACCTCTTGGAGAGACCAAAATCAGGAAAAAGTTAAAACAGCCAAGTCTCTACTGTAGCGGTGGCGTCATTATCCTTACAAGTAACAAAATAGCACACAAGCTGTGGATGGTGGATAAGATAACGAGAGCGAAAATCTTCCAGCACAAGAAGTTTAACCAACAATCCATTCCAAACACTATAATGAATGCTGTAGGTATCCAAGGAAGTGTTTTGAGTCATCTTTTTCCATTCAATAAACTCAAATCTGCTGTATTTTGCTGGTTCCCTGACTGCCCTCTCCTTTTTCCTTTACCATAAGGAAAGGCAGCCCAACTATTATTAGGGTTTCTGCACCTTTGCTGTGTCTGTTAGCCCCATTTCTAAAATAATAGTCAATAATATGCAGATAAAATAAGCAACATGAAAAAAACTGAGAATGCATAACTAAGTCATATGTCTGGGACTACTTGCTGAAATGAAAAATAGTTTTAGCAGTATAGAGAGGAGTTTGTTTAATGGTCCGATTTGCACCATTGTTTAGAAAATGCATAAATAGGAATCAGTAGGAAATTATTTAAATCGATAACTTAAATCAACATCTCTCTCTTTTTGCTGATATGGGACGGCTTCTGAAGAGCCCCCAGAAGCTTGATTTAGTGTGAATCACAGCAGCCAGCTTGTTCAATGGAGTCTGCGGATTGGGGAGAGGAAACTTCCCTGCTTAAGCAGAGGCCCGGCTTCTCTTCCTTTTCAGAAGACTTCTTTTGTTAAACACTGGGAATTTGTTGGAAGCTGGTTCAACTGCCTTCTGATTTTGATTGTGGGTTTTACCTCTGCTGTTTTTAGGTTTTTGTTTCTCCTGCGGTATGGCATTGTTTAAATTGACTATTGGCCTTCTCAAAGTACATATTTTGAGGAAAGGCAGGGTGAAAATGTTTTAAATAAATAATAAAATAAATAAATCCCAGAAGAATACCCACAAATCACAAAGCCAGTCTAACCCTGCTTTAAAAAAAAAAGTTTCTTGGTGAAGCTGGCAGGGGGCTTTTATGCATTGGAGACCTTGGTTTCATTGGTGGGGCAGTGTTGCCAGTGGCCTTTCTACTCACATTTCACTTGTAACTTTCTGAGTAAGTGTTGTTTTGTGCAATAGTCTCATCTTTGTTCAGTCCCACTACCTTGTTGCTCTTTATTAGCCTCTAATCCCTGTCACAGTTTCACCTTTGCAATGATGAGGTCACAGCTCACGTTGATTGGGAAAGGAAGTGCTGGTGATAGCTGCTGACAGAAAGCTGATAAAGCTGGTTTTTTAGCAGCAATACATTCTCACTTGCAGGACTAATCTTTGTGCTAGAAACCAGTTTTTTCAGGTCGCTCTTTTGACATTGGCTGCAGATATTTTCCCATGCTTAATCTTCCTTTGGAGCATACACCTAAATCCTTGCACAGAAGTGCCTTCTTGGGGCTCAAAACAAGCCCCAAGTCATTTTGGAGCAGATAAGCAAAGCACTACAAAACAAACTAGTGGTTTCCAAAAACTTACTAGCTAGTTGAGGGATGGAAAGACATTTGCTTTTAAATGTGAACCTAAGTCACCCTTTCGGAAGCAAGAGGGAAAAATGGCTATACATTTGGAAAGGGATCCTAATCTTCCCTTCTTTGCACTCAGTTTATTGTACCTTTTGTACAACAGCAATTCCACTACTCATGAATACCAGTATAACTGGGATAGTCTTGAATTTTTTTTACCATGCTGTATTTTTATCAGTGCACCCGTGTGTTTCTGCAGCAGCACTACATATTGATGCACCGGCATATATGAAAAAAGTGCTTTTTTTGGAGTGTTTCATTAGTGCATTGCAACCACACTAATGCAACCCAGAGTGGCTAGGGAAACCTAGCCAGATGCGTGGGGTATAGATAATAAAATTATTATTATTATTATTATTATTATTATTATTATTATTATTATTATGTAAAAGGTAAAGGTAAAGGACCCGTGGATGGTTAAGTCCAGTCCAAGGCGATTATCGGGTTGTGGCACTCATCTCGCTTTCAGGCCAAGGGAGTTGGCGTTTGCCCACAGACAGCTTTCTGGGTCATGTGACCAGCATGATTAATTGCTTCTGGCTCAACAGAACACCATGACAGAAACCAGAGCACACAGAAACACTTGTTTACCTTCCCACCACAGCGGTACCTATTTATCTACTTACACAGACGTGCTTTCACACTGCTAGGTTGGCAGGAGCTAGGACAGAGCAACGGGAGCTCACCCTGTTAAGGGGATTTGAACCACCGACCTGCCGATCAGCAAGCTTAAGAGGCTCGGTGGTTTAGACCACAGTGCCACCCTCATCCCATTACTACTACTACTACTACTACTACTACTACTTACAGATCAGTAAAACACTGCTCAAACACTAATGCTTGTCATTCAAGCTACAGCAGCTGAAATGTCTTCTTCTATGGAGCTATTAAACCATGGGCAAGATACCACATCTGAAGGCAGAATAGGTCACCTGACGTCTGGTGATTGGCAGGTGGGCAGCTCTGTCCACCTGTCAATCTTAGCCTCTGAGGAGTGGGGGAGATAAACCTGTCCAAAATGATCCACCAACTTGTGCAATTAGTGGGAGACCTGAAAGAAAGAATACATGTTACTATACAGGCCAATACATCAGTCACCATTTGCCATTAATCCAGATAACTCAAACACACTCTGCAAATCCTTGTTTTTCCATCCCCCAAATAGGTTTGCTTTTCTTTCCATCTATGGCCTCTCCATAGTTGAACAGTACATTCCTGCCTATTGGTTTCTAATAAACAACTGTAACTAGGGGTGGTGATACAGTATGACTCATTATTGGCCAATGTTGCAAATGCCTTAGGGCCCCCAAAATATAAAATGATGATGACAGTTTGTTGGTGCTGAAAGGATAAATTGGCAGTGATTACTTTGCAGTCCGTGACAGTACTAAAGTACTGATTAATGGTTCTGCTGTGTAGGTGGATTGTACATTGCAAACTTGCACTTAAGGTTTACCCGGAGTTTCACTCCCAGAACCTCCATTAGTTAAAACGTTTGGATGAGTTAATTTACTCATGGTCATAGTTGATTGATGGATTGTTGTCCCCCAACATCTCTCTTTTTCTTCTGGCTCTAGATTTTATTGGTTTATAACTTGTGGTTGCCACTTTGAGTGTGGTTGCCACTTTGAGTATAGGCAGCATAAATATGAGATAGAAATGTTTTCAACAGTAATAGTTTGGCACCTTCAGGAGGGGTGGTATATGGATGGGGGATCAACACATGTTGAGATTCCTGCATTGCAGTGAGTTGAACTAGGTGACTCAACTCTATGATTCTGTTGTTGTTTAGTCGTTTAGTCGTGTCCGACTCTTCGTGACCCCATGGATCAGAGCACGCCAGGCACTCCTGTCTTCCACTGCCTCCCGCAGTTTGGTCAGACTCATGTTTGTAGCTTCGAGAACACTGTCCAACCATCTTGTCCTCTGTCGTCCCCTTCTCCTTGTGCCCTCCATCTTTCCCAACATCAGGGTCTTTTCCAGGGAGTCTTCTCTTCTCATGAGGTGGCCAAAGTATTGAAGCCTCAGCTTCACGATCTGTCCTTCCAGGGAGCACTCAGGGCTGATTTCCTTAAGAATGGATACGTTTGATCTTCTTGCGGTCCATGGGACTCTCAAGAGTCTCCTCCAGCACCATAATTCAAAAGCATCAATTCTTCGGCGATCAGCCTTCTTGATGGTCCAGCTCTCACTTCCATACATCACTACTGGGAAAACCATGGCTTCAACTATACGGACCTTTGTTGGTGATGTCTCTGCTTTTTAAGACGCTGTCTAGGTTTGCCATCGCCTTTCTCCCAAGGAGCAGGCGTCTTTTAATTTCGTGACTGCTGTCACCATCTGCAGTGATCATGGAGCCCAAGAAAGTAATGATTCTATATTGAAATAATAACGATAATAAATTTGAGGAAGTCCAGACATGCCCCATGGGAGGTGTGCAGTGTGCATGGATCATGAAACTAGGCTGTATTTGTTTTGTGCATACTTTGCTGCACATGAACTTATTTGTGGTACATGCAGAAGAGTGTCGTTTATATGTGGAATTCACTTTCCTCATTCCAAAACAATTTGGCAGGATCTTTATGACTCTCCTTGGTTTGTCTATTACTGTTGCTTTTAAACCTTGAGATTAAGCCTTGCTCCTCATTTTCCCCTCCTCTCTGTCAGAAAATTGTCCATCTTTTGCTTTATTTGCTTTCTCATCTGGAGCATCATTTCTTGAATACTTTCATCTTTGGGCCAAGGCTGAGCTGCTGGTTTTTGCCCTTTCAGTGCCATTGTTTCCATGCACTAGGTTTCTTCCTTCATTGATCTTTAACATTTCACTGTAAGCATTTGGAGCATCAAGTTTAAAGGAATAATTATTGTAAGTTCCATTGTCATCTTTACCTGAACAAAAATTATGCACATTCAGTGAAAGACACTGTAGATTTGGAGGGCTTATCAAATATTCAGGGCCAGCATTTTGCCACATAGGAATGGCAAAACATTCCATTCTAATTTCTAAATGCTACACAGCTGGCAACAGTTAAGACACCATCTAATACTTTCTGGTTAGCCTTCCTTAAAGCGCATATCGGTAATTTCCAAAGCCTAAACTGCAGTTATGGAGTTATGAAGATATCCATTACACTGATGCCTTTTTATCATTATTACTGCTTCTGCCCCCAAACTCTGGCAGTCACAAAACAATTCAACTGCAATATGTAATTTGAAGTCACCCCTTATCTGAGGACAGGGTGGTCTTTCAGATCAGCCCCAAGGTCGGTGATAGGGCGGGGAAATCTACTGATTCTTCCACATTTGACCAATGGAGTATGATGAGTCTCTGAGATCATATGTCTTGAGTCATAGCTCATAGGCTGGATCAATGAATGAAAGGGTGAGGAACACATTTGTCTACAGTGCATAAGTAGCAGTGTTGTCATTCGCAAAAAGAAACATCCCAAGCCAGGACGCCCAGCTTTGGGACACCAGCAACTATCAGGACATCTGCAGCATTGATTAAACTGCCAACCATGAAAGACCTTTTCTGGTAGATGAAGGAACACAGCCATGATAAGTTAATACTCTTTGTCAGGAGTGCGTGCAGGAGCCAGGCCCTGTGACCAGTAGGGCTTTGCAGGACTGGGGCCTTCCTGAGTTTGTTCTGGAGAGGCAAGGTGCGGCCGCACAGGTGAGGCCGATTGGTAATTCACAGCACCTGGTGGCAAGAGCATTTCTCTGTGGCTCTTCACCACAGCAACACATTTCCTGCCTTGCTGTGTTTGGCTTCTTGCTTCCTGATCCTCGGACCTTGGCTTTGTGACTCCTTGCTTCTCGACCCTCGGACCCTTGACTTCGTTACTCCCTGCTTCCTGACCCTTTGATCCCTGGCTTCTGGACTCTCATTCCTGCTCCCACCCCGCCATCTTGCCCCCGGTCCTGACGTCCTCAGCTGGGACTTTGATCGCCCGTAGACCGGACCATGACACCCTTAATCTTTGGAGGCCAAACGGGGGGGGGGGGGCTTCACAGAGCTGGATTCAAATCTGAAGGCCACAATCTCAGATAGACTAAGATTGGGTATACCCTGTGTTGTTTGTAGCTCTTGGGGCCTTCAGAAGTACAAAGGAAAGAGGAATCCAGAAGAGGTGTTCCAACAGAGCTGGGTTAACCACTAAGCAAAATAAGGGAGGGGGAGGTGCCACCAAAAAATTTCATTGCCAGATTTTTAACATTAACTGTCACAAATTGCTCAGCTGAGTGTTCATTTTCTCAATTGAAGTACAGTCATACTTTGGAAGTCAAACGGAATCTGTTCTGAAAGTCTGTTTGACTTCCAAAACGTTCAGAAACCAAAGTACGGCTTCCAATTGGCTGCAGGAAGCTGTGCCGGACATTCGGTTTCCAAAAATCGATCGAAAATCACTTCTGGGTTTCAATCATTCAGGAGCCGATTTGTTTGGGAGCCAAGACATTTGGGATCCAGGGTACAACTGTATATTAAAAATCCCAACAGAACAACCATGCAACAAGGCAGGCTGAATGCCTCATCTCTACTAAATATAGAAAGAAATGTGTTATGTAAGATTAGTTTTGAGGATCTGATGAAAGATTTTGCAATTTAAAAAGCAGGATATAAATAAATATAAATTAATAATAAAGAATATTACTTATAAGTATGATATGAATGATGTGATATGAAGATTCATATAGAGACAAGATTGATAAGAGAAATCTGTGTGAGAGACAGAATAGAGTGCTTTTTCTCAGGCTGAGAAAGATGGGAGCTCTCCCAGGTAGGAGCTGGGAAGATGTGGGTCACTGTTTGTGAACTGAAGATTAAGATGGAAGGTTGATAGAATATAAAATTTTGGGTTTGGGGGGCTGTTTCTCCCCTCCCTCTTTTCTTTTCCTTTCCCCTTTTTCTTCTTTTTAGATACTAGCTTTGTTTTATTTTTGTTATCCAAATACAAATAAAGTGGAAGTATACGAAAATAAACATTATTTTCCATCTTACTGAAGGTTTTGTTTTATTTTATTTTACGGTTTATATCTTTCACTAGGTGCATTAGTGCATTGCCTATTTCTGCCTTACGTTGTGGCACCCAGTAGTTCAGGTTGTGCTACTGTAGTGCCTTCATTTAAAGGAGGCCTGACCAACAGAGAATTTTTACAGAACAATATAGAGCATCATGTTAACAGAAAAACAAGCTGAAATTGCAGTGACCAAAATAGTGGGTTAAATGCCATGGACAAATTCATGGATACGTGTTTTCCCATTAGACCCACTCAAATTACTGGCATTTATAAATAACAACTACAAATAATCTTATTATATCTTTGTGGAATTTGCCATTACTGTACTTTAAATCAAAGATGGACTTAAAACAGATGAATATTTTGCCCTTCTAAGCATTTTTAAATAATCTAATTTACTTTCTGGCACAATACATGGGCACAAGCAAGTACAGTAAACGTTAAAAAATTTTGATCAGCCTATCTACTTGGGACATCAGAATAAAACTGCTTGCAATTGTAAAATAATATTTTTAAAAGTATGTTACTTCCCAGGAACATGCTGTTTTCAGGGCCTTTTCCATTATGTATTATTTGGTTAGAAAAGAAGAAGGGGGGGAGAGAATGATGTACATTACGGTAATTGATTGGGAGTGATCCCAAAATGTTACAAATCTCTATCCTAATTAAGTAAATACACATATTAAAATAAATAAGTCACCATGTAAACTGCAATTAAGAAATGCTAATGGAACAAGATACTGGGGGGGGGGGGGGGGGAGAGACCTCTCTAGGGTCTCAGGAATAAGGTTTTCCAAGTCCTGTTAATTAAAAATAAGCACAGCCTTTCTGCTATACATTAAACTGTTCATTTGCTTTTGAATATTTTTTAATTTAAAAAAATCTAAAGAAATAGTAGATCTAGGTTATTACGTATCTCAAGTAGCTGGGAATTATCTTCATTTGGTTCTCCGGTGACCTGAGCATAGGATGTATTTTCTTTTTTTTATATAAAAAAAGCTGGCTACTATAGAAGCAAGCATTGCCTTGAAATTCTGGCACGTGTGAACATGAGCTTCAGGGACCCCAGAAATCCCATGCAAGCAGATAATGCTCTGTACACTTCAATCTAGCAAGCAATGCTCTGTATGTACACCCTCACTGTCCCAGCATGGTCATAAGATATACTTCTAGCTTCAATGTCCTCTAAAGATTTTAAAAGAAAGATGCGGCTTGCTCACTTGCAAGACTCTCCTCACAAGATTGGTTTGCTTGGAGGGGCAGCCTTGGAGGGGGATGTATTTGTTCCCAACGACCAGAGGTGGTACCATCTTCTTGGTGACAGAATGGAAGTCAGCCCAGCTGGCTCCTCCTACTCTAGATGTCCAGCCTCCCCTGTTGCTAGGAAATATTTCCACTCCACAAAATGGGCAGAACGGGGAACAGTGGAACTGCCTCCCCTTCTCTAGTATCTACAGGAAAAGAGGTAGGGTCCCCATCCTCCCTCTCAGGCTGCTCCCTGCAAAGGACATTCTCTGCACCAGTGTTTTTCAAACTTGGGTTCTCAGCTGCTGTTGAACTACAACTCCCATCATCCTTGACTACTGGACTTGCTAGCTAGGGATGATGGGATTTGTAGTCTAACAACAGCTGAGGGCCCAAGTTTGAGAAACACTGCTCTGCACCTACTACTCCACATCTGCCTGGTCAGACTAATAGACCATGGATGGATGGCAGTCTTCAGAGGTTCCACTAATGATTTTTAACATTAACTTCTGTTTTAATTCTCTCCCTCACTTCTCTCTCACTCACCCACACCCACACACCCCTTAACTCTTGACTGCTTATTCCTTATGATGCACATTGTGAATATTCAGTTATATTGTTAAAATTAAGGGAACTTGGATGAACAACTGTTAAAAAAAGAAAAAGTTTATTTTCCTAAAAATGATACATGGTTGAGAGAAACTGTAGATACAAACAACACTCATTTATTGAGTTTCATTACATTATTGGGTCATACTTCAGTATGATACATAAGAAGCCTCATACACAATTGCTCCAACCCAGCAAGAAGCCCTCCTGTGTGCATAATGGTGGCCTAAATCCATGCTCACCTGAGTCCTGGTGGGAGGACTCAGGGGGATGTGCCTCAGTGGGATGTCCACCCACATCTGGAGCCACCAGCTGTTCTGCAGCCTATCACTGCAACTGGATTGGGTCCTTCGCCATGACTAATTTTAAAAATAATTTTAGCTTCTAAAACACCAATCCCAATCTGGTATGTATCCACAATAGGGACGTACTGTTTCTATGTACATATCTCTGCTGCTGGATCATGGCATAAAGGTTTCAAATTACTTGGTTCCACTGCACTGTTGATTTCATTCTAGTCTGTCACCAAAGAAATGGGGATCTCAAAAGCCACTAAAAGTAGTATAGTCTACAGGATGGGAGTCAGAACCTGCCATCCCTGGACAGCTGTCAGGGCCCCCCACTCTGGAAGGGCCCCCTCCTTTTCTAGCCTAAGAGGCGTAACTCTAGGGTAGTATCTGGGATCTGCAATGCCTTGAGCTGTTAACGCCTTTGGGGATCTTGCAGATTAAGGAGTACCAAATTCACGCATTTCCCCCTTCAGTTCTAAACCTTCAGGATGCACAGCTAAAAGAAGATGGAGAAAGGGCCTGCAGCCCTACCTTAGGCAAGCTCAGAAAAGATTATTGCTTGTTCCTGTTGCACTTTTTTTTTGTTTGCTTTAAGCAGGAGGCTCTCCTGCCATATCACAGACTGCTTTTGAAACTCTCCTCTGTTTTAAAAGCAGACTGCATTGTGACATGAGAGGTTGCTGTTTGGGGGGAAACCCAAAGTGCCATTTGGATTTTGGATCCAAGACAATGAATCATGAGCACATCCTTCTCTTGGCGGCTGATTTCACACCAGGTACCACATGTTAAGTGACATTTTCCCCAATACTGGGGTCATTTAGCCCCTCAATACCTTGGCATATACAGTGTTTATTTTTCTACCATTTACTTTAGTTGGGGCCTACCTGATGCTAATGCCTTTTAATGAAACTTTCAGATTAAAAAACCCCAAAATACACACTTATTTTGAAGCACCTGAGAACTCCACCCACCCGCCCCACTCATTGCAAGAGAATACCGTATTTTTCGTTCTATAGGACACACTTTTTCCCATCCCAAAATGAAGGAGAAATGTGTGTGCGTCCTATGGAGCAAATGTAGGCTCCTTGGCTTTGCGGCGACGCGCCTGACCTGGAAGCCGGAGGCCTCCAGCTTTGCTAAAGGGGCGATACGCCTTCTCCCTCTCTGCGCAGCGCCTCTTCAGCGACGTGCCTGTCCTGGCTTCTGCTTTAGCCCTGCGCAGCCTCTTTGGGCAGGGGGAGCCTTCATCCCGCTGCCCTGAAGAGGTTTGGCGTGGTTATCCCAGAAGCCAGAACAGCCACACGGTATCCCAGAAGCCAGATCCCTCTTGCTGTTCTGGCTTCTGGGGTTCAGAATAATTTTTTCTAGTTTGCCGCCTCCCAAAACTAGGTGCGCCCTATGGTCCGGTACGCCCTATGGTGCGAAAAATACGATATATGTGGAATATTTGTGGTGGAGGGGTCATTTTCGAGGTCAGTTATGCCCAGTGCTATTTTCCTAAAAGAAGAGGTGCCAGAACTCACAAAAAACGCCTCCCTTGTTCTCTTATAATGGCATTGGTGCCGACCTGAGAGGTGCCGGAACTCAGCTGAACAAAAGCCCTGGTTGTGCCCCAAATTCATCAGAGGTGATTTCTGGATTTTTACAATGAAAAAATTAATTTGATAGCCAGGCAAGGCATTCAAGAAGGTGGAAGTAGGGAGGGTGAGGGCAGGCAAGGCTCTGATCCTGCAAAATCTTGCATGCAGCACCCTGCCTAAAAGACCTCAACAAAACAGAATTTAAAACCCCATAGAAGGAGAGGGAGCTGGACACACTATTTATTTGTATATACAATCCAGCTAGATCAGACTCAAAGGTTATTGCTCCAGCCTACTTCTATTTTAGATAGTTTCCTATTGGTCCTTTAATTAAACTATAAACCAGAAATGTTTGAAATGTTCAACAGAAATGTTGAAAAAGAAGCTATTTGGTCTCACTCCCAACCCCAAACCCCATCTCACCCCTCCCTGCCCCCAAAGGTAGGTCTGCATAACGTTTCTATGAGTTTGTGGTAGAGTTTCACTTGGAAGCTCTCCTGCTTCCACCCAGGTGGATCAGAACCAGTACTCCGAAACAAAGATGTGCACGTTGACAACGTTGCGGTGTGAGACAACCCCTCCAATGACGTAGTTCATCTCCAGCTTCAAGGTAGCATGGAAGGGGCCAATGATGGGTTTCACCTGGCGAACCACACCTGTGGGTTGAGGAGGAGGAAGAAGAATTAGTGCCACAAAGATAACTGGGCTCAGCTCTGCCATACTGAGTAATGACCTTAGTCCTTCCGGTCAGGTCATTTCCCACAAGGGACGTGGCTATTCCATTCTGTGGCCTTTGGCTTATGGAGTGTTACAAGCTTCCAGCCTATCTCCCAGGCTGTGCAACAGGCCATAGTCACCGTGCATGCCCTGCTTGCAGAATTATAGAAGAGCAGCATTGGGAGGGGCCACCAAGGGCCATCTAGTCCAATCCCCTGCAGTGCAGGAACCCCTTCAGGTTAGATACCTGTAATATTCTGTAGGAAAACCTACCTTTGGAGGCAAGTTTGAAAACTTCAGTTTGCCTACAATGCGACTACCAGGGTGTTGACAGGAAGAATGGGGCCTTTAAGAGAGGTGTTCTGCTGTTTTAGCAGTCTGTTTCAGAGGACTGGTTTTTATTTTAAAGTAATTTGGGACCAGAGGATCTTAAGCACTGCTCCCAACCACATGAAATGACATGGTCATGAAGATCAATTCATTGATGCCCTGCTCCAGGTGGTGAAGACAAGAAGCTGTGGCAGCAAGGAAGTTTAGAAGACACCATGGAGAAAAATGCCACTATGAATGTAGTTTCTAAAGAGAATATGCTGCAAACAAAGAGCCATTTGCAGATGTGTTCACAATGCCTCTGAGAGCACCTGTGAGGTGGCTTCTCGCCCTTCGCACCCCAGGCTAAAACCTTCGTCTTCCATGGTGTCTTTGGGCGAGTTTTGCTGGTCCTCATCTCCAGCAGAATAAGGCCTAAGTAGATGTAGAATAACCAAATTAACCAAATCCAGAAACGTGTCTACCTCATGGAGGCTGTACACAAAGTGAGCGGCTCAGAGGTTGAGAAAGTATTAAAGACACTGGTTTTTTTTCTTTTTCTTAAGCACATAGGGACGTTAATGGGCTTTGTTTTCTTCCTTATACAAAAAGAAAAAGTTCAAGTTTGCTCTCCACTACCACAAGTAATGAAAAGTTCAACGGACTGTGTAGCAGAAGATTTTTGTTTGCTTGTAATATGTGCTTTATTTACAATGCAAAAGCACAACACGGTAGAGGAGCTGACCCTCCTTTGAGCAGATAGTGTAGCCCCTAATGATCCCTTTCACAGCTTCCTAAAGAAAGCAGAATCAGCCAAGGATGCTGCAGCTGCAGCAGCCAGCTCACAGCATGGCCTCTTTTTTCTTTCTCTCAGGCCAAACTGGGGAGGGGAGAATGCCCCCAAATCATTTCCCTCTTGGCTCCAGAGTATGTCACTTTCTCAAACTTGGGTGGCATTTTAGCTAGCAATAAATTTTAAAACATTTATTATGAAAACTGTAGTAAATGTGAAAGATGCATTAATGGTACTCAACTCTTAAAGGTAAAGGGACCCCTGACCATTAGGTCCAGTCGTCACCAACTCTGGGGTTGCGGCGCTCATCTCGCTTTATTGGCCAAGGGAGCCAACATACAACTTCCGGGTCATGTGGCTAACATGACTAAGCCACTTGTGGCGAATCAGAGCAGCGCACAGAAACGCCATTTACCTTCCCGCCGGAGTGGTACCTATTGATCTACTTGCACTTTGACGTGCTTTTGAACTGCTAGATGGGCAGGAGCAGGGACCGAACAATGGGAGCTCACCCTGTCGTGGGGATTTGAACCGCCGACCTTCTGACCGGCAAGCCCAAGAGGCTCAGTGGTTTAGACCACAGTGCCACCTGTGTCCCTACTCAACTCTTAACATCTGCCTAATTAGGCAGCCCTTTAAAAGAAGTTTCCACCATTTATTCATAGAGAGATATTGGAGTGGGAAAGCTCTTAACCCACCCACTTGTTGCACATTTCAAGGTTTGTGTTTTTCAAGGCCAGCCCTCCCATGAGGCAGACTGAAGCACCTGCCTCAGGCAGCAGAATCTCAGTGGAGCACACACCCCCACAGGCCCCCATCCGCCATCACTGGAGAAGCAGCAGTAGGTTCTGGCAAGATCTTGCAAGAGCCCCGCAAAATCTCATGAGATCCTAAAGAGCTCTTGCGAGATCTCACAGGACTCTGCTCAAGATCTTGCTGCTGCTGTCTTTTCTCACATCTCACTTTTCTGGCAGCGGCATGGGTGCCTCTTCCCACCCCCACCCCCCCACAAGGGGAGAGCCCTACTTCCAGAACCTGGAAGCCACCTCTGCACAATCCTGGTAAGCAAGCCAGGGTGGGGGGCACCTTACCATTTGATCTCAGGTGCCAAAACAGGATAGGCCACCCCCTGGTACTTTCTTCTGTAGAAAATATACTGTTCACAATGGAAACAAGCAACTAAACTTGGAAAAAGACTGTAGCTTCAGAGAAGCTTTGATTGCCACAATGAACACTAATGTTCCTTTCCTTTCATTGTTAAGTTGGGATAAGCAGATTTTTGAAATAATTTAAGAAGAAAAACCCCCACAAAATCCATTTACCAGAAGCTGCAACAGGGGCTTGCAGGTGCTGTCTTATTGATTGTTGAGTTTAATAATAAAAAGAAATTTAAATATTATTTGTAAGCTGCCCAGCGGATATTTCTTGCTGGCTGGTTATATATATTGTTGGGTGGCTATTTTATATATAGTTGCATATAATCTGCCTTCCAAACTGCTTTCTGCTATGAAACCCCCAATACTCTGGGCTCTGGCCTGTGGTTGCCTGACAGCATCTTCTGCATCTCTCCCTGCAGTTTGCTGCCCTCCGCCCTGAACAGAACACATGGCTGACTGTCTCCTACACTGTCAGTTTCTGAAAGTGCAAAATACAGAATAAGGAAGGGTCACATATTCAAAACCTCTGCTGAGCTGAACATTTTGGTATAGAATTGCTTCTTTCAGTTATTAGAATCCAACAGTGGCATTTAATTTGGAAGGAAACGTACAGTTTAAGGAAGGATTATTTGATATGTGTCCCATTTAGATCTTAGTTGAGGTCATGTTTCAAAAGTGGAGAGCTCGGCAGTGTGTATGGCATTCCAGAAGCAGTCTCCTACCAATTCCCTAAGAACACATTGGCTTAGGATCTGATGGGAGAGATAAACGTTTGCTTATGCCAGCTGTCAGCACCATTTTTTCTGAATGCCGTGATGACCTTAGAGTTTTGTCCTACTTAAATACTGACTAATATCTTCAGCATGCTGAGAAATAGCAGACTTTTCACCACATTCATTTTCCTTGCCATATTCCATAAACACACCTCTCTTTTTAAGCATCCTTCCCCCCCCCCCCCCGTCCCTAAAATGTTACACATAAGATTCATTTCCTTGGACGGATTCCCCTCCCTTATAAAATTGACTTGTATTGGCAGGAACTGAGACGGGGGTGGAGGGTTAGGGAATCTCCCTGGAATACAGCCCTGGCTATGGAAGCGTGTTCTCTCTTTGGCATTATCTTCTAACCTATAACACATGAATCCATAGGATGCAATCATTTAATTCAGACAATTTCTTTCCCGCTCTGCATATACCCTGGTCAGCAGGCAAGGTTGGGCCCCTCCTTCATCCAGTCAGAGATGAAGCAGCCATGGCTTCTCCTGTCTATTCCTCCTCTGCTCTTGTTATCCTGTTATCCTCTCCTGCCTGACATCTTGCTTATTGCAATATTCAGGATACTGGAGTGGAGGCGGGTCAAGCTGGAAGAGACATGGCTGCCTAGCATACATTTTGGAGGCAGATTTGGAGTCCTAGTAGAATAGCAACTCATTTTTCGTCAGGGCTTTGTTTGAAACTACACAAAGGCTGAAAGGTCAGCAAAAATCAGATCATCCCCCCCCCCCCCGAAAAAACCACCACTAGTGTGAACTGGGAAATGGAATATATATCAAATAATCTTTCCTTAAATGCCACTGTTGGATTCCAATAACTGAAAGAAGCAACTCTGTACCAAAATGTTCAGCTCAGCAGAGGTTTTGAAGATGTGAACCTCTGTTATAGCATCAACACTGGGGACAAGCTAAAGAGGTTAAAGAGTCCTGGTAGCCTACTGGCAGCCAGTGCAATACTCTGCCAACTGGGGTCGTGCAATGCCACCTTGCTGCCCCAAGCAGCAAATGGGCAGTGTCCTTGTAGCGACTGGTCTTCAAGGGAAGTCCAATGTAGAGGGCATCTCAGAAATACAACCGGGAAGTTCTCAGAGGCTGGATTACTGTAGCCAAGTTACCTCCATCTAAATCTGAAACTGGGCATAGGCCCTCCTCCCAGTGAGGCCACATGGACTTCCAGTGACAAGGTGGGTCTCTTTATCAAGGCCCAATTCAAGGTGCATAATGACCTGAAGAGCTTAGACCCAAAGTATTTTATCTGGTGGCGTCTCTCACACCTGTCAACCCAGGTTCTCAGATCTGATGGGGAGCCCTGTAGGGCATTCTCAGGGGCAGCACCCTATCTGCAGAATTCCCTCCCTGTACAGATCTGGTGGCCCCAAACTGATTTTCATTCAAGTGACAGCTAGAAACCTATTTATTTGCACAGGCCTTCAGATCATAGAGTGGCCTTACTGAAGGGCAGGGGTCCTCTGGTCTAATGGAGCCCCTCAGGCCTCCTCACCTGGCCCATAAGGCCATTTTTGGCCCATACCACACCCCAGCTGATCTTCACCTGATCACTGGCTCTTGCAAAGCCTCTTGCAAAGTGCTCCACAAGACCCAAGTATCAGCTGGCACTTGGTTCTTTCAGAGCACTTTGCAAGCTGCACATTTCCCCACATAGTTTGATTTCAAACTATGAAGAGCTGAAAAAGGGTCACCGGACATCACCGTCAGGTGACTGATAGTTGGATAACCCCACCCTTCTCTCAGTTTTGACCCACAGCGATAGGGGAGACAATCTGCTTCCACACCCCTGTCCTATTGAGTCAATTGCAGCACTGATTACTTTATGCCTTTGATTACTGTGTTGTGTGGGACTGTATTACATACCTGTCAGGGGCTCAGGAGCAGAGGCACAGGGAAGATGGGAGATGGAGAGCGAGGGGGAGGGGGAGGAATCCGAGGGGAGCGTAGGAGGAGACAGTGGTCCGAGGGATTCCATGAGCCTCTCCAGCGAATCGGAAGATTCACAGAAGGGAGCGCCAGTGGCCAGGGGCAGGGGGGTCCCAAGGGGAACGCCCCAGGAGCAAGGGGGCAGCAGGGACTCCCAGAGCAGCAGTTGGAAATCAGGACCAGCTTCCCCACCAGAGCAGAGTGGGGGGGAAGAGTCCCAGGCATCGGGGCCAGTGCTTCCCCCACCAGGGAGAGAAGACGAGGCAGAGCTGACCACGCCTCCCTCGGAGAGTCGTAAAACAGAGGGGAGGTCAGATCCGGCCAGTGTCACGGAAGAGGGAAGCAGTGATAGAAGTAGTGTAACGGTTAGGAGAAAGGTCACTGGGTTGGCGCGAGAAGCAAGTTCAAATGTACAGGAGCGCGGGACAGCAGAGAGTAAGGATTGGGAACCGGGTCCTAAAGCACGCCGGAGGCAGGGGGAGGAGCTCAGCGACTCAGCTTCGGAGGAGTCCAGAAAGGGCAATGCACCAGAGGGCAGGAGGACCCAGAGGAGGAGAGAGCAGCGCAAAAGGTGGAGCAGGGCTAGGATCTTAAACTGGTGCGGAAGGGGAGGTGATTCAGACGGGACTTCGCCTATCTAGAGTCTAGACGTAGGGTTGCACGCTCTGGCTTTGAAATGGAAATTATAC
Organism: Podarcis cretensis; assembly: GCF_951804945.1. NCBI lineage: Eukaryota > Metazoa > Chordata > Lepidosauria > Squamata > Lacertidae > Podarcis > Podarcis cretensis. The sequence goes on from NC_137174.1 coordinate 2,960,094, forward strand.
TTCAATAAAGACTTTTATACATAATACCAGCCTGGCGTTGGTCCTCTGTGAGCTGGGACCTAGAGGCAGCCCTGACAATACCCCTCAACTGTCCTGTTTTAAGGGGGACATCCGGGAATCACAGAAGCCAATCTCAGCTTCTGTTTGCATCCTGAGATTTTCCGTTTTTTGTTGTGGTGCAAGCCAGCAGGGTCTCACCAGAGCTTCGGTGCACCCTACTGATGAGCGCCAGAACGCTTTTCATTCCAGCACTCTGACACTTGGCAAAGGTCCAGTGCCAAAGGTCCAGTGCTTGGGCACAACCCTGCTGATGAGCACTGAAGTCCCGTTTTGGGGGGGTGAAAATGTTGGGGTTTTGTTGCGATTTTCAACACCGTTTTTACTGTTGCGTTTTATGGGTAGCTAGCCATTCTGGGAGAGGGGGAAATGCAAGAACTAAGGCTAAAATAACAACTACAGTTACATGCACTGAAGTTTCACTTTCTGTGCTATGTCTGTTGCTGTGTCAAAGCAAGCGGGACAACATCGCTCTCCTGTCAACAGGTACATTCCAGGCTGGGATGCTGCATCTGCCAACCATGCTGACAGAGCAGCAGGAGCAGACCTGCCTTTATTCAGACACAGCCTGCCACTCTACCTGCAACAGGGCAAGGCAAAGGCCCTTGGGCCCAGCATGCAGCCTCATCTGAGGATGCACATCAGTGGAACTTGACAACGCTGCACTGGAACTCTGGTATACAAATGTCACAAAGCTCAGTGAGTAACTCTTGCTTCGTGAAGGTGCCAAGATGCATATTTCCTGATACTGTCATGTGAATCTCAAGGGCTTGTAAGGCTCTCTTCAAGGCAAGCATGACAAACACCACCATCCTAGTGCCTGGTCTTCAAGAACCAACCCTGGCAAAAATACTGGATAAACAGGGGAGACCAGGGCTCAGAGTTTGAAGGCTCACTCTGCCACACTTCTGGTCTGAGGTCAGTCACAAGGCACTTCCAAACATCACTCTCTTTGCGTGAAGGCAATCACATCCTGACAAATTGGTGATTGGGAGGTCTCGTGCAACAAACCCACTTCTCCCAAAGATTGAACTAGACTGTGGGAGTGAGGCACACGTGTCAGGTCTCACAGTGAGGGGCCAGAACCAAAAGTGGGAGGAGAGAGAGAGAGAGAGAGAGAAAAATGGGCATTTTCTGCTGAGCTTGATATAAAGGTTGTTGGTTTTCTTGGCTAATAACTTTGGGCTCATCCACACTTAAGTTTAATGTGGAGCTGAAGCTTCCTGTGCCTCTTCTATTCTTATTCTTAAATATTCTTCTCATGAAATCCTCCTCATTCAAGTGACAGCCACAATTCCGCTCTGATAAATCTGAATTATCCCAATCCGTGAATAATTGAATAAGGGCAAAAAAGTCAATACAAAATTGCACGCTGCATGTGGTGTAGGTGTGGGGTTTTCTTACATGTGTGGTGATGCTTTCCTGCCACACAGCCTGCTACCAAACCCACTACTTCCATTTGGTTTTCATTAGCCAAAGGGAAAGGATACAGCCTTCCTTTTCTCACTGGCTGTTGCTGGAGGCACATCCATGATGTTTCTATTTTTAAAGCAGCTCTTTTGCACAGAACTGCTCTTGCACAAAAAGAGAAAATAAAAATTGGCCTTGCAGGAGGTGGCAAAGAAAGGAAGCAGCAGCCATAAAGGAATTTTTTCTAAAGATGTTTTATAGATGGTACATAACACCTAGCAAAATATTCAAGATGTATAAAACAAAATCCAAAATGTGTTGGAGGTGTAATCAAGCAGAGGGGACGCTGCTACACATGTGGTGGACCTATAATAAAATTAAGAGCTTCTGGGATATGGTATATGATAAGCTGAAGAAAATATTTAAACAAACCTTTATTTAAAAAAAAAGTCAGAAGCTTTTCTGCTGGGCATATTAGACTCCAATATTGCAAATGAAAATAAGAGAATATTCCTGTATGTAACATCAGTAACGAGAATCTTAATTGGAAAAAAGAGATAGTACCAACAAAAAAAGAGAGGCAAGATAAATTATTTGATTACCTTGAATTGGCCAAAATGACAGATACAATTAGGGGATGATCTAAACAAAAATTCCAAAAAGAATGGGGAAAATATAGAGATTATCTAACATTACTTGTTGCAAGTGCCAGGAGGGCGCTGGTTTTAAACTTAGCATTGTTTGTCTTCTCACTCTTCTCCTCATCGGGATTTCTGGTACTGCAGACAGATGCTGAAGGTATTCTTTTGGCTCATTTATGTTGCTGTAAGATATAATTACATTTCCCTCCCTCTTGCCCGCCTTCAAAATATGTCAGCCCCTCAGGCAGTTCACCTTCATGTCTGGTTTCTGCTTGTATTTTGTATCACTTAGCCAGTTTGCTAATAACCTTGCATCTTACACTTAAAAGAGCCATTCTGTTGTTTAACTCATTCCTCGCAAATACTCCTGAGCTGGCAATATGCGGAGCTGCAGAGCATCCTCCCAGAATCTAGACCTGGAATCCAGCACAGGATCCCCGAGGCCACTAGATCTGAAGTGAAGCAAGCAGATCACTTGAACTATACAAAAGCAGGAGCCAGGGACCTATTCTAGAAAGACTGGCCAACCAAAAGGCTAAATGTTACCTGCCAATTGCATCAGTTGATGTTGCAGACCCCTGTTTCCTTCTTGTGCCAAAAGTGGACTTTAACAGGGAGAAATGTAAAGTATTGCACTTGGGGGGAAAAAAGGAGAGGCACAAATACTAGATGGGAGACTCCTGGCTTGAGAGCAGTACATGTGAAAAGGATCTAGAAGTCTTGGTTGACCACAAACTTGACATGAGCCAACAGTGTGACGTGGCAGCTAAAAAAGCCAATGCAATTCTGGGCTGCATCAATAGGAGTATAGCATCTAGATCAAGGGAAGTAATAGTGCCACTGTATTCTGCTCTGGTCAGACGTCACCTGAAGTACTGTGTCCAGTTCTGGGCACCACAGTTCAAGAAGGACACTGACAAACTGGAATGTGTCCAGAGGAGGGCAACCAAAATGGTCAAAGGCCTGGAAACGATGCCTTATGAGGAATGGCTAAGGGAGCTGGGCATGTTTAGCCTGGAGAAGAGGAGGTTAAGGGGTGATATGATAGCCATGTTCAAATATATAAAAGGATGTCACATAGAGGAGGGAGAAAGGTTGTTTTCTGCTGCTCCAGAGAAGCGGACACGGAGCATTGGATCCAAACTACAAGAAAGAAGATTCCACCTAAACATTAGGAAGAACTTCCTGACAGTAAGAGCTGTTTGACAGTGGAATTTGCTGCCAAGGAGTGTGGTGGAGTCTCCTTCTTTGGAGGTCTTTAAGCAGAGGCTTGACAACCATATGTCAGGAGTGCTCTGATGGTGTTTCCTGCTTGGCAGGGGGTTGGACTCGATGGCCCTTCTGGTCTCTTCCAACTCTATGATTCTATGATTCTATTCTATGATTCTATGACATCTTAGCACACACAGTCCATGTCAATTAGATGGGACAATGCTCTTAATGCAGCATTTGTGTTTGCATTCATGTCTCACTCAACTTTCTGGATTTACTAATTTTCTTCACCATACCGTGAAATATTTTGCTTTGGTTAGTTTGGTTGCACTAATTGGGACATACTTAATAAAAATGTGTTGGGCCATATTCAACTGAATCATATCGCTAGTGGAAGCCAGTGCAAGGATTCCCACTAGTGAACAGGACTTCCCCTCCTCCTGCCCCCCACGCCATCTCTAAATCTGCTCTGGAGGGTGGGGGGAACCCCAAGAACAGATTAAGGGGGCACGTGGGGAGAGGAGAGAGGGAGAAAATTACACAACACATATTAGCCTTACACTGAATATGGAATTTGGAGAGTTCAAACCACACTGCACGTATTGCAAATAATCTTGTGGCACCTTAAAGACACAGCCTTGCTGCACATTATTTAGTGTCATTTCAGCTTTGGCACAGTACATGGGAACATAAAAATTGCTGCATTGGCCAAAGGCCCATCTAGTTCAGTGTTATTTTTCGAACGGTGGTCAGGTTGACTATTTCGGAAGTTTACAGGAAAGGTATAAAGGCAACACCCACGTCTTTTTGACAGTGTATTCAGCTCTACTACCTCTGAACATGGAGGTTCCATCTGTCATAGCTAATATCCATTGATAGACCTATCCTTTTTAAAGAACCTTATCACCACTGCCACATCTCACAGCTGTGGACCATCCAAACTAATCACACGTTGTGTAAAGAAGTGCTTATTTTTACCTGATTCCACTGCCAATCAATATAGCTGGGTAGCCCCAAATTCTAGTTTCAGGGGAGACAAAAAGAGAGGGAGAGGAGGGGTGGGGGAGAGCAGGATCCTGTTCATAACTGAATGGCATAGTCATGTCACCAAGGCTGTGGCAAGTGCCACTCCTTGACCAGTTCTTGGCTATAAGCCGCACCATGGTGCACACCAGGCCACGTCTGTGTGATTCAATTTACCAAGGAAAATAAAGGGCTAATCCAGAGGATTGGGCCTGGAAGCCATTGCACAATCCCTCCATCATTACCTAGAGATGAGAGCCCAGAATTTCTGAAGACGAATCCTTTTCAGCTGCTGTGCATTCTAATCCCTGACCAAATTCCAAGAATAAGACTGGGGAAGGGGGCTTCTACATCATCTTTAAACCCTTTAAATGTAGGTTGGGGGGGGAGGTGAAGAGACCAAGATACATTGCAGAGAATGTTGGTATTTAACCCTATTTAACCTCCACAAACTGTGGTTCTGTTGAAAATCATGAGTCCCCACTACTTAGCATTACATTTAAAAAAGCTCAGATGAGCAGCATCTTATGCACTGAAAGCAATGCTTATGTTGCTGAAATATACTTGGAGTCGTGCAGTGATTTCATGCTCTTTATTGCAGCTTGTAAAAGAGTGATTGTATTCCACCCCCCCAAAACCTCAGGCTTTTATATACATTATTTACACAATGAGTCCCGTCTGATTGGCTGATTAACTTCCTCCTGGAGCCTGATTGGTCTTCTCCTGCAAGCCAATCAGTTGTTGCATTCTAGGATCCTACCTGCCTATTGTTCTAGGATCCAAGCTTAGTACATAACAGTTTCCTTTGTTCCAAGATTACGCAGTTCAAATATATTTAGGGATTTCACCTATTTTGTGCTATTTTTCATACATATTCCTTACTATTGTCTCCATGATCAGCTGCTTTGGCAGCACAATCTTTTAAGCATTCCAGCTAATTTGGGGTCGCGTTAGGAACGGCGATGCTACAGAACAAAGCAGGTCTTGCCCCCAGTTTGGTCTTAGTCACACTTAGCTTTGCTCTGCTCTTTCCAGGCATGTTCTGCTAGTTAAAGCTCCACTTCCAAGCACCCCTTTTCTGCTCCAGAGTTTCCCAGTCTTTAAAGCTGAATCAGAGCAAACGGGAATCCGTGGAAATCCTCAACTGACATTTGCTCCAATTCGGTGGTAAAAAGTGGTGCATTGTGGGGAAAGCTCAGGGCAAGGGAAAAAAGCACTTGTGAAGAAGCCCTTTGACTCAGCTTCAGTTCAGCATCCCACTCTCTATTCTGTGCCTTCTCTGCAGAATTAATACCTACACACAGTTCTGGCTATGCAGATGAAGAGAGGAATAATTATTTTGCTGTGCTTTCATAAGGCTAATTGCAGGGCTTAATTTATGCCAGAGCACATCAGGGCACAGTGCCACTATCTGTTTTTAGTGCCTAAACTGAACCCTGGAACAGTAAGGCACAAAACCAGATGGTCGTGGATGCAGAGGCCCATAGACTTGCCACTGTCTCCTCTTGCTTTCGATAAATGCTCTCCTAATACAATTTTGGATTTGTCTATCTACACTAAAAAGCACAAGTTTGAGAGGTTTACCACTATGTCCCCTGCTTTCTAGGCATGGGTCAGAGTGGTTTTCCTTTTGCCCCACCTCTTTTCCCTAGGAATAGCCACACTTGACCGCTGAATCGGAGCAAGCGTTGATCCAATTCAGTGGTAAAAAGCAGGTTTTCCCAGTGAAAAGAGGCAGGATCAGAGGAAGCAGGAAGAGCCCTAGGGTTTGATTGCTGCGGCAACACTGGGGAAAAGGGGTTCCAAAACACACTTGACATCTCCTTTTTCTAGAAATTAAATGCCGTCAGACAGAAAGTGGATTGAAAGCCTGTGATTACCCAGCCATATGCCTGCTATAGGGCCACTCTCCGAATGTGAGCCCCATCATAATATCCTGACGGTGCTGGTTTCAGAAAAAGTTTCCTACTAACAGCAATGTTCAAGGGCAAAAGTTTCATTTTCCATTAACCAAACGTAAGTGTGTAAGTGCCTGGTTGGGGCCGGGGGGGGAGGAGGAAAAGGAGAGAAAACATCCTGCAGTTGAATGCCCTGCCTGAACACAGGTGGTATTACAGAACCCCAACACAAGGCAGAAGGAAAAAGCTGCATAGTGCTCTCTAATACCCCAGGCTTTAATAGGACCTTTTTGTACAAGCTGAAAACGAATTCTTCAATGACAGCTGGTTAAAAGGTACGGGGGGGTGGAACTAAACAAAACAAAAAGGTATGTAGCAGAAAGTCTGTAAAAAGGCTTAAGGAGAACAAGCTGAGGCTTTACTTCTGTTTACCCTTTCCCCTAGTTCAGCCGTGATTTAAGGCTACAAGGAATATCTTGCAGAATGAACTGCTAAACTTTGGGGCTCTTTGCAAAGGTCTCAGAACCCAAGCTTAGAAATCAGCGGGAGAATCCTGCACGTCTAGTTCTTTCCCAGCCTGGTACAGCATGTATATTGTGACCATCACCAGCCTAGGCTAAAGTGAGCTAAATTTTGAGGGCACAGATAAATCACAGCCAAAATTCACCAGGGCTTAGCCCCAGAAACTGTTTTCTGTGCCAAAGCTTAGAATATGGTGGGGGGGACCCAAACAGATAATTTTGCCAACCATAGTTGTATAGGTGTTCCCTATCTACTACCCCATTTCCATCAGGCTCTGCCCTGAGCCCCCAAATGTGGTGGGGTTTTGCCCACTGATCCCCAAGACAATATCTTTGGCCATTTGCTGTGTTGCACCCCTTCTTCCCTAGTTAGGCTCCAGAACTTTAACCATCAGAGCTTGGGAGACCTGGCAACCCCAGCTGGAAGGGGAGCTTGTCAGGCGAAGAGATTGAGCCATTTAAGCAAAAATACCAAAGAGTGATCCTCATACAGCAGAAAGCAATGAGACAGAACCTGAAATGTCTGTTTACATATCGGTATATATTGTAAACCAATGGTATGATAGTCATCTGTGCTTACAAAGCTCCTCTTTGTTTCCCCTCTTTCAACTCGGGGAGCTCTGTGAGGATGGCACAGAGTGGCCATTCTTCAAAGTGGCATCCGGATCGTGGAATGCACTCCCCAAGGAAACCAATCTCTCCTGCTCCCCTGCAGCCGCCCTTGAACAGTATTTTGCCATCAGGTGAAGACATTTGTGTTCTAAGGATGTTTCCTGTGGACTGATCTGGCTTGTGGGGCATTTTTCACTCAACGGGCTGCTGCTTTTTATTGTTGGCTTTTAGTAACTCTTAAGTACAAGGTTCCCCTGGAGGTTGTTATAGTGGTACCTCGGGTTACATAAGCTTCAGGTTACAGACTCCGCTAACCCAGAAATAGTGCTTCAGGTTAAGAACTTTGCTTCAGGATGAGAACAGAAATCGTGCTGCGACGGCAGCAGGAGGCCCCATTAGCTAAAGTGGTGCTTCAGGTTAAGAACAGTTTCAGGTTAAGTACGGACCTCCAGAACGAATTAAGTACTTAACCCGAGGTACCACTGTACTGGTTTTCAGGAAGGATTCAGTTGCATTCTGGACAATATCAGTTTGTGCAATTAAAGTGGATTAAGGCACTCTGGTGCAGCAATCCACGGGGGGGGGGGGGTACACCACCACCTTTCACAGTTAGGAAAGTGAGGAGGAAATGCATTAAAATGTATTGTGGGGAAATGATTGGTTGATGGGAAAATGTATAATCTCCCAACAAATCAACTGGAATGGATGTTCAATAAAGAGCAGGCATTGTATAACTGCTGCATAAAATCAGGATAAAGGCTCAGTAAACAGGTCACCTGAAGGAGCTGTTTAATTTCAACTTGTGCAGGTGCCTTGGGTGCCATTTACAGTGGTTAATGCAGATAAAATGAACTACTCAAGATGTAGGGACTGCCTCTTCCCATGCCATGTGCTTCGCTTGCCCTCAGCATCAGAGATCTGATCATCTTCTCCTGCTGCTGACTGAAATTTGCCAGAGAGCCATGCGTGAAAGTGCTTTTTCAGTCTCTAGCTGCACCTCCATTGTACCTCCCAGGGAAGGAGGACAGCTACTGACATCTTTGCTGCTTTTCCTGGCTGGCAGCTCAGGGGAGTTTTGGAGAAATTGGTCCTTCGATCCTTACTATAGTTTTTCTGTCTGCTTTATTCCATTTGTTATCAGCTACTGTGGATGTCAAATTTTGGACAGAAACGTGGGGCAATTTTAAAACAGTATCTAAAAGTTTCGAGCCGTAGCCCAGTGTTGCCCAACCTGGTGCCCCTCCAGATGTTGGGCTCCAGTTCCTGAGCCTGGAGGGCCACCGGCTGCTCTGCAAAGCCATGCAGATAACAGCAGGCCTGGTTTTCAAAGGTTTGGGGTGGCAAAGCGTAGGGATTGGCATCCTGAGTGGAGCCCTTTTTATTCTGTTTAAGTGAATGGTTGCCATTCACTTCTGTGGGGAAAGATAAGGCCCTGGCCTTGTGGATGCTCTTGGTGAAGAGAGGGAAGCCTGACAGAGACGCTGCGAGGAGAGACAACGTTCAGGTCACAGAGAGAAATACCTTCTTCGGGAGCACCCTCAAGTCCTTCCATTGACCACAATACAATAAAGAGCCCCACCCATCACAGCAAAAAGCAGGCCAGTAGCATATAAACAAGGAAAGCAAAGAACCCCGTCCACCATTTTTACATAATCTTCATCGTAAACACAAAACAGCCCTCCAGTTATTTAACTGTCATTTTCATCAACAAACTCTGTTTAAGACGTGGGAGCTTATAAGCCTGCATTAACATGTTGCCTCTTGGCATGCAGCCTCACATTTCTGCTCGATAAATTATGAAATAAACCTAGATTTATGTTACAAGGATTTGGGTTGCTACAAGACAGGAAAGCCAACAGCGCCACCTTCAGGCTGAGCTACAAAAGGTGCCTCTCTATGTTGTGTGTGGCAGCTATTTCACCCCAGTGCAGCTTCTAGCAATATTTATTTAAGAAACTACTATCCATATAAGTTCAAAGCAAAAATACAGAAGGACTCTTGTTATGTGACCATCACCAAGATAACTAGTCCAACTCTTGCAATGTGCACAAAATAGCAGCCTGGTCCTGCCCAGATACCAGCAGCAGCAGCAGCAGCAGCGACAACGTTAGTAGAAATAGTCACATTCAGCAGATATGTGCATCACTTACACTGAAGCCTCTTAGGGAGGGTTACTGTTTCATTCTCGTTCTTGTCTTTATTGTGTGTTTTGTGTTTTTATCTTGTATTTTTATGCTGTGGACCGCCCTGAGATCTATGGCTGAAGTGTGGTATACACAATTAATTAAGAATACACACACACACACACACACACACACATATATATATATATACACACAGCATAAAAATACAAATTAAAATACAATTGCTTCTCAATAGCTAACCCCACCATCATCCTCAGGCTGGATGACCAATGAACAGAAGTGATTGGAGGTTTATCGTGGCAACATCTAGACAGCCACAGGTTTTCCTTCTCTAGAGAATTGCAGATCAACATGCAGCTTCTTGTGTTGTTTTTGTTCAGTAACAATATTACGACAATTTAGGAAAGAGATACACATGCTTGAGCTTCTTCAGCTTTGCCTGTGTACTCCATACATTCACTTGGTGGCACTGAACAGAAAAATATCATTGTTTTTCAAACAGGGGAGGCAAAAAGTATATTGTGATTTCATTTTTATTTCTTTAATTTGCTTGTAAGATGCCTTGTAGGATTTGTAACCCTAAAGGCTAGGTGTATATAATGTATAAATAAATAAAAATTAATAAAGGATGCAATAAGCCAATGTTTATTGATTATTTCCTTGAATTCAATAATAATAGGATAACTTTTTCCTCACCCACAGTGATGCCATCCATGTAGCGCTTGATGATGTCAAAGGAATCCCGCAGATTTCCTTCGGTGATGTCAAATATGATGTCTGCCTGGTTCCCTGGGTATGCTGGCGTGATGGCACGAAGGAAAATAATCTCTGAGGGGAAAGATACCGGAAGTAAGCTAAAAATGGCAACAATAAAACATTTAAATCAGTGCAGTGCAACCTATTCAGCAATTGCAAATCTGAAAAGTTAAAGCAGAGAAATAAGAAAGCAAGATTATACTTCAGGTTGTCTTCTCCTTCATGAGACTTACAGAAAAGTCTTGCTGGGGTGGAAGGGCAAGAGCTGCACTGGCCAGTGACTTAATACTGCAAGAGGAGTACGAAGATCCTGGAATGACAGGCCCTCATCCTGCAGCCTAGAGCAGGGCTCAGCAACCTTTTTCAGCCGTGGGTCGCTCCACCGTCCCTCAGACCTTGTGGGGGGGCCGGACTATATTTGGGGGGGGGATGAACGAATTCCTATGCCCCACAAATAACCCAGAGATGCATTTTAAATAAAAGGACACATTCTACTCCTGTAAAAACACGCTGATTCCTGGACTGTCCGTAGGCTGGATTGAGAAGGTGATTGGGCCACATCCGGCCCCCGGGCCTTTGGTTGCCTACCCCTGGCCTATAACCTACACAGGTGTGTTAATTAATTCCCTCCCTCCCATCATCTGCAACTCTGCAGAATCATCTTGCCCTGAGGGGAGGAGAGAAAAAGCCGTTACAGCACCTCTTCATTGTCTTTTCAATTTTATTGTGTTTTTTGTAAAACAACAACTTCAACAACATTTTTTCCATTTCATTGATACTTATTATGTAATATTATGTAAATTGCTTTTTGAAGTCGGCCTGAAGAGGAGTACAGTATATTAATACCTGAAATAAAATAAAACCATAAAAGGAAGCAATTTAGGCATAGGTCCCCTGCTATATGACTGCTGTGCTACATTCCAGCAGCATGGACATGGGGGGGGGGGCTAGCAATGAGTCTGGAGGCCCAGATGACAAGACCTTCTCAGCCTTGCTATGCATTCGGCTCTTAGCAATTCTTTCTGTAGGTGGAGCTTCTGGGATGTTTATACCATAGGCTACTTCTGCAGAGTGAGGGAAAGCGTTTACCTTCAGGCCTCGTGAAATCCCTGAATGTGGGCAATGAAATGACTGTGTGGGAAATGGTGTGAACTGGATCTAACATGCAGTTGACGTCATTCGGTCGGCAGGACTTAATGCAGCGAACAGTATCTGTCTTCTCGTGTCTGACTCTGAGGGAGAGAAGGGAAAGACAAATATGGAACATTAATTCAGTTGTGTCGCATTGCAAGGATCAAACAAGCAAGGTGCAATAAAGATGGAAATTCTTATTTTAGATCCTGATCTCACTGTGAAACACTATGCGTATGTATATTTTTCCTCGTCTCTGGGGTCTGATCTATGTTTCGGACATACATCTTACACTGGACTAATTCTAAAGGCAACTTGGGTAGATCCAACTACCACTGGGTCAGAAAAGCTACAAGTCACAAAAATTGTTTAAAGAAATTGCCTGGACAGTCAAGTCCAATGACCACCTGGAGAGCTTCTTCACCCTGCACCAGAATCCAGCAGAGACTGAGTCCACCATACAGAGCAGCAGCAGCAGCCCTGGGAGCTGACACAAAGCTTTCCTTATTCCCCACACCCCTCTTGGAGCCTGCCAGGCTTTGACCTGATGTGGGCCCCACCTTTGTCCTGCCTGCGTAGCAGAATTTTTGAAATCTGAAGTTGGCAACTTCCACCAGTAGGACTGGACGGTTTATGAAGATCTGCAGTTTGGTGAAGACCAAGGGAGAGGTGATCGGCTTTGCTATGTTCAAGTAATGAGTTTTTGGACTCTTTTGATACTTTATGTTGTCATAACTCCCTGATCCCTTGGGAGAAGGTGAACAATAAAATATAAATAGAATAAAGCTATGTATAGAACTGTCTAATTATGGAACAAAAACAAAAATCGAATGAAACAATTTTCCTACATTTTCTGCTCAGAACGGTTTCAGTGTTTTGGACTTGGCAACAGTCATCATTGGACTAGTGGCAAGATGAGAGTAAGATAGCATCTTGTTATTTATTGAAGCTGGAAAAAAATGGTCATGGCTGAATACCAGCAGGAAGCAATCATTTCTTCAAAGGATCCATAACTAAAGTTTGGGGGAAAGGTTGGAGTTGGAACCAAGCTGAAGATGTGAAATGAAATTGTACTTTTACTGGGAAGGGGGGGGGGGGGGGGCTTCTGAGGTTGCTCTGGGGTTTTAGTTGCAGATTTTATCTAACTCCTTTGTGTACAAGTTGAACTCTTTCCAGGTAATGTTGTGGGTAGCATAAGAATATTACAACTGAGCAGGTGTTAGCAGGGAGCCAAGAAGAATGGATTGGCTGCACGACTAATATGCAACCATTTCATTTAAATTTCCATTCCCACACCAGCACCATCAGAACAGATCTTTTTTAAAATGTTGCCAGCATTATTCATCCATAACCTAAAGCCAATTTGTCCAAAAAACTACTTAGGGTGGATTCTCATGAACAATTTTTAAACTGAATTCAAGGCACATCCACTCCCAACCCCCCCAAACCACCAATGGTTTTATGCTATATTGAACAAGTTTTGCAGTCAACTGCTTAACACTTGCTCAGATCTGAACAAGCCAAATCCAGCTGGCAGCCAAAAGTAAATAAATCCAGTATAACTTGAACTGGGTTTGCAAGAAACAAATAGAAGGTGGCAGTAGCATACCCTCCAAGTGTTCTGGAATCGCAAAAGCCATCCTGGCTTCTGATTTAATCCCAGGATGTGACTGTTTCCCCTCCCTTGGGCATCTCAAAGTGACTGCTGGAAAGCAGGAGAGGAGGACGGGAGAAGCTGCTGCTCCAAGGCCAGCTCTGAGGGGCAGGCAGAGGGCAGGGAGTAAGGGGGAGCCGAGCACAAGGAGTCTTGCTTTAAAAAATGCTTTGTGCATCTGCACCTAATCTTGCCCCTTTCTAAAATGTATTTAGTGTGTGTTTTTCTTTTTGTAAATTTACCAAAGAATAAAATAAAACTGGGATTAAGGGGTTTTCTCAGGGCGGTGGAGCATGCATGTGCCCTGCCGTTGGCGTAGTGGTGGTGGAAATGCTCTGCAGGGGGGCACAAACAATGGGGGGGTTGAGGAGGGTCAGTGGGAGGGAGGGGGAAATGTCCCTATTTTCATCTGAGGAGTGTTGGGGGGTATGCAGCATCAGTAAGTGGAAGAAACAAGGGTTGAGGGGGCCTCGTGTGGAGAAGCCAGAGCCCAACCTAGTGAAATGGTATAGCGTATGAGGCTGCTAACTTTAGCCCTTCCTTTTGGACCAGAAAGGGAAAAGGATATGCCACATCAGCCCCTGTATAGCAGGCGATCTTCTTCAGCCTCTGCGCTGGCCAGGCCTGGTGTAAACACGTAAGGACATAGGAGCCTGGCTGCTGGATCAGACAATGGCCCCTTTAGTTCGGCATCCTGGTCTCACAGCGGCCAAGCCAGATGCCCGTGCAAAGCCCATTTGCAATACAGTGGTACCTCGAGTTACAAATGCCTCAGGTTACAAACGCTTCAGGTTACAAACTCCGCTAATCTGGAAGAGTTACCTCGAGTTGAGAACTTTGCCCCAGGGTGAGAACGGAAATCGTGTGCCAGTGGCACAGTGGCAGCAAGAGGCCCCATTAGCGAAAGCACACCTCTTGTTAGGAACAGTTTCAGGTTAAGAACGGACCTCCGGAACGAATTAAGTTCATAACTAGAGGTACCACTGTACATGAATGTCCTCACATGTTCCACACCAATTGGAGGCCCCCTGCCTCCAGCACAGCCGTCATGGCAAGCAGCCACAGATAGGCTTTTCCTCCATGGTTCTGTCTCCCTCCCTTTTAAATCAGTGGCAGCGCCTTTCAGTCCATGCACTGGGGGGGGGGGCAGGGGAGGCTCCCTTTGTTTGCCTTGATTTTTCCTGTATATTCAGCTTCTTTGGATTACCTGCTGTTTTTAGAGAAGGAGAAAATGTTCTCCCCGTGAGGACTGCTTAAAGGACTTCTAAGCTGCCTTCCCCAAGTGGAATACGGCATGAAAGCATTTTAAAACAAACTGCAAAATTACAATTAAAATAATAAGGAACCACGTCACACACCTCAGCCCCTTGGCACCTCCTTACAGGTGAGATCCAGTTATGCAGACAGGCTTCCTCTTCTACTCCAGCAATGGACAAATGGGCCTTGTCCTTCTTCCTCAGTCTAAAGGATGGTCCAATCTTGATTTTAACATTTTCTATTTTGGAACATGGTACATTCCAATATTTTTCTTTCCTGTTCTGAACTTCTGCTTGCTACCTTGGGGGGGGGGTATCTTTCCCATTTAATTTGTTAAATCTTTCAAGCAAGGAATCATGTTATCATTCTCATCCAGACAGGCCCCCCAATGGTGCCATATAATTATGTCTATTTAAATGTTCCAGTTAGATGCAACATAGAATTATCCATCTAATATGATTTAATCTGGACTGCAGTATGTTTTTAAAGGCAACTAGATTAATATATGCATTCAGTAATATACTAGAATGCAGCAGTATTTTGCAAGGCACTGGGCCAAAGTCTTGCGTTCCTTATTTTGTAGCTCAAATAAGGCTTCGTTTAAAGACTTTGAAGCCAATCTAAGCTTTAGTTTTTGCTACTGGCTTGCTGAGGCATCGTGTACAGTTGACCATGCAATGAACCTGTGACCACATATCCATGGATGCACATTGTCCTTGGAGCTAAAGGGCCTGTATTTGCAAAGGACTGTGCAGTCAACAATGAGCTTTGGGCAGCTCTGGCTACCTGACAAGTATGCTAGACATGTTTGCAGATGCATCTGTTGCAATGGCTAAAATGTTTATGCATACAACTAAAAAAGTAGGCGGAGAGGAATTATTTAGGGTGTGTGAGAGAGGGGGGGAGGGAAGGAGGGAGAGGATATGGAGAGTTTGTGAGATGTGGTGCCATGTGCCTGAGGATTATCTGGCATCATATACAACATATGCATCCCATGAAATCCCATAAATATGGTGGGAAGCAAAAGGCAGCCGGCAGCAACAGTGAAGCAGAAGCAACACAAGAATGACTGGGGAGAGGCCAGGCAAGCCCCCCTCTTTTTTCTTCCACCCAAACTCTTTGGCTTGCAATCCTGAGAGAACTCCTGTCTATGATCGCAGCCTCTCTCTGGACCGTTGCCAGCAAGGTGGGAGCTGGAACAGAAGAGAAAGAGAAGCAGCCAGGCTGGTGCTGAGGCAGCAGTTTGCCTCCCTGGCATGTTTCTGGCTGCTCACGGGATCAGAGGGCAGAGTCTCTGTGATGCACATAGATATGTAATATTTATTTAACAGGATTTATATGCTACTTAATCATCAAAACCTCTAAGCAGCTTATATGAAATATACTTAAAAATTATCAGTCAACTCATATGTTGAAAACAAGCTGACCTAAAATATTTCAAAATATAGAAGTAAAAAATAAAATTATGAAATAAAACTACACATTAAAATACATGCCAAATTTGCATGTCTGGGTAGACTTGCCTAAACAAACAAAAATCCTGCCAAGTGCTGGGGGGGGGGGAATACAGTGAAGGCACCTGCTTAAGATCAATTAGCAGAGAGTTTCACAGTGCAGGTGCCGCCACACTGAAGGATTAAGTGGAGAATAAACATTATGTAGCATTTGCAAAGTGGTCATTTCTGTAGACACAAGCAGCTGAGTGCTCTCCTCTGAATTATGGATGCACTTCACTGAAATGTACATCCAACTTCATTCTCTTATGCTTTTCAATACTTTTTAGGACACTTTGATAGAACTTTGCTGCCGAACTTTGGCCAAAGTAGTCCTCTTGGTCCACACTGAAGACGTCCAGTTTAATGTATGGTCCTGATTTGGCCCAAGTAACAGAAGTGTTTGAATTTAGCTGAGACATCTACATGGCTCTGTCAAAGCAGCCTGCAGATACATACAGGATGTACTAAAGTTAATGGGAATTGTTTAACAATAGCATTTGTAACTGAAAGGTTTTCAGGGCAGTATGGTGAAAACTCAAAAACTGCAGTCCAGTTAACATCATTCAAAGAGTATATGTCATTGAACTACATGATGTTCTCTCTCACTATATAGCTTTGATTTCTTTGGCACATGGGATATCCTGACCATAGTGCACATAATTTTGTAGGATCTAGCCTGTGGAAATATTGAAAACATCCCCCTTTAAGGATGTGCCAAGAACTTGTGCTCTGTACATCAGACCTCCTTAACAGAATGCCATGCAAATACTACTACAAGTCCTAAAACATTAGTGGATTTGGATGTGTGCAGACATAAATTGAACAGTGCCAACCCATTGGACATGCTTTGAAGCACTTGCTAGATGAATGGTTACATTTGATGGGGCATAGCCAGGTGTGCAAAAGGTCCAAGAATTGCCAGTAAGTTAAATATTATGCATAAATGATAAAAGCTGGGTGCGTTATCCCTGGCAAAAAAGTTCTCTTCTTAAGAAATGTGCAGAATATTCAGGAAAGTTTTCCATCACACCTGTGCCCTGCATGAATCACTTTGATTCCAACAAAGCTTCTGCATAGTTTTTTCCTTATGTTGTGGTAATTATAAATAGGAAATGATATGTTCTGTTTGAAGGTGGATTCCAATCAGACTTTAGCATTTCACCTTAGGCAATGTCAGCCATAGGATTTAAAGGGGACTTAAAATAATTCAGGAACAGATTTTGACTACTTTGGGAGAGATCACCCAGCACCCTAATAGTCTCTGTCAAGATCAGGCTCATCGGCTGCCCCCAAGAGTGTAACTGGGGCAGCAGAGAAAGTCCAGTTACTTCATACAGGACAAAAGTCCATGGAAGCCTTTAACACTCCTGTATGTGCCATGATGAACTCTGGATTGCCCTACGGCATTTTAACTATAGTTCCCACACCTGATTCTTTCTGTGAAAATAGATCCCTAATTGTTATTTATGGGGTGCACTTAACAAGTCCACTCAATCTAGAAATGACACACACTTCTGAACTTCTCCAGTCCTGACTTACAGTCAAAGTCAACAACTCATTTTCAGCTTAGTAAAGACTGAAAGGTCAGCAATGCTGGATTTGCCAACTGGCATCCTCCCACCCAGGATGAGACACTGGTAAAGTTTACACACACACACACACACACACACACACACACACACACACACACAGAGAGAGAGAGAGAGAGAGAGAGAGAGAGAGAGAGAGAGAGCAAGCACACAAGCCCCATGCCCTAGCTACTCAATCTCCTTTGCCTGTGTCTTGGGAAACTGGCTGAGGAACAGTGTGGCTAAGAGCTCTTTGCCTATATCTTCGTTGGTGCTGAAGTGGTTAAATACAAGAGAGAATAGTTGCTTTTCCCATGGGTGCATGGAGAACAGGGGCAAAGTGGGGGGGGCTGCCAGGGCAATGGACCCAGACACCTTTTTAAGGGGGCACTGCGCATTTGGCTCCTCTTGCCATCCTGCCAGCCCTGCAGCGCTTTGCAAGGCTGGAATCTGATCTGAATGACTGCGATCCCAGCCTCCCAAAGCGGTGCAGGGCTGGTAGGGGAGTGTGAGAAGGATGCAAGTCATGCAGCCTTCAGTCCTAGTCTCACCCTCGCTTTGCCTCGTCCAGCGTGGTGGACTCCGTTCACCCACCCACACACCCTGCCCCACCCCCCTGGCACACATGTGCCAGAAAACCAGACTACACTGCTGGTGGAGAATGAAATAGCCCTTTGCTTGTGGCTTGGCTGTTACAGCAGAAAGCAGCTAAAGTGCCCCACTAAAAGGGGATATACAGGGAGTTGGGCACGCAGGATCTGAGCCCCCCACCCCTGACGCCACCCCAACTGCTTGTTGCCTATCCCTGTCTTCAGCATCTATCAGCAAAAGCTGACTTATAGGCAGAGCTCATCAAAATGAGAAGTAAACAGGAAAACTGGAATGTTAAAAATGCTATGGCAAAATGAGTGGTGACAAATAAAATGCAAATGCACAGCATGCAGGAAGTGATTTACCACTCAAACTTTATTTTTTTTAAATGGTAAGAAGGGAACCAGTGTCAAAAGAGAGAGAAGGGGAGCGGGGGAGAAACTGCAATGGCTGCCAGCATGCAAGGAATCAAAGCTGCGCAGAGACAAAGACAAACAGCTTGGCTATGAAGGTGGTGACAGTTCCGTGGCGGAAGAGCTGCATCTGAATCGTCAGAAGAAGATCTCTGGGCTCTGTGATCGGCTGCTGCATGGACACTACGTGGCTGTGGCTGCTGACTTTTTTGGTAGTGAAAAAGCCCTCCTCATTCCCGCTGATGATGGAGAGCTGAATTTTATCCCCTGGGACAGCACTGGTGGGGCCCATGCGGAAAATATCAATGGGAACTTGAATGTTGGTAGGAAAAGAGAGGTGATAAGAAGTTATTCTCAAGGGCAGGCTCTGGCATTCCATATTTTCATGACAAGGCAAGCGGTCGCAACGACTGCAAGAAAAGTGAAAAGACAAGGGAGGAGGATTAGCAACCATTCCATAAGGAGGAAAGGAAAGGAAAGCAGAGAAGCCAAGCGTATCTTGACTTGTAACCTACTGGCCCATGAAACGAAGGAGCAATCTTAGCTCAGTGGCAGAGTTTTACGCAACAGAGCTGGCGTAGCCTAATAAGCAGGGCAGAGCGAGCCAAATTCCAATGGCTCCAGGCTAACTTTGAAAATCCCTCATTGGGGTATGCAGAGCCCCTCCCATCTCAATGTGTTCTGAAGTGGGGTGTTCCATTTTCCTTGACTGCAGCCCCCTTTCCTTCATTCCACAGGTAAATCGAGAGTATGTCTTATCAGGTATTTGGAGAAAAGCAAAAGAGTCTTCAATCCGGGAAACCCCCAAGCATGGGCGTAGCCAGGATTTTTGTTAGGGGGGGCAGGCATTTTGTTGGGGGGAGCAGACCTTTTGTTAGGGGTGCAGAACTTCAGTTAGCTATATATTTTAATTGATGGGGGGGCAGCTGCCCCTTCCTGGCCCCCCCTTGGCTATGCCCATGCCCCCAAGGATGAAGCATGGGTGCAGGTCTCCCCACATCTGCAGCCACACTCTCACTTTCAGGAAACAGATACAAATATTATATTACATAGTGAATTACCTCCTCACCACAGAGCAACTGCTGACTAGCCCTATGCACTTAATTCTATTTGCGGGAATCAACCTGGGTCTGGGCTGTACCATGGCAGACATACTTGAATCTCAGCTTCCCAATAAAAAAAATAACAAATCAATCTGCATATAAAGCTAGACACCAAAGCTTAGTGTTATAGGCTATCTATCATCCCCCCTCACATGCTAGATTTGTATGTGAAGGAATTTCTCTTTTTTCTGCATAGAGGAACATTCAGTCGTGCATTCTGAAGTCGTATGGCCACAAATCCTGTTTGCCACTCCAATGAGAATCAGGCCATAGAATGAGAGAGGGGGCTTTCTTCCAGGTCAAATGGTGGACTGCTTATGGAGGCCTAAGATTGGGCAATATTTTGGGGAAAATAAAACTGCCTTGACAGCATTGCGAGAACATGATACAATTTTTAAAAACACAACTATAAAATGTATAGCTTATGGGGCAGCTTCTGCCCACCTCTCCCCACTCCCCCCCCCCCCCCCGTGTATAGTCATTAACTCCCAGAGTAATGGGTAGCAATCCTCATTGCAACTGTGAAATAGCTCAAATGATTCTGCTTTTAAGCAAATCTCTTCTCTTCTTTGCCCATGTAGTCAGACTTTGGTGATGGGACCATGCAATGCAGATGCTTCTGGGAATCCCCATACCATATTTCTGAATACGCCCCATGCTGTCCTTTTCCTGTGATTTAGAATAACGCTGGAAAGCAAAAATAGTGGGAAATGTAGAATGAAATTCTGCTGATTCTGAAATATATTGTTGGAAGCAGATTTGCCTGTGGCGAATTAGAACTGTTTAGAAATCATCAATCTCCTTATCTTATTGTTTGGTACCCCATATATTCACCACACACTTCATTGTGGGTTTACTTAAATGTGTGCTAATGATTCCATCCTGTAGCCACAAAGAGATCTGGCAGATACTGCTGGTTTCAAAGACCAAAGTTCAGGCCTAGGTCGTCCACCATAATGACTATAAGCGGCTAGCACTGAAAGACCAACCTGGCTTCTGGCTTGCATGGGCAGAGGCAAAGTGTGCCATGGGGACATGTAACCTCAATACTGTGGCCCAGCACACTAAAGCGCCTCAGGTGAATCCAAACCCACAACATTCTCCTAGGGATCTGCCTAGCATGCTGCTATTCCATGGGTTGTCTGTAGGTGTCACTGTAGATGTTTTCCAAGAGGGGGAAACAAATGCTGAGCTAAAAAGGCAGAATAGGATTTCATGGATCACAATACAGTGGCACCTCGGGTTAAGTACTTCATTCATTCTGGAGGTCCGTTCTTAACCTGAAACTGTTCTTAACCTGAAGCACCACTTTAGCTAATGGGGCCTCCCACGGTTTCTGTTCTCATCCTGAAGCAAAGTTCTTAACCCGAGGTACTATTTCTGGGTTAGCGGAGTCTGTAACCTGAAGCGTATGTAACCTGAAGCGTATGTAACCCGAGGTACCACTGTAGTTCCATAGCTGTCAACTTTTCCCTTTTCTTGCAAGGAATAAGGGAATTTCCTTTAAAAAAGGGAAACGTTGACAGCTATGAATAGTTCTAAAGAGCTCTTTGCAACATCGTCAGCCTTGTGTTGTAGTGTTAGTCACAGAAATCTGAAAAATAAATGTTAGTGCAAAAAAATACTCTTGGGTTTCATTTCTGATCATTTAGCTTACCATTTGGGGTTGGTTTAAAAAAAAACAACCACTCCCTCCCCCCCCACCCCACAATCAATGATTATACTTGACTTGATTCCAAGCCACAGAGCATGAATGTTTGTTGTTGTTTTTTAATGTTAAATATTGGGTCATTTATAAAGAACAAAAATTAACAAAAAATGCCAAATTCCTTGTTCTTTAGAGAGAGCACAAATTTAGCACTGTTGAAGTTTATTGTTTGTGAGCTGTGTCAGTGTTTGAATGGCAGACCACTGAGAGCCTGGTGTATTAATTACCTTGAAGTCTTATGAGGAACAGAAAATAGTATAAAAAAGGTAAGGTAAAGATAAAAGACCCCTGGATGGTTAAGTCCAGTCAAAGGCGACTGGGGTTGCAGTGCTCATCTCACTTTCAGGCCGAGGGAGCTGGCGTTTGTCCACAGACAGCTTTCCATACTAAACTGCTTCTGGTGCAGCGGGACACAGTGACAGAAACCAGAGTGCACAGAAATGCCATTTACCTTCCCGCCGGAGCGGTACCTATTTATCTGCTTGCACTTTGACGTGCTTTCAAACTGCTAGGTTGGCAGGAGCTGGGACCGAGCAATGGGAGCTCACCCCATAACAGGGATTCAAACCGCTGACCTACTGATCGGCAAGCCCAAGAGGCTCAGTGGTTTAGACCACAGTGCCAATGTCATCTTTAGATAAACTTACCTCATTTGTCTCTCTACAACCATAGTAATCAGAAATGGCTAGCAAGTTCCACAAATTTTCCATACACCCCCCCAAACCCCCACATGCTTCTCCTGACATTTTAGGTGGTGCAGAAGGAAGCAATTGTATTAGTGCTGTGGCCCCCTGCTCCAGTCACATGCACACATCAAGGGCTGCCCTCCTTTGGGTCAGGCATTCCTACAGCATTTCGTAATTGGCCTCTCAGCATCCCTGACGGCTGCCGCTCTCAGCGTCTTTCTTATCTCAAACCGAATGCCTTCTTCCCCTCAACCATTACATGACTTGGCCAATCAGACTGAGGTATGTGAGTCACTGGAGCAGGGGCGCCAGCTCCTGGGGGCAGAGCCCTTTTGGGTCGGGGGGGACCTATGTCCAAAATTGCAGAGGCAAAGCACAGTGCGGCTCCAGTGGCCAGCTCCTCCCCCCCTACTGTGGAGGGGCAGGAGGGTCAAAGCAGCCTCTCCCCAGTGGGGGCTCCAGGAGGCAGAGGAGGAGGAGCTGCTGGCCATTGAAGCCGCGTAGCCTCTCCATTCAGCTCCGCCTCAGGCCTTGCCCCCAATTGTACTCACCAGCTGGCATCTCTGCACTGAGGGCAACTGAAGCTAATACTGAGCCTAGGCAAAGCCTATGAAATTCAGGTGAGAGAGGGGTGAATACGGAGCCCCCCCGAAAACCCCGCAGGCTTGCATTAGCCAGGGTGGAAGATTAGAACAGGTGTTTGCATTAAGGTTACCAGATTTTTTTCAATGAATCCAGGGACACTTTACTTCCTTCTAAAATCCATGGATTTTGTCAGGGGACAGATTTGTAAATCCAGGGACGTCTGGTAACCTTAGTTTGCATTGCTTTCACTATGCCAGCTCCAGGTTGGCTTAGGTGAAAGGCACATGGATCAGGCCCCTCAGGGGATCCACGGGGACTTTGGATCCAGTGGTTCAGGGCTTTGTGCTATGCAGTAACTTTCTAGTTGTTTGCTTGACATTGGGCATTCCACCTCAACTCGTTGTCTCTTCCATGCAGCCAGGGTGCTGCACGCCTTCACTCAATGAACTGCACCACACAACTGGCAGAGCTCATTGAATAAATCTGAGTGCATTCTATACATATCCAGTCCCAGGGTTTTCCTAGCGGGCAAGAAATGAAGAGTTTGTGTATCACTCTCATGCCTTGCTTACTTTAAACTCTCTCAATACCAATCATTGTTAACCTTTTCTTAGCAAACAGCTTTTGAATTAAATGTTTAGAAGCAGGCAGCTACAATCAGACAAGCATATTATACTGGCAAAAGCATACTTCGGCGGGTATAACAGATGGCCTACATATGTCATCTTCATATCCATTGTTTCTCATGCCAGTCTATGACCCAGGATTGCAATTTTATCTCATTTTAAGAAGCATGCTGTTAAGCTACAGAATTCACTACCACGACAGAGTGTCATTCATCAGTGGGAACATAAAGGGAGGCTGCTCATTGTGTGGCTTAGTTGGTCAGGTTTGGTACTAGCACTGTTGTATAAGTCATAATTTAAAATCCATCAATACCTTTGCTACAGAAGCTAAAACACTTTCATACTGTCTAGGTAATATTGGAAAACCCAATTCGTTATTCTAATCATTTCTTAAAGTCTTCATATCAAACTTATTTGTTAGTAACAAATTTCTGTTCCAGTGATCACTGTTTTTTAGTTTCAAAAAGTTTGTTCGATTGTTCAAATATCTCTGGTGTCTCAGAAGCTGAGAAAGCCACCGGTCCAAACAAGGCTATTACAAGACATTGTAGCTGCAGATATTGCTGCTGGGCTGCATCTGATACATGTAATTTAGTTCTTAAAGCAGTATACATATAGAATTCAGCCTCCTCGTGTATTTTTCTGAATTATATGCCTATTGTGTTGTAACAATCAGACAATGAAAATGGATTCTACGTGCCCTAACTATGGCCAATAATATGGTATATCATTTTGATGTGGACTGTGCCATGTGGGTGTTGTGCAAAATTAGCCATGTATGAGCAGATAAACTGCCATGTAGAAGTGCCTGGAAGAATAGCGATATGATCCCCTTATCCAAAGGAGTGAAAACATGACAACACTCACAACATATGAACGGATTGCTTATAGATGCAGACTTTGTTGGGATGAATATATTGATATTTGGAATGAGTTTATACAGAATATAGTAGATGATTAATAATCATATATATGTTAGGACAATAACATTACTTATGTATCTATGTATGGAAGTGTACTTGTTTATATTCAGTGTATCACATTATATCTTTTTTCTTATTGTATTTTTATTTTTATTTGCATTTTTTTCTTTTCTTTCTTTCCTCACTTTGATGATGATGATGATGATGGGGACTAGCACAGGCTGCCTAATGAAAGAAAGAAATGTACTTACGTATCTCCAGATTTGCGATAATTTTCTGGGCATTCCAATGAAAGGCAGCGAAAACCACCCTGAATATTAAAGCAGGTCTCATTGTATGAGCAACTATGTGTTTCTGTAACACACTCATCAATATCTGTAAAAGCAGGAGAGGAGGACAGAGGATGCTTATTGTGAGGGTATAGATTTGGTAATGATGAAGTTTGCTCTGTGCCTCAGCTGGACTACTTCACACAAGATTGGACAACCCTCCACCTAGAAAGCTAGCCTATCGGAGAGATAGGGCATAAACTTCCATAGACTAGATGCAAGAAAGGCTCTCTTTAGTTGCCAGTTTAAATATAGGTGAGAGTGGAGGCGGAAAGAAAAAGAAATACAAGCAGGGTAGTCAAGCAGTCTGAGATTATTCCACAGTGATCATCCACAATGGTAGGGTTGCCCTACATCATACAGATTTCCCCAGACATATGTGGAATACTGCAGCCAGTAGCAGCGTCCAGGAGGAAATTGGGGAAATGTTGGGTGAAATCTGAACATATGGCAGCCTATGTCAACAGTGCCACTTTTCCTTAAAAATAGCTCAAAAACAGCATTCCCCCCCCCCCCAACTTTCTGTCTGGATATGGAAGCCCTACACAACAGGGATAATACAAACATCTTAGATTTGTTGTGCTATTTAACATCTGTAAGCCGCTCCATCCAAAGAGGGACAGATCTCAAGCTGAACTGCACCAAGCTTCTCATCGTTATAACAACATTGTGCATTAGTCATACACAAAAAAAACCTGCCAGTTTTGATATACCCTTAAGAAGAAGACAAGAAATTTCTGAATTCAGAAGGCCAGTGAAGAAGCATTTAGAGAACGAACTTTGGGAATGATTTGTCAAATGCGTTGTCAAATGCATTCGATCAAGAAGTTCTTTCTTTGTAACAGAACATGACAAAAGAATTCTGCCTTCTCTAGACCACAAGCTTCTTTCTTATGAATGTCACACTTGCACATCATTATGCTTTAAACATACCTTGACAGTTTCGTGCATTGGGGGCCACTTTGTAACCAGAGGAGGGGCAAGTACACTGAAAACTCCCCGGAACATTAATGCATCGATAGGCACAGATATGTCCTCCAGTGGGCAAGGCACATTCATCAATATCTGAAAAGCATATTCACCAATTAGCAAGTACATGAGAGACTGTTTACTGCCTTGTTGCTCAACTCTTACGCCTCTACAGAATGGATGATATAACGCTTGAGTACACATTACGTTTTACCTAACTAAACGATGGGTAAATTGGATCTTAGACTTCCATGGAACCAGTCCTGTTCCCCACTCCCCTCAAAATTCCAAGGTAATCAATTCAGCTAGCTTCAGCAGTTTCTAGGAGAACACTTCTGGAAGAATAGCAGAAACTGGAATTCACTCCCATTACTGGATGGCTTTAAAAGAGAATCAGACAAATCCATGACTACTGGCCCTGGCAGACAGGTTCTCTCTCCCGTGTCAGAGGCAGTATGCCTCTCAGTACCAGCTGCTGAGTATCCCAAATACGGGAGAGGGATGTTCTGGTCTTGTAAGACCTGCTTGCAGGCTTCCCATGGCATCTGGCTGGTCACTATGACAGCAGGATGTTGGACTAGAGGGGCCTATGGCCTGATCCAGCATGACTCTTCCTATGTTCTTCAAGTGCCCACGTGAGGGAGTGAGGCCTCCACAGAAGACTCTCCTGCCTGAACCCTTGGGGAGCTGCTGCCAGTCTCATTGGGATAGATGGACCAATGGTCTTCATTAGAACAGTGCAGCTTCCATAAGTTAATATGAGCCGTGTGCATAATGATTGCTACCCACCTTCACAGGTGATGCCATCTATGTCACTCAGCTGGTAGCCCCGACGACAGTAGCACTGATAAGAACCATATACATTAGCACACTCCTGGCTGCAGGGATTACTTTCGCATTCATTCAAGTCTGAAACCAACAAAAATTCATTAATGCAAAGCAATATTTTTTACCTTATTTGTCAGCAACCATATGAATTGTTGAGCAGCTGAATTAATTTAATTCCATTCCTTTCATATCCTGGCTTTCATCCAAGGAGTTCAAGACACCACAAAATGGCTCATCCATTTTTACCCTCACAACAAACCTGGGAGGTGGGCTAGTCTGAGATCCAGTGATTGGCCCAAGGTCATCCAGTGAGCTTCATGGCTAAGCAAGATTCATTGCTTGAATCTAGGTCTCTCCAGTCCTGGCCTGATAGTCTAACCATTCCTTCACACTCACACTATAGGGCTGCAATTCTATACACCACACCAGAATTTCCCAAGGTGGTCAGTATTAATCCCCTGAGGTCAATGAGGCTGTGCAGGGGAGTGAATAAAGAGTTAGGGGTCAAAAGGGGGGAAAGGGTGGGAAAAGTAGCTTACAAGATACAGTGTGATAAAATTAATTAGAAACTATGAGCCTCAGAAATAAAGGGTGTGGGCATGTACAGAGTGTGCATCCTTTAACAGTGAGGAACTTCTGTATTTAATAAGGTTATTCCACAATCCAACAGTATTCCTTACATTTTGTATTTTATGATTCCTAGTAATGGTGACTGACTAATAATAAATGCTGATTATATATCAATATTTCTTGACTTAACTTTATCTACACTCCTATGAATTTGGTTTGGGGTTGCTGATAACCTCATGAAGAGACCAATAAACTCAGACATTTGGGAAACCCTGCTGAACACATGCCCAGGAGTAAGCTCTACTGAACCCAATGGAATGTACTTTGGGGTAGGCAAGGATACGATTGCACTGTCAATGTTACCTTCACATGACCGCCCGTCAGTTGAAAGTTTGAAGCCCATCGTACAGCTGCAGTAATAAGAGCCAGCCGTGTTTTCACATTTGTGAGCACATAGGTGACCAGGGTATCGTCGGCATTCATTAATATCTACGGAAATAAACATGTCATTCTGAAGATTTCAAGAAAAGCATATAAATCAGAGAGTTCACAAAAACATTTTAGTCAATTTCTGAATGATTCACACTTCACTATAACTTTAGCTTGAGCACATTATTCTATCTTAGACCTAATTCATATTGTAGCAAGTCAGTGTGGTAGCTGCTGAAAAGTTGTATTCTAATATCAGAGCCAGGATCTTCACTGGCTCCCAGTATGTTTCCGAGCACATTTCAAAACATTGGTGCTGACCTTTGAAGCCCTAAATGGCCTCAGCCCAGTATACCTGAAGGAGCGTCTCCACCCCCACTGAACACAGAGATCTAGCTCCAAGCGTCTTCTGCTGGTTCCCTCACTGCGAGAAGTGAAGTTACAAGGAAACAGGCAGAGGGCCTTCTCGGCAGTGTGGCGTCCTCCCTGTGGAACACCCTCCCATCAGATGTCAAGGACATAAAGAGCTACACAACTATTAGAAGACATCTGAAGGCAGCCCTGCATCAGGAGGTTTTTAATGTTTGATGTTTTACTATGTTTTATATGTGCTGTAAGCTGCCCAGAGTGGCTGAGGAAACCCAGCCAGATGGGTGGGGTATAAATAATAAAATGTATTGTTGATGGTGATGGTGATGGCGTTGTCTCCATTGCTATTCTATGTTATTTCTGTTATTTTTGTTTATGCTGTTGTTTACTTTGTAATGCTATTTCAACTGTTCTTAGAAACATGTAGTGGTGTGTTTTAATGTGGTGTATGCCTTCCTGTGACTTCGTGGTGAAGTGTGGCATAGGAATGTCAGATAGTAGATTTATTGCTCAGATAAGCCCTGGTGTCCAGCCCACTTCGGCTGCGCAGCTCTGCTGGACTTCAAAGGCCACATTCCAAAGGCTCTGAGCAAAAAGAATGCAGAGCTTACGCAGCAGCAAGAGAAAGCTGCAAAAGCTTCTTCAGAGCTTTCTTCAGTGTGCTAAAATAAAGTCCACGCAGGATATTAGCAGCTAGAAGCAGTTTATTTACAGCAGACTATCCATTATCTATCACAGCGAACAGCATCGTGAAAACAAGTCCTCTCTCCTCAAAAGCGAAAGTAGAGAAAAAGAACAAAGACTGGAGACTCTCGGACATGACGTAGAATCTCCCCCCTCCCAACAGTGGGCAGTGCGTACACTCTGAGCTGTTTTAACCCTGTAAGCGCAGGTTATCCTCACACCCCCCCTCGCGCCGCACCACTGTGGGGGGAGTAAGTACAGAACTTACCCCCAACTCCAAACCACCACAAAACTCCCCATGACGCTGGAAGCTTAAAGGTTTGGTGAATCCATCGGCCAGGTTACTGTGACTGGCACAATACTTCAGCCGAATCAAACCTGACTGAACACTCTGACACACATTTTGGAAACGTATGTCCAGATGCTTGGTTCTGGCCTTAAATTGCGCAGATTCAGCCAATTTCAAACAAGGTTGATTGTCTTCCCAAACCGTGATGGGCAAGCTACAATCTCCATAGATCTCTTGCACCAAGCATCTATAGAACTCTAGTTCCCGGCACAAATCTGACAACGCACTGAATTCAGCCTCAGTAGAAGACAGCGCAATGAGACTTTGCTTCCGGGACTTCCACCCAACTAGTGACTTCCCAAACTTTACCACCAACCCAGACACAGATGTGCGGTCCTGCGAATTTGCCCAGTCACTGTCCGCATAGCATGTGAGCTTCACCTCACCTTCAGCTGGCAGCTTAAGACAGAAGTCTTTGGTATGCTGCAGGTAGCGCAGTACCCACTGGATACTGGCAGATTGGTAGCAAAGACATGACGTAGAATCTCCCCCCTCCCAACAGTGGGCAGTGCGTACACTCTGAGCTGTTTTAACCCTGTAAGCTCAGGTTATCCTCACAAGGAATACCCAAATAAAGCAAAATACTACTGATTTATCTTTTTTTTTAAGGGTTAGATGGCTGAACTAAAAGAAGGGCATGAGCCAATGCATGTCCTGTCACTTACCAGCGCAGGTTCTACTGATTCCCTCAAAATAGTAGCCAGCTCGGCATTCACAGCGGTAGCTTCCAGGGGAATTGGCACAAGTGTGGCCCTCTCCACAAGGCTGATTCGGTGGCAAACACTCGTCCACATCTTGTAATACAGAAGGGTTAGAAAAACAATTTGAGGTGAAAGCATAACATGACAAAGTAAGAAAAAACAAAAGGGCTCTGGTTCAGAGAATCTACACACAGGTTTGCGCATGGAGTGCATGGGTTTCCCAACTCATCTCACAACTGTACATAGACCAGTCATGCCAAGAGTGTCCTTGGAGCACAGTGGGTGTTTATGTGGTCTAGGGCATTCTTGATGCTGCCATGCCACCTAGGGGAACCTTTGCTGACAAATGCTGCCTTGGCCAGTTCTCTATCCTTTTTAAAGTGATCTGCAAAAACACTTGGAGGTCTTTTGGTCTTTGGAATGTTAAGTGGCTGCTAGAAAAAACTTAGATTTTGGGACTGTTCTTGACCTGTTGTGAGCTATTGTAACTTGGCATTTTATTGCTTTACTGTGTTGATTCCTTTGCAAATATTAATGTTGATTACACACCCAAGGAAACATTCTATAATGCAGCAGACTCCAGCAAAATTTCCATTTATGTTGAAGTGAGTACGCTGAAGAAGCTTTTGTTGAACAGTCAAGCAAACCTGTAAAAAAATTCAAAGCCTTTCTCTGCATTTTGTCCAAGTCCGGGGCACTACAGGCGGACGAGGCCATGCAAATTGCAATGCAAAAAGCTTATTCTTAAGATGCCAGGCTTTCAAGACTCCAAAGATCTGTCTAATACCTGATCCATGGGTCCACTGAGTACTGCTCAGAGAAACCTGAGGATCAAGGGGGACTATGCAGTCCTTGGGCTGGAAACTCTCCAAGAAAACAGAACCAAAGCTTAGGCAGAGCTTCCAGCCTAATAATTGTAGGCAGGGCTGGGGATCGGTGCACGGCCACTAATAACTCTTGGGCTGAGAGAGACAGCACATACCATGGAACCCTGCTCTGTCTGGATGGCCCTGTATTTCACAGCACTTTTGCTCCCATGGTTCCGAAGCTTCTTTGAGCTCTGCCCTGTGAGGCAATCACTTGGGTAGGTATTACACAGCTCCTTAGAGTTTTATAAAACAGCCTTTGGGGTCCTAAATATTTATTTAGGAGTGTTATATAGCACTCAAGATTTTTTAGCAAAAAAATCTCTTGGAAAATAGCAGAAGTGAAAATGACATTAAAAAGACTGTTGTGGCTCAGCTCTGTTCTAAAATATGGCAATTTTTAAAAGGAAACAAAACAAAAAGGAGGGTGTGAGCATCACTTCTTTATGTAATGGACCATTTAAGTACTTTTTCATGCAACACCCACAGGTTGCAGTAGTGGCTTCTGGCTTAGGTGGCTGTTTGTGAACAGGTACATCAACAGCGGAACTGAGCTTCTGTGTCCAGAGGCAATATACCAGGGAGCACCAACGGCAGGGTGGCTGTCACCATGCCTGACCTCTCCAGGGGCATCTCTCCAGGAGGAAGGATGCAGGATTAAATGGACCTTTTGTACCAACCTACACATCTTGTGCCTTCTTCGTTTAGATGGTAGCCTCGCCCACAGTTTGGCACATTCCTCTGGCAAGCGTAAGACCCATCCGTGTTGATGCAAGTCTGTCCAGGAGGACAAGGTGCGTTCGCACTCAAGCATTCATTGATATCTACAACAGTACAAACATTAAATTAAAAGGGAAACTTTTAAGAGCAGAACACCAACCTTAAAATCTTAACTGAGCATGCTCCCTTGAAAAGACAAAGCATAGGCAGGGACAGCATAAACAGAGGAAATTTCCCAGTGGCAATAGTGGGGCAGCTGTAACAGCAGCTAGCCTCTCAGGAATGACATGCAGTTCAATGGTACTGGCTTTCAGGCGCAACATGCCTTACCAATACAGTTGCCCAGTGCATCTTGTATAAAGCCGCTCCTGCACTGTTGCTTGGGTCGGCAACGGAAGGATCCTGGAGTATTCTGACAGATAAAATCGGGGAGGCAGTTATGAGTATCAGTCTCACACTCGTCAATATCTGGTACATCACAAAAGAAAGAATTTGTTAGCGTAAGGTCTTGCAGAGCCATCTTGTCATGCTTCAGACACAAGCAACATTTAAGCAAATCAGACCAAATGTGGGTTTTTAAATTATTATTCTAAAGGTATAACCACACTCCAGGATTAAGGTAGAACTAGGTGTTATAGCAGCAAACATGTGGTGCCAAAGCCACATTAGTCACTATAACAGGAATCAAGCTGGCAAAGGGCTACACTTTTAAGGACTAACGGTAGGAGGGCTTATCCTGCCTACGCTACTCTGAAAATGCTCCCCAAATTCATTTTCACCTCAGCTGGGTGGGCTTCTAATTTCAGAGCCCAGCATGAGAAAAGGTGTCCCGCTTTGTAGCATACACTACAGCAAACACTAGTGTACATGTGGCAAACAAGCTTCCTGCATTATGTGTGAACTGGGCCTAACACAGCAAATTTCAAAAGAACAGGATACATTAGTAGTGGCTAAGAACTACAGCAACCATCTATCTCTCTTGTGAGAAGTCTGAAACATACCTTTGCAAAGGTTGTTCTCTGTCAGTTCATAACCAGTCCCACAGCTGGTCTCCCGCTGACAGCGGAAAGATCCTGCTGTATTGATACAAATTTGTCCAATGGCACAAGGGTTGGTAAGGCATTCATTCATATCTAGAAATAATCAAGGGGGAAATATGTGAAACGGCAACTTTGCCATACCATACGACCATCAGGAAGTCAGAGAATGCTCGCTGGTGTTCAGGAATTAAGCAGTGTGTATGATTAGACTCTCAAAGTAACAAAAACTTATTTCTCATGTAATATTCACAAAAGAAAGAGGGAAGGAAAGCAAAACTAAACTTGACGAAGAGAGTCATTCTCCTTTTTGGTTAGATACACTTTATGTCCCTCCAGTTTCCCCAGCTCTGCTGACCTCCTGCCAATCTCATGGCAGTTTCTTCAGAGGAAAAGAATCAAATTCCACACACTGCTACTAATCCTCAGCAAAATACACCTCATGCCACAACATCCCATCCTGTGGGTTCCCTACTGCCTGCATGCGCTGCACAGCCCTGGCTGATGCTGGTGGCGCTGGTGGCGGCGGTCGGAGCAAGAAAATGCACAACATAATGATTTCTGCTTTCCCAGAGCTAAGAAAGCTAACCAAAATAACTGAGCCACAGTTTGTCTGAACTCAATCTTAACTAAAAGTTTATTCTTTTATCCCTCTTATCCTTTCATAAATGTGCAAGTTGCCTATTTCCTCCTATTCAGTTGAAAATCTGCATCTCATTAGTCAACTGCAAAAGACCCAGTGCATATAACGGAACTCAGTTACACCCAGTATGTAATAATAGTTTAATTAGCTTTTAAACAATTATCTTATATATGTTTTTAGCTTTCGGTGTTTAATCCATGTTGATTCAGTTTTTGTAATATGCTTTGAGTCCCGGTTCTAGGGAAAAGATGGGATGATGATGATGATGATGTAATATTCTTTCTGTCCCTAGTGCCAAAGATTTTTCTGATCCATTTCAATTCATGTTTGGTGCAGTCCTGACACCCTGCACCCCCAGTGCATATATTAGCCTCCTATTCAGCCTAATCCTATGCCAAGTTAGCTTTCAGGGATTTGGGTCTGCCTATCTTGGTCACATGTTACATTTGCCATGTGAGAGCAGGCAAGCCATGAGAAATTCTGAAAGCTCCTGCAGCAGCCAGAGAAAGCTACACAACACCGAAAGGAGCAGGGGAAATTAGCTTCTACACAGAGATATAAGGTGAGACAAATAAGGGATGAAGAAAAGGGGCCAGTAGCTGATTCTTCACTGTATGCGTTGTGTGTGTGCACATCATTTCTATCCTGGGCAGTATTCTCCACTTCTTAGTGTAATAGGTGGAAATTTAGGAGACCTGGGTTCAAATCCTTACTCAGCTACGACTATTACTGAGCTACCTTGGACCAGTCACTGGTTCCCTATTTTCAAAAAACCAAGTTCCTTGAAGGAAGGTGGGCTGCAAGAAATGCAGCATGGAAAGAACCCCCCTTGAAGTAATAGGTTGTCCCTGCGCAGCTCCAAACTCTCTCTCTAAAGCCATGACTTCAAACCTAATGGCTTTAGGGAGAGAGAGGAAGCATGAGGCACCTGCACTGACTGTTCTTCCCTGCAACATCTAAAGCCCCTCATGGGCCGTACTCTTACTGGTCTAATAACCTGTAGCTAGGATCAGTGGCGTAGCGTGGGGGGTGCAGGGGTGGCCGGCCGCACCGGGCACAACATCTGGGGGTTAGGGTTAGGGGGCGCAAATCCACGGGTTAGGGGGCGCAAATCCATGGGTTAGGGGGCACAAATTACTTGCCTTGCCCCGGGTGCTGACAACCCACGCTACGCCACTGGCTAGGATGAACCACCCCAGGCAGTAGGAGAGTATTTTTCATGACACACACACACACACACACACACACACACACTGCTGCATATAGAAAACTAAATGACACTTTCCCAGCGAGTGTTCTCTGTGCACGATTGCTCTTTTATGAAGGAGCACTCACTGCAGGTAGTTCACACCTGCATACTGAAGTGGTATCGCTGAGATATACAGGCTTTCTGCTTCACCAAGAACAAGGCTTTAGTGCTGCCCTAAACACAGTGATACGATGTGTGCACAAACTCACTCTTATGTTCTGTTCCTCTCTTGATTTACTCCGCAAGCTTACTTTGAGTACTTGAACAGCAGGACACACATAGCCAGAGTTATTTCTCTAAATAAAGGACAAAACTATAAAAGAAAAGCAAACGGCAACCTTTCCTTACCTTCGCAAGTGAAGCCATCAGGCTGAAGCTGGTAGCCCATGAAGCAAGAGCAGAGAACACTTGAGCCAGAGTCCCTGCATTGTTGGGTGCAAGGGCCGCCTCCTGAGAAGGACAACAGCAGGAGATAGCTTGTTCTTTTAAAGTTCATCATTAAGAAACCCAAAGACCAGCATCAAGCATTTGCCCTTTAACAGCATTGTATCTTCCTTAATTTCTTTTGGAGAAAGCAGACAATTAACTACAAATTAGTGGTTCAAAACCAGAACAGAATACTCTGTGTTTCCACTATTATGTGTATCCTAAACTTGCATTGTTCAGTCAAGGTAAGCCCAAAATGGAAAGAGGGATCTGTGAATGGGATGGTTGCCATCATTCATGAATTCATCGAATTGTAGAGTTGGGACACCAAGGATCACTAGTCCAGCCCCCTGCGACGCAGTGCACATGAAATGGCAACACTGACTATAGCTAGCAGTCTGCATGCATTGCCAACAAAATAGAGCTAAGTGGCTGTGGAGGACTTGTAATGTGCCTTCTACACAGCCCACTCAACCAAAAAATGGTAGACAATATTAATTTTACAGGGTGCCTGACTAAAGGCTTGAGAGTGACATTAGTATTGGGAGCAAACTATGCAATATGGACAAATGCAGTAGAGCTGGGGTGGCTCAGTCAATAAAGCAAGACACCCCTAATCTCAGGCTCATGGGTTCGGGCCCCATGTTGGGCAAAATATTTCTGCATTGCAGGGGTTAGACTAGATGACCCTTGTGGTCCCTTCAGCTCTACGATTCTATGATTGTAGTGGTTTCTCATTGAGCTAGGAGGCCTCTGAACAGATTCAGTCACAAACTCACAAGCTGGTCTGACAAACAGCTTCTCTCTCTCAGCCCTCCCCCCAAATTAGTAAATTACCTCTGCAGCGGTCATTAAGGTAATGATCCTCATTATCAACTTCCACTGGTGATGCTGCATCTCAAGAGAGAAAAAAGCCAAACATCAGGAGAGTGAGACAGAAAGGTCAAGCCTGCTAAAATAAAATGGCCCTTTGTCCTGTTATTTGGAATGGAGCTTGATGTATGAAGTCTTGTTTATGACTCTGTTTTAAATCTGAGATTTATATGACCATTTGTAACAGGTCAATTACCACACAGTGACTCCTGCCAGACATTTTCTCGTAGAGATGCTTTTTAAGGGTACCTCCCAAGATAGTTGGATTTAGGTCAAATCTGCCTCAGAGTGAGAATGTTATCTGTAGTCCTATTCCATCCAGAGTTTTGTAAATGTGGTTGTTAGTTCCTCAACTGCTGTCTGGCTAGATTTTTAGTTGCTGAGGCTAACTCATTACATGCTGTCTCAGGAAAGGCGTTGTCTAAATGTCTTTGACTGAGAATTAAACAAGGACAGGTCCTTGACTGAGAATTGCCATGAACCTCAGCCACACAGGTTGCTTCTAAATATTTGCAGATGCAACTGAAGTTAAAATGACTCCAAAAGCAGACTCAGTAAGTATTGTTGAACATCAAGAGAGTTACAGTATTTAGTAACAGAGTTATATGAGTTATAATGTTTAAAAAATAGATTTGTTTTGTTTTGTTTTTTCCACTCTGTATGCTCCTTTCTCACAAATGGACTGAATGGTTCTGAATTAAGTGTCTGTAGGCTAGGCAAGGAGAGTAACAAAACAGTAACAAAAACAACATTTTGTGAGGTAACTTTGACCACTAGCACTTCATGTTCTTTTTGTTTCTCTGGCATCTCATGAGATTTAAGGGCGGGAGACTGGGATGCCACATGGCAATGCAAGCCTCATAATGGTTAAGGATTACCTAGAACATGGAGTTGTTAAATATTTAGATAAAAGGGGAGCTTTTTTTACTTCTTTCAGCATTGCTGTAACACATTGAAACTCCAGCTATTGGCAGAGAGTGAAACAAAACACTGACCGATGGCTTGTGCAGTTGTGAACCACACCAACAGCAACAACCTGATCTAGCAACTTTTGAAGGTGTTGTTTAGGAACACACAGATATTTCATAGAGCAACCACAGAAGTGGCAGTTTCCTGCCCACTAAGGCTGTGTCGACCTGAACCTGTTTGCAGAAAATGTATTTTTTCTTAACCCAGAATCATTCATGCTCATTTTCAACATGCTGCTTTCAAGCTAATTGATTCCAGATGTGTTCACAAGGGTGATGTGCTTACTTGGCATGCATGTGAAAGCCCTTCCCTTGGTGAGGTTATCCATGAAGAAGGAAGTGGTGACTGTGGTCTTGGTATATAACCATCCACAATGTCATTGGGCAGCTATGGATACATACCTCCCTCACAAGGTCCACTGAGCATTGCACTGAGTTTTACAAGAATGGCTCCTCTAGGGCAGTAGCTTTCAATGCATTGTTCAGGGGTGATGCTGGAGCCCCCAACACCGTCTTCTCTTTGGTGTGTGCATCAGCAGAAAGTGAGGCAATGATGAAGCCTCATAACTGGCCACTCCTTCAGGTGAGCTAAGTATGTACTCAAGTGTGTAAACTAGGCCAGGATCTGCCCCTAAAACCCTTGCAATGCACAGAGGATATGTGGAAATACCCAAGCAAGACAAGCTGATTTGGAAGGTGTTCCCTGAAGGTAGACAACTTCAAAACCCCAGCTCTGAGACATCAACCATTTCTGCACATGGTGAATTCCTAGCACAATTTCATTTAATCTCATTAGTTCTGAACTGAACTAAATCTGAAACAATTCCCCTCTACGTATTTCAAAAATAAAGTTGTGCTGGAGGGGGGTGTAACTTACCTAGTTCTTTGTTAGGATCATCAACAATTAACGTGTCAGAGTTTTCTTGCCCCTCGACACAGCAAGCTCGGAAGACCAAACCACACTGGTATCCCATCAGGAGGCTCTGCTCACAGCTGTTCCCTTGCTTTTGGGCCACCTTCCCCATAAAGCAGCAATAACAGCATTTCTGCCGAAACGCAATACAGACATTATCAATGAGCTTTATAGTATTGTATTAGCAGCCACATTCAGGTTCCTTTTTGCAGCACAGTGGCCCCTCAGGTTGGATGCTACTCTAAACCATGTCCTCTCCTCTTTCCCTCAGTCTTCCTCCCCTCCCCTGGTGTTCATCACATCATGTATTTATTTTAAAAATATTTCTATATGGATATAAGTTCTCATAATGTATTTTGGGGGGTCTCTGGGGAAATTGAAAGAAGCTGTGATGTAATGTAATATAATAAGAATAATTTGTATTACATTTCCCAACATTGTTGTTGTTTAGTCGTTTATTCGTGTCCGACTCTTCGTGACCCCATGGACCAGAGCACGCCAGGCACTCCTGTCTTCCACTGCCTCCCGCAGTTTGGTCAGACTCATGTTTGTGGCTTCGAGAACACTGTCCAACCATCTCGTCCTCTGTCGTCCCCTTCTCCTTGTGCCTTCAATCTTTCCCAACATCAGGGTCTTTTCCAGGGAGTCTTCTCTTCTCATGAGGTGGCCAAAGTACTGGAGCCTCAGCTTCATGATCTGTCCTTCCAGTGACCACTCAGGGCTGATTTCCTTAAGAATGGATGTGTTTGATCTTCTTGCAGTCCATGGGACTCTCAAGAGTCTCCTCCAGCACCATAATTCAAAAGCATCAATTCTTTGGCGATCAGCCTTCTTTATGGCTAATCCCATTTTGATGGACAGTAGAGATAAATAATATAAATGACTAGTATGCATGTCGGCTGTATCCAGCTGTGCTATCCCCACCCCCAAAGATGGCTGTGGCTGGTGGACAAGTTGTAAGTTAGGCTCTGACGAAGCACTGAAACAGCAGCCCTTTACCACTCCTCTAACCTCCTCAACATCCATAGATACTCATGCTGAGATGTCAATGCAACAAGATTTTCCCCACCTTCACCACCAGCTGGTGCGTCTCACTACAGGGGAAACTCTCGATGTGCTGAGGATCCCAATTATTTTCATTTATTACATTTAAATCTTGCCTTTGTTCTGTGATGGGCACCAAAGTAGTCTCCCATCTGGCTCCTGACCAGATTCAGACCTGCTTAGTTTCACCCAGGTTGGTGCATTAATCTATTTCACGTCCTAGAACCAATTCTGGGACACAGGGAAGGTTATTTTGGGTAGCTGCCACACATCAGCCATAATATTTAGTTCCAGTGTAAGAAAGAGCAGCATAAAGCTTTGTAATCTCAACAATGGGTGATATTGCCAATTAGCAAACACCAGCAGCATCAAGAAGCAAACATTGTGCTAACGGTACATTAAGGAGTTGCCACAAGAGGGCTCTTGCTTGTTGACTCAAACAATGTTGTAGGTGGAGGTATATAGGAAAACTTAAGAATTACAATGCTTTAGAACACACCATTCATCTAATGTGGGGTACTGGCCGGGTGCCTTAGGGCACACCCAACCTAGATGCTACACACTATAGGGGAATAAATACAAATATGAATATATTAAATATAATATAATATAATATAATATAATATAATATAATATAGGTATAATATAATAAAGAGCAAGCTGCCTCCTCCTACCAGTCTTCTTACTGAGGAGCTGGTATGATCCCCAGAATGCCAGGTTCCAGTAACACTGTGGAAAGCTAGACTCCAGGAGGCTTGAATACAATGCTGTGCCTGAGAGGTTAAATTCTGAGCCATAATTCAAGGCAAACGGTTGATATCAAATAATGGCAACTCTGAAATCTCACCTTAATGACTTTGTCTTCACAGGTAGTATTGCCTTCACTGGAATCACAGTCTTCATGCTTGCTGGCAATCGCTATTCCTGCTGTGCAACTCAGCTCTTCCAGTTGATTGAGGCAGCATTGTTCCTGAGCTATGCTACAAATAAGTAAAAAGAATGGGAGTGGAGGTGGGTGTGTCTGAGGCCAAGCACATAAAGGCTTGTATGGTGATATTTGCCTCAAGCCAAAATCTCAGCATCTTCAGACAGTCCACAAGCTGTAGCCAAGGCTTCTTTCTAATGGCTTATGGTTTGTCTGGAGGAGACAAACCACGAGTCCAAGTTCAGACAACGCACCAAGCCCAAACCATAGTTTAGCTTGCAGCAGCACAACAATAGCAAGACCAGAGGAAGAACAAAGGGGTCATGATTTCCGCTTGAAGAGGTCGCTAAATTGTGGTTTGGCTTGGTGTTACGTGTGAACTGGGCCAGTGAAATCTATATTTAGTTAGGCTTTACTGAGAGTTTAAAAGCAAAGTATGGAGAGGTAGGGAAACTGCCCTGAAGATGTTGATGATGATGATTAGTGTCACACCTGCCCTGAGTTAGAAAAAAACATAGTTCTAAATTAGAATTTGACATCTGC
The DNA here is from genome assembly GCF_951804945.1 of Podarcis cretensis. Lineage (NCBI taxonomy): Eukaryota > Metazoa > Chordata > Lepidosauria > Squamata > Lacertidae > Podarcis > Podarcis cretensis. Next base: position 2,999,544 of record NC_137174.1, read on the forward strand.
TTTCAGCCAAGTATGGTTAGTATTCCACTTAGGGCAGCTTAGTGTGGGCAAGAGAAGCGGGGAGTGGGGGTTCACAAGAGGAAGGATACATGAGCCTGAGTCGTGTCCTGATTTCTTAATCATGGTTAAGAGCTCAGGAAACCATACATCTGCACCAAACCAGCTACACAATCTGATTGCTTTTAGTTTAATTAAGGTTAGCCGGTGTAACACCCTCCAAATGTTCTTGGACTACAGCTTCCATCATCCATGACCATTGGCTATGTTAGCTATGGATGATGGGAATTGTAGTCCAACAACACCTGAAGAACTTCACACTGGCTCTTCCTGGTTTAGATACATACATAACACCAAGCAACATAATCTGTAGTTAAATGTTATGTTTTATATCCAGCTAAGTCACATGTAGATCAGACTTACTGAAAGCAATGACTTGACAAACTAAGTGCATTGATCTACTCAGAGTATAGCTTAGTTGGGTAGAATTCTTTTAAAAAAGTAAGTCTTTGTCTAATGAATAAAGCCAACCAAGAGATCTTTAAAGAAACAGAATTGTGGGCTTTTACTTCACCTCTTCATCAGATTTCCAATTTAGCAGAGAAAGCCTGCATTCCTGTTCATTAAATGAACTGTAGCTCCAGAACTCTTTCATGTCTTCTGCTATCCCCTCCAGAGGGTGAATGCTTAAAAACAGCATGAATTTCCTAACTGCATCAGGCCTGCTCTTATTTCCCTTTCATTCATTTCCATAAAAACCATTCAAAGTGCAGGCTATAACTTAAGGGGGGAAATTCCTCTGTCATCAATCTAGTTTCAAGTGATTGGGAGGGGAGTCCCTCACCTTCTCATTTCCATCATTTTCCAGAGAACATTGTGGTAAATTAGGAACTTGCTAAGTTGATATTTAGCATTTCAACATTAAATACAAAAGGAGGGACATGCTGCTCTTTTCAACAAACTCATTTATGGAAATCAATTTGAACAGGGTGTTTACAGGGTACATGTAAGCAATATCAGCCTAATTCTGTGTAAGGCAGTAAACCTATTCTAGCTCAAGTTTCTCTCTGACGTGCCAATTTTTTATCCCCAGAGGGATTTTAATGGGAGGGGGGGCGCGTTGCACAGAGAAACACTCATTCTTAGTGGACCTCAGCTTCAATTTGTACAAGTGGTACAGTCAAGTCACAAATATACCACCTCGGCTAGGGGGTGGTGAGGTGGGACCCTGCCAGGGGCACAGGCAATTGGGGGGGGGGCAAAATTGGCTTTAAAATATGTCCATAAATATAAATATTGATTATTGCCTCATAAGAAATGGTTTTAAATAGAGGGTGAATTGAATGGGGGGGTTGGAGGAGAGGTGGAAAGAAGAGCTAATTTGTCCATGGCTATGGGGCGCAATCTGGACGGTTCTTCCAGGGGCGCAAGATCGCCCAGCGACGGCTCTGGCAACAAACATGCCCATTATGTGACGTTAAAGGAGTAGCAGTTGTAATAACCTAGGCCCAGGCGAAACCCGTGTGCTGGTGGCAATCTCATATGTGGAGTGGAGTGAACTCCCTCCACATTACATCAAAATACATGAGTGACATGGAGCCTTGAATGCAGAGCCCAAAGGCACAGCAACTGGGTTTGAGTGATTTTTAGGCTGAAAGATCCTGCAAATGAGGGTCCATGCAGCCCCAAGATCACACATTCTTAGTTAAAACAGTTATACACCATGTTGACTATGTACAAAGTGACCTAAAAAAGTAAAAAAATCTTTAAAATATAAAACACAGTTCAAGTAATAATAATATTTAACGAAGTATGACTACCCATCGGGGGGACAAAATACTGCAGTGCCATCCCTATGGTGCCAGGGTCATGTGACTTGAGGCACCAAGAGGAGCTAGGCTGTGTTCCTCAATTTGATTTCTCAACAGGATTTCCCCTTTTCCTGACCCCTGTGTATGTTTCATCTTTTTAAATTTTTATTGTTATTCAAGCAACTTCAAATCAAGTTAAGTTTTATCTGTCAACCACTTTGTGTAGGAGGCCGTATTCAATGCCAATATAAATGCAAAAATTCACCAAGTACTAGCAGACAGGATTGCAAAACACATTCTTTCCATTCTTAAAAAGAAATCAAGCCAGGACATCTACAATTACAAATCTGAAAAGCAAAACAAATATTTTCCCCAAAAAGGTTCTTTTCAGAGTGCTGTTTATAGATTGGGCAGGAGGCCCCTATTTTTCCACTAAAGACTACTATCATGGGAAGAAGTCCCAGGTCAGTGTCCGAAATGGGACCCTACAGTAGCAGTGAAGAGAAAACTTAGGACACCTAAGTGGCTTTCAAGGCCAATGCTTTATCCCAGAGGAGTAGTCTATCTGTTGCTATAACAACAAGCAAGCAAGCTGCTTTGAAGAATACCTGCATTCTTTGGAATCAGGATGTGATGGCAGAGAACTACAGTCTCCCTTTTGACTTGCCCATTCATATCCATGTGAGCAGCAGCTCTCCACTGAAGTTTCTGCAGAAAGAAAAAACAAGTGTGTTTTAGAAGCACTCAGGAAATGACATTGAGGAATCATCTGTCCACCCTCCCTGCAGAGGCGGAGCTAGCTGCTCTGGCACCCAGAGTGGCACACATGCTGTGCACCCAGGGGCGGGGCGAGTGGCGAGCGTCCCAGGGGGGCGGAGCTGCGATGTCACCCCCCCCCCCCCCCAGGGATGATGCCACAGCCACCGCACCCCCTTCCTCCACCGGATGACATAATGAGGGTGCAATGGAGGCAGCAAAGTATGCCACCTTTGCTGCCTTCACTGACACTACGAAGGTTCGATGCTGAGCCCTCGCCAGTGTTCGGTTGCATTCAGCCAGACCTTTCTCCCACTTGCATTTAAGTTGTCTCCCAGCTTGTTTCCTTGCCCTAAACTCTGGAGTATACCAGGGAGCCAAACCTGAACCTACTGCCAACCAGCTTTCTTAAGTGACCTAATGAATGAAGAAGAATGTCTCAGTGGTCCTCTTTTAAACTGCTTTCAACTGTATATCTGAGATATAATCATAAAAATGCTATTTCTGCTCTTAGATTGAAATAATCCAGTTGGGGGAAGGATGTGGAAGAGGCACCCTAACACAACAGTAAAATCTTATGAAATCAAGATGAATTAAAAACTATTTTTAAATAAAAAATGCAGAAGTGAAAAGACAGAACACATGGGGGAAATTAAGGAATTTAAAATTACAAAGAAAATGAAATTAACTATCCAGCTGACAAATACATCAAAAGGAAAAATAATACCAAAAAGAACTAAACTGAACAGACTGCAATCCTGAACACTGTGACATTTAGGCAGCCTAACTGTGCACACATGGCAACCTTAGTTATTTGGACTTCAGATTATTTGTGGACAATGGCCAGGTCCAGCAAAATAAACACAGTTAATGAGCAACAGGATTACAGACATACTTAATATTTCATGCACAAAAGTTCACTACGCAGCAGGAACATTAGAACTAATAAACGAGTCACTCTAATTGTTATTTTTTAAAAAATTATTGCAGTCTTACAACTGGTTCAAATCACTGTCTAGGCTGGCCAAAACTCCAGCTGAAAGAATTTCAGTGACATTGGATTAGACACAGTGGTGTCCAAACATTTTTCAAAGAGGACCAGATTTGATGAAGTGAAGGGCCATGAGGGCCAACCAAAGTTGTTGGCAGTTGTTTTTAGGATTTTACCAGATTAAACCGACTGGCGGGCTGGATTAGGCCCCCAAAACAGACTTTGGACATGCCTGGATTGGAGCTTCAAGTAACTCCAAAGTGTGCAATACGCAAGGTGTCAGTCAGTAGGCATTACAACAGCCGTCTTCCTTCTTTCACACCATTCCAAAATTATGAATATTCTGGTGCAAATGTTATGTCAAGCTGCCCTTGACAGTTTTTGTTGTGCATAAAATGTTGAAACTGATCAGATGACCTGAATTTACAATCTTGGCTGAGAGAAAAGTCTAGCCTTAAGAAAAAAGCAGACACTAGCTTCCGGGTTAGCGCCTCCGGCAATGGCGGAGCTCCTCCGATCGGGAGGAACTTGCTCCGTGGAAAGTAGGGTCTGAACCGCCACGGCGAAGGTGGAGACCCACTGAAATCACAGGCGGATGAAGCCGGTGAACTTGGGATTCGGCTGGCACCTTTCGCGCCTCCCCTACTCGTGGGGAAACCCTGTTTTGGGGATCCGGAGCGACATGGGGTGAGCGGCGCGGTGCTTTGAATCGACTGCTTCTTTCACGGAGTGAAGCCGCATTGCTGCTGCCGGAGAGCGCTGACTTTTTCCTGTGGACAATTGGACTTTAAACAACAACCCGTAAGTAGTACAGAAAATTGGATCTTTAAATACCTTAATTTTACATCGAACGGGGAAGGTTCAAAACAGGAAGTCTGCCTTCCCCTTTTGTAAATAGACTGAAAAAAAGAGCTTACAAGTTAAGGTCTTGGAAAGCCTTATGTAAAGGATTAAACTTCCATCGATTGAAATTATTAGACCCCCCCTTGGAAGCAGGAGAAGAGGGTGGAAATTTTGGGCCGTGTATCCTGCAGGAGAGAGTGATTAGAATTAAATTGCCACTGCTCTGAACCTGGGAACGGACTGACAGTGATTGACGTTTTGGGAGAGTTCATTGACAGCGAAGAGAACGGATGTTGACAGTCGGTTGAATAAGAGAAATATATTGTTTCCATTGTCCGCTTTTGCGTTTAAAAGGGAGGAAAAGTAACTGAAAATTGAAACCAGCTTTACTTTTTGAACTTTCTTTGAAAGGATTGATACAAGTGGAGACTGTTCCCCTCTAGAGGGAGCTTTTGAAACAGTTACAAGAGTGGAGCTGAGAAATCTCCAGCTGCTTGATAAGAAGTGTGGGAACTAGAAATTGACCTTGGACATTCAAGATGTCGACAGGAGAAGACTTAGTAACTGCATTTTGCAAGATAAACTATTTGTTGGAACAGCTTCATAAAAAAATGGATGTTATGACTACTAAAACTGACATTTTGGGACCAAAAGTGAGCACCAATACAGAAATTATTCAGGATTTGGCACAGGAATCTATTTTAACAGGACAAATTGTTGAAAAGGAGAAGGAGAAAGTTGCTGTTGTCGAACCTAAAGCAATACAAGGGGGAACTTTAGTCTTACAGAGGCAAATTGAAGACTATAAGTTGAGGCCCTTTATGATTGAAACTAGAAAAAGTCAGACTCTGAAGATCGGAGCCCGGCCTGGACTGGAAAAGGAAAGTTGGAAAGATCCCTCTATGCAGGGATTAACTGACTTTTGGAATATGGACTTGGGTCAGGAGGAGATTGGAGCTCGGGGGGCCTTTGGAGCTCGGGGGGCTTTGGAGTTGGAGGAATTTTGAAATATGCCCTGAAATACTTTATGGATCCAACTTTAATTGTGGAAATTTGGCTGACCTGTCAAGAGGGAGTGGAGGTGTCGTTGGATTGGAGTTTCCTGGAGATCTGCTCTTTAGCATCAAAGAATATGAAGAAGAACTGCAGAAGGGACGTGGAAAAGAGTTAAGAGCCTCGGACATAAGATCTCCAGGTTGATGGACTGTATGGAGTGGACGGAAGTGTCTGTCAGAGCCCGAGGCCGGGGAGAGGAGATGGTGGAAAAAGATTGGAAGATTTAAAGTCTATATATAGAAATATTGTAAAATTAATGAGTGACAGGAAAATGTTGGAATGAATTTTTATGGCCTTAGTAGAAATGCTATAAGGAGTTAAGCTTAAATAAGTATACTAATTTTAATGGAAATAAGATTAAAAATAGGTTAAGATATTTATATGATAGAAAATGGAGAAAGATGGAAAGGAATTGCTGAAACAATTAATGGAAGTGGAATACAAAGAGGGAGGTGAGAGGAGGTCGATGATATAAGGGAATGAAAGTTAGAATATGGAAAAGGTATGATGTATGTTTTTAAATTGTTTTTGTTTTGTTTTGTTTAGTTCATTGTGTTAGTTAATGTGTTACATATTGTATTGTTTTATTTTTTCTTGATCTTTTTTTCTCTCTCTCGTCTCTTTTTCCTTTTTAAAAAGTAATAAATATTATTTTTTTAAAAAAAAAAGAAAAAAGCAGACACTAATACTGCAGAAGAATTAGCCCCTTATCATATACAGTGATAGGGACGCAGGCGGCGCTGTGGGTTAAAGCCTCAGCGCCTAGGGCTTGCCGATCGAAAGGTCGGCGGTTCGAATCCCTGCGGCGGGGTGCGCTCCCGCTGCTCGGTCCCAGCGCCTGCCAACCTAGCAGTTCGAAAGCACCTCCGGGTGCAAGTAGATAAATAGGGACCGCTTACCAGAGGGAAGGTAAACGGTGTTTCCGTGTGCGGCTCTGGCTCGCCAGAGCAGCGATGTCACGCTGGCCACGTGACCCGGAAGTGTCTCCGGACAGCGCTGGCCCCTGGCCTCTTAAGTGAGATGGGCGCACAACCCCAGAGTCTGTCAAGACTGGCCCGTACGGGCAGGGGTACCTTTACCTTTACCTTTACATATACAGTGATACCTCAGTTTACAAACTTAATCGGTTCTGGAACTCCGTTCTTAAACCGAAACCGTTCTTAAACCGAGGCGCACTTTCCCTAATGCGGCCTCCCACCGCCGGTGCCCTTCCACCGTTCAGCTTCCGTTCTTAGACCGAGGTAAAGTTCACAAACCAGGACACTACTTCCAGTTTTGAGGAGTTCGTAAACTGAATCGTTTGTAAACAGGAGTGTTCTTAAACCGAGGTACCACTGTATACATATCCAACAAAGCCCCATATATTATAAATATATATCAAACAAACTGGGGGCCTTTCTCATGCTCACACACTTGAGCCAGCCTGGGTAGCCAGATAAAATTTGTGGTTGCAATGACTCCCAATAGTGGATGATACAATCTTGCATCTAGTAGGGTTGCCATATGTCCTCTTTTTCCAGGACACATCCTCTTTTTCATGGATATGTAAAATGAGAGTCATCATAGTGATCCATAGTTAAAAGAAGTTGGCAAATGTGTCTTCAAAATACAGCAACCCAAGCATCTACTGCCATATTGAGTGCACCGAACAGAGAGCAAGCATGCAGATAACACATCTATTTCATGCTGAATGTCAGGAGCAGGTTGGCAATAAATCACAAGTTAACTCTTTATTCAAAGAAACATGGTCAGCTCAGGAGGCGAGGCCTAGTGAGCACAGCAACTCATCCCGGTAGATTGTGCCCCTATGAGCCGTTGTGGGGACTGAAGGTCCCCACCTTCCCACAGTTCCCTAAGTCTTTTCCTCCCCTGGGTCCTTCCCAGGCAACCTGAGACTTTGTCACTTTGTTTGTTTTTGCTTCACCCTCTTCATACCCCTTCTGAGAGACCAGGTGGGAGGAGATCAGGTCACAGCAGGAGGGGGAAACCCCCTGTCTTCTTCACCAGCCAGACTCATCTCTGCCTCTTGGCCCCTTTCCTCTTGAGCCTCTGATTCTGCCTCCGATTCTGGACTGCTCTGCCACAGACTCTTCCTGCTCACTAAACCCTGTTACATTTCACTTTCTGATACCTTCTCCTCCCAGTCTTCTCTCTCACACCATTCATCATCCTACTACTACCAATCCCCAGACCTTGAGCCTTCATCTCGTGGGAATTCTCCTGGAGGTTCCTCAGCTGTCACCTCCCACCACTCCTCAGAATCCAGCCAGTCCATGACAGTGAACTTCCAAAACATTCAAAACATAATCTGCTTAGTGGTGGGCAATTCGCCCCTAGTCTTGTGCTTCTCTGTTGACATTTCCTGAGCACCTGAGAAGCACAATGTAAATGTAGCGAATGAGGAGGGTGATGCTCCATCAGGTGAGCAAATCTGTAGTTTGCCCACCTACCACACACCCCACACATTATTAAACCATCTTCAGGTGAGAAAGCAATGCCTTTATTAGATCCATGAAGTTGTTGGCCTATATGTGGTAGTTACTATGACATCCCTCAATACTAGTCCCTTCAATTTAAAAATTGCAAATTAAACTGTCACACGGTACGTTGAACTCTTCAACTTTCAAATTCTGAAAATTGAGGGATGCTAAAAAGTTGTAACACAACTTGGGAATGCAAGAGATATTTTGGTTAAATTAATATAACTTTGTTTTGTAAGTAAAATATACATAAAATTGCACAGAAATCATTTAAAATGATTGCCAAGTACTTGCATATTATTATTATTAAGCATCACCTAAGATTTTCAGAAGGTAAAATTAATATTAGTCGGTTTTCCAAAAGCAGTTTATATGCTTCTTCATCAAATGCAGACTTACCAAGCTAAATGTTGTCCAATCACAAAAATAATATTGGATTTGAATTCCTCACACCCAAAACATATTTTAAATACCCCCTCACTGAATAAATTTGCAAAAAATAAATTTTACCCCCTAAAAAGATATGCCCTAATGGACTATGCCATTTGACAGTACCAGCGGAGAAGAAAACCTGGGATTACAGTAGCGCCATTTACTCATCCTGCCCCCACACTTCACCTCACCAGCACACAAAGGGAGCAAGTGCATGGAAGGGGAAGCAGGACAACACCCACTGGACCAGCCTCAACAGCTATGCACTCAGCGCAATGCCTGAAATGAAAGCCTACAGTCATACAAATGTACGCCTATAACCCTCAGGGTTCCCAATTGCATGGAGAGTCTACCCATCAGCTGCCCCTTCAAATGTTGTGTTGGCACAGAAGTTAAGGGTGGGTGGGCACATCCCTGTTGAGACAGTTCCTTTTCTCCTTCAGAGTACTATATGTATGGAGATCTATATCTAGAGAATCACAGACTTGTAGAGCTGGAAGAGAGACAAGGTCTAAAAATGTTTAGACTGGCAGGATGGGAAAGGCCTTTATGAGCTCCAACCCAAAGCAGGAACAAATCATAGCCTCCAAAAACACAACTGCACAAGGTTTCTGTGATCTTTTTCCTGTTACAAACCATAAGCTCACCCATTAACCCCATTGCACACATTTCCAGATGGTTACTTGGCTATATTACTAAGCTGGCTGTTTTATGTACCCAGATGAACCAGTTTACAGTATTGTGCACTGGATGATTCACTCTTGACTGAAACCCTCATGATCAGTCTCAGGGGTCCGCTTGTAAAGTTGGAATTATTAACCTATCTGCCAGGGTTGTCAGAACAAGATGGTGATAACTTTGGAATTCCTCAAACAACAAAGGGGCTTTGTAAACGCTTTGAATATGGGGTGTGGCCCTCATCTCTGTTTTCAGGCCGAGGGAGCAGGCATTTGTCTGCAGACAGCTTTCCGGGTCATGTGACCAGCATGACTAAACCGCTTCTGGTGCAATGGGACACCGTGACGGAAGCCAGAGCACATGGAAATGCCATCTACCTTCCTGCCACAGTGCTACTTATTTTTCTACTCACACTGGTCTGCTTTCGAACTACTAGTCATTAGTTAGCAATGTGTGATGGCCTGGGAATCCGATTCAGAGGCTGAACCGGAGGAATCCCAGCCTGCACAGGAGTCCCCACCTCCAGGGCCAGCTGAGCTGGGGCAGGGCCTTGATTCTGAAGAGCCTGCACCTGTGCCGGATCCTCAGGAGCAGGCACCAGGTGAATCCACTCTGGCTCCAGAGGTGGTTGAGGACTCAGTGCCTACAGGTGAGTCTCCCCCTGGGTCCAGTAACCCTTCAGCCTCTCCTGAACTGCAGAGGCTCAGGGCAGAGAGGCGAAGGGAACTGGTTTCTCCCAGGAGGAGTGCTCGCCTTAAGGCCAGGAGAGGCGGGTCTCCTGGGGGCCGGGACTGCCCCTGGCCTCAGAGAAGATAAAGGCCAGTCAGCCCGGTCCCAGGTTGCGGGAGCAACGTCGTTGAAGAGCTGTTTCGGCCAGCATCCAGTCCTGTTTCCCCCAGAGTTCCTGTCCTTGCCCGGCTTCCCTCTGTGGACCCCGCTTCGCCTGTGGAGGACTGTCTGCCGACCCTCAACTGGACCTCGCCCCACGGTAACCTCCCCCCCGGGACCAGCACACAATGTGACCTGAAAGTCTTAAGTTGAAATGTCATCTCAGTCATGAACTTCCAAGGTGACTTTGCTATCTCTCAACCACTGCACTGGAAACACGGGGGAAATAGCGCTGGCCCACCTCACAAGAGTAAGGATTACTGAGAAAGAATCTTATTTCAACCTTTCAGGTGCATGACAACATAAACAGTAAGTAGCATTAATCTTACCTGGGTCCTTCCTAGGTTATCTTCACAACCCCTCTGTGGATTAGACCTATTGCCCAAGACCAGCCAGTTAGCTTCAAATGTGAATGTAGACCTCACAGAGGCCAACTCTAATACCCAACTACACTACACACTGCAGTGTAGTGCAGGGGGTTGGACTAGATGACCCTCAGGGTCCTTTCCGACTCTACAGTTCTATTATCCTAGTCTGGCTCAGGGGTGGCATTTGGGTCCACAATGAGGATTGCACACCAGTAGTACGCCTGGCCAAAGTGGCCAACCCACATTTCCTCTCCTATGTGCAGACACTATGGCAACATCTAACTTGAAAATGGACCTGGTGAACTTGGAAGCTTACACCCCACACCAGAATTTTTGGGGGGTTGGTCCCCCAAATAAAGGGTCATTTTAATCTCATTAAATTAAAATATTCTAATGATCCAACAGTGGCTCAAGAGCCCCTGGTAGGCTGGCAGCCCAGGCCTAAGAACATCCTGGCAAAGGGAAGACCAGCCTGTTCCCAGCCATCAGCCAGGGGAGAGCAGCTGCGAGGAACTTTGCCTCCCCAGCCCTGTCAGACAGAGCGCACAGCTCCACCTGCCCATAGCTCTGGGAATGCAGAGGGAATCCATAGGGAGACATTCTCTAGCCACAAACATCAGCCAGAAGAATTTGGGTGCTGGGCCACGTGTGTGTCACATGTACATGTGGAGGGTTTTTTTCTGAGTTATTATAACCTGCTGCAAGCCCCCTTGAGAATCTACTTGTGTTTTTAATCTTAACGGAATCACAGTTTCCTCCAGAAAAATGCTTTCCCCCTTACACCTGTGGCTCCTCAGATGTTGCTGGACTCCAACTCTCCTCAGCCAGCAGGGCAAATGACTGGGGTGACAGGAGCATCTGGAGGGCCACAGGTTTCCCCAAGGCAGAGCATACAGATCAACACCTAAACCTTCGTACATTTAACAGGGCCATACTCTTCCTTCTTCCACCACACAGAGAACACTGAATGTGCACCATGGTGTAAACTGGGCATCTGTTTAACAGGGCATTTATGAGGAATGCCTGGTTTACACTAGGGTCACACCCAGTGCTATTTTTCTAGCAGAAGAGGTGCCAGAACTCACTCGGAATGCCCCCCCTGGTTCTCTTAGAATGGCAATGGCGCCCACCTGAGGGGGCAGGACCTGAGTTCCAGAGAGTTCCGGCTTGAAAAAAGCCCTGCTCACATCCACACTAGGAGCATGGATGACCAGAAAGGCAAAGAAAGGCAAAAGCATCTCTTATGCTTAAGTTATAAATAATGTTACGCCTTACAGATTTATCGATTATCGATATTCATATTTACTCGGAAGTAAGCGGCACCCCATAAGTGAGCAAGAGCTGGCTTCCGAAATGAATTTGTCTCCTCCTTTCTCCTTTCTTGAAAATGTTTCTGAATGCCGAAATTTCCAAGTATTGGGTATCGTAAAACAACCTCAAGGAAAAATAACTTCAGTCTCGTCGAAATCAACTACTCAGAATCGGGCAGACTAGGGCGCTTTGGTTTAGTTGCAAGAAACTAGTAACCTGCACGCCAGCTCGAGGGGCTCCAGTCCCCAGCCAGGCTCCAAGAGTAGAAGACACCCCCAAAACACACGCACACACACACACACACACACACTTTCCACGAGAGCAGCCTCTTTTGCCCCGGCTCAAATCTTGGCTTTGCCAGCCGGTCTTCTCCTCCTCCTCGTCGTCCTCCTCCTCCCCCTGCAATTCAAACATTTTGCAGCATTGCAGCTGTTTGCTTACCTTGCGCGCCGCACAAAGGCACCCAAGCCAGAAAAAGGAGAAGCCGGATCCTGCGCAGATTCTCCATCAGGAAAGGTCCCGGGAAGGAGAGCGCAGCAGCCGCAGGCAGGGGCTTCACTCTGGCTCCCTCCCCCTCTCTGTTGGAGTCTGAGTGGACTTTCTGGCTCCTACCTCGGCTAAAGTCCTCCTCGCCACTCCGGGCGGGTCGAGAAGGAAGGAGCCTGCGAGGATTACCCGCTCCAAAGTAGCTGTGCGAGGAGTTAATCTGCCGCCTTCCTGCCTTCCTTTCAATTATCCCGCTTGCAGACGTTTAAGGCGAAACATAGCCTGGAGGCGGGGCCTTTTAAAAGTCCTCGGCTGGATCCCGGGGTGGTCCTTCTCCCCCCCCCCCCCCGGTTTTCTTCTTAGTACAGAGTCTCTCTCTCTCTCTCTCTCTCTCTCTCTCTCTCAACCCACTTAGGAACCTTGGGAAACAACCTCGTGGCCAAGACTGTTTGGTTCAGGTTTCCTCCTCCAAACAGAAAGGGAATTCTCGAAATACCTTCAGCGCAAGCAAAATCCCACATAAACAAAAAAGTGGCAATGCCGGAAAAAGTCCAGGCCGCTTCCTAGCCGCTCAGTGGAAAGTTTAAAAGTCTCCGTTCTTCCTACAGATTGTCCTGAGTGTATATGTCTTAATGACTGAGAGAAAATCTGGAGCTGAAAAAAAGGAGGCAAAGGAAGCGATGCAAAAATTCTCCAATTACAGCATACTCGCTTAAAGGGTATCTCCTTTTTATCTTATCCAAACAAGATGCAGAGTGATCTTTGGTCAAAAGGAGGATCTGCCCAGAGCCCATCAGTCTCCCCCCGGCCGCGCTGTTTGTGTGGGGATTAGATTAACTGAGGGTCAAATGTTATTTCAATAAGAGCAGATAGTGCTCAGTCCTATTTGAAGAGAGGGGTTGCTTCCTAGGCATGCAGGTTACCCCCATCCCATTCCTCTAAGAGTGCCCTGGGCTTCCCATTTACACAGAACTCTAGTAATCATCCCAAGTGACCAGCAGGCAATGACTTACAAAACTGGACTGTTCTACATCCACATTTAATCTTCAACCAGTGAGCCCCAAAGTATTGTAGTTAATTCATTTAATGGTTTAGTTGGAACTCTAAGATGTTATTATTATCATCATTACTTATACCCTGCCCATCTGGATGGTTTGTTAAGGCTCTATGAACTGCCATCTGATCAGACCAATGCCCATCTCGTCCAGCATTCTGTGTCCAGCTGTGGGCTGATTCCAAGCAATGCCTAGCAGTGGCGTAGCGTGGGGGGTGCAGGGGGGGCCGGCTGCACTGGGCGCAACATCTGGGGTAAAGGCAAATCCACGGATTAGGGGGCGCAAATCCATGGGTTAGGGGGCGCAAATCCACGGGTTAGGGGGCGCAAATTACTTGCCTTGCCCTGGGTGCTGAGAACCCATGCTACGCCACTGATGCCTGGAGGGGACCACCTGCCTCTGCTGGTCCATGGACAATGCAATTAATATGGGTGCTGTTAGCAACTGATAACTGCCTTCTATTGTTTTCCCCCTATTATTATTTCATTATCACAGGAGTGGAATCTGGTAATTTTTTGTAAAATGACACCTTGCGCAAGGCGCCCTGAAATAGATCTTCACAAGTATGGATCTTCTCAATATTGCACCACCTCGGCTTGGTGCCTTCTAAATCTGGCACTGGGTTACCACATTGCACAGCATAGAGAGTTGCCTGGGACAGGAAATCAGTTCCAAAGGTTAAAGCAGGGGTCAGCAACCTTTTTCAGCCATGGGCCAGTCCACCGTCCCTCAGACTATGTGGTGGGCCAGACTATATTTTTTTTTGGGAGGGGGGGAATGAATAAATTCCTATGCCCCACAAATAACCCAGAGATGCATTTTAAATAAAAGCACACATTCTACTCATGTAAAAACACTCTGATTCCCAGACTGTCCATGGGCCAGATTTAGAAGGCAATTGGGCCGCATCTGGCCCACGGGCCTTAGGTTGCCTACCCCTGGGTTAAAGGGTTGTTTAGTGGAGGCAGAAAGGAAATACAGAGATACCCACTTGGTAGCAGTAGTGAAGACCAAGGAAGGAGGTGCTAAGCTAGCTGTTTCACTTGTCTGCCCTCCTTCTCATGGTGTAGGCTCCAGCCCACCCGCCCCCCGCCCCTGTACCCTGGCCACTGTGCCTTTTTTGGGCAGCTTGGATGATGCACACATGCATTGGCATATCTGCATACACATTTGCATATTTCCTCAATGCCAGGTTCCTGAGGCTCAAGGAGCAGAGCTTGAAAACTCAAGGGCAATGCCAGACAAAACGAATGGAGCCAGTCATCTCTTGACGACTTGCTGTCTTCAGAACAGGATTCTTGCCCTCCTTCTCACAAGTTTTCAAAATATATTTATTAGACCTTATTGGCATCTGTCTCAATTTCCTCTAAGAGAAAAGGCAAGTGAGATTGGAACAATATGACGAGAAAAGGGAAGGAGGCTAACTTTTAGGATAGTCTGCAAATTAAACTTCTGAAAATAGTCCTCTGTGCATCCTGAAATTTAACGCCTTGCCCTGGAAATCCTGAAGCAAGCCAAACCTCTGACATTTCCAGTCCAAGCAAACCCAAGTCTTGGGAGTTCGTTTGTCTGGTGCCACACTTCACAAATAAAAATAGTACAAAAGTGAGTATGTGGGTTTTTTTAACTAAGGAGCAAAACAAATCTGCTCCTTTCCATCTCAGCCCAAATTTCCACAGAGCATCTGTCCCCCAGGCGGCTGCTGGTTTTATCAGAAGCCAAACTATTTGGAGGTAAAATTGAACTGTCGCAGAGCAAAACTAAAACAAACCTGCAGTCAGGATGGTGACATAATGGAAATTCGTTCCCTGTTGCCTTTACCCTGTTTGCTTCCAATATTAGCACCTTTGCTTCATGTGCAACTTAGAGTATGTGCTATATATTGCAATGTTTGCATGAAATCTCTCTTCATAAAGAGCTTCTAATAACTTTTTGCGTGTGTTGTGAAAGAAAATGTTTTGAAATGATTTTATTGATTACTACTGCATGTAGCGCACAGTTTTATAGCTTAGGCCTTCTTTTGCAGGTCTCAAAAATGAAGTGTAAAACCTTGGGGTGATGTGCCAGAATGCAAAGTCAGACAGTTCTGCTTGGTTTGGTTCTTCTGCTAAGCCACCAAGCATAGCCAGGCTCTGACCTCTGATCTGCAGGTGGCACCCCAGGCCTCTTCCAGCTGTCCCTAGGCTCCAACCCACAGCCCACCATCTGCCTGTTACCACAGCAACCACCTCCTGTTACCCAGATGCCTTCACTTTGAGAACCAGGGTCTGAGATTTGACAACCATAAAGGGAGTCTACACTTTTTCAAGCTTATGATTAAAACCATTTTTCCTTCCATCCACATTTGATTGGCTGATTTATCTTGTAATTGGCAGCTTGTACACTACAGGAAATATGGAGTGCAATTGTTTGAGTTGGGAGTCAGGCGTCATTTCCAGTAAGTATCTGTGAAAGGAATTTGCAGTGAATAATTTTCCAGATAAGCCTACCACCAGGGAGCTGGTAGCCTCATACTTCTGGTCACTGATCACTTTTGTTTATATTTAGTCTTATTCCATTCTGGTTCCAGGCACCTGAGTGCTAACAATAAAAATAAGATTGCTCTGGATAGAACTAAAAAATATAATAAAATCCAGTGCAGGACTTGTCTACAGGGGAGTGGCCTGAGACAGTACAGTGGTACCTTGGGTTACAAACGCTTCGTAACCCGAGGTACCACTATAATCTGCAAATGATTGCAACTTCTACCCTTCTTATTTTTTGGCAAACACACTGGTTTCCCATTTGTACAGGTCCAGTTCAGCTAATACAGGGACATACAGGCAGCCAACGGGACGTGGGTGGCGCTGTGGTCTAAACCACCGAGCCTCTCGGGCTTGTCGATTATAAGGTTGCCAGTTCAAATGTGTGTGACGGAGTGAGCTCCTGTTGCTCTGTCCCAGGTCCTGCCAACCTAGCAGCTCGAAAGCACAAAGTGCAAGTAGATAAACAGGTACCACTGTGGTGGGAAGGTAAATGGAGTTTCCGTGCGCTCTGGCTTCTTTCACAGTGTCCCGCTGCACCAGAAGCGGTTTAGTCCTGCTGGCCACATAACCTGGAAAGCTGTCTGCAGACAAACACCCTTGGCCTGAAAGCAAGATGAGCACCGCACCCCATAGTCAGGTTTGACTGGACTTAACCATCCAGGGGTCCCTTACCTTTTACTTATATAGGCAGCCAGGAAATATTCTTATTAGGTTGATAAATCTACTATACTGATTAATATTTTTATAATCAATTTTTATTAAAAGTTTTAGAATACAATAAAAGTAAAACAGGTGGGGGGGGAGGAAAATCATAAAAAGAAAAGAAAATGAGGAATAAGATGAAGAAGAGAAAGAAAAAGAAAGAAAGAAAGAAAGAAAGAAAGAAAGAAAGAAAGAAAGAAAGAGAAAGAGGAAGGAAGGAAGGAAGGAAGGAAGGAAGGAAGGAAGGAAATGAGGAAATACAAAGCCCTCTATCTTTACTCTTAGTCCACACAAAGGGAGCTAAGCCATCCCTGCTCTCACCTGGGGGCTTCTCCCTCTTCCCCCAGTCTCCCACCCTGGGAGATCCTCTCTACCCTGCCTCTCACGGAGGGCCTTTCATCTTCCATCCGTCACAGAACATAAATGTAGAAAGAGCTAACGAAAAAGAACAAAGTTTGAAAACCATAGAAAAAAAAAGATATAAAGAAAATTTGATTTAAAAATTGATCAACAGAAAAGGAGCTGCTGATTAATTACTGAGTATTTATATTTTTAAAAATAAAAAAATATAAATAATTTTTAGTTCAAAACAAAACATCTTGAAAGATGCATTCTCTCTCATCACACAACAGAGAATGCCTCTTCTAAGATGGTGCCTACTGTGATGTGTGCATGCATCATCCAAAATAAGTATGTATTTAAATCAGAACTAAGGCTTAATTTGTATGCAAATTTATGTAGAATTGCAGGGCACTTCAAAGAGGTGGAACTACCAAATCCAAGGCCGTGCCAAGCTGGGTAGAAGGCTGGGAAGAGCAGTATCTCAGCTTCAGCCTCCTGTTTCTGGGTGCAAAGAAACCTGAGCGTTCAGTCTGAGAGTGTGCCAGGGCAATGGGGTAGCTGCCCAATCTCCCTCTATTTAAAGGACATATGTTCCTTGAAATAAGAATATTAATGTCATTTTGTATACATCCACAACTTAATAATTTTCTTTGAAAAACAGCATTTTAAAAAATCGACTTGAGTTCAATCACCCTATAAATAGGCTTTTAAAATCCTTCACATGGAGAAAAGATCTGCTTTTCAGCTGTTACACTATGAATTATTGACACCAGCTTAAAACCTAATATAGCAGTTGGATTTCTTCTGTTAATACATTTCCCATAAGTTTTTTGGAGGAAAAAAGACTTAATAAATGCTGCTGTAAATATATGAAAAGCAGAACAGTCTATAATTGGGAACATGTGAGGAGAGAGGCTTAAAAAGAAGTAGTTTAATGTTAAAATATGTAATTTAGAATATGATAACCTACCATTTAGGGAGGCCTGGCTAGAAGGCCCCGCAGGAGCACGTTCCATCTTTGGGGACGGGTCTGGGCCCAGAGC
The DNA here is from genome assembly GCF_951804945.1 of Podarcis cretensis. NCBI lineage: Eukaryota > Metazoa > Chordata > Lepidosauria > Squamata > Lacertidae > Podarcis > Podarcis cretensis. The sequence goes on from NC_137174.1 coordinate 3,017,308, forward strand.
CCTTCCTGGGACCCCCCACCCTTAAGGGAATCCTTTCAGGGTCCCCCCCCCTTGTAGCAAACAAATGCTTGGGCCTTCTTTTTCATTCTTCCCCAGCACCAGTGATGCACTGCTATGTTGGGGGCATAGTGGGGCATTAAAAAGACTTGGTGTTCCTCTCAGGGGCAGAAGGCACAGATTAAAAAAAGAATTCTTAATGGAAGTTACAAGTCCTAGTTCGCGCAGCCTGCCTATACTGAGCCAAGTGAAGCTAGTTTGGAAATCAGATTTCCTCTTTTGAAATTGCTAAATTATTTGCCAGAGCAGTTTTCTTGTAGCAAGGAGTTCTGCAGCTCACCTTTCTCCAAGTTAAATACATATATTCACTCTGGAAGCCCTGTGACTCAGCTCTCCATTTTAAGAGGAATTTGCTGCTCCGGAGCCTCAAAAGAATACAGCTTTTCATTTTATATCTTTCCCTTCCCCCACATCTCTCAAGCTGTTTTTGCTCCTCTTCTGCCATTTCTTCTCTCTGTCTTCTTTCACACTTAACTTCCACCCTCAAACTTTATTTCATCCCTCCTTTTAAATCCACCCCCCCTGCAAAACAACCACTAGTTTCCCTCTCTTATCCTGTTCCTTTCTCTTCCCACTTTATTATTTTAAGAGATATGAACCGTTCATCTCTCTTTCTAATTCCCTTCAGCGCTCCCCCGCCCCCAACATTTCTCTGGCTCTCCTACAGGGCAGTTTCAGTTCAACCAAGAAGCAGCGCATGAACATGAGGATGCTGAGCAGGTGGTGGCGCTGAGGTGCTCAGCCCAGAGGGGACTGAGGTGCTCTTTGGCCCTCCATTTCAGCCAGTCAAGTTGGCTGTTGTTATGTACTGAGTTGAATAGGATCCAATCTGCAGCAGTCTGATTGGTCCTAGAACAATAGGATCCAAATTGCAACAGTCTGATTGGTCCTAGAACAATGCAGCAGTATGATTGGTTGGCAGGAACCACCCAATCATGCTCCAGATATAAGTGAATCCACAACCTGATTGGCTTACAGTAGAATTCCAGAATTAGCCAATCATGTGCAGCCCATTGTGTAAATAATGTATATAAAGCAGATACTTTGAGGGGACTTTCATTCATTCCTCCTCACCACTAGGAGGTGAATAAAGAGCATGAAATCACTTTGCGACTCTGAGTATATTTCAGCTGTGTTCGGGGAAATTGTATCACAACTTCGGCAGGAAGTCTCCTGAGAAATTGTGCTTGTGTTGTAGATCCACACATGCATCTTTCCTCCTCCTCCTCCTCCTCCTCCTCCTCCTCCTCCTCCTCCTCCTCCTCCTCCTCCTCTTCTTCTTCTTCTTCTTCTTCTTCTTCTTCTTCTTCTTCTTCTTCTTCTTCTTCTTCTTCTTTGCTTCCCCTTAAGTCCCTCAGCTCTTCTTCCTGAAACCTGGACTTTCTGGCCCACCCCTCACGCCTCCCTCTCCACAAACGTCACTTTCCCTCAAGCTGGAAACCATTTCCTTTCCACATAAGCGTCACATCAACAAGGAAATTCTTAATAAACACATTAAACATGTTGCATGTGAGCCTGTATCAGTCTGAAAGCTGGGGTCCAAATGCAGTAAGAAATCATTACACAAATTAACACAGTCTCTCGGACAGGCCTTCCAGCCTTGAACATGGCTGACGCAGCCCCCTTTCCCCTCAGGCCAAGACACAGGGAACCAGTAATCATTCAAATCATTGTTTGGGGCTCCCTCTCCAGCTCTGTCTGCAGAGATTAAAGAGGCAAGCACATGCAAGGGTTGCTACATTTTGAAACAATTTAAATTATGCCCTGTACATTTGCTTTTCAAAGGAGAGGGTGGAGAACCAGGCCTGCTGATCATGATTGTCATTTCCAGTCACTTCCACAGACAACATTTGGTTCTTATTATCAAAAGATAACCGCATAAGCAGGGGAAGGGGGGCGTGCAGAAACAAAAAAGACTATCCAAAGTGCCATAAGAATTCCTCAATTTGTTACTGAGGCTTTCGGAGACATCTGTTATTTTTTATTTTGCATGTCCAAGTAAATTTTATGTCTTGTTTCCTTTGTATTATCAGGATTGACAAAACATTAACGTTTGATTTAGCTGAAAAGAATATATATAAAGAACACCCTGTGTATTTTAATACTTTGGATTGAGAAGTGAATTAAATACATACAAATGACATTAAGGATTACCTAACCAAGGAAAAATAACAAAGAATACCAAATTTCTGTGCACTTTTTCTGTACTCTCTCAGAATCACAGCACACATCCAACCCTGGAAATAAGACTAGGCCAGCTTGCATGTTAGCTTGCAACCATTTTGGAGTACTGTACATAAATGAGTGAATAAATAAATATATGTAAATTAATTTTTGCCTTTTAAATTAATGCATTTACAGTGGTGCCTCGGGTTAAGATCTTAATTCGTTCTGGAGGTCTGTTCTTAACCTGAAACTGTTCTTAACCTAAGGTACCATTTTAGCTAACGGGGCCTCCCACTGCCGCCACGTGATTTCTGTTCTCATCCTGAAGCAAAGTTCTTAACCCAAGGTACTATTTCTGGGTTAGTGGAGTCTGTAACCTGAAGCGTATGTAACCCGAAGTGTCTGTAACCCGAGGTACCACTGTATAGGACTGGAGGGTATGGAAGCACTTTTACAGTCAATATCGCATTAATTCACACAACACAACTTTACCATAGATACATACGGTAAATATCAAATAGAAGACTGCATTCTGTCAGAGGTACTTGCTTGTTACACATATACAGTGATGGTTAGGTAATTTTAGACTCTGAACTTAATGGTTTTATGGTATTATCCATTATCCAAGTTCAAAATGTGTTCATCCAATGCTGCTGTGCTATGGGACCTCCTTCCTGCTCATTCTGTCTTGTCCTCCTGCTCCTGGGGCTCAGGCAGGGAGAACCCCAATGTATTTATGTAATGATGACGAGTGCAAATGTGGGACAGAGAGACATGAGGATGACCGGGGGGTGGGGGGACGGGGACGGCTTAACACAGTAGGCTGTCTTTATTGCAATACATATACCCACCTATAAATGTAAGACTTCTAATCCCGCTCCCTTCAGCCTTAGGACTGCATTTCCTCTCTGCATTTGGGAATGGGAACTAAGGAAGTCAGACCCTTCTTAAACTCCATGGCCTGAACAAGGAAATATGCCCAAGAGTTTTAGGAGTATTCACATGTCCCCCACGTGCAAGGCTTATAAGTGACCAGAAGAAGACGAAGGTAGAGTACCCAGCACAATGGATCCAGGAAGGAAAGTTGCTAAATGTGCAACCATCTCTGAAAAAGATCCAAATGATGCAATCTGCTGAGAGTTTCTTTATGCCTGTTAAAAACTATTTTATTACGGCATAAGTGGACGAACTCCACTTCATCAGAGACATGAACAATAGACATTAGTTGGCAGGTCTGTTGTAAAAGAGCCAGATTTCAGGCAGCATGGAAGTGTGGAAAACCAGATGGTATCCTTCACAAAGGCTTTTGAAACACTGCTGCCAAAATGACTCCAGGCAAGGAGGGAGCATGTTGCAATTACAGCATCCTCACCACATGCTTTGTTAGTCGGGATATGGGTTGAAAAGCATGGCAACAAGAAGCCACGATAATATGCTGGGGAGATGCATGCTGCTTTGGAACACTGGTTTAAGATTATTCAGGGAGAACTTAAATTCCTCTTCCCTTTAAATAATATGCCAATATGATATAAATCCAGATACACATGTTATATACTAAAGACAATGGCATAACTATGGAGCTAAAGGTGAGATTATAGAAAAAACAACCCTGACCTGCTCCAAGGAGGCTGGCTGCTTCTTCTTGAGGAAGGCAACTCAGACGTCTGGTGGGGGCCCACGCTTCTTTCTATAAACTATTCTCCCCATGCAGAGAACACGATATCAGGGGAAAGACGCTTGTCTGCTGACAAACTACTTTTCTGTGTGCAGGGATTTATTTATTTTTATTATGAAGGAACATTCAGTCATATGAGACCCTAGTTGATGTCTGAAGTGGTACAGCTCAGTCACAGGTTTACCACCTAAACAAGGACTTGACACAAGAAGCTTAGTTATTGGGTGAGATCCTTCCTCTCTGCAATGTGCACAGCTCTGTATGGAAAAGAAAAATAGGGGTGGAGGCCTGCATCTGGTTAACCCTCCACACAATCCTTCTTTTTATTTTCCAGGCAGAGCCTTAATAAGCATGTGTAATAAATTCCTGTGACTGTCATTCATTTTAACTGTTTTTAATACGGAATTTTAAATGACTGTCACCCGCCCTGGGGCCTTGGGTTGAAAAGTGGATTAAAAATTTAAATAAATAAATATTACCTCTTGCTGAAAGAGAAAGAACTAAGTTGTGGGGATGTAGAATTCTATATGTGCTGCATCCCTATCCCAGATGATCATCTTCATTTTTAAACGGTGTTTTACATCTCTTAATCCATCTCTTAATCCCTTTCTATTAGTGATGCCATTCCCTTAATAAGCATTGGTTCTTGCATCTACGCTATGTTGGGTTTTTACCCCTCATTAAGTTCTAGGAAGCTTAAGCAGGGAACATCTACAATCCACTACACCATACAATAGGATAGCATTATTTTCAACACAAGGCAGCACAAGGTACAGTTCTAGAAACATAAAAACGTACTGATGGCAAATACCTCCAAACGAAGCTGGTTGCAAAGATCTCTGAAGAAAATCTTTTTGAGAAGAGTAATGGCATACTCTGCATACTCTGGTTCCTCAGTTCCAAATTTCTTAAACCTACCCCTGGTAGACCACTATCCCTGTTTTGTCTTTCAGGTGGGTTTTGACAAAATTGGTTTTTTAAAAATCCTTTCCTTCCCCTGGTTCCCTAGAAGTTAAATCTTGGAAAGTAGGACAGAGGTGCATATGTAAGCTGACAGGGCACTACATCAGAAAGCTGTCTGGAAATATTTGCCCCTGGTTATAATTTGTAGTCAATAGAATTTGACCAGTTGCTTCCTAAAAGCCATGGAATTTTCAAGGTTATGTTAATATGAGAAGAACTCAGCTGGCCAGAACATTCTTAAAGGACTGAGCCAAAAAGCCTTAGAGGCCCTCCCTGTGCTGAGGCTGGAAGGATTCCGATCTACATCATCAAGAAAAATATGGGCTTGTCTGCTCTTCCTAGCTTCCAGCTACTATGAACTGCATTGCAAACAATGGTCTGAACTGACTGCTTTTATTTTTTTTATTTTTTAAAATATTTTATTAAGAGTTTTGTTAATACAATAAAGAAAAGACATAACAAACAGATAATAGACATAGAGAAGAAAAAGAAGATTTAACATCTTATAATACCCATCTTTTCATCATCTTTTGGACTTCCTCACATCTCCCGCTCTTACGTTCCACATTTATAAAACTTTAGCCAGCAACTTATCCCCTTGTTTCGAATCTTATTATGCGCATTTCCAGTGCTTTGTGCCAACTTTGAATATTTTTATCTAAATCTTAAAACCTAATTTTGACACAATATTTATTCAAACTTTATTTTTCTCATAAGGTTCACTCATTCCCATAATATTGTCAGCTAACTTTATGGGCCCTGTTATTTTAAAATCTCTCATCCTTCTTAACACTCATATAATTTACAATGTTTTTGCACATAGTCCTTAAATTTCCTCCAATCCTCTTCCACGTCTTGCTCTCCCAGGTCTCGGATTCTGCCAGTCATTTCTGCAAGTTCCATATAGTCCATCAGTTGCATCTGCCATTCTTCCAGCGTGGGCAAATCTTGAGTTTTCCAATATTTAGCGACGAGTATCCTTGCTGCCGTTGTTGCATACATAAATGATGTTCGATCATTCTTTAACACCCTCTGGTCAACAATGCCCAAAAGGAAGGCCTCTGGTTTCTTGGGAAAGGTATACCTAAATACCTTTTTCAGCTCATTATATATCATTTCCCAGAAGGCCTTGACCTTAGGGCAGGTCCACCAGAGGTGAAAGAACGTTCCTTCAGTTTCCTTACATTTCCAACACTTGTTGTCAGACAGGTGATATATTTTTGCTAGCTTGACTGGGGTCAGGTACCACCTATATATCATTTTCATGTGGTGAAAATGCTTATCTGTGGTGATGCACAGGTATGCCTTTATAAAGGCTAGATTCAATGTTTTCCCATCAAATGTGTTGGGTAACAGACTCTCCAACGGACAGATCTCACTCCTCTGTGACTGTAAAAGTGGATCTATAGAATCGTTATATCATATAATCTTCTGTTGTCCTATACATTCGGCTTCACGGTCCAAGTTTCTGGCCCCATATTTATCGAGAATAGCTGACAGACCTCAGGAAGCCCAAATAATATACTTATTAAACGACGAAGACTCAAGTAGATCCCTTGCAGTCGCTAGATACCTGATTAATGTCTTATTTCATAAGAGGAGAAATGGATCACTGTATGACTCTGACAGCTTAGCCAAACTTAAGAACCATCAATAAGTGCCAGAACTAAGACGCATATCCCCCAAAATCTGAGGGATTTGAATTGCGGTTGACATAGAGGGAGCTTATTGTGTATAGTTTACTTAATTGAAGTAAAATTGGTTTTATAGGGGTGTTTTAACTTGGAACTGTTTAAATTGTATTGTTTATGGATAAATTTTGATGTATTGTTTTTAGATATGGGCCAATGGCCGTAATAAACCAATCAATCAATTTTCATAATATTTTCTTTCAAGGCATTACATGCCGTAAACTTCATACCGGTGGTCCATAACTTTTCCCAGTCAGCAAACATAATATTATACCCAATGTCCTGTGCCCACTTTATCATAGCTGATTTAACCGTTTCATCCTGCGTGTTCCACCTCAGCAGCAAGTTATACATTCTTGAAAGTAATTTAGTCTTAGGTTCTAACAGTTCTGTTTCTAATTTCGATTTTTCCACCTGGAATCCTAACTTTTTATCCAATTTAAAAACCTCTTTAATTTGAGCATAGTGTAGCCAATCTCACACTTTATCTTTTAGTCTCTCCAAACTCTGCAATCTCCAGTTGTCTCCATCTCTTTCTAATATTTCCCAATATTTTGGCCATTTGACCTCCATATTGGGTCTTTTCACAGCTTTCGCTTCCATAGGTGATAACCACCTCGGGGTCTTATTTTCTAATAAGTCCTTATATTTTGTCCAGACATTAAACACTGCTTTCCTGACAATATGGTTCTTGAAATTCTTATGTATTTTAACCTTGTCATACCACAGATATGCATGCCAACCAAAAGCATTATTAAATCCTTCCAAATCTAAGACATCAGCGTTTTCAAGAAGCAGCCAATCTTTCAACCAGCAGAAAGCTGCTGATTTATAGTAGAACCTTAAGTCTGGCAGGGCAAACCCCCCTCTTTCTTTAGCATCAGTTAGTATTTTAAACTTAATTCTGGGCTTTTTGCCCTGCCAGACAAATTTAGAGATATCTCTTTGCCACCTCCCGAAACACTCCATTTTGTCCACAATCTGTAAAGTCTGAAAAAGAAACAGCATCCTTGGCAATACATTCATTTTTATAGCAGCAATTCGACCCAACAAGGAAAGTTTCAATCTTGACCAACTTTCTAAGTCCCTCTTAATTTCTAGCCAACACTTTTCATAATTATCCTTAAATAGACTCAGATTTTTTGCTGTTATGTTCACCCCTAGGTATTTAACTTTTTTCACCACATTTAACTCTGTCTCTTTCTGAAACCTCTCTGACTCAGAAGTTGTCAGATTTTTTTCCAGTACCTTGGTTTTTTGTTTGTTTAATTTAAATCCCGCCACCCGACCAAACTCTTGAATCAGTTGTAATGCCCTTTTCGTACTGGACACTGGCTCCTGTAGGGTCAAAACTAGGTCATCTGCAAAAGCTTTAAGTTTGTACTGTTTCGCTCCGACCTGAATTCCTTCCACCAACCAGTCCCCTCGAATCATATTTAGGAGCACCTCCAGGACCGAAATAAATAACAAAGGGGAAATAGGGCAACCTTGTCGTGTTCCTTTTTCAATTTTAAACTCTTCTGTCACCACATTGTTAACTATCAGTTTAGCCTTTTGATCTGAATAGATTGCATCAATCCCATTTTCAAATCACCGTCCCACTCCCATCCCTTCCAGGTTTTTCTTCATAAACTTCCAAGAAATGTTGTCAAAGGCCTTCTCCGCATTTATAAATATTAGTACTGCTCTTGTATTAATATTTGTTTGCAAAAGTTCCAAAATGTCAATAATGTTCCTTGTATTAGCAAACAAATGTCTTCCTGGGAGAAAGCCTGCCTGATCTTTATGAATCACATAATTTAAAACCTTTTTAAACCTGTTTGCTAAAATGTCTGCAAAAATTTTGTAATCCACATTGAGAAGGGAAATGGGGCGGTAATTCTTAAGTTGTGTCTTTTCCAATTCTGATTTGGGTATCAATGTGATGAAAGCTTCTTTCCACGTTTCCGGTGCCTTCTTCCCCTCCATAATCTCATTGCAAACCTCCATTAGTGGGTGTATCAAGTGGTCTTTCAAGGTCTTATAATATTTGGAGGTAAGCCCATCAGGCCCTGGGGATTTTCCTAATTGCATGTTCTGAATGGCAACTTCAATCTCTTGTGGTGTTATTTTATAGTTCAGGATTGCTCTGTTTTCTTGAGACAATCTTGGTAATCCATTTTTTATCAAAAATTGTTCTATCTCAGCCTCATTTTGCGGCCCTTGTGTATATAATTGTTTGAAGTATCTCTGGAAGCACTTCCTTATCTCCACAGGGTTCTGAACACTTCTTCCATCAATCTCTAAGTTGGTGATCGTCTCTTTTTCAACTGCCATGCTAGCAGTTTTCCACATTTATTTGCCGAATCAAATGATCTTTGTTTCATTAACTTAACTTTCCACTCCACCTCCTGATTTATCAATTTGGAGTATTGTGCCTGATGAAATTTAATTTCTTTCAAAATCTCTTTTGACTTCGGTTTCGATCTTAGCTTCTTCTCACATTCTTTAATTTTCTCCAAAATCTTATCTTTTTTCTCATTTTGTGATCTTTTCTTTATGGTGTTCTGTTGTATCAGAAACCCCCTCATAACCGCTTTACTTGCGTCCCAGACAGTTCTTTTTTCCACCGTGGTGTTCAAATTTATCTCAAAGTAGTCCTTCAAAGCTTTTTGGGCTTTTTTGATAATATCCTGATCCCTAAACAGATTGTCATTCATCTTCCATCTAAAGGAACCGGTTGGGGTTAGTCTCATATCCATCCTTACAGCATTATGGTCGGAGCAGGTCTTTGGGCAGATTTCCACTTTTTTTGTTTTGGGTGCCAGACCCTAGTTATCCATATTTGGTCGATTCTTGTCCATGTCAGTTGGGCTTCAGAAAAAAATGTTCCTTCTCTTCCCAGGGGGTTCTTTGTTCTCCAAATATCAATCAAGTCCATATTGTCAGTCAGTTCAAAGAATGTTTTAGGTAGTCTGCCATCTTTTGTCACATTTTGGCTGTGTGACTTATCCATGTTGGTTGATGACACCCCATTCATATCTCCCATCATAATGATGTTGTCATAGTTCAGATAGTCCAGCATTATCTCATGCAGCTTCTTATAAAATTCCGATTTCCCCTCATTTGGTGCATAGATTCCTAATATCAAAAACTTTTCTCCTTGGTTTTGTATCTCAATTGCCAGAATTCTTCCTTGCTCATCTTTAAATAAAAATTTTGGTGACAGGCTCTCCTTTGCATATATCACCACTCCTCTTTTCTTGACTCGGTCTGAAGAGATAAATTCTTGGCCTAATCTTTTGTTTATTAACACTTTTCTGTGGAGCCTGGTTACATGTGTTTCTTGCAGGCAAATAATGTCCAATTGTTCTTTTTTCAATATGTGAAATATTCTTCTCCTTTTTTCCGGGGAATTGGCGCCATTGATGTTCCAGCTCAGAAGTTGCAGAGACATCCTGGACAAATCTATTATTCCTCTGGTGGTGGTATCTTTTTCTTCTGGTCTTCTGACCCCGAAGGTGTAGGTGTAGGTGCTGGTCCGGACCCTGGAGGTCTTTCAATCCCTTTCTGAAGGTCCTCTCCATAGGTACTCAAAAATTTATCTTTATCCTCAGCTGTTTTAATTTTAACCTTCTTCCCTCTGAATGTAAAAGATAGTCCTTGAGGGAATTCCCACCTAAAGACAATTGAGTTGCTCCTCAGCAATTTTACTAACGCAATATAGGTGGATCTAAGATCCAAAAGTTGTTTAGGAATGTCTTTGTAAATTTCAACCCTTTTGTCCGAAATGTCCAGTGACTTTCCGTAGTGTAGGCCTAGGATCTTGTCTCTTTCCTCCTTGGATCTCAATATAATCAGACAGTCTCTGGGCCTATCTTTCTTTGCGAATTTTCCAAGTCTAAAAGCAGTCACAATTTTAAAATCCTTTTCCTCCTCCAAAGGCCAAAACTTGGAGAATTCTTTTGCCAGGGACTCAATTAAATTCCCTTGTTCCAATTCTGGTACTGACCTTAACCTCAAGTTGTTCTCCCGATTCTGCAATTCAATCATAGACAGATAAGCCTGTTGTTCACCAACCAGTTTGTGCAGTGGTCTTACCTCTTGTTCTAATTCTTCAACTTTTTGGCTGGCTTCCTCCACCAATTTGCGGTTTTCTGCAGTGGTCTCAGATAAACTTCCAATTGATTGAGTGTTTGATGCAACTTGTTCCATTAATTTATTTGCACTGGCTGTGTTTTGTTCAATCTTGGCCGTTTGTTCATCTACCTACTTCTCCAAAACTTCCAGTTTTTCCAATATTTTCTCTAATATTGAGCCAGATGCTCCTGCAGCCATATCTTCCGTCAGTGGTTGCACAATTCCTACCTCTTCTTCTGACAAAACAGTAGGAACAGATGATCTACGCGGCTGTGAGGTTAAATTTAAAGTTGTTTGTTTGGCTTTCGCTTTGGCTGCTCTTGTTCTGCCAGTACCACTCATTCCAGTTTTATCAACGAGTCAAGGTCAGGCTAAATTGTTCCCATGGGAGTCTAACAGCCCAGAGAGTAGATAGTCAAATAGGAGGAAAGGAAAGAGAAAGCAAAGCCACCTACAGCTGTAAATCCAAAGGCCTCTAGAGGGAGTTCGAATATATCTTGAGGAAAGAAGCCAAATTGTAAATACCAGTTAGTTTCAGCTGTCCAATTAAATTTCAAAAGGGACCTTCAATTTTTCTTGCAGTCAGCAGAGTTGGTTTAAAAAATACTACAATGTCTCTAACCAGTGCCAGAAAAGTTGTTTCAATATAGCAAATCCAGAAAAGCTCAAATTGTAACACAGTCAAAAATTACAGAGTATCTATTTCTGCACTCTGACAGTTCTCTCTTTCAGGCAGACCCTCTACCTGGGCAAATAAATTTATAAGTTTGTAAATTCCAAAGGAAGAGGTAAAACACAGTCCATAGAACAGAAAAGTCACTTAAAAAAAGTTAAATCCTTATTTAGCATAAAAGCAGCTTCAATGGATGTACAGATTAGTTGTTTTTAACGCCTCTTCAAAGGCTCCAAAACATCCAGGTCTTTTGCTTTAGATCTTAAGTAGAAGCGGAAGACGGACTTCCTGTTTACGTTTCCGCTTTCGGCCGAATTTAAAGCAATTTGTTTTCAGTTCTTACTGTCTTTTCTTACTCACGGATTGTTGCTTTTCAAAGTTAGATGTTTCCAGGAAGAAAGGTCAGCGCTCACCGACAGCGGCTATGCGGCTTCACTCCACGGGAATAGCGATCGACTCACAGCGCCGCGATACCCCCTCCACGTTCAGAGACCCTTTATGGGGTCCCTTCTCCGTTTCGGGGGGCGCTTCTGGCGCCCGCCGAGTCCCACGGCCACAGGCTCTTGCTGCCTGTGGTTTTCCGATGCGGGTCTCCGCTTCGCTGTAGCGGACGACCCGTTTCCGTGGAGCTCCCTCTTCGCAGTTAGAAGAGGGCAGCCATTGCCGTTTGCGCCGCCTCCGGAAGTCCTGAAATGACTGCTTTTAATGAAAGGGCAGGTGCCGTGCTGTTTTTATTGTAATTATTTGTATGTTTTCAACTTACAGTGGTACCTCAGGTTACATACGCTTCAGGTTACAGACTCCGCTAACCCAGAAATAGTGCTTCAGGTTAAGAACTTTGCTTCAGGATGAGAACAGAAATTGTGCTCCGGCGGCGCAGTGGCAGCAGGAGGCCCCATTAGCTAAAGCGGTGCTTCAAGTTAAGAACAGTTTCAGGTTAAGAACGGACCTCTGAAACGAATTAAGTACTTATATGTATATACAGTAGTTTTAATTCTATCAATGTTTAATTGTTTTTTAATTGTTGTTTCTTCTATGTTTTTGCAACGTTTTTTATTATCTATACCTGAAGGAGCGTCTCCACCCCCATCGTTCTGCCCGGACGCTGAGGTCCAGCGCCGAGGGCCTTCTGGCGGTTCCCTCATTGCGAGAAGCAAAGCTACAGGGAACCAGGCAGAGGGCCTTCTCGGTCATGGCGCCTGCCCTGTGGAACGCCCTCCCATCAGATGTCAAAGCAATAAATAACTACCTGACATTCAGAAGACATCTTAAGGCAGCCCTGTTCAGGGAAGTTTTTAATCTGTGATATTTTAGTGTATTTTTGGTTTTTATGGAAGCCGCCCAGAGTGGCTGGGGAGACCCAGCCAGATGGGCGGGGTACAAATAATAAATTATTATTATTATTATTATTATTAGACACCTTGAGTCCAACTAGGGAAAAAGGTGGGGTAGAAATAAATACATTAACAACAAACAGCTGCAGCTTTGCATATATCAACATTAAAAGCACTGTTAGAAAGGGGGCAGAAATTCTCCAGTATATTTTTCTGCTGTTTTTCTCTTCACCCTCCAACTCTTCCTTACAATTTTAAACTCATATCTGAGATAAAGCAATGCTATTTACATACATCAAAATTGTATGTTGAATGGAACGAGAATTGAGAATAGCACAGTTATTTCCATTGTGTATGTTGTGTGCATTTGAACTCTGTGAGCCCGAAGTACCCACCTATGATGGAGGCTTCCTGCTACATCTCTGCATGACTCCCTGCTCCAACCTTTCTCTCCTCCACCTCAGTTAATCCCTGCTGGGAGCAGGTAATTCTGCCCCTTTTCTGCATTGGTTGCAGAAATGTAGTAGAATTACTTGCTCTCTCCTAGGAGCCTGCTCTGGGCTCCCCCCTCCCCCCCAGGTATTAAGAGTATGCTTCAATTTTAATCTAGGGGGAAAAATCTCTCTGTTATCAGAAGTTTGGAACGAGGAGAATAGTTGGACTGCAACATAGGTTTGGAAAATATGTGAAACTGCTGGAGTGGAAACATTTAGTTCAGCAAAACCACAGACACCCTCTTTATATACATTAACAGTTAGTTTTAGCATCAACTGCAGAAATAAAAAATGGCTGAATTGATATATTCTGGTCCCAATCTAGCAAATTAGATCCATCCACTTAACTGATCTGGTTCTCACTGAATTCTGAGGCCACTAATTGCCGCATGCAGCAAAGTTTAACTAGAATGGAGCCACTGCATTAGTTCCTTGGACTTCTCATACAAAAAAAATAGCAGCATGGTTCTCCCATCAGTGGGGATAATCAGGATTTAATCTGATGGGATACCTGACAGCAGAGCATATTCAAATCATTAGAGTGGCTCCATTTCAGGGATAAATAGCACCTCCTAGACACAACATCATAATCCTGTTTTTCTAAGCCCCAATTCTTCTGAATCCAAGCAGTTTATGGAAACCAAACAGTATTTCATTAAACTTGCCAAGAATAAGAGCACCGTTTGGGATTGCAAACTATGTTACGTCAGTGCTAATGCATTAAATGATTTTACCATTTACTTTAAAAATGTGAATGCTATATGATGACTAGGTTTCACTGACTGGAAGCTGGGGGCAGACAATACAGTTGTCTACTTCTAGGCAGGCATTGAATAAAGTTTTAGTTTGCCTCTCTTTATATTATATTGTCTCTATTAATTTGCTTTTAGCCTGCTGCTGCTTTGTATTCTTTATCTAATTTGTGTCATCTGTACTGAAATGGTAAGCCATTGTGAGTATTTTTGGTAAAGAAAAGAAGTAGAAATTGGACTGCAGAAATAAATTAGCAAAGGACTGATGGTAGCATGTGGATTTCTTTTCCTATATTCCACCTCCATTTCTGGTCACAGAGTTGACAGGTGTTATAGTGCTATGGAAACTCTGCAGGAGCAAGATTATGATGCTCATTTTTAGCTCCTCCGAGAGCACTTTGTCCTATAAGGTGAACCTAAAATGTTACAGAGAAATGAACTCCTGATCTGCTCTCCCACAGTGAGTTAGAATTAGGCAAAAGTGACCCTCTCTCAGCTCTGCTGGTGGTGATGGAGGGGCTTTAGCACTCTGGGCTTCCCCACTGCCTCCATTGCCACTGGCAATGCTAGCCAATGATCCAATGATAAAGATAGATCACTCATGTGAGGTAATCAATCAATTACTTAATTGGCTGGATCCCTAGATCTAAAACATGGGGCTAAAGATACTCTCTAACAAGAGAGAGACCATATCAGTTAAAAATCACAGAATCATGGGACTGTTAGACTGTTTAAATATCATTCTCTAGCCACTTACAGTGCTTCCTGTCTCTTCCCCTCTTGCAATGAGCAGACCACACCATTTAGAAAGTTAAAATGCCTTACTTACAAACTCAAAAGGCCAAATTCATATGTTATTCCATGTAGAAGCAAGAAGAACACAGGTAGATATTTGGGGATTCAAAAGATAGTGAAAAGGCTACATTACTAATTATTACATTTCTACCACATAAAGAGGTTATCCCCACCCCCCAAAAATGAACCCAGAATGTGAAGCAGCACATGTATGTGTCTGTATGTCACTATGCTTTCTGTGATTTTAACTCCTGTGTTAGAATTCATTGGATTAGGCTTTAAATTGTATTTATGGAGAGACAGTCATCCTATATGGTCAAACTCTCAATGTATGGAAAGTACAACCAGTATTGCTTAACCTGTACTTACCAGCATTCCTTTTAGTGCCCTGGCAAGCAAATCACAGAAAGGGATCTTCTTTGGGCCAGATTTAACAATGATACAGTCCCATCCCCATGCTTCCCAAGATAACTGGGAATGTGATGGTGGTGGGGAAGGTAGGGAGACAGAAGTGCTTAGTCTCCCTTGTTTCTCTGGAAATGATGTTTTGGCTGCTTTTTTTTTTTTTTTTGTAGAAAATGGGTGAGCGCGGGAAAGGCTACAATTCCCCCCAGCCCATCTTTTCCCTGAGTCTCCACTGCAAATCTCCCTGGCTTCTGTCCCATATTAGTATTACAAGGAAAACATGATGTTGGGAA
This sequence comes from Podarcis cretensis, assembly GCF_951804945.1. Taxonomy (NCBI): domain Eukaryota; kingdom Metazoa; phylum Chordata; class Lepidosauria; order Squamata; family Lacertidae; genus Podarcis; species Podarcis cretensis. The sequence goes on from NC_137174.1 coordinate 3,032,725, forward strand.
ACCTATTTCCCTCAAAACGTCTCTTTTGGCCCTATGTTCATGCATAGAGCAAGGGTGGGGAGTCTCTAGCCCCCAGGCCAAATGTGGCCCTCCAGGACTTTTTGGCCCTCAGCACCCTTCCCAGGCCACACTACCTGCTCCGCAGGTCACATCCTTCACCAGACCAGACTCCAGGCTCTTCTCAAGTACCTCTTTCTGGCTGGAATGTGTTCCTGAACTCAGATAATAATGCCTCTTTCTTGCCTGGATGGCGGAAAAAGGTGTGTGGAAACTTCTGCCTTTTATGTTTCTGGAATGTGGCCTACGATGGAAAAGTAAGCCACATCTGTTGCATCGCCTGCTTTTGGCTGTAACCCTGTTCTCTCAAAGTTGCCTATTAGGAAATGTGGCCAAGCTGAAAAAGGTCCCCCCCCCCCAGCTGATTAAAACATGTTTAATCCTCTTTTGCATTTCTGTATCCCAGAAGAATGGGGTAATCAAATTAGACCTTGCTTTGTTACTAAAACAGAGCTGCTTGTAAGCATTCTTTCCCTGTCCAAACGCAGATAAAGCTAGGAAGAAAGGGTAGTGAATCAGCCCAGAAACTTGTGATATGCCATTTTTTAAAGGGTTACAAACTGACAATGTAAGACTGCTTATTTTCTTGTGGTTTTTTTATATGGAAGGATTTTTGTGGTGCCTTTTGTGAAAAGGCTGGATTACTAATAAGGCACAGGAAATAGATTTCTCAAGCCTATTATTCACTTGCATTATTTCATGCTGCACTGTGTAGTGTTGTCTAGATCACAATGTGCAGATTCCTACACTTAAGAGTGGTTGACTTTTTTTTCTTTAACAGAGCTTTCAAGCCATGATGCTTCAAACCTCTGGATTTTGTGTGGTTACTTATTATATATATATATCTATGCCTCTGGGGTCTATGGGGTATTAAGGGAGGGGTAGTAGTCCTGGTGGGGGACACGTGCTGTTCCTTCTGGGGTAGTTTTCCACCTTTGGTCCCCACCCTGCAGTCGGCTCTGACCTGTGGCTCCTAGAAGCTGTCAGCATGCGACAGCGGTCACAGCCCACAAATGGCTTTGGCCGGCCAACTAAACCAGGTGAGGGTAGCCGATGGGTCTCAAACCCTCGGTGAGTTAGGGACTTCCCCCTGCATGTGAAGACACCTCCAGGGGATTGAGCAGATGGGACCAATAGTGGGTCCAAGAGTCAAGAAGGCAGTTTCTGCATGTGCTGTAGAGGGAAGTGAGAGGCAGATGGCACTCATCCACCTGGGAAGGTAGCCCATCTAGAAGGAAAACCTATCATCCTAAATCTCTGCTGCCTTGAGTAATATCTTCAGGAGAAGAAAAGGCTAAGGATTAAAATCTACACAAATCTGGAGTTGAGTCCTCAAGATGGTTGGATGGTGCCTTGTACGCAACTCCTGCAGCCCAGCTGGTGCCCAATGTCTTGCTCTGCTTTCCTTTGGACCACTTCAGTGAGGCCAAGAGGGGGGTCTTGTCGTCTGGGCAGCCCTGGACATCCATGCACACTGCCCAGGCTTGCACCCCGGAGAGGTCACTTTGGTGCTGCTAACACAACAGCTTGAGTTCACCCCCAGAGGCACACCCCACTGTCTCTCAAGACTGACAGATGCCAACAATGTGTGCCACTCCATTAGGAAAGCATGGATTTCAGCTGCTGACATTTTTCAGTGCTTCCAAAGTTGGGGTAGACAATCTGTGGCTCTCCTGTTGTTGTTGTATGTCCACCTCCCAGAAGTCCCAGCCAGCCCAATGGTCAGGGATGATGGGAGTTGTAGCCCAATGACAATCTGGAGAGGCGAAGGTTTCACACCCCTGTTCCAAACAACTGTATCTCCCTCTCAATGCATGGAGGAGACATCAATGACTGAAAGAAGAATGGACTTCTGTAAAAATTAACGGCAAGTACCGGTAGTTCATCTTGCCTCCTTTTCAAAGTGTTAATACAAAAGGAGGATTCTGAACTGAGTCACTAATCTTATTTTCTCTTGGTAAATGAGGCTCCTAAGCATGAAAGGGATGTGAAATAGTGAGACTTATACATCTGTCACTGATTCCAGCTTCATCTGTTTAGTTATAGAAGAAAAAGAGATGGTAGTATCTACCAGCTGCTGGCTTCAGATCTGAAATAAAATCATAGCTGATTACGGAAATTTTCCAGTGAACAGCATAAGGTAAGTCACAATGCTGAGGCACTGATAAAAAAATTCATTATTATTTTTTTAAATGGCCAATTGGGCTCAGTACTGTAACACATACCTCACATGCAAAATATGTCAGGTTTGATTCCAAGCATCTCCAGTTCAAAGGATTATTTTGGGTAGCAGAGCTAGGAAATACCTTGGGAGAACTGCAGCCAAATGGCGTCACCCAGTATAAGGCAGATTCAGAAGTTCTATATTTCAGGTGATTCCACTTTTTAATTTACCACTTGTAGTTCAGGAGTAGAGAGTATTTTCTATTACTCCTGTGAAAATATGCTCAAATAGGTGTTCTAGCTTTTCAAAGAAGCCAAATATGCATACAATTGTGCCACAAATTATAGAATAAGTGTATGTTTTAATTCTGGAACCAGTCTTTTTAATTGAAAGGAAATCTACTAACATACATAAAGAAATACCAACTATTTACTAAAAAGTAGAGCATGAAACTCTTAATCTCAGGGTTGTGGGTTTGAGCCCCACATTGGGCAAGATTCCTGCAATGCAGGGGGTTGGACTAGATGACCCTCATGGTCCCGTCCTGCTCTGCCATTCTGATTCTATGTATAACAGGAAAACTATCATTTGTTAGGGAAGGGGAAAAAGGATGAAAATGTTTTTGCTTTTGAATAAATGAATTTGGTAGGCTTAATACCATATATTTAAATGAAAAACTTTTGTGATGTGAGGTTATTGTACATTTGCTCTGACTTCTGTTGTGAGTGAGAAGCTCAGGATTGCCACACTTGCCTGTGCTTGATTTTGTTGAGAAAATCACTTATGGTATTTTGTAATCTGAATTTATTTACAAATATACAAGTTGAGTTTTGATAGAGGCACTCAGTTCAAAAACTCCCTACAGAAAGCTCTACTACCTCATATTTGGTCCGCAGAGAGAGGCGGACACCCCCACAAAATTGCTGCTACCTTAGACTCCAAAACTCAACTTTCTATTTTTGTCCTCCTAACTCAAGCTTCTCTTTGTTCCTTTTCCACAATAGATTAATAAATGCATTATTTTTGTTGTTTTTGTTTTGTAGAGTGAAGACACCAGTAACATTATCTAAGTATCGTACCCTACAAAGTGTATGATGCCGCCACGGGACATTGTCATTGTAAATTGCTTATATATTCTGTTGATAACATACCTGCTCCTTTTTGCTATCTTTGTTTGCCTGTTTGTTCTTATCTATGCATCCAACCTTCTCTTCGGCAGCAAGAACACTGACTGAAGACCCGCAAAATACAAATGCAAGCCAAAATTTAATGAGTCATATTTGCTGACTTCCTTCCCACAGCATTGAAATGTATCTCTGAATCTTGTACAACATCATCATATAGCTTTGAGAGACTGTGACTTGGTGTACACATGGAGCAAAATGGAGTAATAAAGATGACAATACTATTACATACTAAAGGTAGGAAATGTCATTTTTGAATGTTTCCCCACATTAAAAGCTCCCTGCAAACAAAACTTTTCACTTCTCAAGAGACAAGTTCTAAGCAAGCCACCCGCTGCCATGTCAGTTTCCTGGTTTCAGGGAGATGTTTGGGTTCTTTGGTGGTTTTTTGTGTAGAGGAGCAGCATTCAAAACTGGGATTCCCGCTCCACCTGCCGTCTGAAGTGGTGCAGGACACTCCAAGGAAAATGCCCCTCCGTTCCTCTGTATTTGTAGACCAGGCATGTCCACATACTGCTCTGCTGGTGCAGATGAGGGAGACACTCTTAACTAGTTACCCTGTCTCGTTTCCCCAAATGGTATTCAAGCTGGGGGTAAGCTTATCAAGCAATTTTTGAATTTAGTAGAGGAACTGTTGATAGGGAAAAAATAAATAAATAACTCTGACATGCAAGTATGTCTTTTGGATGTGTGGCCATGGGTAAATTCTTCCCAAATTTATGGGACAGAGACATGTATAAAAGATGCAAGACTAGTGAAGACTGAATTGGGATTTCTGAGTAACTGCCAAAGTTCTCCCACTGATGGTTAAAATCACAATTCTCCATGCTCCTCAGAATTCATTCATTTATTTTTAAATTCTACAAAATAACTCAAAAGTAAAAATGGTTCAAGAAGACACAAAAAGACCTTCAACCCAACTAAGCAAGGGGGCCCAGTACTTCTCCAAGACATATATAAAATAGTATCTAAGTCAAACTCAGAGTAGATCCATTGATATCAGCAGATCTACTCTGAGCATGACAGAGTTCGATAACTTTCTAGAAAGCTTATGGATGTTTTCTCCTGGGAGAAAATTCCATGTGAAAGTCTGAAAAGAGACCATGAAGACAAATTTTGGACAAACTTTTCCTAGTTGAGATGAATATTCTGGATAACATCCAATGTCAAGTGAGCTGATTTCTTCTTCTTCTTCTTCTTCTTCTTCTTCTTCTTCTTCTTCTTCTTCCTCTTCCTCTTCCTCTTCCTTTCCAACCCTGATGGACCCCTCTGTCCACATCTGCTCCAGAAGATCACCAAATCTCTAAAGCAGATTTTTGGGTTATTGGGGATGGGGGCAGTAGGGAGAGGGGAAATCTGTTGCACCAACTATGTGTGTCCTACTAGTGGAGTTTTCTGGTCATTCAATGAATCTTTATGCACAGGGTTGGATGTCACAAATGAGATGGGAATGCCTTTGTTCAGGTTTTCCTCCATAACATATAATATTGCTTATCTACTCCTGCCAGTGGCAGCCAATGATTTGGAATGGAGGTGGAGAAATGCACAGGTGATGGTGTTATTATATGGGGTAAGTGATACCATATGATACAGTGCAGAACGCAACATAGGAATGCTGTTTTCCATACTATCCGTCTCCTGCAACATATATTTCTGTCAGTAGTTTCATTGTAAAAACAGTCTGTTATCTGGAAACATTCTTATATAGATGTGTTTGTGCACTGAACAATTGTTAAGCAATCCATTTAATTTACTGTTTCCCAAAATTTTGCTCAATTTGTATTTGCTTTTATGAATTGGGCAGCATTAGATTATTCTGCTGAAACTGACACTGGAATCATTCGATGAATGGTGGGGCTACAAAATTCTCCTATAAATTCTTCTAGAAGCATTATAGCAGTATCAACAACTTTTACTAAGAACTGCAAATGTTCTATTATATTGTCTTCACTGTACATTTTGTATTTCTGCATTAATATTTCCTTTTGGAACCCCCCATCCTCTTGCTCATTATAAAGGCTTAGTTTCATAATATCCATATGTCAGGTAAAAAACATATTAATGTGGTTTTCTTTATTACAGTTTTGAAGTTGAAGCAAATACTTCTGCAAACCTTTTGGATATATCCAACTCGATAATATTGATCCAAACATCACCGGCTAGTGGTGTTAAATTGTGTGTAATACTGGCCAGAAGGAAAATTTGAATACACCTCTTCATCAATATATGCTTGCCTGGAAATAAATATATTCAATTAATAAAAGTTCTCATAAAAATGTAAAGTTCATTCTTCCTGTGTGCTGCTTACGCTTCAGATAACTGCTATGCATAGTAAAGTAGTCACCAAAAGCATCAATAGTATCATAGAATGACAACAGGTAATTGTTATTAAGTCTGACATTTTGTAAAAACTTAGCATGCTTATTTTTAAAGATTATGACAGATCACTGAATGTAGAAAATAGCAAGTTCTCTGTGGAATTTCAGTAGGATGAGCATTTTGGACCAAGTGCAACCAGTTTGATCAAAACAGAATAACTCTGCCAAACTCTTTAAGATGCCTTGCACAGAGTCAGATCATGGGTCCATCGACTTCAGTGGTGTCTAAAACGACTGGCAGTCCCTCTCCAGGAGACATACCCAACCCTACCTGAAGATGTTTGGGACTGAACCTAGGACCGTCTACAGGCAGACCTTTCCCCAGAAGGGGGTGTCTCCACATCAGGGTTTTAAAATGGAAAGACTAGAAACCTGAGCCTAAAGAACAATGAGCAGAAGACACTACAGTGGTGCCCCGCAAGACGAACGCCTCGCAAGATGGAAAACCCGCTAGACGAAAGGGTTTTCCGTTTTGGAGGCGCTTCGCAAAACGAATTTCCCTATGGGCTTGCTTCGCAAGACGAGAATGTCTTGCAGGTTCCTGCGGGGTTTTTTCCCTTTCCCCCCCCTTTTCCTAAGCCGCTAAGCCGCTTATCAGCTGATCCGCTGATAAGCCGCTTAACAGCTGATCGCTAAAAGCTGCTAAACCGCTAATAGCGCTAATCCGCTAAGCTGTCAATGGGCTTGCTTCGCAAGACGAAAAAACCGCTATACGAAGAGCCTCATGGAACAGATTAATTTCGTCTTGCGAGGCACCACTGTACTCTATTGATCAGCTAAAAAACAAAAACCAGGCTACTAGCCTTTATACCAGGCCTGATCAATGCCTGCTATTTTCTGGTGAGACTGAAGATGGTCATATGTGTAGATGATAGCTTACCAGACTAGGCACATGAGGTACGTGGTATAGACACTTCTTACCTTGTCTTTTGTTCCTGGGAGAGCTGTGCATTAAGATTATCTAATGTTCTCCGAAGCTCTCGATTCTGACGCTGCTGATGCCGTTCAAAAAGCACTTCTGCCCTAGCTTCCTGAATGCGCTTTCTGTCCCACTCCGCATTTCTTTGACGTTCTTCTTCTTCCAACCTCTATGTCAAAAAGGAAATGCTTGTTATTCCTTCATAAAAGGTAAAGGTAAAGGGACCATTAGGTCCAGTCGTGGCCGACTCTGGGGTTGCGGCGCTCATCTCGCTTTCTTGGCCGAGGGAGCGTACAGCTTCCGGGTCATGTGGCCAGCATGACTAAGCCGCTTCTGGCGAACCAGAGTAGAGCACGTAAACGCATTTACCTTCCCACTGGAGTGGTACCTATTTATCTACTTGCACTTTTGACGTGCTTTCAAACTGCTAGGTGGGCAGGAGCAGGGACTGAGCAACGGGAACTCACTCTGTCGCAGGGATTCGAACCACTGACCTTCTGATCAGCAAGCCCAAGAGGCTTAGTGGTTTAGACCACAGCGCCATCCGCGTCCCTATTTCTTCATAGCCAGCAACAATTCACAAACACCCCAATCCTAACTAGGGCAACCCTCATACCATCAATATGATGTACGTGTGCATGTATGTACGTGTGCAAATGGTGCTGTGCATGCCTTCTGTGTTTCAACAGACCACATGCCGGTGGCAGGGTTGGGATAACTAAGACAGTGGCAGAGTGGATTTCAAGCCCACAGCTCAGAACTCTGATCAAACTGCTTCCTCAGTCCTCATTGTAGGCAGGAAGTCTACCCACCCACCCAATAATGTGCTGGTTCCACAGTCTTAATTATGCTGGATCTGATGCAGATCAGGGCCACTGCTGGTGAGTTTCCATGACTGAAATTGGCATATAGTTATGCTGAGAGTTGCAAGTTGCCTGCCTCTGGCATAAAGGCACAATTATACAGAGCCCAGAATGTGGAAATACATTTAGAGAAATCCATGCAACTGACATTACCAGCTTTACATAAAATATTTGCCAAGTAGCATATGTCTCCACATAAACATATGAACCCTAATATACTTAATTTCTTCTGTAATTATCAAGGAGTAGACATACTGCGTGTTTGGTGGGAATGTGCAATGAAATAGGAGTTTTAGTTACAGTTAAGGACAAATGTTAAAAAGTCAACTCTATTAGTTCCTGTAATTATTATCTTAGGATATTTGGAAGATCAGTACAGTAACAGGAAAGAGAACTGCTATTTATAAATAGCTGTACATATTTTAATTGCACAATATAGAGGGGAAAGACACAATTATGAAACACGACATTAAGAGTTGGTCAAATTAAATGCATTAGCTTTCTGTCCATCTGGGCACAGTTTGGGCCTCCCCTGCTGGTGGTGTTCATCTTTGGTGACCGAGGCTAAGAAGAGAATGCACTCTAATACACCACACCTATGGAGGTACAGGAGATCTGCTTTCTGTCCCTTGCTAGATCAATGCAGCTGAGATGAGAGGTGTGGGCAGCCTTCCCCCTTCTCTTCCTTGTACCAACATGTACAATTTCAAGGTTCCCACCCACTGACATCAATCATCTTCTCAAGTTTCAGGGCTTACAGAGTTCTTGGTGCTTTGGGGAAACATGTCAGAGGAACAAGGGGATTCAACTCCAAGGCTGTCCGTGGCACACCCAGTCTTCATATGCAAAGACACACAGACACACACAGGTGTATCAGGGGCTCGCACAGGGATGTATGGACTACTCTGCTGACAAATTACACAGGCCTTTCAGCCAGACTCTGGCCAGCTACAGGACTGCAGCCTGAATTGGGCTGAGTGGATGAAGCATATTTTCATTTTTAAGGTTGTTAAGAAAATAATGAAGTCATTGGTAGGGCCGTCTTAAGCATATCCGGCACATGGTGCAAAGCTCCCTCTGCCCCCCCCATTTCCCAGAGTTTTTTAGGTAGGACGGCGCTGCCAGCGGGGCTGGAGGAGGCAGGCAGCGCCAGGGGGGCAGCTCCTCTGGCGGGAATGAGGCAGAGGCTGGACGTGGTGCCTCCCAACTCAGCTGGACACTTCGTGCTGCGGTGGTCACAGCAGACGGAGGCTCTGGGCGCGGCGCTGCTTTGGCGCGGCATGGCAGAGGCGGGCAAGCTGATGCCGGGAGGCGCCACATCCAGCCTCTGCCTCTTCCCTGGTGCCCTGCACCACTAGCCTCTATGGTGTTGGTTAATGTGGACAGATTATGTAATTGTTTTGTAGTTTTAATCATTACAGAGTAGCATTAGTAGATTTTATGAAGGAATAGTAATGATGATCAAAGTTATGGAATTATATTTTTCTTGATATGTTACACTGTTTTTAAAAAATAAGTGTCCCTGTGCAATCCCAAAATAATTGTGTGGTCAGGGTGGCAATGATGTTAAGTGTGAATTACGGTAGTTCTTACAATGAATTCTGGAAAACTGGTGAAAAGCAACTAAGTATTTGTGTTTTTTAAACATTCTATTTCAAAAGAGGATTCATAAGTTTCTACTGTAGCACAGTGGCAATATGAAAGTGAATACCAGCTTCTCCAGAACTTGTTGCAGCTGAACGTCACGTATTTCTTTCAGCTGATCTTGGTTCATTCCTTTCCATCGGTTAGGAATCACTCGACCGTTACCAAAGGAACTGGCAGCTTGCTGTGGGTTTTCAGAGAGCAGGTCTCCTCTAAGCAGATTTGAAATCTCAGCTATGTTATCTTCGTCTTCTTGCTGCTTTTCAAGTCGTCTTCTTGATGCAATGTCAGCAGCCTTAAAAAAGACATTGTTGTAGGAAAAACTCAGAAAAACAGCAAACCCTATTAATTATTCCAAAAGATTTACCTTGTTAAACCATGCACAGTTCTTAATGAGTACAGCATGATATTGTCATGTTATCTAATACACTTTACTACAATCCCTTCTCTTCAGCTCACAGGAGAAGCAAGATAGAAAGATAAATAAATAAGGAAGACCTAAGAATGGAAACATTAGCAACTGAATTGGACTAAATGAACTGAGGAAAAGGGAGCCAACATAGAACAGAGAAACACAAGAGGATGAGAATCAGAGGTAAGCATCCTGCTGCTGACTGTTTTTACTCAACTGAAAAAAATTAATCTTGCTGTTTTATTGATTTTAGTTATTGTATTTCTGAAGTGCACTGTCAACTGCTTTCTAAAGTTGTGAAAGTAAAGGTAAAGGGACCCCGGACCATTAGGTCCAGTCATGGCCGACTGGGGTTGCGGCACTCATCTCGCTTTACTGGCCGAGGGAGCAGGCATACAGCTTCCGGGTCATGTGGCCAGCATGACTAAGTCGCTTCTGGCGAACCAGAGTAGCGCACGGAAACATTTATCTACCTATTTATCTACTTGCACTTTTATGTGCTTTCGAACTGCTAGGTTGGCAGGAGCAGGGACCGAGCAATGGAAGCTCACCCCGTTGCAGGGATTCGAACCGCCAACCTTCTGATTGGCAAGTCCTAGGCTCTGTGGTTTAACCCACAGTGCCACCCGCGTCCCTAAAGTTGTGAAAAGTGGTATGCAAATACTATAAAGAAATAAAACAACAGAAGAAAGAGGAACAAGATGGGAAAGCGGCAAATCAATAAGTCGAAATAAAGGAAGAGAAATGACAAGGTAAAACTCTCAAAGATTAGAATGGGCCAAAACAGACAAGATTCACTAACTGACAAGAGTTAGTAGTAGTCTAACAAGTGGAAAAACAGAAAGAGAAGAATCAAAACTCACCCACAGCTTAAAAACAAGATAGGAAAGAACCAGATGAAATAAATAAATAAAAAAATGCAGAAGGGCCAACTATAAGTTTAAGAGACTAAAGTTAAAAAAAATTAAAATCTGCTCATAATTCATTAAACCCCACTTTATTTTGGAGGGAACTTCCTAAGCTGAGCCAGAATAAACCAATGATTTAAACATCAAAAGGTCAAGCAAACCAAATGTCAGATATCACTGTTGTTGGTTCTTTCTCTTACTGGAATCATTCATCATAAAATACGAGCCAATTCTTAAGTCATGCAGGATTCACTTGGAACGGGAGTTTTCCCACAGGCCTGCGGAGGACTTATCCCCCTACCCCTTAGAAGTCCTGAGTTTTATTCCAGGAACAAAAGGTTGACCACTTCCAAGGGGGGGGGGGAGGGGGAAAAGACAGTGCTTTGTACATTTGAAGGAAGTCTTTTTGCAGAAACTGAATAGGGATTGTTTGGTTCTGAAAGGGCCCTGAAAACATTCCATAAGAATAGCCTGTTCCATCGAAAATGTTGGATGGCCATTTGTCTTGGGATGTTTTAGCTGCGATTCCTGCATCGCACGGGGTTGGACGATGACCTTTGGGTCCCTTTCCAACTATACAATTCTATGATTCTATGAAACTGTTTTTATGTATGTTTTATTGTTAAATTGCTTTGAGATGTTTTATGGGAACAGATTAATAAATAAAATAAAGTATGTCTCTAGAGGATGTCTAAGTATTCTGAAATGTTTTTTCAGTGTCTTCTTTGTTACACTATATTACACTGAACTTGGAAAATAATAGTTCATCTTCTTTTCCCTTTTAATACTGATTTACCAGAGCTTTATTAAATTCTGTAGTAGTGATGCAAATGGCTCGTCTTGTTTCTTCATCTATTCTTTGAAGGTTCACAGCCTTTTGATCAAGTTCCATTCTGTGTTGGTCATGGAGATCATCTAAATTAGTGAAACAGAATTGGACACGTGTACACATGTAAATCAGGGGGCGGACACCTATTGTCTCATTCTGTTGCTTCTGCCTGTTCCTTGGACTCAAGTTTCCACGTTCACCTTACACAACCCAATTCATTTGCCCTGCTCTCCTGACAAACCAGTAACTTCTCTAAGCCCTAGATTCAGCTTTCTCCCTCCAATTAATACGCACCACATGCATATGATTCTGCAATCCAATGAATGTCTACTCTTATGTAAATCCCACTCATTTCAATGGGACTTATTCCCAGTAAATAGGTACTGAATTGCTCCACTGCTCCAGACTGTGGATTAGGGCTGACAAAACTGAAATGTATTCCAGCCAAAAAAACCACAAAAAGGCAACAAAACTAGTATGTCAGGGAGAAGTGTTCTAAATAAAAATATGTAAGAATGCTTTTGTCTGGCATGCAGCTGAACAACTTGACGACTGTTTGGCCAGCTACCTGAGATATAACTTTCAAAACAAATTCAAAAATCTAGGTTAATTTATTACCAGCATATTTTTTGTCTGCCAGTGCGTTCTCCCAATCTTTTTGTTGTTGCAAAAGCCATTCCCTTGTTTGCTCCTTCTGGAATTTCCACCTATTCTCACTGTTCAAATCTTCTCCCATAAACTTCTGCAAGCCAGATATGGTACATCGAGGGTCACTGTCTGCGAGACGAGCTGGAGTATCTTTCTTTAGGGCTTGTGGGTCAGACAAATCAAATTCACGCCGTGTTTCTGGCTGCTGATAAGTTTGGCGAAATTCATTGACAGCTTTGTTTAGAATTTGAGAGTCTCTTTTCTGTCGTTCATCTAAGATGCAGAGGATTTTGTCATTTTGTTTCATTTCAGCAGCTGGATTAAAAAAAGGAAAAAAGTCTCATACACAACCCAGATGAAACATATACTCTTTTTAACTATTTATCAATAAAAGAATTACAAACTTGTTGACCAGCATCCAAAGACTTGTATGTGCACATTTCTGATGGTTCCATGTAGGGTTATGCCAGCTGTTAGGAGGGTGAGACAGCCTGCTCCAGAGAGTCAATTTCAGACTGCAAATGCTCTAACATTTTTACCACCATGCAGGTAAGTGAGAGATGCCTTTTGGCACCAAATGTCTTTGAGCTGTCGCCAAACTTTTTCTTTATTAAATGTATATCTCACCCTCCTCCCAAAGGAGCCAGGGTGCCCGTTGTATGCATGCAGCATGGATTCCAGCTACCATTCTTCACACTTCTGTACCACAGGCTGCTGCTATGAAGCACATGCCACCCCCGGTTGTGGGGGGGGGGATCTTTTTCAGTGGCACTGCATGCAGAAGAAGAAGAAGAAGAGTTTGCACTTGATATCCCGCCTTTCACTCCCTTTAAGGAGTCTCAAAGCAGCTAACATTCTCCTTTTCCCTTCCTCCCCTACAACAAACACTCTGTGAGGTGAGTGGGGCTGAGAGACTTCAGAGAAGTGTGACTGGCCCAAGGTCACCCAGCAGCTGCAGGTGGAGGAGCGGGGAATCGACCCTGGTTCACCAGATTACGAGTCCACTGCTCTTAACCACTACACCACACTGGCTCTGCACTGCAGTAGGAAAAGAAGCCTCAGAATCCTCAGTATTTTTGACGCAAGCAAAGCGGTTATGAGGGGATTCCTAATACAACAGAATGCAATTAAGAAGAGAACTCAGAATGAAAAAAAGGATAAAATCCTGGGATAGAGGAAGGAGAGAAGAAACTGAGAGCAAAACCAAAGTCACAGGAGATTCTGAAAGAGATAAAGTTATACCAAGTACAATATACAAAGCTGATGAATCAGGAAATAGAATGGAAGATCAAACAGATGAGGCAAAAGACATTTGAATCGGCAAATAAGTGTGGAAAATTATTGGCCTGGCAAATGAAAAAAAGACAAAAACTAAATACTATTATGAATTTGGAAGTGGAAGGAAAGAATATACAGAACCCAGTGGAGATTAGGAAGTGTTTTCAGAGATATTTTAAACAACTTTATACACAGGAGAAGCAGAAAGAAATGGACATTGATTGATTTCTGAAAATAAATGGACTACACAAAATTTCTCAGGAAAAACAGCTAATGTTGAATTATAAAATAACTGATCAGGAGGTAGAAGGGGCCATCCAGAATATGGAATTAGGTAAATCTCCAGGACCAGATGGTTTGACTTCAAGATACTACAGATCTTTGAAAGAATGGTTAATACAACCATTGAAGGAAGTCTGTAACGAAATTTTGGAAGGGAGAAAGGCACCAGAGTCGTGGAAGGAAGCTTACATTACACTTATACCAAAAACAGAGACTGAAAAGACACAGCTGCTTAATGTGGATTATAAAATTTTTGCAGATATTTTGGCTAAAAGACTAAAAAAGGTTCTAGTTGAAGAAATTCATAAAGACCAAGCGGGCTTTCTCCCGGGTAGACACTTGTCTGACAACATGAGGAATATAATTAATATTCTAGAAAAATTACAAGTGAATATCAATACCAAGGCAGTTCTGATATTTGTGGACGCAGAGAAAGCCTTTGACAACATCTCATGGGGTTTTATGAAGAAGAATCTACAGGGGATGGGGGTAGGCCAAGGTTTTGAAAATGGTATAGGTGCAATTTACTCAGAACAAAAGGCAAAATTAATTGTGAACAATGTGGTGACAGAAGAATTCAAGATTGAGAAAGGGACACGACAAGGTTGCCCAATCTCTCCATTGCTCTTTATATCGGTCCTTGAGGTTTTGTTAAATATGATTAGAAAGGACCAAGAGGTTAAAGGTATACAAGTGGGAGTTAAACAGTACAAACTGAAAGCATTTGCTGATGACTTAGTGTTGACTTTACAGGAGCCAGAATCTAGTACTAAAAGGGTATTGGAACTGATTCAAGAATTTGGACAGGTAGCAGGTTTTAAGTTGAACAAGATGAAAACTAAGGTTTTAGAGAAAAATTTAACTGTGAATGAGAGAGAAAAGTTCCAGGAGGAGACAGGATTAACATTGGTTAAGAAAGTGAAATATTTAGGGGTAAATATGACAGCCAAAAATGTGAATTTATTTAAGGATAATTATGAAAAATGTTGGACTGAAGTGAAAAAGGATTTAGAAATATGGACAAACTTGAAGTTATCATTGTTAGGCCGAATTGCTGTGATAAAAATGAATGTGCTGCCAAGGATGTTGTTTTTGTTTCAAACATTGCAAATTTTGGATAAGATGGATTGTTTCAAGAAGTGGCAGAAAGATATTTCCAGATTTGTTTGGCAGGGCAAGAAGCCTCGAATAAAATTTAAGATATTAACTGATGCTAAAGAAAGAGGTGGATTTGCCCTGCCAGACCTTAAACTACATTATGAATCAGCTGCTTTTTGCTGGCTGAGAGAATGGCTGCTTCTTGAAAACACTGACATGTTGGATTTAGAAGGTTTTAATAATGTATTTTGTTGGCATGCATATTTGTGGTATGATAAGGTAAAAGCACACAAAGCGTTTAAAAATCATATTGTTAGAAAAGCATTGTTTAATGTGTGGATAAGATATAAGGATTTGTTAGAAAAGAAAACCCCAAGATGGTTGTCACCAATGGAAGCGAAGGCACAGAAAAAACTCAATATGGAGGCCAAATGGCCGAAATATTGGGAAATTTTGGAACAAGATGGAGACAGAATAAAATTGCAGAGCTTTGAAACATTGAAAAATAAAGTGCGAGATTGGCTTCATTATTACCAAATAATGGAGGCATACAATTCGGACAAAAAAGTTGGCTTCCAGGTGGAAAAATCAAAATTGGAAACAGAATTGTTTGATCCAAAAACTAAGCATTTGTCAAGAATGTATAACTTGCTGCTGAGATGGAACACTCAAGATGAAATGGTGAAATCAGTTATGATTAAATGGGCACAAGATGTTGGACATAACATAATGATGGCTGACTGGGAACAGTTATGGACCACAGGTATGAAATTTACGGCATGTAATGCCCTAAGAGAAAACTTAATGAAAATGATTTACAGGTGGTACATGACACCAGTCAAGCTTGCAAAAATTTACCATTTGCCCAATAATAAATGTTGGAAATGTAACGAGACTGAAGGTACATTCTTTCACCTTTGGTGGACATGCCCAAGGATTAAGACATTCTGGGAGATGATTTATAATGAAATGAAAAAGGTATTTAAATATACCTTCCTGAAGAAACCAGAGGCCTTTCTCCTGGGCATGGTCAGCCAACTAGTGTCAAAGAAGGATAGAACATTTTTTATGTATGCAACAACAACAGCAAGAATACTCATCGCAAAATATTGGAAGACACAAGATCTACCCACCCGGGAAGAATGGCAGATGAAGATGATGGACTACATGGAATTGGCGGAAATGACTGGCAGAATCCGAGACCAGGAAGAAGAGTCGGTGGAAGAAGACTGGAAAAAGTTTAAAGACTATTTACGGAAATACTGTAAAATTAATGAATGTCAGAAAAATGTTGGAATGAAGTTATATGGCTTTAGCAGAAATGTTATAAGGAATTAAGGACAAATAGATTAATAGAGTATTAAAGGGAAAATAAGGTTAGAATGTGTTAAGATAATTATAGGATTAAAAATAGAGGAAGATGGAAAGGAATTGCTGAAAGAATTAATAGAAGTGGAATACAAAAAGGGAGGTGTGAGGAGGTCACGGAAATAAGGGAATGAAAGATAAGATATTGAAATTATTTGATGTGTTTTAAATTGTGTTTGTTTTGTTTTGTTAGTTTAATGTTAGTGTTTTGGTTTTTTGTTTGTTTTTTGTATTGTATTGTATTGTGTTGTGTTGTATTGTATGGTTTTCATTCTTTGTAGTGTTTAAACTGTTGGAAATGGTAATAAATATTATTATTTTTTAAAAAAACAGAATCCTCAGTATTTTTGAGTTCCCCATGTGGTCAACTGGATCACTCCTTATTTTAAAAAAATGCTAAAGAACCATTCTTGTTATTGAACCAACTTGCTTTGGTGTAGAAATATGCAAATATTTGAGCAACAGAGAAAAGTGGGAGCATGAAAAGAGTAAGGGTGCAATTCTAATCATGTCTACTCAGGTAAGTGGGGTTATCAGGTAATCTGCCATCTTTCTACTCCAAAAGGCCTTGCTGCCTTGGCTGATTTTCAACCTGTGAGGTTCAAAATCCACACATGGATATGTAAATACCTGGTCCACAAGAGGGGTGGGGGTGGGGCCAGCTAGGACTGAGGAAACAGCAGGCAGGAGAAAGGCGAAGTTTCCCTTCTGAAGCTCCTCTTCTTTCCTTTTTCTAACAGTCACTAGAATTCTATTACACATATTTGTAGTATTTTGAGTTGGGGGAATCTTCTAATCCCTGGATCCAGCAAATGTTAAAATATAACACTTTATAGGCACTATAACAGAAGTATAGTGTCAAGATCTGGAAAGTCATAGTACAGCTCTATTCTGCCTTGGTCAGCCCCCCACCTGGAAGATTGTGTCCTGTTCTGGGCAATACAATTTAAGAAGGATGTTGACAAGCTGGAACATGTGCAGAGGAGGGTGACCAAGTTGATCAAGGAACTGGAAACCAAGTCTTATGAAGAATAGTTGAATGTATGTTTAGCCTGGAAAAGAGGAGACTGAGGGGAAATATGATAGCCATCCTCAAATATCTCAAGGGCTTTCACACGGAAGAGGGAGCAACTTGTTTTCTCCTGCTCCAGGCGGTAGGACTCAAACCAATGGATTCAAGTTACAAGAAAGGAGATTGTGACTAAACATCAGAAGGTTGGTTAAAGCAGAGGTTGGATGGCCATCTGTCACAGATACTTTAGTTGAGAATTCTGCATTGCAGGGGGTTGGACTAGATGACCCTAGGGTAACTTTCAACTTTACAATTCTATTATTCTATGATAAGCAATGATTCAAATTCCTGGTGAAGTGATAGTCTAGGCAATGGGCCATTAAGTGAACAAACAAAGTGGATCTGTGCCAGATAACAAACGGGTGGGCCACCATCCCTCAACTGGCTGTTAGTTAGAAAGACTAAAGGCCAGATGGAAGTGATCTGAGCTAGAAGCTAAAAGTGGGAAGCAACAGGCTCGGAAACCAGGGAGTCAGAGTGATGTTTCTGTTTGAATCCAAGGCTGCAGCTATGAGGTGTCAATGCTGTGAGGCCCTCTATCGTAGGCTCAGGTTGTATAGATGTGTAAATAAGCCATATATCATAAAGGCACCTCAGCCTCTGCTGTACCTTAGTCCAAAGGAAACACCACCCCTGTAATCTTGCACCACTCGGATATTGCGGTGGCATGCAACAGTACAGTAAGCAGGATCAAATTTGCATTGGTCCTACATTGGGTATATCTCTACTACAAATTTATAACGGATTTACGCCAGTGTAATTTTGATGCCTTCCCAAAGAATCATGGAATGGGAGTTTGGTGAGTATTCTCAATAAGAACTCACACAACTACAGTTCCCATAATTCGCTGGGGAAAGAAATAACAATTACACTTGTTTAAGTTAGTGGTGAACATATGTCTTTCTGTTGCAACTCCTACTGGCTGGAAAAACACACACAAAGACATATGCACCTCTTCCATGTACCTGGGGTTAAGTCCCACTTAATGGCACTTGCTTCCAAGTAGACATAGAACCGTAGAATTGTAGAGTTGGAAGGGACACCAAGGGTCATCTAGACCAACCCCCTCCAATGCACGAATCCTGCCCACAGCTAGCCCTGGGTGGAGGGTTGAGCTGTTACTATCTTATATAATGCTGGCAATTCATGACTTCCATCTTCACAGCAGAAGATTCATAGAAAATGTAAGGTGTTATTTAAGAAGAAAATAGTAAGAGAACAAATTTGGATAGTTGTTTGATAAATTACTGATTTAAAACTATTAACAAATATACCAATGGTGTCATCATATGCCCTCTGAGTTGCTTCTTGGATCTTTCTGTCTTTGATTTGAGCATCCAAAGCTTCCGTGTCAACCTGTAGTTAAAAAAACCCCCACCACAAAACTGGTTCAAATGTATAAATTATAAAGAAATTACTGTATTACCAAAACTATGCGCGGCTAACTTCAATACAGAAACTGCTATTCAAGATAAAGCATTTAGAAATGAACTAGTGATCAGATTATCCATGTAACTGCTCCAAGACTAATCCTTTCCTAGAATAGGATGTCATTATAAGTTCTCTATACGGGAGTAAAAAGGGTATTAATATATTTTGCAAACTCAAGATACTAGCTTGAAAATAAAGACTTGTGTTCATCTAATTATGTATCCAACGTATTTACTTCTGGAAAACAAGGAAAACATGTACATTTCCACTGAGAACCAGTGTGTTACAGAATGCTGGAATGGGATAAGGGAGACCTGTGCTTAAATCCCCTGCTGAGCGGCTTGGGTTCATACTGAGAGTACAACTGTGTTCACTGTGAGCACCCTACATAACAAACAAACAATATATTAGTAAGAGATTTCTGTCCTTAAACACATTATTTACTTGCCTTTAGGAGCGTCTATCCAAACATTGCTCTCAAATGTCTAAACATGATTTTACATAGATTTTTAAGAGCATGCCACAAACACTTGACGTACTTGCTTTGGGAACTACAGTATTACTCTGTTATCAGAGTAATTACAGCTAGTGATAAAGCATGGCATTTTCTTTAACCATGAAGTTCACTGAGAGGACTTTTGTCTAATCACCATTGCTCAGGTAGTGACCAAGCTTTTGTAAATTCAATGTCTTCATTGCATTTGTAGATATGATAAATGAGCAGTAATTAACAAAAGATTACAAATGAAAATAAAGGTAAATATAAATAAAATTGGGAGGGATTAACAGCAGTCTTAGTAGTAGCTGGTGATGCGAGTTATACAATATCAGAAAGAAAATATCCTAATAATTCAAGGAATGTCTATGTTTTCAAATTATTTTCCAGTGTTTTCCAAATATTTCTGTGGATTATTCATAACATTTGCAAAGGGAGTTTGCAAGAAGAGTTGCAAGTCATCTGAAAAAGTTTTATGCTGCTCATTGGGACATTGCGGTACCATTTATTTCATGATTGTATTGATCAGGCTACAAGAACCAACATTTTCAGTAAAATCAATTTTGACATTCCAATTTCAGAAATTTACAGGCAGGATACTTAAATCAACACTTTGGTCTAGATGTCCTAAAAGCAAGCATTGCCCCTTCCCAGGAGTCACTCTGCCCATTGCTAGAGGCACTCTGCCTACAGTACCAGAATTATTATTATTATTATATTATTATTATTATTATTATTTCTATTATTTATTCCCCCACATCCCTCTCCCGCACACTTACCCCGATGGTCCTGACCCTGGCGTCGAACACCCGGCTTTGCCTCTGCAGCTCCCGGTAGCGCCTCCGCTGGAGCGCAGCGTCCTCGGCCAGGTCTTGGCGGTAGTCCAGTTTCTGCATGGCGGCGGGAGGAAGGGAGCGCGTCTAAAAACCTGCAAATGGCAAAGCAACAATTGCCACTTATATGTCTGCGCGTGTGATTGTGTGTGTGTGTGTGATTTATATATATATAATCCTTCTTTCCCCCTGACAGGTATAATAGCAAAAGCTAAAAACATAGGGGGTAGGAAACACTTGTTAAAAAAGCATTAAACATTAAACAAAGCATTAAAAAAAGCATTAAACATTAAACAAGCATTAAACATTAATTGAATAAAAGCTACTGTATATGCATTAATCGAATTAAAGCTATATGCATTAAAGCTATATGCATTAATGCATAATTAATAGCATTATGCAGTTAATTATTTATATATATATATATATATATATATATATATATATATATATATATATATGAGATTTATATATATGAGATTTCTCATATATATATGAGATTTGCTGGAGTTACATCCAAAGCAGCTCCCAGCCCGCTCCCACCTGGCCTTCTCTCCTCCTGGGGATGCTAAGCAGGGTGTCAACAACGCGCGGTTGCCAAGGGAAACAGGCCGCGCCCCCCCGCCATGTTCTCTTCCGCCTTGCCCCATAAGCCACGCCTCTCTCTTGGCTCCGCCCACCCCGTCTCACCATCGCGCTTCCTCTCGCGCCTTCACTCTGTGAAGAACACGCCGCCCTCTTCCTTACTGGTACTTCCGGTGTACCCCCCTCGGACCAAAACACGAGGCGGGGCTTCACCATAGAGGCGCGCAGGCTAGAGCGACGCTGTGCTCCTCCCGATGCGTGCTTCGAGTTTCTTACGTGACTTTTTAAGGCTTCGCAGGGTCAGTTACACGTGTGTCTCGGATGCAGGCGGCGCGCTCCTCCTCCTGCCCACGGAGGGGGGGGGGCTCGCCTTCTCCCCCATGGAGGGGTCAGAGGCTGGACTCGCTTCGGCCAAAGTGAACATAAAGCAGTGTTTCCCGACCTTGGGCCTCCAGCTGTTTTTGGACTACAACTCCCATCATCCCTAGCTAGCAAGACCAGTGGTCTGGGATGATGGGAATTGTAGTCCGGAAACAGCTGGAGGGGAGGCCCAAGGTTGGGAAACACTGGCATCAAGTACTGAAATACTGTTTCAACGCATTGGATGAAGTGTTTGTTTTCTAAAACCTGCATCTCCATACTTCATACCACAGTAGACAATGTATTTTTAAAGTAAAATTAAAGGTTACTCTTCTAGTACAACCTAATTTTAGTCAGGGAGAGGATTCCAGGGTTCATTTATTATGCATTATGGTGCATAACTGATTTATGTTTATAGTGTATATTGATTTACTGCTTGTAATAACGAGAAGATTGTAGCGCGTAACTGATTTATGTGCTTTATTATTTGCCCCATTGAATCGCATGGAGCAATTTCATCAAAAAACGCGAAATAATTTCGCCGCTAAATCGAAGTTGGCCAGCCGCTCTCGGGAGTCCAGCGCCGGGCGCCCCTTGGCGGCTCTCGCCACCTCCCTCGGGCGGCGCAGTTTCAGCGCCCGCGCTACTCGGAAGCGGAAACACCGCCCTCAGAAAACGGGAGCCGTTAAACTCGGGGCGGGGCTTCCTTTCCGATTTCGGCGAAGCCCTTGGAACTGCCCCGCCCCTCTCCTGGGACTCTCGCGAGATTTTGTTCCCTTATGAAGAGCGGGGCGAGAGAGGGCGGGTGTGAGAAGAGACGCTCTAGGAAGAGACGATAGAGAGGGGTCTGTGAGGCGGCCTCCGGGCGAGAAGGTGGTCTTCTTCTCCCCGCTCCTCCCCTTCAAAGTCCTTGGGCGAGGAGACCCTCGGGGCTCCCCTCAGCTTATTTGTTTTGTATGATTTTATCGTGGTTTTTCTTTTAAAAAAAATGAGACTTATTTTCTTTTGGAACTGCCCGTTTGAATATGTTTAGCGCCACCTGGAGCTTATATTATATCATTACACATATATTTTGAACATGAGGGTGTGGAGAAAGCGGGTTACGTTATATCCACCTGTATTAAAAAAACCACACACGCACCACTGTACATATATACAGTATATGTGTGTGTGTGTGTGTGCGCATATCTATATTTATATCTACACACACACACAGTCTTGAGATTCCTGCATTGCAGTGGTTGGACTAAACGCCCCTCGAGGTCCCGTCCAACTCTACAGTTGTGCTTAATTTTACTTCTATATAGTAATGTTATATGGCACCTATTTTATTAACTATGTTGGTAATTTAAATATCGGGTGCTGAATACTGTATTGTCACTGACTTGTTAAAAATATTACTTAGGCTGCACCCCCTGCTCACCTGGGTTCAAAGGATTTAACTTCTGGGTAGGCTTGGTTAGGGTGGTGCTGCAAGAAACGTTTTTAAAGCGGGAATTAGACAAATTCATAGAGGATACATATCTATCAATGGCAGCTAATGGCAGTGGAATTTGTGGAGTTCTGTGTTGAGCGCCAGTTTAGTAGGGTCAGATTGGTTGGAGAGGGCAGTTGCCTTCATTATTATTTATTAAATTCGTGCCTTTAAGATGTGCTTATATTAAGGGGAATATGGGAACATGGAGAATATATATCAATAGCAGTTTATATTATTATTATTATTTTATTATTAACATATTTAATAAATTAATGCATAGCTACTGGCCTGCCTGTTCCAGCAATGTTTATATGTTACGACTATTATGTGTAATACAGTGGAAGGTCTCCATTTAATGGGATTAATGATTTATGGTATAATCCTGACTATGTCTCTTCAGAAATATATCCTATTGAATTCAGTGGCACGTACTCCCAAGTGAGCAGTGTTAGCCTGCAGCCCTGGTAGTTATCCATATCATTTCTACTGAGCAACTCTCATATTCAAAGGGTTGCAGTGTTTGATTGTTACTTAAAGTGTTTATTAACTATTGAGGGGAAATTGTCTATATATTTTTCTTTCAAAAATAATTTTCTCTCCTCCCTGTAATCCACAGATGGGATACTTGCAGCTTTTGATGGTGGAAAATTTCAAATCATGGCAAGGGAAACAATGCATAGGACCGTTCAAGAAATTCACATGTGTCATTGGTCCCAATGGTTCAGGTAACACGTGAACAATTCAGACAGACTTCTGCCCTGTTATCTCCACACTGTTGCTAGAGTTTTTCTTTATCCTGTGTATTATTTGTCTGTGATGTACCAAGCAAGATTTATTGTATGCTACTTTGAATGCTAAAAGGTGGCTCACAATTGCTTCTAATGAAATACATTTTTAAAAATTGATTGGGTGGAACGTAGTTCTACCTACCCAAATTGATTAATCTGTATTAATATAACCCATTGTAAACTAAACTTAACAAACTAGCCCTCTAGGGAAAGTTTGCTGAAGGTTTCTCAGTTTGTGAGACAATGGCTGTTACTCAAATATCAAGCTTTTAAAAGTCTTTAGCCCCCACCAATAATGCCTTTGAGGATCTTTCCATTCTTACCCCAATATAGAATTCTTCATATACAGTATGATATACCTGCTAAGTCTGTAGGTGGCATATGCATTGCTGAGGTTGCAATGTTTAATCTTCTGAGTTCTTCCGAGGTACCCTGTGTGCTTTTTTCCCTTTTTTCACTGGAACAACTCTGTGACCCTTACTTTCCTCCCCATATGCTATGCTTAAATTCTGTTTTAAGCATAAACAAGCTGTCTTATATACTTAAATTCATATTAAAACTAGAAAGTAAAATACAAGCTTATTCAACTGTAATTACTGAGGTAATAATTCATTTTATGTTGCAGAGGGGAAAAGTGGGGCTCAAAAAGAGGAGTAAACTTACAGCTGAGTAAGCTTATAGGTGGCTTTCATTTCAAAATGTTCTAGAAGAGATAGTTCCTGTCTCTTCTAAGATGGTACCTGCTATGGCAGGTTTGTATATGTTACAGAAAAATAATACATGTTTTGTCCCTTACGAATTATTATTAAAATTAATTTATCATTAATTTTTATAATAGTTCTGAAGGAAAAAACCTCATATATTATATAAAACTCTTATATAATATAATTACCCTATAAATTACCAAACCAAGACTTGGGGGTATGTGGTAATGATTTCGATGTTTTCTACAGTGAAGTCTTTGCTGTTTGTGCTTACGGTTAGGGGAAAGAAAAGAGTATAATTTAATATTAAAATTTGGCAGCACCTCTTAAGTGAAGCGAGGCATCTATCAGTGTCCTATCAATGAAGCAGTTTTATGGGGTTTCAGGGCTTTCCAACTTTTTTTGGTCAGTAGGCACATTAGGAATTTTGAGGGCTCCAGTCACAAAATGGCTGCTTTGGGGTATGCAGTGTGGCATAACATAAAATGGCTGCCACATCTAAAAGAGCAGAAAGAGTACAGCAAAATGGTACAAGCCTTCCCCTGCTCCCCCTATCAGTGGGGAAAAGGTACCTCTAGCAGCCACAGCTGTGCTTGCTCACAAAAAGGCACTTTTTGCCTATCTCATCCATTCAGAACAGAAGGAAAGTGTCTCCAGCTCTGAAATTTAATGAAATGTGAGTGTGATCAAGAGAGTAAGCTCAGCACAGGAGAGGTTAGAGATGTTGAAGGAAAACAAATAGGAAAATGGTCAGGGGGGCTTGATTTTTTTCTGAAAAAACGGGGGACACCACATTTTCCCCTTTTTTAATGGACCTTCACATCTTTACAGTACATGAACTGGGCAGGAAGAGTGAGCAGACTCGTAGGCATTGTGGGATTTGGAAGGGAACTTTTGTGGGTGGTTCTCACAGGCCCGGGCAGGGAGGCGCACAGACCCCAGTAGGTGTCCTGTTGGTGATCTCAGGCATCCCTGGGGCTCTTGCTTGCACCAGTATGGTGCCCCACACTCTGTGGGAATTGCTGTGTGAGGCACTATTTCAGAAATTGTGTATCTAGAGGTATAAAAATGTATTATAAAGAAGAAACCTGAGTTATATAGTCTCCTGTTACCTCTGCTAGTGATTTTTAGTCATAAAAGTACAGTGCAAAACTGTTTCAACCTGTATCTATGGCTGATAGCAAATCTTATTAAAGTTCAATATGGCTTAGTAAAATGTGCGTAGAAGTGTGTGCTAAATTGTGGAATTATACTAGCTCTGTTTATAATCTAACATAAAAATAATGTCTGTGAGTTCATTCTCACAACTAGGAGATAAAACATAGCTGTGGTGATACACGAGTCATGAATCTTTGCCGCGTATGAATCAAATATTAGTCAGAAGTTTTATCACACCACACAGTATTTTAAGCTTTTTTTGTTGTTATGGTTCATTTAGTATTGTTAATGGTTTTTACATGCCCTCAAGGTTTCATATCATCATGTATACAGCAAGCCTTCATTGTTATTCTTGAACTTTGGCTAGGCAAATGAAATAGAAGTCATCGAATCTGCCTTTCAGCTCTTCAAAAAGTTGGGTTACCCACTATGGAGTGTGTGATGAAAATTAACTTTCAAGCTTGGCTAACCTCGTTAAATTATGCCCTTAAAAAAAGAGGATAGAAAGGAATCTGAGAATAACTTCATTTCCCCCTAAATTCGGAGGGTTGGGTAGATGATACCCAACCCATAGAACCAAGAAAATCTGTTGGACATGTTTAGATGTACATACTGTCAAGGCCGTGCCAATGGATAAAAATATCTTAGTTAACGGGAAGTTTTTGAATTAAGAGTCTCTTAAATCTGATCTGAAATGAAAATAAAGATCCTTGTGATTATCTAAACTATATTTGAAAAGGGTAATATTTTGATCTTTTATACAACTGAAGGGAAATCAAATGTAATGGATGCACTTAGTTTTGTAATGGGTGAGAAGACATCTAATTTGAGAGTGAGGCACATCCAAGAACTGATACATGGAGCACATATCGGGAAGCCGGTTTCATCTACTGGAAGTGTTAAAATGGTGTACATGGAGGAAAATGGAGAAGAGAAAACATTTTCAAGAATTATTCGAGGTGAGTGGAGTTTTTCTAAATCATGGGTAGGCAAACTAAGGCCCGGGGGCCAAATCCGGCCCAATTGCCTTCTCAATCCAGCCCGCGGACAGTATGGGAATCAGCGTGTTTTTACATGAGTAGAATGTGTGCTTTTATTTAAAATGCATCTCTGGGTTATTTGTGGGGCGTAGGAATTCGTTCATTCCCCCCCCCCAAAAAAATATGGTCCACCCCCCCCCCCAAGGTATAAGGGACAGAGGACCAGCCCCTTGCTGAAAAAGTTTGCTGACCCCTGTTCTAAATAGTGGGTATGAGGTTTATATGGAAAATACATATAGAAGCTTTTCATTATATATGTTTTTATTTTAAGAAGTAATTATAGAAAAAAAATACATTAGCATAATCAGCAACATACATAGAAGCTTTTAAGCTAATTTGTATGGTTAAATATATAATTACTTTAAATTTTAAAATAGCTTGCTTTTTAACTGCTGTTGATTTTTTAGGTTGCTTTTTGTCTTGTTTTTAGGGTGTACATTTATCTTATTTTGTACTGTGTCAGTTCAGTGTAAACCACCTTATGTACTTCTGTAGAAAGGTGGATTATAAATTCATATTAATACTATACTTCTGTGTGGTGTGCCTAAATGTGAATATCTCAGTGATTAGCTGTTAACGACTTCTGGGGCCAAAGAAATTTGACATTAGAAAGCAGACCTATCACAGTGATTTGTTGTCGTTTAGTCGTGTCCGACTTGCAAATGTTGATGGCTCAACTGCCTAATTCTCATTTCAGCATAAGGCAGTCAGTGTTAAATCTTACCCCCTCCATTTCCTCCTATTGTGACACACAAGCGCCTCCCCCCTCCCAGCCTCCATCTCACCAATCTCCCTTTTTATCAAAGGGAGGACAAGCAGGCAAAAAGCTTTCTCTTTCTTTCCCTTTATTTATATAAGGGAAGCTATTTAGGGCCAACAAACGTCTTACTTGTACACAGGGGGAAAGGGGCTCTGTCCCAGCCTCAGATGAGCATTAAAGGCACCAGGAAGGGGAGAGAAATGACACAAGGACACACACAGAAGGGGAGAAAAGAGAAAGAGTCTAAAATAACAGGGCAACTTTTCCCCCTCTTACTCTGAAGAAAACAACCAGTTTCTTTTTTCATGGTGGGTAAGGCAGGGGCAAAAGGGAAAGGGGCTCCCAGCAAGAAGCCCCAAGCCAGCTCAGAGCAGCATCTCTAAATAGCACCTACCAGCCTGGCCCGCCAGCCCTACTTTAAGCAAGCAGAACCTGCTAAGTTTCTGCTGCTGGCTGCCTGCTGCTTTCCCAGCTGCTTTCTAAGTGTCATCTGCTCTTGTGATTAGTTGCCTCTGCAGCAGGTATTGGAGCTGAGCTGCTGCTCGCTGCAGAATGGGGGGTGGGGAGCCTATCATGAAGGCTGCTACACCTTCTCTTGTGAGTCACTCGCTGCCCCTGCAGGAGGCAGCGGAAGCCCTAAGAATCACTGGCTGGCTACATGGTTTCCCCAAAATTGGGATGTTTGCCAGGTGACATTTTATGAAACCATTATGATATGGACTTCGAAACCAGTTTTGGATTGATATATTGGTCCCCATCACTCGGTTAAGCCATTAATGTCAGTCTTGTCTGGTCATGCACTGCAAAGCTGCAGGTTATGAGCACCTTCTCCTTACATACTTTCACTTAGTGTAGTGTCTAGCAATACCTCCGCCTTCTGAATTCTCTTGCCTCTAAGACACATTTGTTGTATCACTTTTCAGACTTTCTTGGGAAGGCATCAGACAGTATCCATCTTGGAAGGAAATATTTGTATGTTTTCAATCACAGTAAAAGGTTTGGGAGAACCCAGTACAGTTAAAAGAAGACCCATGACACAAGGCATTCTTGTTGGTTTTTCTGGAATGCTAATAGATGACCTGGGTCTCACAGGAATGGAGAGACAACAGGCTTTGCCTCCCATTGCTTAGGAAGACGCCTGGTTCCTCCTGAGATCCATAACGAGCAACTTGTTTGGCTTTGATGCTGCCTACTTACTTTCAAAGGCATGCTTCTAAGCTTTTTGCCATCTCCGTGTAACACGAGCATACATGTGAATGCATGCACTAGTGCAAGAGCAGATCTGGTAACAGTTCAGAACTAAAGACCACGTCAGAAAATAATGAACCGTTTTCTTGGCTTGAGTAGTCATTATCTCTCTCAAAATGGATGGATTGTATAATCTGCTCTTTCTTCCAAAACTAGGCAGTGGATCTGAATTCCTTGTTAATGACAAGATTGTCAGCAGATCTGTTTATACAAAGGAACTTGAAGAAATTGGTATAATTGCTAGAGCAAGGAATTGCCTGGTTTTTCAGGTAAATATTTGTGTTGTAATCTAATGTATCAGGAAACTAGAGCATAACTTGACAGAGGTCTCTGCAGCTTCAGAGGCATGGAAGAATCTGGGAAGTAGAATGTGTGACATCCTGTGTCCGGCAGCCTCACACCCATTGATAGATTGAAGCAGGTACTGTATTAGCCTTGTATTTTAGCACCAGCTTAGCAGCCATGCAATGAATTGTGTGCAGAGGAAGGATAGAGTGCTCTGCCTTTGCCTGTGCCTGGCATAGAAACCAAGCAGGGCTACCAGAGGGCAAAAGCCGCCTCCTCCTTGTTCAGCATAGAAATGTGGCAAGCTGTTTTCAGCTCCCAGCAGGCTAGTAAACATTTTTTGCAGGCTAGTAATTTAGGCTTACTTACAGAACAAGTTCAGAAGCTTTTGTTTCCTCTTAACAGTTTCTGCTTAACTACACTAGAATTGTGGTTAACATTAACTGTGGTTAGTTGCATCGCAAGCCATAGTTTGAACCTATAATAATAACACATAAAATGACAATGTGAAGAAGCTCAGTGTTGGAAAAGCAGAAACAAAAGCTTCTGAATTTACCCTGGTCATAGAGGAGGAGGAAATGGGGGATGCACAAGACCAAAGCTAGTTGTGGTTTGTTTTTGCTTGTGCATGTCTTTCTAAACCATAGTTTAATGTAGGAGTGAGAAACTTCCAGCTTGCTGGCATCACCAAGTCCACCAGGCTTCACAGATTGGACAGGCTGTTTCGGACAAACTAGCCACCTTTCCTGTGTCTGATGTTAAAAACTGCAGTTCCCAGGATTCTTTGTGTGATCGGGAAAAGGGCTTTGAATGTACTTTACATGTACAGTGGTGCCTCGCAAGACGAAAAGAATCCGTTCCGCGAGTCTCTTCGTCTTGCGGTTTTTTCGTCTTGCGAAGCAAGCCCATTAGCGGATTAGCGCTATTAGCGGCTTAGGGGCTTAGCGGATCAGCTGATAAGCGGCTTAGCGGATCAGCTGATAAGCGGCTTAGCGGATCAGCTGATAAGCGGCTTAGCGGATCAGCTGTTAAGCGGCTTAGTGGATCAGCTGATAAGCGGCTTAGCGGATCAGCTGTTAAGTGGCTTAGCGGATCAGCTGATAAGCGGCTTAGAAAAGGGGGGGGAGGGAAAAAACCCTGCAGGAACTCGCAAGACATTTTTGTCTTGCGAAGCAAGCCCATAGGAAATTCGTTTTGCGAAGCACCTCCAAAACGGAAAACCCTTTCGTCTAGCTGGTTTTCCGTCTTGCGAGGCATTCGTCTTGCGGGGCACCACTGTATGTGGCCGAAGTTTGTTCCCAATTCTTTAAATCAGATGATGGTGTCATATGACATGCAAACATGGTCTTTGTTTTTAATCACTTTCTCATTTTTGTTGCTGGTGACAAGGTTTTGCTTCAGTTTTAACGCTTTGTAATTCTGTAGTTTGATCCTACTTCACTGTAGGGTGAAGTTGAAACAATTGCTATGAAGAAACCCAAGGAAAGAACTCTACTTTTTGAACAAATTAGTCATTCAGGAGAACTTGCTGCTGAATACGCAGAAAAGAAGAAGAATATGCAGCAGTCGGAGGAAGAGGCACAGTTTAGTTATAACAAGAAGAAAAACGTTGCAGCTGAGCGCAAACGTGCCAAGTTGGAGAAGGAGGAGGTAATTCAAAGAATAGCACAAAACATTTGGCTCTTAAAGTTTGTGTGCGAAGTTTAGCAATATTGTTTTTGGTTCTTAGGTGGTGTTTTTATTGTTTTCGGTAGAAATTCATGATTTAAACCAGGGGTTTTTTTTAAATAATTTCCCATTATAGAGATTTAGCTCATAAGCATAAGCACCAGCATTATTGTGCCAAAATATGCTTCCTCTGAATTCACTTTAACTATTTGTGCAGAAATCTTATAAATCAGGTTTCATTTGACATTTTTCTTTGCTTCTCCTGGTTCAGAGCTGAGAATCATGTGTCTGGGTCTTCTTGTTCAACAGTAGAAATAATAATCAACTAAAATAATCAATGGCTCTGCAATATCAGCAGTGGTGTAGTTTCTAAGGCAAAAGGAAAAGAAAATGAAAGAAAAATAAACTGCTCTTTCTGTTGTCCCAGTTTCTGCTCAGCCCTCTCCCTACCTGCTGCTTCCCTCCCCCTTCCCCCATGGATCCAGCTTCCCCTTTTTCAGTGCTTCCCTGGCAGCTGCTTTTCCTACTTCCCAGGCCCACCTTTTCTTTTTCAGCCAACATACTACTCTGTCTCCACTTCTCCTTCTGTCCCTGCCAACTAAACACCTGGTAATGGAATCTGTCCAATCAGAAGGGAAGTAAGTGCAAACAGTGAAAGGTAAGTAAAGAAGAGCTGGACCTTGAGCATGCAGCAGGAGGAGTGTGCACGACAGGGTGTGGATTGGCCATCCCCACAGCAGGCATACAGTTTCCAGAGGTTTGACCATAAGAAAACCTGGCCCTTGGACCAAAGAAGGTTAGCCATACCTGTTTTAAGGAGCAGAAGAGACATTCTGGCCTGCTTTTGTGCAGATTGAAACTGTGGCCCTTATGGCAGGCATGCCAATCTTTAACCTAGACCTGGCCTTAAAGTGTGTATCCCTGCTATGGATCTGGTCCTATTCCTCCAACACCTATAACCTGTTGTGACAAACTAAAGAATAATATAATTTAACAATTATCAAATAATATTGCTTTGGAGAAGGCAAAACCTATGAATGGAGTATGTTTCCTTTCCAGCTCTGTTAACCAGTGGCTAACATTTTATCCGTATCAAGGTGGTGAGTGTTGTAAGACAAGAGAGGCTGGGAGAGAGAGTTGACAACAATGCCTAGGCCATGCCCCTGATAGATTGTCAAGGCAGAGATCAGGGTAGGAGACCTTCCTTCTCTGATTCACACAGACCCAGCCTGCAGGAAACCAGCACTCAGGGCTTGGGCTGCAGCATGGCCAGATACCCATCTGCCCTTCATCCACCCCTCCCCCCCACAAAAACCACTGGAACCTTTGGTATAGTGATGTCTATTAAGAAATTTCTAATATTTACAAATACTGTTTTAAGGATTTAAATATACAGGCTGCATCTATAAATCACAAATTATTACTAATATACATTGTATGTATATTTAATATAACTGAAAGAAATGCAAGTTTTTTGTTTGGCGCTTTGCTTGCAACTTTTAACTACCAATATCCATTGCTGTTAAATATCAGTTAGCTGCTAATAATTTGGTTGTTTACAGGCAGAGCATTACCAGATGATGTTTGACAAATTAAGGGAATGTAGAGAGAAGCTGCAGATGTTCAAGCTGTATCACAATGAACAAAAAATTAACTTTCTGAACAGCAAATTGGCTGCAAAAAACAAGGATATTGATTCTAACAAAATTGCTGTTTCCCATGCTGAAGATGCAGTGGGAGCCAAGAAAAAAGCGCTTGGAGCATTAAATAGAAAACAGCAGCAGATCGAAAAAGAAATAAAGTAAGTGCATAAATGAACATTGTTGGGAAATGTTTGTTTCTACCCATCTCTCAGAATGCTGTGCTACACCTAGTGGGTGAGGATTTTGTTTCCCCATTTTCAGGAGGCAGTATAATGTTGTGAACTGCTTTGAGTGGGAATGCTTCTATTTACCGTATTCTCTTTCAGCTCTCCAGAGCCAGCCTGCTGAATCTGGAGATTATGCAAAGCCTCAGTTTCTATTTACTGACCAATATTGCTAAGAAGCTAAAATCCCAGAGGAGTTCAATATATATTTTTAAAATCTGATTTCACCCCTTCCCTTGCCAATCCCAGCTTCTTAGCATAACAGAAGAGTGAACAGAGCCTTGAAACCCAACCTTATGCCATCACAAAACAGGACTGTCCAGGGCCACTTTCCTGACATTTCAGAATATGAATTACCAGATTCCCCTTACTCCAGTTAAGGGCAAGGGTTCTTCTAAACCTATCAGCTCTCTACCTAGGGACCTGGGTAGAAGTGAGACATTTCTTCCTGAGACTCAAGAGCCTCCCTCAGGAGACACCTCATGACTTAGATAAGGAGAGAGGCCAGGGGAATGATTTGCCCAATGAGGAGGTTAAGGGAGCCAGATTATTTAATGCCTTGGCTTATCGTAAAGGCCATTTCCCATGTGGTTATGTGCTCTGCTTAACCAGTTCCAGCAAAGGCACCATCCAGGGCAGCTTCAGTCTCTGCATCTGTCAAAGTATCTCAGAAGGCAGCCTCTTTCCCTGCAATATTAAAGGATGTAGCAGAATCAGAGTGAGCCTCCCCCTTGAGTACTCTGCTTAACCAGTTCCAGCAAAGGCACCATCCAGGGCAGCTTCAGTCTCTGCATCTGTCAAAGTATCTCAGAAGGCAGCCTCTTTCCCTGCAATATTAAAGGATGTAGCAGAATCAGAGTGAGCCTCCCCCTTGAGTACTTAGAAATCAGATGTGTCCCAGTATATTAGATTAACCAGCCATGGGCCTTTTTATATGGGCATTGGGCAGAATTTCCAGGTAGATCTCTGGGTGATTTGAATAAAGTAACCCACCAAATGGATGTCTCCTTATGAAGTCATATTCAAAGTAAGTGGACCAGTGTTTATTTGGAAAAAGGTTGATGACTTTAATGGAGCCTTTCAAAATTCTTTCTTGAATTCCTTTGAAAAGTACCGTAGTTTTCGCTCCAAAACATGCACTTTTTTGCTCCTAGAAAGTAAGGGAAAATGCCTGTGCGTGTTAAGGAGCGAATGCACGGATCGGAGCCATGGCTGCCGTCAGTCAAGCAAAGCGGGAGCCGCTTACACACTCTACGAGGCTCTCGCTTTGCTTGCTTTAAAGCGACCTGGAGCCGGGGAGGAGGGAGGGAAGGAGAGCCATGGCAGCAAAGCGGGCAGCAGCCGCTTACACGGGAGGAGGGACAGACGCTAGCAAAGGTCCGTGCGCTCTCTAAACAGAGCAATGAGGCTGCAGAGGGACGGCAGGAAAGATAAAATTTAAGCAACCAGCAGCAAAATAAAACCAACCTCGAGCTCTGAGCCACGCAGTGAAAACCAGGAAATTAAAAAAAAAAGGCTGGGGATGAGGGAGAGGGGAAAACTTCGCAAATCCCCGGGTCTCAGCTGATCCGCTGGGAGGGAGCAGCTTGTTTTCAGGCAGGAGAGATTCGAGCATTGTCTGGGTCCTAGTGCCCCTACCACTTTTTTTGTGCTCCATTCTATTGCTGCTGGTGGCTGCTTATCACTCAGGCTACAAGGAGGAGCGCTTTTACACAGCTAATGGTGAATCCCCTGCAATCCAAGTCCTCCTCACTTGCTCAAATCTATTCTGCCTCAAAACAAGGAGCAGAAGGAAAAGGCTGCAAACTGTTAAATGGAAAAAAAAACCCAGGCACAGGGCAAGTACCTTAAGTATACCTTTAAAGCAACAGTGCTCTTTCCCTCCCTCCTCCCCGCTCAGCTCGCCGAAAAGCTCCTTCTCCACGCGTGCTCCTTGTCCCTTGAGTGCTTTTCCTTCCCTCCCCACTTAAAACGTGGTTACAAAGCACGGATCCACATGGATCCTCAGGATTTTTGCATTGGGCTACCCCAAATTCATGGGACGCAGGTGGCGCTGTGGGTTAAAGCCTCAGTGCCTAGGGCTTGCCGATCGAAAGGTCGGCGGTTCGAATCCCTGCGGCGGGGTGCGCTCCCGCGGCTCGGTCCCAGCGCCTGCCAACCTAGCAGTTCGAAAGCACCTCCGGGTGCAAGTAGATAAATAGGGACCGCTTACCAGCGGGAAAGTAAAACGGCGTTTCCGTGTGCGGCTTTGGCTCTGGCTCTGGCTCTGGCCAGAGCAGCGATGTCACGCTGGCCACGTGACCCGGAAGTGTCTCCGGACAGCGCTGGCCCCTGGCCTCTTAAGTGAGATGGGCGCACAACCCCAGAGTCTGTCAAGACTGGCCCGTACGGGCAAGGGTACCTTTACCTTTACTTACCCCAAACTCACCATCAGATCACATGTCTGTGGCCACAGCATGAACCATAAAAATCATGCACCCACTGTTTTGTTCAGAATATTTTTTTCTTGTTTTCCTCCTCTAAAAACTACATGCGTGTTATGGTCAGATGCGTGTTATAGAGCGAAAAATACGGTACTTAGTTCAAAGATCAAAATATATCCCTTTTTAGGTCTCTGGAAGTTTTGCTGAATCAAAAAAGACCTCAGTATATTAAAGCAAAAGAAAGAACCTCTTACCAAATAAAAAAAGTAGATACAGCTAAGAAAGATTTAAGAGATCATATGAAAGAACAGGCTAAGATAGAAGAAAACAAAAAAGAACTAGAGACAGAACTGATGGATATTGATAAAGCTTGGAAAGCATATGAAAAAAAGGTTGAAGAGGAAGCACTGCACCGAGGAAGAGAGGTTTTGCTGGAAGAAAGTCAGGTAAATTTCAAAACAAGCAGAAAAATGCTCAAGCTTTAACTCTAGGTAGTTTTAGACATATACTTAACACATCAGGAGTTCGTTGTTTTCACCATTTCATTTTAAATTCTTTTTAATTCATTTTTGGAGTGATTATTATGTCTTAGCCACATAAATCAGGAAGTTGTTGTAGTAGATATTCATTATCTTTTGTATGTAGAATATTAAATGATGTTGGGGTTTTTTGTTTCTAGTGTCCCATATAGTCCTACATGTTATTTTAAAAAGTTAATTAAAACCAGAAATAAAATAACTTTAAATACCTTAAATGGACAATGATTTGGAAAATTCAAGCTATAAAATTACTACATGGTGGATTTTTTAAAAAAAGAATAATATTTTACTGATTGCTCTTGAGCACTTTATAAACTTGGTAAATAGCTTTTATGGTAATATATGTCCGATCTTGTGTCCAGATACGTAAATATAAGGAGCTGAAAGAACTAGTTAGGAAAAAAGTAGCTGTATTGACTCAGCAACTGAAAAAACTGCACTTGGAGCAAAAGGCAGATGAGGACAAGATGGCATTTGAGCAGCGGAAACAGAGAGAAGTTGAGGTACTTGTAAATAATAACAAACCAAAAATTATTTTGGGGCAAGAGTTGTATTCAACCTGTTGGCCCTCTTGGTTTTCATATTTCTATGTTAATACTGCACTTGCTGTGCAGTTCAAGAAACGGTGTATTTTCATGCATTCGGTTTTGCTAACAAACAGCACCAAGGCAGTTTTTTCTCTGCCCTCCCTATTGCATCTAGTTAGTCCGGTAAAGAATAGTGATTGATGAAGATCCCAGCACATAATAGTCCTCCAATGATCTTTGCATGGCAGAGTTGAGGAAATTGAGGATGGAAACCTCAATTGTTCTGGAAACAAAACGGTGTAGTAGGAAGGCAACTAGATAGAGATGCAACCTTCAGGGGAAAAGGGAGCTGGAGACTGAACAACTGCAGGTGTTCCTTCATGAGACTGATTATCTAGATCCACTACAGTCTGGGTTCAGGCCCAGTTTCAGAACTGAATCAGCCTTGGTTGCCCTGATGGATGACCTTTATTGCGAGAGGGACATGGGAAGTGAGACCCTGTTACTTTTGCTTGATCTCTCAGTCGCTTTTGATACTGTCAACCTTGATATTCTCCTGGACTGACTTAGTGGGAGGGATATCAGAGGCAGTGTATGACAGTGGTTCTGCTTGTATCTTGTCCAGTAGTGTGTTAATAATTTTTTCCTAAATAAGTGGGAGACCAGGGAGAGAAAAAAGAAGGCTTACAAGCCTTTAGACACAGCTCTGGAACGGGAAGGTTGGCAGGGAAAGGAGGAGATTGCTTTGTGAGCTTCACAGGGGGAGAAACGTGCCTCTTGTGAAAGATGCTAACCTGAAGAGCCTTAGGGTACCAGGGACCCACCAGGCAGACTCTCAGGTAAATGAATGCTTTGGGGCTCTGAGAGCATCCTCCAGCAAACTCACAATGTTTCCTCTAATAAACTTTTCAAAGTGAGATCTTTCATTCTAAAGCCACTAGCATTTTAGAGGTAGAAGAGAGACAGTTT
The DNA here is from genome assembly GCF_951804945.1 of Podarcis cretensis. Taxonomy (NCBI): domain Eukaryota; kingdom Metazoa; phylum Chordata; class Lepidosauria; order Squamata; family Lacertidae; genus Podarcis; species Podarcis cretensis. The sequence goes on from NC_137174.1 coordinate 3,068,987, forward strand.
GCTACTGTTCATGGCATTGATTCTCTCAAGCCCAGAAGACCTGAGGATGTGTTTCCAGTACAAATGGGCAGTATTACGTAGATTGTCTTCTGAATCATTGGCTCTGTTTGGGGGAAGGGTTAATATGGTCATCTGTCATGGATGCTTTAGCTGAGATCCCTGCATTGCAGAGGGTTGGACTAGATGACCCACGGGGTCTCTTCCCCATGGTTAATGGTTGATTGGATGCCAAATTATGCCCAAAATGGTTTATTCAGCAGCATTACATCCTGAAGTTCTTCCAGTTGGTGGGAGGGTTAAGTACAGAGTGCTTTGCTTTGCTCTGCCTCTGAAGTAAGTCATAGGAGCAATCCATCCCCTGGATAACTTCCATCCACTAGGGAGAGAATAAGGGGAAGCCTCACATTCCTTTTTGATAAAGTAGTATCTTTTGACATTCTGTTTTTGTTTAGGCAAGTATGAAGCAAGTTATGGAACAGATAGAAGATCATGAAAAGCGGGTAGAGAAGTTGACAGAGTATAGCAGCACATGTGTGTATGTATTTATAAAATCTGATTAAATTTAAATTCATCACTTTTTGCACAAACATGAGCTATTAGCTTAAATATTTTGATAGTTCTTTGTTTGGTTTTCCGCATAAACCTGCTGTCAAAATAGTATATTAAAGGGAGAGCATTGCATGCAAATCTATAGGTGTATGCTATATAGTTTTGAGATGTAAACTGGCTTTCTGCATATACCCAGGTAAACTCACAGAGCTCTGGAGTGGGCTGAGTTTCATAAGTTTACTTATTTTTAATACATATAAAAATTATATCCTATGTTTTCTCCCAAATGAACCCAGGGTGACTGTCAGGACACTGTCAGAGGCTCCTGGCTGGTTGCCCTCTTTCAGCGGGTCTGGGAAGGCTCCCTCACAGAGGGAAGCATGGTTGCCCTCTTTCAGCGGGTCTGGGAAGGCTCCCTCACAGAGGGAAGCATTCATCACCCCGGGGAGCCCATCGCCCAGCCCTTCCCTGCTCGCTTCTGTGAGCCAGGATGGGCAAGGATCAAGGAGACAGGTGGTTGGTTTCACTCATCCAAGCAGCTTGCCCACACCTATACTGTCTTCCATTTTCCTCCTCCCTGAAGGGTCAGGATGGGGAGGTAAGTCTCCACCATTCCTCCTTCTCTGCCCAGTTCCTGACAGTGGCAGACGATACAGTAGTAAGAACAATACTCTCTCCCAATAAATCAGTATGAGCAAGGTTGTTTTGGTGCTAACACCACTTGAGGTGAAAAGGATAATGAAGGAGCATCTCCACCCCTATCGTTCAGCCCAGATACTGAGGTCCAGCTCCGAGGGCCTTCTGGCAGTTCCCTGACTGCGAGAAGTGAGGTTACAGGGAACCAGGCAGAGGGCCTTCTTGGTAGTGGTGCCCACCCTGTGGAACGCCCTCCCATCAGATGTCAAGGAAATAAAGAACTATCTCAGTTGTGGAAGACATCTGAAGGCAGCCCTGTTTAGGGAAGTTTTTAATGTCTGATGTTTTATTATGTTTTTAATATTCTGTTGGGAGCCACCCAGAGTGGCTGGGGCAGGGTATAAATTAATAATAATTATTGTTATTATTACTGGTCTTACATATGTACATTTTTGTAATGGATAGAAAGTGCCCTACCCAGCCAGGAAGGTTACTGTGCAAGGTGTGGGGGTGGAATGGGGAGATTCTTGTCTTAAGAATTTAGTTTAGTAAGTTTTACATTTGGGGGGTCTTTCTCTCACTTGAATGTATCTTTGGTTCATACTGTTTTTCATTGTGGGCACTTTGGATGATCAGGAATTTTCTCCTATAGCAGCTTTTTCCAGAGAGTTGTACTTCTATTTGCAGATCAAGATCCTGTAACTGAGTGTCCCCACCTAAGATCATTTACCTAGGGGTCAGGTAAAAATACTGTTGCCTAAGAACAACCAAGAGCCTTAAAGTGCAATCCTGATAGTTCCTTGGCAAGCAGGGTTTCTATTTGGCACTAAATGCAGCCCTGCCCGGACTGGCTTTTCTCGGCAGCTCCCGAATGGAGCCCCTCCCTGCTGAAAGTGATGGCAATCTGTTGATTGGCAGGTCCTTCAAGCCCTGCTTGATTTGACTGGGATCCTCCCTTGAAGGATGGCCTTCAGGATTCATGGCAGTATTGCTTAGTTGACATTAAACTAATTGGGCTGTGTTTTTTACCATTTTGCTTTGGTTTGAAGTGAATCTTTAGCAGAGAAAAAACAGGAAGAAGTAACACTCACAAATGAAATTGAAAGGTCAAAGATACGAATGACTGAGTTAAATGAAGAACTGAATAAAATTGTCAGTGACCTACATAATGCAAAAATCGATGTCCATGAGGGGAAACGCCAGAAGACAAGGGCTGAAAACTTGGAGAGCCTCAAAAGACTATATCCTGGTCACGTGGTAACTAGATGAACTCATTGTTACATTTTAAAGTGTTCAGTAGACTTCAGAATTTCGCCTTGTGAATAGCCAGTTGTCTTTATCATGTTTCCTACTTGGTAAATGCTGAGAAGTGTTGAACATAAGTGCAACTGAGAACTAGCAAACCATTTTTGAGCATCAGTATTTTTCTAACTGGGTAAATAAAGTAGCACTATGGTGGCTACATAACTTTTATGCTCACTAAAAGTGAGAAACTAGTAGCTAGCTAGCTATTTCATAAAATACATACCCCACCTGATTAAAAATAAATAAATCTCAACTTGGTTTTCAAAAAGAAACTATGGAACCACAAGAATATGTTTCTCCAACTGGCAGTAAGGGACAAGAGGAGCAGGACGTTGGAAACTCCCCGCTGAACCGCTCTGAGATGGGTGGACAACGCTAGGAGCCAATCCTAGTTTTCCCATTGTATCTGACTGTCCATACCGTTGGGAGGAGTATTGTGCTTTTCCTGCGTCTATGTTGCATCAGCACAGGTGAACATGATGTTGAGGCTGTGGAGAAGGTGCAGTTCACCTGAGCAGTAGTTTAATTCTTGGCACTCATTCACTTTAATCTTTGCAGATTAAAAAATACGTTTTTATTTTTAACAAATGATCACTAAAACATTCCATACACCCCCTTTTAAATAAATAAATAAATAAATAAATAAATAAATAAATAGTGTTTTAATTATTAGAATATCACTGACGCACCCATTGCAGACACTGTCTTTTTAGCAATGTGTTCAATGGCTGCGCTCAAAATGAATTTTCTAGACAATAAAACAATCCTTTTTATTATTATCGTTATGGCAGTGATGCCCTCCAGATGATGATGGACTACAGCTCCCATCATCCTTGACCATTGCTCTTGCTGGCTAATAGCTTGAGTCCCACAGTGTCTGGAAGACTCACATTGGCTAGCCATATAGTATGATATTAGGACTCTCATTCAAGTGGTTTTGCACTGAGCTAAAGCTGGGAAAGTGTTTTAGCAAGTTTGTTTAAAAATGGTGTGATAAAACATTGCCATAGTAATACACCAACATACCCAGAGGTTTCTAAGATGCTCCACATAGTAGGTTCTCATATGTGCTCAAATAAGGTTCATTTAGGTAGAATGCAGTGAATGTCTTTTCATAATGGATTTACTGCTCTTAAAAACATTCCTGTATTTGCTTCTAGAATGAGGATTGTAAGGTTCGGTTTTTCTGATGCCTCTTGAAAATGGATGCTTCCATCAAGAAAAAAAAATGCAATTTTAATTGAAAAAAATGGGAAATTAGCTAAAATGAAATGTGTGCTGCACAAACTCAAAAGATCAGTTTGCTTATTATTGCTGTTCTGTTTTTAGTTTGGAAGACTGCTTGACTTGTGTCACCCTATCCATAAAAAATATCAGCTTGCTGTCACCAAAGTTTTTGGCATGTATATGGTTGCGATTGTTGTGGCTTCAGAAAAAGTAGCTAGAGAATGTATTCGTTTTCTCAAGGAACAAAGAGCTGAGGCTGAAACTTTCCTTCCTTTAGATTACCTTAAGGTACACTTTTATTAAAAGTATATTATTAGTTTTTTAGTCACAAAGCTGATTGGGGATTACTTTGACATCGAAGAAATTTTGTTAGTTTAAATTTGCTTTAAAAATATTTTGTAAGATGTGACTGTAGTCTTAGAAGATTTTGTACAACAATTAAAGTGTCTAGGTTTGTATACTTGGTCTCTCTGTGGCTCCTTTTGGGCCCAATTAATATTGCTTTATTAATTTATGAGTGTCTGAAAGCATGTTTCGTATGTTAGAAACAAAATCTGATAGGATACTTGTAATCTTTGTTACAGGCTCTTTCATTGTATTTAAGTAACCTTTTCTAAACATTTTTATTTAGGTAGAACCAATCAATGAACAGTTGAGAGAGATAAAAGGAACTAAAATGATGATTGATGTTATACAGACATCGTTTCCTGCACTGAAGAAAGTAATTCACTTTGTTTGTGGGAACGGTTTAGTATGTGAAACAGTACAGGAAGCAAGACAAATAGCATTTGAAGGACCATACCGACTTAAAGTAAGCACAAAGAACCTCACTTTTAAAATAAGATTTCCTGTTGGCTTTTAAACACACAAGGTACATGTTCAGAAGAATCATGGAGCTCATCTTTCCAGAACTATATAACTTGAAATGCTAGCCAGTGCCAGAAACATTTTATAAAGCTAAAATAGGCTAGACTAACAATGTGGTTACAGAAGAGTTCAAAATTGAAAAAGGAACACGACAAGGCTGTCCTATCTCCCCACTGTTATTTATCTCGATTCTGGAGGTGCTCTTGAATATGATTAGAGGGGACCGGTTGGTGGAAGGAATTCAGGTCGGAGTGAAACAATATAAACTTAAAGCTTTTGCAGATGACCTAGTTTTGACCTTGCAGGAGCCAGAATCTAGTACGAAAAGAGTATTACAATTGATTCAAGACTTTGGTCGGGTGGCGGGATTTAAATTAAACAAACAGAAAACAAAGGTACTGGAAAAAATTTGACAGATACAGAGTCAGAACGGTTTCAGAGAGAGACAGACCTAAATGTGGTTAAAAAAGTAAAGTACCTAGGGGTAAACATAACAGCAAAAAATCTGAGTCTATTTAAGGACAATTATGATAAATGTTGGTCAGAAATTAAGAGAGACTTAGACAGTTGGACAAAACTGAAACTTTCTTTGTTAGGCCGAATTGCTGCTATCAATATGAATGTATTGCCAAAAATGCTGTTTTTATTTCAAACATTACAGATTGTGGACAAGGCGGAGTGCTTCTGGAAGTGGCAGAGAGATATTTCCAAGTTTGTCTGGCAGGGCAAAAAGCCCAGAATTAAGTTTAAGATATTAACTGATGCGAAAGAAAGAGGGGGATTTGCCCTGCCAGACCTAAGGTTGTACTATGAGTCAGCAGCTTTCTGCTGGCTAAAAGACTGGCTACTTCTCGAAGACACTGACGTATTGGATCTGGAAGGTTTTAACAATGCTTTTGGTTGGCATGCATACTTATGGTATGACAAGGTTAAGATCAATAAGGCCTTTAAGAACCATATTGTCAGAAAGGCAGTGTTTAATGTCTTATTGGAAAACAAAACTCCAAGGTGGCTCTCACCTTTGGAAGCTAAGGCCCGAAAAAGACTCAATAGGGAGGCCAAATGGCCAAAATATTGGGAAATACTAGAAAAAGATGGAGACAACTGGAAATTGCAGAGTTTTGAGAAAATGAAGGATAAAGTGCGAGACTGGTTACATTACGCTCAGATTAAAGAAATGTTTAAAAATGACAAAAAGTTAGGATTCCAGGTGGAGAAATCGAAATTGGAAACAGAACTGTTAGAACCTAGGACTAAGGTACTTTCAAGAATGTATAACTTGCTGTTAAAATGGAATACACAAGATGAAACGGTCAAATCGGTCATGATTAAATGGGCACAGGATATTGGACATAATATCATGTTTGAGGACTGGGAAAGGTTGTGGACCTCTGGGTTGAATTTCACTGCATGTAATGCTTTGAAAGAAAATGTTATGAAAATGATATATAGATGGTACATGACCCCAGTCAAACTCGCAAAAATATACCATTTGTCTGATAATAAATGTTGGAAATGTAAAGAGAATGAAGGAACATTCTTTCACCTCTGGTGGACCTGTCCTAAAGTGAAGGCCTTTTGGGAAATGATATATAATGAGCTGAAAAAGGTATTTAGGTATACCTTCCTTAAGAAACCAGAGGCCTTCCTTTTGGGCATTATCGGTCAGAGGGTGGCAAAGAAGGACCGAACTTTTTTCCTGTATGCAACAACGGCAGCAAGGATACTTATCGCTAAATACTGGAAAACCCAAGATCTACCCACACTGGAAGAATGGCAGACACAACTGATAGGCTACATGGAACTGGCAGAAATGACTGGCAGAATCCGAGACCTGGGAGAGGAGAGGAGAGGATGGAAGAAGACTGGAAGAAATTCAAGATTTATTTGCAAAAACATTGTAATTTGGTTGAATGTTAAGAAGGATGCTGGATCATAAATAATTTGGCACCACTAAACTAGATGGAGTAATGAAGATAAGCTATGTAACAATTTAAAATAATTTAAAATTTTTTGAATAATTATTAAATTATAGTTAAATTTCTAAGATTTGGTTAAAGGGGATTGGAGACCAGAAAATTAGATATAAGAGTAGAATCAAGATGATAAATTGCTGGCAAATTTTATTGGAATGAAGGTAGGAGCGGGAGATGAGAGGAAGTCCAAAGAAGTGGTGAAACTATGCTGAGATATATGTTATACTGTTTATTCTTATGTATTGTATTAAAAAATCTTAATAAAAAAAAAAAAAATAGGCTAGACTAAAACACTTCCCCCTGACATGATAACACTGGTGGTCCTCTGAACATTTGCTTTTGAAAATTTGTGAGTTTTATCTATTTTGATTATTTTGTTATAGCTACTGTTTTTATTGCTGTTTTAAATTAAAATAAAATGTTATATAAAATATAATGCTAGGTTGGCAGGAGCTGGAACAGAGTTTATAATCTAATGACACATTAGCTACTGAAGTTAAACATTGTCCCACTGAATGGGTAAAATAGGAACCTTCAGAGCTTAAAAGTCACCATACACACCAGGCTCATAAGACAATTGACATCCAGTGCAGGTCTTTTAAAATTGCTGTTATGAGAGACCAGCCAGAGGTTCTGGTTAGCTATAAGCTAGCCAGAGGTTATCACATATACTACCTTTCATCCAAGATACAGGATAGTCAGATACACACTGTATTATATAATTGTCTTAATCCTGAACTATTTCACTGGTTTTATGTCCCGTTTCTTTGTGTTTTATTGGAAGGCAAAATTGATTTGAATATAGCTAGTTTGGAATATCCACCCCCCCCCATATACTTGCCCTCACCTCAGTCCAGGAATTGTTAGTATACTTATGCCTAATTGCCCTCTAGTAATATTGATCAATTCAGAAAAAAGTGTTTAATTTTCAGACAGTGGCTCTGGATGGAACTTTATTTTTGAAATCTGGTGTAATCTCTGGCGGCTCAAGTGATTTGAAAAAGAAAGCTAGATACTGGGATGAAAAAGAGGTGAATGAACTTAAAGAGCAGAGAGAGAAGCTGATGAATGAACTAAAGGTAAAGCTATGCAAATTATGTCCAACAGTATCAGTGTTCGAAACTCCCATTGTTCCAGGTGCGTTTTGCAACAAACTACAGAATGGAAGGAAAGGAGGACCTTTTTCTGCCTCCCCACTTCCAGCCACTCTGAAGACTGGAGAAGAGACCCTCTTCAGAATATGAGGGAGGGCAGGGGAAGCATGGCTTTGTTTTTTTTCAGATGAGGACTAGATCATTTGAAATGAACATAATATTTTAGCTGTAGTGCATTCTTTTTCAGCTTTGTATTTTTGTTTTAAAAAAGCGTGCCTAGACATTCCGTTGTTGGGCCCATAACCTAAATTAAAGGTGCCAAAGTATCCTAATATCATTACTGTAATACTGTAAAAGGAACAATTCAACTTGTGATGAATTGATTCAATTTTCCCCCTAATGAACACATTTTTGAAATGCAATGTCCCATAATGTTATGCATTTTTTTGTTATTTTCACTAATACACAGCTTCCCCTAACATTATTGTACATATTACCTGGCTGGAGAACTGCACCGCAAATTTTTTACAGAAAGTGCGATTTAGGTAGGTTTCCCTCTAAATGCAAACTAATTCAAATTTCTCTCCTATACTTAGGACTTGATGAAAATCAAGCGCAAAGAGGCTGATTTAAAGCAGTTGCAAGCTCAATGCCAAGGAATTCAAACACGACATAAATATTCGCAAAATGAACTAGAAGTTCTTAAAAAAAAACATATTGCTAATTTCTATAAGGTAATAGTAAACTCTCAGGTGGCTGTTTTCCTTGTCTGGGCAAAATGACTTGCTTTTTGGTTTTAACTAGGACATGTTAAATGGTAACATAATTGAGTTTTTTTCTTTACCCGTTGAAGAAATAGAAGTAATATTTTTTTAAAAACCCATAATTTAGGAGGGAATGTTTCTATTGAGAGACTTTCATTTTTATACTTTTATACTCTAAACATGAAGTCTACATTTAGATGAACAGGAAACTAAATGTTGGCCTTTTTGTGTTTGGGTGTTGGAGTGGGGTGGCTTCTTCTGATCTCCAGACTGGCTTACAGTGGTGCCTCGCAAGACGAAAAGAATCCGTTCTGCGAGTCTCTTCGTCTAGCGGTTTTTTCGTCTTGCGAAGCAAGCCCATTGACGGTTTAGCGCTATTAGCGGCTTAGCGGATAAGCGGATAAGCAGCTTAGCGGCTTAGAAAAAGGGGGGGAAAGGGGAAAAAAGTCGGAAAAACTCGCAAGACATTTTCGTCTTGCGAAGCAAGCCCATAGGGAAATTCGTCTTGCGAAGCGCCTCGAAAAACAGAAAACCCTTTCGTCTAGCGGGTTTTTCGTCTTGCGAGGCGTTCGTCTTGTGGGGCACCACTGTACTTTTTTATTGTGCCAAGGGCTGCATTGCCCTTGATCAGTCATCCAGGGGCCACAGTTTAAAAGTGAGTGCAACCACATTTTTGTCAATTTTGTTTATAAAGGACAAATCTTGGGAGGACACAAAAAACTTCTGTCATCACAGTAGCATAGTGAAGTTTACCTTTGGAAGGAGTCAATAAAACCATTTCTTTAAATTAAATTTAAAATTATTTTGTAAATTAAGAAATTTAGGTTGGATTTGTCTGGCCTCAAACATGTTGCTGTCACCAGTTACAGCAGGAACCAGTTACACCAGTAACAAATAATTTCTAAGAATTAATATCATTAAAATCATTAAATGTTTAAAAAAGAAAAAAAAATGGAAGGCCCCACAAAAAGCCTTTTTTGGCATCATGGTCTCATAGTGGGGAACCCATAGAGCAGTTTTAGGGGAGGCCTCACCAAAAATGGTTTTGGGCGCAAAATACAGCCAGTGGACTGCAGGTTAGCTACCTATGTTCTGATAGTTACATTTGCAGTACAATTGTGTGGTTCCAGAATAAAATATCCTTACAACATAAATAATTAAAACAGTCAGACTAGTTATCCATTGTTTTTAAAGACTGTTCATATTTATTTGTATTTAGGAAAAATCTATGCTGGAAAGTGTACTATTAAATAGCCAGTCAGAACATGTGATGTTGAATGAAGGAGTTTTACAAAGAGCTGTTAAAATGGATGAACTGCAAAAGAAAATTGATGAGGTATAAGTTTTTCATTCATGGCAGCATATAGAATGGCTGTCTTATGGGAATTGGTTGTAGATGTGTGTTCCTTGTGTGGCTGCTTCTGAAACCCACTGATCTAAGGGGAAAGCTCCAGACCTGCTTTTACACTTGTAATAAACTTAGTGCATATAGCCAAAGGCCTTTGCAGACTTCATGTTCACTCAGACCACAGATTAATAGTTTACCAAATAAAATGTATCCAGGCTATGTACATAACCCAGGGAGGGGGAGTTCAAAAGCTCAACAAAACACTTTCATATCCAAAAGCTATATAGCACATAAAGCTCAGTTAAAATAAATTTCAACGTTGTTAATAACAAAAACATAGAAAAGTGTTCAAATAATTTTCTGGCATCTGGAAAAAAGGGCACAATGATGGTCTAATGTCAAAGATCCATCTTTCAGAGGTTAAGAGGACAATTCTTTGACAACTTACAACCCTTTGTGGGAACCCTGCACAGTTTAGTAAGACCCATATCTTAGGTTTCATTTAAATTGAACCAGTATTGTAAGTAAGGCAGGTCAGCTTTTGCTGCCATAGATAGTGATCAAGGTTCAGCTCTCTAAGAAGAACTGATGGTGTCCCTGAAGAAGTCCTTGACTCGTTCTTGGAAATATGTTCTACAGAATTTCTAGTGCTGCCTTTACTTCTCTTTGGCATTTGCCCCTGTATAATAATTATGTTGATTCTTTAACAGAAAGGAAATCTTCAAAATGGGCACCAGCACTTCATTTCTATTATAAAATAAAATTTGAAATAGTTTTAACCAAACACCAATTTCTGTAACAGTTCAGGCCAAACTAGATGTGATGCTGTTCATGCAGTTAGCAAGTGTGTAAGTGTGTGTGTGTGTGTGTGTGTGTGAATAAAACCAAGTAAATAGCTATGCTGAAGGGTAGACAATTTAACCTTTTTCTTCCACCTTTGTCCTGATCCAGATCTCTCCTCCCAACCCCCATATTTGCACTGGGAGAAGAGCTCCCACTTGCGCCAAAGGGAATTTTCTTCCCAGTGCAGATAAGAACCATGGGATGGGGACAATTAGGTGGGGAGCAATTTAGGTGGGGAGCATAGAGGGGCTAAAGAGTTGAAGACTCCCCCCCCCAGCTGCCTTACAGTCCCAGTTCAAATCACATACATGCCATATGGCTACTATTTGTGTTTGTACAATTGCTACTTTCCTTAATAATGTAATGTCTAGCTTGGCCTGATCTCTACCAACCAAATATTCCTTAAAAGGTGTGTCTGCAGTAAAAAAAATAGTAGTGAAATTTTTCTGGACCTATCAAGCTTTTCAGTGTTCCTGTGTTCCAATTAACAGGTGAATAATAATGCATTACTGAAGAAGAAAAGGTACAAGTGAGGTTTCTTTCCAGTGACTCTGTGAAAGAGGTCATTAAGAAAATACATGTCTTGACAATGTTCCTAAATGGCACATTCACACATTACACACAGACACAAGCATTTGTCTATACAAATTCATTTGTATATACAAATTATTGTTATTGTTGATTTGCATAGCTTGACTACTTGTATACTTGTTGAATGTAATATGTGAACATCCCTACAATAACAATTGATACTTCTTACATTTCTAAAACCTTCATATACTGTGTGAAAGAACTTCTTTTAAGGAATTATATTTAATTGCCTGCTTGGTGGGGGGTTGTTGCAATAGGTGGAAGACAATGTTTTCAGTGACTTCTGTGCAGAGATTGGAGTAGACAATATTCGTGTATATGAAAAAGAACATTTGCAAGAGCAGGAAGAAATTGACAAGAAGAGGTAACTATGCAGAAGTGAATAATAGTGATGTTTTGTAACATCATTCTGTAATCAGAATTCCTCTGTATTCTGTATACATACATACTTAATGTTTCTGCCTAAGATATTGTTCAGCTATCATCATATGATGATTATTTTATTGCTAAATTGAGGTCAGAACTATGTTTGCATAGAATGCCCTCGCTACTCCTTGGGGTTGCAAGTACATCGGGGGAGAGGAATTGTCACTAGCTTTATTCTTTTCCAAAGCTGTTTTTCCTATCCTATCCCTACCAATAGGGATGTTTGCGTGTAATGTTTTTATATGTTGCTTCCTTATTTACCCCTAATTCCAATACCTTTTGCTTCCTTGGTTGTTTCCCTTGGATTGAAGATTAGATTGTAAGCTTTGGGGGATCGACACTTCAAAGCGCCATGCATTCTGATGCCACTTTATTGTTATTATCAAATAATAACTTGTTTTTTACCTTGCATTTAGAGAAGGGAGGGCAGCCTACAGCCACATGGACGCCCACCCCTCTGCAACTGATCAGTTCAGCCTTTTAGCAAGTGTGACCTGTCCCTCCCCTGGCAGTCTGCTGGGTAGAGAGGAAGAGGGGGCAAGAGAAAAATAGGTGTGCCAGAAATAGAGAGAGAAAGGGGGTGCCCCCCACACTTCTGACTCTGTCCCTTCCCACTGTTGACTTTGGCCCTCCCACAGTCGACACAGATCCCTTGACATTATTTCTGAGTGATGTAATGGCCCCTGACAGGAAAACATTGCTGTCTCCATCTTAACATATTACTGTATTCTGTCTGTTCAGGTTCCAGTTTGAAAACCAAAAAACACGACTGAGTGCTCAGGTTGAGTATATTTGCAGCCTGGTAGACAAGGCGGTGAAGAAGAATAAAACGTTAAAGGAGAATATTTGCAAAGATGAAGCTTATATTATTAGCCTGAAAAAGGTAACCAATGGTTTGTTACAATAATTTATATTCAGCTTTTCAAGTTTTCACTACAATCAAGCAGTGTATAAAATTTCTTATTTCTTTTTTAAATAGCTTTTATTAAATTTTCCATTTTAATAATCCAATCAAATCACATTAAGTATTCCAAATTATACAAATACATATCTATAGTCCAGATATTCTGCCAAATTATAATTTTTTGTTGGGGCTTCCCATGCTTCAAGTTCAGTGGGGTTCCAATCATCTTATGTTTCTACTGCCTTGAGTTTCCAATAGTTCCTTCTTTAAATCTTCCTGTTGTTATCCTTCCTTCTTTCATGCCCTCTGAGCTGTTTCCACAGGCGAGTTGAAATAAACAATGTGCTTCTGTGTGAAATTTGTATGACTCCCTTTTTTTTGCAGCTGGTAAGTCTGTTGTTCGCAGAATGTCCTCACACGCTGGTGTTTATGCCAAATCAATCCAAAAGTCCTTCTCTGGTGGCAGATGCCATCTTCACTCAGTTCCGATGAAATAAAATCTGGGCGTTTGCTCATTAATTTTCTCAGACAGGTTGCATCAAACATTAGTCTTTCTAGGGGAGATTTGCCAAATCGGACTTGGAAGTACAGATATAATAACAAATTAAGAGCTCACCTTCCCCAAGACTCTGCAACACATCCTTCTCCCATAATGGCGGATCCCAATTAAAAAATGCGTCACATCATCCTTCTCAGAATCCAGCCAAAGTTTTTTGGTGTCTCTCCAGCGGCTAACGAGGTTTTGCTTCTTTCTAATATCAATATTTGGAGAGTCTTTTATCTTCTTCCAAACGTTTCAAAAAACAAAAGCTTTAGTTATATAGTATTATTATTTCCACACAGTTTATATTTTTCCATCTCACTTCCTATAAATAATGTAAACGGTTCTTCTGGGTGGGGGGGGGGTTGTTAGGTATTATCGTAGTAGAAAAAGAAAAAGTTTTATTCCCCCTCCTTTCCATTCCGTTCCAACATACCGGCTTAGATGTTATTCTTAGATGTTATCTTTCTTCCTCTCTGTCACTCTCGGCACCTCAGTGGCTGGCTTAATTGGCAGATTAATTACCCCTTCTTCGCTTGAAGTATGTCCAAGAACTTAAATCCAATTTTTTATCTTAAGTAATGGAACTTGGTGCGCTCGTGGAGACAGCGTCCAGGAGATCCGAACTCCCTCGGGGGCTTTCCATCCAGTGCCCCCACCCCCTCCTTCTTTATGAACTCAGGGGTGGTTTGTTGGGCACCGCGGATGAGACTGCATCTTCCCTTCCTCCAGGAAGAATTTGGGAGGCTGATTACTCCCATCTCAGCCTCTAAATTACCTCGTGGGAGCTGGAAAGATGGTATTGTCGGCCATCTTCCGCGGCACTCCTAGCGGAAGCTCCGTGTATAAAATTTCTTAAAGTAATAAAATAATCAGATTTGGTTACAGTCATTTACTTCACAAAGAAATTGGTTTACCGGTACTTATTTTAGAAGACCTCCTTTTCTATGCATTTTGCACTATGCGCACATTGCATGTCTATAATATATGAACATATAAATGTAACTAAGATTAAGGAGTGAGATGGGAATTAGGAGGGGAAAATCCATGTAGATCAACCCAACACAGAGACTATTAGAGTGTTCCATCTCTACCAATGGGTATCTGACTATCTTGTCTGGATAAGATTACCATGAGGCTATTATACTTTATAAATACTTTTCGTACATAGGATGAGGAAAACTTTTTACAAATGGTCGAGGAAGTTACGGTGGAACTGCAACAGCTGAAGGAAAGATGGAATGTTAATAAGGCTGATGTTGCAGAAGCACAGAATCAAGTTGAGGAATCAAGGAAGGCATTGCTAACTCTAATAAGGTAAGGTGTTTAGAATAGGTAAGTGATTTGTGGGGGAGGAACTCCAGATAACTGAAACTTCTCTCACTAATTTGTGTGAACAGGAACATTTAAGTTGAGCATTGTATATTTGCTAAGATAGTACAATACTGTACAACTGCTATGACCTAGATCCGAAGGTTTGTGATGGAGAGGTTCTTTGTGTACAACAGGGTGTCTCCAATACCATCTTCATTGCAGCCTGACAGGCCACTCATGAATTGGTGGAAACTTAGATGCAATCTCCGGTGCAGAGCAGGTTAAGAGATCCAGAAGCCGATGTGCACATGTTCAGCTACGGTGCTCGTTGGAGTACCACCACAGGGTGCCTTTGGATGGTAAAAAAGTGGCAAGAGCAAATGTGTAAATGACTTGGATACAAAACTGTTTCTATCTTTGAAAGAGGGCATGCAAATCTTTCCCAGTTACCTGTGTCTGCTTACACATGTCACTGAAATCAAGCAAGCAAGCTGAATTTGATGGGGAAGTAATTGATTTCTAGAATGGATTGAGATACTTTGTATTTGGGTTAGAAACTTAAGCTTGAAGTGTGGTTCAAAAGTACTATCTCATGTGTTTCTCAACCCGGGTATTAAGTCTAAATTAATAATATAATATACAAACTATTCTTCTATAAATTTTAAACCTTCAGTAGCTGAAATATCAGTGTTATGTTTTCTTTGTTCTTGCTTTTTGGTGGCAGAGAGTTGGCAAAGTTGCAAAAGGAAGGTATTGCAATCGAGACCTCTCTGGAGCAGAAAAAGTTAGAAAGGCATAATACCTTTCTTGATTGCAAACTCCAGGACTTAAAGATAGGACTTCTGTTGGGATCTTTGGATGACATTAGTGAAATAGAGGTAGGTTTTGTGGCATATTAAATAATTTAATACAGTTGTGGAGTTCGTACATAAATAAGGTCTGCCAGACCTTGATCTAACTAGAGTAGTGTTTTCCAAACTTGGGTCTCCAGCCTTTTTTGACCACAGCTCCCATCATCCCTAGCTAGCAGGACCAGTGGTCAGAGATGATGGGAACTGTAGTCCAAAAACATCTGGAGGGCCGAGTTTGAGAAACACTGAACTCGAGTTTTATCTGGTGGCAAGTACCAAATTTTTAGAAGAGCTAACGCTGAGAGGGCGCAGAGAGAACCAGAACTGCAAAGATGTTCTCCCGATGGGTGTTTCCCCCCCGAATCCAATGCTATTTTATTCAGATGCTAGGATGTATATTTAACAATTGATGCTCTTGCCCCTCAAAAAGGGAAAACGTGTAGAAAGATATGAATAGGAGGCTGGATAAAATTGAGACATCACTGGTTTTCATGAAGAAGTAAACCGTACCTTAACCATAAGTAGAAGGATGGGAGAGGAGAGAGAAGCAAATGCTGCTGCTGCTGCTGCTTCTGCTGCTATTTTGGATTTTTCAGTTTTAAGTATTATGTATCTCCATTAATTTTGCTGGCTGTTTGTTACAGCTGGGATCTGATACTGAAACTACAGAAATGACGGCTGATATCTATGAAAGAGAAGAGGCAATTCATGTAGACTATAGCAATCTTGCAAAAGAGCTAATGGTAAGAGAAGATCTCCATTTTAATATTGTGTATGAAAGCATGTTTTCATGAGCTTGGTTCCACAGTTTATTTTCCTTTTGCCTGGCCAATGTGGTTAAAAGGAACATCTGGCTACCATGATTCCTTAGATATTCTCTGCCGCATGCAACTTGCTCAGTAAGCAGGACTGCAATCAATCACCCCAGAGACTATCTATTCTGTGGTGTGCAGGACCACTGAACCGGTTCCTGCTACTATTAACCATGGAGGGAATCTTTCATGGACGGACAAGAAGCAGCTTCAGGGAGAAGGGTGGTTTTCATCAGCATGTGGGGGACTTTTTCCCACAGCTTGTGCAGTCTGCACTTCTTCTTTTTTTAAAAAATGATATTTTATTAAATTTTAACAATAAAAAAGTTGTAAAACAAACAGTAGAAAAAACACAAGAAAAAATACAGAAACACAAAAATACAAAAATACAGAAAATACAAACAATTAACATAAGGACAAAAGAAAACAGAAAAACAAAAATCCCTCTTTTTTATCTTCTCCTCTTTGGTTAACTTATTTTCCTGACTTCCTCACGCCTCCCTTTTTTGTATTCCACTTAAAAATTTATTCAGCAAATTCATTAATTTCAAACCTTCTTCTAACATCAGTCCAATTCTTACATAATCTTTACTTTATGAATGTCATCAACATTCAAAAATTTTACAATGTTTCTGTAAGTAGATTTTAAATTTCCTCCAATCTTCTTCCACCAACTCTTCTCCCTGGTCTCGGATTCTGCCAGTCATTTCCGCCATTTCCATGTAGTCCATTACTTGCATCTGCCATTCTTCCAAGTTGGGTAGATCTTGTGTCTTCCAATGCTTTGCGGTGAGTATTCTTGCTGCTGCTGTGGCGTACATAAAGAAAGTTCTATCCTTCTTTGGCACCAGTTGGCCGACTATGCCCAGGAGAAAGGCCTCTGGTTTCTTCAGGAAAGTATATTTGAATACCTTTTTCATTTCATTATAGATCATCTCCCAGAAAGCCTTAATCCTTGGGCACGTCCACCAAAGGTGAAAGAATGTGCCTTCAGTTTCCTTACATTTCCAACATTTATTATCGGGCAAATGATAGATTTTTGCAAGCTTGACTGGGGTCATGTACCACCTGTACATCATTTTCATAATATTCTCTCTTAGGGCATTACATGCCGTGAATTTAACCCCAGTGGTCCACAACTGCTCCCAGTCAGCAAACATAATATTATGTCCTATATCTTGTGCCCATTTTATCATAGCAGATTTTTTCCGTTTCTTCCTCAGTATTCCGTTTCAGCAGCAAATTATACATTCTTGATAGTATCTTAGCATTGGGTTCTAACAATTCAGTTTCTAGTTTTGACTTTTCCACCTGAAAACCAATCTTTTTATCCAAATTGTAAGCCTCTCCTATTTGAAAATAATGTAGCCAGTCTCGCACCTTGTCTTTAAGCTTCTCATAACTCTGCAATTTCAATTTGTCACCCTCCTGTTCCAAAATTTCCCAGTATTTTGGCCATTTGGCCTCCATATTAAGTTTTTTCAAAGCTTTCGCTTCCATAGGTGATAGCCAGCTTGGGGTTTTACTCTCCAAGAAGTCTTTGTATTTTATCCAGACATTAAACAATGCTTTTCTGACAATATGATTTTTATAAGCCCTATGCACTTTAACTTTGCCATACCACAAATATGCATGCCACCCAAACGCATTATCATAACCTTCTAAGTCCAAAATGTCTGTGTTCTCGAGGAGCAGCCATTCTTTCAACCAGCAGAATGCTGCTGATTCATAGTATAGTTTAAGGTCTGGCAGGGCAAATCCCCCTCTTTCTTTAGCATCCGTAAGTATCTTGAATTTTATTCTGGGCTTCTTGCCCTGCCAGACAAATCTAGAAATATCTCTTTGCCACCTCTTGAAACAATCCATTTTGTCTATAATTTGCAATGATTGGAATAAAAACAGCATTCTTGGCAATACGTTCATCTTTATAACACAATTCGACCAAGCAAGGAAAGCTTCAGGTTTGACCATATTTCAAAATCTTTTTTCACTTCTGACCAACATTTCTCATAGTTGTCCTTAAACAAATTCACATTCTTAGCAGTCATATTCACCCCCAGGTATTTTACTTTCTTTACTAATGTTAAACCTGTCTCTTTCTGAAACCACTCTCTCTCAGTCAGTGTCAAATTTTTCTCCAAACCTTGGTTTTTAACTTACTCAATTTAAAACCTGCCACTTGACCAAATTCTTGGATTAGTTCTAAAGCCCTCTTAGTGCTAGATACTGGCTCCTGTAATGTCAATACTAAGTCATCTGCAAAAGCTTTAAGTTTATATTGTTTAACTCCGACCTGGATACCTTGGATCAAGTGATCCCTTCTCATCATATTTAGCAAAACCTCCAGGACCGAAATAAAAAGCAGTGGGGAAATTGGGCAGCCTTGGCGTGTCCCTTTCTCAATTTTAAATTCTTCTGTCACCACATTATTGACTATCAATTTAGCCTTTTGTTCAGAATAGATCGCACCTATACCGTTTTCAAAGTTTTGTCCAGCCCCCATCCCCTGAAGATTTTTCTTCATAAAACTCCAAGAAATATTGTCAAAGGCTTTCTCCGCGTCTAAAAATATCAAAACTGCTTTTGTGTTAATATTCTCTTGTAGCTTTTCCAAAATATCAATTACATTCCTCATATTGTCAGATAGATGTTTACCAGGGAGAAAGCCAGCTTGGTCTTTATGGATCACCTCTGCTAGTACTTTTTTCAATCTTTTGGCCAAAATGTCAGCAAAAATTTTGTAATCCACATTCAGCAGGGATATGGGGCGATAGTTCTTAAGTTGTGTCTTTTCCGATTCAGTTTTCGGTATAAGTGATATAAGCTTCTTTCCACGACTCTGGCGCTTTTCCCCCCTCCATAATTTCATTGCAAACCTCCTTTAATGGTTGAATTAGATAGTCTTTCAAGGTTCTATAATATTTGGAGGTTAGCCCGTCAGGCCCTGGGGATTTGCCCAATTGCATGTTCTGAATGGCACCTTCCACCTCTTGTTCGGATATTTTATAATTCAACAATAATTTATTTTCTTGGGAAATTTTTTGTAATCCATTAATTTTCAAGAATTGATCAATTTTCAGCTCAGACTGTGGCCCTTGTGTATAAAGTTGTTTAAAATATCTCTGGAAGCAACTTCTAATCTCCTGTGGATTCTGTATATTCTTTCCATCCACTTCGAGATTGGTAACGGTGTTTAACTTTTGTCTCTTTTTCAACTGCCACGCTAACAGTTTCCCACATTTATTGGCTGATTCAAAAGTCTTTTGTCTCATCTGTTTAATTTTCCATTCTATATCCTGATTTATCAATTTCATATATTGTACTTGATGTAACTTAATTTCTCTCAGGATCTCTTGCGACTTTGGTTTAGCTCTAAGCTTCTTCTCTCCTTCTCTTATTTTCTCCAAAATCTTTTCTTTTTTCTCATCTTGGGTTCTCTTTTTTATTGCATTCTGCTGAATCAGGAACCCTCTCATTACGGCTTTACTTGCGTCCCAAATTACTCTTTTTTCCACAGAAGTCTTCAAATTTATCTCGAAATAGTCTTTCATGATTTTTTGGGCTTTCTTGGTAATTTCTGAGTCTCTAAACAAGGTGTCATTCATCCTCCATCTAAAGGAACCAGTTGATGTTAGTTTCATTTCCATTTTCACAGGGTTATGGTCGGAGCAAGTTTTTGGGCAAATTTCCACTTTTCGAATCTTGGGAGCCATTCCTCTGGTTATCCAGATTTGGTCAATTCTTGTCCAGGTCTTTTTGGCTTCAGAAAAGAAAGTCCCCTCTCTACCTAGGGGGTTCTTAGTTCTCCAAGTGTCAATTAAGTCCATATTGTCTGTCATTTCAAAAAATGTTTTTGGCAGTCTTCCATCTTTTGTTACTATTTGTCTTTCTGACTTATCCATATTTGTCGATACCACTCCGTTCATATCTCCCAACAAAATCATATTACAGTCCATAAAGTCCAACAACGTCTCATGCAGTTTCTTAAAAAAATCCGATTTCCCCTCATTTGGTGCATATACGCCTACTATCAAGAGTCTCTCTCCTTGGAATTGTATTTCAATTGCCACAAATCTTCCTTGATCATCTTTAAAAATAAATTTTGGTGATAGACTTTCTTTTAACTTTGTCTGATGAAATAAATTCTTAACCTAATCTTTTATTAATCAATACTTTCCTGTGTGTTCTAGTCACATGGGTTTCTTGCAGACAAATCAAGTCCAATTTTTCCTTTCTTGTGCAGTCTGCACTTCATAGCACAGCTAGCTGTTGAGATGAGTGCTTCTGCATTTCATAAGTTTGTGGTGAGGAAAAAATTGGGAGAATTATGTATGCCACCTTGAGCTCCTTGGAGGAAAGGTAGGATATTAATAAGAAAGAAAAGAAAATGAATTAGTTCTGCATTCATTCTGCATTACTGACACTGCACACTGTGTTGAGACTACGTATTGTTGTTTGTAGGTATTCACAGCTATATTAGGTTTGTTGCCTGAACCAAATTCCCCCTGAATTCTTTAGTCCCTCAGATGGGTAGATACTGCCATCTGCCATCCACTGTCAGGAATTGCAGAGTTGGGGAAGTAGATTTCCTCCTAGAGACCCTGGTCAGTTTCCTGCATCCTGTCCAGATGGTTTTGCCTTTCATTGCTCATGACTAGCCTCACATCTTCGACTATTGGGTGATTTATCTTCCCCTTCCTTCCCTGCTTGCTTGCTTGTTGTTCATTATGGTGAGCTTTGAGTGGTTTGGGTTATTGTTTTTTCCTGACAGTATTTTAATGTTTTCTTCACACGTCTCCTCACATCTGCTTGGCTTCTTGGCCCAGTGGTTTGGTGTTTTGCTTGTTTCCTGGCCCCCCAGCTTCCCCACCTGAAGTGAACCAAGTTTAATTTTATTCCATGGTAGTTGTGGTTGGTATGTGAGCAAATGTCTTTTTTAAAAAAATAAAAAATTATGAGAGTTTCCAATTTAATGCAAACATAAAAACCACAAAAAGAACAAATAATACACCGGGGGGGGGGATACATAAATACCAAAAATACACAATTAAAACAAAACAAAACAAATATAATTCCCATCACTTATTTCCATTACCTTATATCTCGGACCTCCTCTCACCTCCCCCTTTTGTATTCCAGTTCAAATCTTAGTTCAGCAAATTCTTATTGTAACTTAATATAAATTATTTTAACCTATTACTCAACCTTTACATTACAGCTGGTAACCACTTAATTTCAGTCCAACATCATTCTAACATTCATTAATTTTGCAATATTTCTGTAAATAGTCTTTAAATTTCCTCCAGTCCTCTTCCACCGACTCTTTTCCCTGGTCTCGGATTCTGCTGGGGTATGTGAGCAAATGTCTTCAGTCTCTTCCCCACACCTGCTCTCCTAAGCCACAGCAGTTCTTTTTCTTCTCTTAGTAGCTTTTGCACCCAGACCTTTCCTGAAAGCCTTTTTAAAACGTGTTTTTCGTTCTAGTGTGTTTCCCTTATTGTGTCAGTACCAGTACCTTAAAAATCATACTTCCTAAACTCTGCCGTTCCTGCTTGTGGGTGATAGACGGCAGTATCCATCTGATGGACTGTGTATGCTCTAAGAAGGTCAGTAGCACTATCTGCGTCCACAAGGATAGGAGGAATAAGCATGGCACTTGCAGCCCCACAGGGACAGTCAAAATGTTGCGCCTGCAGCAAGTTCCTCTGGTGTGGACATTATCTCCCCCCTCCTTGTCTTTTCTTTTAAGACTTTGAGGCAATTTTTAATAACCCAATACCATTATTCATTGTTTTTATACTTCTTTATTTCATTTTACATCTAGGACTTGCGCTCTGACAAAGATATTGAAACTCACCTAACAAAACTTCAGCAGGAAATAGCATCTAGAGAAAATGTTTTAGCAAAAACAGCAGCACCGAATATGAGAGCTCTTGAGAGATTACATGTTGTTACAGGCAGATTTCAAGAATCAGTTGATGGTAATATTGAACCTTTTTAATTTGTAAAATTTTAATTAATAAAATTAATAATAAAATTAACCTTTTTAATTAGTAAAATTAATAATAAAACGATTCTGTGATTCTGATAGTAGTAATGAGAAAGGTGTTTTTGTAAACCCAGATTGCTTGGGTGCCCTTGTGGCTGTTTGATCACCCCAAAGTGCACTTACATCCCAATTTATTACATTATTGCAAGTCTTTCAAAATGTCCTAGCAGGAAAGAGGCGAAAACATGTCTTAGATTAAAAATCAGCCACAACTTTTATTTATTGTTTGCCTTCAATAAGTAATTGAGATAAAATATTTGAAAGGTGGGCAGGAGGCCTCCCCTTCCGCCTCTCCCCCCCCCCCCCGGAGAAGTGGCTTGGATGTTTGTCCTGCTGGACTATCTGTTGGGGCCTTTTTCCTCTGGTGAAGCCCTCTACTTGAGCATATGGTTAGGTTATGAGCAGGCCCCTTCAGCACATGCTCCCAGCCCTGCTGGGCAGTCCCCAGTCCATCCCCTATGGACCTTACTGTTCTGCCTGGCAAGTTGTCACCATTATTTGCATCAAGCAAGGACACCCCTTTCTTTACATGAGTAAAGAAACAATTTGAATGCGCTCTAAACATGCAACACCAGATGGCGCCAGAGAGCAGGAAATCTTTATATGTGTTTTTCTAAAGGGTTTTTTATTTTGTTATAACGATCTAATTTCTGACTTATTTATAGCATTTTTTTCTGTATGTGTAGCTCCACAAGATCCCTTAGGCAATATTCCAAGAAAGTAATCGTCATTGGCCTCCCCCCCCCCCTTTCTTGAGATACCACTTTAGGGACCTGAAAACAGCTCTCGGTTACAACATTTAAAAACTTCCAAATAGTTTAAATAAAACATTATAATCACAAAAGCATGGTGCCTCCTAAAAATATACAGCTCAGGTGTCAGAAGTCCAAGTAATAATAGAGGCCTTGCCTGAAATGTTTCTCAACTCTCACAAAATCCCTTTCCTTGTAAGATACTCTTCTTTGTCCCTCCCGTGATGACTCAAAGCTTCCATTCATCCCAAGCGTTACCTCTCAGGCCCGCAAGGCTTGACAAACATCCTGGGCACTGCACATCCTGGTTGCCCCAAAGGGCTTGTGGGGCTGGGAAGACAGTGCTGCCTTCTCAGGCCCCACAACATTCTCCCTCACTGGAACTTGCAGGTGAAGGGGCCCTATGTCAGAATCTATACTGCAATGACAATTTTTGCAAGGATGTTCATTTTTATTTGTCCCTTTAGGGCAATAGATGTAGAGGTACTGAAGAAAGAGAACATCCTGGTAAATCCAGTGTTCCATCAAAATAATAGACATTTGCAAGGATTTTTCTTTCTTTCCATGTAAGTGTGAAGCAGTTCAATTTTCCACCATACACAGATAGATAAATGGGCCACAAAAGCTACAATAAAGTTTGAATTTAAATAGCACTGCAAACATGTAATGTTCACTGAGAACACTTTTTAAATTGCAAGAACCTGGCCTTGTACAGCACAAACTTGTATGTTGAGAAAAGTGGCTTTCTGTTGCAAAAGAATATCTGCATAAATACTGTATTCTTGTGTTTGTTTGCTGAAGTTGGTAGGAAATTGTGGGTAGAATCCAGCTGGTGACCTTTGCTCTCATGGAGGGGCTTTTGATTCAGCGGAAAAGGAGAAGGGTTGATTTTTGCTAAGCTCTCCACACCACCTTCAACCCTCTGCTGGAGGATGACAACTATCTGAAACGAATTTGAGTATGGCGTAAATCACCTATCTATGTTCTTACATTAGCAGAGGCATCCACCAGAAAAAGCTCTTCCTTGAATGCAAGAACATTAATTGGATTCTACCCTTATAAAATTAACTCCCAATATTTTAGTGATATGTTCTGTTAAAAAGCTAGTTCAATTATCCTTTTACAGTGTTTGAGACTTGTAGGACAGAAGCCAGATTATGTAGGCAAGAATTTGAGAAGGTGAAGAAAAAGAGATACGAGCTGTTCAGTCAGTGTTTTGAACATGTGTCAGTAGCTATAGATCAGATCTACAAGAAACTCTGCAGAAACAGTAGCGCTCAGGTTTGTAATTTTTCAGATATTTCATTTAATACTCTTTAACAACAACA
Source organism: Podarcis cretensis (assembly GCF_951804945.1). Taxonomy (NCBI): domain Eukaryota; kingdom Metazoa; phylum Chordata; class Lepidosauria; order Squamata; family Lacertidae; genus Podarcis; species Podarcis cretensis. Next base: position 3,093,164 of record NC_137174.1, read on the forward strand.
GTGAGTGTACTGGTTGTAAATTAAGGCTAGATTACTGGTCCATCAGAAAACGAATCATTCAAGGAATTCTTCTTCTTAGTTTTTAAAACAGAAATATGGGCAACCAGATTCAGGATTCAAAATAAAGTGATCCAAGGCAAACAGCAAATGGTCCAATCCCTCTGCTTCCATGACTTGGAAATACAGAGTTAGCTGGGCATGGGGAAATGACAGAGCTGGTGAAAGATGACTTACCTGTGAAGCTGCATCAAGGCTCCACGGTAGAAGAGTTTATTTTGGGGGTGGGAAGTTTGTTCTGTGCAAAGTTGGCATGCAGTTATCATGAAGGTTAGGTTAACTTGCCATGTGCAGAACTAGTGTGTTCTCAAGCTTTGTGCTCATGGACACAGAAAGGAGCTCTGGCTTGTTTCCAAAGCAGCTTGTGAATGATTTTCTGTTGTTCTTTTCCATCCAGTACAGATACTGCTTTGGACTTTCACATCTAGATGCTCCCTGTTTTCCAAATTTACTTTGAAGAATGTTGTATTGTTTGCATCCGTAACTTGAATAGGATTGCATTTTTGTCCAAAATAATAATTTAAATTGCATTTCTGGAAACCAGTATTTTTTTAGCATTCATGAAATCTGGAATAGCCAGTATGGTGTCCTCCTGATGTTGCAGACAATAACTCCTGTCTTCCCTGTTTGTTGGCTCTTCTCGCTGTGGCTGATAGTTGTTCACAGCAACTGGAGGTCACCATGTTGACAAGCCCTGCATTAAATTTTTTACAGATAAAGCTAATGCCCATTTTTTGTTATTAACTGAACAAGGAAGCTGGTATCTTTCAGGCATTTCTTAGTCCCGAAAATCCTGAGGAGCCTTACTTGGAAGGTATTGGCTATAACTGTGTAGCTCCTGGAAAAAGATTTATGCCAATGGACAACCTGTCAGGTGGTGAAAAATCTGTTGCAGCTTTGGCTCTTGTGTTTGCAATACACAGGTAAGAAATGCATTGCACTTCAAAAAAGAATACAACCATGGTATCGTTTTGGAGTCACTCCATTCTTCATATAATGTTGAGATTCTACCTCTGGGCATATATGGTGGACAAGATGAGAAAGAAGAGCAACATATATAAGCTTTCAGTTTGTTCTGGAAGTGTGGAAAGGCAAGAGAGGATTTGGTCTGTTGTTGGTCCTGTACTTATGCTTCGAAGTTCTGGAAGTACCATATTTTTCGCTCTATAAGACGCACCAGACCATAAGACGCACCTAGTTTTTGGAGGAGGAAAACAAGAAAAAAAAATTCTGAATCTCAGAAGCCAGAACAGCAAGAGGGATCACTGCGCAGTGAAAGCAGCAATTCCTCTTGCTGTTCTGGCTTCTGGGATAGCTGTGCAGCCTGCATTCGCTCCATAAGATGCACACACATTTCCCCTTACTTTTTAGGAGGGAAAAAGTGAGTCTTATAAAGCAAAAAATATGGTAAGTTTGGAAAGCTGTTGATCACGTTTTGTGGCCCTGTGTCAACACCCGGTTTCTAGCGGATGTTCTTCCTATATTCAGTCCTGGCTCAAGCTCCAAGCCAGAAAACCTGGTTCTCCAATTTATTTAGCTAGATCAACAAGAGATAGGCAACATGGGGAGCAATACACAAATAGATTTTCGTCTAGAATGTGCCACTTTCTCCCAAGGTCCACCTATTCCAAAGGAAGTCTGTCAGGGATGCAGCAAGTGAGGGGGCTTCTTCCAGGTGCAGAATTTGAGAGTGGTGCAGTATTAATACTCCTAGGGAATGCAGCTTTTGCTACAAAGATAACCATCTAAGTTATTCATTAAGCACTTCCATGCAAATCAGTATCCAAATAGATAAAAATTATACAAAGTAGCTCCTTCCTTGGGGCAAAATTACTCTGTTTAGAATTCAACATGGGTTAGTGGTCAGATGAGCACCATTATTTAAGGGATATATAAAATATCGGTGAGAAAGTTTACATAAATCATTTACCGGTACTTGTGGTAGTTGCCTTTTTTTTCTTGCTGATTGAAATAAATGATTTAAAGTGCCTTTATTGATAAGCCCAAATCAGGTAGTAGGAAATGTATTTAAATTATTGTGTTTGTCTTTTATATTGTTTCTTAGTTTGTTTCATTATGTAATCTTTTAATTTTTGTAATTTCTAATTATTGTGGTCTTATATAGTAATTAAAATAAAAAGGTTTGAGAACAATGAAATGCACTCCAGCTATGTTCACACAGAGGTCATTACTTCTGTTCTGTTGCTCACTAATTCTATAGCTGATAGTCAATAGATACCTCTTACTTCTGTAATGATCATATTCGTTTTAAGAACATAATGCTGCCTTGCCCCACAACAGGAGGATCATGTTGAATGAAGTTTGTCTCCTACTAATCTTCTAGGGCTGCTACCATGCTAGTTGTTTAGAATGGAATTGCCATCCTTCTTACTCATTCTTCATAGTGAAAACAGACAGTATGATTGCCCACCCAGTTTTTTCTTCTTGTTGTTTTTCAAATAAAATGCAATTGCAGCATCAGTTTTTCCAGGGTAGACTGCTGTTCTCGGGGAGGATACTGTGCCTTTAATTAGAAGCTTCTTCTGCCTCTACTTCTTGTTCGGTGTAGAGTGGCATTGGTAATTAATTGTTCCTTAATTAGGAAGTTTCTGATAGGATACCATTCAGGCAGTTATTTTCTGGCTTGACCTTATATTTTCCTTTTTCTAAAATCACAAAATACCACTGTACTGGAAAGGGTCTAGTTAAAGTTCCAGGCTACCTCTGCTTAATTCCCTTTTAGGTCTTGGCTATGGAGGTGGAAATTGCTAGATAATACAGCACTGTATTAAGTGCTATAATAATATAAATTTATTAAAGTGCTACTTTTAATTCCATGCTAGCTTGATACAGAAAAGTAATACTGCCTTGTTTAGATGGCAATTTGGTAAAGAGAAGTAGAAATATATTTCTATATTTCTGTACCACTGGCATATTATAAGGTGGGGGAGGCTGTATACTATATGGCACACTTGTTTTAAATTCTGTATTTATGGGGGATTTTGGCTATATATTAAGAAAAAGTAAAAAGAAGTCTTGAAATTCAGAATATGCAGTCATTAAAGTAGAAAGCAGGTGGTGGCAGGTGCACACTCCATTGGTGAAATTGTTTCTGTTACTCTTATAGGTACAATTGGACTAATTTACATTCCATTAATAATTGTGCTTGCTTTGTTGTTTCAGCTTTAGGCCTGCCCCCTTTTTTGTTTTGGATGAAGTAGATGCAGCGCTAGATAACACAAACATTGGCAAGGTAAGCTATCAGTCTCTCTTTCTTCCTAAAAGAAAAACAGCATTCCATCTCAGAAACGTGCCTTTTCTTTTTATATATGAAAACAATATTTTTAAGCAAGGGCAAAGAGTAAATAGCAAGCAAACCCTTTATGAAAGAGATTACACTGGATATGCTGCATATATCAGACACTATTTGAAATGGAAGGAAGCGAATTGCATCTCATGCTAATTCCCTGTTAAAGGAAGTTTTGATTGTTCACTTAAGAATCTTTCCATGCTTACCCAATGCATCTTAAGATTTACTAGTACTTTCCAGCCACAAGAACTGTTAGTTCTTGAAAGCCACTGTTCATTGGGATCTCAGGACTCCAGAAATTGTCAGTGAGTAGACATGCATTTGCCTAGGGACCAAGGCAGGTGTGAAGAACCTCCAGTCCACAGACCTAACCCAGCCCACTAGGCCATTTTGACAAACCCTGCCCATGTAAAGTGAGGTAAAGGCAGGGCTTGGCGAAGGGGCTTTGTAGCACTTCTTGTTCAGCTGGTTGTCGGGCGCTTGGGATGTACTGTGCAAGGGCTTTGCAGGCTCCTTTGGAAAGGAACCTGCAACCTTCCACAATTTTTTGACAGTATTAATCAAACCTCTGCTGTAGCCTATTAGCACGTGAGGGTTTTAATTAAGATCCCCAAATAGATAATAAATTATTATAATTAAGACCCTCCCATGATTTGTTCTGCACTTATTTGTTAAGCAACTTCTTACAATTCCTCCAAGCCATAATGGTGTGGGTTTTTAAAAATAAAATACTGTCTTAGTGAGTAGAGATATATTGCATGAGGAATTTTTATTCCAAACAGATTCTCTAATGTATTTTATAGCATAGTCTTGTATTTGAGATGTCTTGACAACAGTATGCTTACTCATTCTATAAAGCAAGTTTCTTTTCTAATCATTGTATTTCTGCATGTATCTAACAACCCCTTTTTTTTCTTCTCAAAAAGATATCAAGCTTCATTAAAGAGCAGGCCCAAGAAAAGTTTCAGATTATCGTTATTTCTCTAAAGGAAGAGTTTTATTCTGAAGCAGAAGCTTTAGTTGGAGTCTGGCCTGAGGTATATATATGCACACAAAACACACTCTTGAGTGATAGTTTCCGCACCCTAAGTGTTTCATAGAGAAAACAGAAACAGAATATGGCTACACTTCTATAGAATCAAATCCCTGGTGATTTTAAAGGGTTGGGTGGCAGAAATGCAAAGAAACCGAACACCTACAGCTTCATCATTATGGCCTGGTGTGCTATGATAACTCTTGATCGTTTCTCTCCTTAGCAAGAAGATACTATCTACAGTCAAGTACTGAGCCTGGATCTTACTCTGTATCGAGAGTCTGATGATGAAAATGAAAAGCAGCCGAAAGGCCGAAAGAGCTCTGCATTGAAATATGATACAAAGTGAATTTATGGCTGCGGGCTTTTTTTTAACCACGGTGTGACAGGTTTGAATGTTACTTATTAGAATTCAGTATAAAACTAAATTCACATATATTTAATGTGAAAATTGGTTGTTTAGCATTATATTAATATGCTTATTCTCTGTGGAAGTTTAACTGCTAAAATTTGTAATAGTTAGACATTAGATACAGTTTCCTGATGTCTCTATGAAAAAGAAAAGCTGCTGGAGGGGCAGATGGGATTGAATGCGGAAATAGTATTAATTATTTCCCCACCATTCTGTCCCATTCCCACCCACCCACACTTTAACTTCGCCACTACCTTGAGAGGTTTCAGATAGGTATTTGCAAGAGCAAACATGTGAAAAGTCATGGGGGTGCAATCTGGAATGGAAGAATGAGTAGGTAAACACACCCTATTAGCCACTCCTCAAAGTGTGGCTCCAGCAGTGTGTTCCTGTTTAAAACAGGGTCATGACACACAACTACATGTAACATCTGCATTGGCCTGAGTTATAGTTAAAGTTTCACACTTTTTTGGTGTTTTTGATCTGATTGTTATCCTTGGTCAAACAAAGACTGGGGACCAGTGACATTAACTAATAAAAAGCATATATAGACAACTAGAACCACTGACACTGGTCACTGAAGATGTTGTGCAACAGTTTCTTACACAAAATATTTCTTAGTGTTTCCATTAAATTTGTTTTGCTTGCATTTATATTTGAAAGTTGCTAAATAAACTATTCAATGTTTAGTTTCTAATTAAAACTAAGTTGTAGTCACTTCTAAGCATAGCTGCTAATATAAGTGGTAAACAGCTTTTTTTCATCTGGAACTCGTCAGAACTCAGTTCCAGCTCCTCTCAGGTGGGCGCCATTGCCATTCTAAGAGAATAATTGTTCATGGTGAGTTCTGGCACCTCTTTTTCTAGAAAAATAGTGGTGGTGATTACATTTTACACTGCAATTCACTATTGGTATTCTCAGAGATGCATATGTTATACACCTGCTTTTTTGGGGGGGGGGCGGGGGAGAATAGAAACTTTTCATGAATGATTAGGTTCAGTAATTCTACGCTGGGTGCAGTTTCCAGATCAAGAGGTTTGTGAACTACTGTGGTCAAGCTGTCTTACTTGGTTATCTGGGCCTTCAGAAACACCCCACAGGCTGCATTACCTGCTATTTCAGTTGGAGTGCAACCCCATCTTGCAACAAGAACCACTCGCCCACAGTGCCTCCATCATGCCAGGATTCAAGCTTCGCTTATTTCCCCTCATCTGTGCTAACACTGCATCCCAATAGCAGTTCAGATCCTACACAGCCTGTCCTGATTCAGATGTCTCCAGGATAGTGATATCACCTTGCCCCAAAACTCCTAATGACTGCTGCTAGTGGCTTCATATACTTATTAAATAGCTAACCACCAGGCAGTTAATCAATCTCCCAGTGCTACTTTCTGGACTTTTGAGTACAGTGGTACCTCAGGTTAAGTACTTAATTCGTTCCGGAGGTCCGTTCTTAACCTGAAACTGTTCTTAACCTGAAGCACCACTTTAGCTAATGGGGCCTCGCGCTGCCAGAGCACGATTTCTGTTCTCATCCTGAAGCAAAGTTCTTAACCTGAAGCACTATTTCTGGGATAGCGGAGTCTGTAACCTGAAGCGTATGTAACCCGAGGTACCACTGTAGTGTTACTTTCAAGTACTTCTGAACCACAGGTCCCCCAGTTCCCATGGCATGGAGCCGGTCCAGGATAATACAGTGGTCAACTGTATCAAAAGCTGCAGCAGTCAAGAAGCAAGTGCAAAGTCAGAACTGCAAGGTTGGAAGGGACCCCGAGGGTCATGTCCAGCTCTGCAATGCAGGAATCTCGTTAAAAGCTTCCATGGCAGATGGCTGCATTCTTCTTGTCATGCTCTCTGTAAAGGTCATCATATCAGGACAACTCAGTCCTAGCCCTGAATCCAGATTAGAATAGCTCTCTTCCCCAAGAAGTGGGTAATTGCTGGTCAGTAGCTACTGTAATAAAACCATGCTTTACACCGTTCTAACAAAGCTCCTCTACTAGTTTCATAGCTTTTACCTTCTATTTATGTCCTTTATTTTATGACATTTTGCTAGGTTTTTTTAAAATATACAGAAAACAACAAATATTTGCTCCTGGGTTTCACATCTTTTTATTAAAATGTACATAAATTAAAAACCCTTACTGTTCCCCACTGAAACCAAGTTTTTTTTTAAACTTAGAAAATGTGCAAAATCTGTTTATATTTGCAAGGGGTAGGAGTAAGCAAAATAAAAATTACCATTACTGCTGTTCCACAAATGTTTGCACAAGAGTTCACTCTGATGGGTAGGTTCTATAGCAGTTCTCATGCACTTTTCTCACAACTGCCCTTGTGAGAAGAAGATTTCTAATACTCACCTTTGGATTCAGACAAACAGAAACAAAATTAGTCCAATTCAAAGAAGGTAAAACGCTGTTTCACAGATTTATGTCAGAAGCTATCCTTTTGCAGTATTTCTTTGCTGAGGTAGTTGCAAATTGGTTAATGGATACCCTTAAAATGTACATATCCTGAATCGGTGTACAAGTCTGTAATAGAAAATCCATTCCTAAACAATTACTAAACAATGCATATAAATTTAAAGGGTCCTCTTGGCCGCTGTTGGAATCCTTATCTGTGATATAATCAGATGACACACTCATCGTAGACCACTGTTGTTCAAGTTACATTCTTGTATTCAGAGAGGGGCAACATCTTCGACACTACCTGTTTTTGAAAAAAAGTGTTTTCAAATTGAAAAAATACTATTTTCTTTTATCTAGACAAATTATAGAAGCAATGGGTATGCACAGGTGCCAGGAAATTCTACCTCTAGTTCTAAAAGCAGCTGTTTTAAAACTTTGGCAGAAAGGAAACTGCCTTGTAGCATTTCAGGTAGATGCTGATGCTCTTCTAAGGAGCAGTTTATCATCTCGTTGTGGATGACAAAAGCCCACACTTATGCTGAGATACAAACTTAATTCATAATTTATTTATCCCTTTATCTGCAGAGAAATCTGTTTCCATCAAGATAGCTCACATCATCAACAGCAGTTGGAACCGACTAAAGATCTCTCTGGGACGCAGGTGGCGCTGTGGGTTAAAGCCTCAGCGCCTAGGGCTTGCCGATCGAAAGGTCGGCGGTTCGAATCCCTGCGGCGGGGTGCGCTCCCACTGCTCGGTCCCAGCGCCTGCCAACCTAGCAGTTCGAAAGCACCCCCCGGGTGCAAGTAGATAAATAGGGACCGCTTACCAGCGGGAAGGTAAACAGCGTTTCCGTGTGCGGCTCTGGCTCTGGCTCTGGCCAGAGCAGCGATGTCACGCTGGTCACGTGACCCGGAAGTGTCTCCGGACAGCGCTGGCCCCTGGCCTCTTAAGTGAGATGGGCGCACAACCCCAGAGTCTGTCAAGACTGGCCCGTACGGGCAGGGGTACCTTTACCTTTACCTTAAAGATCTCTCTAAACATCTCCAGATTAGGAAATGACTACAGAGTTTGGAGATGCACGAGTTCTCCAATTGGTTCTAGATTGCTGGCACGCCACTCCCCTGTTTATATGGCAAAAATAAGATTCCCCACCTCTACCACAGAAATAAACATAGCAGGCTGTTGATCCAGGCAGGATAGTGTTTATGAAATCTGCACAAGGATTCCCCCCCCCCCCCCGGTAACTATTTTGGCATTTCAATCCACACTTTTATTCTCAAAATGACCATTTTAGGGTCTTACAGTAATAAACAAATATTTATTTAACCCAAATTAGGACTTGGTGATAACTAAGATGCAGTGCAACTTTCCCCATGGTGTGGCATGACTCTAGGCACATGTTCTTGAAAATATCAGCTGCATGCCCCATGACACACTATTTTTACACACCATGCATTTATTTAATTCTGTTTACAGACTCAAATATGTGCTGTGCACTGTTTGTAGGCTTGGAAACAATGTCCCCTTGAAAATAAAAATAAATGTCAAATAACAGCTTAGAATTACCATTATCTGCAAGCCTTGGTCTCTTAAGTTGGTCATTACTGCTCTCCCCTAGCCGTCTCTTGGCACAATCCACGCAAGATGTTCCTGTGAGAACAAACAGTATTACAAAATCGTACGCATGTAGTGAACATAAGGATTTTCATGAAAAGACTGGCTCCAACTAAGAACGTATTGAACTCCATTAGAATTCACATCATAATCCTGTGCCGCATGCCAGATGTAGGTAACCATTGTGGATGGAGGTCTGCATTCACCATTGGATAACCCTTCGGGGGTCGCACCAGCAGAGGTAGAATTTGCACCTGCATCCATTCGGCTGCGCATCTACTTTAACTTTTTTTTCCTTTGCTGCTGCTGCTGCCCAAACTGGTGGGGTTGGGGGCTTTTTCAGGTCCCTGAACCTGGGGGGTTAACCAGTTACAAAAGGTATGCCAGAGGGGAGATTTCCCTGCTGAATTGAATTCATGCACATTCTGGGCCCCAGAGGCCTGATCTGGCCTCCTAAGACCCCAGATAAAGGAGGCAGGAAACGGGAGTGGGCAGAGAAGGTTAATGTCCAGATTGCCCCCTCCTAACTTGATCTGCACAGGTTAGCTGAGGTGCTGGCCATACACAGCGCTGACAGGCATGCCCCAGAGGATTTTCCCCTTTGAATAGAAAAATGAGGTGCTTGTTTCAAGTAGTTTGTTTGACCAGGTAACAGTTTTATACAATTGTAACTGTTTGAAGTGGTACCTCAAAATCCAAAGGAAAATGTGTTAAAATTGTGGCTGTGCACAGAAGAAACACACAAATCACCCTTCAGTGGTATTACTCTAGGGTTCTCCTGACAGACACAACTTTGAGGTAGCCTTCAAGTGTTCCTGCCTTAAGCACTACGATGCTGAAACAAAATCTCTGAGAAACGAGAAACTTTCTTTCTTTTCTTTCTTTTTTGAAATGATTTTTTCTTTATTTTTTATGTATTTTATAACTTTGTATTTTTGTGTATTTGTTCTTGTTTTCTTTTATGTTTGTTGTTCTTCTAAAACTTAATAAAATATTTATTTTAAAAAAAAAAATCTCTGAGAAACACCTATACATTTACTGCTTGCAAAATTAAGGGCTTAAATAAGCCATAAACCAAAATAAATAAACCATAATAAAAGTTTACAAAACAAACCCTATTATGCCAAGGCAAAGTAGATAATATATTCAAGCACCCCCTGTCAGTTTATCAACTATATTTGTTCATAAGCTGAGGTGAGTCCTTGGCCATTTTCTTCCTTGCTTTCAAATGAAATGAAAGTGAGACCAAACAGGTACAAAATCATCCTCTTTTCTTTGGCCCCTAAGGACTTAGTTTTTCTAGCACAGCAATATTCCACGCTTTAGTGTACCAAGTAGTAAGAATGGCTCAATTTCCCCCAAATTGCAGTGGTGGTTCTAGCTGCTATAAGAAGGTGCTATATCAACTCTTTATTATGCAAATGTTTGTTAAATCTGTCAATTATAAATAAAACCACTAACTGAGAAGTTGAGGAAATGTGACAGTTTATCAATTTCTCTGAATACTATTGCCAGAGAGAGGGTTTATTATTATTATTTTACTGTTGTTGTAAAACAGAATATAATTACCCGAACTTTCAAACTAGCACATAATTTTACATGAGTGCAAAATCATACTATCCCAGTTCTTCCCAAGACCCACCCCAACTGAATATTACAAGGCCTGCATTCAAATTAAAAAATGTACTTAACCCAAAAGTGTTGTACTGTCCACCCGATCTGCATCTGGAGAAAGAATGAAAACTACGTCATGAACAAGATAGGATAGAATTTAGCTACATTCACTTTTCAGAGTTGCTAATAAACAAGGTTGCATCAAAGGCATCAAAGATGCACAGAGACATCTTATCTAGGACATTATTCACATGTGACTCTTTGCACACACAATATTATATAATGTAATATTCCTATATTATATAAAGCGGTAAGTTTCTCCATGGAGGCAAACCACAAATAATGATTTACATTTAACTTGTGCTTTTACAGGTCCAAGAGTCTACATCCTCAGTTCTGCAGTACTGTATCGTGATAGTATTTCCATGATAGAGTAGTCTAGATACTCTTGGGATAACAGAAAACAGCTCTTCTTCCTAGAACTACTGGGCCAAAGATGGGATAGGGCAGCATGGGGGCCACCTTCTTGAAAATGGGATATTTGCCCATTGGCAATACTTATTAACATGTATATTTTGCTGTATCCCAGGCCTTCCAAAATAAAAGAGCAAAACATTGTGGTACATGTGAAAAGCATCTTGTCTTAGTAGACCACAGGCTTAACATGAGTCAACAGTGTGATACAGCAGTAGCAGCCAAAAATAAGCTAATGCTATTCTAAGCTGCATCAACAGAAGTCTAGTGTCACCCTATTCTCATAGTCCCACCCTATTCTCCCTTGGTCAGACCACACCTGGAGTTCCGTGTCCACTTCTGGGCCCCACAATTTAAGAAAGATATTGAAAAGCTGGAATGTGTGCAGTGGAGAGCAACCAAGATGATCAAGGGTCTGGAAACCAAGCCTTATGAACAATGGTTGAGGGAATTGGGTATGTTTAGCCTGAATAAAAGGAATCCTAGATCTATAATTCTATGATTTGGCTATCATTTCCATGATTGTCATAGGCAGTACAGAAACAAGGGATGGTGGTTGCCACAGACGATTTTACAGATGAATGTGGTATCAGAAGAATGAAGTTTCACACACATTTAAAGCAATACCCTTTATTCCAGAAATATATGAAACTTAAAACCACTGGTAAATGGAGAAGAGAAAAAATGTTTTGACACAACATTTGACACACACACACACACACCTGGACTCCTCTGTTTGCAAATCTGAGTGGAGAGATCTTGAACATACTCTGGAAAACTTTCAAAGCAATTTCCATAGGATACAACTTTTATTCCATGTAGGAGCATATCTGCCTGGAGTTTAAAAAACTGGTCTTCATTTTCTTTAAGCACCAGCATATAATGTTCTAGATCCACCTTGTTTTTGACAGTGTACAGAAAGAGGGCCTGAAATATCTGATCACGAAGGGTTTCTCCACAGCCCACAAACAAAAATGATTTTGTCCGGTACAGGTTCTGCAGAGCCTCCTGTAAACAAGCAGTTCCTAAGTCAACATTAGGTCACAAATAAGATAAATGTTTAATTGTAAGGCAGCCTGGGCTCATAAATGGCCCCTTTCCTGATTGATAGTGGGCCAAAATTGCTTCCAGGTAAGGAAGTTTCCAAACACTTAAGACAATAGGTTTTCCTTCAGCTTGTCACTGCCACAAATGACTAATAACTGTACATTTGGGCTAGTAATTTTTTTGCAAGTTAGTATATTTGACGGGTTCATTACAAGGCTCTAGATAACATAACCATTTGCATTTTTATGCCCAAGGAATTTGGTAGTATAACCAGTTGTTACTTTTCAAAATATACACATATATTAGAAATATTTTTGTTAAGATGTCATGATCAAGAGGTTGCTGAGCCACTGTCTGCATCCACTTAATTAGAATTTCATTAGAATATTGTATAGTGGAAAGAATGGGTTCAAATCCTTCCTCAGAAAAAGAGTAGTCTATAGCATAAACTCACATAGCTCTTGTAAAAACTACATATATAACAAATATGGATGCTGAATGCAGGCCTGAGTTCTACCCTCTCACACTCCACATCTGCACTTCATCAAGGAGTGACACATACACTGGAATAAGTATCAGAAAAAGTTTTTTTAACAGTTCAAAATACAGTAGGCCTGCAACTTACATGGGGGTATCATGCACCCAGGCTTGCAGACTATCGCTGCCCCTTATTACTGTACGCTGACGATGCGGTGATCCTCTCTTATTCTCGAATCGGTTTGAGGAGGGCCCTTAAGATTTTTGCGTTATACTGCCAAACAAATTTACTTACTATTAACCATTCCAAATCTAAAGTCCTAATTTTTTCCAGGAGTCGTAAACTGTATAGATGGGAACTCGAGGGGAAGCCAATTGAACAAGTTTACAAATTTCAATATCTAGGAATTTACTTCCAGTATAATACGGGATGGAAAGCGCATATCACATATTTACAAAATAAGGTTAAAGCCCTTATCTATGCTCTATTACGCTTCTTCTTTACTGAGGGGGCTATGCATGTTCCATCCGCCTTAAAAGTTTATAGTGCGAAAGTGGTTGCAACTATGGCCTATGCGGTCCCTTTATGGGGCGCCTTTGTAAACCTCTTGCCTCTGGTGACATTGCAAAATCTTTTTCTAAGACGCCTTTTGAAACTACCCTCCTGTGTAAGCAACTCTGCCATTCGCCTAGAACTTAAGATCCCCTCCCTAGAGATTCTGATGTGGAGACATGCCTTTAATTATTGGCTGTCCCTTTGGCATAAATTGCCAAACTACCATCTTATTCAGTGCCTTTGGAGAGATGAATTCACCAACCCATGGGCAACAAAAATCCACTCCAAACTGTTGTCTTATGGAATCTCTCCTTCCGATATACTTAATTTAGATCTAATTACAGCTAAAAAGGTCATCAAACAAAGATTGGAGGAGGTAGATTTGCAACAAAATCTTACTGCAGGTGGAGGTACATGTTCCCCGATAAATCAGGGCATCACATCTATGTCCCAGATACCTCGATATCTGTCTACTTTATCGGCTGCGTCGCATAGATTCGCATTTGTTAGAGCCAGATTTAATGTGTTCCCCTCAAATGTTCTGAGCAATAGATTTTCTAATGGTAAAACCTCTGTTTTATGCGCATGTGACAACAAATCAATAGAATCCCTCTATCATATCTTGTTTAATTGCCCCTTATACATTGTTCCCCGATCAAGGATCCTGAGTTCAATCATTCTGGAAATTGCTGCTAAACCACCTGAATTACATCTAGCTTATCTACTCCAGGACATTGACTCTTATAGAACACTACAGGTTGCTAGATTCCTGATCTCAGTTCTTTCATATAAAAGACTTCATGGAATGCTGCATGACTATTAAAAATCCAGTAAACTCTATGCACCATCTTGATCTTCAAGGCCATAACACGGTACATCTAGAGATTGTAAATAATGTGAAAGATTATGCGATGAAATATTTTAGTTGATATTTTAGATTGTAAAATGCTATTTTATCTATTGATTTGTTTTACCTTGTGGGCTTATAGCCGAATAAAGTATTATCTATCTTACATGGGGGTAATGCTCTGGGGATCATGCCTAAAGTCAAAATCACACATAGTCAAAACCCATCGGGTTCAATGGCGGATGGAATTACTAAAGTCATTCCCCCCCCCAAACCCTGCAACTTTTTAAATTTGTTGCTGCACGTGTGAAGCTGAATGTGCACAAGTTCAATGTGGGCAAGTTGTGGGCTTGCTGCACAAAATTCCTCCTCACACACAAAAATATGTATCATATTAAATGATACAACATGGGCAACAGGGATTCATGTAAGGAGATGGAGGCCACGGAAGGCAAGCTCCCCAACAAGAGAAATATGCTTTTGAAGCACTTCCTGATTTATAGGCGACATAAATTGAAAGAGAAGAATCTCCTGGTTTCAGGGTGCACATACCATCACCTCAGGGTCTTGAGTAACGTCCTTATATCCTGAGGGATCCAACACCATTCCACAGGGATCAGCATACAGGCCGTGAATGTGAAGCACTCCATATTTGACGTGTCCTTTTGCCCATTGGAGAACCTGGAGAGAGCCAAACACTTTATTAATACTGCCAGGCATGAGGCAGAAAGGGGCTGTGCCTCAAAAGGGACATGTGATTTATTCATTTTGGTGACAGTACTATCACTTTCCTCATTTACTTTAAAAACAACAACCAAATCTGAAAAAGGAACCCACCCAAACTGCAGGCTGCAGCATTCACACATATTTCATTTGCTACCTGTTGAAGGCTTGCCGTTCTTTAGAGAATTGTCTAGGCTGCAACATGGCATTTGAGAGATAAGTTTCAAATTATTAAATGCAGAACAATATTCTGCAATAATGCAAATTCTACAATGGTATCATTTCAAACAAAATGGGGGAGGGGATAATCTGCAAATCAAAATATACATGTTTATTTTCCTTTTCTATTTTTTAAATGGAAAAATACAGCAATGTTCTAGAAAACAATAGGGTGAAAATGCATCCATCAATCCAGCTACCTTCTACAGAAAAATGTCAGTACAAGTTATCCAGTTATAGCCATTCAGATGGGCAACAGAATATTGTCAACCATGCCACTTTCTTAACCAGCTGTTTCAGTTTACCTGGGGCTTTCAAAACACCCTGTGATTTCACAGCTGACCTTTATTTCTACTGCAAAACATGCTGGATCCCTTGCGCTGCTATTCGTTTAGTTGTTATGATGTTATAGCAAGTCTTGGGTCTCATACCTGACTGCTTTGGGGTAATATAACACCACTGGATCCCACATTCACAAATCCATGGGCTCCTACTGGCTTGCTTAAAGAGTACGGAAATGCACTAATATAATAAGCTTTCCTAATTTGCAGCCAAACATTGAATTCTCTTCGAGCCTTGTTATTGCAAAGGGACATACTTCTTTAGCTACTTATGAAATAGGTTTTCTAAAAAAAAAACAACACTCTCCCAGAGTGAGTGCAATGGCTGATTGACATGCTTCTACAGTGTATTTGATTTTTCCCAATTTTTCCAACATATTCATTTATGTAAGAAGTCATGTAAGTAAAATGAGCTAAGTTGTGGGCTTACTGTATATTCAGCTGCTTTCAATAGCAAAAGAGACAGACAGTTATTATGTCAACAGTAATTCCTAGTTCGCCAATATCCAAGAACCAATTAGAGCAGGACTTTTAGAGCAGGAAAAATATTGCAGCTGCTCTGATTCTGTACCCCCAAATAAAGCCATTTTACCTCTGAAATACAGCTCAAACAGAAACAGTTGACTTTGAGGTGGATGAACCACCCTGAAATATATGGATGAAGGGTGGTATATGAATTTAATAACCACCACCTGATAAATTGCCCTTGTTAATTTGGTACAGCGGTAGTCTTAGCATACCTTGTCCTTATCCTTTAAGTCAAGAGATTCCATTGGTTTACTCTGCTGCTGACCAAAGATTTCAAGTAAGTTGTCATAGTTTGTGGTCAGCACCATAGTGCCTCTCTCCATTAGCCGAAGAATTGACTGCAGAACAACAGGATTCTGAATGTGTTGCTCCAAGTTATCAAAAACTTCCATTAGGCAGTCCTGAAAAAAGTTTGGCTTGGCATCTCCAGTGCGCTGCGGGAGGAAAGAGAAGCACAGAAGGAAGATATCTATGTAGAGGCCTTTGACAGCAAAATAAAAACTGTGAAAGCATCAAAATTCATGGGGGATAAAGCTATCAACACCTCGTGGCCCTGTTGGCTCTATTTTACCTTCACGGTCAGAGGCGCAGAGCCTCTGAGTATCGGTTGCTGGAAATCACAAGTGGGGAGAGTGCTGTGTTCAGGTTCTGCCGGTGAGCTTGTCATGGACATCTGGTTGTTTGCTGTGAGAAGAGGATGCTGGATGAGACAATCCTTTAGTCTCATACAGCAGGCTCTTCTTATTTTCTAATAGTGCTCATTTACATTACCACAAAGCCTGCACCATCTGCAGACTACCGGCCATGTCTTCTGGTCTGCCAAGGTCTGAAGTTGAGGTTGTGAGCGCACAACTTGCTGTAGTTGAGGATGAGGGGATAGCAGAAGGCTGCGCATTATGCTATGCTACAAAAAGTGTTTTTCCCCCCTGGGGACAGTAAATAGTAACTGCATGCCAGGATAACTTTTGCATCCTGGTGGAACTGTAACCACTCTCGTCCACAGACAAAACAAGAAGGAAATAGAGAGCTACGGCTCACCACATTAATATACCTGAGGTAAGTATATAACCTTGTCCTCCTGAACCATTTCAAATAGCCCCTGCTTCGCAACATGCCTTCCCCCAATTTGCCCTGTGCGAACAGGACGGCGTAAAAATGCAAAAATGGAGAAACTGCCAAATAGCTTGAAGCAGGGCATGGAAAAGACCCACTTAAGCCCAAGCAGTGACTTAAAGAGGCTAGTGCCAGTGATTCAGTAAAGGTAAAGGTAAAGGTACCCCTGCCCGTACGGGCCAGTCTTGCCAGACTCTGGGGTTGTGCGCCCATCTCACTCAAGAGGCCGGGGGCCAGCGCTGTCCGGAGACACTTCCGGGTCACGTGGCCAGCGTGACATCGCTGCTCTGGCCAGAGCCAGAGCCAGAGCCAGAGCCAGAGCCGCACACGGAAACACCGTTTACCTTCCCGCTAGTAAGCGGTCCCTATTTATCTACTTGCACCCAGGGGTGCTTTCGAACTCCTAGGTTGGCAGGCGCTGGGACCGAACGACGGGAGTGCACCCCGCCGCAGGGATTCGAACCGCCGACCTTTCGATCGGCAAGCCCTAGGCGCTTGAGGCTTTAACCCACAGCGCCACCTGCGTCCTCTAGTGATTCAGTAAAGGTAAAGGTAAAGGTACCCCTGCCCGTACGGGCCAGTCTTGCCAGACTCTGGGGTTGGTGCGCCCATCTCACTCAAGAGGCCGGGGGCCAGCGCTGTCCAGAGACACTTCCGGGTCACGTGGCCAGCGTGACAAAGCTGCATCTGGCAAGCCAGCGCAGCACACGGAAACGCCGTTTACCTTCCTGCCAGTAAGCGGTCCCTATTTATCTACTTGCACCCGGGGGTGCTTTCGAACTGCTAGGTTGGCAGGCGCTGGGACCGAGCAGCGGGAGCGCACCCCGCCGCGGGGATTCGAACCGCCGACCTTCCAATCGGCAAGCCCTAGGCGCTGAGGCTTTTACCCACAGCGCCACCCGCGTCCCTGGTGATTCAGTACTGAAGTCCAAATCTAATATTTCTTGGTTGCCTTGAACCTGAGCAGGAACCAAACCCCTAATCACAAAAACTGGTTCAAAAGCAATAGTTCAATAAACAGGTCAGGACAGGAGGGACCTTAGAAGGGCCCCTCTCTTTCTCCATCTTCCAACAGAAAGGCAGGCAAAGCTGGCCTAAGTATACAAGGTCAGCTACCTTATATCCAGTGCTATTTTTCTAGAAAAGGAGGTGCTGGGACTCACCATGAACACCTCCCTTGATCTCTTACAATAGCAATGGCGCTCACCTGAGAATTGCCTGAACTAAGTTCTGGTGTTTCCTCAAACTTGGGTCTCCAGCTGTTGGACTACAACTCCCATCATCCCTAGCTAGCAGGACCAGTGGTCAGGGATGATGGGAGTTGTAATTCAACAACAGCTGGTGACCCAAGTTTGAGGAAACGCTATTGTATGGTAATAATGCGCGTCCAATATTGTTTGTTGCAAAGCTATAGTTATGTGCTTACCGGTGACATCTTTCTGATGAGGTCATGTGCCACCACAAGCAAGTCTCGCTCTTTGACCACTTTTTTGCGGAATTCAGCCACATCCCCTGGGTGTAGCACCTCCAGCTGATCTGCGGCTTCAATGACGGCTTCAATGCAGCTTCGCCAGGAGCACAAAGCTGGAATTCCTGGTGCTACAGCAGCACTCACTCCCGTTCCAATCACTAGCAGGAGGTCTTGGGGCTGCTTCCGCACAAGGCTTTTTAAAAATTTCCTGGGGAGTAGAAGTCAAGCAGAAATTCTATTTATGGCCGCAGCTGACATAGCCATATTTTGTTAATCAACGGCATAGAACATTACCGTATTTTTCGCCCTATAGGACGCACTTTTTCCCCTCCAAAAATGAAGGGGAAATGTGTGTGTGTCCTATGGGGTGAATGCAGGGGGGAGGCAGGCAGGAAAAGCTCCCAAAAGCCGCACACAAGCTCTTGCGGGCTTTTCCTTAGGAGGGACAAGGGACTGACGCTGCCAGTCAGTCCCTTCTCCCTCCTCGTAGAAAAGCCCACAGGAGCCGCGTACTCCTTAAAGGGTGCGCGGCTCTTGTGGGAGGTGGGGGTATTGCCATAGCCCCGCGACCCTCTCCCAGCTGGAGAGGTGACGCGCGGCTAGGGCAGGAGCCTCTTCTGTTCCTCCTCCAGCTTCCCAGCGAGGCGTCTGTCCTGCAAAGCCGGAGGAGCAGTGGAAGGGTCTTCCTCTGCATCCCAAAGCCTGCATCCCGACTTCGCGCTGGGCTCCCACGGCTTGCGGAGAGCTGCCTATTCTGGGGGCTGGGGTCAGGGGAAGCTCGGGCTTTCCCCGACCCAGCCCCGCACCTGGGGGGAAAAAATAATTCCCCCCCCCTTTATTTCCCCCCCCAAAAAACTAAGTGCGCCCTATGGGGCGAAAAATACGGTAATTAATCAAACTTTTCTTTTGGAACTCAGCAGAAGTTCTCAATATGGTGTCCATGGTTCTCCCTCCCCCCCCCATACAATCCTCACAACAACCTTGTGAGGTAGGTTAGGCTAAGAGATAGTGACTGGCCCAAGGTCACCTAGTGAGCTTCATGGCTGAGTGGGGATTCGAACCCTAGTCTCCCAGGTCCTAGTCCAGCACTCTAACCATTACGTTACAAGAAAGGAGATTCCAATTAAACACATGGAAAAACTTTCTGGTAGCAGGAGCTGTTCAACAGTGGAACAGTCTCCCTTGGGAGCTTGTGGACTCTCCTTCCTTGGAGGCTCTTAAGCAGAGCTGGGCTGGCCATCTGTCATGGATGCTTTAGCTGAGATTCTTGCATTGCAGGGGTTGGGCTGGATGACCCTTAGGGTCCCTTCCAACTCTATGATTCTATGATCACAGATGCCAGGCATCAACTGGGTTCCTTTAAAACCAGGAACCTTTTAATTAACTGTGGAAGGGAACTTAGCTGAACAGGACTGAAAGGGTGGAAGCAGCTTTAGTGTGGAAGAAATCGCAGTTCCTCATCCTCTCCAATCAGTACAATCTCCCAGAGTGTGCACTGCCTCAAGCTCACAGGAGAAGAGGCACAACAGAAGTATAATAAATAAGAATAACAAATAAGAATAAGATATTGGTAGTAGTATGTATGCTTTCATATTTCTAGGAAAATACTTTTCATGGGGAGGATATAGATTTGGTTCACATTTAAAGCCCCATTTATCAAATCCACATTCTCTGAAACAGTACGACAAACAAAGCCAACCTTCAAAGCACACACACACACACACACACACACACACACACACACCATGATTCGTGATCTTTTGCCAGGTCAAAAATTATGAAACCGCTATCACGATCTGGACTTCAAACTGGTTTTGGATGATATATCGATACATTTCCCAGCCCTAAAAATAACATGCAAAAATGCATCACATTTGGGGGAAATGCTTGCAAAATGTATACATTAGTCAAAACTGCACACAAAAATGTGTTTATCAGAAGAAATGTGCACAAAAAATCTGACCAATTTTCATGAGCATTTAAAAAAATGCAAACTGCTACAGAAATATGGACAACAGAATTTAAGATTCATAAAATGAGAAACTGAGGGAAGCGACTCTGAGAGATGTTTCCATCCCTACTTTTGGCACTTATAAAATGTAAAAGAGAGTTCTCCACACAGAATTGTTGTGGATATAAAATGGAGAGGCTGTTCCAAACATTAAAAGTATCAGCAATAATCCTCATGTACCTAAAAGTTTTCTTTAAAAAGGGTTTAAAGAGTTGTTTTCACCTTGATTTTTGTTCACTTCTATTTGTAGCTCTTTCAGCTGAATCCATTTCGCCAGCTCCTGTGAAATAACAATGCAAGGATTCAATAGACTAATTACAGCTGACACATTAATCAACTTTATCAATATATTAACACATTTTGGACCAATAAAAAAATTGGCTCCAATTAATCAGGTCAACTTCCCGCCCGCTATACTTGCAGGAATCAAGCCAGCCTCTGTTAGGTCACAGCACTCAGCCAGAATGATGGGGTGGACATGAAAGGAACCCTGGCATATTTTACAGAGACGGCAGCAGCAAGAAAACTAGGTTCCACTTGCAACCCTTCATTGTTCAGTATCCTCAAACTGCCACAGCCTACTCTTGAGGAGCCATGGCAACCTAGTTTGTCTTCCAGAGAATCCCTTTCTGCTGCCGTGGCTTTTGGAACATTGGGGCGCCCCCTTGGTTCACAGGGTTCTTCCTAGACTTACTGGGTCTGTCAGCACACCAGGCATACTGAATGTGCACCCCAGGAGCATTCCCCATGCTCTCCTGCAGGCTGCACCTTGCAAGGAACAGATCAGCAAAAGGGGAGGGAGAAACAAGCCACGTTCACTTTCAGAGACATTTGCCTGCCCCTGCTGAACTTCTTACTAGCCGGTCCCTGGGAAGCTTCTGAGAGGGACGGCATGCAAGGTCACCCATGAGGCAAGGTGAGGCGACTGCCTTCGGTGGCAGGATCCCTCAGGGCAGCGGATCCGGCCTCCAAGGACTGCATCACCTGCTGTTGCCACAGTGGCAGCAATGGCTGCAGCCCGCTCCTTGGAGGCTGGATCTACAGTCTCCTTCGGAGCGGGCCCACCCTGCCGCCACTAATGCTGCCCCTACAGTGGTCTCCCTGCCACTCACCCCCTGGCCATAGCTGCCCTCTGGAGACTTTACAGTCCCCTTGTCCCCAATGTTGGTCTTTACACCCTCTCCCTTCAGGGGGGCACCATTTGGGGGTTTGCCTCAGGTGCCAGAATGTCCTGGGCTGGCCCTGACCCCCACAGCCCCACAAAATGCAGTTTGGAAGCCCCCGTTTTTCTCAGAGGGAGCCTGATCCGGACCCACCAGTGATCCTCAGGGCCACATCCTGCTCCCTTGCCTCTCCTCCCCAAGGATGCCTGGCCTTCTGGCTGGAGTAAAAGCGGCCAGGAGATAATAATACAAGGGGGGAGGAGGAGGGACGGACTTCTTCCTTTGAGGGGAAAGGGCCAGATGAGCTATGGAAGGGAACTAGCAAGTGAAAGAAAAGGTTAATGTTTAACCAAGGAAACCAACAGAAAATGGAGTAAGAGAGGAAAGATCATTTAAAGAGAATTAAGTGAAGATAAAAGGACCAGGAAGGAAGGATTAAAGAAGCTGGTGGGATGGGGTGGAGATAAGGCGAGTGGAGTGAGGAGAAGTTACAGGGGGTGGGTAAAAAACTTCGGGTGTGGGGATAGGGGAATATTACAAAGAAAAGAACCCTTATCCACTTTGAGCACCCAGATCAACAAATGCTGCCTAAAATGGTGTGTGGCCACAGAACAAAAATGCCTGTTCTTAGTTTAAGGAAAGCTGAATTACAGAACTCCTTGCCACAAGGAAGACGCTGTGCCAAAGAATTCAGAATTTCCATATATGGATTACTAGATAATGAAGTCAGAAATTGCCAGCTGGTTGTGCCAATGTCTGTCTCCATCTGACACCATTTTGTGACTGGCTCTGCCTAGGCAGCACAGGTGTGTGTGTGTGTGTGTGTGTGTGTGTCTGGTGCCCCTCAGTAATTTCCGGCCATCTCAAGTCAACTCTGGGAGTAGAAAGTCTGAGAACCTCTGCACTACAATATAGAAACATATTGACCTGGAAAATGGAAACTAACCTAAAGGGCATGTAACTGTTTTGTGCAGAGGAATTTATAGCCACTCCCAACATCCACACGTCACTGCGTATCATGTAGGGTCGCTATTTGTACTTCAGCCGTGCCCTTGTGCCTTTAATAGCTCCATGCCAGATGAAAATCTGCCTCCAAAACGTTTCCCATCACTGGTCTGTATGCTAGGAAAAGCTTCACTTGCTAAGTTTGTGTTTTGTTACACTGACGTTAAATTGACACAAGGGCCTTCCAGGGGGGAAAGTTGACAACCATAATATGGAATATTTACCTGTGGCTAAACCACTTTGGGATTTATGGGGGGGGGGGAGTTTACAATCAAGAGGTGTATAAATTTTGTGAAATAAAGTAAACCAATTCCTGACTGATCTCTCAAGAAAAACTTCACTCCTCAATAAATGCTTAGACTTTGATCCTAACTACATACACTTCAAGGGAATTAAATGAACAGAAGTTAATTTACTGACATTTATAATCCCTAATGAATGGTAATCACTTCTGAATAAACATTATTGAAAATAAAGGAGCAAATACATTTAGGATTGAGGTGCCAGTCATGATGTCCTGTTGTTGAGGCCTTCATTTTATGTTTTTTCTCATAACACACACTTCATAAATTGATCACAATGACCTAAGTACATGCCCATTATTACCTCATTGATCCTTACTGTTCCAATACCTAACAAGTGCAAACCGGTGTTTCATTCTATCCAAAACAACCCCAAAGAAAATCTCTACATTAAACTTTCATTTCAATTAAATTAGTTAACAGGTTTCTAACAATACTAGACGCCAGACTGAACGTTGTATTCACACACAAAAACCTCCCACAGACATTCCTTCATCCTGTTCCCTATCTGGCACAGAAACGGCTGTTTTGCTTGGCGAGTAAAAATAGCAGACATTAGAGGTGCTATTTTGACCAATGACCGCCTGTTATTTGACCTCAAGCAAGGCTCTCTGGTGTCTCATCGCTAAGCTCTGAGGTCACAGTTACCAGGGCAAAGATGTCAAGGCAAAGTAAAAAATATCCGGAATTGCACCTTAAGGAAGCAGAAACAAATAAGCAGCAGCTGGATTGAAATGTGTGTCCTCCTTCGCCTCAAGGGATGAAGACACAATGAGGTGCAAAAGAGAAAGAGAGACAGCTGACACACTGCGCTCACTAGAGAAGCTAAGGCAAAGAGAAGAAGAAGAGGCGGATGGATGGCCTTTCAGATGACTTTTTCTTAGCTGAGAAGACCTAAGGGGAAAGTGCCAGTAGCTAAACTCAGTGGGTGCAGTGAAAGTGGATTAAAGGATTCTGTCTCTTTAGCACAACAAATCCACTTTATTGCTTTTTTTAAAAAAAAAGGGAATCTGGACTTTTTGCAGTTTGGAAAGTGGCAGGGAAATGCATTGACAAGTGTGGGACGAACAAATGGCTAAGGAGAAGCCCTCGAACAGCTCAGCAATGGCCGGATATAATCTAAAATCCACGTAAGCTTTGTGTAAGCAAATCAGAGGGAATGCTCAGTGAAGAGGGGCCAAATAACAAGGAGAGTTTGAGGCTGAAAAGCAGGGTTCAAACTGAAGAAGAGAGAATTACAGCAAGAATAAGAGAGTGGAGCCGGGGCAAAAAGGGATACGCATAAAACCCCCAACAGACACAAGGTTCTCTTCCGTACATATTTCAAGTGCTCACCAAAACCTTTTTCCCATCTCACTCAGTTATATAAGCAGAGTCCTTTCCTGTTCCGTAGGGCTTCCTGCTTCCGTAGCAAGCAGAAATCCCGCAGCTTCTGTTGCTGGAGGAAAGGCTTCACCTGTTGAACGCCGGCCTGGCCATTCTGGTCGGGGGGGGAGGCCAGTCAAGTTACAAATGTTACCGAGACAGAATGACTTGGGTTGTTCCCTGGGCCGAGCGAGAAGAGGCGCCTTGGCGGCCGAGGGGGCTTTGCGGGGCGCGGAGGAGCCCGGCTTGGAAGCGAGCGATGCTTCCCAAGGCGCGTCGCCGAGGAAGAGGCTCCTTCCAAGGCAAGGAAGGCGTGCGCATTATGGGATGGAGAAATCCTCGCCATTTCCTCTCCCTCGCGCGCGCGCCCGGCTTGCAGGGGAGGGCGCCAGCCCAAGGCCCCCCGCGCTCCGGGGCCCCCGCCCGCAAGTGCTTCCCCGGCCCCCCCACGCGACTCGGGCGCCCCTCACCTGCCGCCGCCCCGCTTCCTCGGTCTCCCGTCCGGCGCAAGGCGACGCCGAGCCCGAAGAAGGAGCGAAAGGGGCTGGGCTCCTCCTCCGCTCCTCCTCCTTCCTGCCATCCTTCCTCGGCTCCAGGCTGCAGAAACGGCGCCGCTTTGCGCCTGCGATCCTCAAACTTTCCTCTGCGGTCCTCCCTTTCCGAAGGAAAACTTGCTCCCGCCGCCACGCCGAGTGCAAGAACTGCAACTCCGAGCAGTGCTTGATTTATAACATAGAACACACAGCTACCTTATAATATTGTAATAAAAAAATTAAGCTCTGATAGATATAGATATAGATATAGATATAGATATAGATATAGATATAGATATAGATATAGATATAGATATAGATATAGATATAGATATAGATATAGGAAATCAGCCCTGAGTGCTCATTGGAAGGACAGATCCTGAAGCTGAGGCTCCAAGACTTTGGCCACCTCATGAGAAGAGAAGACTTCCTGGAAAAGACCCTGATGTTGGGAAAGATGGAGGGCACAAGGAGAAGGGGGCGACAGAGGACGAGATGGTGGAACAGTGTTCTCGAAGCGACCAGGATGAGTCTGACCAAACTGCGGGAGGCAGTGGAAGACAGGAGGGCCTGGCGTGCTCTGGCCCATGGGGTCACGAAGAGTCGGACACGACTAAACGACTAAATAACAACAACATAGATATAGATATAGATAATGTGGACCACATTTCTGGAGCAGCACAGGAAGACCGCCCTGAAACCATTTTGACTCCCAAAGTGACCAAATGTTTTCTCTGCAAGGAGCGAGGGGGCGAGGGAACCTCCCCATTGTCTCAGGAATTGGGGAATCACCATCTCAAAGGAATGGCCAGAGTACCAGGAAAGGCAGCCAGATAAGGCATTGTCAGATAACCTGGCAGACAGGAAAAACAACAACATTCAAATTTCTGTGATGGTAGGTATGATGTTTGTGGGGGGTGGTCTTGGGTTACACCCCTTCTGTGATGTATGTATGATGTATGGAGGGGTGGTCTTGAGCTCCAGGGCAGGGAATTTAAAATATCTATAAGGGCAGGCACACCTTGGTTCTGGGTCCTCCTCCTTTCCTGCGTGTGAGGGGAGCACCCTGTTGCAACAGATCAATAAAGATCAGGCTTACGAGCTGCTTTGCTTCTCAGTATTCTCGGGTTGGCCTCTGTTGTCTTCTCCTACCAATGGAGAACCTACAAAAGACTCTTGTGCTCTTGTGTCCCCCATAAGGGAATAAGGGCAGATTTTGTTTACTACAATCTATATGATCATGGGACATCCAGAAAGCTATATAAGAACACAAGTCCTTCCCAAAGGAAGTCTCTCCTCCGAGAAATCCAGCGGCCTGAGACTCCTGGCTAGGAAACACGTGAGAGTCAGGGAGAGCCAGCCCAGCACGCCACCCTTTGAGAACGACTCTTCTCATATATGAGAGTACAAAACCTTGTAAACATGGGACAGTAGTTTATGACTTGAGGTTGGGGCTCAAGTAACCCAGAACTAATAAGTCCCTCTGAGTTCAATGGGGCCAACTCTCAGGTATAGTCCTAATTAATCCCCTGGAATTTGTAATTGCACAGTGGCACCTTCAGAGCCAGCTTGTCCTTGGGAGGTGGTTACTACTACTACTACTACCTACTCCATCCCTAGAGATAGGCTATGGCAGAAGCTTAGTTACACCAACATAGATAAGAGGCTCCTCCACCTTCTTATGGAAATTCACAATGATATATCGGCCAGAGTAAAATTTGGCCCTCTGGGAGCCCTTTCTGATTCTTTCCCTCTGAATAAAGGGGTCAAACAGGGCTGCCTCTTGGCCCCTTTTCTATTTAATTTCTACATCAATGACATTGTTACAACCATGAAGGCCCTAAACCAATCTGCCCCCTCTTTACAACAGCTCAAGATCCCCATATTACTCTACGCGGACGACATGGTGATACTGTCTTTAACCAAGCAGGGCTTAAACAACATGCTCAGAGGGCTCATGACATATTGTGATACCAACTCCCTCAAAATCAATTTCGCCAAAACCAAAATTCTTACTTTTGGCACGAAAACTCGGAAGCCATTCTGGAATTTTGAGGGCCACTCTATTGAATATTGTTCAGCATTCAAGTATTTGGGTATCACTTTTCAGTATGGGCTTAGCTGGTCAGCTCACCTAAATATGTCCATCCTGGCTGCCCATAGAACCATCAAAGCTTTGGAGAAATTCTTCTATGCAAAAGGCGGCCAGTTGGTTCCACCAATCAGAAAAGCATTTATCAGCAAAGTCCTCCCGATGCTACTGTATGGGGTTGAAATCTGGGGGTGGAATTTAAAAACACTACAACGGCTCAAGATTCTACAAAACTCCTTTGCACGAAAGGTACTGGGTCTCCCCAAGGGCTCAGTTGCTGCACAGTTAAGAACAGAACTGGGCCTCCCCTCCATTGTTGCGAGAGCCCACATTAGAATTATTAGTTTTTATTGCAAATTAATCAAAGCCCCAGGTTCCCTTTTAGCCAGGCAAGCCTTTTTAACTAGTTCTCATAGCAATAAATGGTCCAAGGCCATGGAGACTATTACTGCACGCTACTCCCTCCCAGATCTGGACACGCTGTCAGCTTGGGATCAACATAAAATCCGGGCCTGGATTCTTACTAGAGACGAGGCCATGGACCGGGCACAGTCCACCACAGCTCGCCTCTCCATGTGGCTCCCTAAAGTGAAAGTGGTAAGATCACTTGCCAACTACTTGATAGACCTGACGGAGCCCAGTTTGAGAAGAGTGTTTACCATGGCCCGTTTCCATTCTATACCCACGGCCTTCCTGCAGGGGATTTATTCTAAGACCCCTATTACTCAGCGTCTATGTCCATGCACAATGAATGAAGTAGAGGACTTCATACATTTCTTTTTCTACTGCCCTATTTATGAGCTAATAAGAACTAAGCTCCTCCTCTTGATCCCGTCCACCATCACATCTAAGGAAGACTGTTTGAAATCGCTTCTTGTGGACGCAAATCCCCAAGTTACACGTGGGGTGGCAACCTTAATAGTGCAGGCCTTGAAACTCAGGGCTACTCTGACGGGGTAGTGTGTCCTAGACCTGGACCTGTCTTAATTCTTTTATTACCTTTTTAACCTAATGTCCCGAGCCTATTTTGGGGCCATTATATGCTTTATATACATTCGTAGTAATATCGCTTTGAATTTTGTTTGGTTGTTTGTCTCTAGCATTTTTTTTTTTTATATCCTGCTATGGCTGTATGCTAATGCAATAAAGGTTTGATTGATTGATTGATTGATTGATAATAATATTGTTGTTATTGTTGTTATTAAATTTGTAAACGTAAAAAAAAAAAAAATTCGCAAATTTGTAATTCGTAAATTAAATCTTTATTAAAGCCTATGCAAAACGACCTGGCCAAGCTAGGGCCATTGAGAGAAACTTCCTCCTCCCTTGCCCTGAGGGGTGAACAGAGACTGGAGATTTGGAAGGTTGCCAGGGTCACTGGGTGTGAGGTGACAGGAGGAGAGGCTTAGAATCATAGAATTGTGGCGTTGGAAGGGACCCTGAGGGTCATCTAGTCCAACCCCCTGCAATGCAGAAATCCCAGTTAAATCATCCCTGACAGATGGCCAGCCAACCTCTGCTTAAAAACCTCCAAGGAAGGAGAGTTAACAACCTCCCGAGGGAGACAGTTCCACTGTCAAACAGCTCTTGCTGTCAGAAAGATTTTCTTGTTTAGTCAGAATCTCCTTTGGTTCCATATGTTTAGTCGGAAGCCATTGGTTCAAGTCCTATTCTCTAGAGCAGGATAAAACAAGCATGTTCCCCCTTCCACGTGACAGCCCTTAAGATGTTTGAAGATGGTTATCATATCTCCTCTCAGCCTCCTCTTTTCCTGGCTTAACATACCAGCTCCTTCTACCATTCCTCCTAAGGCTTGGTTTCCACAGCAAGTGTTGCTGGGAAGAAGAAGTGGGAAGGAAGACTGAAATCTGGACTCCCTCCATGCAGACTGAAGGTGTAAACAGGTGAATAAACCATATTTCTTAAAGCTACGACATTGTCCTGAACACACCGTTAACATGTTTTGTAATGAGGAATGTTCAATAAAAGGACAACTGGAGGGGCCTTTACTTTGTTATATATTCTACTTACATTCATGCCAGACTGAAGCCCAGACCTACTGAGAAAGCCAGTGGAGTTGTGGGCGGGCAGCTGGGACCTCACTCTGACCTGGCAGGGGGCAGAGGGATGCCACCCATGTCATTAGGGCTCCCAGCCACGTCACGCCCCCTGGCTGACCAATCGGGTTAGCTGGGGGCGTGGCCAATGCTGTTTAAACTGCAGTGCAGCTGTGGGGGGGGGGGCAACCTCTATTCGCCTTCTTGTTGGATCTCCCAGCCCGCCCACCCTCTTTTTTATGCATTGCTTGATTGTGGCCTTTCTATGACTAATGTCGGCCGCCTGGTTGTGGGGGCCAGGGAGGAATTTTTCCACTTGGCAAATTGGCACCAGCCATTTGGTTTTCACCTGCCTTGTACCAATCGTCACAACTTTGTAAGGCTAGGCATTGGGTAAGCCTTGTCATGGGAGGGGTGGTTCTTGCCTCTGGCCTGCCCCTCCATGTTAAGGGTATCCCGTTAAAGGCATCCAGGGGTGTGGAGCCTGTCCGAAGCCTGGGCGTGGGCTAGGGCCATGCCACGGCCCCATCGGTGACCCTGGGGGTGCTCTTAATTGATGTATATCATAGGACTCCCCCTGTCGGTGGTTGACCAGAGACTTTCTGCAGACGGGCAGGAGTCAGGATATAGTCTGGCTTCACCCAAATGCCTAAGCCAAACTGCTCACATCTGTAACCAATAAAGTTGTAGCCTAATTTATCCCAATTAACCCAATATATTCGTGTCTGTGTGTTTATTTCAGAGGGAACTGGGGGCCCGGGGGCCTCACAACACAACCAAACAACAAAGAAAGGGAAAGAAGAAAACAAAGAAAAGGTGAGTCGGTAGGAAGAGAAAGAAAGAAAAGAGAGAAAGTGAAGGGGGAAATGGAAGTCTTGTGTTTCAGGAGTCTCTCTTCAATATATAAACCCTTTTCCTCACACAGTGAGCTCTGCTATGATTTTACTTGAACAAAATGTCGCGACTTATATTTGCCACATTATTTGTCCATATTTTGTGCTTACTCTAGGTGGCGCCATCTGCCAGTTTCCCCCTTTGCTTATAATGGAATGGCACCACAATCAAAAAGGGAAACAGTTTTTTTAAAAACTTTAACCAAACAAAATGTTCACTGCTGCTATTACTGTATTTATATCTCCCATATTTCAAGTACAGTGGTACCTTGATTCTCAAACTTAATCCGTTCTGGAAGTCCGTTCAACTTCCAAAGCGTTCTAAAACCAAGGCGTGCTTTCCCATAGAAAGTAATGCAAAATGGATTAATCCGTTCCAGACTTTTAAAAAGTACAAGTAGTGTCAGGAGGGGATCAGATCTCCCTATTCTTTTTTTAAAAGAAACCCTCAATAGCAGTCAAGGGGGGAGGGGCAAATGAAGTGGGACAGTGCTTCTGGTGGAGAAGTTTAATCCTTTCCTAGTGCCATGTTCCCAATTAAAATCACACCATCAGGTTGTTTGCCCTATAGGGGAAAACACACATGTGCAAATAAATGATTCTATGAAATAGCAGCTTTGCGGGTGCCATCATGATCTGACCTCCCCCCTCCATAGTTCTGCTTCCATTTTGTTTAAAAATGCAGCAGATCCCCAATGTCACACTGAGTTTGGCTCTTAGCTATAGAATCTCCTCCTTATTCTAGCTGCCTGTCTAGCTGCAGTGAGCTGTACTTGGTGATGAGATAATACTAAGGATACCTTATGTCTTGAGAGGAGCAATGGAAATATCACCCGATTTTGCTCAACATGGTCCTTCTTTTGGGAGGGCAGCATCATTTTCTATACAGTGGTACCTCGCAAGACGAATGCCTCGAAAGACGAAGAACTCGCAAAACGAAAGAGTTTTTCGTTTTTTGAGTTGCGTCGCAAGACGGATTTCCCTATGGGCTTGCTTCGCAAGACGGAAACGTCTTGCAAGTTTGTTTCCTTTGTCTTGCAAGTTTGTTTCCTTTTTCTTAAAACCGTGCATTCACTTCGAGGAGCAACTCATCGCACGCGGTGTGGTAGCCTTTTTTGAGGTTTTTGAAGACTTTGGTGATTTTTGAAGCTTTTCCAAAGTCCGTGCTTCGCAAGACGAAAAAACTCGTGGAACGAATTAATTTTGTCTTGCGAGGCACCACTGTACAATGTGAGTAAACAAGAAAGAAGTAAGGTGCACCCTCCTGTATTGCTACTTCGCAATAAGTTGTTCACATGTTAAAGGGATTAGAAAAAGAGAGGTTCAAACACCTGGGAGCGGATCAGAAGGGTCTAAATGGGGCTGTCACACTAATCACTCAAACTACACTTAGCCAGTAGGATGACTAAAACTGCAATCTTGGAATAAGCCTGACTGAACTCCATGGGGCTTACCGTACTTCTAAATGGATATGCATAGATTTTAGAATATAAACCCTGCAGTTTTTTCTCACAGTGTTACAGGTTTAAGTCATTTATTATTATTATTATTATTATTATTATTATTATTATTATTATTATTATTATTTTAAACCAGCATGCATTGTAGCATACAATCAGAAGCTAAAAGACAAAGAAGACACAAAGATTAACAATTTATTATTTCTTCAATTTGGACACAATGATTACAAAAGCCTTTTTGTGTGTATTACATGACATTGGAGCATTTAGGACTGTACAACGTTTGATCATTTTTATTTTATAGTAACAGAGCACAGAAAGTAGACCAGGCCCGTCCAAAAGCGCACTTGTATAAATGTGAAAGACATGAAATAGCAAGCTGCCTTATAGGACCAAAGTCCACCAGCCTTTGGGTTTTGCAGATGTATTCTTTTTTTAGGCATATGCACCTTTGTAGAAGTTGGTCCAGTTAAAGGTGTCACTTTAAGAGTTTTCCCTCCTCATAATTCTCTGGAACTTCCATTCCCCACGCTAAAGACATTGAAATTGTTATTATGATTCAGTCTCATCTAAGCAGCATTTCATACATTATGCGGCAACAACAAAGGTTTGCCACCAATGAACATACAGGGAACCACAATCTCATTTTCAGATATATAGACTTTAAAAACATACTGTGGGAAGAGGCCACATAAACAGCATAAATTCTGCAGTCATTGTAGGTTAAATTCTATCAAAAAAACAACAACCCAAAACATTTTTAAGATACTCTCGTTCTTCAGAATGCTTGTTCTTTGACTGAAAACATGTTACTAAAGTACATTCTTTGATTCTCTGGAAAAATCCTGCAGTTGATTCTTATCTGTTGTTGCCGCTGTTCCAGAAGAAAGGAAGTGCTGAGTTGCCTGCTCGCTATTTCTTATTTGAAAGAGCTACTGCTACAATTAAGGCAACCACTAGGACAGCCCCACCAACCGAGACCAGAATGGTGATTACTATCATTCCTCCAGCTCGCTCAAACATCACATCAGCAGTTTCATAGTTTGTCACTGGAATGCAAAAGGAAAACGGGTTCAAGAATTAAACACAGGGGTCAGCAAATTTTTTCAGCAGGGGGCTGGTCCACTGTCCCTCAGGTCTTGTGGGGGGCTAGACTATATTTTTTGGGGGGAGGGAATGAACGAATTCCTATGCCCCACAAATAACCCAGAGATGCATTTTAAATAAAAGGACACATTCTACTCATGTAAAAACAAGCTGATTCCCGGACCATCCACGGGCCGGATTGAGAAGGCGATTGGGCCGAATCCGGCCCCCGGGCCTTAGTTTGCCTACCCATGAATTAAAGCAATCAAGACAGATTGGGTCAAAGTCCATTTATAAATGGTCAAAGTCCATTTTATATCCCTACTAAGGAAGTACTTTATACTTATGTATAACAACTAAAAATATTGCACTGAGGTATTCAGGCAGGACTTGTATAACACGAGTATACACACAACATATTCCTATTGAATCAACAAAGTGTCAGAGTGGTCCCACGTGACTGAAACACTCCTTCCTACAGAAAGAACATTCCTTCCACATAGAGAACTAGAGGTCAGGAGGACAAGTACCATATCAAGTACCATATCAGCATAGTCTAAGAGTTTTTAGTCTGGCCTACATGTGCACCTGTGAAGTGGACTCTAGTGTATGGAATCTATTGTCATAATAAAAGTGGTTAGACTTTAAGGTTCCACTTCTTCACAACTCACAAGTGTATCTATTTTTATTTTCACACAGTGGGTGGCATCCGTACATCAATGGCCACTTAGGTTACGCAGCAGTGGAAAACCCAGATTCAAAATCTTTCACATACCAAGTAGGTGAATATTTTCTGCTACCATATCTGTCCTTAACTGCACAGATATTTTTTAACTGGGCAATGTGTTACATTCTAGGATATATCTATTCATTTCTGAAACTCACCATTTTTGGTCTGTATTGCTGTTGACCAATCTGTATGAGCTCTTATTGTAGACTTGGCATCCAAGAAAAAGAAGTTGACCCTAGAAAACAGAGATTAAAAGGCCAGGGAAGATTCATATGCACTTTAAAATATCAAGTATGAAAATAGAACTGAAGACAATCTCATTGTAGTCTTTGCCCCATGTTTTAACATGTTAAATAGGAATGCTCAACCCACCATCCTGAATCCATAGTCTTAGCTTCTATTATTAAAATTTGGTATTGCCCTGGGGGGAATGTTGCCTTTTTAGAATACTGGTACTATGTACTTTTGCTTTTATATTGGAAAGTAAATGCAGGTGGTGTGCAAAAAATGGCCATAATTAAAAGTGTGCACACATACATAATAAAGTTATTGATAACAACCAAAATCACTTACCTGGTTCAACCTGTCTCTTGTACTATTTTATACTGTATGGTACTAGTTAAACCCAAAAGATCTTTCGTTAATAGGTAAGCAAAGGATGGGGAGTTTCTCCTACCCCACAAGCATTCTAATGGAACAAGAAAGCTTTTTACACCATTCCTGGAAACCCTGGTAGAATGCAGCCTAATTTTATTTAAGTGGTAAGCCTGTGTTGGACTATGCCACTCCAGATTGTACTAAAACTCTTCTCCCTATAAAAAGATTTCTTCCATGTAAAAAAAAAAAACTAGATACCAGGGGAGCCTAGCTTTTGCCCCATCATCACGCTAATTCTCCATGTGTATATACGGAGGAGATTTCAGACATAAGGACCCCTCTCTGTATTCTCAAATGGTATGGATCCCATTCACTGAGAACTGGAAAATAATAATAATAATAATAATAATAATAATAATAATAATAATAATAATTTATTATTTATACCCCGCCCATATCATGTGCCTATCCTGAGATCATTCCAAAGCAAGGTTCCATGTGACAGGTTTTTCTCCTGCTGATTGTAAACTATTTTAAACACAAGCTTGATGTTTGCAGTGTCCTAGAATGCTACAACCTCAGTTCCTCCCCTGCCTAGATGCAGCCCAACATACACCAGTAACCATCTGAAAAGTACAAATGTTTAGCCTCTAAAATTAGTGCATGGTCTGTAAATAAAATATACATTATTTTTAAAAAGTCAGAGGTGCATATATTTCAGTGTTCATAGTTACCTGTAAAATGTGGATGGCTTGAGGGCTTGGTTGCAGAAGGGACCTTTAGTTTGACGGCAAAATTCTGACCCCACCTGGTAGCCTACGACTGTCATGAGCTCATATTGGCTGTTATCTAAATCCAGTACCACAATGTCCCTAGCTACTTCACAGGAGACACTCTTGAATTCACCAGCAAAATAAAGAGTGGCTTGAGGTGTCTTGCGGAGATTTTCAATCTGTTCAGTATCTGTCACACCTTCAAAAGATGAAGAACAGCCCATAATATGATAATCACAAATATATTTCATCAGTACAGCACAAAGAGTCATTTCAGCATTTAGAAACAGAAAATGTTACAGCTCTTCTCGGATGGCACCTGTTCAGATGGCAGGTGAGGGATTGCATCTTTGATATGCAGCCAAGAATTTCTATGCATGGATGGCAGGTGAGGGATTGCATCTTTGCAGCTCTGTTCAGATGGCAGGTGAGGGATTGCATCTTTGATATGCAGCCAAGAATTTCTATGCATGCATAAAATGCTAGCCCAGCCTTCTTCTTGACATGCTGGATTTCTCTATTTGAGGGGCCTCTCTCTTTCCTTTTTCAAAAATGGATCACTGAAAAATGAAATCCCTTCTTCTTGGAAGCCTGCACTGGTAGAAATGAGAAAGAACACTACATGCTATTTCCATACCCTCCAAATTTTTGTTCCTAAAATTGGGACATCAGGAGGGACGCACCTTCTTCTGTTCCGGCACTCTGGCACTCGTTAGCAGGATCACACCAGAGGTGGCACAGCCCTGCTGATTGCACCAGAGTGAGCATCTTTTGGTCCAGCACTCTGGACCCACACCAGATGAAAAAACAGGACCTTCCGGGCAGTGGCAGAGCTTCATGCTCCGGTACCAGGGGGTGGAGAGCAGGCAGGGGCATGGCATGTGTCCTGGGGGCATGGCATACCACCTGCTGGGGCATGGCACCTAGCGGGGGGTCAGCCGCGATGGCTCCCCACCGGGATGGAGCTGCCAGGGGTGGTGCGCTCCCCCCGCACTCCTCTTCCTCCGCCAATGCTTCCGGGATCCAAACAGAAGCTGGGATTGGCTTCTGTGATCTGGTATGTCCCACTTAAAATGGGACACTTGAGGGACAGGCACTAGCAATCATGAGCTCCAAATTCTTGTCATCCAAAGTAGTGCCAGGTAAAGACATTTCAAGGATTATATAAAGCCAAGAAAGTAGAGAGAAGACTAGACTCATCATTCTGCTAAATTCTTCAGCTTAATGGAGGGGGAATGATTGTGTGCACCTCTCTGTGTCCCTCTATATCTGTAAATCCAAGCAAACAGAACAACATGGCCCAAGAGCTTAAGGGGACTAAAACGTGACCCAGAACCTATTCATTTTCCTGAATATATGACCACCTTTCTTTGTATTACAGGCCAACCGTCAAACCCAGTTGTATTTATTGTACTCCCCACCCTCCCACTTTGTACTGTTATGCTGGTTACCGCTTTGGGTGCCTTTGGGTCAAAATACTGTACATAAATAAGCCACAGCATAGCATAACATCCTTGGGGAGCCATTTCCAGTAGCAAAGAGCCCATCATTTCCCCAGTTTCCATTGCTCAAGTATACGGCTTGGCTAAATGACAGAAAAACGTTCTCATTTACAGTTTTAATATTGTGAGATGGACAGATAAGGAAGCATAAAATATTTTGTATTTTTCTTTCCTCAAGCACTCTTATTGCATGTCCAGATAAGGAAAAGAGAAAAAGATTACAGCACCCAGTCGCTAATTCTCTACTTTATGAAGGAGTCCCTGAAAAATTGTCCAAGTATTCTGTTGGCCATTTCAAAGCAAGAGGGATTGGGACTGGAAAGTCCAGCTCAG
The DNA here is from genome assembly GCF_951804945.1 of Podarcis cretensis. Classification (NCBI taxonomy): domain Eukaryota; kingdom Metazoa; phylum Chordata; class Lepidosauria; order Squamata; family Lacertidae; genus Podarcis; species Podarcis cretensis. The sequence goes on from NC_137174.1 coordinate 3,129,310, forward strand.
ACGTACATTAATGGAAAAGGAATGAAGTAAAACGTGGAACAGAAATGCTGTAGTTTTTATCTTCAGTTCTTGATCAGCAAGTTTTGCTTGTCTGTGTGGTGCCACAAGACTGATGTACGAAGGATAAGGAAAACATCTGCCCCCCCAGGTCACATCTGCTGGTGACTCTTGTTATTTTAACCTTTCTCAGGCTGGACTGCAGATTTAAAACCTGGTTTTGAAAATCGTACACTGAGCACTTGGGATATAAATGGATATGAATGTTAATGTTTTTCCCTATGTTTCAGGCACTCGGCATTTAAATGCCCTTGAGGTGGGTTGCATGGGAGCTATGTGGAAATAAGTTTTTAAAATTCACACAGCCGCAGGTTCATCACTTCTGGAAGACAGCCGCAACAGACCATCCCCTCAGCTGCTGACTTCTGCTCAAAGTACAATGCTGAGGTTTGTCCTCTGGAGAAACATGTGAGACTTTTAATAGAAGGGTAACAATTATTAGACCAAGGGGGGCTACCCTTTGGCCTTCCAAATGTTGTTGAACTATAAAGCCCATCATTCCTGCCTACTGGAGCTGATAGGAAGTGGAGCCCAACAAGATCTAGAGGGCCACAGGTTCTCCATATCTGGATTAGAGTAACGAAATCTCTCAGGCACGATCCCGCTCATTCCTGCACGGCTGCATCAAATATTACATGCACACACACACACATAAATCCCATACCTGGCAAAGTGGATGAGTCAGGAAGCTGAGCTACAGCTATTCTCACTGTGGCTGGAGAAAACTTTGCGGTGGTAACACACTTTGGGATATTGACAAGAAAGTAGGTGCTCATATAGGTTGTTAAAAGCATGCTGTTGTTAGGGAAAAAATCCAATGCTGAAAAACAAAATGAAAAGTAACATCATGGTCTTGTTCCATGGGATAGCTAATTTATCACAAACCCTGCCCTGTCAATTGAATAAAGTGCACTTTTCAAAGTGCCTTGCTTGAATCACAGCCCCAAACTTGCAGATAGCCATCACTAAGGGCAAAGACATAAACAGACATTTATTGCTATGTTCAGAGCAGGCTCCTACTTTTAAACCAGCTCCATCCCCTCCCAGTCAGAAGGGGGCAAGAATTATTGTGAAACTTTCAGTGGTACTGCTTCTGAAAGTCCCAAGTTCACAGCACTGACATAGGCTGCTCCTATTCAGAAGCTGTTGTACAAAATGCTTGATGGCAGCTGCTGCAGAATGCCATACCATGTGCCAAATTTTCTCCACACACACTCAACAATATTCAATAGCTGAATGTGTTGTGCTGTTTCAAATTGCAGGCCCAGTGAGATGCTGAAATGGGCTGTCTGAATGAACCATCAGCCAGGTTTCAGCTTATTTCAAATGCAGGGCTTTTTGGTAGAACCAGCTCAGTTTAGCTGCCATTCTCAAGTGATGAGAAACTGCACACACATGGTTCTAAGTAATAAAAGAAGACTAATTCCTTCAGTTGAGTTTAAATTTTTCTCTATGAAAGAATTATGCTACTGAAGACTAAACTGCTCCCTGGTGAAAAAGAACTAATTTAATACTCAAAGATAGCTAGAAGAATTATGCTCTCCAAAAAAGATAGATAGATGATAGATAGATAGATAGATGGATAGATAGATAGAAGCACAAATGGGGGTGGAGTTTCAAAGGACTGGAGGTCTTCAATGTATATAGGTCAGGAGTAGGGAATGTTTTCCCGCCAGAGGCCACATTTTCTTCCAGAGAGGCTTCTGGAGGCCACATGTTAATGGTAGGCAGGGCCAGGGGCAAAAGTGACCCATAAATGTGAATGTTGCCATACTCCGAGGAGACCTTCCAGGCAGGCAAAAACACTGAAGTAGAGTTTGAAGCAGCGTCATTGAGGGATGAGGCCTTTTGAGGGGGGGGGGGGTGGCTGAGAAGGGAGACAAGCCAGGGAGAGTCGCAAGGACCAGAGAGACAGATCTGAGGTGCTGGCATAAGGCAAGGAAACATCAAACTTTAGTCTGCACAGGTGGAGGGCCAGTCAAAAAGGCAGTAACCCTACTATGGACACAGAGAAGAAGGAAGATTTTCACCCTATCAGTTTATCATAATAATCCATCTCTATTCAAATGTGTTTTTTAATCTCAGCAAACAACCTAAAAACAATAACCTGAAAAACTCATTAGCTGCCCATCAGCATGTTTGCCCTTCAGCCATCCAGGCCCACTGCTGCTTCCTTTCTGAAGAGAGCATCACAGCAGCAGCGTAACATGTTTTGCATACAGCATTGCAAGAATAATTGAAATATGATGTTAACATTGTAGCTTCTCTGATGTAATTCTGCAAACAGTGGCAGGGAACATAAAGCTTATTTGGTTTCTTCCCTAACAGCTTCATATGAAATGTATCTTACGTTGTTCTATTTATATCTCTGAATATATATCACAAACAAAATGATTTCTCCATTATTGCTTTAACATACAGATGTCCTTTCTAGCTTTCTACTCATGTCTTGAGGCTTTCTAGTCATTTGTCATTTCTCGGCGATAATCAGTTATAGCCTTGAAGGTTTCAGTTCTTTCTCAGACATATACAATGCAACTCCACTGAATTATTAGTTGTGATTCTTTGTTTTCTGAAGTGCTGCTTGGAACTGTACATAAAAGTAAATTTCCTTATGACAAGGATTGATTTATTGTAAGGTTGCCAAGAAAAAAACATTGAAGCAAAGTTATTATGCTTTTAACATCTGCGTGAGAAGCAGAAATTCAGCTCTTTGGGGGCATCCAGTTGTAATAATGGGGGAAGCTTAAGTATCTGAATTTTTACTTGTCACACAGCTTTTAAAGGTACAGGACTCTCCCAAGGGAAGAAAACAACAATAACAGTGGAAGAGAAAGTCTGAAAGTATCAGCAGAATCAGGTCATGATGAGAAAAAGATTATGGATTAAATATTTTGCAAGCAAATCATATGTGTAGTGTAGAACATAAACTGTTATTTAATATGAACAGTTATTTGCCGTAAAACATCACCCAAACATATGGACCTTCATCAATATAAATTTATGTACTGAGATGACAGTGGGCTTTATGTTCCTCTCCACCCAGATCAAGCTCTACACTTCAACACTTTGGCAACCTATTCCTGCTCAAGCAAGAAGGTAATACTTACTGATTTTTTCCAGGTCTTCCACTAGAACAGCCCATCCAGATCCCAAACTGCCAAGCAAACACAAGAGCAAACTCAGCTTCATGTTGTACAGCCAAGACTTAACTAAGTGGCCAACTGAAAGGACAGTTGATCGAACCACAAGTTTTCTGCTTTGGCCGGGCGGGGGGGGGGGGCGGGGGGCGGTGTGGATGGGCAGCGCATTCTTTTGTAAGCATGAAATGGGCCAGAAAAACAAGGAAAACAAGATAATCAGGTGCTGCACAAGCAAGACAGGGGAGCAAGGTGTGCTGGGCACTTATGCAACAACACAGTCCTTAACGTATTGGGAACTGCATACTTACCTATAAAAGCACTTACAGGAATGCTAAAAAAAATAAATTATGAGAACTGGGCTGAAACAAGATAGTTTTCTTTTTATATTCCTAATGCAGTCCATTCTTTCAGAAGAATATCAGGAGCATACCTATGGTAATATTTAACAATTACATACAGCTTCAGAGATTTAAAAAACCCAACTTGTTAGTGTGTGAGAGGTTCCAAAGTCATCTGTCTGTGCCCGGAGTTAATGTTGTTAATGTGGGGTAGACTGTAGAAAATAAATAACATACACATTGTGTGATCAAGGTAACTTGAGAGACCACCTTCCTCCTTCCATCCCTGGTAGCTCAGGGCATTCAGCAGGAGAGTCCTTAATGCTAAAATGCCTGCGCTACAGCAACTTAGAAGAGGGCTGTGGCTGCCCCTGTTTTTTGGGCATCATAATTTTGAGATACAACTGAAGACATTTTTGTTTCAACAAGCTTTTCCAGCTGGATGGAAAACTCACCTATGTACTCATCTCTGCCTTCGGTGTTCATTTTCTATTGTTTTAAAACTGATCCTTCATTTTCTCTGTATTTCTTTTGAACCTATTTTAGTTATTTTTATTGTAAATCACTTTGAGACTTATGTAAAAAGCAATTAATAAACTAATAAAATTATTATCATTTCCTTTCTTTAAAAATGAACTTTCTACTGTAAATGTACCCTTCCATGCCAAAACAGCATATGTAGTCTTTGGGAATTGGATAGATCTGCAGGTATGTATTTTTTCTGTTGTATTTGGGCTCATCCTCACTTCCGTTTGTCCTGTGCCTAGAAAGCATGGGGCTGAGCAGTTTTTGGGGGAGCCAGGGGAGCCATGACCCCGGGCACACAATATGGGAGGCTCAAACCAGCCCCCCCCCCCCGCCCCCAGGAGATCCCCATAGCACCCTGCTGGGCTGTGGCAGTGAGGGTTGGGTGAGCGCAGAGGAGGTTCTTCAGCCTCCATGTCCCACCTTGCCCAGCTCACAAGTGCCTGCCTGTCAGCGGTGAGGGCTGGATGAGTGTGGAAGCTGAAGAGCACCCTCTGCGCCCCACCCCTGACCTGGAAAACCAACTAATCTCAGGGGAAACCCACTGTTCAGCTCTAAATCGGAAGAAACTGCAACCCACAGAAAACCCAACAAGCCATTTGCGCCGACTGAGTGCTAAAGAACCATTTTCCCCAGGGGGAAAGAGGAAGTGTGGCTAAGCCCTTGACTCAAGAATAGTGCTAATGGGGTCTTCCAAAAAGTAGCAACTCCTCCCAAGAACAAAGCATGGATATCATAGAAGCACTACTCTTTGTTGCAGAGGGTTAGACCTTGTCCCTGTTTTGCCACAGCAGTAACTTGTCCACCTCTACTAGGCACCTAAGAATGCCATGTGTCCTAGTATGACCTAGTTATTTATACCCCTCTTGGCTTCACAGCCTCCTCCAACCTGGAAATTGTTTGGGTAGCCTAGGATTCTGAGTCGGAAGCCATCTGTTTTAAATGTGCTTGAAATATATGGTGTGTATGCAGCTTGAGATTCTTTTGCTCTGGTTTCTGACAGCGGAAAGGTCAGTCTTGTCCAGTCCTGTCCCTTCACCACTGTCCCTGCCTTTCATTCTGTTTCAAAGTTCATGACCTCTGCAAACAGGTTTAGCTACATGCTTTGATGACCTATAATCTTTAACTACATCATATTTGAGTACAAGGTGGTTCTTGCCCATGTTCCAGAGCATTCTCATCTCAATGGCACGAGGAGCATGCAAACTGGCTAGAGAAAGCTAGTGGTAATCAAATCAAGAGAAACTTGATTTACCACAGGGGTGGGGTTCTGTTTTGGCTCAGTGGGCCAGATCCTTATCTGTTCCCACCTTGTGGGCCAACGTTGACAGGTGGGGGGACAACCCACCTGCTAGTCAACTGACATGATTATGACATTATAACACCCTCCCCCCATGTAAAATAAGGCCACAGTTGTCTAGCAGGAGAAATCCAGGAGTTCAAGCCTAGCCCTTCCCTGGGCCTGCTGTGTTAGTTTTCAGTTTTCAGCATGCATTTGTAATGCAGTCCTCAACCTGCCATCCGAATAGCAAGGTCCTTTCCACAGCCCCCTGGGCGGGACCCATGATAATATCAAATTGACCACAAGGGAGTAAAGCTCTGTGAATGGCAAACATAGCTGAGAGGAGAGGAGAGACCCATTGAAACATGCAGAGCTTTTGACTTCTTCAAGGCAAGTTGTGGGCAGGAAACACAATGCGTTCCTCTGGATTGTTTATTCTCAAAAAATTACACACATTTCTGTTCATTTAACTCGGAAGTGCAACATACCACAAAGAACCAAGTTACATTTCTTCTCATAATGGACAACATAGGATCGAATACTTAAGAGCTATAGGCCTGCACACCTGAAAGGAGGAAATGTAAAGCTTCTGCTTCCCATTTTAAACTGTTCCCAGTTGCCCAAGACATCTGACGGCTGTGGGTTGCTTAAACTATGGTTAATGTGAACAAGCCCAAAGATCCCAGCATGTTTATTAAGCCAGTTTCCTGCAATGGTGAACCATCTGAGTCTAAGTCTCACTTTTAATGGGAAAGACAGTTTCTCAATACTGTACATATGAACCAGGCTATTGGGCAAATATAAGCGCAAATAGCTTCATCTGCAGTCTGAAACAAGACACAAGGAAGAAAAGTGACTGGGGACTGGGCAAGTTACAACTAAGGAGCACCGTTAAACTCTGTTCAAGCAGCGTTTTACCCATTCTTCAGCTCCCGGCTTCACAGCTTGGATACTCATGCTCCAGAACTTCAAAGTACCTTTCAGTTTTTACCACAACACTTTTGAATCATGCAATCAGCCAACAACATATTTTTTTTAAAAAAAAGCTTAAGCTTAAAGTATCTGGATTGAGATTTTTAGTTACATTATCACTTTACAAATCAAGTGATCAACTCTACACCAGCTGTTGCTAAACTACAACTCCCACCATCCATTGTCTACACTGCCTGGGACTGATGGGAGCTGGAATCCAAGTAGAGTTGGAGGCCACAAACTCCCCATCCCTCAGCCAAGTCAACAAAAAGCTTTTTTGGGATGCCCTTCATTAGGTCTCATGTAGATTAGACTGACAACAGGGCCAGCAAAAATCATAAACAGCAACTCTTGCTGCGTGAAAACACCGCAGATTGTGTTATTAGAGGAGCATCGCGTCAGAACAAGGTCAACCATGCTTCCTCCAATGCTCTATTGTTTGAAGCACAGGAAGATTTTCAGTAATCTCATGATGTACGTTAAACAAATGAGCATTCTGGAATGTGGTTTCCCATGCAATTCTATGTATAAATGTTGCTCAGTTTCACCCAAAGACAAAGCTTAAGCAGCCACAACAATTTTCAGATTTGTTACCAGTTTCCTCTGCCATTCCCCTCCCCACTTGGCCACGTTGACTCCAATTACTTAGTATTCTCTTCTTTTAAATTGGAGCTTAAATACAGCATCGATTATGATACCTTTAGAAGTTTAAATTTGTACTCTACTACAATCAATTTTCACAAATCAAATGATTGCTTTATAAAAACCACACATGCTAAATGACCCAGGCTATATCACTTAAATCAGGGTAGCCAGTTTGGTGTCTTCCAGGTGTTTAGAACTACAACTCCCATAATCCCTGGCCACTGGCTGTGTTGGATGGGGCTGATGGGAGTTGTAGTCAGAAATACTGGAAAACATCATATGGCCTACCCCCAACTTCAGTAACAGGACTTATAGCCCATTGCTCAAAGTTAAGAAGTCATTCAAGCAATTAATGTTAGAATATTATTTTGGACTACCCACCCAGAAAAGGTCCCCTTTTAAACTTAAAAAAGCCATATATTTAAGTTCATCACTGATTGAGAACTGGAGATAAGTTCATGAATATTCCTGTTCTATGCATGGGACTAGTCACACAAGGTCACAGTTTTTTAAAGATGTGCAGTTTTGTAACCAGACTTCGTATTCAAGCATCTGGGAGCATTGAAAGGACATCCACAGCTGGTTTGCCACCTTTTCTGACTTGAAGACTATATTTAGTGGGTGGAAGAAACTTCTAGTTCTGACTCAGAAGCTTCTAGCACTCTTGGAGACGTCTGTTGGGTTGTTTGGGATTCATATCTCATCTCAGTGGGAGTCTCTTCTGATGCCCTGGGAAAGAAAGAGAGAAGGAAGGAGAGGTTCACATCATGCAACCCCTTGATCACTAGCTCACTTACATTTTAAACCAACTTCACTGAAAAGCATAATGTGAAGCAAGATGAATTTAATGCATATGCAAGCCAGCCCTATTTATGCCAACTGATTAGGACAAGTTCATGATAGCTCAAGCGACACTTAAGCAACTGAAACAGAAAGCCACCTCAATCACCTTCCAGAGCTGCTCTCTTAATGGTGCTATAAGGCTACATCTAGGGCAGTATTTTTCTGCAGCAAAACCTTTTGGGTTTCCTTCCCATGTGCATGAAGCTCTGAAGGGGTTCTATTGGGAGATGTTGATTAGATCTGAACCTTAATAATGGGTAGAGACAAAGCAGAGCACAAAAGAAACTCACGTTACAGTCAGAAGAGTAGCAGCAAGAAATCCAGCCACGAGGGTGAACATCAGCACACTCAGGATGGAAGTTATGACTATCATCCCACCACTTCTGCGACCTGGCCAGGTATCAATGGTAGAGGACCATTTCACTAGGAGAGGAAGTGGAGTGATGTCAGCCTTCTGCACAACCTATTTAGATGGGACAATGAAGTAGGGTTGCCATATTTCAAACAAAATAAAAAAAATTCCTTCCAGTAGCACCTTAAAGACCAACTAAGTTAGTTCTTGGTATGAGCTTTCGTGTGCATGCACACTTCTTCAGATACACCAGTATTTCAAACAGTGAGAATTCGGACAGAAGTTGTTGATTTTCCTGGACATTTAGCCGATTTCTGCCTGGATGCTGCTTCTGACTGCAGTATTCCAGGTATGCCCACAAAATTCCAGATGTATGGCAACCCAACAATGAAAGAGCACTTGGCAACTGGTAGTTTGTTGCTTTTAACAGGAGGATTTGGTATAACACCGCTGGATGGCCAAACAAGAAATGCCACTCCCATGAAATGCCACTCAATAGGAGTATAGCATCTAGATCAAGGGAAGTAATAGTGGACAGCGCTGGCCCCTGGCCTCTTAAGTGAGATGGGCGCACAACCCCAGAGTCTGTCAAGACTGGCCCATACGGGCAGGGGTACCTTTACCTTTACCTTTATTCTGCTCTGGTCAGACCTCACCTGGAGTACTGTGTCCAGTTCTGGGCACCACAGTTCAAGAAGGACACTGACAAACTGGAACGTGTCCAGAGGAGGGCAACCAAAATGGTGAAAGGCCTGGAAACGATGCCTTATGAGGAACGGCTAAGGGAGCTGGGCATGTTTAGCCTGGAGAAGAGGAGGTTAAGGGGTGATATGATAGCCATGTTCAAATATATAAAAGGATGTCACATAGAGGAGGGAGAAAGGTTGTTTTCTGCTGCTCCAGAGAAGCAGACACGGAGCAATGGATCCAAACTACAAGAAAGAAGATTCCACCTAAACATTAGGAAGAACTTCCTGACAGTAAGAGCTGTTTGACAGTGGAATTTGCTGCTAAGGAGTGTGGTGGACTCTCCTTCTTTGGAGGTCTTTAAGCAGAGGCTTGACAACCATATGTCAGGAGTGCTCTGATGGTGTTTCCTGCTTGGCAGGGGGTTGGACTCGATGGCCCTTGTGGTCTCTTCCAACTCTATCATTCTATGATTCTATGAAACATACTGTTGCATGCCGCCCCAATCTCTGAGCAGTGCCAGATTCCAGGGGTTGCAGGTGCTCACCCAGGGTTCGTGTTTCTGTTTGGAATGAGGGACAGAATCTGTGGAATCTTTATGATGTATGGTTATTTACACATATGTACAACCTGAACCTACGATTGAGGGGTTCACAGCATCACCACTCCAAAAGGGTCTTGTTTCTTCCTTAGCTACAGCCTTGGATTCAAACAGAAATCATGCCTTGCTCTCAGGTATTGTTCTGACTCTCTCTCTAGCTTACTGCTTTACTTCTAGATCACATTGCTGCCAAACTCTGCTCTCAACTCTGGTTTTTGTCCTCACTTTCTGTGAGTTCCATTTGCCATCTCCCACAGAGCCCCTTCCTTTGTCCCCCTGAATGGCTCATCATCCAGGCTATCACCTCAGCAGGAAGCTGGCCTGCCTATTCCAAGAATTAGAAGCCTTGGTTAAATTTTAATACTTGCTGGATCCAGGGATTAGAGGGGTCTCAGCTTACAGTTTACTCCCCCCCCAAAAAAAAGCCCCCTCATAATAATACTTACACTTTCTGGTTTTGATTGGTTGAGACCAGGGAGTTTGGTCTTTCATGACACCTGCTGTACTGTCTACAAGGACGTATTTAAACCTGGTAGCAAGAATGCGGAAAAGGCTTTACTGTTCCGATAACAGAAGACAACATCTTAACGCACCAAAACCCTGGCCTCTTACCTGCAGAATCCTCAGTTCAGGCATAAGCAATAACCTATTAAGGCACTTGGCGAGCTGCTAGACTTATTATTAAGGCCTGGCTTGAGAATCTGGATCTCTGCTTGAAAGAGATCTCAAGATGGTTCCTCCCAGGCTTTCTTGCCTTCCCCACCCCCTGCCACCCTCCTTGCCCCAGCCACCTTTGCCCAGAAAACACATCTGAGTCCCAGCTGAGCAAAGGGAGCTTGCAGGGATAAAGCAGCAAGTGGAGAAGCCTGCATAGGCATCCTTCCTCCTGTCTTCTGCTTTAGATCAGTGCCCTTCCATGACGGCTTTGCAGCTGTTTGTGGCAGAGACCCAAATTCCGACACTTTGGTCTCTACTGAATATTTAATCTAGGATTAGTATACTAAGCATGTGGACAGTGGAAGAGGGAACTCTCCTGCTCCTGCTCCTGAATGCAACTCAATTTTTTTTTTAAAAGGCCTCTAAAAGCAGAGCGTTTCTGCTGGGTGCTGTAGCCCTCCCTACATTTTGCAAGGAGTATTCTGAATGAAGCCAACCTATTAAATCTGCTTTGGAGTCTTGGCGTATACTGTACGCATGTTTTGCTGATCTACCTCAGGCTATGGCAAGTGACTCAGAGGGCTGCCAAGGGACTGCAGTGAGGCTCCAGAGCCCTTGGGAAGAGACTTGCTGCAGTCACAGCTAAGTGCAGGTCAGCTGGCTTATTTTAAATTTGTACGCTGTTTTGAGTATTTAAAAGCAGCTTGTACAAACATAAAGCAGCAGCAGGAACAATACTGCTGACTTGGGAGCAAAAGAGGTTTGCAAAGGAGAGGGGGCCTTTCCTGTGGTGGTGCCCCAGCTTTGGAATTCCCTCCCCAGGGAGGCACTGATGTTTCTCAATCTTTTCAGCATTGGCCAAGACATTGGTTTTATGACCTCTGTTTTGCTTAATAGTCTTGTAATTCATTACCTTATTTCTACTGCTGCACTTAAGAGATTATATTGAATTTTTACTGCCCTGGAATCTCTGTAGAATACTTTAAAACAACCAAATTAAAAGAAGCAAAAGCAAGACAATAAGAATAAAAGCCACCAAAAGCCTCAGCAAATGTGTTCTAACTGGCTTCCTGAAAAAGCTCAATTTCCAAGCTGGGCACTACACCGAGGAGTCTCAAGCTCCCCCTCCAACCATCAACCACCCAATTTCACTTTGTGGGAATACCTGGGGAAGGATTTGGATGCTGATCTTAATTCCAGGAAGACTTATAATTATGCCACCATTCAATTGGATAGAGGGTGTTCTGTCCCTTTCAGATTACCCTGAGCACTTACGTTTTAAAAACTTTCTTGGGAGAAATGCATACCTGTAGGCTGTGTCTTGGGAGAGAGGCGGATTACAAGCATCTAGAAAATTTGGGTCATACAAACAAGTGGCATCATCACCAACTCTGACCAGATACTGAGACAGGATGGCAGGTGCTTTGGTGGCATCCACAGCATCAGACAGCTTGGGAAGCGACGCACAGTTTGGAACATTAAACATCGCAGCTTTGTAAGGCCCACTTTGTCCTCCGCTGGTTTGTTGGAAAGTAGCTTCAAGAGGTTTACTACTATTGTCCATAACAAAGGAACCTGACGTACTTGCTGCAGCAGAAATGGACACATGCAAAAAGTTTACATGACAGTTTGTACATGGCATTCACCAGCACTATCAGCTTATTTATTTAAGTAACTGTTAGCAGTGTTTTTTCTTGTGTCTTTGCAGGAGAATGGCCAGTGGCCATTTGCCAAAATGCCTGTCTACCCATTCCCTGCTCCCCATTCCAAACTTTGCCATCCAAGTGGAAACTGCTATCTGTAATTGGTTCTGTCTAGGAGCCTGTTACTCCAGTTCCAAACAATATAATATCAGCTTTTTGGGACCCCCCTTGATCAAGGAAAGACACAATAAGCACCCACTTACCAGAGTCCTTCATGACATACAGGTATACTTCATAGGCTGCTCCTTTCAACATCGAGCCATCAAACACACAGAAGGGCTTCTCTAAAGCAACTGTTGTGAGGGTGGGATTGTTTGTGGCAAATTTGGGGTTTGCAATTTGTGGTCCCAGAGTCTGGCCTTCTAGAATAAGAAGAAAAATTACTTGCTCTTAATTTTCGAACAGTCAATCACTCAGCCTCCCAGGCTCAAACAAGAAGCTGTTGTACTCTTTGAACTTAGGGAGAGGGGTATATATAGTCTCGTCATGTTGGCATGTGTCTGTCTTGAACCTTTCTGTTCTGTTTTTTAGCCCAAGCATGCACCCCACTTCTACTTTAAAACCATATATTTTTATGGTGGCAGTGCTGCTATGGCAACCCACATCAGAGCAGACGGTGACTCAGCAGTGGGTCCTGACCCACCAGTTGAAGACCCATGCCTGATGCTATCAAGACTAAGGGAATGACACCCGTGAAGATGCATTTTACCACAGCCTAAGTGGCTGAGTTAGAAGCAAGGAGATTCTCCAGTCAGTTTCTTACCTCTATAGGAACCTCTCCGTTTCTACCTGCTGCCTAAGAAAGGAGGGGGCCTTGCTGGTGCCCCGTTAGTGGAATGCTCTCCCACGAGATGCACACCTGCACACTCCCTGTGGTCTTTTGAGGAACCTGGTGAAGACCTTTATTTTTTCACAGGCTGTTTAAATTACAATGGATGTGGTCATTTGCTTTCTTTCTTAGACTCTTAGACTCTTTCTTAGACTCTTGCATCAAATAATTCACTAGCTGGTTTTATGCCATTTAAAAATTATGTTTTGCTGGTTTACTCTGCTTTGCTAGTTTTGTTTTTACTTTATAATTGGATTTATTGTTTTTATTGTTTTAAACTGACCAGATTCAGGGATTTGTTTGGGACTTAAATGTGCTTGCAAACCAGTGTGTGAGTGGTATAGACTTTAACAAACACTGTATGACTAGTCTATATATTTAACAAAATATAGTACAGCCTTAAATTAGTCTGTCACTGTCCCATCTGCAGTATTTGGATGACAATACTAATCTGCTTTACAGGAGTGATGTAAGGATTACAAAACATATGTGAAGTGATTTGAATATTCACAAGCACTATCATCTGTGCTAAGCTTCTTTCTGCCTTTAACACAGAAAAGAAAGTGGTTTGCCTTTCCATTTCCACAAACAGCAAGCTAACTACATCCTAAGTTACAGAGGTCAGGGACATTACAACTGCAGCACACCGTGCCCGTAGGTCATATGTTCCTGTTCCTTTAACAGTTATTACACTGATCTTTGGTCATCTTTAGCACTTCCAAATCCTTACAGCAGCTGCCACCAGTAAATACCCAATCCTATGCAAATTTACAGGCCCCCCCCCCGCAACCAATTCATGAACCAGATAAGAAGATGGCTGCTATATGTTAGTAGTGCAGAACATCGACAGGGTCTGCTTATCCTAAAGATTTTGCCTATAAAAATCACAGGCACACAAGCCCTTTCTATGTTTTTATTGCAGAGGTGGCCAGGCTTTAGATTTGTAGGATCTACTTTGATTTTATGAGAATCCCAAGGTCCACCAACTAGGTGAGCATAACAAACAGATTGAGTCTAGGGATTTGCAATTGGTCCCATGACCAAGCTAACAAGCCATTTCACACAAAAATCTGTGCCTCATTTTCCAGTTCCCTTCAAATATTTCCCCCCAGCAACCTATTTGGGTGGGAGCAGGGGAGAAAGCTCTTTAGTTGTTGCTATCCACAGATGTTTGAGAGTTAGGTCTCCAGGTGATTTTCAGGATATTGGCAAAAGTTTCTCCCTTAACAGAGAAAATAATACCCTCCTCTGCTTTGCACTCTTGATGCTGAACCGAAGAGCAGCACCACTAGGAGAAGTTGCTGCAACAGCTTATGCTGCTAATAATTGTTGTGGTACTTAGTTGTACAAACATTCAAGGCCAGAATTAACGCAATTGGTGTTACGTTGTTCAAAGCCACGGGCAAATATGATTAGTGATGCAAGACTTGAATTGTCAACAACACACAGCTATGAAAAATGACTCTTAACATCTATGTGTTAATTAATAAACCATGTGGAAGGAAGAGTAACGAAATTTAAACAGATATTGGCTTACCCAAGTATATTGTATCTATTTTAGTATCTTTTGAATTTACGAAGACTATTATAAAATATTGTCATTGGATATGTAATAATTGCACTCAATACAGCAGCACATACAGTGCGGCAGAGAGATTAACACTGACCAAGTTGCTCTATTATGGTCCCCCTTTAAGGCGCTTGATGCTCTGGGACCTTGTACTGAGGAGCAATCAAGGCACTCGGGTTATTTTTTGAAACAAAGGGGAAATTGTCAGTACCAGACATGCACACTTGAAAGCAAGTTCCATTGAACTTAATGGGCTTGCTTCCAATGCAATCTTATATGCTTAAGATTACATTAGAGTGCCATGTCTGAAAAGTATTTCCTAAAAATAAAGAAGGAAGAGTCTTCTACTTTGAATCCCAGAAAAAGAAAATTTCTCCTGCAGGGAGGAGTTTCCATGAAGAACCTTTCATCCCAGTTGTGTAGCATAAACAGTATTAGGGAACAGGTTAATGCAAGCACCACTCCTGATTCCAGTGACTTACCTATGCACAGCTGCCACAAACAGCAAAAAATCAGCTGCAGCCAGAAAGCCCACATAATCAGACAGTAGAGGAAGCCCCTGCTACCGGCAGCCCCAGCTCACAAATGCCAGCTCCACAGCTTGCACTAACTAAATCAATGGTTCTACACCTTCCACTAATTGCTCTGTTCCACCAATCAGCGGCTCACATTCTGCTCCCTTTCAAGCTCGCTTGCAGGCACCCTTTCTCATCCCTGCCCCAAACACACATTATCATCTGCATCTAATCTGTTGGGGGGGGGGGAAGCTGTGCCTGCCTCACCCAGTAGAAGCAGACTGCAGTCCTTCTATCACAGTTTTAGCAAGGTCTCATTTTTAAAGTTTGCTGTGTTGCCAGTTGTTACTGGAACTTTCTCATAGTTTTCCCAAGGAAGCAGCAGCTTATTCTGAAGTTAAAAGTAAAACCTCTTGCACAGGATGTTTTGCAACAAGAAAGGAAAGTATGTATGTATATTAAATGCCTGAATGGCACCTGTAATAACAATAGCACATTGTTAGAAACTTTATTAGAGTGGCCAAGAGACTGGCCTTCCCCAACCTGGTGCCCTCCAGCCCACGGCAACCGTGACCCCCAGCCGTGTTGGCAGGGGCTGATGATGGCAGTTGCAGTCCAAAACATCCTGGAGCTCACCAGATGGATTCAGGCTGAATTAGAAAGGCACAAGTTATCTTTGGTCAAATCTCTGGCCCTCATCCTCCCACCGTAATGTGAGGTTGAGAATCCTGACCTACCTTAGAGGCTTGTTGAAGGGATGGCCGCAATACGTTCAGCACTTCAAGCATTCTGAAGCACAATATAAACAGTAAATGTTTTTATGACCACGACCGCTAGTACTGGAGAAATGCTTTCTCAGAGGCCTGGCAGGCATAAATTTAGTAGGTTAGGCTTGCTTCTCTCATTCCAGTATCTCCGTGCTGGGAATTTCTTGTTCTGTTCCTAGTTGGTCATGGATTTTATTTGCTTGTTTGTTTTATTCCATTGATTACAATGTTGATAGTGCAGAAGTTGGATTTTTGAAATGTTTGCTGTACAGGGACTAGATGCTTGAATCAGTGGGAGCCTTGCCTGAAGTACTGCCGTCATAAAAAGTGCACTTCCTGGCTGCAAGAAGCACCTGCAGACCAAAATCTCGATACACTGAGGACTCAGCTACACTGGCAAAGAAAAAGTGCTTTATATGCGTTGTTTATGCATTCTAACACTGTGACACCAGATGGCGCTGTAGAATTCTGTTTTTGCCAACCCGATTTCTCATACAAAGTTTAAAAGGTGTTTAACCGAAACACTTCTTTGTTGTGTCTAGATCCAGCCTGAGCAAGAGTTGTGTCTCCCCCCGCCTTCCTTATTTACACTTGAGCAGCAAGATGTGAAATGAGGAAAGATTAAGTAGGCTATGGGAGCTGAAATGTTTGATTTTATTTTGAGCACATCAGTTGAGATCAAATAAGAGACGAAAATACTTCTATGTAATTCAAGGCATGCGCCCCAAGGCAAGGTTATTCCTTATTTTATAATTTACCATATACTGACAGCAAATATTCTTAGAAGAAAATAATGACTCCAGATTAGTGTTGCCTAGTAAGTAAGAGACATGGATTTGAAAGATTCTGATTCAAATATCTCCTTTGCTATTCAGCTTAGCAGAAGTGGATGGTTGCTCTATTGGAGCCCCTCTGCAATAATTGGGATAATAACACTAGGACCTGCCACGCAGGGTTGTTGTAAGAAAACAAATATTGCAGAGATTAGATAACCTTTTTTGTTTTTAAATGTAGGAAATACAGGCCTGATTCTTAGATGGTATAACATGGCACATCTTACAAATTTGTATGAATAAAATTATTAATTTAGGAACCCCTTGTTGTCGCTAACCTGATATGACAAGAATCCTGATTGTGGGGAGACTGCTAAGCATGTTCAACCTAGGATGTTGAAAGTCCTTCACACTGAAAGGGACATTTGGGGCAGCCTTTCCTGTGAGCCCCCTCCCCACTTGATATCTCATGTAATCTCACATATCTGTCAACTCACATATTGAGTTGTGAGCAGTTCAATGCTGAGTAATCAAGTGATGTGTGTGCAGATGTCAATGTCCCCTTAGGAAACGAGTGTTGCTGCTCTAGAATGTCATCCATGCTGAGCACACTGCTTTTGTGAGGAGAAGATTGTGAAGTGGGCTCTGGCCCATTAAAAATTATGTCACAATAAACTGACACACTTCTTCCTTCATACTGTGTTCTATTAATTTGTGGCATCGTTTTCTCTATTAACCTTGTGGGCATCAGCAAAGAAATTATGGACAGATACTTTTATTTAACATCTCTTAGTAGAGATGTCACATCTCTTAGTAAAAAGGTAAAGGACCCCTGACAGTTAAGTCCAGTCACGAACGACTCTGGGGTTGCAGCGCTCATCTCGCTTTATTGGCCAAGGGAGCCGGTGTTTGTCCGCAGACAGTTTTCCCGGGTCATGTGGCCAGCATGACTAAGCTGCTTCTGGCGAACCAGAGCAGCGAGCAAAAACGCCGTTTATCTTCCTGCCAAAGCGGTACCTCTACAGTCATACCTTGGGTTGAAGTAGCTTCGGGATAAGTATTTCTGGGTTGCGCACTGCAGTGACCTGGAAGTAATGGAGCGCATTACTTTCGGGTTTCGCCACTCGCACATGCGCAGACGGTCAAAATGACGTCACGCGCATGCGCAGAAAGGGCGAATTGCAGCCCACGTTTGCTTCTGGATACAAATGGGGCTCCAGAACGGATCCCGTTCGCATCCAGAGGTACCACTGTATCTATTTATCTACTTGCACTTTGATGTGCTTTCAAACTGCTAGGTTGGCAGGAGCAAGGACCAAGCAACGGGAGCTCATCCTGTTGCGAGGATTCCGCCAACCTTCTGATCGGCAAGTCCTAGGCTCTGTGGTTTAGACCACAGCACCACCCACATCCCACATCTTTTAGTAGAGATGTTAAATAAAACATCTCTTGGTTTGACTTTAAAACTATAGTTTTTCCTATAATTCTTGTATGAATTTGTTCTTCCTTAGGTGTGTGGGTATGGCAGGAGAGTTTGTTGAAGGTTACTTTTCTGTATAATATCTGTAAAAGATAAATGAACAGTTTTGTTTTTTAAAAAAGAAAGGCAACTGTATGCCGAATAAATACCCCTATTATTAGAATTTGTGGTTAGTGTTTAATCAGAAAACCAGTCCTGGGCATACATGCAGCTGGAATGCCACTAATCATGTTCTGAACTATTTGGCAATCTCCATTAATAGTTTGAGAACAGCGCAGTTCAGATTCAGTTTTTGATACCAACCTGTCTTCTTGGTTGGCATCAGTTTACAGCAGTTTCTCAGAAATGTGTTGTGCTATGGAAAGCAAGGCTTTGCATCCTCTAGCGATAAACCTGGAAGATAAGCAGGGTGTGTGTGTGGGGGGGGGGGGGTGATCTGGTGACTTTCAAGTACATTATCTACCACAAATCACATTTACTTTGCAGTCTGACACAATACAGCTGTCATTGTTCATGTCCCACAGGACTTGCTCCTTTGGCAGGTTCTCTGCCTTTATTGGATGCATATATCATACACTCTCATGAAAGGAACAGCTTCTCTTAATGTGAGAGAACACACAGTATTTATACAGACATTCCAGGAGGCTGAGTCCTACACATTTTTCTTTCCTTTTTTAAAATTTGTCCTCCACAGGTCTAGTTCTACCAGTTAAGCAAGAGGGTGGGGGAGAAAGACCCTTGCATTATTTCTTACTCTGCATTCTAAAGATATTTTCTCACACTCACACAAACCACTGTTGAGACCCAGCTTCCCCACCACTTTGGCCCATGCCAGGAGAATCTGCACCTAATGAGTTTCAGAGTTTCAGCCTGTGATTTTAAGCAAAACAGTTTTCCTCTCAAAAAGCTGGATGTGTATCTTGAAATCTCCAAATGTGCCTGCATGATAGCAGGTGTCCCTACACAGCAATTTAGGGGAATGGCAAGAGTTGTTGCT
Organism: Podarcis cretensis; assembly: GCF_951804945.1. Classification (NCBI taxonomy): domain Eukaryota; kingdom Metazoa; phylum Chordata; class Lepidosauria; order Squamata; family Lacertidae; genus Podarcis; species Podarcis cretensis. The sequence goes on from NC_137174.1 coordinate 3,148,046, forward strand.
GATGGAACTTGTTGCTGATGTGAGGTAAAATAACACATCTGGTTTCCAGATTGCAATTTGGTGACAGTACATGGACTGCTTTAAGATTCATTTCCCATTGCTGTTAGATTACTAACCCACAGATGGCGCTGTGGTCTAAACCACTGAGCCTCTTGGGCTTGCCAATTGGAAGGTTGGTGGTTCGAATCCCCACGACAGGGTGAGCTCCCATTGTTCGGTCCCAGCTCCTGCCAACCTAGCAGTCTGAAAGCACATCAAAGTGCAAGTAGATAAATAGGTACAGTGGTACCTCTGGATGCGAACGGGATCCGTTCTGGAGCCCCATTTGCATCCAGAAGCGAACGCAACACGGGTGCGCGGGTCGTGATTCACTGCTTCTGCGCATGCGCGTGACGTTTGAAAGCGTGGCAGTGCAGGGGGGCCACCAGGTGGCGCATTGGAAGATGGCCGACAATAACATCTCTCCGACCCACACGAGGTAATTAAGAGGCTGCTATGGGAAGTATGCAGTCTTCCTACCCCCCCCCCCAAGGATATGGGGGGCTGCCTTGCCAGCGGTGGTCACAATGCACCCCCCGATTCAAAAGACGGGGTGAGGATCACTTGGCACAAGCCCTCTGTGAAGTCGGCTCCTCCTGAAGCCGTCTCCAATCAGCGCCCCGGTTTGCTTCAGCTCGGAAAAATAATTGGAAATATATAATTGGAAAAGAAGCTAAAGCACATACATCAAAGGGTAAGGCTGCCGATTAATGCATCTCTGTGATTGGAGCGACGGGAGGAGACAAATAAATCAAGCGATGAACCACCATTACGAAGAACACCATTTACGAGCGAAAAAAAGAGGGGTGGTGGAGGAAAAAACTTTTATTTTCTTTGCCTATGTGAGTATTTATAAACCTCCACCCCAAAGAGACGAATCATTGCCTTTTACTAATCGCAAGCAAGAATTTAAGAGCTGTGTGGAGTGAATTATTGATTGAAGAGAGGACTAGTAAATACTGGAGAGCGGAGGAAAAATTCTATGACGCAGTTTTTAATGGCGTCTTGCTAAGACAGGCTTGTCGAAGAAAAGTGAGGGGAGGAGGACCAGGGTCATTGGAATGTGAATGATGGATTGAAATGTGATAACCTGGCAGAGCCCCTTTGTGAAATACGTGGCAAGCTTGGGAAAATTAATAGGACAGACCGGGGATAAATTTTTGAAGAAGGGGAGGAATGGCTACTTCCGGGTTGGCGCCCCCGGTAATGGCGGAGCTCCTCCGATCGGGAGGAACTTGCTCCGTGGAAAGTTGGGTCTGTACTGCCACGGCGAAGGCGGAGACCCATTGAAATCACAGCCAGAAGAAGCTTGTGAACCTGGGATTCGGCTGGCACCTTTTGCGCCTCCCCTACTTGCGGGGAAACCCTGTTTTGGGGATCCGGAGCGACGTGGGGTGAGCGGCGCGGTGCTTTGAATTGACCGCTTCTTTCACGGAGTGAAGCCGCATTGCTGTTGCTGGAGAGCGCTGACTTTTCTTGTGGACAATTGGATTTTAAACAACAACCCGTGAGTAAAACAGAAAATTGGATCTTTAAATATCTTAATTTGGCATCGAACGGGGAAGGTTCAAAACAGGAAGTCAGCCTTCCCCTTTTGTAAATAGACTGAAGCAAAGAGCTTACAAGTTAAGGTCTCGGAAAGCCTTATGTAAAGGATTAAACTTCCATCGATTGAAATTATTAGACCCCCCTTGGAAGCAGGAGAAGAGGGGGGAAATTTTGGACTGTGTATCCTGCAGGAGAGAGTGATTAAAATTAAATTACCACTGCTCTGAACCTGCGAATGGGCTATATGGAGTTGACAGAAGTGGCTGGTAGAGTCCGAGACTGGGGAGAGGAGATGGTGGAAGAAGATTGGAAATTTAAAATCTATATATAGAAATATTGTAAAATTAATGAGTGATAGAAAAATGTTGGAAGGAAATTTTATGGCTTTAGCTGAAATGCTACAAGGAGTTAAGCTTAAATAAGTATACTAATCTTAATGGAAATAAGATTAAAAATATGTTAAGACATTTATATGATAGAAAATAGAGAAAGTTAGAAAGGAATTGCCGAAACAATTAATGGAAGTGGAATACAAAGAGGGAGGTGAGAGGAGGTCAATGATACAAGGGAATGAAAGATAGAATATGGAAAAGGTATGATGTATGTTTTTAAATTGTTTTTGTTTTGTTTTTAGTTTAATTTATTGTGTTAGTTTAATTTAATTTATTGTGTTAGTTTAATTTATTGTGTTAGTTTACTCTAAAGCCCCATAAGGACTGCTGTGCTCTGCTGCCCAGGAGGACTCTCCTGCGTGGGTGTCTGAGGGCCCTGCTCCTTCCTGCCACTCACCATCTGGCCTGGGGTGGGGCCTGAAGCCTCACAGGGACTGCTGTGCTCTGCTGCCCAGGAGGACTCTCCTGCGTGGGTGTCTGAGGGCCCTGCTCCTTCCTGCCACTCACCATCTGGCCTGGGGTGGGGCCTGAAGCCTCACAGGGACTGCTGCGCTCTGCTGCCCAGGAGGACTCTCCTGTATGTGAGTGTCTGAGGGCCCTGCTCCTTCTTGCCACTCACCATCTGGCCTGGGGTGGGGCCTGAAGCCTCACAGGGACTGCTGGACTCTGCTGCCCAGGAGGACTCTCCTGTGTGGGTGTCTGAGGGCCCTGCTCCTTCCTGCCACTCACCATCTGGCCTGGGGCGGGGCCTGAAGCCTCATAAAGGACTGCTGGACTCTGCTGCCCAGGAGGACTCTCCTGTATGTGAGTGTCTGAGGGCCCTGCTCCTTCCTGCCACTCACCATTTGGCCTGGGGCGGGGCCTGAAGCCCCATAAGGACTGCTGTGCTCTGCTGCCCAGGAGGACTCTCCTGCGTGGGTGTCTGAGGGCCCTGCTCCTTCCTGCCACTCACCATCTGGCCTGGGGCGGGGCCTGAAGCCCCATAAGGACTGCTGTGCTCTGCTGCCCAGGAGGACTCTCCTGCGTGGGTGTCTGAGGGCCCTGCTCCTTCCTGCCACTCACCATCTGGCCTAGGGCGGGGCCTGACAGGCCTGACAGGGACGATTGCTGTCACTGCTGCTGCGGCCCAGGGGGATCCGGAGGGGTGCAGAGTTCTTTTTAAAATGTTTTAAAATTTTCCTTTTCCTTTTTATTTCTTTATTATTATTATTATTGTCATTATTATTACTGTATATGCAGGGATGGGGTGGGGGTGGGATGGATGTTTAGTTGGGAATTTGTTTTGATTTTGATGGATTTGTAATTTTTGGAGTTTTTTATTTGTATTGTTTTTTGTTTTTTGGGGTTTCTTTTTTGTTTTGTTTTCATTGTTTTAAGGTCTTATTTTGTTCTTAAGGGGAGGGGTCAGGGCTGCCGGGGAGTGGGTCCCAGCCAACAAAATGGCTGCGGCATGTTCCACAGGGGGGGATGCACTGGGACAACTGATCTCAGTGATCTCGGGTAGGAGGAGGAGTTACGCTAAGACCAGACCATGTCATTACAGAGGAGGCAGGTTTAGTCGTTGTCTGAGGACTATCCCTGCCTCCAGGTCTGGTCCTGACCAGATGGATACTAGAATCAGCAAGGGATACCCACATGACCTGAAGGTGCTGCTGTGCAATGCCAGGTCAATGATTCATAAGACCACTGCCATCCATGACCTGATCATGGATGGGGGATTTGACCTGGCATGTGTAACAGAGACTTGGTTGAATGAAACGGATGGGCCTGTTCTTGCTGCTGCTTGTCCACCAGGTTTCTCTTACGCACAGCAACCCAGGCCTTGTGGGCGGGGAGGGGGGGTTGCAGTGATTTTTAGGAAGTCATTAGTTTGCACCAGGCGTCCTATTGGGAAGACCCAGTTCTCTGAGTGCATGTTCTGGAAGTTGGGCAATAGGGGCAGTACAGGATTCCTTTTGGTGTACCGACCTCCCCGCTGCACCAAGGATTCCCTGCCCGAGCTGCTTCAGGTCGTGGCGGATGTTCTCCTGGAGACACCTAGTTTGGTTGTCCTAGGGGATTTTAATATCCATGCCGACACGACCTTACAAGGGGCCGCTCGGGACTTCATGGAAAGCATGGCCTCCATGGGGCTGTCCCTGAATAAGTTTGGCCCAACCCATAGCCGCGGACATGCCTTGGACCTGGTGTTTACCTCTACGGATGTTGGTGACCTGACACTAACTAAAAGTGAAACAAAAGAAGTGCCATGGTCAGATCACTTCCTGGTGCAACTGGACTTCTCCGCGACCATTCCCCTCTGCAGGGAGGTGGGACTGATTCGGATGGTCCGCCCCCGCCACTTAATGGATCCAAATGGTTTCCAGAGAGTGGTAGGGGATGCTTTATCCCATGTTGATGGCCTTTCAGCTGATTCCCTGGTGGCCCGCTGGAATGTGGAGTTAACCAGGGCTATTGACTGTTTGGCTCCGAAGCGCCCTCTCCGATTGCATGGAGCCCGGAGAGCCCTGTGGTTTTCCACGGATCTGAGGGCAATGAAACAATCGTTGAGACGGCTAGAGCGCCGGTGGCGGATAACTCATTCTGAAGCTGACCGGACACAGGTTAGAGCTCAATGTCGAGCCTACCAAGTGGCGGTAGCGACGGCGAAGAAGACTTTCTTCACCGCCTCTATTGCATCTGCAGAAAACAGCAGCAGGAGACTTTTTCAGGTGGTCCGCAATTTAGCGGAACCACCTGCTACATCAGGGCCCAGTACGGGCCACATGATCTCCTGCAATGATTTTGCAAAGTTTTTTGCAGATAAAGTCGCTCAGATTCGGGAAGAGGTAGACGCCACCGTGGGAGCAGGGCCGGGGCGGGGGAGTGCTAGAGTCCTGTCTAGTCAAATTGCATGGGATCAATTCCAATCTGTTACCTCCGAGGATGTGGACAGGCTGCTTGGACGAGTGAAACCAACCACCTGTCTCCTTGATCCTTGCCCATCCTGGCTTATAAAAGCTAGCCGGGAAGGACTGGGCGATGGGCTTTGTGGGGTGGTGAATGCTTCCCTCCGTGAGGGAGCCTTCCCAGACCCGCTGAAAGAGGCGGTTATCAAACCACTTCTTAAAAAACCATCTTTAGATGCGGCCACGATGGCCAGCTATCGCCCAGTCTCAAATCTTCCATTCTTGGGCAAGGTGATTGAGCGAGTGGTTGCTGAACAACTCCAGGCACGCCTGGAAGAAGCGGACCATTTGGATCCCTTCCAGTCGGGATTCAGGCCTCATCATGGGACTGAAACTGCCTTGGTCGCACTGGTTGATGATCTCCGGCGGGCTAGGGACAAAGGTGAGAGCTGTTTCCTAGTTCTGCTGGATCTCTCAGCGGCGTTTGATACCATCGACTATAACATCCTTCTGGACCGTCTTGAGGGGCTGGGAGCTGGGGGCACTGTCCTACAGTGGTTCCGCTCCTTCCTCCTGGGCCGTGTTCAGAAAGTGGTGGTGGGGGATGAGTGTTCAGACCCCTGGGCTCTCACTTGTGGGGTGCCTCAGGGTTCTGTCCTCTCCCCCATGCTTTTCAACATTTACATGCAGCCGCTGGGAGAGATCATCAGGGGGTTTGGGCTGGGTGTTCATCAGTATGCGGATGATACCCAGCTCTACCTCTCTTTCAAATCAGAACCAGTGAAGGCGGTGAAGGTCCTGTGTGAGTGTCTGGAGGCGGTTGGAGGATGGATGGCGGCTAACAGATTGAGATTGAATCCTGACAAGACAGAAGTACTGTTTCTGGGGGACAGGAGGCGGGCAGGTGTGGAGGACTCCCTGGTCCTGAATGGGGTAACTGTGCCCCTGAAGGACCAGGTACGCAGCCTGGGAGTCATTTTGGACTCACAGCTGTCCATGGAGGCACAGGTTAAATCCGTGTCCAGGGCAGCTGTGTACCAGCTCCATCTGGTACGCAGGCTGAGACCCTATCTGCCTGTGGACTGCCTCGCCAGAGTGGTGCATGCTCTGGTTATCTCCCGCTTGGACTACTGCAATGCACTCTACGTGGGGCTACCTTTGAAGGTGACCCGGAAACTACAACTAATCCAGAACGCAGCAGCCAGACTGGTGACAGGGAGCGGCCACCGAGACCATATAACACCGGTCTTGAAAGACCTACATTGGCTCCCAGTACGTTTCCGAGCACAATTCAAAGTGTTGGTGCTGACCTTTAAAGCCCTAAACGGCCTCGGTCCAGTATACCTGAAGGAGCGTCTCCACCCCCATCGTTCTACCCGGACACTGAGGTCCAGCACCAAGGGCCTTCTGGCGGTTCCCTCACTGCGAGAAGCCAAGTTACAGGGAACCAGGCAGAGGGCCTTTTCGGTAGTGGCGCCCTCCTTGTGGAATGCCCTCCCACCAGATGTCAAAGAGAACAACAACTACCAGACTTTTAGAAGACATCTAAAGGCAGCCCTGTTCAGGGATGCTTTTAATGTTTGATGTATCATAGTATTTTAATATTCTTTTGGAAGCCGCCCAGAGTGGCTGGGGAGGCCCAGCCAGATGGGCGGGGTATAAATAATAAATTATTATTATTATTATTATTATAATTTGTTAAGGTTGTGTTTTGTATTGTTTATGTATTGTATTGTTTTTTCTCTTTTTTGTTCTTTTTTCTTTTTTCTTCCTTTTCTTCTTTGTAAACTTTAAAAGTAATAAATATTATTCTTTAAAAAAAAGAAAAGAAGGGGAGGAATGGCGGCTGTCCTTATGAGATATGACTTTTGGACTGTGCAAAACCCACACAGATGTTGTTTGTTTCTAAACTGTTTGTGAAGACTATCAGAGATCGCAAAGAAAGGAATATATGATAACAACAAGGTGACGAAGAAAGTAATAAAGAGACTATCTGGACAGATCTGGATAGAACTGTTTGATAAAAGCAGGAACAGAAGTGATGTTTTGATCCTCGTTCAGAGCTTGATGTATGGGTACCCCCAATAAATTTAAAAATTTGGCTGTATAATTTGGAATGATGATTTGGAAATAATGTGATTGGATTGGCCTGCTAATAAAAAATATGTTTAAAAAATAATAATAAAAAGAAAGCGTGGCAGTGCAAGTAGATAAATAGGTACTGCTGCGGTAGGAAGGTAAATGGCATTTCCATGTGCTCTGGCACACATCACAGTCTTCCGCGAACCAGTAGTCATGCTGGCCACATGACCTAGAAAGCTGTCTGTGGACAAATGCCAGCTCCCTTGGCCTGAAGCGAGATGAGCGCCACAACCCCATAGTCGCCTTTAACTGGACTTAACCATCCAGGAGTCATTTACCTTTTACTGTTTCATATACAGTCATACCTCCATTTATGTAACCCTCTGGTTACATAAACTTTGGGATGCACTTGCGGAAAACCCGGAAGTATTTTATTGGGTTTCACCACACGCGCATGTGCAAAACCTCAGGATCTGACCAGACCTCCAGAACGGATCCTGTCTGCAACCGGCGGTACCACTGTACTGTAGTACCAACGATCCCTGCCCCAAGACACTGATCCCAGCAACTCTTCCCAGTAGGTCTTGCCCCAATGTGGTAGTTGCGAGGAGTGTCTGAAGGCCCCCGCCTTCCCACTGCTCCCTAAGACTCCTCCCCTGGTTCCTTCCCCAGCAGCCTAAGGCTCCTTTGTCGTATCTCTCTTTGGTCTGCCCTCTTCATTTCTTTGCATCTTCTAGGAGGGGAGCAGACTGCAGCAGGAGGTGGAGGCTCTCTGGCTTCCTCAGCAGTCTGCCTCATCTCTGCCTCTTGACCACCCTCTGCTTCTGTGTTTGAGTCTCTTCCTGCTCCCTAAACCTTATTGCCCCTTCAGCCTCTGACACCTCCTCCTCCCAGTCTTCTCCCTCTTCTCCCTCTGACCACTCATTGTTGTCCCACCCCCAATCCCCTGGGCTCTGAGCCTTCTTCCCTGGGGGTAACCCAGCTGGTGCCTTCCCCTACTCCTCTGTATCTAGCCCCTTCAAGACAATGAGGTACTGGAGGCTTATGAAACAGTGGCATTTGACTAGGTACCATGAGGAAGGTGTTCTGGAAAGCCGCCTGAGGCATAAGGGGCATTATGGTTAGGCAGTCAAGATGTACAAAGTTCACTAGAATAACTGGGGGGCTTTATGCATAGGCACTATTCCTTGGCCCTATTTTAATATTTGATAATCAAATTTAGCTTATTTGGTTTGTGCTATACATGCTACACACACACACACACAAATTCAAATCCTGATTTTGGATCTTTTTGGACACTTAGTAACTATGGTTGTAGAAAGACAAATGAAGTATCAAAGCATATGCAGATTTATACAAAACTGGTGATTTAGACAACACCCTACCAAAATAAGGCAACTTTGTCAGAAGAAAGGTGTGGTGGAACTGAGGAGGCCAGTGACTGTGGTCATTATAGGTGAATGCCTGGCCGGTTGAAAGGTGACTTTCCATCCACTGGCTTAGCATCCGAGGTGTTCTGGGATGTTTATGCACATTTCAACTCCTCAGTAGTGAAAGAGTCTTCAGCACATAAGCCCTGGGGACAGGAGAGGCTGGGCCAGTACTATGAATGTGTTGTTCAGTTGTTAGGTGTGTTACGGTAAAATCTGGGTGCGAGGCTGCTCTGCCACCCAGCTCGTCGGACTAAGTCCGCGGGTCCCTGCGGAGGAAAATGAGCTCAGCCGGAGACAGGAGCAAGCTGCAGAAGATCCAAGTTTATTGCGCAACAGGTTCAAGGCGAGATTGAACAGCGAGAAAGGGGTGACATGAACTTTTGAAACTTCCCTCCATGTCCCATAATACAGTGCAAAATACATCATGGTTACATCATGAATACATTAAAGTGAGGTTGGGTTACACGGATTAACATATGGAGGAGGGAGGGGGGAATATGCAGAGTTGGAGATATGCGCAGATAAACACTTCCTGAGTACCGGTGATGAGAAGACAATGGTCCAAATATGTATAGTCTGCCACCTGGCATTGCCCGGAGGAAAGGCTTGGCAGAGTAATTTGACAGGATTAGGGTCTTGACACCTTGCTTGAGGGATTATGGAGGACAGGGGAGGTGTCATGGAGTCCTAGAGAAATTGAGCAAATTGGCACGTTGAGTTTCTATGAATTTTATAGATTTTAGTCCCTTTTGACATTGACAATTGGAAATAAATGGATATATTGTAGCGAAGAAGAAGGTGAAGAAGACATGCCCCCCCTTCCGTATCAGGTGGCACATGTAAATGGTGTGTGTTTTTATGAGAGTGGCCTGTATAAGTATTGTGTATAAGTATACATTAGAATTTTGTGTGATAGGTATGCGAATGGGGAAACACACAACACATACCAGTCTGCAAATGTACATAGTTCTCCATACTATTATTATTTTCCATTAGATTATTTAATTTCTATGACACTTCATACATTGAAAAGATCTCTAAGCAGTGTACAGAAAACTGAAGTAGCAGACAACTTAAACAAAATATTACAAAAATACAGTTATATATAAAGCTTCCTTCTGACACCCCCTCTGGGTTCTCAGCTGGGGGCCAAACAAACTCTCAGCTCTCCCTCTGGACTTGCTTTTTATGCACAGTCCCAAGGTGGGTGGCCCTTCCTGGGTCTGCTCACGTCTGTGTCCCATTCAGCTGTACTTGCCACACACAGTTCCAGGTAAACCAGGGGGTTTGTTGAGGTTCTCAGGTGATCCAGAAGATGTGAAAATAGCCCCCCTCCACTCAGAGCTCTTTCTTCACCCTCTGCCCTCTCCCCCTCCTCCAGCCGCAAGGTGATATGGACCAACCAATTAACTCCACAATGGACTATTTAGGGACAGTTTGCATAATAATCAGGACCAATGTTTCCATGATCTGTACCACATCACACCACACATGAGAGATTGCCCCTTTTACATTTCACATGCAAGCTTTCTCACTCAGTTCTAAAAACTGGATTTTCGAAATTAAACCTGATTTTTTTGTGTTGGTTATTGTCCAATTTAATATTTTTGATGTGAGTGTTTTTTCCTGTTTTTCATCCTAATAAGCAGAGTAATAATTATTGATATATTGTATGCCTGGATAAAGACTACTGGAATTAGTTCTTTGGTTTAATTATATTTTACAAGCACTTTATGCAAGTTTTTAATTGCATTCCTGCAAATATGCTGTTCATTATATTCAGCCTCTTAATGTGATGATGAGATTTGTTGATGCCATAATGAGCTTTATTAAATCCCATGGCATTCATGTGCCACAGTTAACTGTAGCCAGTTCCTCTATGAAAAATAGCTGTAAACTGAATTATATTGGTTTCCTGAGCCTGTTTATGGATCCTTCCCTGCCCTCCTCTCTCTGATGAATGGCCAGGTTGTTCGCTTAGTCACCTGCATTTATGAAGAGGCAGGAGCATAGGTATGAAATGTCCTTTCCTATACACAAAACAATGAGTTCATATACTGTACTGAGGTGCAGTCTTCTAATCCACAGTACCTCCTATTATTCTGTATCCCCATTTCTCTTGGGTTTTTATGTCCCAAAAGGAATGTAGTGGGGGAGGAGAAGGAAGAAAACCCATTCCAAGCTTAAAACAAGTGTGGGAGTGGCGGCGGCGGCGGCGGCGGGGGGGGGGGGGATAAAGAAAATGGCATTTGTGGGAAGTGATTATTTCATATCAAAGATGAGGAGATTATTTGATGTGTTTCCAATTGCTGCTTCCTTTGACATTAGAGTTGTTCTTTTACCTCAAGAATGCACTTATATTCTTGCTTACAGTGTCAACAAGCATTTCTCCTGGCTTCGGAAATATTCAGGAGCAGCTGGTTTTAGGTAAGAGAAGTGCTCTTTGTTCTGATTTTGGCATTAGCAAGAGAGAAGTGCTACGTTGAATGAAAATTGCAAGTCAGTGGTGCCCTCTAGTGAAATCCAAAGGAATCCATACGCAACTGATACAAGTCTTTGCACAGCAAAATTAGCATATGGAATTCATTGCCAAAAGATGTTATTATGGCTGTCTCTAATGTGAATCAAGCTTCCACTGAATTAATGATTATGAGAAAGAACTTTGAATTTATCAGGTGAAATTGATATTCATATGATACATTTCAGGAGTGAGGACTTGAAAAGTTTGTACAAATCTGGACTTAGTTTCGAATCCTGCTCTAGTTAGTGCTCTTGAGCTTCAGGGTTGCCATATTTTGAAGAGCAAAAAAGAGGACACATTTGCCGACTTCTGCTTTTAACTACGGATCGCTATGACGACACTCATTTTACATACCCATGAAAAAGAGGACATATGGCAACCCTATGAGGTGTACAAGGCACCATCCAGCTGTTTTAGGGACTCCACTCCAGAGTTGTGTAGGGTACATTCTTTAGCCTTTTCCTCTCTCAAAGACATCCTCAAGGCAGTGGAGATTGAGGGTCAGTTTTCCTTCTCTTAGATGGGCTGCCTTCCAGGTGGACGCGCCCCACCTGCCCCTCACTTCCATCTACAGCATGGGAAGAAACCATGTTCTTGACCATTGGACCCACTATTGATCTTGTCGGCTTAATCCACCAAAGTCTGTCTTCACGAACACTTTAGAACCATTCCTTCATTATACTGGTGTTGCTACATTTCTTCCAAGAATCACAGCTCACGGCCAGGGTGTTACCGCATTATATTCTCACGATAGGACTGATTGATGGCCACCCTATGAGGTTTCCCTTTGGACATGATAAGAAGCACAAATTATTGCATCTGCAGTAATATCCAAATCTGCTGATTGGTTGCTTACCAAAAATTCAGGAACCAAAATACAAATGCAAATGCTAACACAGTAGTCAATTTGGGCAAACTTTGATAATTAGTTTAAAAGCCTTGAGAATCTAGGTTGTTGTTCACGTGAGTCTGAGGGGCAGATATTTGAAACAATTACTTGCTCTGGCTTTTAGAAAAATTCAAATGGCTTACTGAATCTGCTTATAAGTACTAACCAATTTCATTCCTGTTTTATCTAATTGGAATCTTAGTAGTGGAACATCTCGGGCCTTTCACATCTCATTACAAAAGCAACATTACACTCTAACTAATATTCAGTATCTTCTTCCAACTGCACTCCCTTAGGGTGTCTTGCAGAAGGGAAACAGCATCAGGTTTCCAAGGTAAAAGTCCCCTCCCCTCCAGTTTTGCTAGAATGCTCCTGGTTCAAAGTGCAAACTTTCAGTCAGCATTTAATATACCCCTGGTGTGGCAGGATGATGGATCAGTTGTTCAAAACTTCATTTTAAGAAGAAATCAACTGTTTCTAGAGTATATTTTAACAGAGCCTAACACTCAATTTACTGTAAAGAATTGATCTGCTACCATTTTATGTCAGTGCCTGTAGTAGCATGGCAGGAATGTAAGTTTAAGATGTGTTTAAACCATTTCCTCACATATAGGTAAACTGAACAGAGTACCTATTTGCAATACTGTAACATTACAATTACAATTACAATTACAATTACAATTACAATTACAATTACGAGGGATGCGGGTGGCGCTGTGGGTAAAACCTCAGTGCCTAGGGCTTGCCGATCGCATGGTCGGCGGTTCGAATCCCCGTGGCGGGGTGAGCTCCCGTCTTTCGGTCCCAGCTCCTGCCCACCTAGCAGTTCGAAAGCACCCCTAAGTGCAAGTAGATAAATAGGTACCGCTTTCTAGCGGGAAGGTAAATGGCGTTTCCGTGTGCGGCGCTGGTGTCGGCTCGCCAGAGCGGCTTTGTCACGCTGGCTACGTGACCCGGAAGTGTCTCCGGACAGCGCTGGCCCCCGGCCTCTTAAGTGAGATGGGCGCACAACCCTAGAGTCGGACACGACTGGCCCGTACGGGCAGGGGTACCTTTACCTTTTTAACATTACAATGGCCATGCTGTGTTTTCTTCTGAGTTTGGCCAGTTATGTTCCTCAGTGCCTGTGAATGGTTTTATGGATCAGCAATTTTCACCTGCAGGGACAGAGGTGATAATTAAATCCGAAAAGTAACTCTTCACACATAAAATCACTCTTAATAACACTTTCTCCATCAGGAGATACCAAAGAAGTTTGCAGCAAAAGAGAGAAAAGGGACCAGGAATGGCCCATCACCCAGCTTGCAAATTCTAGAAATGCCTATCTGGAACAGATTCTGACATTTTAAATTCCATTTCAATAAATGTTTCTGGTATGGTGGAAATACCAAAATCTGGCCCAGTCATGGCAAATTCCAAAAGCATCCCTAATGAAGATCAGCTTCTCACAATTTACACAGGTGCCACGTGGCAAGAAACCTCCAGATAACTGCAGAAGCCATGGGTCCTAGAACATGCTACAGCCAAGTCCCCTTCCTACCTTCTCCTTGGCAACCCACTTCTTCACTCATCCGTGGGACTGAATGGCTTCTTCTTGGACTTTGGAGATATCAGAGGAAAAGTCCCAGTGAGCAACAATTTCTTTGCTGCTCTCTGCTGCTCCAACTCTAATAAGAAACCCATGTTGCCTGAGGGAGATGCATGAGATGGTATGCAACTGGATGGCATCAATGCCAAGAGACTAGGATGGAACAGGTGACTCTTGGAACCCCCTGCTGCTTTTTTCTCATACCCTCCAATATTGCTCTGATGAAAATAGGGGCGTCCTGTTCAACAACAACAACAACTACAACACAACAACAACAACAACAACGATGATGATGATGATGATGATGATGATAATAATAATAATAATAATAATAATAATAATAATTTTATTATTTATACCCCTGCCCATCTGACTGGGTTGCCCCAGCCACTCTGCATGGCTTCCAATATATATAAAAACATAATAAAACATTTTTTTAAAAAAACCTTCCCTATACAGGGCTGCCTTCGGATGTCTTCTAAAGGTTGTGTAGTTCTTAACTTCATGGCTTGCGGGGTCACATAACTCCATACCTTCCAACACTTATTTGATGAAAATAGGGATGCTCTACGGAAAAGCAGGACATTCTGGGATCAAATCAAAAACTGGAATGACTGCTGCAAATCTGGGACTTTCTGTGGAAAATAGGGACACTTGGAGGGTCTGTTTTCTCATAGACTTCTGTGAACTGAGTTTTTTAAAAAATATATACAGTAGCTCCTTATACCTTTGAGGCTATTTTAAAAGAGTTATTGAAGCTCCTCTTTTAAGGGGTGTGTGTGACTGCATGTGTGTCAAGCTTCGGGGAATCTGATCCCTCCCACAGTGGGCAGCCAATAATTAGATAAACAAGAAGAGTTCTTAAAGGTAAAGGTAAAGGTACCCCTGCCCGTACGGGCCAGTCATGTCCGACTCTAGGGTTGTGCGCCCATCTCACTTAAGAGGCCAGGGGGGCAGCGCTGTCCGGAGACACTTCCGGGTCACGTGGCCAGCGTGACATCGCTGCTCTGGCCAGAGCCAGAGCCAGAGCCGCACACGGAAACACCGTTTACCTTCCCGCTATAAAGCGGTACCTATTTATCTACTTGCACTTTAAGGGTGCTTTCGAAATGCTAGGTGGGTAGGAGCTGGGACCGAACGACGGGAGCTCACCCCGCCGCGGGGATTCGAACCACTGACCATGCAATCGGCAAGCCCTAGGCACTGAGGTTTTACCCACAGCGCCACCCGCTGTGGGTTCTTACCAAGTTCTTACCAAGTCTTTATTCACTATTCACAGAGAGAGGCTTTGAAAAGTGCCTCTCTTGCAGCAATGGCATTGCTCTGAGTAAAGCCCCCACCCCCTCCATCTCTCGTATTATACGCCATCCCTGTGTTGGCTGATCTGTGCTTTCTGCCTCTGAGCTTTCTGTTCTCCTACTTTCAATGCCTGCTGGGTTCTGGGAGAGGGGGATCTGGAATGCTTTTTAAAGACACTGAGTCTATCAGCTGTCTCTCCCCTGGTGCTTCTTTTTCCTGCTGCTCCTCTTCCAATATCTCCCAGCTTCTCCCCTCTGCAGCCTCTGTGCTATGACCTTCCGCAAACCACTGTTGTAAATCCATACTGTCTCCCTCTTCTCTGGCAGGTTCAGGCTGCCATTCCTCCCCTTCCTCTGCCCAGTCCCTGACAATGTGTCATGCTGCTGTTTAAATCTCCTTAGCCACACGCCCACAAGGCTTCCCTTGTGGTACATACTGGGCCTGTATGATTGTGTTACAAGTGATCACTCATTTGCATGGCAGCAAATTTTGCAGAATTTACTTGCTTCACCAAAGCACTGGAAGATTCCACTTGAAGTTGAAATGCGTTGTTTGGAATTCAGGATAAAGGGCACTATAGAAACTTGATTTATAATTCATGTTCTTTGGGCTTCACTCTCACTTTTGGAGTTTACTAAATTCATGTGTTTGCACCATGGTGTCTGCAGCAGTGCTCCTGGGGTGTAGGTTGTTTAAAAATCAAGGATTTGTTATGAGAATGCTAAATGAAAGGGTTTTCCAAAATAGCAAAATAATTCATCCCTTTGTTTTGTTACATCTTCAGATATGGTCTTACTGAGTCCTATTTAACTAATCATGATACCATAGAAATATAATTCTGTCTCTCATGCCACAGCAACCGGTTAGTGCTGATACTCCAGAATAAGAAGTTCTTGTATCACAGCAAGATCTGAGCCTGGGCTTAAGGAGAATTAAGGAGGGTTGGAAGAAAAGTGCCTGAAGCCACAGAGCATCAAAAACTTAGGGAAGTTTTTAATGTTTCATGTTTTATTATGTTCTGTTGGGAGCTGCCCAGAGTGGCTGGGGAAACCCAGCCAGATGGGTGGGGTATGTATGTATGTATGAACAAACAAACAAACAAAAACAAACAAACAATGCAGTGCTTTGCTTCTCTTTTAGATGTAAAAATTAACCCCTTCGTCCCTTGTAGATGCTCCCATCACATCTATGTGGGCACAGGACTCATATGTTCTAGGATTCTTTTATAAGGGGACAGATTAATTTGGCTTCTGGTTTGCTGGAGAATAGAGTGACTCCTGCAAATACCAAGGTTTGCCATCCCTCCTGTAGAGTTCACAAAACCGTCTCAGTCACCATTAAGTAATCATTCTGAAATGTCCCAGTACTTGCAGCAATGGCTCCACTGAGCTCCACACAGTCCCTTCCATCTTGGAGATCTCTTTTCTTTAGGAGCCAACTAAATCCTTGGCAACCTTATTCTATAAAGAGTTCAAAATTGAACAAGTGCCTCCATGAACAGATTTCACTGTACCTTAACTCCTAAAGGCTGGCAATTCAGAGAGCCATCCTTCTGTTCACTCTCTTGCAGCCCTTATTAATATTCAACAGCATTCTGTGCCACCCTATCGAATAATTCACTTCCTTGCTTCTAAGCCATCACAGTGTTAATTTCTCTACAATTACTTAAAACAGATATGACTGAATTTCAGCTATGGAAAAATGGTTCCTTGATAAGACTGGTGTCTGGAGGCATCTGTACCATATTTGCCATTTTTCTGAAACCAAGAAACCAAGCCTTATGAGGAATGGTTGAAGGAGCTGGCTGCATATGTTTAGCCTGCAAAAGAGGAGACTGAGAGGAGATATGACAGCCATCTTCAAATATCTAAAGGGCTGTCACATGGAAGATGGAGCAAGCTACCGTAGTTTTCTCCTACTCTGGAGAGTAGGACTCAAACCCATGGCTTCAATTTATAAGAAATGAGATTCTGGCTAAACATCAGGGGAAACTATCTGAAAGTAAGAGCTGTTTGACAGTGGAACAGACTCCCATGAGAGGTGGTGGACTCTCCTTCCTTAGAGGTTTCAAAACAGAGCTTGGATGGCCATCTGTCAGGGATGCTTTAGATGAGGCTGCTGCATTGCAGAGACCTTTGGGGGTCTCTTCCAGCTCTACAATTCTACGATTTGTTGAAAGCCACTTTCCCACTCCCTCCCCATTTTGGAAGCCCAGATGTAGAGATGGTTGTATATGCCCCTTCACACAGGTGTTACATGCACACCTGAGATGCTTTAAGGGTATTTCTAAAAATGTAACATGTGGATGTGGCCAATGGGTATATCCTATATGTAGCCTTCTCAGAACTGGCTGTGGTCACACGGAATGTGCTTCTACAGCAAACCCAGATTTGCCTCATGGCAGAAATAGACCTAAGGCAAAAGAACATCCTGGTAGGTGCAGGCTGCTCAGAATGCTTTTTGGTGACTAGGGACGCAAGGGAATTGTGAAGAACTGATAAATATGGTTGTGTGTTTACTCTTTCACAGAAATTATACAGAAGGGTTTGCACAGGGTAGGATTAAGAAGCCAAGATACCTGCTGAAAGGTCTTCAATGGGCAGGTGCCTCAGCCACATTCTTGGGTTAAGGTACAGTGGTACAGTGGTACCTTGGGGTTACAAACACTTCAGGTCACAGACTCTGCTAACCCAGCAGTAGTATCTCAGGTTAAGAACTTTACTTCAGGATGAGAACAGAAATCGCACAGCGGCAGCATGAGGCCCCATTAGCCAAAGTGGTACCTCAGGTTAAGAACAGTTTCAGGTTATGAACAGACCTCCAGAACAAATTGAATTCTTAACCAGAGGTGCCACTGTAAATGGCTCGGGAAGGATCTCTTCCATCCCCAAGTCAAGGATGAGGGACAATCCAGGGGCTTGTCCACCCTAGACTTTACTGTGAGTTGAAGCCACTTGTCCATTTGATGTTGCCCTCAGTCAATGGATTCTAATTTTCCCAGTCTTGGGTGAATCCAAAAAGAAACATCCAAACCCAATTCGCTGTTGCCAGGCTACCAGGAGCACTGCTGTGGTTTGCATTCTCTTCCCTAATTAAATGCTGCTCCTCATCCATGCTGCCTGCCTCTTCTGGCTCTTTCAGTTAAGGTGGCACCAGAAAAATATATGTGATCTGTGGAAGGTTTGGCGGAATTCAGAGTTTGCTTGTTGGTAATGTAGAAGGCAAAGGAGAACCTTTTGTCTCCTGAATGGTTGTATTTGGGAGAAACATTTTCTGGTGGGAACTGCAGGATTCCTAAGCTTAGGTTTTTCTATCTGTTGCTCACTCAACACCCCTTTCTCTAGAATTTTCCACCCAGTAAAGACCATAGAAGGATCCATAGACAAGACTGAAGCTTCTCGATCCCTTGGTCTACTGAGCTCATTCTTGTCTTTTCTGACCAGTACTAGCTGTCTAAGGTCTCAGGCAGATGCCTTTCCTAACCCACAACCCAAGATCATTTGATCAAGAATGCCAGATGACTGACGCTACAACCTTATGCATGCAAAGCATTAACTCTGCTATGGGCCTGTTACGGAAAAATCTAGGTGTGAGGCTGCTCAGTCACCCAGCTCGTTGGGCAGAGCCCGCGGGTCCCTGAGGAATAAAGGAAGGAGTCCAGTCACCAACCAGAGCAAATAGCTGTAGACCAAAGTTTATTGCGCAACAGGTTCAAAGAGGAATGTTGAACGCTGAGGACAAAGACTTTTAAAACTTTCCCACCATATCCCAGAATACAGTTTATACAGCATCATTGCTACATCATTGCTACATCACTGACATGTCACAAAAGGGGAGGGGTAGACAGGGGTTACACTAGTTCAACCTTGGCAAACATGTCTAGACAAGTCCTTGGTACAAGATTAGCATAAGCAGACATGGCAGGGCAAGACCCAGGTATAAGATGAGCACAGGCAAACACCTCTGAAGTCCCACCACCCAAAGTACAATAGAACTTCCTTTGCGTGTCTGGATCCCGAGGCAAGTCTGGTGAGGGGATTAGGCTTTCCTTGGCCAACAATCAGCTCAGCAATTGTCACCTCTGGGAACTTCCTGGAGTCCCTTTCAAGGGGAAAATAGCTTTGGAATGGAGGAAACTGGCAAAGGAGTCAATTTTATATTATTTTTAAAGCTAGTTAACTTCCCTGGGCTGTCAAGTTGAAAGGATACATTCAGGCATAATATTTGTAACATTTAACTTTAAAGATGTGCCCCCCCCCACCTGCACTACAGAGCCACTGTGGTGCCTTGGCAAAGCAATGGGAGTTGTGAACCCGGAATTCCCTGCTTATGATCTTCTTACCCCTCTTCCATGAACTCAGTTAAGGGGCTTTGAGGGGGCCACCTCTGCTGCAGAGCAATGCTGACATTCCCCAGAGCTGCTCCAAAAAGTGGACATGAAGTGCTTGGGCACTCTAAACCGCTATATACAATTATTAGACTCCAATATTCTGCACAGAAATATTAGCAGTTCCAGACAGGAAATTAATTTTTTCTTTTCATTTCCCACTATAAAGTAGCCAGATGCACTAAGTGTGCTTTGGCATACGTAAGTCTGACATTCGCTTCTAAACAATGGTGGGGATGAGGTAAAAGGCTGGGAAACATCTTCCCCAGTGCTTGCTAGACAAGCTCATTGGGTGTAAGTTAGCCAGCTCCATTATAATCAATGGGAATTTCCCCATTGACTTTAATGGGAAACAGATTGTTTCATCCATATTTCTTATTTGCAATTACTTTCAGAGATTTTCCAGGGGAGAAAATAAATAATTGTATCAAACTGGGTTAGTGAAATTATAACGGATGAAAAAGTCACGTGCCTTGAGTCTTGGAAAGTTTCCAGCAAAGTTTCAAATTGTTAAGGAACTCCAAACATCATAGAATGCCTATGCCAAAACAGGCCAGTTTAGGATATGACATTTGAAATTACATGTATTCAAAACTGATAGTTCATAGAGATTTGGATCCTTCCTAATTTTTGTAAATAATTTCTTTAATTATATACCCGGCTTTCCTAGCCCTACTTTTTGTTGTTAGAATGACAAATTCTGTTTACAAATTATATGTTTTCATTTTAAATATAGTATACTCTTCTGCTCATACATGCCATGTTTCTTATTTACTCTGATTCACTGGGTTATTATTCTAAAATAATAGAAGAGTCTCCTTCCCATACAAGAAACCACAAGGATGATGGGACTGAAACTGCCTCGGTCACACTGGTCAATGATTCCCAGCAGGCTAGGGACAAAGGTGAGAGCTGTTTCCTAGTTCTGCTGGATCTCTCAGCGGCCTTTGACACCATCGACCAAAACATCCTTCTGGACCGTCTAGAGGGACTGGTAGCTGGGGGCACTGTTATACAGTGGTTCTGCTCCTTTCTCCT
Source organism: Podarcis cretensis (assembly GCF_951804945.1). NCBI lineage: Eukaryota > Metazoa > Chordata > Lepidosauria > Squamata > Lacertidae > Podarcis > Podarcis cretensis. Next base: position 3,168,150 of record NC_137174.1, read on the forward strand.
GGGCCCTGTCCAGAAAGTGGTGTTGGGGGATGAGTGTTCAGACCCCTGGGCTCTCACTTGTGGGGCGCCTCAGGGTTCCGTCCTCTCCCCCATGCTTTTTAATATCTATATGAAGCCACTGGGAGAGATCATCAGGGGGCTTGGGCTGGGTGTTCATCAGTATGCAGATGACAGCCAGCTCTACCTCGCCTTTAAATCAGAACCAGTGAAGGCAGTGAATGTCCTGTGTGAGTGCCTGGAGGTGGCTGGAGGATGGATGGCGGCTAACAGATTGAGGTTGAATCCTGACAAGACAGAAGTACTGTTTTGGGGGGAACAGGGGGAGCAGGTGTGGGGGACTTTCTGGTCCTGAATGGGGTAACTGTGCCCCTGAAGGACCAGGTGCGCCGCCGGGGAGTCATTTTGGACTCACAGCTGTCCATGGAGGCACAGGTTAATTCTGTGTCCAGGGCAGCTGTTTACCAGCTCCATCTGGTATGCAGGCTGAGACCCTCCTTGACCGCAGACTGTCTCGCCAGAGTGGCGCATGCTCTAGTTGTCTCCCGCTTGGACTACTGCAATGCGCTCTACGTGGGGCTACCTTTGAAGGTGACTTGGAAACTGCAATTAATCCAGAATGCGGCAGCTAGACTGGTGACTGGGAGTGGCTGCTGGGACCATATAACACCAGTTCTGAGAGATCTGCATTGGCTCCCAGTACGTTTCCGAGCACAATTCAAAGTGTTGGTGCTGACCTTTAAAGCCCTAAACGGCCTCGGTCTTGTATACCTGAAGGAGCGTCTCCATCCCCATCATTCAGCCTGGACACTGAGATCCAGCATTGAGGGCCTTCTGGCAGTTCCCTCATTGCCTGCCCTGTGGAACGCCCTCCCATCAGATGTCAAGGAAATAAGCAGCTATCCTATTTTTTAAAGACATCTGAAGGCAGCCCTGTTTAGGGAAGTTTTTAATATTTAATTCTGTATTGTATTTAACACTCAATTGGGAGCCGCCCAGAGTGGCTGGGGAAACTCTGCCAGATGGGTGGGGTATAAATAATAAATTATTATATATTATTATATCCGGTTTGTGTGTGTGGTAGCTTCTGATTGGGATCATACAGAGGGGCAGATTTTGTGAAACATCACCTGGTTTTGTTAAATTGTGACAAATGAACCATTGCAATAGTGAAAATCATCATGCTTCCCCCACCCCGCAGTCATGGAAGCACCAGTTCATCCTGTTTTTTATATTTTGTAAGGGGAGTACTCTTTCTATCTCCCAGCATGATGATCCGGGTAGCTATTTGAGAGTCTCCCTTGGAGACAGGCCAAAGCCTGAGCCTATGCATTTTCCAGAAATGTGCAACCATTAAAAATAATATATCAACTTGAGGTTGGGTAGTTAGTGCACGGACTGTGGAACTCACTCCCACGAGGAGGCAGTGATGGCTACCAACTTGGATGACTTTAAAAGAGGGTGAGAAAATTTGTGGGAGGAGAAGTCTATTGAAGGCCATGGGGGTTATGCTCTGCCTTCCACAGCCCGAGGCAGCAAATGCTTCCGAATGCCAGTTGCTGGAAACCACAGGAGGGGTGCCTTGTCTTGCGCTGGAGTGCTGCTTGCTGGTTTCCCCCACAGGCATCTGCTTGGCTATAAGAATAATGATGATCATGAGAATAATTTTATTATTTATACCCCGCCCCCGATCTGGCTGGGTTTCCCCAGCAACTCTGGGTGGCTGCTGTGATGCTGGACCAGAAGGGCCATAGGGCTGAGGCAGCTGGCTCTTCTTATGTCCTTATGCTGATGCACAGAGCACGAACTACTCTATACACGTCTGGCCTAGGAGCTGGTGGCATTCATACAACACAAAGGCGGGGCTGGGGCTGGGGGTGGGCGGACGCTTTCCCTGTGAAACCTGTTCTTACGATGTGCCAGACATGAGGGCGGGGAGTGTGGCGAGGGCAGAGGGACGAGTCAAGGACCATCAGTATACTCTTCTGGGCATGATCCAGGTTCTCACGTAGCTGCATTGTTTTATACTTTCCGGATATCTCACGATCATCTTAAAAAGTGCGGTGTTCTATTTTATAAATCAAGCAGGAACAGGACTGGTTTCTTTTTGTTCTCTAAGGCATCTCTTATCGATAAAAGAACAAAATCGCACGAGCAAAGGGGGGAAGGGAGCTGGGAGGGAGGCCAGGCCGGGTCCCCTCCGCGTCTCGCCCGCCGGCCTCCCCTCCCTCCCTCCCTCCCTCCTCGTGTCGCCCGGACTTCAGCCGCCCGCCCGCCTTGTGGGCGCGCCCATCGGCGTCTCCTCCTCCTGGCCGCGTGTTGCAGGAAGTGCTGGGGGGGGGGCGCCTGGCGCCGCAGCCTCTCAGCTGATCGGGGAGGCGGAAGCAGAACCCCCGGGCCGGGCGCCGGACTTCATTCTGGGCACATCCATGGCAGAGCAGCCGAGCGCGCCTCTGCCCTTGCCGCGGGGTCCCCGGCTCAGCCCCTGACCAAAGCAGCCCTTGGCCGGAGACAGACTCGCCCTCTATTCTTCTCCGCGGAAGGCAGGAAAAAGACATCTCTATATCTGAAAGAAGATTCCTCGCCGACCTCGGAAGAGAGGAGGAAGGAAGGAAGGAGGGGGGCAGTCCTGCCGCCGGCTCCCCCTTCCCCGGCAGCCTGCGATGAGCGCATCTCGGGGGGCGTCGGCATGGCATCCTTCAGGCCCTTCGGCCAGGCTGGGCCGAGAGAAGACGAGGAGAAGGGAGGCGACTTGGACCGATCTCTCCAGCAGATGCTGCGGGCGATAGTGGAGGAGAGGAACCGCGTCAACATCCGCCAGGAGATCAGCGGGCTGGGTGAGTGAGGGAGGGAGGGAGGGAGTGAGTGGTCGGGGGCTTCCCCGCCAGGAAGAGGAGGGCGGACCCCCCCGCCAGGGCAGCTCTCTGCCCCGAGGCGCCTCCGTAGCGCTGAAACAGAATAAACGCCGCGCGTAGCTTTGTCTGGCCTTTGCCACCTTTTCAGACTGGAAGAGACAGACCAGCAGGGCCAAAGGCAGCCTGGTAGCCACAGAAACCTGGCAGCAGACCCTTCTTCGTGCCATGGAGAGAAGGGAGGAGGGGCAGTTCCTGTGCTGCGTTGCTCTGAGCGGGCGAGGCTGCTGTCAAAGGCACAGAACCAAGACATCGCTCTCTCTCTCTTGTTATAAAAGTGGCAGCCCAGTTTTGGGCTACTTTATAGATCCATATCTTTTAGGGTGTGAACCAGATGCAAAGGAGGCCTACTTAATTTCTAAGAAGAAGACATGCCAGTACCCAGGTCTGTTTGGAAACAGGCTCCTGAGATCTGCAAATCCTTCCGCCAGATTCCTGATAAGATTGAGCTCTTTGTCGATATTTAGTGGGGGAGGAAATGTACTCTGCACTTGCTCAAGGAGGCATTGGTTCCTGTCCCTCCTTGATAGGTTTCAAGGGGTGGGCCCAGGAGAATACGAGAGAATACAAGACTCCTTGTACTCCCCCCCCCCCAAAAAAAGATTTTTATTTACCTAAACAAGAAAAAGGTAATTTTAGGAGATAGTTTCATGACAAACTGCCCCTCCCCTCATGTTCACTTCAGGGATTCCTGCTCAGCTGATAAGCAGATGCTGAAAGCAGGGTGGGAATTTGTGTCTGCTGTTGATCGGTGAATATAACAGTGGCAAGCATGTCTTTATCTGTTAGCTAACCCACATCACATGCTCTTATGTAGGCAATCTTGAGGTATGAGAAACAGCATGCTAAGCAGTTCTTAGAAGCACTCTGCCTGTCAAAATATGGTTACTAGGCCCCAAAATCCACATGTTTGGGGTTTCTGTATATTGCTTCAATGTATAGTTGATGCCTGTTGCTCCCTTAACAATGCCAAAAACCACAATGGAGCAGTACATGACTGTCTTGAGGTTGCTTGTCTAGATTTGACAAAGTTTCTCTTATCTTCCGGTTGTTAAATTGATCAGGAGACCCTTGTAAGTGGCCACTAGTCCAACTGCTTGTGGCAAAAGAGAACTGTCTCCCCACAGAGAGGCCTTTGCAAGCGGTAAGAGAGTCTGGGTTCTGTTTTCCCTTCAGTCTGTGTTTGCATCAGGCTAGCAGAGATATCCCTGTCTGAGCTATTAAGCGTTTTTGTTGGGCTATTTACTAGTCTGAGATAGATGGTGGGAGAAGACAGCTAGATAGCAGGAAAGGGATGGAGAGTGTGCATTTCTGGGGGCTCACTGGAAAGCACTGCGGCAGCATTATAGCTTAATTGAAATCCACATGGCTTGGTTCTCCCTCTTTCCCCACCTCTTTTACTTACACACTTGTTCAGATAGCCAGCATAGAGCCTTTTCTTCATTGTCTCTCTTATCTCTGACTCATGGCTGTAATTTATGGTGCATGGATCCTATTGTCAGAGCAGGAGCCACAGGAGCATTTTGCATGTGCGGACTCTGCCTAACAGCTGAGATCTCACATCACATGGAAACAATCCATAGCCATCTGTGAGGGAATTTGATAAAGCAGCATTGATTTTATTTCTCTGGGAGAAAACAAACTGGAAAACAAAACTGAAGCTTTATGCTGAGAGAATAAAGCTGGCTGTGTACTTCTGTATCTAGAAAGCAATGCAAACAAGAGTATCTTTTTCTCTCCCCACATCCCACCCCCCAAAAAGAAATTGGACCGTGGCTGCTTCCTGTGTTGATCCAACACCTGCTGTGTGTTCTGAGGTCTATGTCTGGATAGGATCTGGCCTAATCTCTGTGTAAATAGGTTAAAAAGCAGGTCACTAAAATTCTCTATTTGATTGTTGGACCTATTAATTTGTGTGTCAAATATATTTTTGATAACCATTGATAAACAACACTACTGTTGCATTTACTGAAACAGTGTTTGGATTTCTTAAACTGTACAAAGGGGAAGGAGGGGTGATCTAGGTTAATTGGTGGCTGGGAGCCTGGAAAGACGATTGTCTTGTCTGCTTTGTTTCTTAGTCTTGCAGCTTGCTGAAAAAGAAAAAGGAATGTGAGCAGGAAGTTAATAAAGGTTTCTGCTTGCTTGTCAATTCCCCTGGTGGCAGAATTGTGGCATAAAGGCATCCTATTGCCTTGTTCCAGACTTCTGACAGGAGGACATGATTTTAACTCACTCCCCTTGCTCAGCAGACTGGATGATGTCACCACAGGTCTTGGCGGCCCATTGAGGTGTTGCCCTGAACATGTGCATCCTGCTGTTGCTCAGAGCTCCAACTGGCTGTATCTTAGTATCGGTTCTTTCTCTGTTGTATTTTTCCACGATAGCATCAGCCAGTACAGTGGTGCCCCGCAAGACGAATGCCTCGCAAGACAAAAAACCCGCTAGACGAAAGGGTTTTCCGTTTTGGAGGTGCTTCGCAAAACAAATTTCCTATGGGCTTGCTTCGCAAGACGAAAATGTCTTGCAAGTTTTTCCGACTTTCCTCCCTTCCCACCCCCTTTTTCTAAGCCGCTTATCTGCTTATCCGCTAAGCCGCTAAAAGCCGCTAAAAGCCGCTAAAAGCCGCTAATAGTGCTAATCCGCTAAGCTGTCAATGGCCTTGCTTCGCAAGACGAAAAAACCGCTAGACGAAGAGAGTCGCGGAACGGATTCTTTTCGTCTTGCGAGGCATCAGGCTCTGCATTCTTGTCTTTGATTTAAAGCGTAGCTTAGAAATATGCACAATTAGTCTCTCTCTCTCTCTCTCTCTCTCTCTCTCTCTCTCTCTCTCTCTCTCATATCCTCTGGCAGCTATAGAAAAGGACCCTTCCTACCATAAGATTTGAGTGATAGCCAATGTTAGTCATGCAGTATGACTTAGTTGAATATAACACCCCTTGCTTTCAGTATGATAAGCCTTTAGGACACTACCTTCAGATCCCCACCCCCTACATAATCTGCCACTTAGAGGAAGCAAACCCTGTACGCTGAGCTTAACAACAACAACATACCTCTTTAAATTCCTTATGGGTGAATATTCGGCTGCCATTCACTTGGAAGTGTAGCTCTTATTTTTCAGATTCGTGTGCGTGTGTTTAATTACTGTCAGTTGTATACAGGAAGTCACAGAGGGGTGAGCAATCTGTTCTTAGTATTTAACTCCCATTTTATTAGTAAGGAGAACTTGTGGTTTGCTTCTTCCGCTTGTGTTAATTCCCCTTAAGGAAAACAAGAGCTAAAATTTGGGGTGAACTATTCAGAAGGCCAACACATCTCAGTGAGACGTAACCCTATAGCTCTTCATCTGTTGTTTTCAGAGTTTAGAATTGTTTAAATATGAAACTACCTTACACAGCCAGACCTTTGATCTGCCCCATTGCCTGTGGTAGTCCAAAGTCTCAGTCAGAGCCCGCCCCCGCTCTTCCATAATATCCTTTAACTAAGGATGCCAGGGGTTCTAAGCATGCGCTCTGCTTCTGTTTTGTTGGGCTGCTTTAATGAAGGCATTCATGACAGTGCCATTTTTGGTGTGGCGACTTAGATCTCTTCCTGGCAGTAGAATGTGTTTTCTCTCTCTTTTTTTTAATTAATATTTATTGAAATTTTCCAAATAGTACAAAGACAAAAAAACAAACAAAAAAACAATTAAAAAAACACATAATATTTAAAAAAACAACCTTATTTTCCTTCACCTTATTTCTCAGACCTCCCCCCTCCCCTTCTTGTATTCCAGTTTATGTTATCCGCTCAACAAGTTCTTATCTTATTTCTCAACCTTAACTTAATAATTTGTTTAAATCATGCTGTTATTTTCCTTTTCTTCTTTCTTCCGTTCCTCAATTTATTTTTAAGAACCTTATATCTATTTAATTTAAAAAACCCAATTTTAACTTAATCTTAAACCTTTTTCCTAAAGTCGACCCAAATTTCCCTTCCACGATTTTCCCACATTCCATAAAGTTGCAAAAAATATATATAAAAAAAGAACTTAACAAATTATGTTTTAACACCCTTTGGATTCCCAAATCCCACCCTCCCTTTCCCGGTTTTGATCCCCAAACCAATGTCCATCAGTCCATCTATTCTCAACCTGGATCCCAAACTTCCGAGGCTCTTGGACCTCTCTCAATTTCTCTCTGCCGGTTTTTTTGACAGTCCTTTATATTCAACACCAACTCTCGAAGAAGCTCTGTCCCAATAATGTCCATTTTTCTTCCAAGCAGGCCTCTGTATTTAAAAGTGGAGCTCAAATTTTGTTTCCTAAATCTTTTAAGTCTATATGTTCCAAAAGCTCCAACTTCCATCTTAATCAAATTTGTGCTACCAGGCCTCTGGTCTAGCTTGATCTTCCACAACATTGTAGCTTCACCTTCATTTTCCACCAAATCCTCATATATCTCTTGTACCACTTTCTCAGATTTATCAGATTCCTTCTTCCCAGCTGCAACGGCTTCTGTTCCAACTTCAAGGGCTTTTGGTTCAACAACAAAGACTTGTGTCAAGTCTCTTCCTGTTCCAGTAAGATTATTTACTGTTTTATTCACTGTTATTACCCTTGTAGCCAAAATATCGCTCTGGTCCTGGAGCTCTCCCTGGAGTTCCTGGAGCTTTCCCAGGAGATAGAAGGTCCTATTCAGCTCACTGAGTAATTTTCCACCTGCAGCCATTTCTTGCGGTGTCTCAAAAATCCCCTCTAGGGGGATTATGTTTACTTAGTATCTTTCCAGTTTCAATCCAAAAGTCCAATGTAACTTATTTTCCTTTGTTCCCAACAATTTGTATCCAAATTAAAGAAAATCTAACCAGCAGAGTCACCAGAAACAAAGTTTCCTTTTATTCCCCAACTTTGACAGCTAATTTGACAGCTGTCAAAGTCTTCTGTATCTTTTTGACAGGCTCTCTCACGGATCACTCCCGGGTCTCGGGGGGTTACACTTTAACTTTCCAAACCGACTCTTATCCTCCAGCAAAATTAATTGTACTGTTCAATCACGAAATTAATAATTTTTCTTCAAAAAAGACGAAGATGTTTCTCTCAACTTTAGTTGTCTAATCCTTGCTTTAGATTATCTACAAGGCGGGGGGGGGCGGACTTCCTTTTTACACCTCCCCCGATCGTGCTGAATTTAAAAGAAGAAATTTCCCTTTTAAGTCCAATTTCTGTATTACTCACGGGTTGTTGCTTTCAGTCCGAATGTTCAAAGGAAAAAGTCAGCGCTCTCCGTCCATGGCATGCAGCTTCACTCAGCAGGGGAAGCAAAAGACTCTCAGCACCGCGCCGCTCCCCGTCCCCCGTTCCATGGCCTTTAAAAAGGCTCCTTTGCGGGTCGGGGGGGGCGCTAATGGTGCCCACCGAGTTACCAAGTCCACAGGCATCCGCGCCTGTGGTTTTTAAGGGTCCCCGCGTCGCCGGCGCGGCAGAACCCGATCCCTACTGAGCCGATTCCCTCCGGAGCTCGGAGGGAATCCGCCATTAGGCGATGGCGCTAACCCGGAAGTAGTAGAATGTGTTTTCTCTTCTATTAATGCAAGATGCCAGAGGTCCAAAGAAAAGCCCACATATAACTTTGGCTGCAGTTCAGTACTTTTTTAAAAAATGCAGTCAGTTCTGTGGTAGAACTCCCTGGGCTGCATTTGGAGGAACTCCAGAATTTAAATGATCATTATTTAGATCTCACTTCTATTATTAGTGATGGAAAAGTGCTGAGTGGGGCTTCCAGGGATACCTTGTTTCAGAATTAGTAAGCCTCCATTGGGCTGCTGCCAAACCCCAACAGGCAGGTCCACTTTAGAGGAATTGATTTAAGGGGACTGCAGAGCATTTGCAAATCCAGTTGAAGGGCATGACAGCTTTGGGTGCTCAACAGCTCTGAAGATCAATAATGGAGCCAGCAACTGAAATGTGCAAGATCGGTCATAAACATGTTCTTCTAGATGCTTTGTAGCAGTATTCAGTAGCAGTATTCAGATGGAATATGAAACCATGGGTTAGTACTGCTAAGAACTACGCTAGCAGTCCCTGGGTTCCCCTGCTCCCCATTTACCAGTTCCCCTCCAGCAATAGCCGTGAAGATGGGATGGAAAGCACCTGCTTCTGTTATGATGTGCTGCAGTTTAGTGTGGCATCTGAACTCTGAATTGTGGTTAATCTAAACTATGGTTTGTAAAAATGAGCCACCTTCATTAACTGCAGTTGGAAGTTGGCTTGCTTTCACTACCCATACTTAAGATTAACCACTTTTGTGGTGTCTTAAGGTTATGTGAAGCACAAATTCATAGAGCTGGTAGACAATGGTGTGAGTTTTCCAGAAAAAAATCATTGACCTAAATTGACCACCTTGATATATCCTATAAAAGTGCAGTTTATAAATATTTCCAGTGCATTTTTTTCTGGGGATACTCAAGGATATGCAGGACTGGCACCTCCTCCCCCCCCCCCCGAAGAAAAGCACCGAGTATTTCAATAAGTAAACACATACAGTACATAAATAATAAAGTTGGTGAAGTGAACCATGTTAATTTTATGTGCTGTGTAAATATCTTGAAATGTTTTCCCAATAGTGAAAAGTTTTTGAACTGTAATGCTTAATTGGGGTCTGAATAAGTAAAATATGCTTCATGTAGCTTAAATGTCACAAAATATTGAATCCAATTCAAAGCTTTGCCTGTAATTTTTTTTGCTGAAATACTTTTATGCTCTTGAAAATTTCAAACAGTGTAAGCAATGTCTTAAGATATTGAAGGTATTTAACACACTAATTTTATATTTCCTCAATATTTATGCTTTTGCACCTATTATATATACAGCCAAAATGCATCTTAAAAACTTGACTGGTATGCCCAATCTGTGGGCAAGAGGGTATCTGGGTCACTCTGGTTCTTTTCTGTTGCCACTTACCTTTTGCAACAGGGGTTCTGCTGGCCTTTGAGCAATAAATGTCTAGTGCCACCATCCTCGCCTCTTTAACTAGCAAGTATTCCCAAGGCAGGGACGCGAGTGGCGCTGTGGGTAAAACCTCAGTGCCTAGGACTTGCTGATCGTAAGGTTGGCGGTTCAAATCCCCGCGGCGGGGTGAGCTCCCGTCTTTCGGTCCCAGCTCCTGCCCACCTAGCAGTTCAAAAGCACCCCTAAATGCAAGTAGATAAATAGGTACCGCTTTCTAGTGGGAAGGTAAACGGCGTTTCCGTGTGCGGCGCTGGTGCTGGCTCACCAGCTGCAGCTTCGTCACGCTGGCCACGTGACCCGGAAGTATCTTCGGACGGTGCTGGCCCCTGGCCTCTTAAGTGAGATGGGCGCACAACCCTAGAGTCGGACACGACTGGCCCATACGGGCAGGGGTACCTTTACCTTTACCTTTATTCCCAAGGCACTTGCCGTGTCAGGGCATGGCATGGCAGAGACAATAATGGCTTTCATGATTTGACAGGGAAAAGTGATCTAGAGTGGCTGCAATTTTGTCAAGGTGATTGCTTCAGCTCTGTACGTATCCATAACGCTCTATGCCGCAATGCTTTGTCTACCAGCTAGCTTTTAGATGCTTTCATCTTCCTAAACCTGGTTTGCTGGTCTGCTTCTGAGCCACCTTCCCCTTTCAATGCGCATGCAGTTTGTTAAAACAGGAAGTGAGTATTAAAACACATTGCTAAGAAAAGTCTAAAATTAATTTTCCCGATTAGAAACTAGACATTTTCCCGATCAGAACAACAGAAACTCAACCATCTTGGTATGACATATCCTCTTTTTGTGCAAAAGTGTCACTGACAGTGACCACTATGGCAAGGGGGGGGGCGCATTCTGTGTCATGCTTTCTACTCTGCCACACTTTTGCCAGAGGGGACCATTGCCAATGGAACCCAAGCAGGAGCCCTAACACATTCTCTGCATCTGACAAAAATTAACTTGGCGTTTGGAAAACATGGTGTTTACAAAGCAAAACAACAGCCCCTTTTGCTCAGGAGTTCCCAGTCTAGATTTTAGATTGGGAAGGGCATAAGTCAAGGAAGGAGAGAAGTGGCAGTTGTACATACAGCTAATCCATTTTTTGTTGTTCTGGAATAAGATTCTGTGTAATCAAGAAGTATCTGGGCAATGAGTTACTATGACTTTATTCAATTGTATTAATTGTTTTGACGAGTTTGTTGCTGCTGTTTGCTTTGTATTTTTTAAAAAAGACTATTATGATTACTCTGAGCCACTCTGAGCTCAACATTTGTCACTGGAAAAGCAGAATGCAAATATTAAATTAACTCAACATACATAAGGTTAGTTTCAGTTGAAGATCAGTATAAATCCTTTTGATTTTACTATTGGCCTATTATGAGGTAGAAGGTGAAGCCTATTTCTGGTGTGTCTGTAACTGCTTGCTCTGCAAGATCTTGTGAATATGTTTTTAGATTACTCCTATCCTCTCTTGTTCAACTAACAATTAGGTAAAGGTAAAGGGACCCCTGACCATTAGGTTCAGTCGTGGCCGACTCTGGGGTTGCGGCGCTCATCTCGCTTTATTGGCTGTGGAAGCCGGCGTACAGCTTCCAGGTCATGTGGCCAGCATGACGAAGCTGCTTCTAGCAAACCAGAGCAGCGCACAGAAACACCGTTTACCTTCCCACGGGAGCAGTACCTATTTATCTACTTGCACTTTGAGGTGCTTTCTTTTTTTTTTTTTTAAATTTATTCAAATTTTAAAGGTTACTTCCGGGTTAGCGCCATCGACTAATGGCGGATTCCCTCCGAGCTCCGGAGGGAATCGGCTCCGCAGGATCGGGTCTTTTCCGCGGCGGCGACGCGGGGACCCTTAAAAATCACAGGCGCGGATGCCTGTGAACCTGGTGACTCGGCGGGCACCATTTGCGCCCCCCCAAACTGCGAAGGAGCCTTTTTAAAGGCTTTGGAACGGGGACGGGGTGCGGCGCGGTGCTGAGAGTACATTGCTCCTTCTGCGGAGTGAAGCCGCAAGCCATTGTCGGAGAGCGCTGACTTTTTCCTTGGAATAATTGGACTTTAAAGTAAAAACCCGTGAGTAAGAAGGAATCCGGAATTTAAAAAATCTTTGTTAAATTAGGAACGAGTGGGGAAGGGTTAAAAAGGAAGTCCGCCCCCCCTTTTGTAGATAATTTAAAGCAAAGAACTTGCTATCTAAGGTCGAGAGGATTCTTTCTTTCCTTTTCTAAAAGACTTCAACCTTCATGGTTTGATACTATAAGAAATTTTACTGGAGTATAAAAGATTAACTTTGGGAGCTGAAGTTTCACCCCCCCGGACCCGGGAGTGTCCCGCGAGAGAGCCTGTTGATGAAGTACTGAGAAATTTGACAGCTGTCAAATTGGCTGTCAGAGGGAAAAAGAGAACTTTGTTTCTGTCGCTTCTGCTGGTTATATTTGTTACAATTTGTTGAGAATAAAGAAGGACTGATACAAATTAAATTGACTATTGGATGTGAGCTGAAAAACACTAAGAAACTAAAATCCCCCTAGAGGGGGTTTAGGACATTACAAGAATGGCTGGAGGAAGGAAAATTCTGACTGAGCTGGATAGAACATTTGTTCTCTTGGGAAAGCTACAAGGTGAAATTGATGTTTTGGCTACAAGCGTCATAACTCTGGCCTCAGCAGTAAACAATTTTGTTGAGGTTGATAAGGATTCGAAGCAGGAAGCTCATACAACTGGACAAATAGAGAAACTTGAGAGTTATGAGAATATGGAGAAGGAGACATATGCTGTCCCTGAAGAAAAGGAAGGAGGAGCTATAATTTCGCAGATGTCAAATGAGAGTTGCAATTTGTGGCCTGACAGGAAGGCAACAAAGGAAAATAATAACTTGATGTGGAAAGCCTGGCCTGAATTGGTGAGTCTAAAACCGAGAGATCCCTTTATGTGGAGATCTGAAGACCGAAGGATTATAAATTTGATCAAGGTGGAAGTTGGAGCTGTGGGGGCATTTGGACTTGAAAGGAGTATGTTTGAGTACCCCTTAGGCTCTATTTTTAAGCATGGAGGGCTGGCTGGAAAAAATATGGATCCTGTTGGGCCGAAGCCTCTCCGAAATTTGGGGTTCAATATTAAGGACTATCAAAAAGGCCGGCAGAGAGGAACTGAAAGAGATTTAAAAGCCTCGGATGTGAGATCTCCAGGCTAAACAAGATATTGAACTGATGAACACTTGTTGGGGACTGAAACCGGAAAGGGGGTGGGTGGAGTCTGGGAATCCAAAGGGTATATAATTATAACTTGCTTTGTTTTTATTTTGTTTTGCTATTTGCTTGGAACTGGGGAAAGCCGTGGAAGGGAAATTTTGGTCGACTTTAGGAAAAATGTTTAAGAATGAGCAATGAGGTTTAAGTACTGATGTTTAAATTTGGATAATAAGGATTTGCTGAATTAATAATTTAAATTGGAATACAAGAAGGGGAGGTGTGAGGAGGTCTGAGGAATAAGTTAAATGAAAATAAGTAATTGGAATTTTATGTGTTTTTAAATGTTTTTTTCTCTCTTTCTTTTTTTTAAATTTTGGATCTTTGTATTTTTGTTATTTTTTGTTTAATTGTTGTTTTTGTGTGTTTTTATTGAAAATGCCAATAAATATTCATTTAAAAAAAACAAAAAGAAAAAAGAGAAAAAGAAAAATAAAAAAGACAGAAAAAATACAATCAATTAAAAAAGAACAAATCAAACCTTTACATAGCTTTCTTTCCTTTACTTATTTCCTTGACCTCCTCACACCTCCCATTTTTGTATTCTAATTCAAATTATTATTTCAGCAAATCCTTCCAACCTTGTTTTTATCTTAATAATTTGTCTTAATATACCATAATTTTACATTCTCTCTTTCACCAACTCATTTTTACTTAATCCTTTATGTCATTTCTACTAAAACCACATAATTTTCTTTTTCCAACATCTTTCTAGCGATCCTTAATTTTGCAATATTTTTGAAGATAAATTTTGAATTTTTTCCAATCTTCTTCCACCGACTCTTCTCCTTGGTCCCGGATTCTGCCAGTCATCTCAGCCAGTTCCATGTACTCCATCACCTTCATCTGCCATTCTTCCCGGGTGCGTAGATCTTGTGTCTTCCAATACTTTGCGATGAGTATTCTTGCTGCTCTTGTAGCGTACATAAAAAAGTTCTATCCTCCTTTCGCACCAATTGGCCGACCATGCCCAAGAGAAAGGCCTCTGGTTTCTTCAGAAAGGTATATTTAAATACCTTTTTCATTTCATTATAAATCATCTCCCAGAAGGTCTTAATCTTTGGGGTTGTCCACCAAAGGTGAAAGAATGTACCTTCAATCTCTTTACATTTCCAACATTTATTACCGGGCAAATGATAAATTTTTGCAAGCTTGACTGGTGTTAAGTAGCACCTGTAAATCATTTTCATTATATTCTCTCTTAAGGCATTACATGCCGTAAACTTCATACCTGTGGTCCATAATTTTCCCCAGTCAGCCATCATAATGTTATGTCCAACATCTTGTGCCCATTTAATCATAACAGATTTAACCATTTCATCCTGTGTATTCCATTTCAACAGCAAGTTATACATTCTTGACAAATTCTTAGTTTTAGGATCTAACAATTGTTAGATCACTTTGAGGTGCTTTCGAACTGCTAGTTTGGCAGGAGCAGGCACCAAGCAACGAGAGCTCACGCCGTCACGGGGATTTGAACCGCCGACCTTCTAATCAGCAAGTCCTAGGCTCTGTGGTTTAACCCACAGCGCCACCCGCGTCCCAATGTCATCTAACTATTAGATTCTAGCAATTCACTTTGACAGTTGAACCTCTTGATAATCTAGTGAGATTTGTGTAAAGTGCTCATTTGAGAATGGAGCAGATGCTGGAAGGCGTTGAAATAATAGGGATTTACACACACACACCCAGCCCTGGGAGTCCTCGTAAGGGAGCTGTGCCTGGAGGAAGAACTGTGAGGCTTCATCAGGCAAGGCCTCCTTCCACCTGCCTTGCCCCACCCTCCAGTCTCTGCTTCTCAATTTGTATTGTATTATTTTATGCACTGTGGCTTGCCGTTGTTTTATTGATTGTAGTTTAGAAATTATTTAGAGTGGGTTTCTGTTTTAATTTTTATATGCTGATATTTAATATTATTTTATAATATTCTAATGATTGTTGAATGTTATTTTATTTGATGTAGGTTGCTTATTTTAAAGTTATGTTTTATTATCACATTTTTGTATTGCATTAGATTGTTATAAGGTGTACATTCTTTGTTTCTTCAGCTTCTATTCTTGGGTATTGTAAGATAGAAAGACGGTATACAAATTAAAAGTGATGATGATGATGAGCAGGCAGTGGCAATTAAAGAGAACTGGAAACAGTTTGAAGAAGGTACAGAGTTCTGATCACTGCACCTCAAAACAGATAGTGTAGACCTATGACTATGATTCTATGACAACAGAGGGTTTTCTTCCTCAGAACACTGGAATTCATGGTCATCTGATTAACCAGCTTGGCAGGAAGTTCAGGACAGATAAAATGAATAGCCTCAGTTTATGAACTTCTATGCTGCAAACAGCGGTTCTCCACCTGTGGGTCCCCAGATGTTGTTGGACTACAACTCCCATCATCCCTGAGCTCTGGCCTTGCTAGCTAGGGGTGATGGGAGTTGTAGTTCAGCAACATCTGGAGACCCACAGGTTGAGAAAGACTGCTTAGAAGATGACTAGGTTTGATGGCTTTAAAGGGAAATTCATTAGACAAGTCTGTCATTGACTATTAGCTGTGTTTGATGGTGGCTGTATGCAGCTTCCAGGGATGATATGCCACTCAATTTCACTTGCCAGGGGGAAGAGCAACAGGCCCTACTTCTGCCCTTCCCAGAGGCATTTGGTGGGTCACTGTGGGAAAGGGGCACAGGGCTAGAGGGAGTCCTGAGCTAGAGGGAGCTTTGGTCCAGCCCAGCAGGGCTCTTTTTATATTTTTATTGTATGTATTTAAATGGCTATCATGCCCCATCTGGCAAACAGCTGTCTAAAACAAAAAGATGTGAGATATAACTGGAGAAAAATAGTTTTGGAGGGTTGACGTGACCTCTGCTGCAAGTGTGTAGAATTTTAGATTATGGAAGAAGGGATTGCTGCCACCTTTTCCACTTTCAGTTCTGGCCTAGTTTTCCCTTGTGTCTGGGTTGTATTGCCTCAGGCCAAGGCAGTGTAGAATGGTTTTTAAAGTCATTTTTGTAAAATAATTATGATCAGACTAGATATTGTCTGTTCTAACTGGAATGACAATCTTTCTCCCCACCCCCCACCCCAGTCAAGCAGTTTAGGATCCAAACTGCAGCTTGTAGATCCAGTGGTTCCCCCCCTTCTTTCTTTCTTTCTTTCTTTCTTTCTTTCTTTCTTTCTTTCTTTCTTTCTTATGCTTACATCCAAACCCTACATGAATATATTAAAAGCCAAAACCACGATATAAAACCTAAAGCAAAACAAACAACACCTTATATTTTTATCATGGATAGGGTCCAAATGGCAGCAGGAACAGATTAAGTGCATAGACCTCCCGCCTCCTGCCCAAAGGTCTGGCTGTTCAGATGATGATATTGGTGAAAAGCACTAGCTTCAGCTAGTGAGACAAATCAGAACTGGCCATGATAATTCTCGCACTAGATCCATTCACATTGGATTACTGTGGGTTCTCTACAGGTGTGCTAAGAGGGAGAAGCAGTTTCTAGTGAATGGAAATTATCTCCCCATCCTTGAACAAGGCAGTCTCCTCTTCCTCATCAGCCAAGGGATGGTTGGGAGTGGACCCCCTTGCGAAGAAGAAATCGGAGACCACTATATGCCCCCAACAGTTCCTGTGAAGGCCTGGCCTGGCCTGCCACACACCTGATGTCATATATGATGTTGTGTATGAAGTCAGGTGTATGGCAGGTGGGTGTGACTTCCCCCAACAACCTCTTGGGCCAAGGTTTGATCAAGAACCAGAGGTTCCTTGCCCTTGCAGGCGCCTTTTAAAGATGCTTTGGAAATTGCTGCTGTTGCAAAATGTCTCTGAGTGGAGCTGGAGATCAAAGAATATTCAGTAGTTCATCCGATGCTACCTCAAACTGGTTGGCTGTCCTTTTCCAGGCTCAGTTTAAAGTGCTTTCAAAGTTATGCTAGCCTTTAAAAATCCCTGAATGATCCACAGCTAGGACAACTCCTCTTTCCACACATGAAGCCGACTGATTTCTAAGCTTAGTTTCAGAGGCCCTGCTCTTTGGCACCCCCAGAGAGACCACAGGCAGCTACAGAGCCTTTGGGCAGCAGCCCTAGCATTCTGCAATTCCTTCCCTGAGAAGATGTGTTGGACTCCTGCTCTTCTTGTTTCCAGCTGAGCTTTAAAAACTCTCCCAATTAAAGCAAGCTTTTAATCTTTAGCCATTTTGTGTTAGTTTGCTGCTGCTTTTTATTTCTTTTTCTTTTGTAATTGCATGTACTAAATTTAGTGATTATTTTAACATTATTTGGGTCTTGTAAGATGCTGTGGATATAATTGTTTATAGAAAAGTGGGATACGAATTGTATAAATAAAATAGGCAAGGGCAATGATTTTCCTTTTTCGTTCATCAGATGGTTTCTAAGCTGTTTTTAAAGCTCCCTTCAATGCAGCATCTGCCTTAGGCGTCCCTTTAAATGATTCTCTTTGTATCTCAGCATTTTAATCTTAAAACCAAAGATTTTGAGCAAACCTGTAATTAAGAGTACAAAGGCTTCTGGTTGAGAAAGAGATTCAGCATGCTGGATGCCCTTTAATTGGAAATATTCTTAATTGCTTTGAGAGGGAAAGCAAGGAAATAAGGGGTGTTCTGGTGTACTAAGCTAAGCAAGATTTAGCTGAGCAACTTCTCTGAACCAGGAATCAAGGTTAAGCTCTCTCTCTGCTCACTAACCACAGGCTATTGCCAAGATCAGCTTATGGTTAGTGAGAAGAGAGAGCTTGACCCAGAGCCCTAGATATGGGGGAGGAGGGGCTAGCCAGGATTTTTGCCCCAGGTGAAGCCTCCAGAGGCGCATCATTGAGGGTCCCAGCCTCTGTGTGTGTACGCAAATGCACGTGGGTGTGCCAAACTAGGTCTTTCACCTATGAGAAATAAAGCCTAGTTTTGCCCCCAGCTTGACCATATTGGACAACATCACTGAACCAAGCCTTGGCTTCGCTCAGTGCATTGCAGCAGTGAAAGGTACCAGGGAGGGGCACTGTGTCTGGGAGCTCACACAGTCTCATTAGGTCAAGTTTTGGCTTAGTGCGCCTTGCAAACCAGACCAGTACAGTATTTTAGATTACATTTGGAACAAATAAATAGTTCAGCTTTACTTTAGCTTGCTTATGGAGCAGGTTCAATGGATTGTGGACATTTTAAGGCTGGCATTTTAAAGAGTGTTGTATAGCATTTAATTGGTGGGTGAAATTAAACTGTTTCCAGGAAGCTTGTAGAAAGTAAAGGAAAGATGCCTAGATAAGTGACTTCCTATTGTTCCCCTTTTTCTTTCACCACTTACCTTAGATGGGAGGTTGAAAGGGGAAAAGTTCTAAATGTATTTGGGGTGAGAGCAGCTCCTGAAACTTAATCCCCCCATGGGTGCCAACTTGAATAAAATATGGGGGGCAGGTAAGCCCCACCCTACATAATCAGTCCCAAGATGTAGTGCATACACACCATCTGAATGGTAATGTCCCTCTACTTTGAGGGACCCAGCCCCCTCAAATATTTTATTGGGGAGCTAAAGAGACCTTGGCCCCTAAGAGTTGGCTCCTATTCACCACCCTTAGATCTGTGGATTATAAATTATCTGCTGAAGAACCTCTGCATGTTGCAAAGGATTCTGGGCAGTGCTCTAGGTTGCAGGCAGCTCATGCTGGGCTTCATTGCTGCAGTGTGTAAACAGAGTGTAAACATGGCCATTGCTCCTGTGCTGCACTGTAGAGGCAGATCGGTGGTAGTGGTTTACCTGTTGCTGCACCACTTCTGACCTTCAGATAAAGCAACCACGGCTAATACTGCGAAGGCTTTCTCAGTCTGAGAACCACAAGTTGAGACACAGTTCTATAGATGTGAAGTGGACACCAACTGCAATAGCCAAAAGCAACCTTGAAGGTGTACAATGAGGCTGGGGCAGCCGATATTGTTGTGCAATAGCTCCCATCGTTGGTCACCATTGGTCATGGTGGTGTTCCTCCTGCTGTAGAATTAGCACAGCAGACATGTCTTAGACCAGATTCCCCAAAGCTAAGATGCCTAAAGCTAATGTATTACCATGGTGTTTTGCATATGGTTGCCTCGTATGCCTGACGAAAGAGTGTGCACCTCTATTTCAGGAGAGCCTGTGCTGCTTAAAATGCTGACTAGGTTTCTTGGCCCGTTCTTGAAATGTGAATTCTGTGCTGTGGATTTCTTGCACATCTCTCACTATGCCCTAAGGCTGCCCTGGATTTTCTTATGTTAAGCCTTGTCAGTTAGTATCTTTAGACACTAAAGGAGATGCTGGAGGGGAGTTGCCTCAGCATCTCTCTTCATAGAGGGCAAGGGAGGCTTCTGGGAGCCAGGTGCCTGTGGTCTATACTGGAGGGTGGGTCAGACTTGGACAGGATAGGCCAGGATAGGCCAGGATTCAAATATCTGCTCAGCCATGAAGGACACTTGAGTGAGGTTTGTTCTCTCTCTCCCCCCACCAACCCAGTTGGGGAGAGGGTTCACCCTATATGCACAGCCCATAATTCCTTGGAGAAAGGGCAGGATACAGTTGTGATTACTTGTAACCTGATCCACCTGCCTATCATGTTAGAAATTTGAACCACTTGCAGTTCCCATCACTCCCTTTGAAAAAGGAGGTGCAGCTGGAAAACATGCACAAAAAGGGAAAGGGGACTGAAACACATTTTCTCTTGAAGAAAGAGTAGAACATCTAGGGCTTTTTAGTTTAGGAAAAAAGGAGCACTGGAGGACAAGATAGAGGCATATAAAATGATGTGTGTTGTGGAGAAAGTAGACAGAAGTTTCTCTTCCTCTCTCAGAAAACCAGGGTGATCCAGTGAAAGTGGCTGGCAAGTACACCCACAGGACAGAAATGGTTTCCTCGCAGCTGCATATTTGCAGCCCATTGGGGGAAGGTACATAAAGTGGTCTCCCTGTTGTTGCAGCTGCTTCAGAGTGCACAGACCTGGGAATAGCTGCTTAGATCAGGGGTCAGCAAACTTACTGCGCCTTGGGCCAGTGTCTCCAGCACCAATTGCGCAACGGGCCAGAGGGCGGGGGAGCACGTGCCCATACGTGTGCACACACGCTATTTCCGGCGCACTTCTGGGTCAGAGGAGCACCAGAAATAGCTTGTGCACATGTGCACGGGCCTCCTCTGACCCGATGTGCACTGGAAATAACGCTTGCGCATGCACAAATAACGCTTGCTCATATGCACAAGCTATTTCCAGTGCTCCTCTGACCTGGAAGTGGGCAGCCGCGCAGCGCAGTGCCAGTAAGAGCGGGCGGCGGGGGTTGCCACGGGCCGGATAAATGAGTTCCTTGGGCCGTATCCGGCCCGCAGGTCTTAGTTTGGGGACCCCTGGCTTAGATCATGAGTAGGCAAACTAAGGCCCGAGTAGCCTGAGATCTACCATCCAATATTAAAAACTGGCAGTGATCTACCACTCTCTCCCATTGTCTTTCTTCAACTTAAGCTTATTATATTTAGCGGAGCTTATGATAAAAATAATAACAAATGATAGTTGCTTCCATAAAACCTGTAAAGTTCATCATAAATCAATATATTTAAAAAAATAAATACCTTGTATACTTGTAATAACATAAGAAAATAGCATTGAGGACAGGGTCCTGCAGAATCAGAACATGATGCATGGATTGTTGTTCCCAAAAGCTCATGCCATAAAAATGTGTTAAGTCTTTAAAGTACCCCAGGACTCTTGCTGTTTTTCAAATGAGTCAGGGGCACATGTCAACCACAGCGGCTTCCCCCATAGTTCGAAACAGAAACTGGGTAAACTCAACTGCAGAGTTGACAGCCTTCGAGACCACCTTAAGAACTGGATGAAACCTGTAGAAGCCCTTTCCCCTGGATCCAACCCACCCCTTCCTTTCCAGTTAACCTAAACCAGCCCTTTCTCTCTCTGAGGAGCCAGCGCACAGGGCTGCACACCCACACCCCTCCCCGCATGGGCAGGATGGCAGCAGCCAGGAAGGATGCCCTCTCCCTTGTGTGTGTTTACTCCGGAGTAAGCCTCACCGCGCTCAGTGAAAGAGCTCCTTGGTTTACAGTGGGGGGGGGCAAGGGGCAAGGCAGTCCTCTCCTCAAGGGCTGGATCCTGGAATGTCCAGCACTCACTCTCTCTCTCTCTCTCTCTCTCTCTCTCTCTCTCTCTCTCTGGACCCAAACCAGCCCTTTCTCTCGAGGAGCCAGCATGCAGGCCTTCTCTCTCTTGCCCAGCCTCTCCATCTGCGTACGCCTCCGTCCGCTTGCTTCTTCTCCTTCAGAGAGAAAGAGGGGGAGAGAGAAGCCCTGCATGCTGCCTCCTCAGAGAAAGGGCTGTTTGGGGAGAGAGATCAATCAACAGAAATTGACGAGAAGCAATCACATGATCTACAAGTCGATCCCGATCGACCTGTTGGACAATGCTGGTCTAGGCAATGCAGGGTTGGGTTGGCCTGTGTGGCATGAACCATTAACGTTTTCTGCCCTCTGTGTGTGTTTCCATAGGGCGTTTAAAAACACAAGAGCTAATGCTGTTGCTTCTAACCCATGGTATGTTGCCAGGTTTTTACTTCCTGTAAATAAATGCTACAATTACAACAACAACTGGATCATTGCTAACTTTGTGGAGCAAACACAGGGATATTGGTCTAAGGTTACCAGATTTTTTTCAATGAATCCGGGGACACTTTTCAACTTCAGTAGGAATGATAGGATTTTGTCAGGGGACTGATTTGTAAATCCGGGGACTGTCCCTGGGAAAGGAGGACGTCTGGCAACCTTATATTGGTCTGTGCCGCAGAGCAAGCAACCTATTTGTAGTAAGTACCTGTCTGTAGCATGGAGCTGTCCCCAGTCAAGATTCTGAGAGCGGTTATTGCTTGTTCCTAAACTTAGTTATTTCCAAGAACATACATATAGTATGTGAGTTCGCATGTCTGTGTCTATAGACACAATAGCAGATCTAGGTATGTGTGTGTGTATGATAAATGTATACATGGCTTTGGTTTTAATTCTTTGTTTGGCATTTTGCTGTTATTATTTCTGCTGAGCATGTATCTGAGCAAGGCACTCAGAGAAGCATAGATGACTTCAGCCCATGTGTAGCGGTCAAAAATTTAGAGTTGGATTCCTCCTCTGTGGCAGTTGGATCCACAGTCTTTGACTCCATTGTCCCACTTTTCAGCCTGACAGCTTCTTCGTTTGTATGAGTAACGAGTTTGGCGTGAGGTGTAGGAGTGTGTTTGCCAGTGACTCATACACTGCAGACAGGCAAAAATTGGGTTGGCATGTGAAGCAGTGAAGAAATAGAGCAGGTCAGTCCATTTAAAGGGCATTGGGATGAGGATCTGGCAGCCGAGTGAAAACATGCGGTGTGGGAGCCTCTTCCGAACTGAAAGACAGTCACAGGCCTATTTGTGTTCTTAAGGGCTGCTGTTTAATGAGATAATGAGGCATTTCTTGAATTACTGTTCTCCTACGAACGCACGTGTGCATTTTAAACTCACATTTACAAATTTGTCTCAGATTTATTTAATGTGTTACTTTGAGCAGCATCTTTGGGCTGGGTAGAATATCCTGGTTTGATTTTCAGGCTAGAAATGGTTCTCTCTCTCTGACCTGGGGGAGAGGGAGGGAGGAGGCTAAAGCAACTCTTCCCCATAACATTTAATTATGAGAATATTCAACTTTCTCCCAAAAGGTTTGCTGCTGTTTTCCTGGTGTTGCTTCATTGACACTCCCACTTCTTCTTGCTGGTTTTCTTTCTTTCTGGATCACTAACAGATATACTTGGCCAACTGGGGATCATGTAGCAAATGGTGTCTACATAGCCAATGATGATGTTACTGTGGCAAAGGAAATTTGGAGAAAAAGAGACAATGTGGAATCATAGAGCCATAGAATTGTAGTGTTGGAAGGGACCCCGATGGTCATTTAGTCCAACCCCCTGCACTGCAGGAATCTCAAGGTGACAGGTGGCCATCCAGTCTCTGCTTGGAAACGTCCAGTGGAGAGTCCACAACCTTCTGAGGCAGCCTGTTCCCCTGTTGAACATGAGCGGGGCAATGCGACTTGTTTGTGATATTTCCTAAGATCAGTGAGTTTTTTCAGCTCAGCCTGTGTGTCAATAAGAGGATCAAGAATAAACTCGGTAGTAGTGGATTGCTTAATCTACTATTTTCATTATAATCTTTTATGCTTTTTTCCTGTAAGTGCTAAAGAGTTTAGCAATTTGAGGTTTATAAGTTCATTCCAAAGCCCTAAGCCTACAAACACTTTTGATGTGTGCAGGAAATCTGGGGCTGGGTGTTTCTTAATATGTTTAGCTGAATAAGGATAATACCAGAGTGCTGCATGCATACAGCTTCTGGTAAGCGTGGGCTTCACCTAGTGCTGTGCCAAGGTTTTCTCGCTGGAGTTCTCAAACCCCCCCCCCCAAAAAAAACCCCCTGTTTGTTTGTGAGTAACTAACTGTTTGGGAGGAAAGGAAAGTCAGGTGGGAGGGAAGAGTAGAATGTGTCCTTTTATTTAAAATGCATCTCTGGGTTATTTGTGGGGCATAGGAATTCGTTCATTCCCCCCCCCCCCCATATAGTCCAGTCCACCACGTGGTCTGAGGGACAGTGGACCGGCCCATGGCTGAAAGTTTGCTGACCCCTGGGCTAGACCCTCTGGTCTCAGCGTCTCCAGGGGAAGGAGGAAGTTCTCAATGCAGGTAGCTAAAATGGAGAGAACAAGCTATTTTTACCTCACAAGAATATTTGCTATTGACACGCTCCACCCTCAAGGTGCTGTGTGGTTTGTGTGTCCCAATCACACCCTGCCAGGCTCCGTCTTCTAACTAGGTATCCTCCTCTAGCTTCCAAGCTCCTCCTCCTAAATCTTAGAACTGTTTTACAGTGCCTGACTCATTCCTTTTCAAGCACCATTGAAGTAAATGGGGAAGAAGCAAGTCTGAAGCCCTGTCACTTTGAAAGGAAACCTCATGGAATGAACTTGCAGTGGGTTACTTGCAAGTAAGCATGCCTAGGGCTGGCATTCACCTTTCCCATATAAACAGTTGCTGGACTGATACAGCTCTTACCTGTGGCTTATAGAAGCTATCAGCATGTGACTGGCCAGCTAAACCAGGTGAGCCTTGGTAGATTTCCCTTGCGTGCAAAGAAAGGCTCCAGCGGATTTAGTGGACATGACCAGTAATGAGTCCAGTGGTCAAGAAGGCGGTTACTGAACATGCTGTAGAGCGCAGTGAGGGGCTGGTGGGGCTCATCTACCTGAGAAGGTAGCCCATCTAGGAGAAGGAAAACTTTGGTCCTAAACCTCCAGTGCCTTGAGGGATATCTTTGGGAGAAGAAAAGGCTAAGGAGTAAACCCTACACAAATTCAGAGTGTAGTACCTAAGATGGTTGGATGGTGTCTTGTACAGCTTCCTCCGGCAACTCTGCAGCCCAGCTGGTGCCAGACATCTTGCTCTGCTTTCCTTTGGACCACATCATTGAGGCCAAGAGGGGGGTCTTGTTGTCTGGGCAACCCAGGACCTCCAGACACATGGCCCAGGCTTGTGCACCATGGATGTTGCTAATGTAGCAGTTTGATCTCACCCTTAGAGGCACACTCCATTGTCTCATGAGGCAGACAGATGTCAACAACATGAAGGGCTTGGTACATAGTGCCCATGTGCATAGAGTGTCTCGTAGATTCTGTACAATGAATGTTCATAGCATAGAGCAGGCAGGGAAGAGAATTCCACAATTGTAAATGTTCAGGGGAATATGTGTGTTCAGATTGGTGTGAGAAAATGAATACCACAATTACACAAGAGTATCTCTGTTTTCAAGTGTGAAATTTTGGAGGATTTTATATGAGATGAGTGGCGTTTAACTGCTTTGCCTAACCTACATATCTCTTGGTCTGCTCTCTTACGCTACAGTTCACTTAACTGGTCTATTACATCCTTGAAGCTAATGTGAATGTACAAATAATTGCTTGCCATGGTTCATGGAGTATCACAGCAATGCCCTGAAGAGGTTAAACTGGGAGTTCAACAGAGATACTAAAGCCCAAGTAAAAATTGCTACTGAGTTCTTCCATGCCTGCATCCGCCCAATTTTTAACACATCTCCTGCCTCCTTTATACTGGACCATCTGCATAAACAAAGCTGCTATGCTGAAGCATCTCTCTCTGAAACATTCTTTTAAGGGAGGAGAGTCCACCACCTTCCGAGGAAAACATGTAAACTGGCCACAGAAGCTCTATGGCTGTATTAAACTTGTTTTATATACACTGGCTCAGGATGCTTGAGATGGGTAAGAAACTACTAATTAGGTATTAGTTAAGTAGAATAGTATTAATAAAGTACACACAGGCTGCAAACTTCAAAGCCTCTGCAACCACTGGCCACAACAACTCTGTCTTCAGCTGACGCAAGCCATTCATAATCCACTGGCTCAGACACCAAGATGTTATAGAAGGTTTATGGGCCTTTCCAGCTGTTAGTATCCAAGACATAGGGCCCTGTGGGTCAGCATGCTACAGATGGAAAGGAGTTTGTCCAGCACAGATTGTACTGGGTCAGCTGTTTGGACATTGTGTTTGTATAAGATTGATATGTGAATAGCACAATGTGAGTGTAGAGAGAATAAATTAATGGAAATGAATGCAAAAGCTGTTGCACATAAGACACCACAACCAACACATTTACAAACTCTTGTTCTGATCAGCTCTTCAGACAACATAAGCAAAACATTCCAAATGTGTGAAATGTGTTACATACCGTAAGTATTGTGCTGTTAACGAAGTCGTATTCTAGAGAGCCAACAACATGCATGTAACATCCAGTCAATTCTGTAGGTAACAGTGAGTAGAATAAAAAGCAGTTTGTAGCAATGCCCAAAATAACATCCCACACTGACTTCTGTTGCCAGTGCTAGGAAACCAATGAGATTTTTCGAAAGGTTGTTTGGGGCTCAATGCTCATTACTTTACAAGTTATCAGAATTCTTTAATGTAACACTCTGTGGAGTGTTAATAACTTCAAAAGAGACTGGAAACACTTTAAATTGTATTGGAATAATGGAATAGAATGTTGGCAATCTTTTTCTTTTATTGAAAATCAGTTTGGCAATTCCCATTGTGTACAAGCAGAAAAGTACTGTTTCCCCTCTTACTGTGCTTCTGTTTCTTGTTCATAGTGATTGATGTTTAGTGTAATATTTGTCTTAAAAACCAATATACAGCTGCTTGAGACCCTGGCTGGGAAGGGAGGATTCTTTTGTGGTATATGAGAGAGAGCTGAAGCAGTGCTGTAGTTTAAAGACAGTGTTACAAATCAAGAATGAGTGGAGTTCAAATCTCACCTCTGCCCTGAACTCTCCGGGAAGCCTTTGGAGAGCCTCGGCTCAGCTAGAGAGGGAAGAATGAGTTGCCTTTGGTTTTTCCCAGTTTCTCATTTTTGCAGTGTTGAGTGCACTTCACTCTCATTTCTGCATAAAGTGTATGCACATTTCTCCTAAAAGACACATTTTAAAAACACAATTGGCTAATACAGTACAGTATTTTTACAAGCCACTGTCTCTAGTATACAGTGGTACCTCTGGTTATGTACTTAATTCGTTCCAGAGGTCTGTACTTAACCTGAAACTGTTCTTAACCTGAAGCACCACTTTAGCTAATGGGGCCTCCTGCTGTCGCCGCACTGCTGCTGTGTGATTTCTGTTCTCATCCTGAAGCAAAGTTCTTAACCCGAGGTAATATTTCTGGGTTAGCAGAGTCTGTAACCTGAAGTGTATGTAACCTGAAGCGTCTGCAACCCGAGGTACCACTGTAATGGGTTTTTGCACAGTAACTGCACTTACATACACATTTTTGTACACACTTTTGTTGGCATTACAAAATACAGAGAAGTGCAAATTGCAAAGGACAGCTATGCTTCAGTCACAGATGGGTTCAGGAAATGTAAATTGGGTGGGTTCACATTAAAACCTGAAGCAAAATTAATTTCTCCTCTAGATTTATCCCCAGTACATGCAGAGACACACAAATAATGTAGGGATAACCAATACTGAACTGTGGGGTTGTTGTAAAGATTACAACAAGATAATACATGTGGAGAGGAAATAACTGGATAATAAACCTTTTAATTTTTATTTATTTATTTTGTTTATTAAATTTGTGTACCGCCCTATACCCGCAGGTCTCAGGGTGGTTACAACATAAAATCCCAATATAAAAACACAAAATACATAATAAAAACAAAAACAACTACAATCCAATACGACACCCCCCAAACCCCACATTTTAAAAGGGCACTGGATGTTGCTTAGCCAAAGGCCTGGTTAAAGAAGAACGCTTTTGCCTGGCGCCTAAAGGCGTATAATGAGGGCGCCAGGCGAACTTCCTTGGGGATAGCATTTCACAAACAGGGAACAACCTCACAGTGTAAGAATTTGTACAAAGTAAGGATGGATAAGTTAGTGCTTGTAGCAAACTCCTTTATCCGTGTGGTGGCTGCATTTACTAGGATGCACTTTTCTGATGTATTGTGACATTATGAACATTAGCCAAGTAGCACGTGGGAGTTAAATCCACAACCTTTTCATCATATTAAACGAGGCCAGAAACCTCCATCAGCCTGAACTGATAAATGCCACTGGATAAGAAGAATTGTCAGAAGCTATGTCCTCAGGCCTTCAGATCTCTAGGGAGAAGTATCATACAGTACACAGACATGGATAACATTGCACAGTACCTCAGCCAAGCCACTCATTAGCACAGAATACAATAACAGCAGTGTTTATCTAGAGGTGATTATATGGAAATAAATATCTGTTTCTATACACAGAAGGCAGTTGTGAGTAGGTGGCTTGCTCCTTCATGTACCTTCTGTCTCTAAAACACTCCACAGAATTTGCCAAACTCTCAATCATAGAAAAGTTTATCTGACACTGGCTGAGACACAATACTAAGTCACAGTTCAGCATTATTAGAGCTTTCAGTGGTGAGTCTCAGGAGAGTTTTTCATCCGAAATCCTGATTTGATCCTCATTTGTCTGAACCAGCCACAGTTGGAGTAAGCTACAATTTCTCTAAATGACAGTATTTTTCCATGTATAAGACGGTGCTTTTTGCTTAAAAAAAAAAAAAGGCAAAAATTGTGTGTTGTCTTGTACATGGATGGTGAATGCACAGGGGGGAACATGCGATTAATGGCAGCAGCAAGCAGGAGATTGGCAGCGGTGATTGGGCGGGTGATTGATGGCTGCAGCAAGGCCTGCTGGCGAGTGGCTGTAGCAATTGGGCAGGCGATTGGCGGCTGTGGCAAGTAGGTGGGTGGGCTGTTGGTGGTGGCAAGTGGGCAGGCGATTGGCGGCTGTGGTGAGGTGTGCAATTGGCAGTGGCTGTGGCAAGCGATTGACAGTGGCGGCAGACAGGTGAGCAATTGGCGGAAGTGACCTCCCTCACCCCCCCCCCAAAAAAGCTAAACAACTTAATTTCTTAATTTTGGGTTAAAAACATGGGGGTTGTCTTATACATGGAGGCATATTATACACGGAAAAATACTGCAGGCTGTGATGGGCAGCAGAGCCAGGTTCACTACAGGCTTAATTGGGGGCAGTGAGTGTTGGGATCCACTACACATGCCCGTGTCTTTGACTCATCCTCATCAGTTTGGGGCAGTTGGTGTGCTTCAGGGAATGGTGTGTCTGAATGTAGAAATAAATGTATGTGACGCAAATTCTGATGTCATGAAGAATCTGCAAAATCAAAAATCAGAACTGAGGTGACCCAGGGATGCAGTCTTGCTACCCAAAATGCCGTCACAAGAAAGTAAGCTGTATTGAACTCTGTGTGGCTTACAGCCTTATTATCCTTTGCATCCTTTGTCAGAATCACTTGTGCTTCCAGTACAATGCTATCTAGTAGCATTTAGAGGGGGGGGGGGGTTGGGGGGGGAGGGGAGACCAGCAGAGCAATCAGTGTTGTGGGGCAATATATTTCCCCCTCATAATACTAGAACTTGGGATCACCCAGTACAGTGGTACCTCGGGTTAAGTACTTAATTCATTTTGGAGGTCTGTTCTTAACCTGAAACTGTTCTTAACCTGAAGCACCACTTTAGCTAATGGGGCCTCCTGCTGCCGCTGCGCCACCGGAGCACAATTTCTGTTCTCATCCTGAAGCAAAGTTCTTAGCCTGAAGCACTATTTCTGGGTTAGCGGAGTCTGTAACCTGAAGCATATGTAACCCGAGGTACCACTGTACTCAAAGTGATTAGTAATAGATGCAGAAAAAATACATTTTCGTCGAATGCGTCGTTAGATTATATACTG
This sequence comes from Podarcis cretensis, assembly GCF_951804945.1. Classification (NCBI taxonomy): domain Eukaryota; kingdom Metazoa; phylum Chordata; class Lepidosauria; order Squamata; family Lacertidae; genus Podarcis; species Podarcis cretensis. Next base: position 3,197,638 of record NC_137174.1, read on the forward strand.
CTAAGACATCTCACTAGTTCAGATGGCTTTCCAAGTGGGTAAGGAATATGCTCAGAAGATACGTCTTAAGGTCTGTTAGCTATGATTAACTGCATGTTCAGAGGAACAGAAAGCTGCCTTGTACTGAATGAGGCCACTGATCCATGTGGCTCAGAAGTTGCTCCCTGGGGTTTCAGGCAAGAATTTCTCCCAGTCCTACCTGGAGATGCCAGGAATTGGACCTGGAGCCTTCGGCATGCAAAGCAGACACTCTCCCATTGAGCACAGAGCCCATAGAGTCAGCATATCTGAGTGTCAGATGCAAGGGACGCAAGGCAGGAGAGGTGGCTGTTTCCATGCCTTGTTCTGGTCTTCCCAGAAGCTTCTGGGTGGTGCTGTTGGAAGCAGTTTGGAATGCATGAACCTTCGTATCTGCAGGGCAGCTCTTAAACTTAACTTTCTCTGCTTGGGAGAAGGATGTCAGGAGGAAAGGAAGGAAGCTGCCTTATACTGTAGTGTGTTATCCATCTAGGTAAGTATTGTCTACCTGGACTAGCAACAGCTCTGCCAAGGACACAGATACAGTGGTGCCTTGCAAGACGAAAAGAATCCGTTCCGCGATTCTCTTCGTCTAGCGGTTTTTGTTTTTTTAAAAATAATATTTATTAAAGTTTCACAATAAAAACATACACAAACAAAAAACCAAAAGAAGCAAGTATAATTTCCATCCTTATTTTCTTAAACCTAATTTCCCCAACCTCCTCATACCTCCCCCTTCTGTATTCTAATTTCATTATCTAATCAGCAAATCCATTCCCTTACTTCCCATTATTTTTTAATAATTCTATTCTTTTTCCATAATCAACACCCCTGAAAACCACATAGTTTTTAAACCCATGTCAATTCTAACCTTCATTAATTTTATAATATTTATTAAGATAGTCTTTAAATTTCTTCCAATCTTCTTCCACTGTCTTTCTCCTGGTCTCGGATTCTGCCAGTCATCTCTGCCAGTCCCATGTAGTCTGTCATCTTCATCTGCCATTCTTCCAGAGTGGGTAGATCTGGTGTCTTCCAATACTTTGCAATAAGTATCCTTGCTGCTGTCGTAGCATACATAAAAAACGTTCTGTCCTTCTTTAGCACCACATGGCTAACCATACCCAGGAGAAAGGCCTCTGGTTTCTTCAAGAAGGTATATTTAAATACCTTTTTCATTTCATTATATATCATTTCCCAGAAAGCCTTAATCCTTGGGCATGTCCACCAGAGGTGAAAGAATGTACCTTCATTTTCTTTACATTTCCAACATTTGTTATCTGATAAGTGGTAAATTTTTGCAAGCTTGACTGGGGTCATGTACCACCTATAAATCATTTTCATAATATTCTCTCTCAAGGCGTTACACGCCGTAAATTTCATACTGGTGGTCCACAACCTTTCCCAGTCAGCAAACATAATGTTATGACCAATATCTTGTGCCCACTTAATCATAGCTGACTTAACCGTTTCATCCTGTGTATTCCATTTCAACAGCAAGTTATACATTTTTGACAAATTCTTAGTATTGGGTTCTAACAGTTCTGTTTCTAATTTTGATTTTTCCACCTGAAAACCAATTTTCCTGTCCAACTTATAAACCTCCATTATTTGATAATAGTGAAGCCAATCTCGCACTTTGTCTTTTAGATTCTCAAAACTCTGCAATTTCCACTTGTTATCCTCCTGTTCCAAGATTTCACAATATTTTGGCCATTTAGACTCCGTATTGAGCTTTTTCAATGCCTTTGCCTCCATTGGTGACAGCCACCTTGGAGTTTTGTTCTCCAGCAGATCTTTATATTTAATCCAAACATTATACAATGCTTTCCTAACAATATGGTTTTTATTTTTTTATTTTTTAATAATATTTTATTGAGATTTTTAAATACCAATGCAAAATTAGTAAACAATGTAACATATTTCATAACATAGTTTCATAACTTCTTTGGACTCCCTCACGTCTCCCACTCCCACTTACATCATTATAAATTTTTGCCAGCAATTTATCAACTTGTTTGCGTTCTTATGTCCCGCTCGTTTAAATATAATTAATAATTCTCCAAAAAATTTATATTTTTCTTCAATCTCACTTATCATCCTAATTCCAACTATTTTAGTGGTGCTCAATTGTTTGTGATCTAGCATCCTTATTAACATTCAACCAAATTACAATATTTTTGTAGGTAAATCTTGAATTTCTTCCAATCTTCTTCAACCCTCTCCTCTCCCAGGTCTCGGATTCTGCCGGTCATCTCAGCCAGTTCCATATAGTCTATCAGTTGCATCTGCCATTCTTCCAGTGTGGGTAGATCTTGGATTTTCCAATATTTAGCGATGAGTATCCTTGCTGCCGTTGTTGCATACAAGAAAAAAGTTCTGTCCTTCTTTATCACCCTCTGGCCGACAATACCCAGAAGAAAGGCCTCTGGTTTCTTAAGGAAGGTATACTTAAATACCTTTTTCAACTCATTATATATCATTTCCCAGAAAGCTTTCACTTTAGGGCACGTCCACCAGAGGTGAAAGAATGTTCCTTCATTTTCTTTACATTTCCAACATTTATTATCAGAAAGGTGGTATATTTTGGCAAGTTTAACTGGGGTCATGTACCATCTATATATCATTTTCATTACATTTTCCTTCAAAGTGTTACAAGCAGTGAAGTTCAACCCAGTGGTCCACAACCTTTCCCAGTCATCAAACATGATATTATACCCAATAACCTGTGCCCACTTTATCATAGCCGATTTAACCGTTTCGTCTTGTGTGTTCCATTTTAACAGCAAGTTATACATTCTTGAAAGTACCTTAGTCTTAGGTTCTAACAGTTCTGTTTCCAATTTCGATTTCTCCACCTGGAACCCTAACTAACAATATGGTTTTTAAAGCCTTTATGAGCCTTAACTTTGTCGTACCACAAATATGCATGCCACCCAAAGAAGTTATTAAAACCTTCCAAATCTAAAATGTCTGTGTTCTCAAGAAGCAGCCAATCTTTTAACCAGCAGAAAGCTGCTGATTCATAGTAAAGTTTCAAATCTGGCAGGGCGAATCCCCCCCTTTCCTTTGCATCAGTTAAAATCTTAAATTTTATTCTGGGCTTTTTGCCCTGCCAGATAAATTTAGAGATGTCTTGCTGCCAACCCTTGAAACATTCCATCTTATCCACAATTTGCAATGTTTGGAACAGAAACAACATTCTAGGCAATACATTCATCTTTATAACTGCTATTCGACCAGACAAAGAAAGCTTCAAATTTGACCAAATTTCTAAATCTTTTTTCACTTGTTTCCAACATTTCTCATAGTTGTCTTTAAATAAGTTCATATTTTTTGCTGTCATATTAATCCCTAAATATTTTACGTCTAGCAGTTTTTTCGTCTTGCGAAGCAAGACCATTGACGGCTTAGCGGATTAGCGCTATTAGCGGCTTAGCGGCTTTCAGCGGCTTATCAGCTTAGCGGATCAGCTGATAAGTGGCTTAGCAGCTTAGAAAAAGAGGGGGGAAAGGGGGGAAAAGTCAGAAAAACTCGCAAGACATTTCGTCTTGCGAAGCAAGCCCATAGGGAAATTCGTTTTGCGAAGCGCCTCCAAAACGGAAAACCCTTTCGTCTAGTGGGTTTTCCGTCTTGCGAGGCGTTCGTCTTGCGGGGCACCACTGTAAATGTATTTCATATTACACTAACAGAGTCTCATGAGTTCAATATCATGCACAAAATGATTCTGCTGTTTGCAAGGGCTCAAGAAGAAGATGACCAGAAATGGGTTATATGTGCTACAAGATTGATCATGAGTAAGTAAAACAGAAGTACAGGTTGGCCCAAAGGCTGCTGCCTTGTAATTTGTTTTTGTTGTAAATTTGCTACGCTTAATGAAGGGTGCCTTTTCTAACCTGTGTGTGCTTTCTCTACTGTGGGAAGGGTATTAATAGTAATATTGAGTATGATGGCAATGAGCCATCTCAGAACTAGCGAGCAGTTGGGTTTGGAATTAATGAAGGAGAAGGTAAAATAAAAGGCTTATAAATCAGTTGATGGAAAAGCTATGTGGCAGGTCCCTCTTCTAGCAAGCCTGGGGGTGAGGCAAGGCAGATGCACAGCAAAATGAAGGCGGTCTGAGCAAGTACAAACTGTCGCAACAGCAGAGTCCCTTATTCCTTTGCCCAGCAAACAAGCCAAATCTGGACACTTACAGAAGCTGGGGACGTGTCGGCTGATGCATTCTGACCTGTCGCTGATGGTGTGGCTTTAGTTCCTGCCATTGGCTATAATCGGTTTTATGCTACACAGACTGAATTCGTCCTTGATTTTTCTCAGGTACCAAGTTCAGGATTTGCTGCAGACTTGAGTCCTGACATTAGCACCACAAACCTTTAAGAATATTACAGAAATGGAGAATAGATTGCAAAACATACTTATATTTAGGTTACCAGAAGAATTATAGAATTCTTGAGTTGAAAGGGACCTTGATGGTCATCTAGTCTAACCCCCTGCAGTACAGAAATCTCAACACCTGAACACTTTTTAAAAAACCTGCAACCTACTGGATTTTTTCAACTAAGTTTTACACAGAAATTAATGCTAGGTCCCTCGATTTCAGTAGGTAATCTGAGTAAAACTTAGATGAATACCACTCACTAAGTCTAGATTAGCTGAACAAAGCCATTTTATTCAGTCCTAATAAAAATGTATCAGGGAGAGATGCTTCAGAATAGATGCTTTATTTATACATATTGTTTCTGCATTTTAAAGGAGGAAGGAAATATGTTAAAAGTGGGCAGGTGCAGGCATGGAAAGAATCTGTAGCAATTATTACTTGGGCTTTAGCATCTCAGTTGAACTCTCAGTTTAACCACTTCAGGGCATTGCTGTGATTCTCCATGAACCATGGCAAGCAATTATTTTGTACGTTCGCATTAGCTTTAGGGACATAATAGGCCAGTTCAGAGCGTGTGTAGTTTGGCTGTATTCATCACAGCAGAATTTTTTATCAGCTCATCTGTCCATTTCAGGTGTCCTGCAATTTTAAATCCAGAAAATTGATTTCAAGCAGTCTCAGTAAAGATGTGAAGTTGATATAGAATCATAGAATTGTAGAGTTGGAGGGGACTGTGAGGGTCATCTTGTCCAAACCTGCAATGCAAGTATCTCAACTGAAGCATCCATGACAGATGGCCATCCAACCTCTGCTTAAAAACCTCAATGGAAGGAGAGTCCACAGCCTGCCAAGGGAATCCATTCCATTGTTGAGCAGCTCTTACCGTCAGAACATTCTTCCTGATGTTTAGTTGGAACCTCCTTTATTGTAACTTGAATCTGTTGGTTCAAGTCCTTCCCTCCAGAGCAGGAGAAAACAAGCCTGCTCCATTTTCCATGTGACAGCCCTTGAGATATTTGAAGAAGGCTCTCATATGTCACCTCAGTCTCCTCTTTTCCAGACTGAACATGCCCAACTCCCTCAAGTGTTCCTCAAGGGTCTAGTCAAGGTCACCCAGTGAACCTTGTGGCTGAGTGGAGATTTGAACCTGGATGTCCCTGGTCTATGCTCAGGTGTCCCCCACCCCACCCCACCCCACCGATGCAACTATAGTGAGCTGCAGTGCCATGATCTACTTATATAAGACATTTGAGAAAGGTCAGGTTCTTATTCAGCCAACTGAAGCACCATGAGATTGTTTTTTGAGGGAGGCAGGTTTTATTTTATGACAAGCTGCTGTATGTTTATATTTTATAGTTAGCCTCTCTTGGCAGCTTCTCTTTATTGAGTTAGTAAAGCATAGTGGCTATCAGTTAAGAAGTTCCCATTTCAGATCTCACCTCTTCTGCCTTAAATATGTGATGTCATCTGACTTGGCTCGCCATCTGTGGGTCCTTGCTGCGGGATCACATTCATCCAGTGCTTTACCAACTGCACTGGCTCCCAGTGGAGTACAGGGTCAGGTTTAAGGTGCTGGTTTCGACCCTTAAAGCCCTATGCGGCCTAGAACCCACGTACCTACGGGACCGCCTCTCCTGGTATGCCCCACAGAGGACCTTAAGGTCCACAAATGACAACATTTTGGAGGTCCCAGGTTGCAAGGTGGTTAGATTGGTCTCAACTAGGGCCAGGACCTTTTCAGTACTGGCCCCGACTTGCTGGAATGCTCTTCACAAGAGATTTGGGCCCTGCAGGACTTGACATCTTTCCGCAGGGCCTGCAAGACAGAGCTGTTCCGCCTGGCCTTTGGTTTGGACTTCCCTTATTTCCCTCCCCTTATGGTCTTGATCTATCATCTACTTTTAAAATGAGGCTACATTTTAAATTGCATTTTAACCTGTATTTTAAATTGGTTCCCCCCCTTCTTTTCCCCCCTATTATGTTTTTACTGTGATTTTATTGGTGTTAGCTGCCCTGAGCCTGGCTCTGGCCAGGGAGGACAGGGTATAAATAAAATTTATTATTATTATTATTATTATTGTTATTATTATTATTATTAGGGATAATGGTGACTTAACATTGCAGGGGTGTGGAAAAGATTCTTTAAAAGATGTACAGGAAGAACTTTGAGCGCTCAGAAGCAGCACTATATAAAATTGCATTATAAATGCTGAACCTTTTAAATTTTTGGATAATTAAAGATTGCTTAATTAAAGTGGACCTCCCTGAAAGAAAAGACCCTGCATACAGAGAACTGGTATGTCGGCTTTCACATCCCCCGCTAGGAAACAGCTTTCAGATATTCAGCCTGAAGGAAGAGCTTTGTCACTTGAGTTTTATGGCTGTGCCTTTGCCTAGGAGTAGAGGCAAAGTGACTGTGCTCCTGCTCTTTCTAAATCGGTGAGCTGTTTTTGCTCACGAGATTGTCCTCATTCACCCTACAAATGATCTTGTTTTTATTTCTGCTAGAAGTGCTTCAGTTGGCAGCAGGGACTGGGTATGTGCAGCTTCCCTTCCTCTCCCCCATGCCGTTTTGGGTCCCTGTAGGGTAATTAAGAGGGGACCTTTTCAAGATAGTAGCATATTTCATGCAGGCTAATGCAGGAGTGGAAATTAAATGATTTGCTTTTTATGTGGGGTCTTGCCAAGACTCTCTTGGCAGTGAGCTGCAAGCCTCCGTCACCAGCTGACAAGTCTCAGCAATAACCTGTAGTAAATAGTGATAAAAGCTGTGCTTCACATGATCTCCACAAGGTGCCTTTCTAACGATGCTTGACTTTTCTGTTCTCTCCCCCTTATGATATCTGAGCAAACAGAAATACTGTACATTTTTTCAGGATGAAGTCTTCCTTCTGGTAGTTCTGGAGCTGTGTGATGGTCACTGTTGCAAACACAACGGGACCTCAGTAAGCCAACAGTCTGAAAACACCCTGTCCAGGGGGAAACATCTCCAGTCATCTCAGTGTGAGGAAGCAGCTATGCTTCCCCTTTTCCACTTCCCCTCCTCTGAAATCAGCATGCTTATGGCAGCTGAAGCTGAGGGCGGGCAAAGCAAGGAAGCTGCCTTGCTCAAGTTGCCTATAAGCTGAAAACGATTGCCTCATATTAATGACAACGACTAATAATGGTTGATCATGAATCTAAATTATTGCTGGGGCAAGCAGGGACACTGCTGTAAAAATGGGTTCCTAAATGTCATTGCTGTTCCTTTTTGCCACTGAGATTGCCTCCTCCAAAGGCCCAGCTCAAAGTGCAGTTCAATACTTTGTCCTCTTGGCCAGTTTTCTCTCCTTCTCTCACTCCCTGGGGTTGGGGAGAGCCAACTGGAGCTGCAGTTCACCTGGGGCAGGTTGGCAAGGGAGACTTTTGCTTCAAACCTCCATTCTCAAAGGAAGTTGCGTTATATATGAGGTTTGCGTGGCTGCCACATAATAAAAGATGGGATTTAACCGGGTAGGATCCTGCTAGGAAACAAATGGAAAAAATTGGCCAGCATTACAAGTTCAGGCATTTGGTGTTTTAAAAACTGCTGCAATGTGGGTTCGGAGGTTCTTAATTGTCATCTTGATTGTGATTGTAAGCTGTTGGTTTTTAATACAGTAATGCTTCAACTTATGCTGCGGGTACATTCCAGGGATCGTGCCTAAAGCCCAAATTGTTTCTAGTCAAAACCCATTAGGTTCAGTGGTGGTTGGGATTGCCAAAGCCATTTTTCCTGGAAACCCACCTCCTTTCCACTTCTTTTTGTTTTTTATTTACCACATATGTAAAGCTGAAGGCACACAAGTTAAATGCATGTAATTTGCGGGCCTACTGTCTTGTGTTTTAATGTTGCAACCTGCCCTGGGACCTTAGGGCGAAGGGCAGACAAGGAATAAATCAAACCAACCAACCAATATGGATCTCTTTTCTAAAAGGTTGTTTCAAAGATGACCGCATTGTATTCTGGACTTGGATGTTTTCCACTTACTTTATGGAGAAATGGGCCCCCCGGCAAGATGACATGCTCTTCTATGTCCGAAGGAAACTGTCATACGTTGGTGGAGACAATACAGATGGGAAGAAGGTAAGTTGGGTAATGGAATCATACACCCAAGAGGCACCTTTTCCTTCAGGTTAAGTGCAATTTGTGTTTTGGCATTGCCTGCATTCTGAGCAATGCTGTGTGTCGAGAGATGCCGTAAAGCTTGGATAGACTCTTGGGATGTGTGTGATTTGCTGGCTTATAAAAATTAAAGATATCTTTACATGAAATATTTGGCCATCATGATCTTAGGCAATGAAATGGGAAAGAATACTACAATTATGTGTTCTGGGGTGCTTTGCCACGTTATAGCACTTAGAACCCGGAGGCCATTTATATGACAGTCGGTGCCTGTGATCATGTGGTAGGTATTAGCTCATGTTATAAAATTCCAGAGGAAATGAAACATACCCACTTAACAACCACTCACCACATTTCCCTGAATATAAAGTTTGTGAAGCTGGCCACAAGTACCCTTAAATCGACCTGATTTGGAGCTATTTTGTGATGAACAAAAAATCCACTTGGAAGTCAGAAGACAAATGCATTTTGTTTCTAGATTGGACATTATGAAATGTAAAGATTGTAACCTGATGTTGTTGTTTTTAAAAAGTGATTGTATGATATAGCTCATGGGTAGCAAACATTTCTCAGCCAGAGACTTGCGTTCCCTCACAGGCAATCTTCTGGGGGGGATGGATGGCAGTGATGGGCAGGGGCAGAAGTGGGTCAGGCTATGGGCAACAGATGCAACAGGGCACATTCAACTGTGAATAGTCCAATGTTTCTATTCTCTCTCTCACTCTTCTCCATCCAGGCAAACAAGAACCATTCTTGCAGTTCAGGGATACATTCCAGCCAGGCAAAAACAGAGCAAGACGAGAGGGGCCTGGTCTTGGGAGAGTCTCAAGGGCTAACTAGAGAGACTGGGAGGACCACAGTCCATCCCTGGGCTTCATATTTCCCAGCCCTAGACTTCAGGGCTCCAATAGAGACTTCAGGGCTTTGCTCACATTTATTCTCATAGAGAACACCGTTCCATTTGTGAGAGAGCAGCAAATCACACATATGCTGCATCAAAACACATTGATGCAACGTGAAGAACTGTCTCTGTGAGACAGGAATTGTTTCTGTGTATATTTATGTACTTGTATATAGTCATACCTTGGTTTTTGAACAGCTTAGTTCTTGAATGTTTTGGCACCCGGATGCTGCAAACCCAGAAGTGACTGTTCTGGTTTGCGAACTATTTTTGGAAGCCAAACGTCTGACGGGGCTTCCACAGCTTCTGATTGGCTGCAGGAGCTTCCAAGCTGCAATTTGGTTTCCAAATGTTTTGGAAGTTGAACGGACTTCTGGAACAGATTCCGTTTGACTTCCAAGGTACAACTATATTTGAAACTTCCTAGTACCTAAGAATTTGCTCAGAGTCAAGGCTATACCACAGTGGATTTCAAAATGTGTTCTGGAGAGCTCTTGGAGTTTCTCAGAAGCTTCTTGAGGTGAGGTGCATTCATGAGAAGCGTTCATGAGAAGCTTTTTCTCTGACAAAGAGCTTGCCCAGTCCTGGCACCTTTCCCCTGCCATATGCAGCTACCAGAAAATCCTGGTTGGGTCAGGCACATGCTCGATTTATGTGGCACTAGACCCTGTGTGAGGTGCACAGGAATTCCTCAGCATGCACCTCTAAGCAACAGAGGGTAGGAAAAAATGTTTGAAGAACTATTGCACAGGGCTATACATTCCTCTCTTTCTAGGATATTTGATATCCTAAATCTGGACTACTCTGTTTCTCTTAGAACTGCAGGAGAGGAAATAAAATGGCTCTTCTAGGCATCCGTCAGTATCTCCAACTCATCTGCCCAGGTGAAGAATTGAGTAGGTGGCAGCTGCTGTGGCAGCATCAATGTGCTGGGGGAAATAAGGCAAGCCAGGGAGTGGGAGAGATGGAGTGAAGAGCTATCGAGTGAAGCAGGAAACTGGGAAGGCTGGAAGAGAAGCGGGGAAATATACATGAGTCATTCCCTCCTTTACTTAGGTATCACTAACACCACTTCTAGCAGCGTATTCTTTCCTTCTGATAGGTTAAAAGCTTGATTTAGTGATAGATTACAGGTTGATGAAATTCTTCCTTTTTATGAGTCTCGTTTAAGGCAAAGTGCAACCAGATGTTTATATGATAATGTATATTGATTTGACATAAAATGCGACCTGAAAGCTGGAAGCACTGTATAGAGTAAATCTTCTCACCAGTGCAGAGGTGGTTGTGTGAGGAGGACAAGGAGGATGCAAAAGTTCCCATTTCCTGCAGAATGATTGCTTCCTGTCATGGCAGAAATGTGGATTGTGCATGCTTGTGTTGGCTCATTGTGGCATAGGTAGCTGTGGCAATTTTGTATTCAATGAGAGAGGAGAAAGTGGCAGCTTGATATGCCATCACTTTGTGGTCTTTAAGTTGGAGAAAATGAGAAATCACAGTGTTTGGAGGTGACAAGACAGTGGGGAGGAAGAAGAACCTCCTTTGGCTCTCTTTGCTTCTCCTACCATGGCTGATCTTGGGTCTTCAACACAGTGGAACAGTCGGTGCCCTGAACCCGTGTGGTGAGAGCCCCTAGATATATAGACCAAGGATGGCCACCTTCTGTGTTCTTGGAAGCCCCTGTTTTCCTGACTGCGGCCTGGTGTCAGGCTCTACAATAAGATGTGCAGTAAGAGCTCTGCGTGTGCTTATAGTGTAGACACTGCTGGGATGTTGCATTCGACCCCAAACAAAGATGTATTGTTAACATGGGAAGCATATTTCTTTCTCTTGGCAAGCGGCACCTTCTTTTGCCCCTCTCTCTGCCCAGCTCCTCTTCCCCTTCTCATACTCCACGCTGCGCCTGCAAAAAACAAACTGTGCAAACATTCCTATTTTCGCATAAGTTGTCCACAAAATAATGTTATTGATTTAGAATAATTTTATAAACTATTTAATCAGGCACAACCCTGAGTTGTGTTTATGTAAAATATAATAAAATAATTATCAGTGCAATATGAATAAAACCACACTGCCTTTTTGTATGCATTTTGCTTTTGTTTTTTAATTATTTCTCTGAACTGGGAATCGTGTTTTTGCCAAACTTTGAGAAGTGCAAAAACCAAAGAAGATTAGTCTGGGATGTGCAAATGAAGTCACTTCACTTGGACAAATCCTTGAGCATCCCCAACTGCTGCTGTGCCCTTATGGAGAAAGTGGTCCTCCTTGCAATTACTTTTCCTTGCTGAAACATGGCCTTCCTCCCTATGACACAGCCCACCAATGCTTCCTCCTCCTTCTCCCCTGCTCCTCACCCCCCACATCTCTATCCTGCTGCTTTTTTACCCTCTTCTGTCCTTTGCATCCCCATGTTGCTGTTCTCTGTCACCCTCCTGATGTCTGGCTAGTCACCCTCCTCGGCAACAGTGCCCATTCTCTGCAGTGAGGTGAAATTTCAACATTCATGTGTCCCTCTGACCTAGCTGCCTCCCTGTCTCCTCTCCCTTTCCTCTTCCTTCAGTCTTTGCCTCTGAACTGACTCTCAGCACACACTGCCTTGGGCACTCTCTGGATCTTGGCTTCACTAAGGGCTGTTTTGTGCCTGACCTCTCTGGTGTGGAAATCTTGTGTCTCTTTGAAAGTCACACACTGTCTGTCCTCCTCATGTGGTCCTTCTATGGTCCACTCATCCAGCAGCCTTCTCAGAAGCATTATCCTGTTGTCCTCCTCCCAGTGTGAAATCTGGAAGCCCCAATCATGAACCAGCATATGGGCGGTGGATACAGATACAGTCATTCTGACTCAAGCAATGAGGCAGTTGAGCAGCTTGGCAGCTGTATCCATGCCTGAGCAGTCCTATTTAGGATCCACTCTGCTCACCCTGAATAGGGGCAAGGGCTAGAAAAGGCGTCCGAAACATAGTCTGCCTCCCTTTTTCCCTGACTGGATAACTGCGCCCAATGGGGTCACCACTCAGCAATCACAAAAGACAATTGAAATTTGGAACATGGAATATACAGACTTCGTTGGATAACACAGACAATGAGCGTTGAACTGCCATCATCACAAGAGACATTCTAACATTAATATTGCAGTGCTTCAAGAAACTCGAAGAGCAGAAGAGGGACAACTGAAGGAAGAAAAAGGAGGCTACAGATTCTTTTGGAAAGGTCTACATGAACACGAACATTGAATACATGAAGTAGGCTTTGCTATCAAAAATGATCTTGTGAAGCTCTTGTCAGAAGTCCCTACTGGCATTAATGAGTGACTTTCAACCCTTTGAATAAAACTCGCCAAAAACCAACAGGCCACTATTCTAAGCGCTTATGCACCAACACTGGATGCCGATGAAGACATTAAAGAAATTTTTTATTCTCAGCTGGATACCACCCTGATTTTCATGCAAGAGTTGGGCGAGATTTCGTTCTGTGGGCCTGGGACGATTGGGAAAGAAGGAATTGGCAACAGCAACCAGAACAGAATCTTACTTTTGGCTATAGGTGCAATTATTCCTGAAATTGAAAAAAACTCAACTATTGCACATACAATTGATATAGGGGCCCAACTCCTCCCAGTCTGTTCAGTAATCTCCATAGCCTCCTGTTGAGAAATATCTGGTGCTGCATTCTGGAATTGCAAAAACAGCTTATTTATTGCAATTCTTTGGGTTTACTGTGCATAAGCTGCGAAATGAGTGGAACTTCTAGGCAGCCTTGAGCTATAACACCTCTCATATTAAACTTTAAAAGGGGGGGAGGAGAGAGTTTGGGAGCTGGTTGAGTTAAAGTCCAAAGGGAGAAGTATTTGGTGGTCATAATGGTTACTTTGAATTAGAGTAGTGGTGGCACCACTGCTTCTTATCACTGTTCCTCTCAGTCACATAAAAGAATTGCAAAAGACTTGTGATAATCTGAGGTTCAAACCCAATTTTTGGAAGTTACAACCTTGAATGACCACTGCTTTGAATAATCTCCCTGCCCTTCTCCTTTGCTTATGTTTCTTGACTGTGAGCCTGTGGGCAGGGGCTACCTTTGCTTTTAATAAATTTGTAGCCACTCAAATATGAGTTTTCCCGTTACTTAAAGACACCTTTTGGTTTTCCCCCCTCAGCAGGTTGAAGTGGAAGTGTACCGCAGGGATTCTAAAAAGCTGCCTGGCCTGGGAGATCCAGATATCGACTGGGAGGAAAGTGTCTGCTTGAACCTTATCCTTCAAAAGGTAGCCTAACCTTTCTGTTTCTCCAGGCTTTGATTTATTAATATAGGAAGCCCCTTCCCTTTATGGAACACAGATATTTTGTCTGTGTGTGGTTGTGATGGGGAGGCCGTTTCATTGGCTCTGTACCCTTTGCTTCATACGGATATAGGATTTTCATCTGTCCAAAATTGCCTGCGTTTTGACAGCCGGGCTGCCTGGTCAAGGGCAAAGGCTGTGGAACATTTCCTTTGCATGCAAAAGGCTCAGTTCCTGGCATCTCCGGACAGGGGTGGGAGTGTCTCCAGTCTGAGACACTGGAGAGCCACTGCCAGTCAGTGTTGACAATATTGAGCTAAATAGTATAAGGCTGCATCCGAGGTGGTCATCCATAAATGAGCTCTTCATGGAGTGCTGGGGCTTATGTGTCGCTTGTGAATTGATGGTGACCTGTGTTGCTTGTTGCTCCAAGCTGGGGGAAGGCATCTAAGGAATCAGTCCAAGGCCAATGGTGCCTACCATTTCCAGATGCAGCTTCGTTTCCTAGCTGGCTGCAAGGCAAGACCAGTATTTTGGGGATTATTTTGAAGAAGAATCGTCCTTCTCCTTAGTGCAAATAGGATAATGTAATGGAAGCTGTCCAGTAGGCACAACAAGGGAAAAGAGAGAACTTCTTAAAGTGCCTTCTTGGGGTGATAATAGAATTATTGAATAGTAGGGTTGGAAAGAACAGTGCCCTGAAGGTCATCTTGTCCAGGCCCCTGCAATACAGGAATGTTCCTTGAGTTTGGAAAGAAAATCAGCTCTGTCCCAGAATTTGCATTCAGAGGTGGCAACTTGATTTTCTCAGGGGAGGGGGTGGGGAGCACAAATTCAGTGCTTCTCAAATACTTAAGGGTAAAGGGAGAGGATCCAGAAGCTGACTGTGCCACTTACCTTCCATTATTCAGTAGCATGGCAGGTAGAGGCACAAGAACCAGTCTCTTGGATTTTGTGAAATAATCATTCCTCTGCCTAGCCAGTTCATGTGTCTGGGCTCTGCTCTTCTCTTTTTTTTTTTTATAAATATTTATTGAGATTTTTTAAATACAAAATGCAAAAATAATAATCAATATGACATGTATCATAACATATTTTCAAAGCTTCTTTGGACTCCCTCACGTCTCCCGCTCCCACTTACATCATTGTAAACTTTTTCCAGCAATTTATCATCTTGTCCGTAGATTGCGAAACGACTCACAGCGCCGCTACCCCCTCCACGTTCCGGAGCCCCTTACGGGGTTCCTTCAGCGTTTCGGGAGCCGCTTCTGGCGCCCGCCGAGTCTCAAGACCACAGGCTCTTGCTGCCTGTGGGTTTCCGATGTGGGTCTCCGCTTCGCCGTAGCGGACGACCCAGTTTCCACGGAGCTTCCTCCTCACGAAAGGAAGAGGACCGCCATTGCCGTTCGCGCCGCCTCCGGAGGTGAAGGGCTCTGCTCTTCTCATATCCACAATCACTAACCCACACCCATCACATAAACCTCAGAGGTCCAGCTTTACTCCATTCTGTGTGTGCCCTTCTGTATGTAGTTTTTGCTAATGCCTTGTCGATTTTTTCTTAGCATTGTAAGTGTCTAGTAACTGTCCAAACCACCAAAAAGAAAGTGTTCAGGTATCCTCTTAAATCAGGGGTGGTGAACTTCTGGCTTTTCCAGTGCTGGACTTCATCCCTCATCATTCTCAGCCTTTATGACTGATTCTCCGGTTTGGTAGGAGTCCAGCAACATCTGGGCAGTCACGGGTTCTCTACCCTGGTTCTAAATAATACATATGCTAGGAAGATGGAAACTACTTACTTGTGGGCTCATTCCATAGCAGTAATAAAGTGTATAAATGACTGCAATGGCATTGGCAGGCGTGATCACATGGGACTCTCTTCATCCTGGGATTGTCCAAACTGTGGGAAAGGTCCATGTGATCAGCCCTAGTCACTCTGGCTATGTTCCTATGTAATTCTAAGCCATCATTGGTCTTAAAACAAGGTTTGTTCAGCAAACCATGAGTTGTCTCACTGATGAGCCATGACTTTTGCCCCCATAGTTTGTTTTGTTTTCCATTTGTTCTTTGGTTGTGTCTTTATAGCTTGGTGTTTGGAGATAAGGTGGTCACACAAACCTAAGCACGACTCTTGAAGACTGGTTTTTCCAAATCTTAACATTCTTGTTTAACCCTGGTTAATTGGGCCACCTTAGTCTCTTCTTTCCACGATGGTTGTGTTCCTACATAATGCTAAGCCATTCTTGGTTTTAAACCTTGATTTAATATTTTCATTTCTGGAAGACCCTGACCTCAAACCACACAGATTCTGTTTTTAATGCATATCAATGCAAAATATATGTCTGTGCAATTTACTGTAATCATACATTGGCTGTGCACCAGTGGACAACCATTCTGAATTATATCAGCTATAGATGAAAACAATCCTGGTGAGATTACTATGTTGGAATATACACGGTTCTAGGTTGAGCTGGCGCCTGTCATTTCTGATCTAGAAGACAATTGTCTCCTATTGTGTCAGGTTAGCAGCTCCTGCCTTAGCTGTTGCACAGTATGTTGGAGTACAGAGACGGATCTTTGTTTCCACTTAATTGACAGTCTAGACTTCTCTGCAGTTTGAAGATGCTAGACATCATGTACAGCCTGGGAATTTTCTTGCTAAAAATTTGGAATCTTGACTTTTTTAAAAAAGAGAGAGAAATGATTCAGTTTTTAAAGCTGTTATATTGTTGATTTACATTTAGTTTTAATTTGTGGTTTTAGCTGACTTGAGCACTGTTTAAGGAAAGATTGGATTCAAATAGATGTTGGGTCATTCTAGAACGTTTGTCATGTGCTGTGTTCCCTTTTTTTTAGCCCAACAATATTTAATTGTTAGATCAGTCAACTAAAAAAGCAGGAACCCTTCTCTGGTGATCAGTTTTCATTTGGGGAAGCTAAAAGTTAATGGTTCGCCTCCTTGCTATTGAGGCTGTTTTGATTCTGGTATACTGCTACAATAGACAATTAAAAAGAAGACATGAAAAACGACATAAGTAAAAAAAGCTATTTTACCCTTCTGTATATTGAGTGTGTGACAGAATTCAAACGTATCATCAAAAAGCAGGTAACTTTTCAACTACAGTGGTACCTCGGGTTACATACGCTTCAGGTTACATACACTTCAGGTTACAGACTCCTCTAAGCCAGAAATAGTACCTCGGGTTAAGAACTTTGCTTCAGGATGAGAACAGAAATTGTGTGGCAGCAGCAGGAGGCCCCATTAGCTAAAGTGGTACCTCAGGTTAAGAACAGTTTCAGGTTAAGAACGGACCTCCAGAACGAATTAAGTACTTAACCCGAGGTACCACTGTACAAAATTTTGAAGATGGTGTCTGCACTTTAAAAAAATAAAATCCCTCTGGCCCCCCCTCCCCCCAGGTTTCAGATGTGCGGATGTAGCTTTCTGTTCCCCTTTCAGGCTGGTTTTGCCCTTGGAGAACTCCTCCTCTTTCTGTTGGCCTTTGTTCTCTGGCCTGCTATATTTATTGTCACAGAGCAGGGATATTAAAGTTGTGATGGTGAAACCTCTGCAGGTAGAAGTGTCTCTGGCTGCCACTGGCCAGAGGTGCCAACTCCCTGGGGCCTGAGCACCCACAAAATTCTTCATGAAGGGACTGAGCGCCCACAAATTTAAGTGCCAGGGCCATGCATGCTGCATTGCACCCACGATCCCGGGCGCCCATGATTGGGGGCCAAGCTGGCACTCCTGCCCTTGGCTGACCTGCTCTGATCTTAGGAAGGGTCAAGGTAAGCAGAGAGATCTGGCAAAGGAGGAGTAGAGGAAAGAGGAAACAGGTAGCTCAGAACAAGAGCAGACGGTGGTTGGGAAAGGCTGCAGATCAAGGAATGTTGGGGAAAGGGGGTTGTAAGAAGGGACTGAATGAGGGAACGTCAGCGAGAAGAGGAGGAAGACTTGTGGAAACAAGGGGCAAAGTAGAAATTGTGCACCTGGTGAGGAGCTGCAGAGGTGAGGAATTGTATGTTGATTTGAAATCTCTGGTTGCATGATCCTCATTTGATAAAAGTGCTGTTTTTGAACTAGGCTGTGTGTGTCCTGGGAGGAGGGTATCTGCAGAGCAGTTAGACATTGACTGGGGAAGGAACTTGCCTTTAAAAAGCAGACCAGAGTATTTATGAATCAGAGAGGAAATGGAAACTGGAAGGTCACATTTTCTCCTGTAGTTGCTGATGCCGGGGAGGGAAGCTTAATGAAAAAGCTGTTAAGGCTGTCATTCTGCTTTGGTTGTGTACAACCATTAATGCTTCTTTTCCAACGCCTTGGTGTTGTTTCAGCTGGATTACATAGTGACTTGTGCGGTGTGTACTCGTTCAGATGGAGGGGATATCCACATTCATAAAAAGAAATCCCAGGTGAGAAGTGCAGTTCACCGTGAGAAACTTGAAGGGACAGCCTTGATCTCAGCCCCTTTCCCTTCTTGTACATGCCAATATCCGTGCAGCAAGCTAATAACATCTTCCAAATGGTTTCTTCCAGCAAGTCTTTGCATCTCCAAGTAAGCACCCTATGGATAGCAAAGGGGAGGAATCGAAGATCAGCTATCCAAACATATTTTTTATGATTGACAACTTTGAAGAGGTAGGTCACTCACAAGAACAGATGCCATTTCTTGTGCTTGTCTTTAATTTCAAATAGTTGTGGTAGCTCCAGCCAACACTGTTGTGTTTACGTAACGTAACTGCACTGCATGGGAACATCTGGACACATCTGAGTTTGTTTCCTCTACTTGTATTCCTTTTCCTTAGAAAGCTTGGAGCAGATTATGTGGGGCTCCTGACGGTCTCCCCTCTGAGCCTAGGCCAGCTCTTGGCTTCTCTGTTGGTACAGAGGACCTGTAAACATAGAGGAACCTTGCCTACATGTGTTAATCACTTGCAGACAGACATATGCAAAATACTGTAAAGCAAGTTCAAAGCCCAAAGGAAAGACTTGGAAAAGCTCAGTAGTTGTTAAACCTGCTTAAATAAACTGCATGTCAAAATTTTGCAGTATTTTATCAAATAAACCACAGAGCCTAGGGCTTGCCAATCAGAAGGTTGGCGGTTCGAATCCTTGCAACGAGGTGAGCTCCCATTGTTCAGCCCCAGTTCCTGCCCACCTAGCAGTTCGAAAGCACGTCAAAATGCAAGTAGATAAATAGGTACTGCTCCAACGGGAAGGTAAATGGCATTTCCGTACGCTGCTCTGGTTCGTCAGAAGCGGCTTAGTCCTTCTGGCCACATGACCTGGAAGCTGTACGCCGGCTCCCTCGGCCAAGAAAGCAAGATGAGCACTGCAACCCCAGAGTTGGTCACCACTGGACCTAAAGGTCAGGGTCCCTTTACCTTTATCAGATATTGCCAAAGGCTTAGAGATTGTCCTTTTCCTTAGACACTCTGAAGGTTGGCTCAGGGCAAAACTGGAGGTTGTTAATCCACCATATCCAGCCCCCCAACCTGCTCTTGCTGGCAGAGCAGAAGCACCTTTGTACTCTTCTGCCCTCCTCCTCCTCCTCCTCCTCCTCCTCCTCCTCCTCCTTCTTCTCCTTCTTCTTCTTCTTCTTCTTCTTCTTCTTCTTCTTCTTCTTCTTCTTCCTTCTTCTTCTTCTTCTTCTTCTTCTTCTTCTTCTTCTTCTTCTTCGCTATTTCTCTCCCATTAGAAATGAAAAGGAGAGATTCAAGTCAGCTCTTAAATTTCCCCTGGACTAGGGGGTCTTTGGGGGTAATAAGAAGACCCCCATATACCACCTTTTGGCTCAGCTGATGACAAGGTGGTGATGGGAGACCTGGTGTGTGGTCTCTCTCTCTCTCTCTCCCTGTACCTCCCAGGGGTCCAGAGAGAGGACTGCAGCCTCACCATGATTGTGTTGTGTTCCTCAGTGGACAGTAGACCGTATGTCAGCAGAATTGGGAGGGAAGCACTTTCTGATGATTGCCCCCACCCCATGCCCCATTTAGGAAGAGCAGAGGTGTCTTCAGTGGGGAAGGGGAGTTAAACGAAAATTGGTTCCCTTTCTGTTCAGTCACACAACCCTCAATTTCTCTCCCCCCGCCCCCAGCATTATATTGCATTAAGTTATGCTTTGTGAGCATTTTGGGCAGTTTCATGTTTAATGCTCTTCCCCCTACTGCCCTTCTTGCTCAAAAAAATAAAATAGGATACTGCTACAGGTTTTAGTGCTTCCAGGCCAATCATTTGTAATTTGCTTTTCTGAAACAAAGTCCTGCATCGTGTGCCTTGAAAAGGATGTTTGTATTTTGCAATCTATGTAAAATAGGTGGCAGCAAATGAAGTTTTAGCTATCTAGAGCTACTGATTTTTCCTCCTTCTACTAAGTGCATGTTTTCTGGATGTTCATTTAGGTGTTCAGCGATATGACTGTAGGAGAAGGTGAGATGGTCTGTGTGGAGCTGGTGGCCAGTGACAAGAGCAACACCTTCCAAGGAGTTATCTTCCAGGGATCGATCCGCTACGAAGCCCTCAAGAAGGTCTATGACAATAGGGTGAGAGCCCTGCAGAAATATGGAAAACTATAGGAAAATAAAATAATGGAGATTGATTTGGACTGATAATGAAAAGTGTGACACATGATTAAAGCATTTAGGATCCACGATGGGGTGATGGGAAGTCATTATAGAAATTGTGTATAAGGAAAGAAACTAAGCATGTGGGAATATGTATTTTTCTTTTTCTGAATGTGTGCTTTTTTTGAATTCAAAAAAGCATTTAAAAAAAAGACAATGGGGTGAGAGCCCTTTTGGTGATGGTCACCTGCCTAGCTAGGTTGAAACCTCACAGGTGACTGCACTAGGTATTCCTGCATTTGCCTCATTTATGCCTAAAGTGACTATTGGGAAGTGGGGTGCCTGTTTTCTACAACAACATGAGGGATAAGTCTACCCTGGTCCCTTCCTCACTTTACCTTGTCGTGCTGCATTGCTACAACTCACTGGGAGAAAAGTGCTTATGTGGTCAGGGAGCAGGGAGGGTTCACTCCCAGTTTACTCCTAAACCTCTGACTCTTTGAAGGTAAAGCCAGAATTTCTTAAGGAGCCATAAACTGTTACTAGGAGAAGCAAAATCCACTTGAGTTCTCTTGGAAACGTGAAAGGTGTTTGGGTGTAGAAAACTCTCAGTCCAAATGCATACTGTTGTACCAGCTTCATGCAAAAATGTTCTGTGCATTTCAAGAACTTTCTAGATTATCCTCTGTTTTTAGCCATGTGCCTAAATGGTTGTGTATAAACAAACCAGACTGCCTGGAGAATTCCCTAGGCTGCCACAGATAAAGACCTCACGCCAGTTGTCACCCACCTAATATCTGAAGGTGGAAGCTCTTGGTGCAAGATCACCAAAGAGGACCTTTAATAAACAAACAGCTTTGTATGAAAGAAGGAAGTCCTTTACATACAGTGTGTCAGGGAACAGCCATCGGAAAGACAGGAGGTGGAGGGGCTCTCAGAAGTCAGGAGAGACTCAGCAGCGGCGGAAGGCACCAGCAGGGGGAGAGGGGGACATCAGGGAGAGAGAGAGACGAAGGAATGGCTCAGGGAGTCTTCCAGCGATAACAGCGGAGAAGTCTCAGGTCCTCCCATAGGTACACCCACTCCTTGCCGGAAACTGTCGCGCCGAGAATCTAGACGACGCGTTTCCGTCAAGGAGCTTTTATGCTGGAGTAGATTCCGTAAACACCCACTGTCGGATTCTGCCAGCGACTGAGGGAGCCATGCTTAAGGGCTCCGCTAAAAACAGAGCCTTGCTAAGTTGAGCAAACTCTGAGGGACTAAGCTTTACGCACAAGCAGCTCATCATCCCATCACACAGTGCTGCCACTTTTTTTTTACTTTTTTTTAAAGAGTTTGGTAGCTAAAATCAGCACTTCAATTTGTATCCAAGACATACTGTATTTTTCGCCCTATAGGACGCACTTTTCCCCCTCCAAAAATGAAGGGGAAATGTGTGTGCGTCCTATGGGGTGAATGCAGGCTTTTGCTGAAGCCTGGAGAGCGAGAGGCATCGGTGCGCACCGACCCCTCTCGCTCTCCAGACTTCAGGAAGCTATCCGCAAGCCTTGCAAGCCTGGCGGGAGTTCCCGCGGGCTCGCAAGGCTTACGGGCAGCAGCCTGAAGCATGGGGCACCCTCCGAAGGACGCCCCGTGCTTTGGGCAGGTGTCCGCAAGCCTTGCGCGCCCGGGGGGAGTTCCCGTGGGTTTGCAAGGCTTGCGGGCAGCAGCCCGGAGCACGGGCGCCCTCCGGAGGACGCCCCGTGCTTCGCGCAGGTGTCCGCAACCTTGCGCACCCGGCGGGAGTTCCCGCCGGGCTCGCAAGGCTTGCAGATAGCAGCCTGTTCTGGGGGCTGGGGTCAGGGGAAGCTCGGGCTTCCCCCGCCCCAGCCCCGTGGTTGGGGGAAAATAATTTTTTTTATTCATCCCCCCCCCCCGAAAAACGAGGTGCGTCCTATGGGCCAGTGTGTCCTATAGGGCGAAAAATATGGTAAGTGGAAGCCAGTTAAGATTTTCTAGTGCAGACAAAATATGCTCAGATATGCAAGTCCTGGTCCACAACCTGGTTGCTGCATTCTGAGCCAGCTGAAGTTTCCAAATGTTTTCAAGGGTTCGCCCACATTCAGTTACAGTTATTGAAACTGAACATGGCCAGAGCATGGATAAGACTGAAAAGGGCATCTCTGCCCATAGATGGCTGCAGTAGGTATACTGGCCTAAACTAGTGGAAAGGGCTTCACAAATATAAAACAATAGTAAATGCAGACTTTAGAAACAGCAGACACAATAAAATGATCAAAATATAGATCAAAAAATTTTTTAGGCAAATGTAGATAATAAAAATACTTGTTTAGGTAAACAGAACTCTCTTTAGCAGGTGTCAATAAGAGTATGATTGTCCTTGCCAAATATTAATAGGCAGGAGGTTCCAGAGAAGAGGAGCTGCCACACTAAAAGGTGAAATTCTTAAAAGCACGGAATGGACATTAAGGGACAGTTTTAGAAGTGCCAGTTCCACAGAAATGAATCTGGCTTTTCCACAGATCTAAATTATTATTAACCTCTGAGATAACAAAATGCCTCAACCTGGCACCTGAATGACAGCAAGGCAGGCATTAACCTTCCCTGGGCTGGGAAATCCCATAACCAGTCTTACATTTTTACTGTTCATTCTAGGTAAGCGTTGCAGCAAAAATGGCACAAAGGATGTCCTTTGG
The DNA here is from genome assembly GCF_951804945.1 of Podarcis cretensis. Classification (NCBI taxonomy): domain Eukaryota; kingdom Metazoa; phylum Chordata; class Lepidosauria; order Squamata; family Lacertidae; genus Podarcis; species Podarcis cretensis. The sequence continues at coordinate 3,220,611 of NC_137174.1, forward strand.
CTTTTACAAATACAATAATATGGAATTTGTGCGAATGAAAGGGCCACAAGGAAAAGGACACGCGGAAATGGCCGTGAGTCGCGTTTCAACTGGTGACACGTCTCCCTATGGGACAGAGGAAGATTCAAACCCAAGTTCACCTCTACATGAGAGAGTGAGTTAAGTTCTCCAATCTTGGACTCTGGAGAACTCCGTTTGTTGAGGAGCCAGAAGTGTATCTTTGCTGTTCAAATCTACCTCTGTTGGGCAGGATGTCTGCGTCAAATAAAAACCAAAACAGTAGAAAGAATTCATCTTGCAGCTTTGGAAACCAGTTTGACTCTAAAGTGAAACTGTCAGAAAACCTTTAAATATCTCCTTCTCTGTTAAAGTTAGAGGATCTAAGTAAAATTGCCTGTGAAGTCCAGGTATGTCTTCTATATTGCCAGTTGGCAATCACTGTATTAAAATACTGGATATTTTGCATTAAAAGGTCAGCTGCCCCTAAATGGTCACTGTACATAAATGGTGGTTTTTTCATGTGTGTTTGTTCAGTAGCCAGAAGAATGCATTTTCAAAACAGTGTTCAGGAAGCAGTTTTTATATCCACCAGACTGCAATTCAGAGCAGATAACCATTGAATGAGGTTCAAAATAAAATACAGTGTCAATCAAAACATAGAGCAGTCAATATTATCTCATAACCTCCCTTCCCAATTTACTTCTGATTTTCTTCTTTCAGGTCACTTCATTCAGCACACCTCCAACTCCGGAACGCAACAACCGCCCTTCTTTCTTCTCCCCATCCCTCAAAAGGAAAGTGCCGCGGAATCGAATTGCTGAAATGAAGAAATCCCATTCTGCCAATGACAGTGAAGAGTTCTTTAGGGATGATGATAGTGGAGGTGAGAGAAGAGCCATCTTGAGGCATGGCTGGGCTCAAGGGATGGTTGCTGCTGGTGTACACTGAGGTCACTAAATCAGGCTTGGATTGTGACACACAAAAATGAGAGAAGATGAACTAAGGTAGTAGTCCCATTGAGAACTAGAGTTCATGCCTTTGCAAACTAAACTTAGATGTATTTGCTTATTATCATCCCTTTGACCCATGGAACCTCCTAGTGGACCCGATTGTTGTATTTGCAACTGTGGAAAACACTACATTGTGGTGGGAGGTTATCTTGTGAGATTAGCAGGACTGGACAATAAATCTACCTGAGGTTGCAGATCACATGCAGGATAATGAGGTGACATTACCGTTTCATATTGAAGGCAGTGGAAATTGCGTTTTTGAATGTTCCCTTACTTAAAAAGCTCTTTGCAAGTGGAAAACTAGCCCAGTGGGGGAGGGCAAGACTAGAACCTTTTCTGCCAGGTGTTGCTCGTTTTCTACTTGCAGGGAGCTTTTTAAGTGAGGGAACCTTCAGAAATGACTTCCCACCTCCAAAATGCAAAATGTGTTGGTACAACTTACCACTGCAGAATTCTATCAACTCATTTTCTGTTGTGTTTGTAGGTCAGGTCTAAAGTGATGCTGAACAAGCTATTCTGTGTAGTGGGAAGGACTTTTGACTAACTGGCTTAGGATCTTGAGGAAGATGGACTTGCTTAGAAAGACATTTGCCATCCTTCATTCCTGATGATGGCATTGTAAATAAATCAGTGTTAAAGGACATGCATTTAATTCAGAAAAGGTTCCACATTCTGCTCATGATGCCCCCAGCAACCGAATCACAGGGAACCGAGCAGGTAACTTCAACAGTTTCCAAGTCAGAGAAGGTAGTATTGAGTTGAATAATGGGCTGATTTGTATATAAAACACACACAGCTCTTAGCTCTGACTGCTGAATGGAACCTCTCCTGTTCAGAGGGCAGGATGCCTGTGATTGCTGGGTGCATGGCTGTGATATTCATCCCTTGCCTTGTGAGCTTCCCAAGGCAGTCTTGGCACATGGGGTGCTGCCCTTGAAGGGCCTTGTAGGGCCTCTGTTTGCTGGACAATGGTCTTGGGGGCAGTAATGTTTTGCTTACTTCCTGCAGCCTTGTTGTATTTTGGCAGATCTGCACAACGCAACAAACCTACGCTCGCGGTCTTTGTCTGGAACGGGAAGATCTCTGGTGGGCTCATGGCTGAAGCTAAACAGAACAGATGAAAACTTCCTTCTCTATGCACATCTAACCTACGTCACATTGCCATTGCATCGGATCTTAACAGGTGAGAAAAGCCTCATCCACGTTTCAGAACGGGACAACCCTGACGTTCACCAGCAGCTTCTCCTGCACGTGCCTTGCTGAAATGAGTGGCAGGTATGGAAGAACGTCTCCCATTCTGCATATGGGCGCTTGTGCAGGAGACATTCCCAGTGGAGTGTGCCCCTTCTGTCCAAGTGACAGTTATCTCAAAAGCATGAATTAACTCTAAAAGGGAGCACAGCTGGGTAAGTTTTCAATAATGTACCGATGTGAAGACACCCCAAACAATTGGAGCTGCTGCTGATCTGTCTGGTAAGTGGTGAAGAGAATTCAGTCATTATCTATTAAGTACTGAAGTGAGCTGCTTCTTCTGTTCCTTCCGGCACCTCCAGGAGAGTTTGAGCAGCCCTGGGACCACATAGGAGAGCCTGTGCTACAGCTTGTCACAGCAGTATTAACCCACATTCATGGAATTAGGGACATTGGCATTGGATCCATACTGAGCTAGTTGCACTTCGATCCTGTTGAAATCAGTGTGAAAAATTAGTTATAATTCAAATTCCATTGCACTTCAGTGCAATTAATTTAGGGTTGCATCCAATGCAGCAGAGTTCCACTCTTGCAATAGAGGTTCCTTTTCCTCTCTCTCCTGCACAAACCTCAAAACCTGCCTCGGTCTTTGGAGGATCATCCAACCCTTCCGAGCAGAATCTGAAGTTGTGCAGGGGAGAGAAGGCTCATTGTGCAAGCAGCACAGCAGGGCTGGATACAGCCCACAGCCAGGATCCAACTCACAATGTCTCTTGTTTTGGTAGTTCAAAGCAATACCCCATTTTCAACCTCTGCCAATAGCCATTGTGCTTTGGATGGTTGTGTCTACAAGGTTTTAGCTGCAGCAGCAGCAGCACCTTCATTTCAAGAAAGAAAGGTACATTTCCCCCATTAGACTCACCGCCCTTGATAGTCAGGGTGTCTTTGAATGTTTGTGTGTGCGTTTCAAATTTCTGCTTTTGTGACAGTGTGGAAGCACTTTAACCATTTCGGGGTATGTTTTGTCTACCCCCCAATTTCAGCCAAAAGGAAATAATGTTCCCCTCCTAGTTGTTTTTTTTAAACACTAAGCCAATGTTGAGTACATGTGGTTTAAAATGTGAGGGTTCTAGCTTAACGTATTTTTCGCTCCATAAGACACACCTGACCATAAAACACAACTAGTTTTTAGAGGAGGAAAACAAGAAAAGAAATATATTCTGAACGAAACAGTGGATGTATGATTTTTGTGGTTCATGCTGTGGTCTGTGATCTGATGGTGAATTTGGGGTGACCCAACGCAAAAATCCTGAGGATCCATGGGCTTTTACCTCCCCCCTCCCAGGCAGCCTCCTTTATCGCTAGCGTCCCTTATCTCTCTTCCAATCCCACCGATCAGCTGTTTCCTTTCAAGACCCCCTTCCCTCTTGTTTGCCTTAGTGTCTTTTCCTTAGCTGGAACAGTTTTTTGCTCCTCCTCTTCTTCTAATTTCTCTCTTTATTGCTTTAGTCTTCCTGTTTCCCCGCTTTGCAAGTTTGCTGTCTTTACCTCCCCTCACCCAGGCAGCCTCCTTTATCTCTAGCGTCCTTTATATCTCTCCCCGATTGGCAAACAACCAGTGGCTTTGTTTCAACACCCACTTCCCTCTTTCAAAAAAAGAGAAGAAGCATGATCTGCTTTTTGCCCCTGGGCAATTCGGCTCCAGGGACCACACATTCACTCCATAAGACGCACAGACATTTCTCCTTACTTTTTAGGAAGAAAAAAGTGTGTCATGGAGCGAAAAATACGGTATGTGGAAGCACCCCAACGATTTCAAGATCTCTGCAAATGAGGCCCAAGCATCTTTACTCATTGAGATATTATAGCCAAAGAACTGTGGCCTGGAATCCTCACCACGATCCTGTCATCTTTCTTGTTTGCTTAGATATTCTGGAGGTGCGGCAGAAACCGATTCTGATGACATAGCAGAGAGCTGGGCACTGCCTTGGAAGCCATGCAGCCAAGTGCCTAAAAACAACTACAGTGCTCTTCTGTCACAGCAGCATCACCTAGCGTCAGAAACTTAACATAACACTGAAAAAAGGGATGTTTTGGGAATTACCAGCCAGCCATTCAAAAAGTGCCTCTTCCTCCCTCCCTCTACTATACATACTATATACTCCCTTAAAAAAAACAACAACGAAAAAAGACTACATCTCTTTATAGTTATGACTGGCAGAAATAACTTGACCAATAAAGAAGACAAAGGGGGAAATAAAGAACAAAAAGAACCCCCAACAACACAAAACTTGGGGCTGTGTTTAAAACTATGCTTTATGAACCATTTGTTACAGTGTTTACTTCATAACTGAAAACCAACCAACCTGTACAGAATGTATTAACCTTTATATATTTCGAGAGAAATGTCCATAGGATTTCATACTGATGTACCAATGAACTTCTGAGAGATGGTTGAGAACACTCCTTTGTTGCATCATAAAACAACTTTGTGTATGTGTTTTAAAGTTGATAGGGTAGCAGAATAGTATAAGAGCAAAGGGAAGTTAGGGACTTAGATGGAGCAGACCAAATGGAACTTGAAGTCTTGGTCTTTACGCTTCCCATGAGTGATATAGTTTTAAGGCTCACGTAGCAAAAACTGATTCCGCAATGACATCTTCACCTACCAAAGATGAGCGAAAAGTACAGCCAAAAAGGCTTGAAAGAGTGAGCTCAACACTTTGAAGAAATGTGCTAAATGTGATTTGGTTTCATTATGGCTATTACTTCTAGGAGCAAACCTGTCTCTAGTAGCATAGAATGTCTGCATAGGAGAAGCAGGACACACAAAGACTTTAGTACCAAAAAACGCAGCAGACCTCAGCCAGTTACCACACCATTGGAAATTAAAACTAATTGAAGTGGGCTACTAGAAATCTTTTATACATCAAACTTTTCATTAGTGCTATATAATGAAACTCAGTTTCCTGGATCTTGGTTCTGCTAATTCTGTGATTCGCTGTGCTTTGGTATACAGAAGCCTAATTATTTAAAATTCTCTAGAACACTACTGTGACATTTTGGAAAAAGAAACAAAAAGGAAATCCAGGCAAGGGCAGAGAGTTGGTATTTGTGGGGTGCTGATTGCAGAACCAAGTATGTTGCAGTTGTAGCAGAGGATGCATAAGACGCTTACCTGTTTGCTTATAGCAAAGGTTTCGCTGCTCTACAAACATAGGTACTGTTCTGAGGTGAGTTCTTTAAAAAGGTTCTTAAACTTGAGTTTAAAAGATCTGCCCATGGAGAGCATCTGTTGGTTGGTGCTTGTCTTGTCATAAATATCCTCTCTCCCACCCACCCCCATTTCTCAATCCCCAAATAAGTTTTGCATTTGAAGTGTTTGTGGAGCAACATGACCAAGCCCATGTCTGCTAATTTCTTTCTTTTTTTTTTTTAAAATGATGGACAGCCTGAATAACTCACATGGGGAAGGATGAGCCGGGTGACTGTTCCAGTGTGCCATTTCCTGCTATGTGTGATCATCATCCCAGTTGTGGTGCTGGGAATGAGCCTGGCTCTCCCCCATAAGTGAAAAATCATCTGAAAGTGTTCTTTGGAATAACAGTATGGCTGCCTTCATCCTGAAATTCAGCTTGCTCAAACTCCAGTTCTTGAAACGGCTCCTTTAATTGTAAATCTCATTAACTGTCCTTTGTCACTGCCCTACCTTTTAAAATAATGCATTATAGCCAAAACATGGATTAACAAGTCTGATTGGCAGCTATAAAGGGTGGGAAGAAAAAATGTGTGTGTTTTGTGCAGGGATAGGTGTGTTTCTCTTTATTTAAAAAATTTAGTTCCATTTCCATTCTAAAGCAAATGCAACAAATATAGAGTATTCTGGCAGAGAGCAGTCAGGAATGTAAACAAGCAAGTGCCACTGAGATTCGTGGGATTTTGCTCTCTGTATGGAGATTAATACCATGGAACACAAACCCTGGACTACTATTTTTCTTCCTTCCATGACTACTTTTTGTCGTGAACTTTACCTATGGCATTAAGTAGTTCAGCCTATCAAATGCAACTATCTCTTTATATCATGGATTGTTCCCCTTGCAGTTGTACCTGAATATTTGTTGTGGAATCCCTCTTCCTGCTGGAGCCTTTGCTTCCCTCACTCTCTTTCCTGCACTGAGCCACTTCGCCTGCAGCCTTGCATGCTGCACCTGCTCATGGACTGAGTTACTGCAGGTGAAACAGGGCTGTTGGGGTGTCCTAACATCTTAAGGGGAACAGGAATGACCAAAGCCTTTCCTGCACACACAAAATGTCAATGTGTCGGGGGCAGAAGTTAGCCGCCTTCTGAACTACTCTGTACGTGGCAGGGTTTTATTGGAGACGTTAAGACATGAAGTTCTCTGCTTACTGTCTGAAGTGGTAAAGCCAAGAAACAAATTGTGTGTGGCTGCTGATTGTATATCTTAGCTCTTAAAACTGGTGCTTCCTTAAAACAGCAGTTGCAAACAAGTGACAAAAATTGCTATAAAAGAAACTTACAACCACTGTGGATTTTTTTAAAAAACACACACAAAAACCTGGAACGTCCGCCATGCTGGAACAAAGTACACTTGCACGTTACAGCAAACAAGGTGCTGCTGCCAAAAATGGCCTCTGTCACTTTTCGTACTACTTTTCCTGCTGCGACTCAAGTTCTGAATTTCCCCGCCCCTCATCCTAGGTCATCAGTCTGTGAAATGACATGTTATGTGGAAGAGGTATGAAATGGGAATACTTTAAAACCCCTGCCAAATCAAGAATGCAGTTAAGGAGGGTAAAAGAATCGGTCCACATTCATTTCCAAACTCACAGTGCAGTCCTATATGCATGTTTCCTTTGAGGTGAGCCCCCTGTGTTCAGCAGGGCTTAATCCTAGGTTAGTGTGCATCAGATTGTAGCCTTAAGATAATATAATTCAGAGACAGCCTAAACAAAAAAAATTCCTTCCAGTAGCACCTTAAAGACCAACTAAGTTAGTTCTTGGTATGAGCTTTCGTGTGCATGCACACTTCTTCAGATACACTCAGTGTATCTGAAGAAGTGTGCATGCACACGAAAGCTCATACCAAGAACTAACTTAGTTGGTCTTTAAGGTGCTACTGGAAGGAATTTTTTTTGTTTTGACTATGGCAGACCAACACGGCTACCTATCTGTAATCAGAGACAGCCTGGTGACTTTAATGCAAGTCCCACTGAACACATCAAAAGGGGGGAGGGATTCTGTGGACTGGGCATTCTTGGGGAAAAAATGCAACTGAAGTCTTAATTGTTCATTTATTTTTTACTGTTCCTCATTAAACTGATCAGAGATGGATATAATCCAAATCTCTTTCAGGCTGGCATTGTACATGTAATTCTTCAGCAAAATGGCTACCTACAGTTCTTATTATATGCACCTTTGAAATTCAAATCGCCAAAAGATTAAAAGGGGAAGAGATCATCTCACTCCTAGAGGCATGTTTAAATTTTCCATGTTTTGCAGGTTAATGTCAGTTTCTGCTTAGAGCGCGGTTACTCCTCTTGTCATGCTTTACCTCAGAAAGTAAAGGCTAGACCACATCGTGCTGGTGAGGCCTGTTTTAGTCCCCCTAAAGTGGCATAAAGAGCTGGATACATAGAAATGTAAAGATGCTCCCATGCCCACATATGCTCCCATGCCCACATATTTCTACTGAAATGCCTGGGGCTTCTGGGGCTGATCTGGGGCTGATCTGGGGCTTCTGGGGCTGATCTGGAGGCCTTTCTGTATGTCAGGTTTATGCAGCAGTGGGGCTACTAGGCAACCATCTCTTGCAGGGGTTGTGTTTAGGTGAAAATGTTGGGCTGTTGCCAGCCTATTCTGTGCCTTTTAAAATCCAGCTCTATATGTAAAATCTAAATTCCAAATAGCTCTGTGATTATATGTGAACATAATGTGCATCTGTACATGGCTGGGTTTGAAGGACTTTAATGACACAAAGAATCCTCTCCACCCTAAATTTATGCTGCACTCTCTTGAGAAGTGTTTTGTGGGCTGAGCCACTTAATGCTGATGTTTGGAGAAGTGTTGAGACAGCTTTGCCAAGTCATTGCTCTACCCCTGTTCCTTGATAGGCAATGGTCATGGGCTGGAGGCTACACCTGTTTCCTTGTACAGGCAGAACGTCTGTCAGGGTCTCCTCATACTATACTCACACTACATAAGGGTTTCAGATTCAAAAGGAAGTAAAAAAATCTGTCACGACTGGTTGTATGCTAATCAATTATTTATTGCATTTATTTGTCACTTTCTAGAACAATACAGTGGTGCCCCACAAGACGAATGCCTCGCTAGACGAAAAACGCGCAAGACGAAAGGGTTTTTCCTTTCTTGAGTTGCTTCGCAAGACTAATTTCCCTATGGGCTTGCTTCGCAAGACGAAAATGTCTTGCGGGTTTGCTTCCTTTTTCTTAAAGCCGTTAATACCCGGGGAATCCGCGCTCCGCAAGACAAAAAAATCGCAAGACGAAGCAACTCGCGGAACGAATTAATTTTGTCTTGCGAGGCACCACTGTATCTCAAAGCAACTTAGCAGCTACATAAAATACCTGACAGCAAAACCACATCAGGCCAGTGACCCATTTAGATCAGCATCCTGTTCTCACAGTGGCCTGTCCTATACTGGAGCAGGACTGGAACACAAGAGCATCTCTCCTGCTGTTTCCAGCAACTGGTCTTCAGAAGCATTTTGCTTCCTACCCTGGAGGCAGAATATCACCTTTGTGGCTAATAGCCATTAACAGTCATCATCTCCACTAATTTTTCTAATCCCCTTTTAAAGCCATCCAAAGGGGGGTTGGCAGAGCCTTCCTGGATGCTTTTGACCAGCCCTGCCCAATGTAGAGTTTTAAGAACCTCAGAACTGTAGGGACTCTGATCAAGATTTGTACTGTTACTTGCTGATTACCTGAGTTTTTACGTCAACAGATGCAGCTGAAAACTGATTGCTTCAGTTTGTCAGGCTACAGAAACGCCTTGAAGGGAACAGGTTCCAGGTTCCCTGCCCCTGCTGTTTATACTGGCACAAACCACATTTGTACCAGAAGCAAGTCTGTCTAGTTAGACATAGCCTTAATTTTTATTTACTACCAAACGTCAGCCAAACCACTTCATAATTTACATCTCAATGTTTCAGCTCCCCCCCCCCCACTGCTGCCTTCAGACGGTGTGGTCTGCTTTTTCTAAGTGCTAGATCAATTTTTATGGTTAATGTTAAATACCTTAAATGAACTATTCAGTTACCACAGGGCCTTATTCACCCAGGCGTGTTCAGTACTTTGTACGCTGGAACACCAAATGGTTTTCCTGTCCGTCCACCTGAACTGCAACTTTAGTATACCCTCCTATGAGTAAGAGGGCAGTCTCTTTAGAGCAACGATGTAAATTTAAGCACTCCAGATAAGCTCACTTGCTACCTTCAGCAGCTAGTGCGTAGGCAGAAGAAACTCTTGCACTCAGATTTCTCAGTAAGAGACATGAATTCAGGTCATGATGAGATGCCAGAAATGTGTATGAGCAAAATATCCAATAGATAGGAATAGTGTCTGTGGATTCTGTGGATTCGTTGATTATAAGGCACACTAGAGTCATTTCAACAGAGACCAGTGAGCGGTGAGAGCTAGGCTGCAGAGTGTTAGGCGGTAGAAGATGGGTATTGCCCTCCGTTGACTCAGTTCCCACAGCACCAGGGCTTCGCTTTCTACCACTGAGGTGTTTGTGAAAGCCATTTAGGAAAAGCGGTACACTTTGGCCTAAGGTGGCTTCCTGGTGACTCTTAACAATGCAGAACTAAACCTACTCTTACCTTTATAGCCCACTTGTGGGATCTGTTTCTTGATCACATTGGGGTTGGAGCTTTTAAAATGTTAATTCTTTCCACTGTATTAGAATATCCTGTATTGGAATCAATGGCAGGTAATTTAATTCATATAGGATGGCCTCCTAGCATCAAAGAGGTACTTCACTGCACAGACACTGAGAATGCTCGTAATAATCCTTAGGGTGATAACTGAGGAACAAGCATTCTTGATTGCTATCACATGGGAAGCACACAGTAGCCTTCCCAAAGGTTATTTTTTGAAAGCAGCCTTTGGCCATAAGCCTAGTTTTGTGCATCTCTCTTGACTGCCTTAGGATCCCTGCTCCATGAGGCCAGCCTTCCCTCCCATCAGGGGTGATGGACAGGATTTACCTTAACTACAAACAGTGCATTCCTTTCCTTTCTTAAATATGAACAGATGACCTTCATTTATACACCTGAAGCAGGGCAAATGTTGATTCTAGCATCTATCTAACAGAATGCTAAGAACTGTTCTTTTATGCAAAGATATATTCAAGCTGCTAGTCAACATGGAAATACCTTTCAGTACACTGAACTTGAACATCATTTGCCAATTTCTTGCTTATTTTTAAAACCTAAATTTCTATGGAGAAATTGACTCCCAAAACAGTTCACAATAATTCAAATCCCAAGCAAAATGCAATTCAAATAGCTACAATAAACATCAGTATGAAAACCATGACAGTACAAAACCAATTAACTCCTGCAGTCGGTTCCAGAAACCACAAATTAACATTCTAAACACTACTAGAGAGATCTTAAGAACTTTCTTAGGATGTTAATCTGTTGCTGTTGAATCCTGCTTTTTCTTTCAGGCTGCAGCTCTATACACACACGCACTACAAAGCACCATGGTGCATCGTGGGACTTACTCCTCTATAGACATGCATTAGATTGCACCATCCAATTACGGTACATTTCTGGAATGAGTGTTGATTTTGAACACTGCCCCAGAGAGGGCCATGAGGCCCAGTGACTCAGTAGAGCAAAGGTGGGAACAATTGTGCCCCACGCCAAAGAGGTTGTTGGACTCATCAGCCCCAGCCAGCATTACCAGTGGTCAAAGATGATGGGAGCTTGAGACCCTGTTTGTGACTTTTAAATGAGTCCACACAGAATCAGATGGGAACCAAGCCTTGACCTGTTTTATCAATGGAATGCCATCTAGAATGGGTATTAGGAATGTTTGTCTCATCATATCACCATCAAAGTCATAGGAACCAGTTTCTCTCTAGTTATTGCCATCACAATTCTATGTAGATCAAACAATTATAGTGCTTTCTTGGGCCCAAAAGTGCACATTATCCCATTGAGATGAAATATGATGAAACTTTTTTGACCACAGTGGTTTAGAATCTGCCCAAGAAATTAGCTGCCCGTAGTCAGTGCTCATTCACCATTGAATTTATTACACTTAAGGCAACAGCAACTGAAAGTGTACAGTGGAATAAACTGCCTATACTCACACTCTTTAAATAGTATTTTGTACACTAATTGTAATTACAGTGAGAGGCCAAGATAAAGAGACTGAAATGACCACTGTGGTCCTCCTGCTTCACATACTTTATGTATGATCAGATATACATGTTGCATGGTTTCTGCCTCAGTCAGCTTTGTGCTATAATTTTTTTACAGCTATGTCGCTGAGCCCACTAAGCAAGGAAAATGCAACAGGAACACTTTTGTACGTGAGGAAAAAACAAATATTACATACGCCTATGATGAACAGTGACTGCCAATAAATTATTCTTAGAAACATTATGCTAAGTGTGTGTGTATGCTGATTTGTGAGAAATTATTCAGAAGTCCACGCCTACAATATGGGCCATGGATTCTATGTTGTTCTGTGATGGATTCTATCATGATGCTGACTGTGGTCATAAAAACTGAACTGCGGACATTCAACATCTTGATCATGCTGGAATAGCAAGCAGTAAATTTTACTACTACATCCAAAGTAGCAAAAACCCTGGAGCCAAAAAATTGCACAACTAGCTCTGCATCTGCAAGTTTTGGCCTTTGCATTTCTTGGGCAGCTGCATCAACCTGGCAAATCTATCAAAATTGGAAGGTTTTTTTTTAAAAAAAGCATGAGTATTTGGCATTGAAAAGAATCAAGTAACTAGTCACACCACGCCTTTTTGGTGTGCCAAGGTAGCGTTTAAGTCCCAACAAACGAGAGGAAAGCTAAAATGTCATATACAACAAGGGTAAAAATTCAACTTAATTCAGTACAGTGGTACCTCCAGTTACGAACTTAATTCATTCCGGAGGTCCGTTCTTAACCTGAGGCGCGCTTTCACTAACGGGGCCTTCCGCTGCTGCAGTGCTGCCGGTGCACAACTTCCGCTTGCATCCCGGGGCAAAGTTCGCAACGTGAGGTACTACTTCCAGGTCAGCAGAGCTCATTACCCGAAGCATTCATTAGGATGGTACATAACCCAAGGTTACACTGTATGTATATCTTGGGTAAGAAGCACCTATCAGATTGGTCCCAATCGGTTGTTTCTCAAACACAAACACTTCCCACAATTTAAGGCTATGCCCAACCTCAGGCCCTTTATTATTTTGAATACAACTCCTATCACCCCTGACCATTAGGCATGCTGGTTGGGGCTGATGAGGCACTGGGTTGGCAAAGGCTGGCTTAGTTCTGCTGGAGTACATTATCCCTAGGACAGTATGCTTGTGGGTCTTCACCTCCTGTAACATGAAATTCAAGTTGTCATATGTATGCATCGATATTAGACAAGTATATGGTAGAAACATTACTTTAGAATGCTATATTCCGAAATATATAAAATTAAGTTAAATGGCAGTGGGTTTTTCCAACTTGCACTTCTTTTGCTTCTACTAATGACAGAGCGAGTTGTGTCCCTGCCTGACCCCTGCAAATCACTAATGACAAATAGATACTCTTTTCAAACTTCTCCAGAGCCTCAGAAACCATTTTTTCTTTAAATTAAAGCAGAACTGTAGTGCACTGTGTGAGCTATGCAATACCACAATGCAAGAAATCACCAGTCCATGCTGTGGCTAGACATGGTAATTTAGCAATTCTCAGTATAAGATCTATTAAATAACTGAATCCATTTATTACTAAAAATCCTGCTTTATACTCCAGCAATATTAACACCCCCCCCTGCAAAAGAAGTCAAGGAACTACATTTGCTTCGAAACAGTCTTGTAAGATGAAATACTTTGGTAAGTCTTCACTACCCTCCTCATTGTCAAGGCAATAACATTCCTGATCTTTCTGCAGCATCTTCTGCAAAGGAAGAAACCTAGAACTTAAACCAAGTGCCCCAAAGTGGACTCTCCCAAGGACACCCACTCACTTCACTGCAATTCCCACAGGCTACTTCAATTTCCCTCCAGAGTAAGCGGGTCCAGGCCACGGGCAGCAGAGCAAATGCCACCTCCCCTCACAGCAGCGTGAGCTCCATTGATCAAATGTTAGGTCATTAAGACGCTTAACATATGAAGCTGCCTTTGACCATGACTGACCATATCCCCACCGGCTATTCAGCTTCTCTCTAAGGCCAAAGACAGAGGGCTCTGCTAGTCAGCCGTCTTTCCTGAACTGGAGGAGCAATGGACCGAATGTGGATCCTACTGTGCTCTACGACCAAGTTATCACCCCCGGCCACTTCTTCTTTACCTGGCTGCACTGACCCTGACCATCTTTGCCACCAAGCCCAGGAGGTAGAATGCAAACATGTACAGATCGGAGTTCACACATCCTAATTGTTTATTCACATTTCCATGGATTTTTATACATTTCCTTCGAAAGAACTACAGCTAGCAAATGGACATGTGAAAAATGATAAAAGGCAAGTCTCAATTCTTGTTTAGCCTTTCAGATGGCGTCCTATGAGATGGGGAACAAACAAAAATGTTGACAGTCAAATGGAAAGAAAGGTTCATGTCGATTGTTCAGATAGCTGTTCATTAAGCTTTTATACATGGTTTCCATGCACTGTGAAATTTATCAAATGTTTACATTTGTGGTATACAGTTTAGCAACTTCTGCTAAAAATAACTTAAGGCATTAGACAGAACAGTTGTCAAATTACATTATGTTGCAAAGGGAGTTAAAGCAAGATGCAATACAGTACTTATTGCTCCTTATATGTAGCGACATATTTTCAGTTTACAAACTACTTGTAGCAGATTGAGAACAGAGCAAAAGTAGCCAAATATTCTCCACACCCCTTCTATACAGGATTTTGATGACAAACCTTTTGATGAATTAAAAAAATAGAGAAACAGCACACTCCCCAAATAAGTTGAGGTTTGCCCTAGTTCTCCCTTGAGTGGCAGGCCTGCATCTGGACTGAGTGGCAGACGGGGCTCATGTAACAAAACACTCTTTCCTACAAAATAATTCCTTCCGCACAGAATCCTGAATGTCAGGGAGAAGGCTAGGCCACAACCATTCTAGCCAACGTGAATCCAATCAAGAGAACCCCTACCTGCAGTCTGAAGAGATGCAGGGCGGACACCAGTGACCAGCTCAGTGGCAGCTAGGCCTTTAATCCTGTCATTCCAAGAGAAAACTCTGGACGTGCAAAGCAGCAGTATCTAATAAATCAGTAGATGGACTTCTTTAGACTCTCTACTTCTGTAAAAATGATTTTGCAAGTTTGGTTGGCAATCTTGCAAACAGGCAACAGGCGAACAACAGTCACTTAAATCCTACAGCAATATAGTCAGACTACAAACACTGTGTCTACAAGGCGACAAGTGATCAGACTGCAAATTAAGACACTGCCTTATTGTTATGCAGCAAAGTATCAATAGACTTGATTAAGATTTTTAAATATAATTAAAGCTACAATTTTGTGCAAAAGAAAAATGATCGTCCAGTTTTATACAGCCTTTTAAACTTACTCTGAGAGTAAAACCAACACACAAAAATGAGATCTTACCTTTCACAGCAGGAGCAAGCCAACATCAGAAACCTACAAAACAAAGTCTATGCACATTCTCCTTCTTTCTTAGCAAGCCAATTTTGATCTACTTAGTAATTCAGATTGTTATTCTTATAATAATTTTTATTACTGAAAGCGATGGGCCAATCACAAAGTCAACACTTACATTTAGGATTTCAAGTCTGCTGGTTTATGCATTTGTTCTGTGTATCTATGACTGCCTTCTCCAGCCTGGTGCCCTCCAGGTTTGGACTACAGCTCATAGGAGCTCCATCCAAAACCTACTAGATGGGGCTGCAGTCTAAGCATCTGGCAGTGGACAGGTTGCAGAAGGCTGATGGAGCTTTCCCCAAGAGGGTGAGTGAAGGGCAGTGCCTGGGAAGCCTTCGCTATATCATGTCACAACCCACACAGGATGGCAAAGGTGCACCCACAGCAGGGATCTTCACATTTTTATGCAGCAGACATACATTCCAAGAGGTGCAGGAAATTCCAATGCATTTCTGGAATGCCTTCCTCAGCAGCAGCGTGAAATAATCCCATTTTATGCTTGCTCTAAGAAAGAAGGAACTGACCACTTTCCATAACACAACCACTTCCAAGCAACGCCTTTTGACCAGCTCTTGCAAACATTTAATGGACATTACGATTATTCTTTCATGCTGCTTTTAACTTTGAAAAGCAACATGCGCACTCTGGATTTCTTACAGAAGCAGCATCACGTAAGACATAGCAAAAAAATTATGAGAACAAACTCCATGTCAATGAAATGCTATTTCTTATTCTACTCGATAATTGAAAAATTGTTACATATACACAGTTGCACTTTAGGAATCAGACAAGTGCAAATACACAGCATACCTGTAATATTAACAGTCTCTCAATGTTAAAATTATGTTAGAGGAGGGTGTGGGAACAGGCTATCTGCTTTCTAGAAAAAGAGCAGGCTCTTTGCCCAGACACAGGGGAGTAAACAAAGCTCACTGAGGATTTTTAAGACACTATTTCTCAAAGACAAGAGCACACAATATTACTGAAGCTCTTGGCCATTCAACCTGAGCCTCTAACAGTAAGACTGAACTCCATATGCATGTTCCCATTTATAATATTAACAAGCAAGTTAGCATTTCTGATTGTTCGCCACCTTGAATGCTAAAGAGAACAATCCAGTGTGAAGCTCATTAGCCCAAACCTCACTAACATAAATGGTAACTCCCATTTATTTTAATGGGGATTGGGTCAGATTACTACTTGCTGGACACTGTACCCCAAGATATTTCAGTGTGGGGTGCTGAACTCTTGAAATACTCCACACTTACTTTTTAGGAAGTCCAACACTTAAAACTTGATGCAAAAAAGGCACCAATTCATAATCAATACGGGTCCTGCTTCCACAGCATCCCAGCTCCCTTCCAGTTTTAAGGTACGACTAGAACTTTAAAGATTCAGATGTTTCGGAACCTGATAACCAATATTTGTGGACTGGTTATGTGTGGCTTTACTAGCTACTGCTACATTAGTAAGACAACTATTTAAATAGCAGGGTATTCACGGTCTGACTGCTGATCCCATTAAATGCACACTGGCGCACACCCAAAATAGTGTGGGCACAATTCACAGCTCTCTTGCACAAGCCCCTTGGCATTAAAGGGGACTGTACAGAATTTTCAAGCCTGAAGATAAGGCTTTGGCAAGAGTACAATGGAAGAAAGTCCATCAAATATCTCAACACAAGATGCTCCAGGTTTGATAAAATCCAAGAGACAGGATTGGATTGAAAAAAATATAGCCATGCTACCTTTTCCCTCAGTTGTTTCTCTAGGGAATGAGAAAATAACAACCTGCAACTTTGGCCTTAAAAATCAGGGTACTGATTTTTAACAGCTGTTACTAAAACACAAAAACTATACTGTTCAATTTAAAACATTTGTTCCTTCAACATAATCTGAACTGTGATTTCACATTTAGGAGAGGATTTCAATTCAAACTTGGATGCAAGATAAAGAAGTTTGTCAAATTTCTTTCCACCTACACAATTTCCGGTGTAGTATTTTACACCATTTGAGTATAAATCAGTTTTATTCTGTATAATAAAAATGTTTATTTTTTGATATGCAGGTTTTCTTCAAATATGGTTCATGCATTAGATATTCAAATTAGAAGGGAGGAAGAATTGACTCTTGTGTCAAGTTAAAAGCTTTTATTGGCCATCTTAATTTTTTTCCCTCACCAAAGCTCTTCAGAGTTCCTAAACAGTCCTTAGAATGTCAGAAGTGGTTTAAAAAGTTACTAGCAGAGTCAAGAGAGGGGAAATGAGCAGCAGCAGTTTGGCAAGTTTCGTCTGTAATTTTCAACAGCCCAGATTTTAGACCTCCTTCTTCTCCAGTAAAATTTTGTGCAACTCATCTGCATCCTGACTTGTTTTCACTCTTATCAATATAGGAACAGGGACGGTAGCATTCTTCTCATCAATGGGTGGATTTGGAACACAGACAATGAGCACGTTGTTCTTCCCTGTTCTGGAGCATGGCATCTTAGGAGGCACCAAAATGTTCAGCAATATGTTGCCTGCAACAGAGTGGAAGTTGGGAAAAGAGCAAAATAAATACAAAATGTGAATGTTTAGGTCGTGGTATGGTGACACTAGGTATGAGAAAATCAGGTGTTACTGATCCACCTAGCCAACCGCAGGCTGTTCCACCTGGCAGTGGTTCACTGCCACAGCTCCTTGCTACAAGAGATGTTTTTATCTGGGAAAAGCTTGTGCTGTTACTGACTTACAAGCCTCCATTATTTCCTCATTTCCTCATCACATTAGCTACTATTCCTAAAAATGGGCAGGATCTCATTGTGTTAATATTTAGCAATTCAAAAAGAAAAACAAATTCCTGAGATCCAGTGGCCAAACACTACATGGTTGGTAAGCCAAACTTGCAGTAATGGCTGTCAGTGCTGTTTTGCATCAACTATGTGCTAGCAACAGCATACATCCAACTTGGGACACAAATCACAGCCACTACTAGATGTGCCTGTTGTTTACTTATGTGTAAAATTCTATACAGCTGTAGGCATGAGAGCAAAAAAGGACCATCATAAATATCTTAATTATGTGAAAGAAGCCAGAAGCCTTTGACTTAGCAGTGGCTTGGAAGTTTACTGAACTAATAATAATAATAATAACATACCTAAGTTGGTATCTGCCCGTACTAATAGCTGAATCTTCTGATTTCCTGCATGTTTTAAGTGTAGCGTTCCTATACCTTTTTCTTTAAATTCATTATCTTTCTTGTAAAAAACTTTGCACCTGAAAAAAAGAAACATAGACAAGATTCATTTTACAGAACGTGCATGAATGTGAAAGGTGATTAAAAGCCTCCAAGTAGCTTGTATGTGGCAAACACCAGCATGCAAACAAATAATACATTTAAACTCAGGCTGGAACTAGCCAGACTAATAGTTATATAAATAGTCCTTCCAGAAAAGAAGTCTTTGGAACATGATAAAACTATTTGTTAGAATCTTCCAGAGTATATTGAAAATAATGGCCAAGATTTAAAGAACCATGAGCTCAAGGGGGCCTCAGATTTACTCTGAGAAACAGCAGTCCCCCAGCTGCACAAAAAACTGCCTTTAGAGTGTTTTAAAGTGAGCTCCTGACAAAAAGACTGCGGTTCTTTGGGTGAGACAAAGGCTAAGCAGTTCGTTGAGTCACTTTGTGCCAAAATAGAGGCAACCTTTAACTTGTACCCCCTGGAATTATCAAAGTCTGAACTCCAGTAGTATAAAGAGATACAAAATAACTTCGGCAAAAGAAATTTCATTTAGTTTGTAGTTGTAATGCACTATAAACTGCTAATGACTTTCACTCACACATACAAAATTAGGGAAAAAGGCATACTGAACTCTCTACAGTAAGAGCATGATCGTGGTAATAAGTATCATAGAACACAACTCACTTCTTTGAGTAGAAGGCATCATCTTCCTTTATTTCATTCACTACTGCTTTTGGTGGCTCCTCATCTTCTTCATCACCCCCTGTAGGAAGAATAATTTCAGGTAAGTGTTACGTATATACAAGGAAAGATACTGCAGTACATAAAAATCTTTTGATGTTTGAAAAAAACATGGGGATATTAGATATCAGATACAGCAACCTGGTTCACATGGCATAGTAAGCCAAACTATGGCTTGACAAGGAGCAACTCACAAGTGCTTTACTTTTCCTTCGTTGCTCCACTACCAGCAGCTAAACCATGGCTTGGCGTTGCATCCAAACCTGGGCTCATGGCTGGCCTTGCCCCAGATAGCTGTGGCCTGAAACCAAGGTTTGTTTGTGGCTTACCACTCACCATTGCTTGTTTGGGGAAAACAAACCATGAGCTCAAGGTTCGGCCATAACACTAAGCTAAACCATGGCTCAGCTTCTGGTTCCATGTGAGCAAGATCACAGTATGTCTAAAAAGGTAGGTGGACTGTCAGTTTGATACTAATTGATAGGGTCATCAGTATAAAATGTATTTCTAAAAAATCTTCAAACAATGTGCTAGAGAGAAAGAAGTTACAGATATTAGCAGGGGTCGGCAACCTAAGGCCCATTGGCCACAAGCGGCCCACGAGCCGCCCCTGAACCAAGCCACCCGCTCGGCGAGTCCCTGTGCACTGCACTAAACCGGCGCAGCGCAGGGACACGCCGGAAATCGTGTCTGTGCATGTGCAGATGCCGGAAATTGTGGGCCCACGGAGGGACCTCCCCTGCAGTGAACTGGCCCAGGCGAGGGAAACCTTCCTTGCTGACCCCTGGATATTAGAATATATTTTAAGCTGTGCTGATTAGCATTAACACTGCTGCATTTCACACTCAACTTCTACTTCAACTCTTACATTTATAAGCCTTGAACATTAAAATATGGCTTATAAGCTTTCTACATTTCTTAAAGAACACTCTTGATTAAAATTATCTACTTGAACTGTAACTTTAAAAGCTTATTTTATTTTTTCCCAATTGCCATAAAGTAAATAACAAAAAGGTTTATATATATATATATATGTAGAGAGAGAGAGAGATTCTTTGTAATAAATAACACACCAACCCTGGGTTAAACAACCATCTGACTTTTAGAAGACATCTGATGGCAGCCCTGTTTATGGAAGTTTTTAATGTCTGATTTTTTTATTGTATTTTTAATATTTTGTTGGAAGCTGCAGTGTGGCTGGGGAAATCCAGCCAGATGGGCGGGGTATAAATAATAATTATTATCAATTATTATTATCAATTATTTATTTTTTAATTTTTTTAATTTAAATTACCATCATCATCATCATGTGACAGGGCAGTGGAGGTGCTCTTACCCTTTTCCTATCCCCCAACCCCTGCTTAACCCCATCTATAGTTAAGGTTATTTAAATGGAAGGAGAACCAAAGCAGGGCTTTCAATAATTTCACCTACAAACATTTGTTATGGAAGTTTCAAAGTAGAAAAAGCAGTGCAGATTGCTAGTAAAGCACCAAATTCTATTCAAAGTCACCCAATACTAAAAGGCATTCCTGCAGGGGTCCATAAGTTTTAGCTGGCCTGGGCAGCCAGCTATTATTTGTAATCCTCAGTGACACCCTATCCTAGAGTCCTCTGGCATGAGAAACAGATTTCAATTCTGCACATCAGCCGGAAGCTCACCAGATTTCAAAGAAACATGGGACTGAATCCCATTTCTCAACTTCTAAAACAATAAATGTTTACCTTTATCTTCATTGCCACCACTTTCTGTCTGAATATCTAGTGCTTTGCTGGAAAATGAAGAAACAACCTTGCCTTGGCTTGTATCTTTTCCAAATAAACTTGCACTTCCAGGAGAGAATGAGAAACTAGGTAATGCACCAGAATTCAGACCAGAGTTGTCTACGCTCTTGCTAAAAGTAAAGGAGACAGTTGACGTAGACCCTAGTTTTGGTTCCGTTTTCTTTTCCATTTCTGTTTTCTTTCCTGGTGCATTCTCAGATTTGTTGTTATTGAAGAAAAACGCTGAACTCTGCTGAAGATTCGGACTCCCAAATGCAGACCCAGGCTGAGTTCCAACTGTCTTGTTACTGTCACTTTCAGAACCGCTGTCACTACTCATTCCGCGTTGCTCTATCTCAGCTAAATATTTCTCATAGTCTCGGAAAATCGGCGACAGGTCACAGAGTGGATTGGCATTTACATGTTTTACTATCCAGTCACGCACCGAACAATTTAGAGCGGCTAACTGTTTATGATAAGCATCAGGGCTGCATGCTTTGTTCTCAGTGAATCCAGAGGACAATGGCTGCTGGCTCTCACCATTTGCTTCCACACTTAGAGGCTTTTTCTCAGTTACAGTATTATTCACTGAACCACTGGACACCACAGAACCTATTAGAAACAAGAGCATTTTATGAACTTTCTTTACAATGTTGTATGCATACATAAACCTGACCTGAACCCATTTCTAGCAAGCATCCCCCCCCCATTCTATTTACTGAATTTGTTCTACTGATTTGTTCCAGGTAATGCCAATTTTTTTAATATACATACCGGTATATATCTATATATCTATCTCTATCTATCTTTCTATCTATATGGATAGCTGTACCATCGTGAGACTGGGAACCAGAGCTCTGTTCCGTCATGATATTGGGGTTAATATATTTGTTAATGTATCCACTATGACCCCAAGGTCTCATTGCCAACCAGCCAGAGTCAGTTCAGGCTCCAAGAGCAAATAGGTGAAATTAAAATATTTTGCCCAACTTAGTACTTTTAATGGGTCATTTGATATAAATGTATAGATTTTATATGTGAAGGAAGTAGTTGTTCAAGAAGACGAAGAAATTATCATTCATTTATTGCAGCACTATGATAGCAGAGCAAGCATGGAAAAAGTCAAGAGATACCAAAGGTGGAAGACTGGCTCATAAGGAACTTGGACACTGCACAAATGGTCTAAATGAGCAATGTATTCAGGATAGGACAGACCAGCCCTCTTCATAACTTATTGAAATGAAAAAATGAATGACACTATAAATCCTTACGTGCTCCTAGGCAACATATAACAAGAAAAATATATATATGCTCCATACTATAATGTGCTATTACAATAATATATTATAATTTAACTTAATAATGGTAAAATATAAATAATGAGTATATGTGTGTATAATAAAATATATACAATATATCCAGATATAGATGCCTATGAACGCTTAACTACTTTCTAACACAACCTAAATAGCCTTGGGGACAGAAACAAAAATATGTAGTAATTGGTATGTTCATATATGTGCAGATCTCTTGGGGGGGGAATGTGAGGGAAAATAGTGCAACTTTAAAGATGTGATAAATGAACAATAGGTAAATAATCAGCTTATGTAAGTGATTTATATACTGAACATCCAGAATGTTTGGCTCATATTTAACCATTTTAGCCATGCATGGATATGTGGTTTTTTTTTTGTTTTTTTTTGCCCAACAGCTTTTTGAAGCACACAATGCCAAGTGGATCATCACCTCCATCTATATGCTTGTTGATATGAGGGCTGGATGTGACACATACTTACATAAACCTTTCAACTCCCTTAATATCATTAAAAACATTTTTACAAGTATCGTCTGATGAGAAACTTTTACTGGTGAACTTACTAAATGTAGTAGTTGTTTCAGCAGCTGTCTTTAAATTGGTGAACGATGAGCTATTTGCAGTGCTGCCGCCGCCATTAGATAGCGCCCCCAAAGGCTTTGTTCCGGTGCCATTGCCAAAGCCAGAAAATCCTCCACCTCCAGACGGCAAAACGAAACCTTTAAAACCTTTAAAAGCTCCACCACTCTCAGCCTGAAAGAAATGTAAAACAGTTATCTCACTTTTTAACTGTATCCCCACAAAGTTCCATCAGTATGATTATGTTAATGTCCACCCATACAAAATCTTTGCTTCCCTTATTCAAGGTAAATATTCTACAGGACGTATTATATTTGGTCCCTGTCTGATTCTCACACACACATTCATCAAATGATGAAATGTATCCTTCCAGACATCTCTGGAAACTAAGTATGGAATGTTCTTATCACCAAACATTAAGTATCTTTTCCATGTAGATAGTTCAGACATTTGACTTGCCTTTAACCCATGGGTATCAATGAAGTGTACATGTATGTGTGGACCAGCCAATATATGTTGAGCCATTGTGAAATTAGATTCACTATCACAAGACAAATGGTATCTTCTGATTAAAGAAAACCCAACCCATGTGGACAAAACCTGAGCGCTCAGAGTAATCACTCACTCCTGAGCCACCTGAAGGGCTACCCCCACCCTTCAATATAGAGAGCAATCAACAGTAACACACACATTAACAAACAAAGGCTTGGCTTCGCCTGCAAGGCGAGACCTTAATCATGAGTCCTGGTTCACATGACAAACTAAGCCAAACTCTGGCTTAGCTCAGTGTGGCAGTAAAAAGTCCATGGAGGAAAAACATGGCTGCAGGCTCCTTTTTGGGAGCCTGTACATTTGTGAGATCCTGGTAAGTCACAGTTTGGCTTGCTGTGTCATGTGAATGCAATCAGTATGGAATTCACCAGCAATAAAATCACTTTTAACAGACAAACTGAAAACTGAAAACATCTGCAACTCTAAGAACATTGGTTTTGCTTCTGGGTTTTCAAAAAAATTGAACAAATCCCTGGAGATCTGTTTAGAAGAATATGACTGAGGAAGAGAAAGATTTCGAACTTGCAAGAAGTTTAAAATAATAATACTAAAAGCAAACCTATTTTCAAACAGACTGTGCATGTATTTGGGCAGTGGGATGTGACGGGGACAGAATCAAAAACATTTATCAGATTATTATTTTTTACACACTACAGCTACCATCATGAACAGGGATGCAAAATCCAAGCAAGCAATGGCTACTTTCACTTTAGAAAATGTGGCATGGCAACTGGGTTGCTGCGCAGAGGACAGAAGATTTATCTCTGTCTGGCTCCTAGAAAGAGTGGTGAAATAAATATGGGAAGTATTCTATCACTCTTGTCTTCCTCCAACTGTTTTCAACATTCTGCTCTGCTTTGGGGCCATTTCACACAATATGAATTTCCTAGGTGCGGTTCACTTCAAACAGGAAATATTTCGTCAAAACAACCTTCAGTCATTTCAATACTTGGCTGAATTTGTGCATCATTATTTACAGTACTTTCCACATAAGAAACAATTACCTGTGCATTTTTGGCAATACAAATGGTTGGACCAAGAATCAGACATTTATTATAAAATTAGTGCATTTATGTACCTCAAACCCCACATTTCTACGCTTTGCCTTCTTAATTGCTCTGTTCTTTAAAACCTCTTCACTGGCCACTGAGAACGTTCCCACCTGCAAGGAAGATTATATTCTTAGAACAAACAAGGTTCCACTTGCACACAGAAAATTGCCTCTTGATTCCCTTGTATTACAAAACCCTAATTTCAAAATACACATTCACTTTTAACACTATAAGGCTCAACATTTTATAATAAGCAAATAGACATTATATATTCAGTTTTAATAATAGCATTTTACAAAAACTACTTGTGAATCTTTTGTCGATAAAGGGTTTATCACTTGACTGCTACAAAAATATTTAGACTCTGTAAACCCTACTTTATCAAGAAACATTCCCAAAGTTGTGTCAATAGGAAGTCAAATAATTACCCTTTTATAACATAAAAAATTATGTCAATATACTTAACAGGTTTCTGTTTGAATATAGCATTTAAAATACATTGTGTGCTTCAATGCTTTTTTTTCTTAATGAAATTTTTCATTGCAACTACTATGGGATATTAGGAAAACTTGTGAAATAAGTAAAACTTAGTAAAATTGTCACATTAAGTATGTCAGAACATGCCAAATTGGATCCTAACTGATTTAGGGTATCTAATAATAATAATAATTTATTTATACCCCGCCCAACTGGCTGGGTTTCCCCAGCCACTCTGGGCAGCTTCCAAACGAATATTAAAAACAATACAGCATCAGACATTAAAAACTTCCCTAAACAGGGCCGCCTTCAGTTGTCTTTTAAAAGTAAAATAGTTGTCTATTGCCTTGACATCTGCTGGGAGTTCCACAGGGCAGGCACTGGTACCGAGAAGGCCTTTTGCCTCCGCTCTCAGTCCAAACCTTTTACATCTTTTCAGTTTCTTATCTCGTCTCTGGCCTGTAGTTTGCTCCAATTAAAGCCCAATTAACAGGATAACCAGGAACGGGATGGGAGGGGTTCGTAGCAGCCAGAGTACTCCATGCACCCAGTGCCTTAGCTTGCCCTTGCATTCCATGGGGAAGCAAGTGCCAGACCGCCAGGCAAACTGTGGGTGAGAGCTTGGTCCCTCTTCCAACCGAAGAGGAAAACAGATAATGAAATTCCCCCATCATTATCTGATTATCTCCATCTGTCTCTCTCATGCAGCGTTGGGAGAAACTCCATTCCTGGAGCACCGGAAACAAGAAGCCAAAGTTGAATACATTCATGAAGCTATTAGGTTGCTGATACAACATATGATGTAACTCACGTACAGTTAAGGTCAAAGGAAAAAATGTGAACTAATTTTAATGGCATTAGGTTTCACTTATGGCCTTTGAGATGATTGCAAGTTTTCCAATCCAATAAAACAGATTTATGGAAATGTAGGTAGTAGCTGCTAAGGAAGACTAGAAACAGCTCTGGTTATTGGCATTTTGAATGATTTCAGGAAGTGCATTCCATTTGCAAAGATGTGAAAAGGTTTAATGATGCTCTGAGATGGGCCATTACTGAAAAGCCTAGAACCACAAACACCCCAGGACCTCTAAGCCTTTTTCTGTTGAACTCATTTGACAAAGGACTAGAATAACAGCCTTGATTTTCACTACACAAAATGTAATCTTGACAAAACACATCCCTTGCATATAACTGACAAAACCATCCAGGGCCTGCCCAATACATTTTGGCACCTGAGGCAAACCATGAAATGGTGCCCCTCCCCACCAGGAAAGAAGGAGTGAATGCAGATCTACATCAGGAACAAGAGGGACCGGGAACCAGGAGAGGAATCAGATCAACCTTACTTGAGAGTTGAAGTGGGAATCAAAGGATGTAAAGGGGGAGGTGATGACCCCAGAAGGCAGCTCCTGCCATTTCCTCCCTAGGGGTGAGAGGAGAAAAGCAGTGCCTCCTACCTGCTGAGATGTTGCTGTAGAGATGGCACTGCAGGGTGGGGGTGGGGGAGCTGCCAAGAAGGCAGCGGATCCAGCCTCCACATGAGGTGTGATGCAGCCATTGCAGTCTGTGGACCACTTGCCTTGTGAATGAGCCAGCCCCGATACTAGCTAGCTACATGAATGTGCTTGCAATTAATTGTTGCCCATAGGTCTATGAAAGTTACAAGGGAGAATCCGCTTACCTGGTGTAATCTGTTCTTTTTATGTTTAGCTTGCGATACAGTGCCAACATAGTAATAAAATGCAATCATTTAGTTTTCCATGATCTTCCTATTGATTCTAGCAACTATTTCAATTTTATTTCTAATAAAAGCATCTAACCTTCCTTACCTCTTCAGTTTCTTCTTCTTGATCCCAGTTCCTGTCAGTCAGCTCCTTTTCTGCTACTCTCTTAGCCATTGTACAGCACTACTGTATTAGAACAAATAAAACGAAAGAGTAATCAGCCATGCTTCACATCTAGTGGTTTTTAAATAGGTGGCAAGCAACTTGCAATGAGCAGCTTGCATTACCAGACACTACGTAATAATTCAGTGACTTGTGATGGATTTTTAAAAAACTAAAATGCACTAAATGGTTCATTATGTAATGCCTTAGTGTTAAAATTAAATAAGTCACAAAAAGAGTAATCAGATTCTGACAAATGTAAACCATTTCATCCATAAAAGAATGTAGCTTTATGTATCTCAAGGTGTTCTCCAGTTGCCTGTCTGTTTCCTTATCTGTTGAACCTACAAAGGCACCAACATTTCCAACAGAAATAGTTCATTAAGAATTTCAATATAGAATTAAAACAAATTTACAGGTTCAGTCACTTGGTACTTTTGATGGTATAGGAAAACATCACATTGTTGGAAGACTACTTCCTCCTTTACATAGTATTTTGGGTTTGGAAAAGGGATGTTTGTGGCACACCTGGAGACACGTAGTGGTCCAGCTATGAATGCATTAGATTTATACTCCCACTTGTCCCCTAGTTCAGCATATTTGAAACAAATGTACAGCAAGTCATTGGGAGGAAGTAGCTACTGCATATGTACTCAATTTTATGCTTACATGGTACTTTTCACAAATTAGAATTTACGTCTTGGACTCTTCTTGGTTAGCCATCACAGATCTAGTTCAAGGAGTCATCCCACATTCATCCCATATAGAATAATAATGTTTAGTATCATTCAGGAATATTTTTCATTATTTTTATGGACTGAATTATTAACACCTACAACATATTTACTTTTATCTTCCCTGCTTATCAGATACCAAGGAAACCAAATTCCAGGTGCTATGAAGATTAAAATTTCCCCACCAAAACAAAGGGCAGCATTCAACTAAATTGTAGCACCAGCAGAAGCCAGCACAATTATACCTGCTAGCGCAATGGGCTTTCCCACTCTCCTGCCACAGTGTACACTTCCCAAAGATGCTCTGGAGGATCAGGAAAATCGCCATAGCAGCATGCAGGGGGAAGAGAGGGGAGATCCATCAGGCAAGAAGAAATACTTCTGCTGACAATACCATCTCTTTAGCACTGTTAATTACAACCCCAAGTTTTGTGGCACCTTATCATGGCATAAACTTTGGTGGAATTAAACACCCACTTCTTCAACTACATAAAGGTCTTGAACAGCCAACTGTTTGAGATGCCTCAAACAATCATTCAATTAGGCCTTTATGTAGCTCATGAAATGTGCTTTAAGTCAGCAAAAGCCTATATCTGTCTACTTTTTTTGCGGGCCTTTTCCTGGTTTCTCTAACAGCAGACTAGCAATCAGGAATTAATCAGCTGAAGCATTTAGTGTGTCAGTTGACTGAAACAGATGCATGAGGGGAAAAGAATAGGCAACATCCACAGGTGGATGCAACAGAATGTCTCCTTCACCTGCCGTCCCTCAAAGTCCCCTGTGATACCATCTGCTCCAGAGAGTCCCTTGATCGTTCGTAAAATATTTTTGGGTAGACAAGGAAATCTAAACTGCAATAAGTCAGTTGCACAAGCAGCAAGTCATAGCTGCTTATCACCCAATGTTAACATTAGCACAAGACGAGCACGAGATGCAAAATGCAAGTGTGTACAGTGACCATTCACAACAGTAATAACTGTTGGTAGCAATTATTCCTTGCTTTGGAAATTTAAATTTACTCAGGTACTGGGAAGTAACTTGGGTAAATTCTTGAGACTGATTAAGCCCCAAAGAAATAGACTGTGCTGATAAGACTGCAAAACGGCTACTACCTTAGCATAGCAAATCAACGAAGAATGCATTATCAAGGGGTGTTGTGAACAGTCACTGCACCTACCTTGCACATATCTAAGTTCAGCGTAGAAATATCATAGGGTGCAACCTCTTACATTTCAGGGCACATATGTATCACATCTCTGCTTTGAAGGCACAGCCAAACGAAGCAGGTTTTCTGCAGGGAGTTCTCTTACATACCTGGGCCAAGCAGGATCACCCTTCCTTTGCATCAGCTGATAAGTTTAACCCTGTTTTGCACAGCCACTTGTCAGGTGTTCCTGACAAGCAGCTGGTTGTTGGGTGCTCTGGAAGCTGAGCAAAGGGGCTTTGCCTGTGTGATGTCAGGTGTACAGCTGGAAAGTATGCCCAAAGAGGTCTAGGGGGCCAAATGGAGAAACTTGGGGGGGGGGGAAGACTGGTCTGCCTCAGTAGGATAGAGGCATATAACTTGGAATGATATGAGAAGTGAGCCTGTGCCTCCTCTTGTCAAAACATTCAAGCACCATGAATTCATGTTTACTTATAGTACATAATCATTATAAACTTCCCACTTGTACCACCACAAACCAGAAGTTCCTGATCTATCTCCTAATGCTTTCAGAATGCTGGAAGATGAAGCTATGTTTCAAAGAAGGCAAGCAGCAGCTCCTATATATGGTTGATGATGTCATAATGCAGTGGTGGCAAAGAGGAGAGCATCCTCTAGCTTCTGGGATAGTAGCAAGGGTTGTTATTCATAGTCTGTTTTCCCAACAAAAGCCCTGTAAGATAGGTTGGTATAAACAGAAAACTGAGAAAAAGCCACTTGCCCAATGCAACACTGTATAATCATGTCTGAAAACAGACATGAGCTCACATCTCTTAGATGCAAACCAAACACTCTAGCTTTTCAACCATTGTGGTGCATATGAAGGCTTAATCTGACCCAGAACCTCTTTCCCAACATCAGGCCTCCAATCTGATCAGATGAAGAAATCAAGGTGACAGTATTTCTAAACATGCATAAACTATATTTCCTACACTACTAAGTAACTACCCTCACCACATTTAGGATAAGGAATAATTCTGAAGCTTGAGAGTTGACTGGCCAGCTAGCTGGAGCCCATCTATGAGTCCCATTTTTTCTTTCTTTCTTAACTGGCCCCTGCTCCTGGTGTCTCCAACAGCTGCCTAACTCAGTGTTTCCCAACCTTGGGCCTCCAGCTGTTTTCGGACTACAATTCCCATCATCCCTGACCACTGGTCTTGCTAGCTAAGGTTGATGTGAGTTGTAGTCCAAAAACAGCTGGAGGCCCAAGGTTGGGAAACACTGGCCTAACTTACAGACATTAAGCAGCTGAAGTGTTTACTGACAACTCTCTTTTCTTTTAGAAATCAAACTCTTGCCCTGCCTAGGACTGACAAAAAGCAGTCACTCTACCTAATTTTAACCACTTCTTTAAAAAGGGCATTAAAAGTTCACATTCGTTCCAAATCTGGCCCCCGTGATCAACCACTCACACATACCTTTGAAACCCAGGCACCACACAAATCAAGCAGCTCTTATGCAGTATGCACACACATCTTCACAGGAGGAATGTGCTGTAGGTGGTAAATAAAAACAAATATCAAGGCAGGACCATGGCAAGTTGCAAGGATTCACTGTTGTCAAGATTTAAAAACAGGCCATGCCCCTTATTTTAAACAGGACCATAACACTCAGGAGGGTTCAGCAGGAAGAAATGTTTTACTTGCCACTCAACTCCATGCCAAAGAAAAAAAAGAAAAGCTTCACCACCTTGAACTTTCTCTGTGCTTTTGTGATAAGGCTGCTGCTGATGATAGAACATAGGCAACACCAGAAAAACAGGAGGTGGCAATCCAAGCCCCAAAATCAGAGCCAGTGTGCCATAGGTGCCAGGCAAAAACATTCCTCTTCCCCCAGACTAATTCTCCCTTCTCTCCTTTGGCTAATTAAACAAGCTACAGTATGGCCTTTAAAACCCTGTGTGTGGGGTGATGGTTGGGTCACGGTTTTGTTTGTATCTTTGTATTTTTTTATATATGGTAAGCAGCCCTGTGATTCTCAGACAAAAGGTGGTATAGAAATGTAATAAATAATATGAATGATGATGAGGATCGTGGCCAGAGGCCTGGGCGAGGCCGGGGTTCAAACCCTCCGGGGGAGGCGGTCCCTGCCTCCTCTCCAGAGGCCTCGGGGACCGGGCTCCCTCCACTGAGCACCCGATCCTGCTCCACGGGGCGTTCGGCTGGTTACCGGCCTAGGGCTCTTTCCATGTCCCTGCCGGTTACGGCTTTGCTTTTGCCCCCCTCGCCGCGTGTTCGCGTGTTCTCACGTCACGCTGCGAACCCTCCCGAGATCTAAGGGTGGAGACTCGGCATGCAAATCCCACGCACAGAAACAACAGGCTTGTTTCTCTGCCGGGAGCGAATGCCATAAATAAACGAATAAAATACAAACAAATGAAGCCACGAACACGCCGCGTTTCCTCTCTCCCCGCCGCCCCTCACCTTCCTCCGGCGACGCGGCGGCTGCCTCGCGGCTCCCTCAGCGGCGGAAACTGGAGAGGGAGCCGGCCGCGCGCCCTAGAGCGGCAGGCCGGTCTAGGAATCCGCGCGCCGCCTCCTCCGCCTCAGCGAAGCCGGAAGGAGCTGTCAGCCGCGCGCGCCTAACGGCTGCCTCGGAAGCGGACTTCCGCCCGCCCCGCCGCGCGCCCCGGGGGGGTGGGGCCCGCTGCGCTATCCCGGGCCATTTCCCGGGGAAGCCGCCCCGCTCCCCTCCCCGCTCGCTGCGGGGCTGTTACCTGATGGCGCCGCGGGCGGAGAGAACGAGGAAGGCGGGAGGCCGGGCGGGCGGGCGCACGCGCAGCAGAAAGCGCGGCCGCCACACCACTTCCGCTTCCGGCTCGCTCGCCCGCCCGCCCGCCCGCCCTTGCCCCGCCCACCTGCGGAGGGGGCGGAGTGTTCCTCCGCAGCCGCGCGCCTCGGCGCTCCGCCCGGCCGAAGCACTGCTCCGCCGGACGCTGCCGCTCTTCTTTCTCCCTGAAGTTCCGCGCTTCTTTCGAGGACTACTTCTCCTATTAACTCTGCTGTTGAAAAGGGATATATTTCACTTACCAGGTCTTTCGTGGTACATGAAAATGTAAAGGACATATGGGCTGACATTTTGATGATGATGCGTAGAATCTACAAAAATAGTTTTGCCCGTGAGCAGAACCGATTCAGCAATAAACTCTCATCTGAAAGCATCCCCCAAAATCAATGAATTTGTTAAAACATTATTTTAAAAACTTTAGTTAAATGGACGGAGCAATCCTATAGTTACACTGTGAGAGATACATAAGAAGAATTATTGCTGTATCCAAGGCCTGCTTAAGCTGGGAGGAGAAGGGAGAAATAATGGGAAAATGCCAAAATTGGTGACCCCCTCCCTGCATAACAAACAAAACTCACATTAAAGTCAGATATAAGCAGATATAAGATAGCATTCTAACTTCCTGGATTTTCTGGTTGCAAGCTAATAGGAATGAAGTTATGCATCACCCAATGATATTTAACTGATGGCTATATGATCTTCACTGAGGTATACAGGTGAAACTCGGAAAATTAGAATATCGTGGAAAAGTTCATTTATTTCAGTGTTGTTGTTTAGTCGTTTAGTCGTGTCCGACTCTTCGTGACCCCATGGACCAGAGCACGCCAGGCACTCCTGTCTTCCACTGCCTCCCGCAGTTTGGTCAGACTCATGTTTGTAGCTTCGAGAACACTGTCCCACCATCTCGTCCTCTGTCGTTCCCTTCTCTTTGCGCCCTCCATCTTTCCCAACATCAGGGTCTTCTCCAGGGAGCCTTCTCTTCTCATGAGGTGGCCAAAGTACTGGAGCCTCAGCTTCAGGATCTGTCCTTCCAGCGAGCACTCAGGGCTGGTTTTCTTAAGAATGGAGAGGTTTGATCTTCTTGCAGTCCATGGGACTCTCAAGAGTCTCCTCCAGCACCATAATTCAAAAGCATCAATTATTCTGCAATCAGCCTTCTTGATGGTCCAGCTCTCACTTCCATACATCACTACTGGGAAAACCATAGCTTTAACTATCTTTGTCGGCAAGGTGATGTCTCTGCTTTTTAAGATGCTGTCTAGGTTTGTCATTGCTTTTCTCCCAAGGAGCAGGCGTCTTTTAATTTTGTGGCTGCTCTCACCATCTGCAGTGATCATGGAGCCCAAGAAAGTAAAATCTCTCACTGCCTCCATTTCTTCCCCTTCTATTTGCCAGGAGGTGATGGGCCCAGTGGCTATGATCTTAGTTTTTTTGATGTTGAGCTTCAAACCATATTTTGCGTTTTCCTCTTTCATCCTCATTAAAAGGTTCTTTAATTCCTCCTCACTTTCTGCCATGTATAATGTTGTGAGCCTCCATCCATAGTTCTTTTATTTCAGTAATTCAACTTAAGAGGTGAAACTAATGTATGAGATAGACTCATGACATGCAAAGCAAGATATGTCAAGCCTTTATTTGTTATAATTGTGATGTCCATGCCGTACAGCTGATGAAAACCATGCAGGTGTTACGGAAGACCAGGATGCTTCAATAGCAGCCTTCAGCTCTTCTGCATTGCTCGGTCTCATGTCTCTCATCTTTCTGTTGGCAATGCCCCATAGATTCTCTTTTTTTTTTATAATAATTTTTATTAATTTTCCAAACAAATAATAAGAACAGTATAAAACAATATGACTTCAAGCTCATCAGTTCATACCCTTTTTTCTTTGACTCCCCCATACCTCCCCATCCCTGCATCCTTGTTTAATAATTCTTTAGCAACCCTTAGGTCCATTGTCTTAATTCCCTTTCATAAAAATTTCTTAAGTTTTTTTGTTTACTGCTGCAATTCTTTACTTCTTACCCCCTGACATCTTAACATTCCTCAATTTTGCAATTACTTTTAAGATATATTTTGAATTTCTTCCAGTCCTCTTCCACTGTCTCTTTCCCCTGGTCCCGGATTCTGCCCGTCATCTCGGCCAGTCCCATAAAGTCAATCACCTTTGTTTGCCATTCTTCCAGAGTAGGTAGTTCTTGCGTCTTCCAATACTTTGCCAGTAGAATTCTTGCTGCTGTAGTGGCATACATAAAGAAAATCCTATCCTTCCTTAGCACCACTTGGCCCACCATGCCCAAGAGGAAAGCCTCTGGTTTCTTAGGAAAAGTCCACTTAAGGACCTTCTTAATTTCATTATAGATCATTTCCCAGAAAGCTTTCACCTTTGGGCAGGTCCACCAAAGGTGGTAGAAAGTGCCTTCAGTCTCATTACATTTCCAACACTTATTATTAGGCAAATGATAAATTTTTGCGAGCTTGACTGGGGTCATGTACCACCGGTAGATCATTTTCATAATATTTTCTTTTAAGGCATTACATGCAGTAAATTTGATACCGGTGGTCCATAACTGTTCCCAGTCAGCAAACATAATATCATGACCGATATCTTGTGCCCATTTAATCATAGCTGATTTCACCGTTTCATCCTGTGTATTCCATTTTATCAGCAAGTTATACATTTTTGATAAGTTCTTAGTATTGGGTTCCAACAATTCTGTTTCTAGTTTTGACTTCTCTTTCTGAAATCCTATTTTCCTGTCCTGTTTAAACGTCTCATTTATCTGATGATAATGCAACCAATCTCGAACCTTAGGCTTTAGTTTCTCATAACTCTGAAGTTTCACCCTTTCACCATCATATTCTAAAATCTCATGATATTTTGGCCATTTAGAGTCCATATTAAGCTTTTTAACTTCCCTGGCTTCCATTGGTGACACCCACCTGGGGGTTTTACTTTCCAGCAGATCTTTATATCTAATCCAAACATTATACAATGCTTTCCTTACAATATGGTTTTTAAAGCTTTTATACACCTTTACCTTGTCGTACCATAAGTATGCATGCCAACCAAAACTATTGTCGTACCCTTCCAGATCCAAAATGTCAGTGTTCTCAAGAAGTAGCCAGTGTTTCAACCAGCAGAAAGCTGCTGATTCATAATAAAGTCTTAAGTCCGGCAGGGCAAACCCCCCTCTATCCTTTGCATCAGTTAAAATCTTAAATTTAATTCTGGGCTTTTTGCCCTGCCAGACAAATTTTGATATGTCTTTCTGCCACTTCTTGAAACAATCCATCTTGTCCACAATCTGCAACATCTGGAATAAAAACAGCATTCTAGGCAATACATTCATCTTAATAGTAGCGATTCGGCCTAACAAGGAAAGTTTCAACCTTGACCATATTTCCAGATCCTTTTTAACATCTGACCAACATTTTCCATAATTATCCTTAAATAAGTTCACATTCTTGGATGTTAAGTTTACCCCCAGGTATTTTACCCTTTTTGTTATTTCCAAGCCTGTTTCATTCTGAAAACTCTCTCTTTCTTCCATTGTTAAATTTTTTTCCAACACCTTCGTTTTTTGTTTATTCAATTTAAAACCTGCTACTCGACCAAATATTTCAATTAGTTCGATTCTCTATGGGGTTCAGGTCAGGCGAGTCTGCTGGCCAATCAAGCACAGTAATTCCATGGGCATTGAACCAGGTTTGGGTACTTTGGGCAGTGTGGGCAGGTGCCAAGTCCTGCTGGAAAATGAAGTCAGCATCCCCATAAAGCTTGTCTGCGGAAGGAAGCATGAAGTGCTCCAAAATCTCCTGGTAGATGGCTACACTCTTCCATAACACCTCAGCAGTGCCATAGGCTGATAGCATCCATGCCACGCCGCATTGAAGCAGCAATTGATGCAAAAGAGCCCCAAACCAAGTACTGAGTACATATGTATGCTTCTACTTCTCAGAGGTCCAATATTGCTCTATTTGCAGTCCTTGTTTTGCTGATTTCAATTAATCTAATTTTTTGAGATTTTTTATTTGGGGTTTTCATCAGCTGTACACCATGATCATCACAATTAAAACAAATAAAGGCTTGACATATCTCGCTTTGCATGTCATGAGTCTATCTCATATATTAGTTTCACCTTTTAAGTTGAATTACTGAAATAAATGAACTTCTCAACGATATTCTAATTTTTCCGAGTTTCACCTGTAGTTGCACTGAGATGAAACATTCATGGTTACTATATGGCAAAAATCTTCTGCAAAGGTTGTCACAGGTAATGAATAGCTAAAGATTCAGTTTCTTGAAACCATAATGTTTGGTTCATAAATTTTAATTTTTTTTATACAGTTCAGACACTGTTTATGGTGCAACACCGACATACAGTGGAATAACATCATATAAACAGAAGCTGGTTACAATAAATATTAAAAAATTACAGGAGTAGATAAAATTAAATCTCATGCTAACATACAAATGGTTAACGAGGCGATATGCGTCATATTGTGTTGACATGCAAAGTTATTTTTGAGTTGGGAAAACCACTGCAGTTTTGAAAATCAAATACTGTTGCTTTACATTTGACTATACCAAATAACATTTTGCCTTTGTTGTTATTTTCCCTTGAACCTCCCCCCACAATACTGGGAGCTTTAATATAGTCCATGCAAATATTTGCAAATCTGGATGCACTTTTGTGTGTGTGTGTGTGATATTAAATGATATACTTCAGAGATTATTCATCTAACAGTACTGAATCCTACTGTGAGGTGTGGTCGGTTCCCAGCGTATGGCGACGCAAGCCAAAGGCAAACCCATCTTCCAGAGTGTCTTCGCAGGCCAGGAGTTTTCATCATCCCTCAAAAGTGCTGGTTTAGTTTTATTTAGGAACCTGGAGTTGCATCCAGCACCACCTTCCATCTAAATAGAGAATGTAAAGATTATATCTTTGTCTCTGCAGGGAATCAAAGGGACATAAAGAGGAATGGAAAAGGTAATCCAGAGCTGCAGCTAGAAGGCACATTCTATTTACATTGAAAAGGTTACTACTCACACTATTTTCATCAGCTATCACAACAGGACAGCAGAAAATCTTTGGTTTCAATTGGTGGTCTCTAACTCAGGGCAGATTACTTCAGGTGCAGCTTTTCCTTATTCTAAGTCAGAAAATAAGAAGCTGCCTCCCAAAAGCCATGTTGAGATTTAATAAATGATACAAAGGAAACGTTTTGAGGGGAGTAGAGGTTCAGTACAGATTTTATTTTTCTGAAAGTGCCTTTTTTAAAAAGCACTTTCCCAGTCTGCTGTTTGTATAGTCAAAATCATTTGCAAACAAACTTATGCTGATTGTCCAATTGTTAAGAGTAAAAGGGAACTCCACTCCCCCCAGTTTAAAAGGTGAAGAATGTGCCAAACTGGTTTTGCAGATTTGAAGTCATCCTCACCACTCTAGAACTGTGCAAACACCTACAAATCAGTTGGCTTTGCAAGTTATGCAGTTTTACTGTGTTAATGGAGAAATCTGAGGGCTCCCTTGGGCAAAAAAACAAGGAGACCAGCCAGGAATACCAGAGCAAAATAGCAGCCAGTAGGCTTGGTCTTTATTGAAGACTGTCGCGACAGGACTCCCACCTGCCACCACGTGAAACAAAATGGAAGCCCAGAACAAAAGAAAACCCCAACTTTTATTAGTTATTAATCCCCCAAACTACACCCCTAGAACTACATCACAACTACATCATTGACACCTCACAAAAAAAGGGGTTGAGGGAGGAGTTGTGGAGGTAACCTGTCGTCTTGTCACCTGGCTGGTTCCTCCTTTCCCCCTCCCCATGAGTCACTTCCAGGAGGCAAAGGGGAGCTGGAAGTTTCCTGCCCCCAGAGGGAAGATCTGATCATTGTCCTTTGTTCCAGTCCATGTTGAATCCACTCCCATATGCAAGTCCTTTGTGACCTTGATGGTCTTCTGTCTGGGACCATCAAGGTTGTCATGCCAACTGGGTAGGGCTCCTCTGTATGTGCTGGTGTGGTTAAGGGATTATGGCCGTCCTGTATCAAACCATACCCCTTTGATAGTTCTTCCTTCATGGAGTAAAATAAAAGTGGACCATTGTAAATCTGATGTATGGTTGATTTACTATGAATTTATAACAGAAACGTCGCGTATGTTGTGTGTGTGTGTCGTGTTTGTACAAACCGAACGATTGGGGGGGGGGGCGTTCCTGCAACAACTGTGATCAGCAAGAGTTTTCTTATGAGTTTCATTGAAAATAACTTTTGCACGTCAGGCTGTATAATTGAATGGGGAAGTGACATTGCATAACGCAGCTGAGCATTATGGACTGCACAAATCTGTATTCTGAATGAACAATGAACTTCAGAAGCCTCTGTAGTCTGAGTCATAACCAGATCCTTCTGGTGTTGCAGTTTTAGACTTGC
Organism: Podarcis cretensis; assembly: GCF_951804945.1. Taxonomy (NCBI): domain Eukaryota; kingdom Metazoa; phylum Chordata; class Lepidosauria; order Squamata; family Lacertidae; genus Podarcis; species Podarcis cretensis. The sequence continues at coordinate 3,258,444 of NC_137174.1, forward strand.
TCCTGTGTGGACTCAAGCCTGGGCTTGACGGTGCAAACGCTACCTGCTTCGTAGTCTCATTCAAGAAGACAGGCAGCCCATGTCTGCTCCAAAGCAAAGCCAACTGACTTCAGTGTTCCTAACTTCACAAAGGGCATATCACAACACAAGGGGAGATAGTGGCCAACATTATCCCCACACTTTCTTGACAGTGGTTTTGTACAGTTAGCCGGGGTTGTTTCTCTTTTTCATAGTGTTCTCTTCTGCTAAACATGCCCACAATAATCCTTGTGGCAGAATGGTAGTAGCATACTCTCCAAGTGTCCCTATTTTCCAGGGACAGTCCCCGAATTACAGAAGCTGCCCTGGTTTCTGATTTGATTCTGGAATGTCCAGGTTTCCCCTTTTCCTCTCCAGGAGACTTTGGGGTGCAAAACTTGTGTTCTTCCTCTGATACACATTTGAGAAACTCGTTCCTTAGCAAGCCTGCTAGAAAAAAACCTGTTTATCATGAAACAGTGCTAAATTGTGCCATACCTGCATGCATTTTATACAGGTATAGAAAAATTCTGGCTCTGACAACAAGCCTAAACCATGACCATGTTAAAATCTCCTATACAGAAGCAATATTCTTGCACCTCAGGATCCAGATGACATGGGGTCTTCATTGCTTGTGTCATTGCCTTGCTGGATAAAAATGACATTTTGTTCCGAGATTATAGTAATTTTGAAAATCAAACTCCATCTGTTCCTAAGTGAAGAAAAGCACTGGGAAACCCAAAAAAGAAACTGTTTCATAAATAACATCTGTTGCCACCTACAAAACAAGGATTACATTCATAATTTGTCTAAAATAAAAGCAGAAAACGGTCAGTTGCAGCTTTTAAAGCAAAAACAACTTTTGATACATACAGCTTTTCATTCAGAAGATCTGAATGATTTCAAAAGGGTAACAGGTAGAAACTAGGAGAATCAAAATTGCACCATCAGATTTCACAAGATGCTCATAGTTCATATAATTATTTTACATTTCCTTCCACAAGTCCACAAATTACCATAAAGGTAAAGGTAAAGGGACCCCTGACCATTAGGTCCAGTCGTAACCGACTCTGGGGCTGTGGCGCTCATCTCTCTTTACTGCCCGAGGGAGCAGGTGTACAGCTTCTGGATCATGTGGCCAACATTACTAAGCCGCTTCTGGCGAACCAGAGTAGCGCACGGAAATGCTGTTTACCTTCCCGCCAGAGCAGTACCTATTTATCTACTTGCACTTTGACGTGCTTTGGAACTGCTAGGTTGGCAGGAGCAGGGACTGAGCAACGGGAGCTCACCCAGTCGCGGGGATTCGAACTGCCGACCTTCTGATCGGCAAGTCCTAGGCTCTGTGGTTTAACCCACAGCGCCACCCGCGTCCCCCACAAATTACCATAGGATACTCCAAACTTTCAGAGCCAACTTCTAGGGGCTGAGGTCCTTTTGCCTACAAAATATTTGAGGGGGCTGCCCCTCTGAAGGTGATGGACATTGCTATTCAAATGGTATGTGTTCGCCATGCCTTGTCAATTATGAGGGGCGGGACTTACATGGCCCCCCAATATTTTATTCAAGTTGGCACCCCTGCTTCAAACCAGTAGTAAAGAGTGTCATTCAAAAACCTACATACATTTGTGTAGCACATTCATGTTTTATGGGGGTTGGATAACCTAGGATATGTTTGTTCATGATGCCACTTTCAATTACAACTGGCTAGAAATTATTGGAGGAACCAGAACATCTTGTTATAGGGAAAGGGAAGAGCATAGATCATCCCAAAAACTGGCCATGGGAGGGTCAGGAGAACCTTCACAAAAGCACACAGTGGAGGAGAGTTTCCCGGCTCCCACTCAATGAAAAATTCAAACTCAGACTGCAGTGTCTACCCAAATCTTTAATGCTCCCATCAGTGTGATACATGGGCAAAATGCCATTCAAAGGCACAGCAGGTGCTACACATAGCCAAGCAAGCAAAGACATTGATCCAGGAATGGTATATACCCCAGTTTAGGAGCTAACTCCTCTTAAGCCCCCCCCCCAATATTTGAGGGGGCTGGAACTCCCCCCAAAAGTTGAGGGTATTGCCATTCAAATGGGGGGGGGTGCTATGTCATGTGATTGATTATGTAGGGTGGGGCTTACTGCCCCCCACCCTATATTTTATTCAAGTTGGTATCCCAGCAACCCTGTTGTTAGGGAGTTGGGCCGGTACTAATTTCTCACCCATGCGCAGTGATCCCATGTTGAAAACAAACACATTTGTATCCACTGTATTAATGCACCAAGGGACTTTTTTATGTGTCCTACTGAGCAATAGGTGGTGGAAGGAGCGAGCCAGATTCTAGTGAGTGAGACTGTCCCTGGCTACAGTACTGGCTTAACCCTTTCACTGGTCAGAGCTGGCTGGAGGAGCTAATGGGCAGAGGGATTAGGAGAGGGAGGCTGGGGGAAGAAGTGGAAACTCAAAGCAGCTTAGGTTAGATTTCTTTTCAAAACTAAAGTTAATATATATATATTTTAAAGTAAACAAAGGAATTGTACGGCATGGAAAAAATATTATTTACAATTTTAAAAAGATACAGCGAATTTTCACTTTCATAGTTGACAATTTTAAATATTGCTTGTAGATAGATAGATAGATAGATAGATAGATAGATAGATAGATAGATAGATATCTTCTTTCAGTAATTCCGGAAAAAGTGTTAGGAGAGGCAAAACATTTTAAATTAAAGGAAACTGAAAGAAAATAGAAGACCATCAAATAATTAATCCTAATAAAACAGGGAGAATACATTGTGGACAGATGGTAGACTTTGAGAAAGCCCCCAAAAGCAAAATTTAAACTGAAAACATAAAAATACCAAGATGAAGATAGAAAGATACCGAGATGAAGAGAATCAAGATAAAAACACCTGATGACTAGAAAAGCCAAGGGAAAATTAAGACAAATGAAAGAATGTCAGGGGCGAAATCAAGTTTCTTTACCTTTCAACCAGCAAGTTTTTGGATGTAAAAAGAAGCCCAGTCAAGGGTAGGAGAATATGAAGTCGGCTTCAGGCAGCATGAAGAATAAATATAGAAAATAAAAAGGCTTTTCATTTAAAAGGCAACTGGAGAAGCCATTTCGTAAAAAGAACAGGAAGGGGGTTCTGTTGCCAAAGTTAGAAAAACCAAGATTGGGGAGATTTTAACAGAGGTACGACTTGAAAGTGAGAAGGGTAGGGGGATCCAGGGGGAAAGAAAGCTGTGCATGTGATAAAGAGCAAAGCAGAGGCGCACAAGACAACATAAAAAAAGGTAAAGGTACCCCTGCCCGTAGGGGCCAGTTGTGTCCGACTCTAGGGTTGTGCACCTATCTCGCTTAAGATGCCGGGGGCCAGCGCTGTCCGCAGACACTTCCGGGTCACGTGGCCAACGTGACGAAGCTGCAGCTGGCGAGCCAGCACCAGCGCAGCACATGGAAACGCCGTTTACCTTCCCGTCGGAGTGGTACCTATTTATCTACTTGCACTTAGGGGTGCTTTCGAACTGCTAGGTGGGCAGAAGCTGGGACTGAACGACGGGAGCTCACCCCGCCGCGGGGATTCGAACCGCCGACCATAGGCACTGAGGTTTTACCCACAGCGCCACCCGCGTCCCAGTAGGAGACAACATAGTTCCATTTAATTTCATGTTAGCTCAGGTTGCAGCCAACATGGGATGCTTTTTGGGGACTACAGACAAGCTCCTTTCCTAATGGGCAGAACTTCAGTGTATTTATATTGTGGCCTCCAAGGAGTAGAACAGCCATGTCCAACCAGAAGTAGGGCCTGATCCACAATTCAAGATAAAAACTGGCAGTGATCTCCCACCTGGAGGCAGCGGGGGGGGGGGGCAGGGTGTTTGGGTTGGGGCTGGCTTCTTCGCTGGAGGGCTTCTTTCCTGGGGGGCTTCTTTCCTCGGTGGCTTTTTTCTTTCCGGGGGGGGCAATGGTGTTTGGGTGGGGGCTGGCTTCTTCGCTGGGGGGGCAGGGGTGGTTGGGTGGGGCCTGGCTTCTTTCCTGGGGGGCTCCTTTCCTGGGGGGCAGGGATGGGTGCAGAGTTGTTGGGTGGGGGCTCTCTTCTTTGCTGGGGGCTTCTTTCCTGGGGGGGGCAATCTGTTTGGGTGGGGGCTGGCTTCTTTCCTGGCAGGCTTCTATCCTGGGGGGGGGCAGGGGTATTTGGGTGGGGCCTGGCTTCTTTGCTGGGGGGCTCCTTCCCTGGGGGGGCAGGGGTGGGTGCAGGGTTGTTGGGTGGGGGCTCTCTTCTTTGCTGGGGGCTTCTTTCCTGAGGGGGCAGGGTGGTTGGGTGGGGCCTGGCTTCTTTCATGGGGGGGCAGGGTGTTTGGGTGGGGGCCGGCTTCTTTGCTGGGGGCTCCTTCCCTGGGGGGCTCCTTTCCTGTGGGGGGCAGGGGTGTTTGGGTGGGTGCTGGCTTCTTTGCTGGGGGCTTCTTTCCTGGGGGGCAGGGTGGTTGGGTGGGGCCTGGCTTCTTTCATGGGGGGGCAGGGGTGTTTGGGTGGGTGCTGGCTTCTTTGCTGGGGGCTTCTTTCCTGGGGGGCAGGGTGGTTGGGTGGGGCCTGGCTTCTTTCATGGGGGGGCAGGGTGGTTGGGTGGGGCCTGGCTTCTTTCATGGGGGGGCAGGGTGGTTGGGTGGGGCCTGGCTTCTTTCATGGGGGGGCAGGGTGTTTGGGTGGGGGCCGGCTTCTTTGCTGGGGGCTCCTTCCCTGGGGGGCTCCTTTCCTGTGGGGGGCAGGGGTGTTTGGGTGGGTGCTGGCTTCTTTGCTGGGGGCTTCTTTCCTGGGGGGCAGGGTGGTTGGGTGGGGCCTGGCTTCTTTCATGGGGGGGCAGGGGTGTTTGGGTGGGTGCTGGCTTCTTTGCTGGGGGCTTCTTTCCTGGGGGGCAGGGTGGTTGGGTGGGGCCTGGCTTCTTTCATGGGGGGGCAGGGTGGTTGGGTGGGGCCTGGCTTCTTTCATGGGGGGGGGCAGGGGTGTTTGGGTGGGTGCTGGCTTCTTTGCTGGGGGCTTCTTTCCTGGGGGGCAGGGTGGTTGGGTGGGGCCTGGCTTCTTTCATGGGGGGGCAGGGTGGTTGGGTGGGGCCTGGCTTCTTTCATGGGGGGGGCAGGGGTGTTTGGGTGGGTGCTGGCTTCTTTGCTGGGGGCTTCTTTCCTGGGGAGCAGGGTGGTTGGGTGGGGCCTGGCTTCTTTCATGGGGGGGCAGGGTGGTTGGGTGGGGCCTGGCTTCTTTCATGGGGGATTCTTTCCTGGGGGGCAGGGTGGTTGGGTGGGGCCTGGCTTCTTTCATGGGGGGGCAGGGTGGTTGGGTGGGGCCTGGCTTCTTTCATGGGGGGGCAGGGTGGTTGGGTGGGGCCTGGCTTCTTTCATGGGGGGGCAGGGGTGTTTGGGTGGGGCCTGGCTTCTTCGCTGGGGGCTTCTTTCCTGGGGGGCAGGGTGGTTGGTTGGGGCCTGGTTTCTTTCATGGGGGAGCAGGGGTGTTTGGGTGGGGCCTGGCTTCTTTCATGGGGGGGCAGGGTGGTTGGGTGGGGCCTGGCTTCTTTGCTGGGGGCTCCTTCCCTGGGGGGCAGGGGTGGGGGCAGGGTTGTTGGGTGGGGGCTGGCTTCTTTCCTGGGGGGATCTTTTCTTTCCTGGGGGGCAGGGGTGTTTGGGTGGGGGATGGATTCTTTCCTGGGGGGAGGGGGTGCAGGGTTGTTGGGTGGGGGCTGGCTTTTTCCCTTGGGGGGCAGGGGTGGTTGGGTGGGGTCCGGCTTCTTCCCCGGGGGGGTTGCTTCTTTCCTGGTGGGGGCAGTGGTGGTTGGGGGGGGCTCTCTTGTTTCCTGGGGGGCTTCTTTCCTGGGGGGTTTTGCTTCTTTCCTGTGGGGGCAGGGGTGGTTGGGTGGGGGCTGGCTTCTTTCCTGGGGGGCCCCTTCCCTGGGGGGCTCCTTTCCTGAGGTGGGTAGGGTGGTTGGGTTGGGGCTGGATTCTTTCCTGGGGGGCTTTTTTCCTGAGGGGGCAGGGTGGTTGGGTGGGGCCTGGCTTCTTTCCTGGGGGGGCTGGTTTCTTTCCTGGGGGGCTCCTTCCCTGGGGGGCTCCTTTCCAGAGGGGGCAGGATGCTTGGGTGGGGGCTGGCTTCTTTCCTGGGGGGCTCCTTTCCTGAGGGGGGCAGGGGTGCTTGGGTGGGGGCTGGCTTCTTTCCTGGTGGTGGGGTGGGAATGAGGGAGGGTGTTTGGGTGGGGTTGGCTTCTTCTGGGGGGGTGCAGGGTGGTCGGATGGGGGCTGATTTCTTCCCTGGGGGTGGGGGTGGGGGCAGTGTGGTAGGGTGGGGGCTGGCTTCTTTCATGGGGGGCAGGGGTGGGTGGAGGTTGGGGGCTGGGTCTGGAAGGATCCCTGGGGGGGTGGGGGGTCCATGGTGGGCGGGTGGGGGCTGGCTGCTTCCTCTGAATCTGAGTTATTAGGCACTAATAACTAACCACTGGTCTCTAAATGCTCCATTGTACTTGTAGCAGCCTTTTGCTTGGCTAAAGAGAAAATCTCTCTGTGTTCTGCTTGCAACTCTTTGTACAAAGATTCTTTCAGGTCGCAGTGAGGGGGACCATTCAAATACCGTGAGCCCATTGGAGAAAAGGTAGGCTCTAAATGGAATAATACATTAAATATGCAAACTACGTGTTCCAAAGAGCTTTTAATGAGCAATGTTGGTTATCCAACCAGTTTTTCAGAAGAGCTGTGAACTCAAAAGCCGATGCAGTCTGTCTCGGTGCTTCCAGCGAGAGGGCCTTATTTTGTTGGGACACCACTGCAGGGGAGGCCCTTTCCTGTGCCATCAGCACACAGTAAGGTACACCTTTTGGTGGGACAGCCAGCCTTGTTTTGTTCCAGCTCTTTTTTTACAGACCTCACAGACCTACCTGTGCCAGAAGCAGATCTTCTCCATTGACAAGTAAGAGTCCCTGTCAGAACTCTTGATGCATCAAGTGAACATCTACAGTGTGGGATTGACTTCGCTGCTTTAGGTAACCGGCTGTTTTTGCTCCTGTGTCTGGAGGGGAGGGCTGCCGAAGACCCTAGTCTCTTTCAGGTGCATCTCAGGGACGCAAGAAATAGAATTTTGCAAGCCTTCAGGAAACTTAATGGCAAGTGAACTTCACACTCCACAATTCAGTCATCTTTTTCAGTACAATTCTTTTGGGCTGGCTTCTTCATTTCCCCCACTTCATCTCTTCACAGTTCTGTCCAAGAGCCCACCACACTCAGGTGAAGCCAGCTCTTCCTGCAGAAGTCAGGTCAGTAAGAAGAGCTGTGTTCCAAAAACATTTTTCTGGAACTGGTGGGAAAGGGCTGGGGACAAACTAATGAGTCCAGATTGCTTTTCACAGACCGGCAGAAGGAACTTCCAGGCCCATGAATTGACACTTCAGAGGGACAAAGAAAAAGGTGAGCATAAAGGCAGCGTTTGAAGACTGGAACCAATCTCTCTGTTGTGTCCTGCAAATTAATGGCAGTCAACATGGCACTCTGTGACTTAAACACATCTAGGTGAATATCCCTTGATTGTGTTCTGTCTGCAACTTCATAACACTTAAGTGTCCCCCCCCCCCCGAGAGAACATTCTGTATTCAGAGTGTTCTCTCAGGTTTTGCTTTTCACGAGAGCAAAAGGCGCTGGTGGTTGGCACTCCTGGTTTCCAGGACGGGGTTCAAGTCCCTGCGGTGCTCTTGCTTACTTCCAATGCAACCTCTTTCTCTATCTCTTTATCTATCTCTGCCCCCAAAGAACTAAATCAAGCAAGATGCTCCCCTGATGCTTCGTCACTGGATTACGTAGATGCTTCCTGTCCTGGCACCCCCAGCCATAAGGAACAAACCACTTACTACTACTACTACTTCTTTTAAAAAAAGACTGTCTCTTAATTTTGCATTGTTTGTTTAGGAAGTAACCTAACTATACAAACAAATGATCCTATTTAGATTATGCAGAATGTGGAAAAGGCCGGGAAGAAAGAAGAAATGGCATCACGTTCACTCATTAGCAGAAGGTCCTCGCCGTCTGCCAAGTCAGTCCCCGCGCACTGAGGTAAACCCGGCGGGGCGTTTTGGCTGGCGGGCTGGATTTATGAGCCTGGCGGGCTGGACTCGGCCTGCGGACCGTAGTTTGGGGACCCCTGCATTATAAGAACCATCCATCCAGATCTTCAGGAGGGCCAGGATTGCATTTTGCAACATTTTCCACATTAGTTTGTGGAAATTTCTTTCTTACTTCGGGGCGGTATGTTGATGAAGGGAATGGCACACCTTCCTCTGCAACGAGATTTTCAAATTCCACACTTATCTGGAACATGCACATTTTTGCTAGTTATCTGAGGAAACATTGTACAGTAAACTGGAAGAGGAAGTTTGAGTCATTGGTGCTCCCCATGCTGACGAGGGAAGGCGGGATCAGGACCAGCAAGAGCATTGCCTGCGCAGGGGTGGAGGGAGGCAGTGGGAGAAGGCAGGACTGGCATCAGAATCATTCTCAAGGCAGAGAAACCAGTAGGAGAACACTTCAATCTCCTAGGACATTCTATACAAGATCTCAAAGTAGCTGTTCTATTACAAAGGAATTTCAGAAACAGACTGGAAAGAGAAGCTGCTGAATTGCAACTTATCACCAAACTTAAAACCATGGAGAGACCTGGTCTGAACAATGACATTGGATTCTTATCTCATTATACATGACAAAGCCATTTTTCACCTTCTCACCCCTTGCTTTTTCCTGTAAGACCTATTGCAGTCGTTAAGAGTCGTCAACAGGCTCATCACAGCTATCTGCCAATCACCCAATCCCACCACCCTTCTGAGTAATACCCCTCCCCACCTTCTCACTATATAGAAGGGTCTGGTGACTTCTGTTTCAGTGTATCTGAAGAAGTGTGCATGCACACGAAAGCTCATACCAAGAACTAACTTAGTTGGTCTTTAAGGTGCTACTGGAAGGAATTTTTTTTAGGAAAATGACTGATAAGCAAAACAAAAAATCCTCTTGTTTTTCCTCAGAATAAGGAATAAAATATTTTTTTCAAAAATAATAATACTTTTGCTACGTTGTACTGATAACTTAGTTGGTCTTTAAGGTGCTACTGGAAGGAATTTTTTTTAGGAAAATGACTGATAAGCAAAACAAAAAATCCTCTTGTTTTTCCTCAGAATAAGGAATAAAATATTTTTTTCAAAAAATAATAATACTTTTGCTACGTTGTACTGATACAACGCTCCCAGATCCACGATTCAAAGTGACTCCAGCACGAGCCTAAACAAGGAGTGGTTCTAGGACCAAGCTAGGAACTTGATGAACATGTTGCTGCTGCCACATCCTGGCACAGCCTTTGTACAACACAGGTCTGCAGTTGCTCTTTCCTCTCATTTGTCTTCTGAATCAAGTTAAAGAAGCTGATGTGTGTTGATTTCCTATTTTATATTGCTATGGTAATAGGATCTCTATACTTCCCTGGAGTTTCTTTGCTTAAGCTTTGAGCATGTGACCAAGACAACATTTTTGACTTCAAAATTGTATTAAGTGGATTGGGAGAAGAGATTGCAAGTATAATTTGGGTAGAATTCACGGATATTTTCCAGGGTTTGGTCTCTTTCAGCCCGTCAATCTGAAAATAAATACTGCTGCCATTAGGTTACAAACTGCAAAAGTGGCCACACACAATGCTATTGCTGCCTTTGCACATCAAGGCTGTGTGAAGGACATAATGTAAGCATATGGATTTCATATCACACAAATTTCCTGGGGTGACTTCAGAAAATAGCTACTTGTGGAAAGCCTGCAATATTTTTTTTAGTAAGTGAGTTATGTAAAGATTAGAAAATCCCAAACCAGAATACTTTATAAGGTAAGAACATGGATGCATGCCACATGGAAATATTTAAATGTCTTCCAGATGTGAGCACCCACCCACCCTCTTTCTGACTTGCAATTTGATGGTTGTATTAATAAAATACCAAGCATATTATGAAATATACACTTATATTTAGTTCAATATTTGTTTGTCTCTTCTTTTTGCACAAGTTCTTCAAGTCAAAGATCCCCTACTGTGTAATAAATCCAGAGAAGAAAGTTGAATCAGCTACCAATGAGATAAAACATCAAAATTCCAAATGCTTTGAACCTTTTGAATTATTTTTATGGGTTTATAATGTAAACGTGCAAACCTAGGGTATAGTTCATTGGCAATGTGTTTTGTGTGAACCACCTCTGAAGTGAATAAGGTGAGAACAGGTACCTCCTTGTTCGTTGGCACGGTTGCTGCCCAAGAGTCCTTCTTGCCCTGCCTTCTCACAAACTCGGTGCATAAGCTAAGCACAGTGGGCTGGATCTGGACAGGAAGCTAGGAACATTTATGCTGCAGTCCTAACTGTCTACTTAGAAGCAGGTTCTATTGAAGTCAGTGGAGGCTTCTTCCCATGTAGGTGGGTTTAGGCCAGTTCCTACTGAAATAAGTGGGACCTAAGTCATGGGATGCGGGTGGTGCTGTGGTCTAAACTACAGAGCCTAGGACTTGCCGATCAGAAGGTCGGCGGTTCAAATCATGCGACGGGGTGAGCTCCTGTTGCTCGGTCCCAGCTCCTGCCTACCTAGCAGTTCCAAAGCACGTCAAACTGCAAGTAGATAAATAGGTACCACTCCGGTGGGAAGGTAAATGGCGTTTCCATGCGCTGCTCTGGTTCACCACAACCCCAGAGTCGGCCACGACTGGACCTAATGGTCAGGGGTTCCTTTACCTTTAAAGGTAAAGGGACCCCTGACCATTAGGCCCAGTCACAGATGACTCTGGGGTTGCGGCGCTCATCTCGCTTTATTGGCCGAGGGAGCCGGCGTACAGCTTCCAGGTCATGTGGCCAGCATGACTAAGCCGCTTCCGGTGAACCTTACCTTTACCAGTAAGTCAAGGCTGCAATCCTAACTCAGCTTACCGGGAGTAAGCCCCATTGAATTTAAAAGCATTTACTTCTAGGTAGGCATGATTTGGATTGCGCTGTTAGTCTGGATCCATCCTGTTCTCTACCCTCCCTCACAAATGCCACAACAGCACTGATCTATGCCTACTTTGGCTGAGTAGCCAGCATTTCAGCAACAAGCAGCTGAACAACAATCATGGACCTCAGCTGGGTCTGGGTGATGATGTGATGCAGTTAATGGGTTATTGTTGTTCTCTTAGTCTTAAGGATTAATATCTGCATAACAGCTGGGTTTCTTTCCCCTCTGTGGTCTGGGTCTCCTGGTTGAGGCCCCTGTATTAAATACCTAAAACAGAAAACAAATAAAACATTTGATTCACCTAGCTAAAAACAAAGCTAACAAATGAAACATTTCCTTTTCCTTCTAGAAAAAAAGCTACGCATTTGCTCTTTTGCTGCTTTGGAAAGAATTAGTAAATAACCAGGAAGTTATTGAAAGGGCTGTCACATGGAAGATGGAGCCAACTTGTTTCCTCCTTCTCTGGAGGGCGGCAGGACCTGAACCAATGAATTCAAATTGCAAGAAAGGAGATTCCGGCTAAACATCAGAAAGGACTTTCTGATGGTACAAGCTGTTTGACAGTGGAATGGACTCCCTCGGAAGGCGGTGGACTCTCCTTCCTTGGGAGGTTTTTAAGCAAAGGCTGGATGACCATCAGTCATGGATGCTTTCATTGAGATTCCTGCATCACGGGGGGCTGGGCTAGTTGACCCTTGTCATCCCTTCCAACTTATTTTATTTATTTTTTTCCAATGCTTATTACATACGAAAAGAAAACAATAGGTACAACTTAAGGGGGGATGGAAAAGGAAAGAAAATAAAATTTGCACAACCTGTCAATAAGATAAAAATTGTGATTGCAATTTCATGTTACAATAAAAATAAAAATCTCACTATCTTTTATACCCAACCTCACATTTATTCCTTAATTATTTTTACATAAATTTTCTGCCATGTCAAAATACTGTTTTTTATGTTAATATTTTCACATTTATAAATGTTTATATAAGCAATTATTAAAACTGCTGGGATCACTCAAAAGCTGCTACAGATTTTAACATGGTATAATTTTGTTTAAGATATGATCTGAAGGCTTCCCATTTTGATACAAATTCAACTCTCGGTTTATTTTTTATTTTTTCAGATAGACTATCTAATTCAGCATATTCAATCAATTTTTGTATCCACTCTTATCTAGAAGGAATTATGTTGCTCTTCCCTTGTAGCTATAAGAACTCTCACTGCCACTGTTGCATACAAAAAAAGATCTTTAAATTTTTTAGGAATATCTGAATCATTAATGCCCAACAGATATGCCTCTGGTTTCCTAATAAATGAGATTCTTAACATTTTTTCTAGTTCAAAGTGGATTTCCTCCCAAAATTTCTTTATTTTGCTACATTGCCACCATATATGGTACAGCGAGCCTGTTTGGTCTCCATATCTCCAACAATTACTTTTGGCTCCTTTGTACATTTTAGCTAATTTCCATGGAGTTAAATACCACCGGTGTTGCGTTTTTAAACAAGTTTTCCTTTATGGCTTAGCACGTAGTAGATTTCCAATTATTCTTTCACAGGTTTTCCCATTGGGACACTGTTATAACATACCCAACTCTAAAATTCTATGATCCCGTGATTCTATGAAAGTGCTCTATCATTGTTCAGACTCTGAATTCACTAGGTCACCCAAGGTCCCTTTCCCCCAGCCTCAACTCCTTTCTCATAAGAGATATTAGGTTTGAACTTTCCAATGCACTGCACATATCATTGCTACTAAGAACATGAGATGCTCGTGACAGTTCCATACAGTGTGTGTGTGTATGCACACACCTTCTTTTCCTCCTTCTCCACAGTAATAAAAGACCATGAAAGTTACAAATCAAGCCTGGAAACATTTGCCTGCATGGTATTAATGGTGCCTCTGTGCCTGCATGGTCATTATTTCAGTAAGAAATAGTACTTACATTTAAAAAGACAGAAAAGCCACTCCAGGTAATTTAGCACTGAGTATCAGAACTAAAACTGAATTTCTCACTCTCCTCAGCTGCAACCCTAAGCACATTTGCTCAAGAGTGAACACAGACCTATTTTCAGGTAAATGTTCTTAGGATTGTGCTGTGAAAACCTTTGCACATTCCTGTTTGTGATAACTACTCCAACATTGTTCACTTGCCAATAATGTTCAGTTTGTATTTTCCTTAAATAGAGCTACTATATTTTCAGCTCCAATTGCATTCAGTATATAATAAGCACAGCTAAAGGTGTCAGGAAGTGCAGAGTACTATTTAGAACTGCACAGGAGATTTAAGGCAGAATATAATTGCCCAGGTTGGAACCTGGCCACAAGCTATATTTAATACATCCAGTCTTGCAAAAATACTGTGGGAACTTCAAGGAACACAAAAGGTCAGGACTTTGGTGTCTGCTCTTAGCTGAAGGACTGCAGCTTCATAATGAACATTACAAATAGTTCAGCCCCAGAAATAAATACTTGTTAATCAGTTAAGTTTTCCTATGCCAACATTCACTTACTGAAACAGTAAATGCAGCAGGGAATCCCGGATACTGCTACAGGGTTTGTTTTTCTTTGGATGAGAGAGAGAGTACTTGAGAGCCATGATGTCTTTGTTTCAAATATTCAAGCAGAGCATAGTGAAATCAAGTTCTCAGCCAGCAGCAAAACTGCTAATCCTGCCTTAGGGCCAAACAAACATTCATTAGCTGCAGTTCTGGTTTTTTTATTGAAAAATTGCAGACATACAAGGGGTAGATCCTTACCATGGATACAGCATGTGTATGTGAGTGAGGATTCTCTTTTCCCTTGCAAAAATAAAACCACCCACTCCTGAAGTTAGGAGCCTTAGGAGAGAAGTCCCCATTGACACCATTGCAGATCCCTCCCCCAAGTTGCTACTGTAGCTACATGAGTTCTAGTCAGGTCACCCATGGCCAGTTGCCTCAGCACCATGGAGAGCTCACAGTGAGAAACCTGCTCTGAAAAGGGTTGGAACCTTTCCCACCTCTTACAGAGAGATATTCAAGAAAGTTTTACTCAGAGTGAAACCTGATGTGATGGTCCCAGGGGGGGGGGAGGTTACCGTGAGGCGTGGTCAGAGTCTGGTCCTGGGTTGAGGGTCTGGAGACTGTCCACCAAGAGCGAAGCGGGGTCCAAAGCAAGAAGCTGGGCGTGGTCGGGCACTCTGGAAGAACAGGTCTGGGTGCTGGCAGAAACAGGTTTCCAACGACGTTGCTCCCGCAACCTGGGACTGGGCTGACTGGCCTTTATCTCCTCTGGGGCCTAGGGCGGTCCCAGCCCACAGGTGACTCGCCTCTCCTGGCCTTAAGGCGAGCACTCCTCCTGATAGAACTTAGTTCCCTCCACCTCTCTGCCCTCAGCCTCTGCAGCTCAGGAGAGGCTGGAGAGTTGCTGGACCCAGAGGCAGCCTCACCTTCTCCTGACAGAGCTGGGAGAGGAGCAACTGCAGGCAATGGGTCCTCAATCACCTCCGGAGCCAGAGTGGATTCATCTGGTGTTTGCTCCTGAGGATCCGGCACAGGTGCAGGCCCTTCAGATTCAAGGCCCTGCCCCGGCTCAGCCGGCCCTGGAGGCGGGGACTCCTGTGCAGGCTGGGATTCCTTCGGTTCAGCCTCTGAATCAGATTCCCAGGCCATCACACCTGACTAAGTTAGGTCCATAAGGTCCATATCTAGTTACATGATAGGTTCAGTTAACATTTCTCTAAGTATTTTCTTCTTAGTACAGTGAAAGCCCTACTTTCTAAAATGCCTTATTTTGATATAATTCACTAAATGTAATGCATCCTAAAAGAATAATTAAAGATGTTAGCCATATTGAAACACACACTTATAGATTAGGGGACAGCATGTGTCTATGAATGCAGTCCATATAATCAAATGTCTATAAAGTTCATCATTTGATGTTCTTTTTACAGGAAATGTGTTTCCATAGGATGATTGTAGTCTAGAGTTAAAAGTGGTCTACTCGATAGCTCAGCTGCTTAGAGCATGGTGCTGATAACACTAGGGTTGTAGGTTCAGTACAGCTGCATATTCTGACATTCAGGGGGTGGACTAGATGATCCTTAGAGACCCTTCCAACTCTACAGTTCTATGGTTTTATGATTCTTACAGTTGTGGGTTTTACTGAAGGGTAATCTAAACTGAAGATAAGCCTCTTATTTAGCCAAACTGGTCTCTATATATTGTTGACTATGCTTTTTTTTTAAAAAAGTGTTGGGTTTTATTGTGAATATAGCCAATAATCTAACAATGACTCATTGGTAAGCTACATGAGTCAGTTGTCTCTATTGATACATTGCTTTTCCTGGATAGTATTCAAAGCATTTTACCCGTTTTGTAGTTGGCTTGATGGAGTAAGAAGGAAAAATAAGGTGACATTTGGAATGGCTAGTATGTCGTTCAGAGCTTTGTTCTCAAGATTGCCTCCAGGCAACCTACATATCTACTGCTGGTGAGCCCTCTACAATAAACTTGAAGACACTGTAAGTGAGCTAAAAGTTCAACTTTGTTAGAAAACAAAGACTGCATTAATAATCATGATGCTATCAAAACAGTTTCTATCAGTGTTGGTGATGTTACACTGACACACTGCTGACTCAAACAGATGTGAAAGAATGGCCTTTTTATTCCTAGTTCCTCAATCTCAAATATTAGGACAATCTCCACAATGTAATTTGGTTGACCATTTGAAGGGCTAACAAGTAATATGAACATGCTAGGATGGAACAGGTGGCCAGATGGGGTGCCCACCTGATCTCCTGACAGCTCAAGCTGCTTGAGGGGCAGTCAGTGTGCGGCAAATGTACTAGCAGAGGCAACTCAGTACTCCTGCTGCTGCGTTTGCACTGCACCAACCTCCTCACACCTCCTCCTTACCTTCTGTTAAGTAGGAGCAAAGTCGGCAGTCCCGAGGTCAGGTGAATGCTGCCTCCCCACCTCAACCCCACTGCCCACTCTTGACTTTGCTATACTCTACAGCAGCCTCCTTCAACCTGGGCTTCCTAGGTGTTGTTGGACTACCCTCAGGGATGATGGGAGTTGTAGTTCCAAGAATATCTGGATACTCAGGGTTGAAGAAGACTTATCTGGAGGTGCACAGACAACAGCTATCTAGTAAGGTTTCTTCAAGATAAGTTGTAGATCCATGGATTGCAAAGGAAGAAAAATAAAATGCAGAAAACAAGATCACAAGGCAAAGAATACTTTGTTCTAATATGGCAATGCAGTCCATAGTATTTTGAATCAACTGAAAAGTCCTTATGCTGCATATGTTACAATAAGCTTAGCAAGATTAGTAAGCCATTGTTTTTATGTGTATGTGTATGTACTTGGAACTGTGTTGAAACTACAGGTTGACTTGTGCAAATTTATTCTAAATATGTTTTGGGCTAAAATGGAAAAAGAAATGTGTTACCCTTCAGGACTAGGACATAAGAATGAATGAGAAGAGCAGTGCACTAACTAAAAAGAGTAGAAGTGCTTGCATAATAGAAACAGCAAGAAAACGCCATTGGAGCCCAGAAGGGGGCAGTGTAGAGCGATAATTTCCCCCCAAATAAAATCATTCTTAAAGACACTTTTGTAGTTTAAGGAACATAGGAATAGTGGGCCTCCACAGTGTGCTAGCGCATGTATGTGTAACTAAGTCTGATTTCTGTGCTAGTTTTTTTACAGTGAGGCTTGATACTGCATGCAGGCAAAATTACCCATCAGTTATCCTTGCTATTTAGCACCAAGGAACCAGAGATATTCCCTTATAAAGATCATGCCACCTCTCTGCACAAAGAACAAGCGTCCTTGAGAGGACCATAGTTGGGAATTGCTGACTATCATGCAGACAAGGACATTTGCAGAATGAAAGCGCACGCCGATCCATTTGTAAATCTTCTTGAATATATGAAAGGATAATCAGACTGACGCAGACAGCTGAGCTATGGCACATCTCATTTGAATTCCCTCTTTCCCTAAGGCCTTGTCTACAAGAAATATGCATACATTGAGCTGCAAAAAAGCAGGAAACATGCTTGAGAACAATGCCTATCTCTACTGGAGTTCTGAATGCATTTAATTTTTTATCTACTGCTTGTTCTTCTAACACAAACTTTTTAAATAGCTTCATTCATGAAGCTCTGATATATCCCAGTTTCTCTGGGTATCGTTTTCTTCACTGTTGTTCAATGATGGTATTTTGCAACAGCTGCCCATATGCTTAATAAATGAATACCATAGAAAGAAGGGATCTTAGGCTTAGAGGACCATGTCCACCCCTCTGGTGTGTGCAAAAAATGCAGAAGAGGGTTTGATTTGGTATTTCTGCTTAGGATGGGAAAGATTCAGGAGACTGAATTGTGGGAAGGGATTGCAACTCCCCCCCCACCCCCACCCCCGCAACAGCAATTCCTAACAGTGTGTTGGGAAGAACAGTATTAAATGTTTCAGCATCCAGCCTCAGCTGCAGGAGCCAAGAGGAAGGAGAAAAAACTGGATCTGAGCTGCTAATGAGCTTATTGCCACATCTGAGGACCTGAAGACCTTTTATTGCTTTCACCCTCCCAGTGGTGTTTGCCCCATCCCATAACCCGTAGCCATATCTCACACTGTATCTGAAGAAGTGTGCATGCACATAAAAGCTCATACCAATAACAAACTTAGTTGGTCTCTAAGGTGCTACTGGAAGGAATTCTTTTATTTTGTTTCGACCACGGCAGACCAACATGGCCACCTACCTGTAACTAGAACTGTACCTTTAAGATACATTCAAAGCACATTCATTCCGTCAAAGAATTCTGGGCACTGTGGTTTACCCCTCACGGAGTTGCAATTCCGAACACCCCTTAACAAACTACCACGGCTTCTCCTCCACTCTCTGGGACGCCCATAGTGTTGCCTGATTCCCAGTGGCAGAACTTGGGGTCTAGGATTTCGGTGGTGCACTGTGCAATGCCAAATTCGGCAGGCCCCGACCTCTCATGCTCCATTCTGAACAATAGTTGCGGTGGCCCCTGTTGCAGCAGCCCCGATGCCCCATGACTGCCCAGTGCAACTGAATTCGTCATGATCCCCTAAAGCAGCCTCTGTCAACCCACCTTTTGTGTCAGTGGCGTAGCATGGGTTGTCAGCACCCGGGGCAAGGCAAGTAATTTGCGCCCCCTAACCTGAGTGAGCCAGGGAGGGGCAGAGAGCTGCGAGTGCGAGCGCGCCCCCCCCAGATGTTGCGGCCGGTGTGGCCGGCCCCCCCTGGACCCCCCACACTACGCCACTGTTTTGTGTGCTGTACTGGCACTTCCCTTGCCTTCGACTCCTTAAGCACAGACAAGACAGACAAGACCTGGGAGAGGAAAGGAAAGCTACAGTAGTTATGAAGCCTACATTCATAGGGGGTTTAATCTGTAATAAATAAACATTAAACAATGTAGATCTAAGAAGCATAGCATAGGTTGGGCAGCACCAGTTAGGCTTTACGCCTGGTCCAGCTTGTGATAGCCTGGTTGAATCCTAGTTTTCAGTAAGGTTGCCATTTTAACTTGTGTACAGTTTTAATCCTAAATTCACCTCAGCAAATGATGTTTGGTGAAGTGCTACACAAATGCTTTGGAAGTGCCCATTCTTGCATTTCAAGTTAACAAAACCCACATTGCAGCTGGCAATCACCTTAGAGATGCATGCAAGAAAGCTGTCACGCTTTTAAAAAATAGAACTGGGCAAAACCGGTTAACATGACAAACCTTTAAGAAATTGCCTCTCTCTTTTTCATTTCTCAGTTATCTGAACCCACAATTTTCTTTGGCTGGAAAGAGGCATTCAGGGAAACTTTAAGCTATTGTGCTGATCTTTCTTTCTTTCTCTCTCTCTCTCTCTTTCTTTCTTTCAAGTCCTTATAATTCAAGTACAGAAACATGTCAGAAAACATTTTGATTTTCTCCCTCTTTTTATTTTTGAAAATGCAGGATCATGCCATCCTCGTTTCATATCGAGAAATACTTGAAATAATATGCACTTCAGAGGGCAGCAGGCTGAGCAGCAGTTAAGCTATTATTGTTCACTAAGCTAAATAATAGACTTTGATGAAAAGCCTCTTCTTTCCCGTTTTGCCCTTTATTGCTGTGCCTACATCTGCCCTGTAGTGTTCCTCGAAGCAGTGAACACCACTACTGCTTCCCCCTCCTGCCTCTTACTACTCCTTAATTAATGTCGCCTGTATAGAGAAAGAGTCATGCTTCTGCACTGCAAAACTCTGCAGCTCACTTCTTACTCCGTCTCATGCAGCTGTATGCTAGCTGGCACAGGAAAGGCTAATAAGGAGTCCTTTGTGAGTAACATCTTGTCAAAAATGCATTTCTCCCCTAGAGTAGCATTTATGACCCTGCAGGAACTTCTAATTCAGCAAGCCACAGATCATCACCATTTCTGTAGCCAATGTACTGAGGCCATGAAAATGACAGCCTCTCTTGAACAGGGCTTGCAGAAATGCATCATCCTGGAACGGTGCGATGCTGCGGCTGCCAAGACAGGTTTATTTTTGAGAAGCCTCTCTCTCTAGCAGAAAAGCCCCAGTGCACACATGCAATAATCGTATGTATCCCTTTGGATCCTGGTCACTGCCGTGTATGTCACCCCAGCAGATAATGGACTTGTTTTTTCCCCTGCAGATTTCCTTAGTTCTCATTCTCAAATATGAGGACCTATGTTGCCCACTGACAGAGGCAGATTTTGGTAATATGACACTCTGAGCAAGGACAAAATTTGGTGCCTTCCCATAATATTTATAATTTTCACAATAACTTCTTTTTATGTATTATTATTCTGCGCCCCCTCCTTTTGTCGCCCTGTGCGGGGGAACCACCCACACGGCCTTAATCTGGGGCTGCCATTGAGACACTCGGGAGCAGGATTTGCGTTACTCAACCATTTTTTGCACTTTGATTCAGTTTGCCAATGGAAAAAAAAAAACTAAAGCAGGCAGACAGCAAATAGAAAGAATGTAACATCTCATACAATCACTCTGAGGAGAACATGCACACATAAACATGATTTATGTATCCCATGACTATGACCTGATTTTTTTTCTTTACTTAGCATTATTCTGCAATACTATGTACTAATAAGCAGGCCTCTTTGTTTAAAAGAGGAGTCCAATAGGACTATAAAACACACAGTTCTCAGAAAAAAGACCGCTTGCAATTTCTCCTAGTGAAGTGCATAAGATGTTTTACAGCAGCTTGATTTTGTACTCTGAGCATTTGTGTGGAAGGATTTGCTATAATAATCTCTCTGAAAGAGTAATTCACATGGCAACTCCAGTAGCAGAAGGTAAAGTATATGAGCTAATCTCTTGAATACAAAATACACCCTCCTTCAAGACCCCAAATATTCATGTATGGAGGGGACTTTGGTTCTCATTACAGATGGATAAAGGATATTAATGTCTGCTGGCAAAGAATAATAATGATGCTGACGGTCTTGCCAGTGCTGGGAACTTAAATGTAAACCAGACTCTCTAGCAGAGGAACAAGAGACTGACCTCAGCTTTTCAGGTGGGACCAGATCCATGTCTGAGGGAGCTCAAGGCAAGGGGTCCTCTGGTTCCCTCCTCCTCCTCCTCCACTGGTGGGCCTGAGTGGCCTTTTCTGGCAACAGTGCTGGACAGCAACAACGCTCTGGACAGCTTTCCAAACAACTCCAGGTGGCTGGATCCAATTTCCACTTCATTTCCCCTCCATGTCCCCAACACTGCTTCCCTGTGGGAATGTTAAATAGTGGTGATACCCAGATGTCCTGCTTGGACCGCCATTGGGTTTTTTTTAAATAAGCAGCAATTTCAACGTCTTTCTGGATTTATTTTTTTATTTTTGAAAGACAGAAGGGAGGAGGCTTATTGATATCCCCTGAAAGGAAGTTCTAGAGCATTGTGGCTGCTCCCCAAGGGAGACCACATCTGACTGGGTAGAACGTCGAGCCCCCCAAGGATTGCTATTGGGACCTATGTTTTAAACTTTTTCACGAATTAGGGGTGAGCAGTGAGATAGCCAAGTTTGCTGATGATACCAAATTGTTCAGAGCAATTAAAACGAAAAGGGATTGTGAAGAGCTCCAAAAGGATCTCTGCAAACTAGGTGAATGAGCAGGAAATTGGCAAATGCAATTCACTCTAAGTGATCCACATTGGGACAAAAAAGCTTAATTTCACAAATATGTCCATGGAGTCTGAACTGGCTGTGACTGACCACAAGTGAGCCTTTGGGAATGTAGTGGTTGTTTTGAGGAAGATGTCAACTCATTGTGCAGCAGCTGTAAAAAAAGAAGAAGGGCAAATTCCATGCTAGGGATGATTATGAAATGAATTGAAAATAAAATTGCCAAAATAATGCAACTCTTTGGTGCAACCGCATGCAGGTTCTATAGACAGTTCTGTCCACTCACCCCAAAATTTCAGAAGAGAGTGATCAGAATGATCAGTGTGAGAGGTTACAATATTTGGAGCTTTTCACTTTAGAGGAATGGCGAGTAAGAGGGGACAGGATAGATGAGTTTAGAACTTGCTTCATGGCGTGAAGGAAGTGGATAGAGAAAAGCTTCCCTCCCTCTCTCACAGCACCAGAACGGAGGAGCATCCAGGGAAGCTGAATGCTGGAAGATTCAAGACAGACAAAAGAAAGCCCTTATTCACACAGTACATAGAGACAGTGATGGTCACCAGCAAATTCATGGAGGGTAGGACTACCAAGGTCTATTAACTGGGGGGGGGGGGGGGCTGAGTGCTGCTGCCTCCAGGTCCTCCTTGTAGGCTCCTCAGAGCCATCCGGTTTGCCACTGTGAGAACAGGATTAGACATTGACTTGAGCCAGCAGGACCTTCTCCTCTTCACCAGCCGCAATGTCCAAATGGTCTCCAAGTGCAGCCCCACATAGAGGACATTACAGTAGACTAGCCCAGAAATTGCTAAATTACAGAATTACAGCAGTAGTGATAAGATCACTTGTTCTATTTTCATTCCCTTGGAGAAATGTATTTGTGGTTAGACAAAAGCCTATATCTTCTAGATTATAGAGCAGAATAATAGTACTTGACCATAGATTCAGGTCATGTATAAACTCAGCACAATATGAAGGTGTAGGTTTATTTAGGGTTTGAGTTGAGACAAATAATTGCAATAAGGAGATAAATAACAAAATAGTTCGATATGGCATTTTGACAAAGCTGAGTCTTTTCTGGTGTGTTCAAAACAGCTCCTTAGGTGGGTGATAGACAAGCAGGGGAACAGCACTAGATTATGTCTGACATTTAGTCTTTAAAACAAGTTGTTTGCCTACATCAAACTTCTGCTTCTATTTTTGGTGTAATTATTACTGAAAACCTAGCATATGAAATTAGAGATGTCAAACAAAGACACTAATGTATTTAAATAACCCCCTGGTCCCTCTGTCTTCCTTAATTTGGTTCTTCAAGCCTAACATATTGGTAATAGGTGAAATGAAGGAGCCTGATACTGTTGGCTAATAATGTAACCTGTTAAATATTCCCAGAACAATGTCAGTTGTGTATGAATTGGTTACCAACTGAATAAGGGTGACTTTATCATGGGAGATCACTTAGCAATTTTAAATTATTATTTTTTCAAACTATCATCTTTAGAAGTTGAGAAATCTGCAAATATAATGCTGATATCCCTGCATTTTCCAAGCTGCTGGGAAGCTGTTTCAACCCTGTCTTGTGCTACGTAGTTTTGCTCCTTTTTATTTACCTGAGTGGCCACATAAAGAAAGTTTGTGGCATTTCTGCTTATTGATGAACCTGTTGGGAGGGACCCTTACGGAGGTGAGGTCCTAGAATCATAGAGTTGGAAGAGACCACAAGGGCCATCGAGTCCAACCCCCTGAATCACTTGCGTCATAAATCACATCTCAAACTGGAAAAGGATAAGGCTGAAGGCGGGAATGGAATGTGTGACGACTGAGTCCTGAGCAGCAAAAATATTTATATGACAAGGTTTTCTTGTCACGGTGCACTGTGATTTCCTTAAAATATGTGAGCAAAGTGAGAGTGAGGCCTAGAATCGGGCAAAACACTTGACTTTGCATTTATTTATTTTTTCAAATTATTAGGCTACTTTCTTGGACAAGGCACATACAACGATCAAATTATATGAAATCTGCTGGTTAGAGTGATGGGCAAGGAGCAGGGAGCTCCAGGTTCAGGTGCCCCCTCACTTGGTGAGCTTGGACCGGCCACTCTCTCTTGGCCTAACCTACCTTTGCAGGATTGTTGTGAGGATAAAATTGGTGGCTGCTTTGAGCTAGTTAAAAGAAAGATGGGAGATAAATGGAATAAATAAATCATGGCTAAACTGTGCAGCATTGAGGCCTTATTGGTGGAGACTTCTAGGAGAGCACATGGAATGAACAAAGAGTATGATCCAGCCAAGGTTGTGCACTTGAAAGTGCCATTGGTTTCAATGGGTGAAGGTTAAGCACAATTGCTAAGTGCTAACATGATAAATCAATTTGATTTAAATTTATTTAACACTAGCAGCCTCTAACCTGGCACTGCTTGGGAATTCTAACAAACAAACAAACAAACAAACAAACTCACTGCAGTTTGAAAATCAGTAGATAAATTCAGCACAGTTTTGAAAGGTTCAGTCTGCCATCTTGATTCAAAATGGCATCCAACAATATCCAAACATAGCCAAAAACCTGCTCCTTGATCTTAGGAGCCATCATACAAAATATGGTCGATTGTGTATATGTGTGTGTGTATATATATAACCCTCAAAGTGGTTTACAAAGTATAAAACAGTAAAATCACAAAAGTTAAAAAGCTAAAACAGATTAAAATTACCTCGATTTCAAAGCATCTCGGTAGGCTTGTCTAAACAGGAATCTTTTTATCAGGCGCTGAAAAGAGTACAGTGAGGCGCCTGCTTGATTTCAATAGGCAGGGAGTTCCAAAGTGCAGGGGCTGCCACACTAAATGGTCCAGTTCTTACAAGTGCAGAAAATGTGTATTATGTGGCACCTGCAGCAGTGCCATTTGCAATGATCTAAGTGGCCAAGTGGGCACATGCAGGGTAAGGCCATCTCACAGGTTAACTGGTGCCAAGTTGTGAAGGTGGTAATAAGCTTGCTCTTTCCTTCTTTTAAAATTCCATATTTCTGTTGAGCAATTTTAAAATGGTCAATATAGCAATTCCAAACTCTGCCACTAGATGGCCTCATAGAAGCCAAGCTCCCCCACCCAACTGTAGAAGCAGCCAATGTTTATTCATCTAAATCTTTGCTTTCTACGCTGAGCTGTTACTGCCACCTGTTCATTTCAACTAATTAGGACAACCTCAAATAACCTGAAGTGCATAATGAGCTCGAATGGAATATATCATTCCCTTTTTATTACACAAAGCACACTCTGCATCTTTCTCCAGCGCAAGTGACATAGATGAGATTTTGGTCCAGCGTGTACTCTTGGTTTTTTTAGCTGAACAATGAGTTAGATTGAGAAGAGAAGAGATCTTGACATTGTGCTGCTCTTGACATAGCACTAATTAAAATCCAAAGAGCCAAATTTTTGGATATTTGTAAAATATTATTGGGAGGTGGGGTGTTCTTTGTACAGTATTATCCAACACAAAAGGAAGTATTATCCCTGAGGGAGTTCTGCTTTGTTTGAGGAACAAATAAAAAACATACCATTTAGCTGTGCCACTTTGATAAAACACCAGAAACTTTGGGCTGTCATATATAGCAGGCTTTGACATCGAATGTCATTCCCCACCCTCACAGAGCACTTCCTATGAGAAAAAGGGAGAAAAGCCGTTAATCCCAATTTTACACCACTAAATAAATTTTAGAAAGGGGCAGTATTGGACACAGATGCACAAAACATTATTATTATTATTATTATTATTATTATTATTATTATTATTAAAAAACAAGACTTCTTGTGTTCTGCTCCCCCTTTCTTCCTGCTCAGGATGGCCCTCTGCCTGCCTCTCAGAGCTAGGGCATCACACAGGGCTGGGCCTTGGGGACAGTGGCCTCTCTTCCTCCTCCTCCTCCACCCTCCAGAAGCCGCCATGAGCTGCCCAAGGGAGGAGGCCAGCAGCGGTGGCCATGGAGAGGCCATGGGATGCTCCCTGGTAGCAGCAGCAGCAGCTGCCATCGCTTGGAACAAGTGCTGGTTCCTTCTCCTCCTCATCGAGGTCAGCAGTGGTGGCACAGACAGAGGAAATAGGGGAATTTCAGGATCAAATCAGAAGCCGGGATGGTTTTCATAATTCCAGGACTGTCCCTGGAAAACTAGGGCACCGCAAGCCCAGGGTGAAGTACCACAGGACTTCACAATGCCTCAGGAGACTAAGGGTGGCTTCGGGAGGCCTGGCTTAGGTCTCTCCCTCCTGGCCTGAGCTCCGCCTGTGGGTGGCTACTGCCTGGTCTGCTGCTGCCTTGTACTCAAAGGAAACCAAAGTGGGGCAGTGCCCCTTCTGGAACTTCTCACTGCTCTGGGGTGTGGGGACCAAGCAGGCACACCTTGGAATGAGCAACCAGGATGTCGGACTCCTTCATAGGATGAGCTTTGCTCACCTAGGCTGGATCTGGACACATCAGAAAAGCATTTCAGGAAAACACATTGCAAACTTGATTATGGGAAATCGTGTTGGTGAAAGACAGGACTCCACAGTCCCCGTGCTATAGCGCATATAAATCGCTTTTTCTTTACTAATGTAGGGGAGTCCCCAGTCTTCTTGAAACTTTGAGCTTTGGGCAGAAGATACAAAAGGCAAAGAGTGTGTTGCTACAAGTCTTCTTCAGGTCTCCAGAGACTCCCAGCTACCACTCTTTTTCATTCAGTTCTTGATTGAGATGGGAGAGACCTTTACAGCTGTCTAATTATTGTTACAAGCAAACGGATGAAGCTGCTATAATCAAATCCTACCTAAGGCAGAAGAAATACAAAACAGTTTGTAAAACTGTATTTTATTGGGTCAGCTAGTTGAATAAAAACAGGGACGTACTGGAACCTACTGCCATGTCCATTCAGCTTAGGTGTCTAAGTGCAAGAGTAAGTTGCCAGAGATTTAGGACAATTTCCCCCTCCCTCCCAGCCCTCCCTGACTCTCATGATAGTCTTTTCAGGGGATGTTGCAAGGAGGAGGGGGCATTAAGTTAACTTACTTTAGAATAAACACCCTCAAATTTAAGAAATCATTTTAAAAAACCATGTATAGCATATCAAACCTTGATCTGTGAAACATGACATGCCAACCAGTGACAAGTTCTATCAACACTATGGGATATTTATGTATTTAGAAGTCTACTTAATTAAAGAATTCCTAAGTGGTATACATACCACTTTTACAATTCTGTCTTATCAATATACAAATAAAATTAACAAAATTTTAAAACACATACATGTATTTTTTTATATATTCAGAGAGGTTTTGGTTGAAACAAAGACGTTTTGAGCAGGCATCTAAACTGAGGGTGGTTGCCAAATGTTAATGGAGACAGAAGTCCAGTCAACTCACTTATTGCTCACGACTTGTAACAAACAATTTTGTTGTTGTTGTTTAGTCGTTTAGTCGTGTCCGACTCTTCGTGACCCCATGGACCAGAGAACGCCAGGCACTCCTGTCCTCCACTGCCCCCCGCAGTTTGGTCAGACTCATGCTGGTAACCTCGAAAACAATTTAGAAATCCACAAAAATCGATTAATTGCAAAGTTACATCTTGGTTTCTTTTTTGTTGTTGTTCATTTATTTTTTCATCAACACTAGCAAATGTAGGATGATGTGGATGAATGTACGGGTGGCAATTTTGAATCCCAGGTAAAAAGTTCTCAAGTTGGAACTATGTCTGGCAACCCACCTCTCAAAAGAGAGATTTCGCTCTCCGTCCTTTCACCCAAGCTACAATATTGCATTGCAGGCTTCCATGCCCTCAGAAGCCGCAGGCAATGAAGGGGAATGAGGCACAGAATTTTGCAGTGCAATGAGGTCACATGATCACATAATCCTTATGCAAGAGGGGGGAAGGATGGGCCTGCTGTGTGCAATGTGCATTTTGGGCTGAAATCAGCCAGAATCATATGGCAAGCTGAGTTCAGTCTTTAGAAGAACATTTACACCCTGGTGGAAAAGCAAAAGAGAGCTTCGCAAGCTGCGTGGAAAGTGCCAGTGGAAAGGAGCCAAGAAAAGCACCTGGTAATTGCCTCCTAGCAAGAGCAGGTTCCACACCAGCTGACTGAGAAGATGGCAGCCAGAGAGGTCACCCTGGAAAATACTCAACATTAATGAGGAGATCATCATCCAGACATGAAATATATATTTACTTGTAAACATTGTCATGGCTGGGATCATCACACTCCTCTTGTACCTCAAATATGTTCACAGCCAATACATTGAAGTGTCAAGCTTACTGGCAGGTATTTTTCTATTGTAGATAATCCCCTATCTGCTACTGTTTGTGTGACTGTATTTGTATTTAGGAAGTACCAGTGCACTGACAGGCTTTTACCTGTTGAAACACAATGTATAGGAGGCATGAGGATTTTATTGTTGATCAAAGATGTTAATTAAAGTGTCTCAAAATCCATAACTGGAATTAGATAGGGCTTGGGGGTTTCGGATTAAGGACAAGACAAAGCTGGGGTAAAACAAACAAAAACCCAAGAGAAGCTATATGCACTCTTGTGCTTTAGAGATTTGGGCCAGTAAAAAGAGCTGGGGGGAGCCAGCAACCCTAATTATGTAGAGCAGGCATGGCCAAACTTGGCCCTCCAGATGTTTTGGGACTACAACTCTCATCATCCCTAGCTAACAGGACCAATGGTCAGGGATGATGGGAACTGTAGTTTGGCCATGCCTGGTGTAGAGAAACACATGGATAAATTTTACCAAAGCTATCTCAATTAGCTGGAAATCAGTGTCACCATTGAAGATCCGATTTCAATAGAAAAATTATAGGACAGAATTCCTAACGCAGGTGGTTTGGAAAGGAGTCCAGTTCCTGGCATCTTGGTGAAGTCCAACTCTGCTGGACTGGAGTCATGGTGCTGATTTAGGCCACTGAGCATGAGAACTTGTTCCAGGGGTTGAACTTCAGAATGATAATATTCTGAAGGCCAATCCCACAACTGATGGATCGATATTAGTACCTAGAGCTTCAGAGACACACTGAGATGGAAGAGTCTTGGGCAGAAGGCAAGATCTATGATTGAGAAGCAATTATTCTTGAACTCTCTAAACACTGAAGCACCGAGGTCAATGCCCTTCACACTAAAGCACATGTTTGTAATAGATATAATGGTTTTGCCAGCTAAGGCTGGACTTGCATCTCAAGCGTGAAGCCATAAAAATGAAATAATAATTTAAGCTGGAAAAGGACATCTAGATAGGGGCTGGGGTGGGGGAAAGAGGGTAAAATACCACATAATTAATTGTAGATGAGAAAGTATAAGACATAAGAGAAAAATCCAAATATATGTATCAGTTTCTCTTACTATTTTTGGAGAGCACATGGTAGAGGTCTAATACATTTTTTTTCCATTCTGTTGACCATTTTGTAAGTGGCCTCAGTGAGTCAATGTCATGGAAAAATCCAAGAGCGGTAACATGGGGTGTCACTGATACCAATGGGGGCACCATTGGCACTTCTGATTTGCTTTGCTGCTGTTAACAGAGCCTTGACACAGGAGACGTCTTTGAGTGAGAAGTGAGTGAGTGCTTCTATGTCAAAGAGAATCGCTATGTGGTGTATTTGAAATCATCATGATTAAGGTCTGGACATTAAAAAAACAACAGCACACACATAGGAGAAAACATTCAGCCAATTGTATTATTGCTGCATTTCTTAACACATTCCCATTTTTGTGGGGAGGGGTGGGAACCATTCAGTGTATTTAGCCAACAGGAAACAACTGGGTGAGGAAGTGCGTCAAAAGAGTAAATCAGTCAACCCAGTAGTATTGCAATGTAATGCAAATGGGAAAGTGTGTTAGCGTCTGCACTAACTGTGCATTAGGCTCTTTCCATGTTAGACCTCCTTTGCTGGATTGGATGAGAGCATGTAATTTGATGCATTTGGGCATAACTCACTTCAGGACAAAGATATCGCAGGTCCACTTACAGAGCAACCCTAAGCATGTCTACTCAGAAGTAAGTTCAACTGAATTAATGGGAAGTTTGTTTAGGCTTGCAGTTTTACTACTCTGATACATTCGAAGCATGTTGTCTCATATTCTTAATGAATTGCCACAATAAGTAAAGTATAATTATTTGTCTATGAAGAAGGTGCTGTGCCAAAATATACTGGGAATATCATACTTTCTAATAAATTTCTACCCATTTAGTAACATGGAACCTTGGCATCTCTTCTTTTCGTTGGTTCCTAATGCTTTGGTAGGGGATGCGGTTGGCGCTGTGAGTTAAACCACAGAGCCTAGGACTTGCCGATCAGAAGGTCAGTGGTTCAAATCCCCGCGACGGGGTGAGCTCCCGTTGCTAGGTCCCTACTCCTGCCAACCTAGCAGCTCGAAAGCACGAAGTGCAAGTAAATAAAGAGCTACCACTCCAGCGGGAAGGTAAATGGCATTTCCGTGCGCTGCTCTGGTTCACCAGAAGTGGCTTAGTCATGCTGGCCACATGACCCGGAAGCTGTACGCCGGCTTCCTCAGCCAATAAAGCGAGATGAGCGCCGCAACCCCAGAGTCGGTCACGACTGGACCTAATGGTCAGGGGTCCCTTTACCTTTACCTAATGCTTTGGTGCTGCCCCTTCCTTTTCCTGCACATGCTAATTCAACCTTTTTTCATCCACAGCTTCTCTTTGTTATTCCGTTTTTGCTCCTGAACACATAGAACTGCGCAGAAAAGCTCCACAGACATGCACACCTTGGCAGAGAAACTAGGCGTAGCCTTTCTCCAGATTTCATTGTGAAAGTTAAGAGGTGTAGGCATTTAAACAAAATGACTAATGAACAGATCTATTTTCCTGGTGTAGTAGTGTATACCCTTTGATATTAGTCATTATTCTACCTGGCTTTAATTGCATATGTAGATTGATAAGTTCAAGATTGATGAAGCACTTAATTCTCAACAAAGGAGGTAGTTAAGAAGACACATTTTCCACCAATGAGTTTGATAGATAATTTAATTAATGTCATACATAATGTGACCCCTGTTTCATGAGAGATGAGACAGAGAAGAAGGTCACAGGTAGAAAAAAAAATGATAATCCCTGGAAGTTTAGAGAGCCTTTTGTTCAGACTCCTATGGCAAATAGAGGAGACCTGCTTCCCCAAACCACCAGAAACCACCAGAGTTGATTACTGATAGACTAAGCCATCATTACCAACAATTGACCATTTTGGCTGGAGGTGATAATCCATCTGGCTTTAGGCCGGGATTCAAAACTGATGGCGTGTCCACACTTCTGCTTGCCCTGCCAATTTCCCCAAGGGAAAACCCGCTGCTTAATGCTGAACTGGAGCAAACTTCAATCAGGTTTTCCAAGGATTGATGTTTCCTCCAATTCGGCAGTAAAGAGCAGGTTTTCCCAGGGAAAGTGGCAGGGCAAATGGAAAGTTGCTTTCTAGGCAGGGCAAGCAAAGTATGGATGAGCTCTGAAAACATCTTGATCTTTCTGATTGATTACCTTTATTGTGACATGGAGAGAGGTGCAACCCTGTTGGTTCTGGGTATCCTCCTCAAGCAACTCTACAGCTTGGGAACTGGGGGCACCATAAGACTATGGCTCCACACTTATCTGCCAGATGAGTAGCAGAGGACAGCACTGGGAGACTTCTGTTCAGGGCTGTTATCTAGGGATTTAAATCAGGAGAGGCTCTTCAGAGGCTGGAACAGGAGCAGAAGGCAATGATGGGCTGGATGGGGAATACAGTTTCCCAGAGGAAATACCCCAAATCTTTGATGAGCGGAGAAGGTGTTTCTGTTAACTGGGTAGTTGCCAATGCCTAGGAAAATGTTCTTCCTTTCACTGACAGCAGCTTTTAAAAGTTTATTTATTTAACTTATTTATGGTCTGCCCTTAACCTCATGGTCCCAGGACTGGAGACACATCATATATTATACATCATTTCAGAATAGTAAAATCACAGAAAGCACTATAAATTTTTGATCATTAATTAGATATCTGGAAAACAGAAATGTGGCCATTCTGGATGGGTTTTTGGATGCTGAAATGGGGGGGGGAGAATAATAGTGTGGAATGAAATGTGCATGATTTGAAAAGCATTCTTAGCAGATACATATTGGTGATATCCAATGTCATGCTATTAGATGTGGCAGGGCTTCCCCTTTCTCCCCCCACCCCTGCAGACCCACCACAAAACCCCCAAACCCTACTCCATGCTCCAGACAGTCTTCCTGTCCTTCAGAGCAGATACTGAGAGTGTGCAGTGGCTGCAGGTAGGAGATGAAGAAGAGGAGGTCCACTGCACTAGTGAGCTGAGGCCACTGGATGTCACCCGTTAAGTTTGTATTTAGAATAAATTCTATCCAGTAACCAAAGAAGAGCTCGAGGCAGCTCTCAGCTTCCAACAAACAACCATCAACAATTAAACAATAAAAATAAAAATAAAAAATAAAAACAGGAACAGCATGAAAGAGGAATGAAAACATCACAGTCAGCTTAAAATACTAAGGTTAATAAAAAGCTCGCCTGAGCAAAATTGTATCCTGGCAACAGAAGCTAAAAAGAGACAGGAGCAAAAGAGTCTTCCATGAAAGAGAGTTCCACAACTGAGGTGGGGCTACAGAAAAGTCCTCTTCTACTAGCACACACTTTTGTTGATACCATAACTGCGTTGCCTGAGGTTTCTGTGAACTTGGGATGTAGCCCACTGCAACCTTTTTCTCTCAGTTGGTTAGAGCTGCAGGTTCGATCCCTGTAGAGGAGAGCTGCATATTCCTGCATTGCAGGCGGCCAGACCAGATGATCTCCAGGGTCTTTTCCAACTCTATATCAGAGAGAGAAAGGGAGAGAAGAGGGAGAAAACTGATTTTCTATGCAAAATATTGAGCAGCTGTTCACCTGCAATTTAATTTATACTCTATACTTAGTCTGATGTTGCTCACTCCCTCTTGCACAATGCTTTTGGAAAAGCTAGTATTGAACACTCTGCAAGTGATATTCATTTACAATATTAGAGGGACTCATTTTTGCTGTCATTAACTTGGCTCTCAAACCATGAAATACATCACTGGGCAGGTGACCCTGCAGAGATGCCCGCAGACCCCCAACATGTGCAGAGTGCAGCGTCTTCAGTCAGAGGTGAGATCAGGCTGTACTGCTGATCTTTGCGATCTGGCAAATGTTACTGGCTTCCAGGGAGTGAGCGTTCAGTAATCTTTTAGTCCACTCTGCTTTTTGCTCATGGATCTATGCTAGGACTGTATGAAACCATATCGTCTAACAGCTATAGGTTAGGATGTATATTCATGGTTTTGGTGGCGACTGATGCTCTCTCCACAGTCCCATAGTGAAGCATCTTAGAATCATGGAATCATAGAGTTGGAAGAGACCACAAGGGCCATCGAGTCCAACCCCCTGCCAAGCAGGAAACACCATCAGAGCACTCCTGACATATGGTTGTCAAGCCTCTGCTTAAAGACCTCCAAAGAAGGAGACTCCACCACACTCCTTGGCAGCAAATTCCACTGTCGAACAGCTCTTACTGTCAGGAAGTTCTTCCTAATGTTTAGGTGGAATCTTCTTTCTTGTAGTTTGGAACCATTGCTTCGTGTCTGCTTCTCTGGAGCAGCAGAAAACAACCTTTCTCCCTCCTCTATGTGACATCCTTTTATATATTTGAACATGGCTATCATATCACCCCTTAACCTCCTCTTCTCCAGGCTAAACATGCCCAGCTCCCTTAGCCGTTCCTCATAAGGCATCGTTTCCAGGCCTTTGACCATTTTGGTTGCCCTCCTCTGGACACGTTCCAGTTTGTCAGTGTCCTTCTTGAACTGTGGTGCCCAGAACTGGACACAGTACTCCAGGTGAGGTCTGACCAGAGCAGAATACAGTGGCACTATTACTTCCCTTGATCTAGATGCAATACTCCTATTGATGCAGCCCAGAATTGCATTGGCTTTTTTAGCTGCCGCGTCACACTGTTGGCTCATGTCAAGTTTGCGGTCAACCAAGACTCCTAGATCCTTTTCACATGTACTGCTCTCAAGCCAGGTGTCACCCATCTTGTATTTGTGCCTCTCATTTTTTTTGCCCAAGTGCAATACTTTACATTTCTCCCTGTTAAAATTCATCTTGTTTGTTTTAGCCCAGTTCTCTAATCTGTCAAGGTCGTTTTGAAGTGTGATCCTGTCCTCTGGGGTGTTAGCCACCCCTCCCAGCTTGGTGTCATCTGCAAATTTGATCAGGATGCCCTTGAGTCCATCATCCAAGTCGTTGATAAAGATGTTGAATAAGACCGGGCCCAAGACAGAACCCTGTGGCACCCCACTAGTCACTCTTCTCCAGGATGAAGAGGAACCATTGATGAGCACCCTTTGGGTTCGGTCAGTCAGCCAGTTACAAATCCACTGAGTGGTAGCATAGTCAAGTCCACATTTTACCAGCTTCTTTACAAGAATATCATGGGGCACCTTGTCAAAAGGTGAAAATCAAGGTAGGCTACATCCACTGCGTTCCCAAACATATCAGCAGAAGGTTCAGTTCAGGCACAACATCTATACCTTCCCACCTCCCTTACAGATCCTCTCAGTACAGCAGAGTACAGCAGAGGGGTCTCTTGGGAGTTCCACTGCCCTCAAACTTTTTTTGGGGGGTGGGGTGGGGATAGCAGCCAGGGATAAGCTGTGGTATTCCCTCCCCAAAGAAATGCACCTGGCTCCTTCATTATGGTGTTTTCATTGTATGCTCTTTACCCTGACTAGCGATACACATTTGTATGAACACTTTGTTCATTTGACTGTAATCTGTTTCAACTATTTTTAATATGCTCAGATTGTTGTAATCCCCTCAGAGACCTCAATGTTTATTTTATTTAGGCATTTATACCTTGCATTTATACCTTGCCTACCAACCTAAGTTCTCAAGGCAGCTCACAATATATTTTAAACACAACAAAATAGACAGTGACACAATAGCCACCTCATCAGGGCAAAGGTGTAGCTCAGTCTTCCCGTTCCCTTTGTTATCTGATGTTATCTGGCATTCTGCAGCTGAACCTCCTGGCTGCTGAAGCAGCAAGATGTTCAGCTCATGATGAAGAGCAGGTAACAAACCTAAAATAACAACAACAACCACAGTTTACTGAGTTAGAATTATGGTCTGCAAAATCCACTTGATCTCCAGCAGTTGCTAAAACCAGATCAAATGCTTCTGAAGTAGCACCAGACCAAATCAATAATGCTTTTTGTTTGGGATACCCAATGTAAACACAATAGGAAATGGAACTGAACATATGGGTCTGGACATGAATGACTGGAGATACATTATATATATATATATATATATATATATATATATATAGTAATTTTTCTGTATTAGGGGGAAATCTTAATAAAAAAGCTTTTTATAAAATGGAGTGCTTTTTGTTACAGAAATAAGTTTAATCTGCAAAAAATGTTATGTTTGAATGCATTGTATTTAAAATGCTACACAGATAGGTTTGTATTAGACAGGAGAGCAAATGCAAGGTTAGATGTTTCCATTTGAGGGTTTAGGCTAATTTAGGGTTGCCATACGTCCGGAATTTCCTGGACACTGTAGGAACCAGTGTCCGGGTGGGGGGAAAAGAAGCTCAATGTCAACAACTTTAGGCCAAAAAACCCACCAAAAAACAAAAATTCAACAACTTTGCCAAAAAAGTTGTGTCCAGATTTTCACTTATTGAAATATGGCAACCCTAGACTAATTGATGATTTATCACCAGAAACCGAAGCTGCAATGTCTGTTGGCAGGAGGATGAAACCTGCAAACTCAGCATCTTAGTCAGTCACGGAAGCTCCACAGTGATGAACAAGCTCTCTCTGGGACCAGAGAGAGGAAAACTATAAAGAAGAAAGGACTATAAGAAGATGGGACCACATTGCTTGCCGTTAAAGAGCAATGTGTTATTTTGTATTTTGCAACATTTATTTGCAACTATTTTAAGCCTGTTCTGCAGTCAAGCTTTCTTCTTGTGGAGAATTTATCATTTCTACTCTGCACAAGGTTCAGATCAGAGATTTCGTTTGAAAAAGACTCTCCTCCCTGAAAGAGAGGGGAGTGGTTGTGGGTGGGAGCCCGAGCACCGCCCAGCACCGGGGGGCATTTGCCCCCTGCCTCCAGCTAACCTGGCTGGTGCTCACGCCCCCCTCCTGTGGCCATCCAACCAGGTGCCACGGAGGGGGCAGGTTCAGCAGCCTTTTGCTGCAGCACTAGCCTCTCCCTGGCCTCATTCCTCATCGTCGTCCCGTGGCGAGTCACCCACCCTCCACTCCTTTTAGTTAGGGCCTAGGTCATTGGCCTTGCTATGGACCTTAGGTTGGTCGCCCTGGTTGTCCGGGGGGCCTGGTAGGAGTTTTTCCATTTGGCATTAGGCTTTTTGGTTTTTTCGCCTACCTCGTAGCAATCGTCACAACTTTTGTGGTATTGGTGGGTAGGTTAGGCATTGGAATAATGTGTTGTGGTGTGTCGAAGTGCTAGGTGTGGCCATCGCCTATGCCTTCAATGTTTAGGGGTATTCCGTTAAAGGAATCTGGCGGTCGTGTATTCTGTCCGATGCCTGCTTGGCGGGAGGCCATGGCACGACCCTCGGTGACAGCAGGAGGTGAGCCTATAGTTGGATCAGCATCAACAGGCTCCACCTACTGGTGAATAAACCCACTTGTTTCGATCCAATGCCTAAGCCAATACCTTTTCATTGCTGTAATCAATAAAGTTGTGGCCTTTTCTAGCCCATTAACCTTATAATCACGTGTCCTTGTGTCTTCATTTCACTTCGCGGGGTCGGGTCCTTGAACCACAAAACTCTTTCCTTACGCTTAGTAGCAATTCGACCAAAATAAAAAAGGGAGGTCCCATCCCCTTGCCATCCCTTTCTCAAAGCCCTTGGGGAAGGGGCAGCTCAGCTCCATCCATTCCACTCCCCCAGCTCTCTTTTTTCCAAAGTCCCCTCAGAGCTGGGTTCCATATAGCTAGCAAGCAAATACTGTGTGTTGATGTATTTATGTATGTATTTGCTTTTAAAAATATGTTCAGGAAGCCGTGGGGTGCATGAAAGAGAAACAGTCCTCACACACACTTGTATAAATATGTATGCTAAATATATGTACCAAACTGCAAAAAATAACCCACAAATAATAGCAAAATCCACAAACATTGCAACTCCCCACATGGCACTGAATAATTTAGCAGAGTACTGATAGTTCCTAATAGCATACTGCACATTTTGATTATGTTAGGAAGGTGAGTCTTATGAGTTGGTGTTAGCCTTACTCAAAGAGCTTCAGATTCCCTACAGTATTTATTTTATTTATTTATTTATTTATTTATTTATTTATTTATTTATTTATTGTTTCTTAAAATCTAAACTGCACATGGGTTCCAGGGAGGTGTACATTAAAATGCAAATACCCATAAATATTGAAAGAAAGCAAAGTTGTTTTAATACTACTTTGATCCACCTGCCCATAAGATCAGCAACAGCCACCCTTCCCACCTTCCCCAGCAGATAGATTGGGAGAGGATCTTCTTTGCAGGGGTCTCAGGAATGCCTTCTCACACAGAGAGTTAGCATGGAGTTCAATAGGACTTGGTATGTGCCTGATCATTCTCACAGTTTCCATTCCATTCCATATTATAGTTCTATCTCGGCTGGCGCTGAGCGGAGGCTCTCCTGTGGTAAGTGCTTGATGTGCAGAGCTTATAGCTGTGGGGTGAAGTGGGAACAGCCTTTCCTTAGCAATACAGTGGTACCTCGGGTTAAGTACTTAATTCGTTCCAGAGGTCCGTTCTTAACCTGAAGCACCACTTTAGCTAATGGGGCCTCCTGCTGCTGCCGCCGCCCCACCAGAGCACGATTTCTGTTCTCATCCTGAATCAAAGTTCTTAACCAAGGTACTATTTCTCAGTTAGCGGAGTCTGTAACCTGAAGCGTATGTAACCCAAGGTACCACTGTATGTGAAGGGGGAAAACATGCACCCACACATGAAACGGCCTGATCCTGGTCTCTCTTGCTCAACCATGCTACAAAAAAATGTGCTCTGAAGTTCTGGGGCTCAGTGGAACTTGGCAAGTTGGTGTGTTTCTGTGTGCTCTTTGTATGAGTGGGTGCATATTACCATGCCTGCCTTCTTTCTTCCTGAAAGAAAACACAAGGAACCAATTAAAATACTATAAAAAATACAACTTTCTATTCAAATAATATATTGCCTACTTTTTATTCCCTTTATGCATGTGCCGAACTCGGTATTGGACCCGAGTGAAAGAAAGCCAAGTTTTGCCCCTGCTTGGCCCCCAGGAATTCTTTTTTTAAAACCTTTCTTTTCCCACCAACAGCAGCTTCCTCCATGTCATTTCTTTTTATGGTTTAAGAAAATTGGGCCCAACCCAAGATTGGGGGGGGGGGGAATCCTTTCACCATGTTATGGTTCTTTAATGGGGAAGACGGAGAAATGCTATTGGGTGACAGAGAAAAGGCGGAACTAAACACCTACTTTCCTGTGTCTTCACCCCAAAGGAAAGTGATGCCCAGCCTGGTGAAAACAGAATAAGTGACGTAAGGAGGGAGCTGCAGCCCAAGATAGGAAAAGAGGTAGTGAGGGAACACCTAGCTGCTTTAAATGGATTCGAATCTCCAGGGCCTGATGAGCTGCATCCCAAGGGTACTAAAGGAGCTTGCAGATGTAATTTCAGAGCCCTTGTCTATTATCTTTGAGAATTATTGGAGAACAGGTGAGGTGAAAACATGGCAAATGTCCCCATCTTCAAAAATGGGGGAAAGGAAGACCAGGGAACTACTGACCGGTGAGCTTGACATCGATACCAGGGAAGGTCCTAGAACAGGTAATTCAACAGTCGGTCTGTGAGCATTTAGAAAAGGATGCTGTGATTACTAAGACCCAGCATGGGTTTCTCAAAAATAAGACATGCCAGACCAACCTGATTTCTTTTTTTGATGGAATTATAAACTTGGTGGATCAGGGAACTGCTGTGGACATTGTTGTTGTTGTTGTTTAGTCGTTTAGTCGTGTCCGACTCTTCGTGACCCCATGGACCAGAGAACGCCAGGCACTCCTGTCCTCCACTGCCCCCCGCAGCTTGGTCAGACTCATGCTGGTAACCTCGAAAACACTATCCAACCCTCTCGTCCTCTGTCGCCCCCTTCTCCTTGTGCCCTCCATCTTTCCCAACATCAGGGTCTTCTCCAGGGAGTCTTCTCTTCTCATGAGGTGGCCAAAGTACTGGAGCCTCAGCTGTGGACATAGTGTTCTTTGATTTCAGTAAGGCCTTTGACAAAGTCCCCCATGATATTCTCATGAGGAAGCTGGTAAAATGTGGGTTGAATGAGGTAACTGTTAGGTGGATTTGTAGCTGGTTGACTGACCGAACCCAAAGAGTACTCATTAATGGTTCCTCGTCATCCTGGAAAAAAGTGACAAGTGGGGCGCCACAGGGTTCTGTCCTGGGCCCGTTGTTGTTCAACGTCTTTATAAATGACTTGGATGAAGGAATTGAGGAGATGCTCATCAAATTTGCAGATGGCATGAAACTGCAGCTAATGCCGCAGAAGACAGAATCAGAATTCAAAATGACCTTAACAGATTGGAGAACTGGGCACAAGCTAAAAAAATGAATTTCAATAGGGACCAATGTAAGGTTCAATGTAAGGCAGGAAGAACCAGATATACAAATATAGGATGGGGACACCTGGCTTACTAGCAGTACATGTGAAAAGGATCTAGGGGTCTTGGTGGACCATAAGCTTTTTTTTTTTTCTCCCAATAATATTTATTCGAATTTTAAGAATTACAAAGAAAAAAAGAGAAAAAAGAAAAGTAAAAAACCAGAAAAAATACAAACAATAAAAAAGAACAGATCAAACCTTTACATAGCTTTCTTTCCTTTGCTTATTTCCTTGACCTCCTCACACCTCCCATTTTTGTATTCTAAATCAATTTGTTATTTCAGCAAATCCTTCCAACCTTGTTTTTATCTTAATAATTTATCTTAATATACTATAGTTTTACATTCTCTCTTTCACCAATTCATTTTTACTTAATCCTTTATGTCATTTCTGCTAAAACCACATAATTTTCTTTTCCCAACATCTTTCTAGCAATCCTTAATTTTACAATATTTTTGAAGATAAACTTTAAATTTTTTCAAATCTTCTTCCACCAACTCTTCTCCTTGGTCCCGGATTCTGCCAGTCATCTCAGCCAGTTCCATGTATTCCATCACCTTCATCTGCCATTCTTCCCGGGTGGGTAGATCTTGTGTTTTCCAGTACTTTGCAATGAGTATTCTTGCTGCTGTTGTGGCGTACATAAAAAAAGTTCTATCCTCCTTTCGCACCAATTGGCCGACCATGCCCAAGAGAAAGGCCTCTGGTTTCTTCTGGAAGGTATATTTAAATACCTTTTTCATTTCATTATAGATCATCTCCCAGAAGGTCTTAATCTTTGGGCATGTCCACTTGGTGGACTATAAGCTGAACATGAGTCAACAGTGTGAGGCGGGCTCAAACCAATGGCTTCAAGTTGCAAGAAAGAAGATTCCATCTAAACATTCGAAAAAACTTTCTGACAGTAAGAGCTGTTCAGCAGTGGAACAGACTCACAGGAGAGATGCTGGACTCTCCTTCCTTGGAGGTTTTTAAGCAGAGGTTGGGTGGCCATCTGTCGTGGATGCTTCAGCTGAGATTCCTGAATTGAAGTTGGTCACCCTTGGGTCCCTTCCAACTCTAAGATTCTGTGATTTTATGACTACTGAATCTTTGTCATTCATGAGTAATCACTAGGTAGTTAAGCACTGGTGGGTAGCAGTGAGTGGCAGGTATTTGAATGTGCTGAAATGTTGGACCAGCACACTTTTTGTCTTGTTTTGTTTCCCAGACACAATGTGCCTTTACCAGGCGTGTTCAGAAGAGCCACAGGCAGGAAGAACCATGTGTGCTTTTCTTGCCTCCTTTCATTCTGGACACTGCTCTGATTATCTTTTGACATTATACTTTAGGAAAAGTAGTGTGTGCATTTAAGAACGGAACATACGACTCTGTGCTAATGACCAAGCATTAGTGGAACTGAATGACAACCAAACAGATCTGCTAAAATTTATATGGTGTACAGAACTAAATTGGGAGGCTTGGCTCTCAGAAAAATGCCATGTATGTTGGCACCAAGCATTAGGCAAGGATGACTTATTGATCTTGGTTGTAAAAAACTGAGGATCAAAGCTCTCTCTCAACTATAAAACTCACTGGGCAATAATAGATGATGATGATGATGATGATGATGATGATGATGATGATGATGCACCCCCTTAGCTCGGTGCCCTCACCACCCTATCTCCCAAAAGTGCAGAAGAAGAAGAAGCAGCAGCCTGTGTTAACTGTTTTTGGTATGCAGTATTGCAAATCAGCCAAAAGAGTGAAAAACCCACTCATACACAAACTTTCTTTGCTCCCATCTCCCAAAAATAGCACTCTAAGAAAGAAAAACAAGTGTTTCTGTAAGGAGTGAGATGTTTTCCCCCTCATATGTGATGTTTACATGCATGCTTGCTGTTTTCCCCACCTGGACAGCAAATAAATGTATTTTGGGTTGTTGTTCTGGATCAGTCCAGAAAGCAGATGGTTAAGCTATTCTGAAACTACAGCACAAGTAAAAAGCCTACAAAATGCCATGTATCCATTTATTTCAAATTCGTTTATCCAGAATTGCTACCTGAAGCCCCATATCTATAAACTGCATACAGTACATGAATTTAGCTTGCCCAATTTCACTTATGAGGGCAAGATGAGGATTTTCCTGTGACGTCTCATGGGAAGTCAGATCTCACAAGAGCATCCCTAACACCCCCAGAGCCAGCGTGTCAAACAGACTTTGCCTGGCAGGCAAGGCCAAGAACTTAAAATCTCCTTCTGTGTGCCAGGTAACCCCAAGTGCACTTAGCGTGAAAAGAGTTTTTCAGTTCCTGGTCTTGTTTGGTGGTATCTAGACATATATAAAAAACACTATGGAAATGCTTTTTTAAAAAATGTTTTGAAAAATATATTTAATTTGCTATAAGCTCACCATCTAGTGTCATATTTGTATACAGTGGTACCTCGGGTTAAGAACTTAATTCGTTCCGGAGGTCCGTTCCTAACCTGAGACACCACTTTAGCTAATGGGGCCTCCTGCTGCCGCGCCATCACCGCACGATTTCTGTTCTCATCCTGAAGCAAAGTTCTTAACCCGAGGTACTATTTCTGGGTTAGCGGAGTCTGTAACCTGAAGCGTCTGTAACCTGAAGCATCTGTAACCCGAGGTACCACTGAAATGCACTTAAAACACACTTAAAACATTATATTTGCAGCTGTGTAGCTGAGTCCCTTGTTAGGCAAGGCCTGCTTGCCATACCAGTTCTGGGATTGGAGCCTCTCTCTCTCCCGTCACTGGCTGCCTTACAGAAGGTAG
This sequence comes from Podarcis cretensis, assembly GCF_951804945.1. Taxonomy (NCBI): domain Eukaryota; kingdom Metazoa; phylum Chordata; class Lepidosauria; order Squamata; family Lacertidae; genus Podarcis; species Podarcis cretensis. The sequence goes on from NC_137174.1 coordinate 3,300,159, forward strand.
GCTGGCTAGCTGTGGGGTGGCTCCAAGAGCAACCAAAATGTTGGCTATGTGCAATTTTTGCATGCATATGGTAGCTTGAAACCAACTCCCTGGATAAGAGGTGAAACAACTATATTACCATATCTGGGTATCTAGTCACATGGCTGCACCAGAGTCTGGAAGGAGAGGACCCACAAGCCAGAGCTTGTATACAATTATTTATTGAATAAGACTTCTATATTGCTTACTTTGAAAGAAATCTCAAATAAATTTAAAATAATTTTAAATTTTAGTGGGTCAGAAGTACACAATGCTACTGTTCATGTTAAGCGTTTTGCTTCTCTGCATCTCTAAGTGGTTGACCCAAATTAAATTAAGAAAGAATTCATTCAAAAATATGTGCTGTTCCCTCAGACTGGAAACAATCCTAACAGCATCACATATTTATTTATTTATTTAAGGGATGCCCAATTACGTAGGAATTGAACAGACTGATCCTAAACTGCTAAGGCAGGCTGTAAATTGAATGGGACCATGAAGCAAAAAGAACTCCCAACTGAATTTCTTGAAAAACAAGTTTGTAAACATTATGTGATTATATATTTGTTATAATGTTAGAGGATTATACCTGTGGGGTGGGTAGGCCGGTTGGCGGTTTCTAGAGCCAACTCTGATGAACTGGAAGCGTACGACTCACAATCGATTCAATAGCAACTGAACACAAAGTATGTCTCTCTCTGTTTCCAACGCACACTGACTCTGCCTGAGCTTGGTATTAAGGGCTGACCATTGCTCAGGGCAAGGACTGGCAGAATGGAGGAACCATGAGGCAAAGATGACACATTTAGTTCATTAACCGAGCCTTCCCTTCTGTCCCCTTTCTTTGCCAAGGCTGCAGATGGTGGCCCAAACACAGGGTCACCAAGTGGTCCTTCTCAGTGCCAGATATCTGAATGTACCCCAGCTGCCACTGACCATGTGCACAGAGGCCTATCCCCCCCCCCCGAGAAAGCAATGGATGGAGTGCCATAGCCTTCTTATGCTGAGGGACCACCAGTTATTTTACAACAAAACAGCCCTGTGGAAGAATATCTAGGGAAAGCTATTTCTGAAGTGGTGCAGAGTTAGGGAGCAAACTATTGTGTGCTAGATTAAAATTGAGAAATTTAGAATAAAGACTCTGAGTGATAAAGACAAATTTTTGAGAGACCACGAAGAAGACTTGTTGAAAGAAGTGGAGGCTGGAGAGGACCCAACACTACCAGGGAAAGGAATACTGGACATAGCAAACTTATCGTTTGGATTGCAGCCACCGACAGAAGACGAACAGCAATTGGGAGCAGTAGGAGGAGTAAGTAAATAACCCCATCATGGCTCTGCGACTGTTAAGCTGGAACTGTAACGGTTTGAACGTACCTCGGAACGTACCTCGGAATGTCTTTCATATATTAAAGAAACAACAATTGGACTTGATTTGCCTACAAGAGACACATGTGATGAGAGCACATAGAAGATTACTTATTAACAAAAAATTAGGACAAGAATTTATCTCATCTGACAGAGTGAAAAAAAGAGGAGTTGTTATATATGCAAAAGACAGTCTGATGCCGAAATTGATATTTAAAGATAAACAAGGAAGATATTTGGCAATTGAAATCCAGGTTCATATAAAAGACTTCATGGAATGCTGCATGACTATTAAAAATCCAGTAAACTCTATGCACCATCTTGATCTTCAAGGCCATAACACGGTACATCTAGAGATTGTAAATAATGTGAAAGAGATTATGCGTTGAAATATTTTAGTTGATATTTTAGATTGTAAAATGCTATTTTATCTATTGATTTGTTTTACCTTGTGGGCTTATAGCCGAATAAAGTATTATCTTATCTTGCATCCAGGTTCAAGGACAGAAATTTTTGATTGTAGGAGTTTATGCACCGAATGAAGGTAAATCTGAATTTTTAAAGAAGTTGCATGAGACACTGTTGGATTATTTGGACTTTAATGTAATTTTGATGGGAGATATGAATGGAGTAGTTTCTACAAATATGGACAAAGCACAAAGACAAGTGATTTCTAAAGATGGAAGACTATCAAAAAACTTTTTTGAAATGACTGACAATATGGACTTGGTTGATATCTGGAGAACAAAAAATCCTCTTGAGAGAGAGGGAACCTTCTTTTCTGAAGCCAAAATGACCTGGACTAGAATTGACCAAATATGGGTTACTAGAGGATTGGCGCCAAAGATAAAAAAAGTGGAAATCTGCCCAAAAACATGCTCCAACCATAATGCCGTGAAGATGGAGATGAACCAAACAACAGCTGGTACCTTTAGATGGAGGACGAATGACACCTTATTCAGAGATAAAGAAATCTGCAAAAAGGCCCAAAAAACATTGAGAGACTATTTTGAGATTAATATGAGGACTAATGTTGAGAAAAGAGTAATCTGGGATGCAAGCAAAGCCATTATGAGAGGCTTCTTGATACAACAAAATGCAATAAAAAGAAGAAGCCAAAATGCGAAAAAAGATAAGATTTTGGAAAAGATAAAAGAAGGAGAAAAGAAATTAAGATCAAAACCAAAGTCTCAGGAGATTTTGAGAGAAATTAAACTATACCAAATTCAATATATGGAATTGATGAATCAAGAAATAGAATGGAAAATCAAACAAATGAGACAGAAGACCTTTGAATCCGCAGATAAATGTGGTAAATTTTTGGCTTGGCAATTGAAGAAGAGACAAAAATTAAACACAGTGACAAATTTGGAAGTGGATGGAAAGAATATTTATAATCCAATTGAGATTAGAAGCTGCTTCCAGAGATATTTTAAGCAATTATACGCACAAAGGCCACAAAAAGACTCTGATAGAGAACAATTTTTGGAGAAAAATGGACTGAAAAATTTTTCAAGTGAAAGTAAAGTACTTTTGAATCTGAAAATAACTGAACAAGAAATAGAAGGTGCTATTCAAAACATGCAATTGGGCAAATATCCGTGGCCTGATGGTTTGACTTCCAAATACTACAAAACTTTAAAGGAATGGATATTACAACCTTTGAAGGAAGTCTGTAACGAAATTCTTGAGGGGAAAAAAGCACCTGAAACGTGGAAAGAGGCTTATATCACGCTTATACCGAAGACAGAGACTGAAAAGACCCAACTTAAGAACTACCGCCCAATTTCCTTACTAAATGTGGATTACAAAATTTTTGCTGACATTTTAGCTAAAAGATTGAAAAAAGTTTTGATGGGGGAGATTCACAGGGACCAAGCAGGCTTTCTCCCGAGGAGACATTTATCAGATAATGTAAGGAACATAATAGACATTTTGGAAATGTTAGAAGTTAATATAAACACAAAAGCTGTTTTGATATTTGTTGACGCGGAGAAAGCCTTTGACAATATTTCTTGGACTTTTATGAAGAAGAATCTCCAGGGGATGGGGGTAGGTCAAGGGTTTGAAAACGGTATAGGCGCAATATATTCTGAACAAAAGGCTAAACTTATAGTGAACAATGTGATTACAGAAGAACTTAAGATAGAAAAAGGGACACGTCAGGGGTGCCCAATTTCCCCATTACTTTTTATCTCAGTCCTGGAGGTTTTGCTGAACATGATAAGAAAGGACCAGCTGGTTAAAGGGGTTCAGGTCGGAGTGAAACACTATAAACTGAGAGCATTTGCAGATGATTTGGTACTTACATTACAAGAGCCAGAATCTAGTTCCAAAAGGGTTTTGGAATTAATTCAAGAATTTGGTCAAGTGGCAGGATTTAAATTGAACAAGTCAAAAACTAAGGTATTAGAGAAAAATTTAACAGATACTGAGAAAGAGAGGTTTCAGAATGAGACAGGTTTAACTGTGGTTAAGAGTGTAAAATATTTAGGGATTAATATGACAGCTAAAAATATGAACTTATTTAAAGACAACTATGAGAAATGTTGGAAACAAGTGAAAAAAGATTTAGAAATTTGGTCAAATTTGAAGCTTTCTTTGTCTGGTCGAATAGCAGTTATAAAGATGAATGTATTGCCTAGAATGTTGTTTCTGTTCCAAACATTGCAAATTGTGGATAAGATGGAATGTTTCAAGGGTTGGCAGCAAGACATCTCTAAATTTATCTGGCAGGGCAAAAAGCCCAGAATAAAATTTAAGATTTTAACTGATGCAAAGGAAAGGAGGGGATTCGCCCTGCCAGATTTGAAACTTTACTATGAATCAGCAGCTTTCTGCTGGTTAAAAGATTGGCTGCTTCTTGAGAACACAGACATTTTAGATTTGGAAGGTTTTAATAACTTCTTTGGGTGGCATGCATATTTGTGGTACGACAAAGTTAAGGCTCATAAAGGCTTTAAAAACCATATTGTTAGGAAAGCATTGTATAATGTTTGGATTAAATACAAAGATTTGCTGGAGAACAAAACTCCAAGGTCACCAATGGAGGCAAAGGCATTGAAAAAGCCCAATACGGAGTCTAAATGGCCAAAATATTGTGAAATCTTGGAACAGGAGGATAACAAGTGGAAATTGCAGAGTTTTGAGAATCTAAAAGATAAAGTGCGAGATTGGCTTCACTATTATCAAATAATGGAGGTTTATAAGTTGGACAGGAAAATTGGTTTTCAGGTGGAAAAATCAAAATTAGAAACAGAACTGTTAGAACCCAATACTAAGAATTTGTCAAAAATGTATAACTTGCTGTTGAAATGGAATACACAGGATGAAACGGTTGTCAGCTATGATTAAGTGGGCACAAGATATTGGTCATAACATTATGTTTGCTGACTGGGAAAGGTTGTGGACCACCGGTATGAAATTTACGGTGTGTAACGCCTTGAGAGAGAATATTATGAAAATGATTTATAGGTGGTACATGACCCCAGTCAAGCTTGCAAAAATTTACCACTTATCAGATAACAAATGTTGGAAATGTAAAGAAAATGAAGGTACATTCTTTCACCTCTGGTGGACATGCCCAAGGATTAAGGCTTTCTGGGAAATGATATATAATGAAATGAAAAAGGTATTTAAATATACCTTCTTGAAGAAACCAGAGGCCTTTCTCCTGGGTATGGTTAGCCATGTGGTGTTAAAGAAGGACAGAACGTTTTTTATGTATGCTACAACAGCAGCAAGGATACTTATTGCAAAGTATTGGAAGACACCAGATCTACCCACTCTGGAAGAATGGCAGATGAAGATGACAGACTACATGGGACTGGCAGAGATGACTGGCAGAATCCGAGACCAGGAGAAAGAGACAGTGGAAGAAGATTGGAAGAAATTTAAAGACTATCTTAATAAATATTATAAAATTAATGAAGGTTAGAATTGACATGGGTTTAAAAACTATGTGGTTTTCAGGGGTGTTGATTATGGAAAAAGAATAGAATTATTAAAAAATAATGGGAAGTAAGGGAATGGATTTGCTGATTAGATAATGAAATTAGAATACAGAAGGGGGAGGTATGAGGAGGTCGGGGAAATTAGGTTTAAGAAAATAAGGATGGAAATTATACTTGTTTCTTTTGGTTTTTTGTTTGTGTATGTTTTTATTGTGAAACTTTAATAAATATCATTTAAAATAAATAAATTAATTAAAATTGAGAAATTTAGCACTGCCTGCTAGGCATTTAGACCACTGCTGAGGGAGAAGCTTCTGAACACCAGTTTGTTTCACATGTGCTTTCTTTCATTGCTTATTGCGTCGTTAAATTTTCACAGGAATGCTTAGGTGCATTCCTAAATATATATTATCAATCAACTGGTGCAGGGCTCCAAGTATTAATCATGCACTTAATGGTCAAGAAAGCGTATTCTGCACACACTGTAGAGGGACGTGAGGGGCAGATGGGGCTTGTCAACCTGGGAATGGAGCCCATCTAGGAGAAGGAAAACTCTTACCCTAAACCTCCACCACCTTGCAGCTACTCGTTCATGAGAAAGGCTTCTGGAGTAAACACTGAGCAAACATCCATTAACTGCTGCCTTGCGGGACACCTTTGGGAGGGAAAAAAGGCTGAGGAGTAACCCTACACAAATCCAGAGTGGAGTTCCTAAAATGGTTGCATGGTATCTTGTACACCTCCTTCCAGCAATGCTGCAGCCCAGCTGGTGGGAAACATCTTGCTCTGCTTTCCTTTGGACCACATGAGTGAGGCCGAGAGGAGGGTCTTGTCGTCAGAGCAGCCCAGGACCTTCATTCACACTGCCCAGGCTTGTGCCTCGGGAAGGTCACTTTGGTGCCGCCAACACTGCACAAACAACGCAGGAGGCAGCAGTTATGAGTTACTGGTCTCTGCAACCACAGCAGGCGCTGTGATTCTCCAGCAGTTAAACTTCACCCCTGGAGGCACACTCCATTGTCTCTCAAAATAGATGGATGCCAACAAGAGTATCTCTGGCTTGGCTTGGCTCTTGACTTTCATGTGCTTTGGCTCACTTGTGTGTTAGTAACTTTGGAATCCTGAAACTCCTTGCTCCTAGAAAGGATTAGTTGGATGTGGTTTGTGATAAACTGCTCAGGTTTGGCTCCAACAATGTAAAGAATTCCAATTCTCTGTTTGAATTCCATGGGTTCTGTTTGGGTTAATCCCAAGAAGAGCTAGTTAAAAAGCGCTGTGTCATTTCTCTGGAAGAGTTTAAAAATTAAAAATGACACGTTGGAAACTTCACTGCAGCCTGTCAGCTGTGAGTGGAACAATGCCAACACGAAGTGTCAAAAAACCAGCACTGTCAAAATTTCTTATCTGTCTGTGTTGTTTAAAATGCAAAGTGTAAAAATGTAATGCAATGAAAGGCACATAATGAACTGATGTGCAAAAGAACCTTCATGCACTAAATAGAGATGATGTCAAAATTTCCTAGCACTAAAAGTTTGGAATTAAGGTTTTCGGATCTTGGCAAGAACACAGCTCTGGCACTCCACAGCAAAGAGAAATATCTGTGCTGAGCTCATCATCGCCTGCCTTAATGCGGGTGCCTATTATTCCAGTGATGAAAGACAGAGAAATCAGGGCGAGGGCTAGGCAGAACATCAGGTGCACCTTCTCCCACGGGAATCTCCCCAGCTTCCTTAAGATCTTAACATACTCCGTGCTCCTTCAGTTCACAGACAATTCCCACCTCCATGCACAGAGCAGCTCTTCTCTCTGGTGGCCCCGTTCTCAAATGCATTGAGGGCGGTCAGAGGAGGATTGCTGCTACGACACAAGAACAGTAGCAAAAACTGCTTCAAGCAAGGACATGTGTGCGCGCGCATGTAGATTAGAAATAATACACCAAAGTCATAAAACATTTCCCACCCCACTTCTTCTTCCCGCTTTTGCACCGATGCCCAGCTGATGCCCACCTGCTCATGAGAAGGGCTGAGGCAGCTACACTGGGCAGCAGAATTCAAGAGGCAGTGAGCTACTGGCGAGATCTCACTGAAATCTTGTGAGATCTAATGTGCTCCACAAGTTCTCACAAGATATCCCTGGAACCTCAGGTAGCTAAACAGGGCTGACCACCCCTGACCCCCTCCCCAAATTTCTCCTGAGAAAAAAGTTCTCCTGAGAATGTTCTGCACAATCCTATGCAGATGAGCCTTTTTTGGCAACCCAGCCAGGCATCAATATCATTATACAGTTTCTGCCAGACAGCTAGCAACCTTTTATTTACAAAGCTTTGCTAGTTCTATTTTTGTTGTTTCTGCTGCTTTTAATTATACATTTGCTGTTTGTTTTGTTAGATAGCTGCTGATTCCATTTTTTTTAAAAAAGAATTTTCCTGAAAGCTTTGTAAAAATATATTATTATGTCACTGAGGTCCAGCGCCGAGGGCCTTCTAGCAGTTCCCTCACTGCGGGAAGCCAAGTTACAGGGAACCAGGCAGAGGGCCTTCTTGGTAGTGGCGCCTGCCCTGTGGAACACCCTCCCATCAGAAGTCAAAGAGAAAAACAACTATCTGACATTTAGAAGACACCTGAAGGCAGCCCTCTTTAGAGAAGTTTATAATGACTGGTGTTTAATGTATTTTTAATCTTTGTTGGAAGCCACCCAGAGTGGCTGGGGAAACCCAGCCAGATGGGCGGGGTATGTATGTATGTATGTATGTATGTATAAATAAATAAATAAATAAATAAATAAATAATTCTTGCACATTGTTTCAATTGCTCAGGGCATGAGAGGCATCTAATGAAACTTGATCAAACAAATGGATGAAACATTATTGGATGGCCATCTGTCATTGATTCTTTAGCTGAGGTTCCTACATTGCAGGGTTTGGACTAGGTGACCCCCGGTATGCCCTCCAACTCTACAGTTCTATGATTACCATGTTATATGCCTATGCCCATTGCTCTACAGCTCAAAGGGGACCATGGCACCCCCAGGCTCCTCCCATGCGGAGCCCCAGCCCTCCACCTTTCCATGGCTCTCTAGACGTTCTCCTCTGCTTTTTAAACTTTGGTATTTGCAAGGCTGGCTGGAAAGAGAAGACCAGGCTTCCATCTGGAATGGTGACCTCTTTTCAAGTCGCCATTTGGGGCCTGAGGTCATTTTTCCTAGGAAAGTAAAGTAAGAGGGCAGAGTGGCTAAAAGAAAATGGACTCTGCTGCTCCCTAATAGGGTTTTTTTTTGGGGGGGCGGGGTTCTTCATTTTGTTTGGGGAAGTGTGTTTTGTCTGCATTGGAGAAGCAGGTGTGTGAGTGTGTTTGCTTGCTTGGTGTGTGTTTGTGTGTTGCCTGTTTTTCAGTGTTTTCTTTTCTATGGGGTATTACCTGTTTGCTTTGCCTGTGTATGGTTGGTTTTGGGGGTGGGGGTGGGTATTTTGCCCATTTGAGCATCCCCCCCTTTTCCTTCTATGAAATTGGTGTTTTTGTGTGTGTGCCCATGACAGTTTCTTAGATTTCCAAATGTTCCTCTGGGCCCAAGAAGGTTGGGGGTCCCAGTTTTAGAGGGTTAATGCTGGGAGGATCCTATTTTAAGGTCAGAGAGTGAGGTAAATGACTTTGTGTTTTCTTCCAGTCCTCTAAATCTGCATCCTTTTGTTGAAATGAGGGGCGTTTATGTGGCAACCGCCTACACTTAATTCTTTAGTTCTATTTCCTTTTCAAGGAGCATTCTTCACTCTAGACAACAGAAAATAACTATGTCACTAACATCTTATTACAGACTTTATCTAATCTACTCAGCTATGAAGTATCACAACCTAAGTGACAGGGGGGGGGGGAGGGGGGAGCTGTCTGGAAATCGGTACAGTATTTGAAATAATTCCTCCTCTTAAAAAAGTAACACCAATTTTTCTCTCTAAATGGTTAAGTGTGGGAATGTATTCAAAGTTCTAAGAAATGAGATCATCATGGATCTTAGTAAACTTTGTCTCAGAGCCAGATGGTGATACTCTCAACACAGCCTGACCATGTTCCATGTATAGATCAAGAGAGATATTGTTGTGAGTTTGGGGAATTCATTGTTGAAGTAGCCAGGCCAACTTCTTGGTAATGACTCTAAGTAGGGGTTGTCAGTATAAGGAAGGAATCTGCTCTGTGCTGGAGGGTGAAAGTGTGCCCCATCTCACCTGGCTGCTCACTCGCCAGAGTGGCAGAAGCAGAGAGGGAGAACCACACTGGCTTTCTGCTGGAATCCGAGGCTGTGGCTATGGGAGAAGCAAGACCTTCTGGGGTGTTAATGCTGTGAGGCCCTCCATCGTAGGCTCAGGCTAAACAGACCATATCTCCTAAAGATCTGAATCTCTGCTGCCCCTCATTCCAAGGAAAGCAAACCTTGGGCAAATGCCCAGAACCCCTGGAATCTGTCAGGGACTGGGCAGAGGAGGAATGGTGGAGACGGCCTCCCCAGCCAGACCTTCCCGAGAAGAGGAAGACAGGTTAGATTTACAACAGGAGTTTGAGGGAGGTCACAGCTCAGAGGCAGATGAGGAAGAAAGTTGGGAAATAATGGGAGAGGAGGAGGAGGAGGAGGAGGAGGAGGAGGAGGAGGAGAATAGTTTGAATTCGATATCCTGCTTTGTCACTCCCCTTCAGGAGTCTCAAAGCGGCTAACATTCTCCTTTCCCTTCCTCCCCCACAACAAACACTCTGTGAGGTGAGTGGGGCTGAGAGACTTCAGAGAAGTGGGACTGGCCCAAGGTCACCCAGCAGCTGCATGTGGAGGAGCGGAGACGCGAACCCGGTTCCCCAGATTGCGAGTCCACTGCTCTTAACCACTACACCACGCTGGCTCTCCAGTGTGGAGAGGAGGAGGGAGAGGAAGCACCAGGGGGTCACAGCTGATGGACACAGTGTCTTTAGAAAGCATTCCAGACCCCACCCCTCTCCCAGAACTGGGCAAGCCTTGAAAGTAGGAGAGCTCAAAGGCAGAGGGCACGTAGCAGCACCCATAGACGTGGTGATGAGCATGACAAATGAGGAAGTGGGAGAGATGGGGGGGTGGAGATTCACTTGGGTCAACGCCATTATCCAAGAGGCTGGGGTTCCAAAGCCTCTCTCTGTAAATACTGAATAAAAAGCGAAGAGTAAGAACATCCCTTGTCTTTGTACGTTCCTAGGCAACCGGCTGTGGGAGTCAGCAGCCTGACAGAGACTGGGGTTGAGGCCTTACTGCTTAGAGGCTTCAGGATACTTCCCTGCTAAATAAAGAGCAAAGGGAATGTATTTTTTAAATTGATCTCAATTAATTTGTAAAGAAAAAGAAACATTACAGCTCTCAAAACAATATTATACCCTTCAAAGAAACAAACTGACACAACATAAGATTAGCAGTCAATAGATACGAAAGAAAGAAAGAAAGAAAGAAAAGTAGGTAATTATTTAAAACAAAAACAAAAACCAATAAAGCAAGAGCTCTGCAGATTATAACATGTCCAAAACATATTCATCAGGCAGGCAAGTTCTTATTCATTTCTCTAAGAATGGATGAATTCAAAATAAATTACAAAGTTTATACATAAATATTCAAACATGTTTTACTTTTTTAGGTACTTCATGTGAGAAGGAAAGGAGAGCCTACATCAGCCAAGACTTATGGTATGCAGGTAGCGAGGATTGTCCATGCTCTTCAATATTAATAGATATTATAAAGTCAGAGCATACCACAGTAAAGTTATCTTTCTTAGTGTGGCCTTGAACAACCCTCAGCTTATTTGTTAATTTTTCTATTAATGCCGCATCCTGTATCGCTCAATACCAGTGCTCTTTATAACTGCTGGGAAGTCAAGATTTCCAAGATTTTCCAGCTCTGCCCCACCATTACAGTGGTTCAAAGGTGGAGCTACTTCCTGTGAATCTATACTCGGGAGGCATCAAGGAATTTCAGCCTTGAAGCCAGAACTGCAGGTATAAGGATTGTTCAAAACTCTTCCCTACACATCAAAAGCCATGCACTTCCTGAAGCCTTTGGCTTAATTCCTTCTTCTTCTCCGTCAGCTGAAGTGAGTTCTAAGTGCAGGATGTCTTGTTCTTCCCCACCACCATCAAATTTAGGAACTACGCTTGTCAAGGAAGGGCAGAGATGGCATTACCATTAGGAGCACCAAAGCAACTGCCTCAGGCAGTGGGATCCCCCTGGGATCCAGAGGTGGCAGATCCCGCCACTGTGCCTGCCTGCCTGCCTGCCTGCCACTGAAGCGAAGGTGGCAAGGGGGTTCGTTGCTGCTGCCACTTCTCCACACGTTTGGCAATGTGGTGGCGCAGGAGAGACCCACAGAAGAGAGGAGAGGTGGTGGCAGCAGGACCCACTATTGACAGATGTTACAAGTAGCCTTCTCTCTCTAGAGGGTTCTTTGCTTCAAAGTCCACAGCCGAGTCCTTAGTTCAGCTGCTTGCAAAGCACTGTAACGGACAGGTCTGGGAATTTTCCAACTCCTTCCTCAGACAATCTCTTCAAAAAGGCTTGACTCAAACCTGCAGTTCCAACAGACTGCTGGAATTGTTGGAGGCTCCTACATAATATGAACGTTTTTATATAATTCTGCCCAGTAATACCGAAAGGAGAGTGACAAGATTCCTGCAAGCGCATTGTGGGGAATGAGCCTTCTCTGCTGACTCATGGAGAATTAACCTATTAACTGCATTACTTAACAAAGATGAGGTGACCGCCTCAGGCGGCAGCACTGGCACCAACGTCAGGGAGCCCTGGAGGCCCGGGCAAACACAAGGTTTTTTTGCTGTGGGTGTCTAGCCTCCTCCCCCTGCCACTGTCCACCGCCTTTGCAGCTGCCTCCGCATACCACCCGCCACAGCTGCTGCTGCCTTCCACAGGAGCGCTGCCTGCTATGGCAGTGACTGGACTGGGGCCAGAGGTAAGGTGGCAGGGGGCCATGGTGGGTGGTGCTCAGGGGCAGGGGCAGCAGGTGGTGGCACACAGAGGCGACCACAGCAGCTAAGGCAGAGGCCCTGGTCCAGTCACTGGTCCTGGGGTGTGGCTGCTGTTGCATGCTGATATCTTCTAGGAGCCAAGGTGAGAACTCAGTGTAGGGTGGGGAACAAGGATGATCAAACTACCCCAGAAGGAGCATGACTTGTCCTCCACAAGAGCTACTACCCCTCCCTTAATACCCTGTACACCCCTTCCAGTGGTAGGCAATAGCATTTTATATTGAGATACAGAAAATTGTCACAGCAGTGGTGGTGTGATCCAGAAACTGCATATTAAGAATCCAATCATATAAATACACCTCAGGGAAGTGTCACTGGATTCAGTTGCCCTTATTTCACAACTGGGTGGGCAGCCCAGGTAGGGATTTATAGGCATGTTGGTGGCTTGGTCTTAGAAACAGGCACACAGAGATAGACAACCAAAGGGTCAATGGGCCTGCAAGCATAGGTGCCTGGTCCGGCATCAGGGTTTAAAAGATAAGTGACATTCTCAATGAATAGAGACGCGCAATGCAGTTCCAAACTATCCATATTTATACCCTGGGAAAGAGCTATTGCTCAACTGGCACTGCAACTTTATGCAGCAGAGGTCCTGTTGCTTCCCAGGCATCTCTTTCTGCTTAAACAGATAAATGCTCCTTCTTCGAAGGAAAACAGCGTTTGTTACTCATCCAAGAGGCCCATGTTACAAAGAGTCATTTTGTCAGCTCAGGGAGTTTTTATGGGTTCATCATGACACAGTGTTAACTGGAAAGTGTCCTCTCTGAAAAACCCTCAGCGCTGTCTTTCTGTCAAGAGCAAAATGGGTTGCACACAGCGTTATTTACAAGGCAATGCTACACAAATCTACTTAGAAGTACGGTAAGCCCTATTGAGACCAGTGAGACTTACTCCCAGGGAAGTGAGTATAAGATGGCAGCCTTAAACTTCCAATAAAGCTGTGCATAAAAAGTAGTGTTGTATAACAAACAAATATGTGAAGCACCTACCTAAATTAGCCAAAGTCAGAAGAAAAACACCCAAAGTAACACAGAGAAATGAGTTAGCAGTCATAAGCACAGCACCGTCATTTGTGAATCTGTGTGGTTCTCTTGATTTTTATTCTTTTAATGGAAAGAAATATTCTTCAGCTGAGCCAGGCTGCCTTCTCTTCTGGTGATAATTTTGTGTATGTGCATTTAATTCTCATGAAAGATTTCAGAGGGACAAGCCAGGTCTGTTTTATTTCAGAATGGGAACAACACATGACATCGCCTTTAGGCTGTAAAGCCAAGAGACCGAACCCCAGGCGCTGGAAAGAGAGTTGATCACCACTTTGCTTTGGCATTATTTATTGTTGTTGTTTGCCTCTAACAGTTGAACCATTTACTAATGCGTCAAACCCATTTTAATAATATGATTTCACTCACCAGGAAAAGGCCTGTTCCACATTCCAGATATTATAGATCTAGGTACTGTAGCATCGTCTTCCCCAATGTGGTGCTTTCCAAATGTTGCTGGACTCCATCCTCTGCCGAACCTCCAGCCGTGGTAGCTGGGTTGATGCCAGTAAGAGTCCATCAACAAATAGGGAGACCCTGGTGCAGAAAGACTGTTGGAGTGGCTCAGAAAGCAGACTGAGACTTCGCAGTCAACATGGAGTCCAGCAACATTGTAGGAGCATTAGCTGCCCACCCCTGCCACTCCATGAGATCATGGACCTCACAAAGCCTCATGTTGCTCTGCTGCTCCTGAACTTTTCTGTATAGCTTTCCTATATCTCTTGGTTTCTATATTTTCCTATTTGCGTGTCGAGGTCCCCAGGTCCACCCCAATAACTCACACATCACACAGAAATTTTTGTTTAAGATTTTTGGCATAATTTTGGCCACAACTTTATTAAAATACAAATTTGTGAGTGGTTGCGTAGGCATTGGTTGCGACTATCTGCCCCCACCATGGGGGACAGACTGACATTCCGCACGATGCGAAAGTCAGAATGGGGGAATACACTTGGGGGTTACGCGGAGCAGGGAACCTGCCCTCACCCCAAATGCAACCAGGAGCTCATTGCTATGGCCCGAGCCCCCTTGTCAGAGTGGACAAGCAATAGTTAGCTCCCAATTCCTTTAACGGAATCCCTTGCAGCAGCAGCATTAGAGGGGCAGGCACAGCCAATCCATGCCCCTCAACCAACCAAACCATAAACCAATGCCTAACCGCGAACCTTACAAGTTGTGATGATTTGCTACGCAGTAGGCAAAAACCAAATGGCCCAGCCAATCAGCCAGATGGACAAAATTCCTACCAGGCCCCCGCTCCAAAGCAGACGACCCCATGACAGGGATAGCAAGGTCAAAGCAAACAACCCTATTCTAGGGAGGGAGGGACGGGCAATCCAATGCACGGGCGAAAAGAGGAAGCCCTAGCCTTGTGCAAGGAGTTTTACTATTTCTGGCTGTCAATCAATGAATGGCAACATTAACTTCTTCCCAACAACAAGGGAAGCCCCAATCGCATCAGTGGCCAACGATCAATTAGCCCGCCCCCCAACTTTGGAGTGTCCTGGCGGCCCCCACCGCAACACGTGCTCTCCATGAAGGAGAACACGCTTTCTCATAAGTTTCTTAAGATCCATTGACTTTGTAAGAAGCAAGGCTGTTCAAAGTGTTAGCTGCAGAGCACTTTGGATTCTTTTGTTGTTGTTAAACCACAGCAAGTGAGGATTTTAAAAAAGTTAAAAGGTTCATTTAAGGGTTCATAATGCTATGCTTTAAAAACACATGCACACACAGAACTCCATGGGTAACATTTTGTAGAGCCTCATGTTGTAAGGTTTATCGGAGGCCTGGAAGACTTATCAGAAGACACAAATAAGCAAGAGAAAGGAAGGGCTAGTGTGAAGCAAGAATACACATCACTCAGCCATCTCTTAATTATTTTAAGATAAGAGAGAACAAGCCATGCCCCCACTTTCTCCCTTATAAGAGACTATGAAGAACAGTGGATCCCCTTTGCTTCCCCCTACATAAGGCCCCTGGACCTATTTCTCTGCAATTTAGCAGCCTTAATCCACTCTGGAAGGGCTTCTGGGCCTGTAAATTTTATCCACTTAGGCAAAACGTGGGGGGAATTATAGTCCTTTTTAAATTACCCAAATTTGAAATTTGAACTACTTCTACCACCAATAATAATAATAATAATAATAATAATAATAATAATAATTTTTTTATTTGTACCCCGCCCATCTGACTGGGTTGCCCCAGCCACTCTGGGCAGCTTCCAGCATATATAAAAACATAGTAAAACATTATGCAATATAATGAATTGGGGAACATAAGAGTTTCATTTTATTTAGAGTGATTTCCATCAAAACAACAGCAACCCAGAGCCCATATTGAAGCATGTTTTGTGTTTCAAAATCTCTGCTGAGGTTCTCTCACTAAACTGCACTTGTCCCAAACCTGGATCTTGGCATCCAGGGAATTCTTCTTTTATAGTTATATATATTACCTTGCACCAAACTTTATTATATATTATTTATTTACACATACATACAACCAGAGCCTATGATGGAGAGGCTCATAGCATTAACACCCCAGAAGGTCTTGCTTTCCCCATAGTCATAGACTTGGCTCTCATGTCTTGCTTCTGCCTGCTGCCAACCCAGTTCTCACACTCTGGCTTTTCTCACCACCAGCCAGGTGAGGGAGGAAGCCCGCTCATTTGCCCTCTGGCACAAAGCTGCTTCCTTTGTTGTATTAGCAACCATAGTTGGGTGGTACTTATGACCCTTGCCTGGCTAATTAAACACTGGAACCCTCCTTTAGATTTTCACCCTTCCTGAACCCAGGGAACAAGGAATTAGAAGGGACTACCGCACAATTGCACTCATTTCACACGCCAGCAAGGTTATGCTTAAAATTCTACAAGGCAGGCTTAAGCAGTATGTGGACCGAGAACTCCCAGAAGTGCAAGCTGGATTTCGAAGGGGCAGAGGAACCAGAGACCAAATTGCAAACATGCGCTGGATTATGGAGAAAGCTAGAGAGTTCCAGAAAGACATCTACTTCTGCTTCATTGACTATGCAAAAGCCTTTGACTGTGTCGACCACAGCAAACTATGGCAAGTTCTTAAAGAAATGGGAGTGCCTGATCACCTCATCTGTCTCCTGAGAAATCTCTATGTGGGACAAGAAGCTACAGTTAGAACTGGATATGGAACAACTGATTGGTTCAAAATTGGGAAAGGAGTACAGCAAGGCTGCATATTGTCTCCCTGCTTATTTAACTTATATGCAGAATTCATCATGCGAAAGGCTGGGCTGGATGAATCCCAAGCCGGAATTAAGATTGCCGGAAGAAATATCAACAACCTCAGATATGCAGATGACACAACCTTGATGGCAGACAGTGAGGAGGAATTAAAGAACCTTTTAATGAGGGTGAAAGAGGAGAGTGCAAAATATGGTCTGAAGCTCAACATCAAAAAAACGAAGATCATGGCCACTGGGCCCATCACCTCCTGGCAAATAGAAGGGGAAGAAATGGAGGCAGTGAGAGATTTTACTTTCTTGGGCTCCATGATCACTGCAGATGGTGACAGCAGTCACGAAATTAAAAGACGTTGCTCCTTGGGAGAAAGGCGATGGCAAACCTAGACAGCGTCTTAAAAAGCAGAGACATCACCTTACCAACAAAGGTCCGTATAGTTAAAGCCATGGTTTTCCCAGTAGTGATGTATGGAAGTGAGAGCTGGACCATCAAGAAGGCTGATCGCTGAAGAATTGATGCTTTTGAATTATGGTGCTGGAGGAGACTCTTGAGAGTCCCATGGACTGCAAGAAGATCAAACCTCTCCATTCTTAAGGAAATCAGCCCTGAGTGCTCACTGGAAGGACAGATCGTGAAGCTGAGGCTCCAATACTTTGGCCACCTCATGAGAAGAGAAGACTCCCTGGAAAAGACCCTGATGTTGGGAAAGATGGAGGGCACAAGGAGAAGGGGACGACAGAGGACGAGATGGTTGGACAGTGTTCTCGAAGCTACAAACATGAGTCTGACCAAACTGCGGGAGGCAGTGGAAGACAGGAGTGCCTGGCGTTCTCTGGTCCATGGGGTCACGAAGAGTCGGACACGACTAAACGACTAAACAACAACAAAAGGTCAGCAAACGTTTTCAGTAGGGGGCCAGTCCACTGTCCCTCAGATCTTGTGGGGGGCCGGATTATATTTTTTTGGGGGGGAAATATGAACGAATTCCTATGCCCCACAAATAACCCAGAGATGCATTTTAAATAAAAGCACACATTCTACTCATGTAAAAACACCAGGCAGGACCCACAAATAACCCAGAGATGTATTTTAAATAAAAGCACACATTCTACTCATGTAAAAACACCAGGCAGGCCCCGCAAATAACCCAGAGATGCATTTTAAATAAAAGCACACATTCTACTCATGTAAAAACACCAGGCAGGACCCACAAATAACCCAGAGATGCATTTTAAATAAAAGCACACATTCTACTCATGTAAAAACACCAGGCAGGCCCCGCAAATAACCCAGAGATGCATTTTAAATAAAAGCACACATTCTACTCATGTAAAAACACCAGGCAGGACCCACAAATAACCCAGAGATGCATTTTAAATAAAAGCACACATTCTACTCATGTAAAAACACCAGGCAGGCCCCACAAATAACCCAGAGATGCATTTTAAATAAAAGGATACATTCTACTCATGTAAAAACATGCTGTTTACCGGATCGTCCATGGGCTGCATTTAGAAGGTGATTGGGCCGGATCTGGCCCCCGGGCCTTAGTTTGCCTACCCATGGACTAAGGCATCATGCAAACTAACCCCGCAAACTCACAACAGTATAATCAAAGGTTTATTCAAGAACTTGGTGTCTTGAACGTTTCAAGCAGAGCCATTCATCAGAGGCAGAATCTATGTAATCTCAAGGTCTCTCTCTCTCTCTCTTACATAGCTCCACAAAGAAGCTGCTGAGTGGGCAAACTCAGCATGCCTCCAGGCTATCACTGTTTTGCAGGAAGAATTCAAGTGCCTACTTTAGCTATGCACAATTAAAAGGCCTCTGTCATGGATGTAGGCAGGATTTTTGTTGCGGGGGGGGGGGGGGGGACAGAACCAACATGATTGGTCAGTTATTTAAGTATGTTGCTCCCCCCACTACACCCATGGCCTCTGTCATCCTAGGGCAACGAAGCCACTTTAAAAAAGAATTGACTTTTTGCCATTTAGAAAGTGATGCGGAAACGCATTGAGAAGTGTAGAATGGACAAACGACTAACAGAAAGGTGTATAAGCAACCCACAAGCAAATTTAGGGCTGCCAAATTTTGAAGAGCAAAAAAGAGGACACATTTGCCAACTTCTACTTTTAACTATGGATCACTATGATGATTCTACCCATGAAAAAGAGGATGTGGCCTGGAAAAAGGGGGCACATGTCACCTTTCCATAGTTAAAACCATGTTCAAGGAAGCTTACAACATGAAAATCATGGAAAAAATCGCATTGTTACAAGCATAACCAAAGTAGTCATAAACAATAAATAAAGCATCAAAATGTACACAATCAAATTGAGCAATTTCCACATAAAGCCATAAAAAGATCTAAATAAAAATCTAAAAGAATCAATAACAGAATTCCCCCCCCCCGCTGCCTCAAAAAAATCCCACTAAGCAACAGACTCAAGAGCCTGTTTAGCAACCTCTGCTTTTGCAGCTGGAGTCAGTCAGGCCAGCTGGGAAAAGGCCAGCAAGGCAGAGAACAGGTCTTCCAGGACTCACAGCCAATATGAATAAAAGCTTGTTTTCATATAACTGCCCCGTAAACAAATCAGAACAGGTGCTCAGTAAAGACTGGAGGAACCTTCATATAGATGCGGGCAAGAACTGCAAATGTTTTTCCCCACCCCGTAAAACTTGTTGATGTCATTCCTTGTGTGGTACAGTTGTATGGGAAGAAATTCACCTCTATATGGTTAGGTCCAGTCTCCATACGCCTCACCTGCATCTGTGTGGGATGAAGCATCAGAGGGAAGGGGCTCCTCCACAGCTTGTTGTTTCGTGAAAGGGTCTGAACAGAGTTCTCTATAGCAGATCTTGGAGAGAAGATCTTATTGAACGAACAAGGTAACATTCAGCCACTGAGACAGCAGGAAGGACTCTGAGAGGGAAAGTTGCTATCCCACTTTTTAATTCGTTTACCCTGTGCCAAAATGAATAAAGTAGACGATCACACAGTACAGTGCTCAAGAACAATAAGGGATAAATAAGTCTGTGCTTGAAGTGCCTTTACTCCTGATGGCAGTCAATACTTTTGTCTGTGTGCTTCCAACTCCTTTCTGATGTGTTAATGATAGGCTAGCTATTTCAGTCCTGTACTTTGCACTTTTGTTCCCACTCACTCGATTTCATTTCCCTTCCATACTATGATTATTTGAGGGAGGTGGGGGGGGACCCAGGGTGGGGGTAGAGGGAGCACTCCAATATCTGGCTCCATTTATTGTCTTGATAATGACTCACTGTCAAATTAGCACTGCAAAAACATTTGACATGACACAGTGGAACAATTCTGGAACAACTCTGATGTGCTGCTTCCACCCAGAAGATTACTTTTATGGCACAGTTCAACATCGAACCCTCAGAGTTTCAGCTAAATGGGCTCTCTGGCATGATGCAGAGGCATTACAGGCGCTTTAAATGTGTCATCAGTACTAGTAATGTTAACATAAAATGCATAGGAAAGTATGCTTGGGGACGCCACTAGCCTAAAGTGACAGTTCTGCACCATAGCTGAAGCTGTCTCCACAAGAATCCTTTAGGGATCCAGAAGAACTCGAGCACAGAAACGACCTCAGAGAGAAAGAGGGCCCGTTGGTTTAGCTGATACTACAACTGGAAGAATTCTGCAACGTTTACACATGTTTTATATTCAGTTATTTGTTTCTCCATCAATAAATTCATCTCCCAAGGAGCTCTAGGTGGCATACACGGTTCCCACTTCCCCATTTTATCCTCACAACAATTCTGTGAGGAAGGCTAGGAGAGACCATATTTGGCCCAAAGTAATCAATAGGCGAGAGCAGTGTTAGAAACTGAGATATGAAAGTGAGGAGCTAAATGGCACCTTAAACCTAGGTTATGGGCACAACAATGGAATGTCTAGGCATGCTTTTTTAATAACAAAAATACAAAGCTGAAAATGAATGAAGTGCAACTAAAATATTAAGTTCATTTTTCACATGGTCTAGTCCTTCCCCTGTCCACCCCCTTAATATTCTTTAGAGGGTCTCTTCTCCAGTCTTCAGAAAGTAGCTGGAAGTGGGGAAGCAGAAAAAGGTCCTCCTTTCCTTCTACTCTGCAGTTTTAATCTGAAATCTTAGGCGCAGTACTGCGCCCAGAGCTAGAAAATGCTTGTGCAAATGAAATTCCCTGTCGCAAAATGCGCCTAGAACCAGTGGCGTAGCGTGGGGGGTGCAGGGGGGGCCGGCCGCACCGGGCGCAACATCTGGGGTTAGGGCAAATCCACGGGTTAGGGGGCGCAAATCCACAGGTTAGGGGGCGCAAATTACTTGCCTTGCCCCGGGTGCTGACAACCCACGCTACGCCACTGCCTAGAACAATGGGAGCTTTTAACACTGGGTGTGAGATTTCTGTTGCATGGCTGGTATAGGATTTTAAAGGATGAGCCACCAGTCGAAAAAGGCAGAGATCTTCAAGATCAGATAGGTCCCTCTCCTTCCCTGATTTTCTCTTTCATTTAGTATGAGTCTGAGACACATTTATGCAAACACCCTCCAAGTTTTTTGGGTAGCCAGGGACTCTTTGATCTTTAGATCTAGGGTGGATGTGTACTGTATTATTTGCTACCCATATCTGTGACATGGATGTCTGAAGTAGCACCCATATACTCTGCCTTCATGTAATAAACCAAGCTCTTCTTTATTTCCTTGTTTATGGGTGTTACAGAAATTACGGGGGGGGGGCACATCTTTAAAGTTGTTAAATGTTACAAATATTATGCATAAATGTATCCTTTCGACTTGACAGCTCAGGGAAGTTACCTAGCTTTAACAATCTTATAAAATCATCTCCTTTGCCAGTTTCCTCCATTTCAACTCTATTTTGCCTTTGGAAAAATGACTATTTTCCCTGCCACCTCCCCAAGCGTGAGGACATGTATACACACCTCCTACCCCAGGAAGTGCCCAGAGGTGACAATTGCTGAGCTGATTGTTGGCCAAGGAAAGCCTAATACCATCACCAGACTTGCCAAGGGGTCCAGACATGCAAAGGAAGTTCTGTTGTACTTCGGGTGTGGGACTACAGAGGTCTTTGCCTATGCTAATCTTATACCGTGGTGCCCTGCAAGACGAATGCCTCGCAAGACGAAAAACCCACTAGACGAAAGGGTTTTCCGTTTTGGAGGTGCTTCGCAAGACAAATTTCCCTATGGGCTTGCTTCGCAAGACGAAAATGTCTTGCGAGTTTTTCCGACTCCCCCCCCCCTTTTTCTAAGCCGCTAAGCCGCTTATCCGCTAAGCCGCTAATAGCGCTAATCCGCTAAGCCGCTAATGGGCTTGCTTCGCAAGACGAAAAAACCGCTAGACGAAGAGACTCGCGAAACGGATTCTTTTTGTCTTGCGAGGCACCACTGTACCTGGGTCTTGCCCTGACTGTCTGCTTATGCTAATCTTGTACCAAGGACTTGTCTGGACATGTTTGCCAAGGTTGAACTAGTGTAACCCCTGTCTACCCTCCCCTTTTGTGACATGTCAGTGATGTAGCAATGATGCTGTACGAACTGTATTCTGGGATATGGTGGGAAAGTTTTAAAAGTCATTGTCACCTCATCCTTGGGGTTCAAAATTCCTCTTTGAACCTGTTGCACAATAAACTTTGGTCTACAGCTGTTTACTCTGGTTGGTGGCTGGACTCCTTCCTTTATTCTGCAGGGACCCATGGGCTCTGCCCGACGAGCTGGGTGACTGAGCAGCCTCGCACTAGATTTTCCATAACAATGGGGCATAAGGTTAAGGGTAAGCATGTATCCATAGCAGATGCACTTACTGACTCCAGCAAAACATTTCAATCTTCTCGGAGCTGAGTGTTGAATACAACACAGAATGTGGCCGGTGTCAACTGGATCAGATCTAGGGAAACTGAGGAATCCATCAAACTAGGGAAAGATGTGCTAAAATTAACCTACTGATGATATTTTACACAATATTGATATCTGCCAATTGCTGGAGAGATTTCAAAGGTTGGGGTGGGGAGTTCTTTCCACATGTGGTGGGAGTGCCCAGTCCAAGTGCTCTGGAAAAGAATTTAAAGAAGTCTCTGCTATAGTGCAACAACTTACTCTTATGGACCCTGGACTAGCTTTATTGTCGATATTTCCTGACACAATGCAAATGTGTCACAATGCAGAAGATCTAGTCATATTCTTACTTGCAGCTGCAGATACAGAAGTTTCTCAGTGTTGGAGGCACCACATACATGTGGCACCTACAGGGTTAGTGGAGCAGGATCTAGAGACTGGCTGTGACAGAGAAAGGGACAGAGCGCAACAGACCAGCTAGAAGAGTCAACTCCTTCCAGTGAGTGTTTTGTTGGAGGCTTAACCAAATAGAAAGAGGTATTTGTCAGCTAATTTGTTTCATTTCCCATCACCTACCGTAATTACACGTTTCCCAAATGTTTGGAAGCCCTGAGAGTGCCTACTGCCTTCTGCCAAGTACACTTGGAAAAACATCCTATAAACAAAGCAATCCTGTGAGCGGCAGGAGATTGGCTAGAAGTGGGAATAGCTGGTGTAGTGAGAAACTGCGGCCCACTTTAGCAAAGGGGGAATATTTTATCAGAAGGCCAAGGTTGCTAGGCATGTAGAGGAAATCATGGAGACTCCTGATGCAAAAGAGGAAACAGATCCTTTATCTACTGTTAAAGAAGAATTGGGGCAGTGAAGGATGGGATAAATTTGATTTAGCTGACAAATCTCTCAGATTCACACCTTCTGAAACAATATGCAAAGTGAAACACAGCAATCCTTTGAAATTCGCATTTTGGTGTATATTAAAGTGAGCATAAAAATGAAAATATTGGGGCATGGTCGGCCAATTGTTGCCAAAGAAGGACAGAACTTTTTTTATGTATGCGACAACAGCAGCAATAATACTTATTGCAAAATATTGGAAGACACAAGATCTACCCACTTTGGAAGAATGGCAGATGAAGATGATGGACTATATGGGACTGGCAGAAATGACCGGCAGAATCCGAGACCAGGGAAAAGAGTCGGCAGAAGAAGATTGGAAGAAGTTCAAAGACTACTTGCAGAAATATTGTAAAATTAATGAATGTTAGGATGATGTTGGACAGAAATTAAGTGGTTTCCAGCTGTAATGCTTAAGAGATATGAAAAATAAGGTTCAGAAAGGGGACGCAGGTGGCGCTGTGGGTTAAAGCCTCAGCGCCTAGGGCTTGCCGATCGAAAGGTCGGCGGTTCGAATCCCTGCGGCGGGGTGCGCTCCCGCTGCTCGGTCCCAGCGCCTGCCAACCTAGCAGTTCGAAAGCACCTCCGGGTGCAAGTAGATAAATAGGGACCGCTTACCAGCGGGAAGGTAAACGGCGTTTCCGTGTGCGGCTCTGGCTCTGGCTCTGGCCAGAGCAGCGATGTCACGCTGGCCACGTGACCCGGAAGTGTCTCCGGACAGCGCTGGCCCCATGCCTCTTAAGTGAGATGGGCGCACAACCCCAGAGTCTGTCAAGACTGGCCCGTACGGGCAGGGGTACCTTTACCTTTAATGGTGAAGATTTGTTGAACTAACAATTTGAATTGGAATACAAGAAAGGGAGGTAAGAGGAGGTCTGGAAAATAAGTTAAAAGAAAATAAGTAATGGAAACCTTATGTGTTTTTAATTATTTTTGTACTTTTGTATTTTTGTACTTTTCTTTTCTGTATTTTTGTTATTTTGTATTTTTTCCTTTTGTCATTTTACATTGTATTATTTTCTGAAAACTTTAATAAATATTCTATTAAAAAAAATGAAAATATTGGTGAAAATAGCACACAGAAATGTATATCAGGGGAAACTGCTTGCAGAAATGTGTGCATTAGCCAGAACTGCAAACAAAACAGGTTTGCTAGGGGAAATCTGCATTTGCTGATGAATTTCATGAGGATTTAAAAAAATCATCATCATCATCATCCCAAATTGCTGTAAAAGGTAGAGAAGTGAATTTAAGACTGGCATCTGCCCACAATTCCTTCCTCTGCACAACTATTTTATTATGTTATTCTTTTGAATAATGTATAAGCCGCTTAAAATAAAAACCTAAATGTTAGACAACAGCAAATAAAAAAATACATTTGATAAAATCAACCATAGAATTACAAGTATGATCAAAGTGTGGTCATTATCCTGCTCTCCTACTTTGCATTTGGAGACAGAAGGAAGCTAGACATGTAGGATTGGGTGCCAATTGTTAATTGTAGTTAGTCAACAATGAGATTGATGGGATTTAACTTCGTCATCATGACTAACTTTTCCCACTGATTTCAGTGAGATGTACTAGCAACTAATGTAGCCTGGATTCGAGCCATAGAGTAAAATACATAAATAAAAGCAGATCCCGTGTGCAGATCAGGGTTAAAGATGGGTCTCAGGCCTGAAAAAGTTGAAGACTACTCCTCTAGAAAATGGCGTTTCTAATCTAAACACAGACAAACCAATGAAACTACCAGAAGCAAGACATGTTCTTTCAGCTGAAACGCCTTCCTGTGGCCATAAGGTGGCAGTGGCCATAAAGAGAAATAAGCAAAATGAGACATCTTTAGGACATCAAATCATTATAATTCCAGTGCAGAAACTGCAGGCAGCAGTAATCTCTTTCTGATTCATTCCAGCAGAAAGTTCTCATTGTTTCTCTCGCTATGTATATGCACAAGCAGGATGCTGTGCATCTTTGTTTTGTCTCTTTCCAGGAGCTCATCAAAGTCCATTACGCAGGCTCTGCTGCAAGTTGCAAAGCTGAGCAAATCAGGTCTTCCCTGTGGATGTATAAATGAGCCAAATGACCTCCAAAATCACACATCTTAAAATGAG
The DNA here is from genome assembly GCF_951804945.1 of Podarcis cretensis. Lineage (NCBI taxonomy): Eukaryota > Metazoa > Chordata > Lepidosauria > Squamata > Lacertidae > Podarcis > Podarcis cretensis. The sequence continues at coordinate 3,325,654 of NC_137174.1, forward strand.
GTTGAACAAAGTAGCAGATCTCTATGGTGATTAGTGTAGAAAAGGACTTCAGAAAGCAAAGGACCAGGCAATAGAGAAAAGAAGAAGCCTTATTCCAAAAATAATTGCATCCAAAAGACAGCAGCAAGGATAAGCCCAGGCAGCTCTGAAATATATATAAATGGTGATTAAATGCCCACATTTGAGCTCAGCTCCTTGGTGAAAATAAGCACTTCAACAGGGAACTGAAATGGGACAAAAGGTTCCTGCTCCTGGAATTAGATCTTTTAAATATGTCTCAAAAGTGCCCATGTTTGTGTTGAAGACTTTCCAGGTGGACAGTGCTCTTTCCCCCTTTTTTCTAAAATATTCCTGTTAGTTCATCAAGTACATAATATGCTTTTACAAAAGAGACTGATCATTTATCACAAGATAAGAGGAATTTCTAAAACAGCCCAGGGGCAGTGGAACAGCCTCTCAATTTTAAAATGTTTCCCTTTTGGTCCTTAATAGTGATGTTTCATATTGAATTTGCACTTTACATTTAATGGGATGCATTTCACTAGCTTCACAGCTGGAACTGCCCAACCCATGCACTTTGCCAACTCTCATAACTAGGAAAGAGCTAAAAAGTAAAGAAGACCTTGAGAAACTTACGTGACTATAAGTTTGAACTATAAGCTTGGTACAGAATCTGGAGGCCACTGAACTAATTTCTGTGCAGGAAGGGCTCAGGCAGCTAGGTGCTGGCTTATGAGTTTGTTCTTGGTACATATTGCATAACTCTGGCTCTGATCACTCATCCAGGTGATCAGAGGTGGTCGCTGATAAACGGTGTGACATCAGTGGAATTAAGTTAAACTGCTGGAGACAAAAGAGCTCTGAACCCCCTTCCTGGTTTGGCAGATCAGAAGAGGATTTAACAGCTCGAGCAGAAAGAGATTCAGTTGCAGTTACACTGATGCACACAACAGAGAGCTAAAAGTGTCACTCCTTAAATATCCACTGAGCCTTAATGACTCACTTTTCCATACCCTCAAACATTCCATTTGGTTGAGAGACAAACCCAATATGCAGGGACTTTTTTTGTATATCAATACTTTTGCATTCAGCAAAAATTGTCATTGCAGACTTTAAGTCAAAATAGACTTATTTTTATTTGCTCCTCACGGCTGAGAAAGGTTAGCATTGTTTCTGACTTAAAGCTTATTTGCTTCCCCTTTCCCCTCTGCAGCCTACACATCATGTACCTGGAAGGTACTTCAGAGCTATTTCTGTATTTCACTGGTAGCTGCTTTCAAGCTTTTCACTGCAAAGATATGCTCTCCTTTTTACAGAGACCTGTACAGTATTTGGGGATTGCCTTGGAGGTCAGACCAGTTACTATGTGAAACAAAGTTTATGAGAATGGCCTTTCCAGGCAGGGAAAACCCCTCACCTTCCTGGTAGTATTTTTTTCCAGCACTACCAATTAAGCACCAGGCTTTTAGAAATGGCTGCTTCATTGTTAACGCCGGCATTAATTGAGAGTCTGCCAGAGAAATATGTCTGTTCAGAGAAACAGACCAGACAAGAAAGGAGGAGTGGTGTTATATGTCAGGGATGTGTATACCTGTGAAGAGATCCAAGATTTAGAACCTCAAAGCCAAAGTGAGAGCATTTGGGTCAAAATTAAGGGAGAGAAGAATAACAGGGACCTCATTGTGGGAGTTTACTATAGATCCCCAAGCCAAACGGAGGACATAGATGATGCCTTCCTGGAACAGATGGCCAAGCATGCAAAGGAAGGGAGATAGTAGTAATGGGGGACTTCAATTACCCGGATATTTGTTGGATGTCAAACTCAGCCAAGAGCATAAGGTCAAACAGATTCTTCACTGGCCTTGCAGACAACTTCCTTGTCCAGAAAGTGGGAGAAGCAACAAGAGGAACAGCCATTTTAGATCTGGTCCTAACCAATGTTGATGACCTGGTTAGTGGGGTAGAAGTGGAAGGATCATTAGGCGCGAGTGATCATGCTCTTCTGAAGTTTACTATACAGCGGAAAGGAGCAGCCAAGCATACTAGGACTCAATTTCTTGACTTTAAGAAAGCCGACTTCATAAAACTTAGGGAAGTGCTGGGTGAGATCCCATGGACAGTAATACTAAAAGGAAAGGGAGTTCATGATGGCTGGGAGTTTGTTAAGAGGGAGATAGTAAAAGCACAACTTCAGGCAATACCAATGAGATGGAAACATGGAAGGTGCCTAAAGAAGCCAGGGTGGCTATCTAAAGAACTTTTAACTGAGTTAAGATTAAAAAAGGATGTGTACAAAAAATGGAAAAGGGGGGAAAACCACCAAAGAGGAATTCAAACAAATAGCCAGCACGTGTAGACACAAAGTCAGAAAAGCTAAAGCACAGAATGAACTCAGGCTTGCTAGAGAGGTTAAGAGCAACAAAAAAGGCTTTTATGGGTATGTTCGTAGCAAAAGGAAGAACAAAGAAACAGTGGGGTCACTCAGAGGAGAAGATGGTGAAATGCAAACAGGGGACACAGAAAAGGCTGAACTCCTCAATGCCTTCTTTGCCTCAGTCTTCTCCGATAAACAAAACCATACCCGACCTGAAGAATTTGGAGTAAATGATTCAGCAGAGGAAACACAGCCCAGAATAACTAAGGAGATAGTACAAGAATACTTGGCTAGTTTAGATGTATTCAAGTCTCCAGGGCCAGATGAACTGCATCCAAGAGTATTAAAAGAACTGGCAGATGTGATCTCAGAACCACTGGCAGTCATCTTTGAGAATTCCTGGAGAACAGGCGAAGTCCTGGCAGACTGGAGGAGGGCAAATGTTGTCCCTATTTTCAAAAAGGGGAAAAGAGAGGACCCAAATAATTACCGCCCAGTCAGTCTGACATCAATACCAGGGAAGATTCTGGAGCAGATCATTAAGCAAACAGTCTGTGAGCACCTAGAAAGGAATACTGTGATCACCAATAGTCAGCATGGATTTCTGAAAAATAAGTCATGTCAGACTAACCTGATCTCGTTTTTTGACAGAATTACAACCCTGGTAGATGAAGGGAACGCAGTGGATGTAGCCTACCTTGATTTCAGCAAGGCATTTGACAAGGTGCCCCATGATATTCTTGTAAAGAAGCTGGTAAAATGCGGTCTTGACTATGCTACCACTCAGTGGATTTGTAACTGGCTGACTGACCGAACCCAAAGGGTGCTCATCAATGGTTCCTCTTCATCCTGGAGAAGAGTGACTAGTGGGGTGCCACAGGGTTCTGTATTGGGCCCGGTCTTATTCAACATCTTTATCAACGACTTGGATGATGGACTCAAGGGCATCCTGATCAAATTTGCAGATGACACCAAACTGGGAGGGGTGGCTAACACCCCAGAGGACAGGATCACACTTCAAAAGGACCTTGACAGATTAGAGAACTGGGCCAAAACAAACAAGATGAATTTTAACAGGGAGAAATGTAAAGTATTGCACTTGGGCAAAAAAAATGAGAGGCACAAATACAAGATGGGTGACACCTGGCTTGAGAGCAGTACATGTGAAAAGGATCTAGGAGTCTTGGTTGACCACAAACTTGACATGAGCCAACAGTGTGACGCGGCAGCTAAAAAAGCCAATGCAATTCTGGGCTGCATCAATAGGAGTATAGCATCTAGATCAAGGGAAGTAATAGTGCCACTGTATTCTGCTCTGGTCAGACCTCACCTGGAGTACTGGGTCCAGTTCTGGGCACCACAGTTCAAGAAGGACATTGACAAACTGGAACGTGTCCAGAGGAGGGCAACCAGAATGGTCAAAGGCCTGGAAACGATGTCTTATGAGGAACGGCTAAGGGAGCTGGGCATGTTTAGCCTGGAGAAGAGGAGGTTAAGGGGTGATATGATAGCCATGTTCAAATATATAAAAGGATGTCACATCGAGGAGGGAGAAAGGTTGTTTTCTGCTGCTCCAGAGAAGCGGACACGGAGCACTGGATCCAAACTACAAGAAAGAAGATTCCACCTAAACATTAGGAAGAGCTTCCTGACAGTAAAAGCTGTTCAACAGTGGAATTTGCTGCCAAGGAGTGTGGTGGAGTCTCCTTCTTTGGAGGTCTTTAAGCAGAGGCTTGACAACCATATGTCAGGAGTGCTCTGATGGTGTTTCCTGCTTGGCAGGAGGTTGGACTCGATGGCCCTTGTGGTCTCTTCCAACTCTATGATTCTGTGATTCTATGATTAGTAGCTGCAGCTTGTAAAATTTAGAACAAGCCAGGCTCGTTTTCTTTGTTTGCTAACAGGCTTTGGGGGCTTGGGGGGGGGGTCAAGAAGCCACAAGGCCTTTTCAGTACTGGCCCCCAACTTACAGGTATCCTTTCCTTGTGGAGTTCATCAGACCTTAAAACTTCTAAGAAAATGGTAATTACCTGTTTCCTCTCCCATGATGAATGTTTTTTTTTAATTAGAAAGTGTCTGTGTTGCTGTTTATAAGATGCTGTTTCTATCTAAAATCTGTGAGTTAGTTTTTAATATTAGTGTTTTAGTGACATTAATAGTTCTGATATTTTGTATGCTTCTCCAAGGGCTCCATTGATCCATGGTGGCAGTTTGTATTCTTTTTGTATTTTTAGGTTGTGAACCGCCCAGGAGTCTGTGAATGAAGGGTTTTATTCAAATTTATTAAGTAACAACAACAACAAGAAGAATGTGGAATTTTTTAAAAGAAAGAAGAGTGCCATATCTCATATCTTGCACATGGGGTGCATGATCAGTGGCGTCGCAAGGGGGCGGGGGGGGGGGGGCAGTTCGCCCCGGGTGCCATGTCTGGGGGGGGGGTGACAAGAAGGCACCCCACGGGGTGCTCACCCTGCCGCCACCAGGCGCTGCAGCGAAGCAGCCATCGCATTGCCACAGCCGCCATGTGGAGGATGCTCCGTTCATGGCTACAGCCGCGAGCAGAGGATCCCGCCACCGTCTGTACAGCACTCAGGCGGTGCTGACGCCAAACCGCTATGTACAACACATGCACAGTGTTGCACGCATGCACTGTACATAGTGATGCCGCACATGCACCCTACATAGCGACGCCATGCATGCGTTGTATGTAGCGGTGCAACGCGTGCGCAGCCAGCGGTTTCTCCCGCCCTGGGTGTCGGTTAGCCTTCGTTCGCCCCTGCGCATGATGTGATTCTTGCTGAATTAATCCATACATAAATTTCCTAACATAGACAACAAGCCTTTGGGGGGTGAGGTTCTGATTATAGGCTTCCATGCCCCTGTGTGCCCCACAACCTAAAAAACTGTACCATTCACGTCGATAATGGCAACTATATGCTTGGAATAGGTCATGGGCTGTCTGTAGCATACAATGACATTTGTCCAGGCCATTGCTATGCACATAGATTCATGGATCAGGGCATTGATTCACCACATTTATAGAAGGAAGATGTGGGGAGGGGAAATAGAGGGTCATAGCTTGATAGTCGGGTGCATACTGTATTTTTAGCAGGTTTAAGACACTATCTTCAACTCCTGGCAGTTAAAAGGATCACAGGTACCAGGGCTGATCTGAGAACATGGAGAGCTGCTGATATCCAAAGTAGATAGGATAGGACTAGCTAAACTAATAACCTGGTGATCTAAAGCTGCATCTTCTATATTTCTAAAGCACTAGTTTACAGGGAATGCTTAATTGCTAAGACAGATCCCCTTCAGTACCATGATAACCACCTAGAGATGACAAGAAATTGAGAATTCGTCAACATAACTTCATCTGGTGCTCGACATGCAACAAAATGGAACTTATCTCTCAGTGTCATCATCAATGAAGTAAAATTATAGTACAAAGTGTTTGTTAGAAGAGAAAATGAGTTCATTTGGTATCTCCCTATAGCTTATCATCTTATACTCTCCAACTCAAAATAAATGCAGCAGAAAGAGGAAAGAACAGATTTGTTTCCTGAAGCAGATATGAAGTGTTTGTATTGAATCAGTTACAGAACATCTCTTTTTCCTTTAATAGTGCATTAGCTGAGAACAGGCTTCCAACTGGATTGTATATAAGGGCAATTAAATTGTCAAGGCACAAATGTTTTGATCTCATTGGCCAATGCAATATTCTCACAACTGCATCAAGAACACCAGTGCAAAGGTGGGATGAAGAGATCTACAAGTTAGTTTAGATGGACAATTTCAGAATATTTTTCATTCCCCAAGTAATCCATGTTATCTACAGGGCCATGCAGAAGAGCTATGAATAACAGAGGACAGCATAAAAAGAGCACCAGTCCCAGACCCAAATTTGATGTTAGGAAAGGCAACTACAGTGGTACCTCGGGCTACATACACTTCAGGTTACATACGCTTTAGGTTACAGACTCCGCTAACCCAGAAATGGTGCTTCAGGTTAAGAACTTTGCTTCAGGATGAGAACAGAAATCGTGCTCCAGCGGCACGGCAGCAGCAGCAGGCCCCATTAGCTAGAGTGGTGCTTCAGGTTAAGAACAGTTTCAGGTTAAGAACAGACCTCCGGAACGAATTAAGTACTTAACCCGAGGTACCACTGTATAAGAAACCAATGGGGAAGAACTTTTCAGTTTCCCAGAACACTCCCACTACTGACTTGTTGCCATTTCTCCTACAAAGGAATTTCAGATTTCAGAATTAGAGTTTATTTAATTCAGTTTATTTAAATCAGAGTTTATTTAATTCAACTGTCCCATCGGAAGTGTTAATCAGTTCAGCAGTGCTACAAGGAAGGTGTATTCATCTTAGCATTGCTGAATTTTGAATGGCTCGAAGCTTGGCTTGCATGCATTTAAACTTCAGTTGAATGGTCACAATCTGCTTTTTGCATTTCATGAAGTTCGACCCTGCTGTTTACTACTATTTTCTGTACACCCATATGAAGGAACCTGATGGTGTAGATTCTAGTCCATAACATAATAGATCTGTTAATATTTAAGGTGCTACAAGATGCTTCTGTAACAGACTACTCAGAAGTCGCCCAGAGTGGATGGGGTAACCCAGTCAGTTGGGTGGCATATTAACAGCAACATCCAACAGCATTGTGTTGAATTCCATGGGGTTTACTCCTAGGCAATTGGAGATAGGACATGTTAAGCTGCAGCCCATTCTGGATAATTTTACTTTAGATTGTTTACCTGAAAGCGTTCACATGGCATCCAAAGTGGGGTGGGAGCTGGGTTAATCCACACTATACTACTTTACTCATTTAAGAGCTACAAATAGTTCTTGGAACATTTCTCTTGCTTCCGGCACCATTGAATGAAGCTGGTTTCTTTGTTATGTAGAAACTGGTGTTATGCATTGAAAGAAGAAGTGAATGTGGAGCTTGAGCAAAGTAGTCCTACCTAGTTGTATGGAGATGGGTTTTAGTTTCCCTTCTGAGGTTGAAGTGACAAGGCTGGATGATAGAATTAATTCAGAGGAAGGCCATCAGAGCAGATTAAAATGCTGCCAAGGTTTTCTCACAGCATTGAAACTTCAGCTCCATTATCTGTAAAGTAGGAAAAAACAAGAGGGCAGGGAAAGGAATGGAGAGTAATAAAGCTCTGCTGGCAGCTTCACGGATTACAACCCCCCCCCCCTTCTTCATGGAAGCTATTTCTGTGTAGAAAATCAAGCTAACACTGCTGGGTGTTCATTATCTCATTTGACTTCTGTCATTTGACCTGTCTCTGTGCCTTGTCCATATTAGTAGACACCACTCCATTCATATCTCCCATCAAAATGACTTCTGTGTATTATTGGTAGTAGCTCTATAGCAGGGGTCAGCAACCTTTTTCCAGCCATGGGCTGGTCCACTGTCCCTCAGACCATGTGGTGGGCTGGACTATGTTTTTTTTGGGGGGGGGAGGGGGAATGAATGAATTCCTTTGCCCCACAAATAACCCAGAGATGCATTTTAAATAAAATGACACATTCTACTCATGTAAAAACACATTGATTCCCGGACCATCTGCGGGCCGGATTGAGAAGGCGTTTGGGCCGCATTTGGCCCCCCAGGCCTTAGGTTGCCTAGCCCTGCCCTATAGCAACAAACTTCCAGGATACTGGCCAAAACCAGGGACCACTTGGTCAAAGGCAGAGACCTAAGTTGGAGAACTGCCTGAGATTGTGCGTGCTGAAGCCTCAGGGCTCATTTCAGACAAAGAAGGGAAGAGGGGCATAAAATACTCACTGACATCTCTGAATTGGCCAAGCCTGGTAGTAGTATTACAGTGGTGCCCCGCAAGACGAATGCCTCGCAAGACGGAAAACTCGCTAGACGAAAGAGTTTTCCGTTTTGGAGGTGCTTCGCAAAACGAATTTCCTATGGGCTTGCTTCGCAAGATGAAAATGTCTTGCTAGTTCCTGCGGGGTTTTTTTTCCTCCCCCCCCTTTTCCTAAGCCACTAAGCTGCTTATCCGCTTATGTGCCAAGCCAATAAGCCGCTAAAAGCCGCTAAAAGCTGCTAAGCCGTCAATGGGCTTGCTTCGCAAGATGAAAAAACCGCTAGACGAAGAGACTCGCGGAACGGATTCTTTTCGTCTTGCGAGGCACCCCTGTATTAGGAACCTGTGGACAGAGCAGCCAGTGTCTGCTAATGTTCAGGCTCCGACCAACTTCACTCTGCATCCAGCTTCTCCATCGCCTCCAGGCCTAGATTTGGGCATGGCTGCCCAAGAAAGAGAGGGCAGGAATCTCAGTGATGACTAAGCAACTCCATTGTGAACAAGGCCAATGTTTTCAAGTAGTAAGACGGTTTACAGTTAGTAGCCTCTCTTCACCCCCACTTACATAAGTACAAGAAGCAAGTTGCCAAATAACGTGTTTAATTTGGACTTGAAAAAGAAACCCAAAACTTATGAGAGCAGCCAAATGGGGGAAAAACCTGGTTATTGATAGATAAGTTTCTAACTACTGTACTGTATAACTTCTGGGTTTTAATTGTTGTGGTGATGGTGATTTAAACTTAATAGCTTCTTGCCAACCAAAGGGTCTTTCAAGCAAATTACATTAAACAAATATACATAAATACATTATACCATAGAAAGGGGGCGGGGGAAACATATAGCACACTAATATTCCATACAGCATAGTGGGGGGGGGGCAACCAGACCCCCATAACAGTGATAGAAAACATTGGCAGTGTGCTAACAATAAACAAAAGAATATTTAAGCTCAATATCAATATCCCCCTCCCTACCCCCCAAAACCATTCACATCAACCCAGCAATTAAAAATAATCTCCCCGTTGCATCCAAAAGTCCAGCATCAAGGCCATCTTTGTGGGGTGTGGAGTGGGCCTCAAGAATGAGGTGGAAATCTATGAGGTAGGGAATCTGAGGAGGAAGAGGACATTTGAGTTAACTAGGTAATGCTCAATGACCCCACCACCTAAGACCTCCATCCATTCTGCTTGGAAGTTCATCTTGAAGGGTCAATAAATGAGAAGTAACAGTCCACCCATGTAATCTTGAGACCATATCCAAAGAGATGAGCCATAAGATTTGTCAATGCCCGATCAAACGGTATTCCACAAGCTTTGCTGTTTCCATGGTGTGCCTTTCTTGCTTGTGTAATGTACGGTGGCCTTGTTCAAACAAGCCAAGTTTCCTCCACAACTGACATTGCTGAATAGCTTGTGGTCAGAGAAGAGTCCTTCCATCTGACAGAGAACTGGATACTGCAGTAAACATCTCCCACAACCAGAAGGGCATCAAGTCCCAAGTGCATTGAGTTCCACTGGAGGGCAGACATGTGTTCTCATGTGCAATCCAAACAGCTGAGAGAAATGGGAAATGACAGCAATGTAGAGACAAACAAGACTGGCACTGTAATTACATAGCATCTACCGCAAAACATCATAACTTGACATGTTATAACCCTCTCTCCATTTAATGAATTAGTTACAGTTCCCTTTCCTCCTTAGAGTCTAAGGAGCTTAAGGTAGCATGCACTGTCCTCCTCCTCATCGTTTTATGACTAGCCCAAGGTCACCCTGGGAGCTTCATGGCTGAGTAGCGACTGGAACCCTGGTCTTCAAATGCCTTGTCCAACACTTGAACCCCTATATCACACTGGCTCTCCAAGTAGAAAACCACTGTGGCATCAGTAACACATTTCACAACATAAACTAGACTTCCTGCTAGACATAGGAGGCTCATATTGCTTTTACCAAGTGGCAATACGAAGTGGCCTTAGCCAAAAAAGTCCCTGCTCCAACATTCTTACAAGAGGGTTATATACTGCTTTAACTTCTGTAGCAAGGGTGTCAATGGACTTTAAATTACGACTTATACAACAGAAAATAATACAGTATTCAGAATTCATTGGACTCTACTATGTTTGTATAGAAAAGGATTGTCTAAGATAACATTTTGTTGGAGATGTAATTAGGATAATGCTTCTTTAAAACACATGCTTTTACAATGTCCTACACTTACTAAGTTTTGGGAGAAAGTAGCGGATTATGTAAATATGACTGGGCAGGGGGGAAAGCTAGTGTTTGGGGCATGGGCTGGAAAGACCTAGGATCAAAACCCTGCTTAGCCATGTAACCATTTACTTATTGTGAAGATAAAATTGAATAACTCCGTATACTGCTCTAATGGATACAATGCAGAACCATTTCCCCTCCATTCCAGATTTGCAAAGAGGTCCACAGATACATTAGCTGTTTATGGCTTACTGCCACAGTAGGGAGGCCCTTGAGGTTGGTCTGGAAGCTGAAGCTAATGCAAAATATGGTAGCTCAACTGCTCACCAGGATATCACCGTCATGTTACACAGATTGTGTCCTCCCTAAAAGAGGTCATGTGTTGCGGTGAGATCTGGAGACTGACTCCCTGTGTTGTGGGTGGGTTGATTGGTTAGCCACAACACCCGATTGGTAGGTCCCTCGATGTTGGGTTCAATCTGGCCAATGGGGCGCAGTCTAAATGGATAGAGGGACCTATATATACCCATGCACGTGACCCAGAGCTTCCTCTTTTGGCTTGTGCATTTGGAACACCCGCCCACCTCTCCCTACTTTTAGGGCTTGGCGCTTGACCTTGCTATGCCGTCTTGTGTCGTGTGTCATTGAGACAGGGGCACAGCAGGAATTTCCCCACTTGGCTGATTGCCATTTGGGTTTCACCTGCCGCGTAGCAAATCGTCACAACTTGTAAGGTTGTGGAAAGGCACTGGTCCAGGTGATGGGGATGGGAGAGTGGTCTTGCCATCCCTATGTGAAGGGTATTCCGTTAAAGGAATCCAGGGACTCAACTGCTTTGGTCAGCCTCCAAGAGGGGGTTGTGCCATGCCTGAGTCCAGTGGGGCGGCATCTGTTCCCAGCTTTTTGCCTACCTACATGTTTACCCTTGGCTGACCTATGCTGGTGCCCTGAGTCGGTGATGCCTGCAAGGGTGCAGGGAGCTAGTCGAACCAGAGCCTATGCAACCACTCACTCTCTGTAATCAATAAAGTTGTGGCCTAAATTCTGCCAAAAACCAAAACTAAAATTTGAGTCATGTGTGAATTTATTTAGGGGGGAGGTCTCTGGGTTTGAACATGCAACTGCTGAACAAATTACACTGGCTGCAACATACTGGTTCTGATGCATAAAGCCCTATGCAGCTGAAATATCACCTCACCAGTTACATATTCAATAGATTATTGCACTTTGAGGGTGGGCGGTTCCTACTGCAGATACCATTTTATCAGGTCTCTTCTGCACAATATAGGAGCTGAAAAGAAACAGAGCCAAGCAGGTCTGTGCTGAGCATTACATTCTGTGTTGCCATGATTCTGAGATCCTCAGACAAAACACTATGGAAGAGTGAGAAAATTAACAGCAGCCAAAGGTAATATAGGCTTGCCATTCCTTCAAAACAGGAAGAAAACACTGCATTGCCCATATTCCTTTAGGTATTTTACTTTGCAGGGTTCATTTAGGGTTAGCTGGAATGTAATATGTCCTGAGTGACTGAAGAGATATTCTCCATAAGGCAAAGTCAGCAATCCAAATGTATTCTTCTTTTAAGTTGAACCACTCCTTTTCAGTTATTGCTTTAACAAGCAGATGGATTTTGCTTAATGTCTAAAAGGAGTTAAACCACAAAGACACTTAAAGCAATGAGATGTCAAGTCTTTAACTAATGGGATTATACAGTAAAGGACTCTTTAAGATGCCTTGGCCTAAATGATCCAGTTTCTGTAAAGACCTTATTGTAGGTCAGCAGTTTAGACAGTGGACAATAGCCCTACTTAAAAATTGTGGCGCACAATAATTCAAAAAATTCAGCAAATCGAAAGAGCTTGATTTTATAAACTCTTCTAATATATATTCATAAGCTTTCCTAAGCCAGCTGTGTGTGATGTTCATTCGGAATGCTTGTAGTTATTTTTATAGATAGATGGATTTATATAGAAATGTCAATGCTTTTTTAAAACCTTTTCTCTATTTTGTTTTTAATTAGTATATGAACAAATGGAAATACATTTTTTCCCTGCATGGTGACGGGGTTGCTGTTTTATAATCACATTTCATACTGTTGTGGTGACAAAATGTAGCCAAATAGACATCTCTGCTATTGATCAATATTTTAAACATAAATTGCATAGCAGTGTTAACCTCTCTAAAAGGGAAAAAGTACACATGTGAAAAACACATTCTTCCCCCAGTCTGGAAAGCTTGTCAAAGTTTATGACTATGGAAAAGTGGTTGGAAGTGACTAATCTGCCTTTAATAGTCAAGGTGCTCTGTTTTGTGGTATCCTACCTGTTTTGCTTAACCTACACGGCTATATTCTGAGGGGAATGGTTTTACTGGTTTTTTTAAAAAAAAATATTGTAGCTGTTTTAATTGTTTTTGTCAGGGGCTCAGGAGCAGAAGCACAGGGAAGAGGGGAGATGGAGAGCGAAGGGGAAGAATCTGAGGGCAGCATAGGAGAAGAGGACAGTGGCCCGAGAGATTCCATGAGCCTCTCCAGTGAATCGGAAGATTCACAGAAGGGGGTGCCGGTGGCCAGGGCAAGGGGGGTCCCAAGGGGGACACTCCAGAAGCAAGGGGCCAGCGGGGACTCCCAGAGCAGCAGTTGGAGATCAGGACCAGCTTCCCCACCTGAGCATAGTGGGGGGGAAGAGTCCCAGGTATCGGGGGTAGCGTCTCCCCCAGCAGGGAGAGAAGAGGAGTCAGGGCTGACCACGCCTCCATCGGAGAGTCAGGCAACGGAGGGGAGGTCAGGTCCAGCTAGCATCCCGGAAGAGGGAAGCAGTGACAGAAGCAGTGCAACGGTCAGGAGGAAGGTCACTGGGTTGGCGCGAGAGCCAAGTTCAAAAGTACAGGCGCGCGGGGCAGCAGAGAACGAGGATTGGGAACCGGGTCCTAAAGCCCGCCGGAGACAGGGGGAGGAGTCAGGGGACTCAGCGTCAGAAGAGTCCAGAAAGGGGAATGCCCCAGCGGACAGGAGGACCCAGAGGAGAAGAGAGCAGAGGAAGAGGTGGAGCAGGGCGAGAATCTTAAACTGGTGTTAGGGGGGAGGAGATTCAGATGGAACTTCGGCGGTCTAAGGTTTAAGACGTAGAGCTGCGCACTACGGCTTTGGAATGGAAACTGAACTTCAATAAAGACTTTTGTATATAACGACGACCTGGCGTTGGTCCTCTGTGAGCTGGGACCTTGGGCAGCTCTGACAGTTTTTATAACTGTATATTATGTTGTTGCAGCCTGCATGGTCTGGGACCTCTTATAAATATCTACATATACCTACATAGCGTATATAAATAAGATAATCCAGAAGAAGTTAGTTGTCCCATTTGAAGTCAATGGGGCTTAAGTTAGTCACAAGCAAGGACTCCGTCTCCATTTAAAATTAATTTGTACATGCAATTTGAGAGCCATAACCCAACTGAGCTTTGTTTATGCTGCTTTGCCTCTCCTAGTGCGTCCCCGCTTAAGGCTGAGCTGCTTGTCCACTGCTGGATGTTGTTGTTGTTTTAAAAAAAGTCCTGAATAATTATATGCAATATATACATATATGTAGAGGAGTTGAGCTCTATGCAATATTTCTGCAGCATAACTTTATAAATAAAATTATAAATACATGTGTGTTGCAGTATATACAGTTGCAGTATGCATTGATGTACAGTGGTACCTCAGGTTACATACGCTTCAGGTTACATATGCTTCAGGTTACAGACAGCGCTAACCCAGAAATAGTGCTTCAGGTTAAGAACTTTGCTTCAGGATGAGAACGGGAATTGTGCTCCAGCGGTGTGGCGGCAGCAGGAGGCCCCATTAGCTAAAGTGGTGCTTCAGGTTAAGAACAGTTTCAGGTTAAGTACGGACCTCCGGAACAAATTAGGTACTTAACCCGAGGTACCACTGTATCTGTTTACTTGCACTTTCCTTTGGGAAACCTGATGAATGTGAGTATAATATTATAATCAATAATGCATATTATATACAATAATTGTTCATATTTTTAGCAGAATGAGGGGGCGGGGACCTTGCTTATTGTCTAGATTAAATAGTGATATGACAAATAGATAAAAATTGTACTCGGCATCAAGATTTTCAGAAATTATTTTATTTATTATTTATTTCATAAAGTTTATACACCGCTTGATTGTAAAAATCTTCAAAGTGATAAGATAAAGATAAATCTATTAAAATAACCTTGACTTTCTAAGTTTTCTGGGTAGACAAGAATGTTTTTAGCAGGTGCCAAAAAGATTACAGTGAAGAGGCTTGCTTGATCTCAATAGTTCCAAAGTGCAGGCACTGCCACACTAAACGGTCAAGTTCTTACAAATATGGGAAAATGGGTATTATGTGGCACCTGCAGCAGTGTGGGGTGTATGGGGTAGTACCACTGGTGAGGGACAATGTTGTGCTAAACCCAGGGAACGGCTTCGACTGGCAGGCTGAACCAGATGAGAATAGCTGATGGGTCCCAAACCCTCAATGCGTTAGGGACTCCCCCTGAGGCAAAGGCAGGCCCCGGTGGATTGGGAGGGTGAGACTAATGGGTCTAACAGTCCAGAAGGCAATTTCTGGGCAGATGAAGGTGATGGAATATATGGAATTGGCGGAAATGACTGGCAGAATCCGAGACCAGGGAGAAGAGTCGGTAGAAGAAGATTGGAAGAAATTTAAAGACTACTTACAGAAATATTGTAAAATCAATGAATGTTAGAATGATGTCGGAATGAAGTTAAGTGGTTCTTAGCAGTAACGCTAGAAAGGGGTAGGTGAAAATGGATTTTTAACAGGCGAGAAAGTAAAGTTATAATATATTAAGATAAGGGATTAAGATAAAAATAAAGAGGGAAAGGATTTGCTGAGTTAACCAATTGAACTGGAATACAAAAAAGGGAGGTGTGGGGAGGTCAGCGAAACAAGTAAATGAAAGATAAGTTATGGAATGATGGACTTATATATATATATATATATAAAGAACAGAAGGCAATTTCTGCCTGTGCTGTAGAGGGAAATGAGAGGCAGATGGGGCTTATCCACCTGGGAATGTAGCCCATCTAGGAGAAGGAAAATTCTGGTTCAAACCTATGCTGCCTTCTTCAGGAGAAGAAAAGGCTAAGCAGTAAACCCTACACAAATCCAGGGTAGAGTCCCTGAGGTGGTTGGATGGCGCCTTGCATGCCTCCTTCTGGCAACTCCTGCAGCCCAGCTGGTGCCAAACGTATTGCTTTGCTATCTTTTGGAGCACATCAGTGAGGCCAAGAGGAGGATATTGGCATCTGGGCAGCCCAGGAGCTCCAGACACACTGCCCAGGCTTGCACCCCAGGGAGGTCCCTTCGGTGGAGCTAACTCAGCTGCTTGACTTCACCTCTGGAGGGGCATTCCAATGGCTCTCAAGGCAGACAGGTGCCAACAACAGCAGTGCCAAAATTCCACCCTTAGTCACAAGTCTTGATTGTAATGCACTGTGATCTGCAGTTTCAGGTGCATCATTCCAGGCATATCAGTACCTTTTTCTTTGCTGTTGTTGCTTATTTAAGCTTTTATTTAAGCTTTTCTTTTTTATAAGTAAAGCTGGAAGCACGAGAGAGAAGAAAGATATTCACAGTGGCTCCACAGCTGAAAGTTGAATCTGGGTTTTAAAAAATAACAGATGTAAGTATTAAAAAGTAACCCCCTCCCACTGAGATTCTGAGCTGATTTCCCTCTCCCTACAGTTGCCATTTAATAAATATGCAGACAAACTATGGTTTTAATGCAATGTCTAGTTCTGATCTGTCCGTACCTCTTTAAGGTCTGAGCTGCTCTCAGCTTCATTTCTTCAGATGTGGGTTATACCAGCTTTCAAATTAGAGCTCATTAAGAGCATTGATTTGGTCACTGAAAAACTCTGTGATCCAGCAGATACCCAGCTCCTCTTTTTCCCCTGCAGAGATATCTGAATAGTGTTAATTTTGATCCAGCAATCCCTGCACATGGTTTAGTGGGAGTTTTGTTCGTGTGGAGACTGCATGATCAAGACTTAGCAAATATGTGCAAATATTTGAATAGACCAAAAAGAGAGGGGAAAAACCCAACCCTAGGAAGAATTAAGATTTGCAGTTCTGTGAGATTGCTTTCTTTATGAATAATTTTCTTCAAATAGCTAGTGGAAAGCAACAGTATTATTCGATCAGTGGAAAGAGTCAAATCTCCTATGATCAAAGTTTTCATTCTGGAAGTTTCTGTGTGATCTAACCTTGTGTTTGCCTTACTATAAAGGCAAACAATGTTTTTTCAGGAAGTTAAAGGTGATATTCCACTACGGATTTTGTTCCGCTTGACTGGTTTACCCAAACAACACTGAAATGAGTGTTCATGCTGCTTTCCGATGTGCTTTTGTGTGGGTTGTGGGTGTGCTGAAAGTTCCCTCAGGTGCACAGCTGGACAGACTGGGCCCATCTAACAAATGGTCAAATTCCACAATGGAAGTTGGGGTCATCTATCAGTATCAAAAGAGAAGATGATAAGAATCTCCACAGTAAATGGCAGACCAATTAACAGAATGCAAACGGCTGCACTGTATATAAGAATGACCACTATTAGTCCAAAAATGTCCTCAAAATATTCTTAAATATATGAGACTTATGAGACCAGTATCTCATTATTTGTTTTAAGATTTTACACTCTATTTTTGGTTTGCTTCATATTTTATGTGCATCATGACTTAGCACTTAGACTTATTTGACTTAGACTTATTTGTAGTTTGTTTAGTTTGTTGTATACTCTTATGGTTTTCTATTGACACCAAATCCATGCCCTCCAAGAGTTCCGATTTTCTAGGGACAGTCAGTGCTGGAATTACAAAAACCATCCCAGCTTCTGATTTGATCCTGGAATGTTCCTGTTTCCCCTGCTGCTTTGGGGATCAGGAGCAGGACCTAGCGCTTGTCCTGAGCAACAACGGTGACTGCAGCTGTGGCTGCGAGAGAGTACCGTGTCAGCCTGCCCATGGCCTCTGCAGCGCTGCTGTTGCTGCCTCGCCCCTTAGGCTGCTCCTAGCGGCTGCTGTCGTGTGGGCAAGGAGGAAGCGAGGCTCCCATCCCCAAGGCCCAGCCCTGTGTGATACGCTGGCTCTGAGAGGCAGGCAGAGGGCAGGGGCACCCTGGGCAGCAGCGCAAGGAGTCTACATCTTTTTTTTTTAATGCTTTGTGTGTCTGCATCCAATCTTTAAAATTTATTTATTTGTGCATGTTTTTCTTTTTGCAAACCTATCAAAGTATAAAATAATTAAAAAATGCATTAAGGGGTTTCCTCAAGTGGCGGGGGGCATGTGTACTGCATCTCATTGGTGTCGTGGGGGCAGCACTCACCCTTCTTCTGATAAGAAATGCTCTGTGGGGAGGGGGGACAAAAATGGGGAGTCAAGGAGGGTCAATTGTGGGGGGAGTGAGAAATGTCCCTATTTTCACCTGAGGAGTGTTGGAGGGTATGCAGATCTGTTACTGTGTATGCTACTATTATGGAAATTCAAATTTTGGTGCTTTATGGCTCTTTTGGAAAAGTGATGTTTGTTGTCCTTGTTGTTAAAAAATTAATAACAAATATTTTTGAAAAGAAAAGAGAGGAAACAAAATGCCAATGATGTAGGCTGTGGGTTGTATTAGGAGTAGACTCAGTGAAATTAATGGGCATGACTAATTTATGCTTGTTAATGTCAGTGGGCCTACAAGTGAGCAGAATTCAGTTGCCTTTAACCCTGTGATGCTACTTCCCACCACAGTCCACATTTAGCTGGACCTCTGATGCTGCTCACTAACTGCCAAAGTTTGGAAAGAGGGAACAAACCATCCTGATTCTGAACATCCAGCTTTTATAATGGCAAAAAGTTGTTTGGTTCATCCACCTGAATTAAGAAGGCACAACTATGAAGCAACAAAGCACTGGATTCTGTGTATCATTTGCTAAGCGTATAGCTTAATATGGCATGATCAATTAAATCCTTTGGGAAGAGTGCAGGATAGAGCTTGTGCTGGGTTGGCTTATTTGAAGCTGGTCACCCAAACTTCAGTTTAGTTGAATTACAACTTCATAAACAAAGAAGAGAGAGTCTCAAAAGAAATTGTGCCATCTAGCCAAGGACAGAGGTGTTAGAAGAGTTATCGAAACATAATAACATAACATTTTCCCCATAGTACCTACCCAGTGCTTGACATTGTAGTTAAAGAAGTTTTGGTCTTTGAAGCTAAGTTATAATGGAAAATCACTGTCCTTCCTCTGTTCTGAACACCATGCTAACAGTGTTCCTCCCTGTGCTGCTTTCTGAAAAAATAGCCAGGGTTTGTGTGGCCTGCATTACTGAGTATACAGAGAAAAAAGTACAAACATGATACTGTCAGTAATTTCATTCTCCCATTGCTGATGTAACATGATACATGTTGACATTTCTGTACAGTTATGTCTGGGAACGGAAGTGAACTTCTGTAACTTCCGCTCTTTGTTTTCTCTCTGCTCTCGAACAGAGAAGACGGGTGTGAGGCACTCAGCTCACACTGGCCATGTTTGTTGTTTTAACCTGCTGTAAATAATAAAGAAATTTGAAGTGCTACATATCTGAACCGTCTACTTCCTGCTGCAACTCTGCTGCAGCCCGGAGGGGGTTTTTCATACCTCCCCCTCACATGGGGGGCTGCCAATAGGTACTGGGTGCAAAATCTGGGTTCTGGAGAATACCAGCTTGCATTGAAAACAACAGCATCATGTAGTCTTTATGGCTAGAAACTCCATAGCCCTGCTGCTCTCCAGGTATTGTTGGAAAGCCTCTCCCTCGACCCCTGGCTAGGCTGCCTGGGGCTGAGAGGAACTGCCGTCCTGTGACATTGCCCCACAGGTTCTCCAACCCAGGGGACTTCAGCACTTGATGACCACAAAGAAGGGTATTTTTAAGCAAGACGTGTGGGGAACCATAATAATAATAATTTATTATTTATACCTCGCCCATCTGGCTGGGTTTCCCCAGCCACACTGGGTGGCTACCAACAAAATATTAGAATACAATAGTCCGTCAAACATTAAAAGCTTCCCTAAACAGGAATGAAAGAGGTTTGATATTCCAATTTCTGATTATTCAAAACATGCATAAAAGTGGGCTGATGAGTTTATACCTTCCTTATGGGAAACCCATTTCACACTTTGACAATGATTAGTTTGGTGCCCAGGTCAAAATATAAGCAACTCATTAATGTGAAGTACCACTATAGCCCTTAATATTTTAATCATGATTACTAAAAACTCCAGGTTACCTCAATTCGTAATATTTTTCCTTTGCATGCATAATGCCAAACAAACACTACAAAAATACCTTCAAGCTTCTGATAACGCAAATATTTTAGATGTTCAAACCATAACCACACCTAATAGCAAAGGTGTCTCTTTTGGCATTTGCCCTTTTTGTCTTTTGCCCTTTTAACTCTGCCCCCACATTATTGTCATACCAGCCCTTTGAGAAGGGCTAGGTTGTGACCCACCTAAGGCCATTCAATGAGATTCAAGGCCAAGCAGGGTCTGAACCCATCTCCCCAGTCTTCCTCTGACAATCTATCGGCTATATATTTAGGTTGCTAATATGGAGTTATCCTGATGCTTTTCATACTTGTTCCCCTCCCCACTCCAGATATTTCAAATCAATATGTAATAAAGGATCTAATTAAATCCATTCATGACACATATTCTCAAAATCATACTTGAAAGGAAGACCTTTGTTACCTGAGTGATAAAAATCTTCCTATATGGCATTTCTATTGTTCTCACAAATGGTCCTCCTCACTTTTGATTGACAGGTCAAGCCATAGCTCTTTTGATTATGAATGAGGCTAAAGTGTCTAGATATAAAATGGACATTTTACTGAAGGTCTCCTGGTGAGCACTTCTGGACTTTATGCCACTACACATGGGAAATTAGGCTTAAAAGAAGCAAAGGTTTCAAGGAGCAAATATGGAGCCAGAATTAGACAGTTTTATAATTGATCCACAAGTACCTGCTGTACTTGAAATGCTGCTGCCTTTCTTGATAGGATTTGCTCCCTGAGCAGTGGAGTTTTAATTTACACAAAGATGAACTGGGGCACTCTGATTCAAACTAGTGGTATTTTACTTTCACATCAAAATTGTATTTCTTCAAAACTGCATAAGCAACAGTTAAATAGCGCCACAAAAATGGGGAATGGTTGATTTTTTTTGCAAAGAGAAGTAGGCAGTACAAAAGCTGGTGGAGCACAGTGGCTAGGATGAGACCCCTAAAATATGGCAAATCATGTAGTCCCTCACCCCCACCTTGACCCCAGCAGATGGCTTTTAAGGAATAAGCCCACTATGGGGTATGTTAAACAGAGGCTGGAAGGCCTCCTGTCATGGATTTTCACAGGCAACCACCCCCAGTCTGAGACATTTTGCTGCCTGAAGTGGAACACAAATAGCAGCGGTACCCCCAGTAGGGACAACAATTTTTAAAAAGCTTTGCTATACTATTCAGAAATCAATTTCTGCCTTCATCTGTTTATTTATAAAAAATATTTATACCACTCATTCATTAAAAAAGAATCAGCAGTTTACAACACTTGTACATAAAAACCATACAAGAAAAAGCATATTAAAAAGTTGTAAATTAATACAAGGTCCTTGAACCAGGCTCAGTAGATGGGCAGCAAGCACGGACAATTCCACAGGTGGCACATGTTGTTGCACAGGTACCTCCATCTGCAATCAGCCCACCTGAATTTCGCATGAGCTGAACCCATCCCTCTGCTTCATGATGTTGCCCAAAGCTGCTCCCTTTCTCTACCATCATCTGTAAACCATGATCAAAGCATCTCAGAATGCTAAGAAAACTTACATAGCAAGATAATTCGGCAACATTTACATGACATAAAATTTAAATAGTCCCCCAAATATTAATAGGCTAATCAAAACATCTCATATCAATAAAGTTAAAGAATGCAATAATTCTTCATAAAGGTAAAGGGACCCCTGCCCATTAGGTCCAGTCGTGACCGACTCTGGGGTTGCGGCGCTCACCTCGCTTTATTGGCCAAGGGAGCCGGCGTACAGTTTCCGGGTCATGTGGCCAGCATGACTAAGCCGCTTCTGGCGAACCAGAGCAGCGCACGGAAACGCCGTTTACCTTCCCGCCAGAGTGGTACCTATTTATCTACTTGCACTTTGACGTGCTTTCAAACTGCTAGGTTGGCAGGAGCAGGGACCAAGCAACAGGAGCTCACCCCGTTACGGGGATTCAAACTGCCAATCTTCTGATCAGCAAGTCCTAGGCTCTGTGATTTAACCCACAGCGCCACCTGCATCCCAAGCATCTCAGTAAAGGTAAAGGTAAAGGTACCCCTGCCCGTACGGGCCAGTCTTGACAGACTCTGGGGTTGTGCGCCCATCTCACTTAAGAGGCCAGGGGCCAGCGCTGTCCGGAGACACTTCCGGGTCACGTGGCCAGCGTGACATTGCTGCTCTGGCCAGAGCCAGAGCCGCACATGGAAACGCCATTTACCTTCCCGCTGGTAAGCGGTCCCTATTTATCTACTTGCACCCGGAGGTGCTTTCGAACTGCTAGGTTGGCAGGCGCTGGGACCGAGCAGCGGGAGCGCACCCCGCCGCAGGGATTCGAACCGCCGACCTTTCGATCGGCAAGTCCTAGGCGCTGAGGCTTTAACCCACAGCGCCACCTGCGTCCCGAAGCATCTCAGTAGGCTTGTCTAAACAGGAATGTTTTTAAGCAGACTCCGAGTACAGTGAAGGCACCTCCTTGAACTCAATAGGCAGGGAGTTCCAAAGGGGCTGCCACACTAAACAGTCGAGTTCTTCCAAATGCAGAGAACGGTTATTATGTGGCACCTGAAGTAGAGCCAATTTCATTTATCAAAGCAGGTGAGAAGAGAAATAGAATAACATAATCCAAATGGCAGCAAAAATATTATGTTTTCTCTAAAACAAAATGTGACCCCACACAACCTGCACCCTGATGAACAAGGAGAATCCCTGCAGCAGGAGTCGGCCACTCAGGGTCCTTGCCCTCCCTGGACAGGCGGACGTGAGCCAGCAGGGAGCAGATCCTACAGGGCAGCATCCAGGTGGGTTCTGCCTCCTGCTGCCTGGGAGGACCAACCTGTAGGCCAGAGATGGGGAATCTTTGGTCCTTCACAAACTCAATTTCAACCATCATGGTCAATGGTCAGAAATGAAGGGAATTTTAGCCCAGCATCTGGGAGGCCAGAGGCACAGTTTCATCTCTGAACACCGCTAAGCTTAGTTGCAAGGCAAGTTGGCATCATGTTTGTTTCGAAGCTAGGAAACAACGATAGCAACACCTATTTTATTTTCAAGAGAATTCCGTCTCTCTTTTGCCATCAAGGCTCTACAAGCATGAAGAGAAATCTCAGGTCATGGCAAAATAACGCAGCCTTTAAACAAAGCTGTGTTCGTCACTGAGGGTTTGCTATGAAAGCCTTTTCTTCCTTTGATGTTTGTGGAAAGGGTGAGGGAATAGGTAAGACTTATAACAGTGCAGGGAAAATGTTTAAAACCAAGGTTCAGTATAAAGACTAGGTAGTGAAAAGGCCTTTTTATCAGTGTGGTATGTGACTGTACTGGAAAATAAATGGGAAAGATAGAATAGTTACTTTTAAAAAAAGCCATTGGTGCTGGTTTTTGTCAAGCCGTGCTTCATTTGTATTTTTCACAAGCTGGGAATCCAGCGGCTGCTGAACATGAAGTTAATTTTTTGTATTTTAGCAGGTTTTATTGGATTAATATATAACAGGGCAGACTCTGATCTTATTTACACTGATGGAGTAATCCCATCGTAGCTCCGTCAAACTAATCAGATTTGTAGCCAATGAATGCCTGGAAATAGTTTGCTATCTCAGAGGGGGATAAAAGGGGGAATCTATTTTATTTTTCATTTCATCTTTTCAATTTATTATCTTGAGGGATCACATATCACTCTGATACAAGACTTTTTGATTATCTCTTCAAGTCAATAGAACACATTTCTGAGAGTAAGCAAAAAGGGAGGGAGCCTCGTGTTGCGCAGAGGGAGGGTGGGAGGGGAGAATCCTGCCCTCTGCCTATCAACCTCAGTCTCTTAGTCTGACAATTTTGTAGTTGCCCCAGAATCAGAGTACAGTGGTACCTCGGGTTAAGAACTTAATTTGTTCCGGAGGTCCGTTCTTAACCTGAAACTGTTCTTAACCTGAAGCACCACTTTAGCTGATGGGGCCTCCCACTGCCGCTGCGCGATTTCTGTTCTCATCCTGAAGCAAAGTTCTTAACCCGAGGTACTGTTTCTGGGTTAGCGGAGTCTGTAACCTGAAGCGTCTGTAACCCGAGGTACCACTGTAATAGTTTGGGTGCTACTGCTAAATCATAATTATTTTCTAAATTGTAAATGAATAGGTGCAAATTGTGGTAGAGGGTTGAAAAATATGTTATCAACAATGACGAATTGTAGGATTTTTGTAGTCAAAACTAGAAAAAGTAGAAGAGAGAATGCCTTGTGTGTGTACCTGGAGACTGAGAGCAAGAGGATAAATGTTGCAGGGCTTGTTGTCCTCTCCCCGTGTCCCAGCGTCAGTGAAATGCAGCTGTGATGGAAGAACATCTATTTTTGCATGCAGGAAGTCCCGCGGTTCAACCCTTGGCGTCTCCAGGTAGGGATGGGAAACCCTGGAGAGCTACTGTCAATCAGTGTAGACAATACTGAGATAGATGGGCCAATGGTCTCACTGGGTATAAGGCAGCTTACTATGTTCCTAGGACCTTACACCACCACAGTCTGTTTCAAGGTGATCATCAAATTTGACCTCTCAACTCGCATTTCAGTCTGCTTACTTGTCCTATGGACCTCAATGGGAGCCACTGAAAACCAAAGCTGTCCTCTAGTGCTTTCCTCTGCCATGGGTTGCATTTCTAACAGCTAATCACTGCTTTCAAAATACTGCTTTCAAGGTTGACTTCCAACATTTATACGGTGTGTTATGCATACTATGAGGTATGAATTTGACAGAAAATAAACTCAGAACTTGTCAAAATTTTAACCTGAAAGGCATCAAAAAATCGACTTTGGGAACTTGCTAAACCTTACCCTCTCAGTTACTGAAACATCTTACTATATCAGTGTCCCAAATTACCTGGTCAAACCTCAACCTCGTAGGCACTTTCCTTCATTCTTGCCATGATGAAGCATGCTGGGCTAAGGATTTTGCCTCTCCCTTTGTGCACAGGTTTTGACTGGTCACTTACCAGCAGGATTCCACCCCCAGTCAAGGGTGGGCCTCTCATGGCAGATCTGCGGGGAGAATCGGGACTCTTTTTCACCCTGGTTGCTAATCATAGAAGCTGATATAAATATCACATGACAATCAAGCATTGCTAATTAATATGTAATTCCCATTAGCTTTCTTTCAAAGGGTTCATTATGCTGAACAAAATAACTACCCATTCAAACAATTTCATTTTGTATGAAGAAGCGCAGAAGGGAAAGGATGACTTTAAATGAATTGTACAACAATGACGGTAATAATATTCGTCTGAGAGAACTATGGGAAGGTAACAAAAGGGCTTACAAACTGAGTGCATTACAAAGATGCTTTTATACCTGAAAATGTGTGGTGTCCTACAAAAAGGGATGAGAAGGCTTTGAGGTTTTCGTATAAATACCCAAAGATTGTTTCAAAGTTTGTCTCCTTGGAGGGGGCCAATATCTCCACTGGAACTCACCCAATCTCTCTTCTCTTCTGCCATTTAATGTTTTTAAAAACATGCTAGCCTTTCTGTCTTGAGAGGACAGTGAGAAACTGTCCCAGAAACCTTCACTCGGTGTACAGTACATGTGTGGGATATTCCTCTCCCACTATCTGGCAAATCCTGTATCTGTAACGACAACTTCATCTTGGTGCTGCACAAGATGAGGGACAGGACCATAGCTCAGAGGTAGGGGCGTGCAAGACTAATTTCTGAAACTCTGGCAAATCCCTGCCAGTCAGCATAAGCCATATGGAATTGGATGGACCTGATTCAGTTTATGACACCTTCCCAGGCTCCTTCTCTGCTCTGCTTGAGATGTGGAGCTGTGCAGCATCTGAGCTGCCAAAGGCTGCTTCAAGTCCCTCCTTTGAAATTACTATGGGGCAGGAAGGTCATTTTAAGTTTCAGTGGGTCTAGTAAGATTTTCAGCAATGTTTAAAGGCCCACTCTGGACTATGTTCAGGACAAAATGGCAAAAAAGCCATGTGTGTTAAGGCAATTTATTGAACCTCTTTGAGTGTGCGTGTGAAGTTGCGCATAAGCCACTGTGCTAAAATTTATCGGGTTTTTGTTGTTGTTATGTATTTTGTGTTTTTATATTGTGATTTTATGTTGTAACTGTCCTGAGACCTGCAATATAGGGTAGTATACATTTTTTAATAATAATAATAATAATAATGTATAAACCTGCAATGATCATTTGAATCTAACACTTTTAAATAAATGGCTGACTACAAGCAGGACTCCCACATCACTTTAAACCATAGCTAAGCCGCATGCTTGCATATGGAACAAAAATCTTAACTGCTTTGCTCTTCTCCTGCTCTTGCTGCTGCTACACTGCCAGGCGCTAATCCATGGTTTGCATTAGTGTTATGTTTGAACCAGGGTTTCCCCTAAACAAACTGCAAGTGGTAAGCCAAGAACAAACTTTGGTGTTAGCTCATGGTTTGCTTGGAGAGAAACAATCCAGAAGACTATGTTCAGACACTATTCTAAGCCAAACCATTACTTAGCTGCTAGCACTGTGGCAGTAGCAGGAGTGAGGGAAGTCCAAAATGGCCATGATTTTCACCCCTTGCACTGAATGTTGTGTATTCACCTTTAAACCACAGTTAAGCTTAATTGGTGACATGCAATTCAGGCCAATATGCAGATGTCTAGAACACACATACAATTAACAGCCTTTACAGAATTAGACAGTTCTCTTGGGAAAGGCTGTTGCATTGTGAATAGTAGCAAGTCTTAGCTAAATTCTACATAATACTAGTGGATAATCCTACATCTCTCATCTTAACCGCTCAGCAATGGAATTCAAATGACACTCCTGACAAAATTCAGAAACTCTTTATTTCATTGGAACACCCACATTACAGGAAGTAATTTCTGTCTTCTTCTTGTTCTGGTTATCATCTTCCAAACTCTAAAGAACCTGAACCTGCCTACCTTAAGGGTACCTGCCACACATACATTTTTGCCAATCTGAGACTGTCTGATGTGGGTTTCAGCAAAGCCCCTCAATTTGCTTAAGTAAGTTCAAGTAGGCAACAGAAGCTTTCTCTGTGGTGGCCCCTACTCACTAGAAATCTGTGTCCAGGGATGTCCACCTCTGCATTGAAAGTATTTTATACTAGAAGATGAAGCATTTTATATCGCAGAGTATCCTCTATCAGAAGGCCTTCCCCAAGTAGTGACTGGCTGCCATTTATTGGATTTATGTTGCAACTGTTTTAGTCTTTCTGGCATTGCATTTTACACTGTATTGATTCTATCATTTGTATTCATTGTAGTATTTGTGTGTGTGTGTTTCAATGAAATACGTACACATACACTCTTGGATATTGATTTTGAGTGCTATCCCTAAATAAAAGAAATGAATACATCATGAGAATGATATCTTTAAATCTCTACTGAGTCTCTACAGAGACATCTACTACCTAGTCAGAAGAAAACATTCCACATTTCTGATTATTCCAATTCAAAATGAAACAGGGCACTGTGGGGGGCAATGCTGTAGACTGCAAACCATTGGTACAAGAAAACAATAACACTGAACATCTCCTTGTGAATCAAAACAGTGCCATGCCTCATCTACTACACCGCTGGCACCTCTGTGGGTAAAAACAACCAAAATGTATCTGCCTGAGGGAAAGAATATGGAAAATTGATCAGCAAAAGAATGTCACCTGGATTCACTTTGTCTCAATTTGAGGACTCTCTGTTCAGAAGGAGCTTGAAAAATTCCATACAAAAAGGAGGTTTAAAAGCATAATTGTGTACAGCATGACAACCAAGGCTGGATCTGTTTCTGCTATTTTTCCAATTCAAAATGGATGATTCTGTTGATTTATTAAGTTTATTCCCCACCCAGCTGTGGGGAGCCCAGCTGTGGATTTCAGACGCTGTTCTTGGTCCATCTAACTAAATATTTTTCACCCTGACTGACAGCATCTTTCTAGGGTTTGAGGCAGGTCTTTTCCAGACCAGCCTAAGAGGGACTTAACCAGGGACCTTCTACATACAGTGGCTGAACCACTGAGCTATGATCTCTCCCTCTTACAACAAGAGGAATGTCCTTGCCAGAGGCACCAGCTTGCGAGGGTGATGGAGGGGGCAATGTCATGTGCATGGCATCAGGATGTCAGGAGGAGTCAGGGACAGAGCCAAACGCAGTGGCCACATGGCTTCAATGGCTGGTGGCTCCTCCTTCTCCTGGTGCTGCCACTGGCGGGAGGCTGCTTCAATCCTCCTTCCCCTTCATGGGAGGAGGAGGAGGAGGAGGAGGAGGAGGAGGAGGAGGAGGAGGAGGAGCTGGCCATTGGAGCCAGGCCAGGCTTCATCTCCATGCTTTCTGGACGTCGGGAGGCTCGGCCACCACCCCAAAAATACTGGGGCTCCCAAAAGGGCTTGGCCCCCAGTTTATGTCTTTTGCACAAGAGAATGAAGTGTCCCCCCAGTCTATAGGGATCAACAACAGCTCTTCAGGGTATCAAACAGGATTATTGGGCAGAATCCCCGCGATGGAGTGAGTTCCCGTTGTTCGGTCCCAGTTCCTGCCAACCTATCAGTTTGAAAGCATGTCAAGTGCAAGTAGATAAATAGATACCGCTCCAGCGGGAAGGTAAACGGCGTTTCCGTGCGCTGCTCTGGTTCGCCAGAAGCGACTTAGTCATGCTGGCCACATGACCCGGAAGCTGTACGCCGGCTCTCTTGGCCAATAAAGTGAGATGAGCACCGCAACCCCAGAGTTGTCCGCGACTGGACCTAATGGTTAGGGGTCCCTTTACCTTTACCTTTTATGATGACTGTATCATTTTAGAACAGTGATTCCCAACCTTTACAAGTAAGAGGGCCACTTCTTCACCTCATTTTTTTTGTGGACCTCCACATGCAAATTGTAATTTTAGTCTCCATTAATGGAGAGAATACAACACACAAAGGCTATTATGAACTCAGTAACATTTTAAATGAATTCACAAATGTGACAAAAGCAAAGTAAGCAAAAATTATTTAAGTACCAACCAATTCACGATTTAACCACTGAACAGAAACCCAAGCAATTAATTCCAAAGTGTATTCAAATTTCATAAATATAAATTCTTTTATTTCTCCAAAATACCCACTGATCAACACAATTAATCAACTAAAAAATGTATGAAAGGTAAATAAAAAATATATTTTTCATTATGATTCCATTCATTTATTTCTCCGGTATAACCAGTGATCAACTAAATGCAGATGTATTTACTTATTTCCAAGTGAATGCAATTGAATTAATCCCCAAAGGAATTAAAATGAAAGCTTTAATTGCCACTAATGTAATATATTCCTACATATAGCATCAGGGCTATCAACTGTATACTTCAATGAAATCCCTAATCCTTGTAAGTAACACAATTTATTATTTAATAAAATTTATATATCACTTGATTGTAATAATAATAATAAAAAACCAACCCACCGCAAAGCAGTTTACAAACAGTTAATAAAATCGAGAAAAAATCACAACCATATTTTAAAACATACAAAAGTTAAAATGCTAAAACAAATTTAAATTACCTCATCTAAGCATGTGGGTAGGCTTGTCTAAAGAAGAATAATCCTAGCAGATGCTGAAAAATGTACAGTGAAGGCGTCTGCTTAATCTCAATAGACAGGGAGTTCCAACGTGCAGGCACTGTCATGCTAAACAATCAAGTTCTTACAAATGCATTCCACTTTCTGAGCAAGACCCTGTCAGAGTGTAGAAAAGGAAGCCAGTGGTTGGGGGATTCACCCTAAGAGCTTCCCATCTGATCCCTCAAAAAGTGCCAAATATTCCCCCTTCATTATCAATCTCAGCCATTTTCTCCTGCATAAGTGGATAGCAACAAAGACTTTGGTTGAGCCCTCCTTGTCTTAGTTGTGGGATAACCAGCCTCATGTAACCAACATTCTCAAGTCTAATGAATGCATGAAGGGGTTAACACCATAGCCTAAGCTGTCCTTCCAGGCTGAGCTCACCTTGGGAGGGACCAGGTAATCAAGACTTTGTAAAGAACAGTCTACCTGAGAAGCTCAGTGAGTCAACTTGACTAATGTAAGGCTTTCTTAAAGTTTACCATAATGCATACATTTATTTAAATGTATGAAACTGAATCAGTAAATTAGCAGCCAGATGATTGGAATACCAGCAAATTCACATTGCACAATTAATCCGATTTGGCACTCTTTAGCTACATTTCACTTCCACCCCGAAACACTTTTTGTGATAAGTGATGGGAAAGGCACTAAGAAGTATGGCATGACAAATGCTTAACACAATATGGGATAACCTCCCCACAAACAAATCAGAATGAATGTGGAACAGTTGACATTGTCTAACCTCCATGCAAACCATTCGGGATGAATGCTCAATAAACAAGCATCTGTCTTGGATGCTTTGTTGAGATTCCTGCATTTCAGGGGGTTGGACTAGATCAGGGGTAGGCAACCTAAGGCCCGGGGGCCGGATGCAGCCCTATCGCCTTCTCAATCCGGTCCACGGATGGTCGGGGAATCGGTGTATTTTTACATGAGTAGAATATGTGCTTTTATTTAAAATGCATCTCTGGGTTGTTTGTGGGGCGCAGCGGCGTAGCGTGGGTTGTCAGCACCCAGGGCAAGGCAAGAAATTTGCGCCCCCTAACCTGGGGCAAGGCAAGTAATTTGCGCCCCTAACCCCTAACCTGCCGCCACTGCCAGCTTCTTCTTGCTGCTGCCTGGGCTGGTCGGGTGTGGTTCTCTCCCGCGCTCAGCGCTGCGCTGGGCGGCCGCTGTACTGTCCCTCCCCCAGACAGTCCCTCCCTCGCTCTCTCTCCGCTCCGCACCGCAACGCACACCTGGCACCCTCCCCCTCCACAGTGGGTGGCGACCCGGCAGCTCGGATCGGATTCGCACAGCCAGCACTGCAGTGAGAGAGAGTGAGTGAGCCAGGTAAGGGCAGAGAGCTGCGAGTGCGAGCGCGCCCCCCCCCAAATGTTGCGCCCGGTGCGGCTGGCCCCCCCTGCACCCCCCACGCTACGCCACTGGTGGGGCGTAGGATTTCGTTCATTCCACACACACCCCCCAATATAGTCTGGCCCACCACATGGTCTGAGGGATGGTGGACCAGCCCACGGCTGAAAAAGGTTGCTGACCCCTGGACTAGATGATGCATTGGGTCCCTCTCAACTCCTATTCTCTGATCTTATGACTGAAGTAACAGTGTCCGGATAAAGGGAAGGAACAGTACCACTCTATTCCATCTTGGTCAGACCCCACCTGGAGTACAGTGCCCAGTTCTGGGTGCCACAATTCAAGAAGGATCTGAATCACAGTTCTGCTATTTCTTGGCCTCTACACAAATGAGCAAGAGATAGAGGGGAAAGTTCCAGCCTGAGGGAGTTTCTCCCTCCCTCGCAACCTGTGCTCTTCATTCATAACCAAGAACAGCAGCACCCCCTCTATACTTTAACACCTCGCTTTAAAAATAGGAAGCAGCACAACTGAGATAGTCTATTGTTAGTTGCAGAGATGTTTGAAAAGAACAGCACAGCGGCAGAAGAGAGCCAGCCAATCAATGCCCTTGTAGAAAAGATTGGCGTCGGGGGGAGACGCGAATCGGGAGGGGAAAGAAAGTCCAATCCCGGGGGGGGGGGGCGGGGCAAAGGGAGCTGGATTTCCCATTCGGATTCCATACAATAGAGCGCCGAGCGTCTTGGAGCGCCAGGCGCCCGCGAGTCCCTCCACACGCTTCTTTTACCTTTTTAGAACAAAGCCTCCCCGCCTCGCTCTCTTCGCCGTGTCCTTTCCCGACGCTGGGGAAGTAGCCCCACCGGAAAGGATCCCCCGCCTCCTTCCTCGACCCGTTTCCCCAGTGATCCCTAGGGATCCATTCGGCCCCATCCGAAGGGGAACGCAAGGGAGGGGAGCCAGTGTCGCGCAGAGATGGGAAGGCGCCGACTGGAAGGGCGGCAGAAGGACTTGAGCGAGGAAGCAGCCCCTGAAGAGCAGCGGCTGGAGCGCGAGAGTTTCAGCCCCGGGCCGCGGGGGCCGGAGGGAGAGAAGGGAAAGGGGTCTGCAGGGGGGCAGCTCCTCAGCTGCCACGCCAAAGGGATGCCTGTCCGAATCCGAAAGGACACGCGTCGAGCTCTCCCTGTTCTCGGCGCGCGCGCCTTGGACAATCCCCAGAAGAGCTTCAAGCACTTGCATTTCTGTGCCCCCTCCCCGCCGCCCTCCATCGCCTCGAGGGATCCAGCAAGGGGAAGGAAGGGTCGCTCGCCTTGCTTTC
Source organism: Podarcis cretensis (assembly GCF_951804945.1). Classification (NCBI taxonomy): domain Eukaryota; kingdom Metazoa; phylum Chordata; class Lepidosauria; order Squamata; family Lacertidae; genus Podarcis; species Podarcis cretensis. The sequence continues at coordinate 3,357,680 of NC_137174.1, forward strand.
TTCTTATCCCACTCAGCAAGGGCAGGTTCTGCAGAAGTGGAGCGCAAAGGCTGTTCATAAGAAGAGTATCTCCTCCGGGCAGGGAACTTAACCAAAAGCAGCGTGGAGCTCCAGATTCTCACCTCTTCTGCTAACCTTTTCCCGTGATTGTTTCGAAGGCGTCCAGAACCGCCCCCGCCCCCCGCGCGCAATTTGCTAAACATTTGATGGAAAAAGAGAGAACAAGATTCACAGTGTTTGCAGCCCATAATCGCATGAAGTTCCATACATTGCTGGCTTGTGCGTCACGCGGGGAAAGAAGCGTTTCTAGAAAGCTTTTCCCTAAAAAACTACAGCATTAAAAAACCCCCACAAGTTTATCACCACCGCAATTTGTAGAAAAACACTTTTCTCCGTTTTATTTTCCCCCCTCTTACAAAAATGATTTAAGTTTCTTTGAGCACAAAAATAGGGTACATTTCCGATTCTCAGTGGCACTTTACGCAACAGAAGCTTACAGCGGCTCCTGCCTTTTGTTCCAAGGCTGCTTACGCCTGGACTACATTTCCCAGCAAGCTGCGGGGCGGAAGAGAGGGCACGTGATGCATTAAAAGAGGTACAGAAGCCTATGGCGATGAGCTACGAAGCGCTGCTTATGTGTGAGATGCAGCACTTTTCAAGTAGCCAGGTTCTTTACATAGCTTCTTATAAAAGAGAGAGCTGCAGGAAACTACGTAGAACTTTGTTGTTGCTGCTTTTCGTGGGAAGATGGAATAGTGCATCAAAACGGAGGAAGGGTTTGGTTTTTTTTTTTGAAAAAGGTATAAATAGCTTTGCAGTTTGTGCAGGTGTCCTCAAAGCAAGACTAAGTCAGCAATGTTGCTGCTCTATTTACAACATTTAGGCCTATTTATGCATTTAATTTCTCAACTAGATCATGCTTTGCAGCTTCCCTCATTTAGTTTTCCACCACCATGGCTAGAACGTGTCTTGTTCTTAACAGCTTTCAGAACTCATCACCGAACTTTGCTGTTAAATGACCCCACTGCACCTCAACCATATTTCATCCTGGTGGAGGTTTGGACAAGAGGGAGACCAGGCTGTTCTCAAAGAAGCAGCCAGCCACCCTGATTATTACCCCATCCTTACCAGGGAGGTCATTTAGGGAGTACAGGGTACAACCACTCCCCTCCTGAGTTTCAAACCACATGAGATTATACCTCAGGAGCAGCTACACTGCTGGTCAGACATTGGTTCTTCATAGAGTTGACAGGTCTCAGGATCTGAACGGGAGTTCAGGAGTTTGGCCTTCTAAAATGGAGCAAAATATTGGTGAGGTGCCAGTGAACTCCGCCTGCGTCCACCGCAAATCTGGGCTGAACGGCATGAAGTTGCTGGTCTGTTGACGTTCTGGGTCCTTGGGTCCCAGAGCTGTAGCCTGGATGCACGGTGCGATGTAGAGGTGTGTTCGGTGGTGGGCTGCGGTGCAGTGCACGGTTGACAGCTCAGCGAGATCCCATCATCGTCGCCAGTGAAATATACTCAGAGTCGCGTAGTGATTTCATGCACTTTATTGCAGCTCATCAAACAGTGAGTACGTAAATCCCCCCCCCCCAAACCTCTGGCTTTATATGCATTATTTACACAATGGGTCCCGTCTGATTGGCTGATTCTGCTTCCCTCCTGGGGCCTGATTGGGCTGCTCCTGCATTCTAGGATCCTACCTGCCTATTGTTCTAGGATCCAAGCTTAGTACATAACACTTATGTTCTTACGTTGCCAGGGACACCAGGCACAGCAGACCTCTGCCCCTGACCTTGAGGTACCATCTCTAGCCTCCGTCAAGGACTCTTAAGTGCTGCATCTACCTTGCTAACTTCCCTGCATCTTATCTTTCAGGCACTCATCTGTGTCTTTGGTTTACACGGTGCTGCTTCAGATGTAAAGGAAAGGTATATGCTTACTCTGTTGTGTTTTTAAAACCAACTGGTTGTATGATTAATTAAACTAGCACAGTTAAATCAACAAATAATTTCAAACTTGTGATGGGTCTAATAGTGAACTGAAGTCCCCAAACATCTCCACAGTACTCAGTGTTTTGCAGCGCCTCTTTAAAAATGCTCCAAAAAGCCTATTTGTAGATAATGGTTAAAATCGGGCGAAAGCAATACAACCTATGAAAATATGAATTCATCACTTAAAATCAATATGCTTTTCTTTTCTTTCTATAATGATTAAAATTAAGAATGGACTTCCCCTCCACCAAGGGCCTTCCAGGGCTCACAGCAAAAATGGAATTATTCACATGAGTATTAAGAGAGATACATCCACAAGCAAGATGCAACTTGCATCTAAGAGCTGGTTCACACAGTATTGTTGACCCATGTTTGATTATCTGCATGTGTAAACAAACCATTGCAGATGAATAACTGGAGGCAGAATTTTAATTGTACCAAATGCCAACTCAGGCCAAATTCATAATTATCAGAGTGGGGCAGTGTAGCTTTTCCATTAATATATGAAATGAGATCTCAGCGAAGAGTTAGCAGGATCCTATAGTAAGTTCCTGCTGACCCTAATTGGGAGAACAGTGTTATGGGAACATCCCACATGATCTGCCTGTTCCACATGTGTTCATCATTTCATGTGTTCCTGAAGTGGAGCGAGATGAGGCCATGGGGAAATAACACCCACACCTGTTGAACAGAGCCAACCCAATACTTTTTGGCACCTGAGGTGAACCACAAAATGATGTTGTCCCTCCTGGCCAGGGAAGAAGAGTTGAGTGAAGCTCTGCATCATTACACAACTAAGGCCTTCAACACTGTAAATCATAATGCCCTATGGACTGTCCTTCTGAAAATCAGCTGCCCAGATAAATTTGTGAATATCCTTCGGCTCCTTCATGATACTATGACAGCAACAATCACAGATAACAATGGCTTTCAAAGTGAACCATTCACAGTGGGATCAGGTGTTAAATAGGGGTGTGTTATCACCCCAACTCTATTTATTATTTTCATTGCCATGCGCATTGTCAAAGGGAAACTACCCACCTGGGCAGAAATCATATATCAAACAGATGGAAAGCTCTTTAACTTGAGTAGGCTGGAAGCAAAGAATAAAGTTATCATAACTTCTATCATAGACCTTCAGTATGCTGATGACAACATAGTGTGTGCCCACTCAGAGGATGACCTTCAAACCATCCTAAACATCTTCACAGAAGCTTACAGAAAGCTTGGCCTATTGCTCAACATCCAAAAAACCAAAACAACCCCTGTGCAGCACCTCAAATCCAACTCAATGGTGTAACGTTGGAAAGTGTCGATCACTTCCCCTACCTGGGCAGTTATCTGTCCACAAGAGCCAACATTGATGCCGAAATCCAGCATCGCCTGAGCTCTGTGAGTGCAGCTTTCTCCTGATTGAAGCGCAGAGTGTTTGAGGACCAGGACATTCGCAGGGAAACCAAAATGCTTGTTTACAAAGCTATTGTGCTATCAACCTAACTGTATGCTTGTGAAAAATGGGCCAATTATAAACGTCATCTCCAACTCCTCGAAAGATTCCATCTCAGGGGGGCGGGGGCAGGAATCACTTGGGAAGACAGGAAAACTAATGCCAGTGTATTGGAAGAAGCAAAGATCACGAGTGTCGAAGCAATGATTCTTCAACATCAACTTCTTTGGTCTGGGCATGCTGTTTGGATGCCTGAATATCGTCTTCCAAAGCAACTACTCTTTTCTGAACTTTAAAATGGAAAGTGTAATGCTGGTGGTCAACAAAGAGGTTTAAAGACTCTCTCAAGGCAAATCTTTAAAAATGTAGCATAAACACCGCCAATTGGGAAACACTGGCTTTTGACCACTCCAATTGGAGAACAGCCTTTACCAAGGTGTCATGGACTTTGAAGACACTTGAACTCAGGGTGAAAGGGAGAAGTGTGCTAAGAGGAAGGCACGCTTGGCAAACCCTCACCATGATCAACTCCCTTCTGGAAATCCATGTCCCCACTGTGGAAGGACGTGTGGATCCAGAATTGGCCTTCACAGTCACTTACAGACACACTGTTAAGACGGTGCTCATGGAAGACAATCTTACTCAACTATGAGTGATCGCCAAAGAAGACATCATTACATAACTTTAGGCACCAGGCGAAACATTTATCTTCAACCAGGCATTTGGCTGATTAAAATTCTATGGCTCCTTAAATGTGTTTATGGGAGGGGAGGGTTTAACTGTTTTGTTTTATTTTGTATTTTGTATTTTGTATTTTCCTGTTGTGAACTGCCCTGGAATCATCAAATGAAGGGCAATATACAAATTTGATTAAATAACTAATAAATTTAATTTAAATAACTAATAAATTTAATTAAATAACTAATAAATAAAATACAGTGGTACCTCAGGTTACAGACGCTTCAGGTTACAGACACTTCAGGTTACAGACTCTGCTAACCCAGAAATAGTACCTCGGGTTAAGAACTTTGCTTCAGGATGAGAACAGAAATCGCGCAGCGGCAGTGGGAGGCCCCATTAGCTAAAGTGGTGCTTCAGGTTAAGAACAGTTTCAGGTTAAGAACGGACCTCCAGAACGAATTAAGTTCTTAACCCGAGGTACCACTCTAACAACATCAGGAGGGGGAAGTAAAGTTCTACATCTGGAAACAACTGCAGGAATCAAATCAACCTTACTCAAAGGTTGAAGTGGGAATCAAAGGCCATCCTGGGGGTGGGGAACCCACTATGATTCATGCCAGGAGGCTACAGAGCCTGAGACCCTAGAGCAGGGCTAGGCAACCTAAGGCCTGGGGGCCGGATGTGGCCCAATTGCCTTCTCAATCCGGCCCGTGGACGGTCTGGGAATCAGCATGTTTTTACATGAGTAGAATGTGTGCTTTTATTTAAAATGCATCTCTGGGTTATTTGTGGGGCATAGCAATTCGTTCATCCCCCCCCCCCCCATATAGTCTGGCCCACCACATGGTCTGAGGGACAATGGACCAGCCCATGGCTGAAAAAAGGTTGCTGAGCCCTGTTCTAGAGAGAAGCCCCTGCCATTTCCTCCCTAGGGGTAGGAGGAGACCACCAGCACCTCCTGTTTTCTGAGAAGCTGCTGTTCCAGTGGCAGATCTGGCCTTCAAGGAGTGGGTGGCAGTGGCGGCAGCAGCAGCAGCAGCAGCTGGCAGTGCATTCTTTGGAGGATGGATCTGCTGCCCCTGTGGATCCTGCCTGAGGCAGCCGCCTCACCTTGCCTCATGGGTGGGCCAGTCTTGCTTCAGAATACTCGTTGGTGGCAGTCATAAGCAGGAGGCTGCTATCACTTTCCTGCCCTGCTTTCGGACTTCCCACAGGTATTGCAATGGTCATTGTGGGGAATAAGTTTCTGACTTCGCTTGAGTTTCGGTCTTATTCAGCAGGGCTTTTCTTATTCTTATTTTTTAAAGTGAATATTAGCACAAACCATATTCTCCCCCCCCCCGCCATAGGAAATATTTCCACTTCACTGGCATCAGTGTTTTTGACCTGAAAACTGAAAATACGTGAAAAGGGGAATAATGTGTTGCAGCCTTTGTTTCTGTTCTTGAGTCGGTAATTTTGACCTGCTTTTTAATTATGCAGTTATTTGGTGACTAAATCCATACAAATACAAAAATAAAAAATTACAACCCAAACAATTTAGTGTTACAAAAATCACATTAAAAATCTGCGTAATTAAAAACCATTTGAAGTTCAAGCTCCACAACCAATACAAATTGATTTAGTTTTCAGGAGTCATTACTAAGTTCTCTGCTACAGGAGTTCAATATACTTTCTACCCTAGGGCTCCATTCAGTGGAAACGCCATCAAGGCCTTTTTGTGTGTGCTGAAGCCGGCTGGAAACTGTGGAGCAGATTTCATCTTTTTCATCCCGTTCAGCAGAAATTTCCTTATCCCATGAAACCCCTCATGACTGGTGGGGCCTTTCACACAGAGCCAAAAGGTGGCAAAGACTTCATTATATAATCATTTGGCACTTTCTCCTTTTGACAGGAACAAAAATATCTTCTGCCAACTTAATTTCTGTTTGTCTGATGCTAAATTACCTTTGAGGTTTTGCTAGATCTCAAATATATGGGATAATCTTGTGCAGGGCAGTGTTTTTAAGTGTGTCATTGACATGAAGCAACTTAAGTCTTCTTAGTTAAAATTACTATAAATGTAGCGGCAATGGAGCAATGGCCCCAGGAAGTCCCTGATCAAAATATTGTCATTGCTAGGACAGTCCTTTATGCAGAACTCTTGCTTCAGCTTTGCAAATAATGTAAGTTCCTAACCCAGATTCCCCCACTCTCACCATCTCTAACCCTTCAATCTCATGTAATTAAAAATAAAATATTTTGGGTTGTTTTGGTTTTCCTTTCCAAGTGTTGCTGTTGCTGCAATCTTCTCACTATGCACACTGAATGTTCATTTGGGTCCACGTATTCTAGATATACAACCCATGTGTCAAAAACCTTGTTATTCTTTGGTAGGCTTTGCTGTTTGTATTTACTGAGGGTTCCCCCCCCCCCCAGCCCATGGTATCTGCCCAACCTTAAGGAAGCATTGCAATATTGTCATGACATCTGGAAAGTTCTAGTTGTGTGCCATACACAAGTGTTGCTGACAGTAGCTAAACTGTGATCAGTATCTTGTGGAACAAGGAACTACCGGTAACTTTTTTCCAGCCTCCCTTAATTCCTTGGGAGGTAAAAACATTAATGATTTAACTTTATTCCCCCACTTGTTTTTCATCCTGACTTTCAATTGGTTGGCACCAAAATTCTTGTCTTGGGGCATTGCACAATGGGTAAACAAAGAAGTTCTGTTAGTGCAAGGATTTCCATTTGTGCAATGGAACTCTGCCCCCTCGCCCCCTGCATGCCCCACCCTACACCCTCCCAGGATCTTCTCTCAGAGCATGTGTGGAAATCCAGTACCAATTTAAGCAGCATGAGGGGAGCATGCGAGAGGGGAAGCTCCATTGTACAGCCATAAGGCCTTGCCCCAATGAAGCTACCTTATTCCCCCCCCCCCCAAAAAAAATTTAAGCTTAAAATTGGGGTTGTCTTACACATGGAATGTTGCAATTAAATATATAAATAAATACATGCCGCCACCCATATTCTCCGCCCCCCCCCCAGCCTCCCCTCACTATTGGCCTCACGACAAACCCTGGTCTGGTATTCCCCCCCCAGCAGCCCCACTCCGGACATTGTCCCTTCCACCCGGTTCCTTCAGCCGCCCCCTGGCTACCCAGACTCCCCATTGAGAGCCAGTGTGGTGTAGTGGTTAAGAGCGGTAGTCTCGTAATCTGGAGAACCGGGTTTGCGTCTCCGCTCCTCCACATGCAGCCGCTGGGTGACCTTGGGCCAGTCACACTTCTCTCAAGTCTCTCAGCCCCACTCACCTCGCAGAGTGTTTGTTGTGGGGGAGGAAGGGAAAGGAAAATGTTAGCCGCTTTGAGACTCCTGAAGGGGAGTGATAAAGCGGGATATCAAATCCAAACTCTTTTCTTCTTCTTAATTCCCCAAGTGCAGCTCTGGCAGTTGCAGCTCCTCGCAGCAGTGGAGGAATCGGCTCCGGCACCTGGGGGGTGAGCTGCCCATAGGGGCAGGGTGCATTGCAAGGCCTCCGGAGTCTGCCTGCCTCCTCCCACTCAGCCACCCTACAGCTGGGGGGTGGGAGGCAGCGGGCAGACTGTTTGGGCCCAAGGGGCAGAGTGCAGTTGGCTCCCCTGGATGTTTGAGAGTGGAGCAGAAAAAGGCAATTTAACTTCTGCAGCATATGAATTCTCTCTTAAAGGGTTCTTCAGCTATCGTCAGGGACACGCTCTCATTCCAGCTCAGCTGCCCGGCTCTGCGCTAGCGCTGGTTCAGTTCTTATACTGCACGTTATAATAATGCTGACTAGCCCCCCCCCAATAAAATAAAATTACCTACAGTAATTATGATACTAAATATATTGATAAAGTTGTTCTGTTTGATGTTTAAATATACGGTACTAAATATACAAGTGTTTTGAATATTTAATAAAATATCAAAGTTGATCTGTTTGGTGTTTAAAACATTTATTTCTTAATTTTGGGCTCAAAAAATAGAGATCGTCTTATACATGGGGGCGTCTTCTACACAGAAAAATATGGTACTTTGTTGGATGCCACCTGATAGTTAACAGTAGACTGCAATGTAATACCCAATGTTTAAACAAAAGCGAAAGAGAATTTTCTGTTAGGTTCCAGTGAGTGTTGTAATTTTAAAAAGGTATTTCTTTATATAGTGCAAGAGATTTCCAAGCTATTTATGAACCAAAACCCACATACTTGAGGTTGCCTGCTACATCTTTGCATGCCACTGTTCTACAGGGTGGCTGCACACGCATTACCAAAAAAGAGGATCCAGATTTGCATACAATTTGCACATACTCATTTATGCACATAGAAACAAATTTAGAAATACTTCTGCAGCTGAATTAGAAATACACTGCATCTCACCATAGTGGGGAAGGCTGTGAGACTGGCTTGTTTCCTGTTGATCAGGTGGCCTGCTCAGGACAGCAACACACTTTAAGGTGGGCTCCTGTGAATGTGAGTAATGCTTGTTCTTGCACATTCTGGGGGATATCCAGTGTTAGTCATACTCAGTGGATTCACTGAAATCATTAGAGATTAGTAACTTGAGTCTGTTGATTTCAGTGGGTCTAATCCTGACTATGACTTAGTTGGATATCAACTAGTAAACGTTTTCTAGTGGTAAGATTGAAATTCATTCAGTTGTCATTAAGGGGGGAAATGTGCCTTATCGACCAGGGACTTAGAAATTGAGGTGGCCTATACACTTGCTGAGCATAGCACACTGCAATTTTAGGGAGCCACCATGCCTTCCCAGAGAAGGAGAAACTTGCAATCTGGTCAGGAACCTTTTTCATATAACATAATGCTGAAACAGCTTAAGAGTCATTTCTGCTTTGTTCCTGGGAGCTGGTTAAAGAGAGTTAGGTCAACAGGACCCAGGGTGATTTTCTGAACAAACTGCTTCTGGTGCAAGGAGTGATACTTCAGTTTACAGACTTATTATGAAATAGCCCCCTCCCTGTCTTGAGTCAATTCTCCACTGTACTTTAATGCGGTTCATTATTTGCACTCGGGGGTTATTCCATTCTGTGCTCAAACCCTTTGAATTCTGTACCATGCAAATATATTATTAATTGAAGCAGACACTTTTTGAATAATGCTCAGCACTTCTTTATAAACAGCCAAAATTAAGGGCATTGAACACCATATTTTCTTGGTGTCAAAGCAAATAATTGCATTGAGAGGTGAAGATCATTAAAGTTTCTGTCCTTGATCTAGACAATAAAACTTTTTGGTCAAGATCTAGACCAGGGGTCCCAAAACTAAGACCCGCGAGCTGGATAAGGCCCGAGGGACTCGTTTATCTGGCCCGTGGTGACTCCAGCTGCCCGCTCTTAATGGTGCTGCACTGCACAGCTGCCCACTTCCAGGTCGGAGGAGCACCGGAAATAGCTTGTGCGCATGCACAAGTGTCATTTCCGGTGCACATCCAGGTCAGAGGAGGCCCGTGCACATGCACACAAGCTATTTCTGGTGCTCCTCCAACCCATAAGTGCGCCGGAAATAGCGTGTGCGCATACGTATGGGCATGTGCTCCCCCGCCCTCCAGCCTGCCGCGCGATTGGCACTGGAGACACTGGCTCGAGGCGCGGTAAGTTTGCTGACCCCTGATCTAGACAATAAAGCTGATACTTCTGCGTCCCAATCTTGCCTTTGTTGTATGTAGTTAGGTGTGACTAATTTTATGAGGAAAGATAGGTGCAAACATGTGTAATTGCACATTCACTGAACTTACAGTGTACATACGGCATTTTATCCCAGAATAAAATTGAACTACTTTTTTTTCTATATAGTTCACACACTATTGCTTATAGTTTACCACTGAAAAATGCTTCTTGGGAAATTGGTTTCATTTTGAAAACAAACTCTTACTGCAGATTGATTCTGTGTAACTCTGCAGTGTGTCTGTTTGAAAACAGATGTAGGCAGTCTCAGCCATGCAGGGCGGGTGGACCCACACCTGCCCAATAACATATGATTCTGTTGTTGTGGGTGGCCATATACCAAGGTGGCAATCACCGCTTCCTTCTTCATTCACCTGGGCCATGTGCAGGGAGGAAAAAGTGTGTCAGGTACGAGCTAGCAGTAAATCACACTGCAAGTTGAGTTAACTCTCTGTTAGCAAAAACAGTATCTGCACAGGAGTGAGATGCCTGATGAGCACAGCAACTTCTGGTAGGTCTTGCCCCATGAAGCAGTTGCTGAGACTGAATTGCTCAGCAGTTGCTGAGACTAAATCTTTCCCACAGCTGCCTAAGTTCCCTCTCCAAACAATCAGAGACTGCATCTACATGTTTCCAATCTCTCCTCTGCCCTTTTCCTGACTCTCCTGGCCCTGGAAGACCAGAGGGGAGGGGAGCTTGCCACACCAGGAGGGGGAGGCACTCATGCCTCTTTCCCAGATTGACTCCTCTCGCCTCTTGGGCTCCCTCCTCTCCTGCTTCAGCTTCTGCCTCTGATTATGCACTTCTCTCTGCCACAGACTCTACGAGCTCACTAAGACCTGTTACCTCTTTAGCTTCTGACATCTCCTCTTCACAGTCTTCTCCCTCTGACCACTCATTGTTGACCCACCATTAATCCCAGAGGCTCTGAGCCTTCTTCCCTTGGTGGTTCCCCAGCTAGTTCCACCCACTATTCCTCTTTGTCCAATCAGTCCATGACAGTGGGTAACTTAATCAAGGGGAATGTTTTGAAATGTGCATCAGGTAAGCACACCTACCCTTGTGGACAACAGGATTGAGAATCAATCTACAGTGGTACCTCGGGTTAAGTACTTAATTCGTTCCGGAGGTCCGTACTTAACCTGAAACTGCTCTTAACCTGAAGCACCACTTTAGCTAATGGGGCCTCCTGCTGCCGCCACGCCGTCAGAGCACGATTTCTGTTTTCATCCTGAAGCAAAGTTCTTAACCCGAGGTCCTATTTCTGGGTTAGCGGAGTCTGTAACCTGAAGCATATGTAACTTGAAGCGTATGTAACCTGAGGTACCACTGTATAATAAAAGCTGCATGTTGAGAATGAGCCAACTATTTTTGTCTGTATGCAATGATAGGATCCAGCTCAAATCATGTGACTGGTCACATACAACAAGTGCAAATCTGGGTACACCATCAGATGCCTTTCCAAATAGAAATCTCCCTTTCTGGACTGGAACACTTGTGCAGAATGTGGGGTGTTTGTAGAGTTTGGAATTCATTGCCAATGGTAGATGGTGAGCAAGTGGTGCACAACAGAGCTGTAATAATAATAATAATAATAATAATAATAATAATAATAATAATAATTTATTATTTGTACCCCGCCCATCTGGCTGGGTTTTCCCAGCCACTCTGGGCGGCTTCCAACAAAGATGAAAGATACACTAAAATGAAAGATACACTATCTTTTTACTCAATGTAGTAAATGGATGCTAAACGGAGAGGATATGCAGACCTGCACGGGATAAAAGGGCCCCCTCCTCAAACACTTACAGCCTGCCTTTCTCCTGAAAGTCCCAAGTTCAATCCTTGGCATCTCCAGGTAGGACTGGGAGACGACCCTGCCTGAAATCCCAGAGAACCACAGCCAGTCAGTACAGTGGTACCTCTGGATACGAACGGGATCCATTCTGGAGCCCTGTTCACATCCTGAAGTAAGCGTAGCATGCGACTGCACATCTGTGCGTGCGCGGGTCATGTTTCACCGCTTCCGCACACGCACGTGACGTCATTTTGAGCATCTGCGCATGCACGAGCAGCGAAACCTGGAAGTAATGCGCTCCATTACTTCCGGGTCGCTGTGGAGCGCAACCTGAAAATACCTTAACCCGAAGCTACTTCAACCCGAGGTATGACTGCACTGAGTGAGACAGATCAAGCTGAAAGCGGCTTCCTTGTTCCACTTGACCAAAGGCCTGGGTAAAAAGGTGCACCTTGACCTACCATCACAAAGCAAGATGCACCTCTTACACCACTTTTCATTTATTAAGTATATTTACAGGGTATGCTTCAACATGTGATCCCATGGCAGGTTACAGTTTAACAAAAGCAAAGTTAAAAGCAAGCTAAAAACAAGATATCAAAAAGCTCAGTTGTAAAAAAGAGACGGCAGAAATAGACTTGAAATAAAAGTTGCTGAATTACAACTTACCCCTAAACTGAAAACTATGGAGAGACTGGGTCTGAATAGAGATTTTGGATTCTTGTCTCATTACATATGCTAAAGCTATTTTTGGCCATCTGCATACTATCCCTTGCTTTTTCCTGTAGGACTAATTGCACTTGTTAACAGGTTTACCATACCCATTGAGTCAGTCACCCATCTCCTACTACCCCTTCTGAGAAAAACCCCACCCCACCCTCCCACTATATATAAGGGTCTGGTGACTTCTGTTTCAGAGTATCTGCATGCACACGAAAGCTTATACCCAGAACAAACTTAGTTGGTCTCTGAAGTGCTACTGGACAATTTTTTAAAAAAATTATTTCGACTGTGTCAGACCAACACGGCTACCTACCTGAATCTAGAAGCATACATACTTGGATGTACAACTGAAACACACCTCCAATTTTTTTTAAGTGTGTGAATTGCCAGAAGTTTGGGGGAACACAGCATTCTTTTCCCTTACATCCAGGGGTGTACCTAGGGGTCGGCCAGCTTGACCCCCACCAAGGGCAGAGATCCATGGGGATGCAAAAATCATGCCTCTCGACTTTGGCTTGGAGTGGCCTGCCTGTCTGCATGCTCGCCGGGCTGCTCCTCCACTGCTCTGGGCAGCTGGGTGAGGCCTGCAGGCGGCTCTGGGCCCCTCAGTGGAGCATCCTTGCCAAGGATACAAGAGATAAAGGGGCACCAATACAGTTCCTTGCCAAAGACTCAAGGGAGCCTAGGTTCACCTATGTGTATATCCCACCTTTCTTAAGTCATAGAACCTAAGACAGTATATGTGTGGTTCTCAGGTGGTCATCCATCCAGACACTGTCCACACCCAGACCTCGTATGCCTTCAGTCCGTACCCTTGCACAGGTATGGGAGCCATATATGCAACATAAAAGAGAAGGACTTGTTTTCCAAAGGGAATGTGGCTTGTTAGAGCCTTAATCCAACATTTCAAGACACAGTGTGTGTGCATTTGTACACATATTGCATACCCTTTCCCTCACCACTAATTAAGTTATAAATGACTGGATCATTACTTATTTTTCAGGAAGGGATGACGGAACTCCCATCACTTGCTCATGGTCAATTCCAGCAGGAAAGAAATATACTGTTTGTTCTGCTTCTCTTGAAATCTGCACTATGTTTCTAACTGTTTCCTTGTCTTTCATTGAATGCAGCACGATGACACCACTGTCGAGACTTGCCAATGCCGTTTCCTTTTCTCCTTTGCCTCTCTATGTCTTTCCAAAGCCTTTTTACCTGTGGACAGAAATTCCAAGGAACTTCCCAAAAGAAAATGTACTAAAAATGGAAAAACGGAAACTAACAAAAGAGGAAGCACCCAGCATCCTGATTTATAGTGTAGTTCAGCCCAGAAACAGTTGTCCTAATTCACGGAACAATGTTGTTCTGCATTTGAAGACAATCTTGCCCTTGGATGTGCCTGCATGGCTGCCTCTCATATCAAAGGGGCTTGTGCATCATCATCTGAGAGAAGATTTTGATAGCAGCTTAGAAGTTCATTCTAATCAGTATTCATGTGCATTTAGAAAGGAGTTTGCTGGAGGAGAAAAAGTTAGCAGCAAGATGAAAGGCTGGCAGGAATACTGGGATAGCTTAGCAGCACAATAGGAGCATATTACAGCACAATGAAAGGTAGCCTTTGATTTGACAATGGAAGCATGGCTGATGGATTGCTAACAATGGGTTTGATCCTGCCAGATAAAGTATGTTTCCTGTCAGTGTCAGAGTGCCCTCAAATTCCACTGAAGTTCTGAACTGTGACCAGGAATGTTTGAACCTTGACAGTGTGGCCTGCATAAACCAGCAGTGGCTCTGGCATTTTGAATCCTCCACTGTCTGATGTGGAGAACTTGCTGAAAATATACCTTGAGGATTCTTGACTTTAAAAAAAGTATACAGGACTTATATTTGAAGTCATTATTGAAGAAAACCAGGGTCAAAGACTGTTGGTGGATCACCTATATCAGTGGTGGACTTTGGGCTTTAAAATTTCAGCAGCACTCTGTGTGATGCCAGAATTTGGTGCCTCCTGCCTCTCGCCTTCCGTTCTAAGTCAGTGCTTTCTCAGCAAGGCACCCAGTGCAGGTGAATTGCTTGCGTCCCTAGTCTGTCACCTGCTATTAATGTATTTAAATATTTTTTTTTTATGGTTGAACGTTGTTTTTAGCAATATGTTCCTCAAATTCTTTCTTTCTTTATTTTTTGCATCCCTTAGTGTTAGTTTGCATTTCTTTTGCCAAACTTTGTGTTCCTTTCCATTCTCATTTAGACAAACTTTCAGTTGCCTCTAATACTTTAGTTGACTCTGCTCACTAACCATGCAGATTAAATTTTATTCTGTATATTAGTAAAACTTCAAAATAGGTGTCTTTTTGAGATATTTAAGAAAATGTGAGATTTCCAAAAACAAAGTTATCACTCCTTACTAGGAGGGAATTTTAATTATCTAAATTTCCTTGTTTCATTATAACTCACCAACCAAAACAGCTCCCACAAGGTCTCCTGTCCTTTTACCTGCCTATCTGGAAGTGCTGTATTCAGATATTAATGGTATTCATACTTAACATTTATAAAGCAGGTTCACAACACTTTGCATTCATTTTCTCAATTCTGCAAGGTACACCAGTATTGGAGAGCCTGTGTGGTGTAGTGGTTAGAGTGGGAGACCAGGGTTCAAATCCCCGCTCAGCCACAAAGCTCAATGGGCGACTTGGAGCAGTCACTCATTCGCAGCCTGACCCCTTGTTGTCGCAAGGATAAAATAGGGAGGATGCCCCCTGGAGCTCCTTGGAGGAAAGGTGAGATATAAATAAATAAATATTATTAAACTGGTAAAGCTCCACAAACCACTATAAAAAGTGGGATGTTTGCATAGGCGAGGTGAACAAGTCAGATGTTACTTTTTTCTATTTATCACTTAAAGAGGCTGCACATGAGTGCTCCCTAACATCCCGAGAATAAAACTTGTGGAATGAGAGGGAGGGAGAGAAAATCATCTGTTGAAAGTGCTCTGATGACCCCCCCCCCCTTAGCTCTGAGCAGAAGTTTTGCTGCAAATGTCAACACGCTCCAGCTCCGAGCGCCAACACTGATAGTCTTGCTGCACTATTTGGGTAGCCACTCCTGCCTCTCTCTAGGTCCTCTCTTGAAGGCCCCACTTGAAGCAGGGTCCCTTCATCCTGCTGCACAACTTGGCTGGCCCGGCCTCAGCCACATGGCCAAGGAAGGTGGGCACTTGGCCTCCCACAGAATGGCCATGTAAAGAATGAAGGGGAAACATAGGTACGTGGAAGGGGCAGGATCAAGAGATGGGCCAGGTGGGGAGGGGACAAAAGGGTTGACTGGCACAGGGCGATATTCCACCACATTTGCTGATTGGCAGCTGGTGATGGGAACTCCTGGTCCAGTGCTTCTCAAAGGGTGCGGCAGGAGAGGATGGCAAGTGTGGTGGGAAGATTCAAGGGCAGTCAATATCACGTTTTGGAAATGATTCATGTTCTCACGTAGCTGCATCGTTTTATACTTCCTGGATGCCCCATGATCATATTATAAAGTAGTTGTGGTCTATGTTACAAATCAAGCACTGCCATGAGTTGTTTCCTTTTGCTTTCCAACTATCAATTAAAAAACTGGTGTGGTGTGAGCATTTTTTCCTTCTGATCCACTGCCCTGGTCCCATGAAAAGTCTTCCACTGGAGGCTGTGCGAGAGGGGGCAGGAGGCCCTCATTCAAGGCCCATCCACGCCCAGAACCTTGCTTCTCTCTCGGGGCCTGTCTGCGGGAGAGAGGGGGCTTCAGAGGCAGCAAAGAGCCCCGGGCTGTGCAAGAGAGGCAGGCCAGCCGAGCCCACCAGCCCCTTCCCGGGCATCCCCCTCGCGGCCAGGGCTTCACAGCTCTCTTTGGGCTGAGCATCCCCGCAGCGCCTCCCGGGCCACGGGCTCGTCGGGACTCGAACTTCTCACGGGCTGCCGCCGCCGCCGCCGGAGCCTCGGCGCTTCTCTCCATCCCTCCGTTGTCCTCGCTGGTCCACTGCTGCTGCTGCTGCTGCTGCTCCCGCGCATGCTCCGACCGGGGGCTCCTTCTCTCTCGCCTCCTCCTCCTCCTCCTCCCCCCGCCCTGCCTCGCTCCATCCGGGCAACTCCGAATTAGCATTGGCAGCCGTGGCACAACTTTTCCCGAGGCAAAGTGAAATCAAGGCGCGCACTCGGAGGAAATATAGTCCCTCCCGTTTGGAAGTCTCCTCGGCCCCCATTGGAGGGGCGGCGGCGCTGCGCGAGGCGATTAATCGGGTCCTGGGCGGAGCAGGGGGCGGCCGAGGGGCCCATGGGGATAGGGGGCCGGGGGGGCGGCCGGGGGGTAGCCTCCCCCCCAGTTTGGCGGAAAGTGAGTGATTTGTCCGCGTCCCTCAGCAAAGAGGCAAAGAACTTGCTTTGCAGCCTGACTAGTTGTTTCTTTCGATTGTTGTTATCGCTTTTTGACGGGGGGGCGGCGCGTGGAAGCCCCTCGCTTCGGTTTTCTCCGGGGGTCGCTGCTTCGCCTCGCCTGCCGCGGCTTCTCCTTGCCAAGCGGGGCGGGTGAGGGGAGAGGAGAAGCCACCAAACTTCGCGGGGGCTCGAAAGTGGGCGAAAAGTGCCGCGCAAGTTGAAAGGATGGAGCTGCGCCGCTTGCCCGAGGCGTTCAAAGTGGAACTCCAGTGTCACCAGGTAATGAGAGAGGGACTCGGCAAGCGCCAGCCCCGCGGGCCTCCCGAGTGGCGGGGGGCTCGGGGGCAGGAGGGGGAGTCGCGGGAGGGGAGAGGCGAGAGGCTCCGGGAGGGGAGCCTCCCTCCGCTGCCCTTCTCCGGGGGGACCACTTCACAAAAGTAGTTTTCCAGCTTGTTTGGCTGAGTTTGGGCATGTGTGTGTGTGTCTCTGTTGTCGCGATCCGGAGTTAACATTGCGGTTGGCACTTGCGCGTGTGTGTGTGTGTGTGTGTGTGTTGGAGAGATTAGGACGAGACTTGAATATTTATGAGCTTTGCTTGAAACTGACTCGCTGTGTTTACTTGCCTCTTTGTTCCAGACCCCCACCCTCCCCCTTACACACACACACACACACACATTTTAAAAAATCCATTACACGTGAAACTCTTTCTAGTTCCTTCTTTTAAGGGGCATTTTAAAAAAGAAACTAGTTGCACAGATGAAGCAAGATCCACAGGTAAATGCAGATCTGTTGTGTGTGTGTGTGTATTGAGTGTGTGTGTGTTTTTAAAACCCATCTTCTTCAGTATTTTAGCTTTCTTGTGTTAAGTGCAGTTCTGCTGGGACAGCAGGATGAGAAAGTTTATCAGTAAGAGATCTCATTTTGAAGACCGGGCTGAGCTTTGTTACTTAAGGGGGTTATTCTGTTTCCACCCCCTTTCCTTATTGTGCATGCTTTCGGTTGGGCTTTTGCCCCCGAACAATTCCTAAGCGCAAGTTTCCTCTGAATTGGCTTTAGTTTACACTTGGTCTCTAATCTGCATTTTATTGCCATTTTTACAGAACGGTGATCTTAAGAAACAAATCCATGAGAGGCAATCGAGAATAGCTGCTCTTAATGAAAAACAAGTAAGAATGAATCGATTCAGTTATGTGTCTGTGGATGGGGTTTCGGCTTTCCTTTCCTTTCTCTCTCTCTCTCTCTCTCTCTTTTACAAAGCACTTTCTAAACATTCTCAAAGAATCCGCGTTGGCCGGAAGAAAAAAAAATACCCGCACCAGTGAATAAAACACTCATGTTTACTAAAGGGAGCCTAAAGTCAGAAAAGGTTTTAAAGATGAGGGATCCAGTTTTCTGTTGCCTTGCCAGGCACTGTGTTTATATTAATAACCACAATACACAAAAAGAGATATGCTGTAGTTAGACGTTTTAAAAACACACACACACACCGAGGCGTCCATTTTGAGTTGGTCGACATGTTTTAGGAATATGGGAAATTATTTGGTCTTCTGCTTAGTTTGTTTTCACTTCCTTGCAACGTGCAAAAGCAGAGAGTTGGGAATAAGGGGACTGATTCCACTTCGAAAGCCTTGAGTGCTGGTTTTGATTGGAAAGCTGCTTTTGCTTCCATAGATACAGATATGTATATATATATATATATGTGTGTGTGTATATATATTCTCCCCCCCCCCACTCCACACACTTGGCGTCTTCTTTCTTTGGCTTGATCTGACCTGCTGGCTTCGGAATCGAGTTCATGTATATACATTTACACACACACACACACAGCCGTGCACCCCTCCTGCATAGCTTTGTCTACTTAGGCAAATCTGAGGGGGGTAAAGTGGGGGGAGGGAGAGAGAAGCGAGACACTATAGAAAGAGATGCCTTCGCCCACCTTCCGTCCAACAAACTTTCTTTTTTTGTGCCTTTCTCTGTGAAGGTGTCTCTTATTTTGCAGCGGGCGACCCTGGTGTGCGTGGGGGCAATGACGGATCCCCCCCGTCCTCCCCTCCCTCCCCACCCACCTCCCCTCGCCCCTTTTGCAAGCTGAAAGAAAGTTGTCTCGCATTGTGAGTTGGTGTTCAGATCAGCTGATGGCGCGGGGCTGGGGATTTGCTGCGTTTCAGCACCACGAACAGATGCCACGGCACGCTCAGCAGCTCCCCGAGCATCTCGGGAGCTTTAAAACGACACACACACACACACCCCCCAACCACACACACAATGCAAGGAGCCCCCTTCCCTGCCCCCCCCGCCCCGTTCGACTTTCGGTACTTCCAATGCAGCGGCTTAGAAATCTAGTCGCTGACCTGCCGGGTTGTCCTTTCCCCTCCCCCCGCCCCCCATAAAAGCCAACTTTCGCCAGGCTCCCCTCCCCCTCCCCCTCTTCCCCGCCTCCTCCTGCAGCTTTGCAAAAGCCCCTTTGGCGGAGAGAGCGAGAGAGCGCAACCTCCTTTCCCTTTTCCTTCGGCTGAATCGATCGCGATTCCTTCGGAATGCAGCAGTTCTTTCAGCACCAAAACTTGGAATAGCGCCTGGATCATATTCCGCCCCCCCCCCCGCCTAAAAAGAGTCTTTCCAGCCTCTCAAGGAGTCTTCGCCCTACGTACCCGGGGGGCGGGGAGAGGGGAGGGAGGAAGCCAGTGGTGGTGGACGGAGAGCGGAAAGGAATATCCCCCCCCCTCCCGCTCCATATATATAGTTGTGGTGGAAGTTAAGAAGTAAGCCGTGCCTATTTTTCATCCTCGCCCGCTGAATGCGCGCCCGAGGCGACGTTGGCTGCATATCTTATCTGCCTGTGCCTGGATGTGTGCGAGCATTTCCAGCGCCGCCACTCCCTCCCTGTCCCGATTGATCGCAGCCCAGAATTTGTCAGCTCGCTCAGTTTGGTAGTGGAAGCTTCCATTTTGTGAGGAAGGGGTGTTGGTTTCTTCATGACATGGAGAAAAGTCTGCAGAGTTTGAAGGCGGGGGGATGGGCCCCCATTCAGGCTTAACATTACCATTTTGATTGCTTTGATGCCATTTTTTTTAGTGGGGGAGGGGACAGAATACCCTACTCAGCAGAGCACAAAGATGTTTAATCACTGTATGGAATCAAATCAGATAGTTTCTTTTCTTTGGGGGTGGGGGAAGGAAGCAGCGCAGAAGCAGCAGCTTAGAGCAGTTAGTCCTTTTATCTTGTTGGGTAAAACAGTGTGCTATATTGATTCTGCTACTACACCGAGTAGAGAATTTATTAAAGCAAGTTAACAGCCTCACACTGCCGAGAATACATTTGTTTATGTTTTCCTGTCTTTGAAAGGGAAATAGTCGGTGGTGGTGGGTTTTACTGCATTAAAGTGATTGTTCCTCTCTGCATTATAACAACTATTTCAAGGCTATTGAAATTTTTATGATGATAGTAATTGGTGAGCTGTTTATTATGTACCATGCTGGAATTTAGATAAGGCAAAGAGACATACTTGGAAAATTAGGGTTCGATGCAGCTGTTGGGTGCAGGATGACATTTCCAATCTCATGCAACACTTTGTGAACTAAATAGTCAACAATGCCTGTGTGTTACACTAAAAGAACCCCGCCCCCCTCCAAATTATGCAATGAGCGAACTAGTCCTTGGATTCAGCTGCTACTTACATTGAAAAGTGCAGATGCCATCGACAGGCTTCCTCTGCCTGCTTTATGCAACAAGAACTTATACAATGGTATAAGACCAGATGCTGATGCAGTGTCTTCTTGTGCTGCGCACTGTCACCTCTGGAGGCCAGATAGGAAATCTCCCTTTGCACAGAGAGAAGAGTGACAGGAGTTTTAAACCCTCAGCCTAAATACAGATAACAAAGTTGCTGGAGTCAGATTTTGATACAATTAATATTATTTCTTCAAGGAAAAGGTCCAAAGCTCCCCTCCCGTTTTTGCCTCGCATGGAAGAGGACTGCTGCATGTGAGCTTGGATTTCATGTTTTAAATCAGACTCCCCATTCCAAAAGACACAGAGTTCACTGTGAAACATTTAAATAGACCTCTGGGAAGTAGAATTAGGAATGGTGGTTTTAACTTGTACAGGTTATTCATATTCCCGTCCATATCTTTCAGGTACCATTTTTGTTTTTACATTCTGCTAATGTGGAACTCATGAATGTGACTGGGTGAAAATGCTATGGAAATTCTGGCTGCAGTCCATAACTTTAACAGGGCTAATCTGGGATCAATGGGAATGAAGACTGCCCAACCCAGAGGCCCTATGTTTATACATATTTTGTGTTCATTTTTAATTGAAAGAGAAAATAGAATATGTGTAACCATACCAGCCACATATATTGGCCATGGCCATTGGTTTGGATTCAGGCTACATAAGAAGAGCTGTGATGGATCAGACCAAAGGCTCATCTATTCCAGCATCCTCTTTTTACAGTGGCCAACCAGATGCTTATGAGAAGCAGGACACCATCAAAAAAACCACTCCAGACACTTCCCATGTAGGAGGAACATACCCCATTGCAATTCTTCCATAGTGTACAACTAGATGTCATTGCTGTTGTCATGCACCACCACTGCTGATAGACTCCTGTATGCCTAGTTGGACATAGTGTTACATTGAACTCAATTTGACTTCCCTGTGGGCAGACCCATTTGGCATTGCAGTGTTAGAGACCAACTCAAATTCTTGGTGGGCAGCAATGGGGCTTAACAGAGTGGCCTCCACATTCAGAGTTCCACCACTCCCACTAGTCAGGGTAGAAAGTAGAGAACAGAAAAATCCTATTTATTTGCTGTGCCATGCTGGATTGTTGCCCCTGGGTGTATAGTGAAGATAGGAGAAATCCTTCTCTGTTCTTTGTTCCATGCATCTGATTCTTATTGTGACCACCTGATTAATTTAATAGGCTTCATCCATTATTATTATTTTTTAAATCAAGGTTTCCAAAAACAAATGCAAAGTGTTTTGAGGATATTACCAATTTAAAAAATGGATTTATATAGGATGCAACTTAGCTGGAGTAATTTAATTTAATTTCTCCTATAGACTTAAATACTTTCTGCAGTATTTTCAAGGATGGATTGCAATCCCCCCCAATGCATCTTGAATCAATACTTCATTTTGCGTTTTGTCCCCAAAGTCAAAGCCAGAGTGTGGGTTCTGTTCATTGCAAACATTAGTATACCTGCATATTCTACCCCTCCCTCCAGAATGTTGATGAATTGTAATACTATTTGAGAATGGGTTTACTTCTTCTTTAACAAGATATGATGTGTGAAGACTCCATTAGTTGGTCCAATGCTTTTACACCTTGAATCCCCATCACCTACAGAACAGCTGTAACATTTTTATCTATACTGTCAAGGAACAAGCATGTATATGTAAATAAAAGGCCTTCGCTGAAAAGCAGCATTGTCCTTTTAAATGCACATCTGAAGCACTCTGCTGCATGTTTGCCTGGGCTTACTAGGCATCCCTTAACTCCTCTTGCTGCTTTTTTTTTTGAACTGCCTACTTAATAATTGCACAGTTAAACTCTAACCTGACATTAGTATTGACTCGTAAAGCAGATCTTGGAAATCAGCAGTGAGCATGTGGAAGACTTGCTGTGTTTTCATTGCTGATGAACTCTCGATTCAGAGAAGCCTGTCCTGAAGCACAGCAATAAAAATATGTCTTCCTGAGAGGCATTATGTATATGCCATTCACTTGGGCGCTGCTTCATTTCTTTGCTGTAATTTACTACCTACATAGAAATCAACATTAGTCTCTGACAGACTCTTCCAAGATAGTGTTATTGCTGGTTTTGCCTTTTGAGGGTAGCATATCTGGAATTAAATTGTTGACTGTCATTTGGTGTTTATGATCTGACTGGAAGTAGGTTCTTGGGATGCATTAGACTTCTCGGAATTAAGGTGCTCTTCTTAAGCACTGGGAATGTGTAGGCAAATTATATCTTTGATGGAGCGTATTATATTATCTGTTCCAAGGGGTTGTTTTTGCTGGGCTTTTCAAATCAAAGGTAGCTAGGTGGTGTCTTGAAATGGCAACACAGTTTACACATGTTTCAGCAGAAATTAATGACTTTTGCTGGAGCTCAGTGATTCCTTTGGTTAGGCATGAAATAAAGTAGATAATATAAGTATCAATGAAAATAGAAGATGGAGCCATGATCCATGGCTGTGTGTGTGCGTGCAGAGACTTCATGTGCTCTTCTATAAGGAGGAAAATCTTCTATGTATACTGTAGAGTGGAACCCCTCAGATCGTGACCAATACCTTACTTGCAAATAGAGGATGACCGAGAGAATGCATTTTATACATTTGCAGCTAAACATTTTCTTTGTTTTATATAGTTGTGACAAGATTTGGCACGTCATTGGGAAAAATAGTTGCCGAAATGGAAATCCAATCATTAAACTTTTGAAATTCCGCTAAGGATAACAATTTCCCCTTCTATAAACCCCTGAAGCAGATGAACTTCAGGCCATCCACTGGGGTGAAATATATTTTGACCAGTTTTTGTTCCATAGAAACCTTGATGGCAGAAGAAAGATTGCTTTAAAAAACACCACACAGCAAACTGGAATTGTAGTTCTTCACTTGGAAGTGCTAGAGGTTGAGAAAAGTGAATGTAACATTTGTTGTAACTGCTTTAAAGAGTTCGCTTTGATATCTTAGCCACTTAAAACACCTGCTGTCAGAACAGTACAATTGATTTCAATTAACTTTGAATTTCTTCAATAAGATGACTCTTATAATAACTCCAGTAATCCCATGATGCCTCATTAGAGGAACTGACTATGATGATTAGCTCTGTGATTTAGCAATGTTTTCCTTGCAATGTCTTTGTCTGTTCAGAAAAAGGAATTCTAGCAACAATGCTGTTTAGAATTTGTTCTTGTTTAATGCTTAAAGATATTTGCTACCTGTTACATGTTGAGGACAGCTAATCTGCAGTGAGTCGAAATTGATTATTGAACAGCTGATGGTAGGATAGCATGAGCACTGAAAAAACTTGTTGTGTGTGCTGCATTTTGTAGGGACCTAATCTTAGATCATGCACCAATTATTCTTTCAGTATATTTTCAGGCCTACAAATAGCAAACCTTAATTTCCAGCTTAATTTTTTTGCATAGGACTCTGGCTAAATCAGTCAGTTAATGTGGCATTCATGAGCAGTTTTAGTGTTTCTACATGTTGCTTTATTTTGAACAATTTTCTTTTGAATACAGCCCTACCAAACATTAGGTCCAGTATGGTGATCAATAAGGCTGTGTTTAAGGGACAGTCCTTCGTTTCAGGAGCCTATAGAAACCCAGAATAGGTTTTTGACCTTGCAACTCTAGGTGAAGAATAGTCCTGTTTCAATGGATCTTCCATTGGTTTAATAATTTGATTCACATAGAGCTTAATCCAAGAAAGAAAAGGGAAGGTCATATTGGTAGTGTGGCCAAAGAAGAAATGGAGGAACAGGAAGTTCCAATAAGTTGTATTTGATAATGCAGGTTTGTAAAAGAAAATTATATCCATGTATGAAGTAGCAAAAGGTGCCTGGGCAGCAGTACAACTGGGATCCAAAGAGCTCATGGACCCAAGAGTTTTGACTTGTATAAAAAGAGTTGAGCATGTGGTAAAATGTTTCCCACTGAAGTCATGAGGACTTAAAGCTTTATTTCAATAAGCTTTGGAGCAGGCAAGAATGTTTCATTGGCTCAATTATCACTGTATCAGCCCTATGAGATAAGTCCCTCTTACTTCATAGAATAATAGAATTGTAGACTTGGAAGGGACCCCAAGAGTCATCTAGTCCAAGCCCTGCAGCTAAAGCATCCATGACAGATGGTCATCTAACCTCTGCTCAAAAACCTCAGTTAAGCTGAAACATAGTGACGTAGCCAAAGCCTCAGCATAGAGTTGAGACCATTGTGACCAACTCCAGCATTTTTTTTCTTAACCCAAGTCCAGTATCACTGCTGCTTTGTTGAATGGTTGCCCTCAGTTTTGTTCCATCTTCTATGATACTCTGTCTCTAGAGTTTGGGAAATGGTATCAATGCTATTGTCGATCTGTGCTGGCAGGTCCTTTATGATTGCACTAGTAGTGGGTGGGTATTGACTGATTTTGTTATATCTATTAAATGATGTGGCACTATCTCACTGCCTTTTGGTCAGAGCTATCCCTCAGTTCAGAAATCTTAGTCCCACTGATTTCTGTGTGAGACTTAAGCAATTGTTTAAACAATTTCCCAGTGAGATTTAAATTCCTTAATCTTGGCTGGATTGCATACACAATGTTTAACTGAGAAAAAGAGTAGCAAGTTGTATGGCTCCATGGTGTCAAATAAGGATATTTTGTCTATAGATGATAAACTGATACCGTAGCCCTGTACTTTGGAGGAAGTTCCAAGAATTTACCTTCAAGAAATTATGAAGCCCATACTGCAAACTTAAGATATGTATATGAAAGGAATCCGGTGGAAATGCAAATTGGGGTGTGTGTGTGTGTGTGTATATATATATATATATATATATATATGGTAGTTATATTAGAAATTACTTCTGTATAAAATATTCTTCCTTAAGCTTCCTTCCTTCCTTCCTCTTTCTTTCTTTCTTTCTTTTTGAATCAGCTACTTATTGTCATGTAGTAGCAATTTTTAGAGTGTCATATGAAATTGCTGATGGGGCTTAGTTCTAGCTACAACCTCCGCATGCCAGTAGTAAGCACCTATTGAAATCTAATATATGCTGTGCTTTCAACACAGCACACACAACCCCTTATGGTTAATATAACAAAGGAAACCCTGTATGAAATAATACATTTTAACCCTGGAAGAGCTAAACCTGAAACTCAAGGTTAGGATGGAAGAAAAAAAAAGCTTTCCTTGACAGAAAGTAAAACAGAAGAAGATCTGACTGAGATTGCTCTAAGGATATGAAACTCTCTAGTGGAAGCCCTGTGCCTCTGCAGGAATCATCTGCTGTGTTGATTTGAGTGTTTGAGAAATTGCTCTCCCCCACCCCCACCCCAGCTGAAATTGGCTCCAGGGATTTTAAATATAGCAGTTGTGGCTACAGAATGTTTGATGTAAAATTTGGCTGATTGCTTACATCTAATCAACAGGAGTATGTAATTGGGCTTGAAAGAGAAACTTTGAATCCCTGCTCAAGGGTTTTCTTCCCAGATCTCTTTACATTAACAGTGACTTATTCCCTCTGTGAGAGATGCAATATTTTTATTTGTAATCTGGAAAGGATTTGCTTTTCCATTCAATAGTGGACCATAAAAATGGGTTACCAAAAGTTTTCCTTTTTAAAAGGAGGTGCATTGCATTTTGAGTCACAGAAGTCAAATGAGAACATTGATACCTTTCACATGCAGTGCACCTTAAAGTGTATTTTCTGTAATTTCCACTTTCTGGAGCTCTTTGAACGAATAGAGATTGCTTAAAGATTTATTGGTGAGTTGAAGATTTTCTCTATAAAAAAAGATGAGAAGGGATGACTGATTTAGAAATGCAAGTCAGGACTCCCTCCTTGTGTATAATTTTCCTGATCTCATTCAGGCAGAAAAGTAATATGCTCACATAAGTGAGTTTGAAAGGTATAATTAAAATATATATAATATTTACTAGTAACTGAAATACAAGAGAAACTGTTTTTAATATGGCAGGTGATTATAGATACCTCTTCAAGGGAAAATGACAGTTTTGTACAAATTCCTCTCCAATGAATGTTTCATTCTGTGGCCTGTATACATTATGCAAAATAGCCCATTTGTATTATTTCTCTTAAGGACGCGGGTGGCGTTTCCGTATGCTGCGCTGGTGCCGGCTCGCCAGAGCAGCTTCGTCACGCTGGCCACGTGACGCGGAAGTGTCTCCGGACAGCGCTGGCCCCCGGCCTCTTAAGTGAGATGGGCGCACAACCCTAGAGTCGGACACGACTGGCCCGTACGGGCAGGGGTACCTTTACCTTTTACCTATTATTTCTCTTACTTTCAGTTATTTCTTCACAGACTTAAGGACTAGAAACCTTATTTTTAAAACAAAAAATCTGAAGTTTTCAGGAAGCTGGATTCTGTACCTGTACCACACTCGGTGCCTTTTCTCTGTTCGAGCAGAATCACATCATGCACATAATTTTGTTTATAATTTCATATAGATTGAAGACCCCTAAAAGAAAACATAGCAATTGAATTGAAAAATGTATTTTTTAAAAAATGTAAATCCCTCTGGGAATGATGTTTCATTCCTCTCCCTATCCTCTCCCTCAAATTAAACCTCTAAGGATCTTGGGTCATTTCCAGTGAAATCCATATGCAGAGTAGACCCACAGAAATCAACAGACCTAAGACTGTGTTGATAAACTCAGAGCCTCTTTGACAACAAAACTTTGGTTCAAATGGCCTATAGCATTAATGCTTAAACATCTAGGACATTTTGTGGGCTGGTGATAAGTATTTAGCTAATTGGGAGCCACTGAATGCAATATAATACAGTCTTTGGCATGAACTCTAGCACAGAACATTGATGCTGTTGCCAAACTTATCCATGGTGTTCCAGTTTACTGTAGCTAAGATATATATTTTGAAAAGGTATGGGCACAGTGTATAAAAGTAAAGTATCGGGAAAAATCTAAAGTAGAAGAATAAGTAGGAAAGAGGTGACTGCAGAGATGTATTCCTCTTTTTTATTATTATTTTAAAAAGCATTGAACCTCTAATGTTTCTATTACTCTGCCACCTGCCAAACATCCATAACTCATATTCATGCACAAACCACACATACACTTACCCGGTACACACAGACAGAGAGAAAGAGAGATCATATGTGCACATGCCTTATTTACGTGGGTTTATTAACATTCTTTGCTGAGTAGGCTTGAATGAAGTGCAATCCTCATATAGATGATCTAATTATAATCATAAGGGACAGAACAAAATAAGCAGTCTTTAAAGGGAAAAGAGTCTGGCAGCTTTGTTTAAAGTGTCCTTTAATGAACTTCTTTAGTAGCTCGTATCTTAGCAACACATTTTATTACATACCAGTGCGGGAGAAGCAGTTTGCAGATGGAGTTGCACACAGTAATTTATTTTCTCCCTTTTCACCACCCCCACTTCTACTTTCTTCTCTGTGGTGACTCAACTGGAATATGCAGACTAGCTGCTTCCTAGCACTGATAGCTCACTCAAACCCCCTGATTGGTTCATTTGTATGTGCTCTGCCTTGTTAGTTGATGAAAACTGCATTTACTATCTTAGAGACTGTGCTTTGCTTGCTATGTTAGGAGGAGCAGAGGCAGGGCTGAGGATTCTGAATGGGGACCGGGTTTAAAATGAACAGGCTTGCTTGCATTCATCTTTCATCTGAACACCCTCCCCCCACCTTTCCTTCTTCCCGGCATCGGCTTATATTCACGGGGTACATCAGTTTCTGGGTTCCTTGATTATTTATTATCAACTCCTAGTGGGTTTATTTTAATCCCTTTCTTCTGCGCTAAAACTGATTTGAATACAACATCTGGGACATTTATAATCCCTTTCTCCTTTTACTGCAAGTACCCTATGATTTAAAATGTAAACGTATCTTCCAGTTGTAGATTCTGCTTTGCGTGTGGGTGTGCACATTTGTAAAACTGACACTTTTCAGCTCTTTTGAAACACAGTTGATTTGGAAGCATTTATGGTTCAGGAGCCTTACCTTCAGAGCGTCAAATCAAGCAGTCAACTCCATGATTTCACTGGCACTAATCAAGTAGCAAAACGTTACTCAGCATGATTAAGGTTGGCCAAACCTTGTCTTCAGAGAGCTTTTGTTCAAAAATGAAAAGAGGAGAAAGGCATTTGATTGAATCAGACTAATGTGGAACATGAACGCTGGGTCATATTTCCCCCTGTACTCAGTAATATTCGGAACTGACACAGGAGTAGCAATGATCAGACTGTCACCCTGGCAGAGGAGATGGGGGAGGGGAAATTACACCAAAGTGACCTCCCCTTTTGAAGGGCACATAGGCTAGTACACAAAACATTCAATTTAGCTTTCACTGTATATATCAGACACAGCAAACAAGGCAAGAGGTGCAAAAGTTATCAAGTGCATTTGTGCTCAATTTGAGCAATGGCAAATTGCTCAGTGTCTTCCCTTAGCATTTGATTATAGGCAAATAACTTTAGGTTTCCATGAAAACGCATGTGTGAGCTGGGAACCCTGATTTAGACATATAGCTTTATGTTGAAACAAAATTTTAGATATACATTTTGATCCTGGTTGTCTTTGCTAGATGGTTTATGCGATCATTATCTCTCTCCCAAACCTCTGTGCATATGATAGAACCCAGTTGGCTGATTTAGAATGGGGGAGGGAAACCACTCATTTTAACCACAGAATACAGGCGTTTCACTAAACACAGTTCCATTTCTTTCTCAGCCCATGGGATTCTGCTTTGATAGTTGAACCTCAGTAGTGGGATGTCCTTTGAAGCTCAAAGCGATTAAGTTGCCATGTGATTAACTTATTCTTCTCTTTTACAATTCATTCCCTTGTTTTATTAACTTACAGTTGGATTGCCAAAATAATTTAAGCTGTAGAATGCATCAAGGTCTTGCCCAAGTGCCAGAATTAGTAGCGACAACCTGAACGGTTGAAAAGCAAAGCCATCATGAAATTTACGGCTTGGCTAGCAAAAAGGCAGTTAGCTTTAAAAAGATGGGCCATCACACAGCCGTGTCTACAAATAAAGGTGGTGTAGACTGGTGTGTTGGATAGTAACCATTTAAACCATTAAAAAATATACTGCAGAGTAAGGCCTGAGTGCACTCTTTGTCAGAAACAGCTGGAACACCTTTTTATTTCATTTTTACCCCATACCTTCCTCCAGAGAGCTCAGATCAATGTACATAATCTCCACATCATTTAACCCAGGCTTCCTCAAACTCGGCCCTCCAGATGTTTCTAGACTACAATTCCTATCATCCCTGACCACTGGTCCTGCTAGCTAGGGATGATGTGAGTTGTAGGCCAAAAACATCTGGAGAGTCGAGTTTGAGGAAGCCTTACAACAACCCTGTAAAGCAGGTTAGACTAAAAGATAGTGACCGGACACAAGTTTACTAAAGTAAGATTAGTGGCCAAGGAGGAATTTAAACTCAATTGAAGCAAAGCACACTGTGAACAAGGTTCACTAACTTTCTGGTTAGCACAATCTGTAGCTTTGTTTGCTATGAGGTATAAGAAGAAACTACAACAAATGCTTTTAAGTCACAGCTTTATTCATTTAAATCTTGAATACAGTATAGACAAGATGAGGAACCTTGCTGTGATCTTGCCCTTCCAATGAAATCTGTCCTGTCCATCCCCCTCCAGCCCCCAATTTATCAAAATTTTGCTGCAACTTTGAAAGAAGCAAATAGAAACTTGGGCAGCCTATTTCAGCAAAGGCTAAATTTACATTGTATTTCTGATCCTAAAGAATACATGGAAGGGACATTGTTTCCAGAAGCACAACTACGCATAGAGCTCTCTATGAATTAAATGGAGTTGAAGCTAATAAGCATCTACTTTGTTGGGATGGAGGATGGTTCTTAAAGGAGGTTCCAGTCCTGGATGAAGCAAAGACTCATTTATTAACAATGAGAGCAGGAACAATGGGAAGCTAAGTGCAGTCTGCATGAATAATATAACCAAGGCTGGTGAAAAGCGGACAATTTTAGTATGCCAAACTGAGTGTAGGAGTCAGCATTTCACTTTTTTAGAGACACTCAGGATTCATCTCCCCACCCTGCTTTCCCACGCGTAGGGAGAGACATGCTTAATCACAATGGATCATCAATTGAAGGTGTGAGCAACAGCAGCGTAAGGCTGCAATGGAGCACGAAAAGTTCTGAGATGAAGATGCTATCCTGCGTGCTGGAGATTTTTCTTTTTTTAAAGAGGGGACATGAAATCTGAATAGTGGGCACGCACAAGTTCTCATTGCATCTTAATATGTAAAGGAATGCATGCGTAATATTAAGGCTTGTTCCTCTTTGCATCCCTGTATACTGAATTATTATTATTATTATTATTATTATTATTATTATTATTATTATTATTATTATCCCACCCATCTGGCTGGGTTTCCCCAGCCACTCTGACTAGGCAGAAAATGAAGGAAGAAAGATTGTGATGCCTGAAACAGGTTCAATGATGGAGGAAAGTAAAAGGGAAAACTGAGCTACTCCTAGCCAAGCTTAGTTAGTGTAGCAGTAGCATAGTGGTGCAGATCAGGAACATCCCAGTTCTCACTCCTCTTGCTCCAAAAATTCTGTACATGGTTTTCAATAAGGGAATGTCTCCCATCCTTAGGCCTCCTTTCCCAATATGGGCTAGTGCTCCTATACCTATCCTACAGGGTTGCTGTAAGGATTCCATCAAGATAACATAGGTGAAGTACACAGATATAAGAATAATTATTAGTTTCTTGAACTATGTAGCTTAACAGAATTTGCCAGGCTCCGTAAGTGGGAAAGTAAGATAATGCATTCTACAGCTGGAAAGATATTTCATGCAATCATAGATAGGCAGAGCTGGAAACAGGCAGCTAAATACTGTGGTCATAGTTTCTTACTTTAAAACAACAACATCATTTTCATGTAGTTTTCTTTCAATGTACAACAAGCCGTAAATTTTAAATCCTCTTTCCACAACTTCTCCCATAAATTAAAAGATAGATTGTAACCCACATCTTTTGCCCAGTGTATCTACAGCTTTAACTTCTTCATCTGTAGTGTCCCAGTCTAACAGTAGCTTATAAATGTTCGATAATAATTTCTCATTATTCTCCAATAATTCTTTTTTCAAACCTTGAAAATTCTTTCCCAAAACCCACTCCTTAACTCTCCTAAATATGTCATTTAATTGGTGATATTATAACCAATCTGTTAATAGGTGTCTTGTCTCTTGAATTTTTTTCAATTTCAATTGGTTTTCCATCTCAGGTAACAGCTCTCTGTAAGTTGCCCACTTGCCTTTCATATTAGTTTTTTTAAACAGATATTGCTTCCAGTGGGGCATTTAGGTGTCAAATTTGACAAAAGTCATCAAAAATTAAAATTTGGCATTTGGTAGGAAGAATTTTGGTATGTAGGTAATGATTTCTGAATGAGGCAATAACAGGAAAATTATCCACTCACTTTTCAGGTAACTTTTTGTTTCTCTTTTTCCCAGATCAATTCTACAGAAATTGGATTGTTCATGCTAATTTTAGTATCGTGTGAAACCCCTACATTTCACTTCTCCATTTCCTGCACTCTGCTCTGAAGCTGCACCAAATGTCCTGCTTTTCAAAATGACTCTTCCATTCTTTTCCATTCTTTTCCATTTGAAGCTGCTCCTCTCTTGTTACATTGCTGCTTAAAACACACCTTTTCCATGAAGCCCTTCGCCAAAGGTAGATTCTTCCCCTCTTTATCCCTGCCCCTTCTTTCTCCTCCCTCTATGACCTTCTCTGAGTCACATTCTAGATTGCAATTCATTAGGCCAGGGACCAATCTTTTCTTGTCATTACAGTATTCCATACAGTACCAGATACATTAATGATGATACAAACAATGGCTGATGAATGGGGGAAAAAAAATCATATGCAATTCAAACTGTGCAGACCATCAGATGTATTTTTCTTTCTTTGCATTCTACTGTTCCTCCAGAAGTCTCAGAGTGGCTTACATCTGACTCCAAGTGGTTTCCTAACTAGGCAGGAGTCAGGTGCTTACTTTTAGGAGCTCCAGTAACGAGAGCTCCAAGCTTGAGGTCTGGCCTTTATTAGCATTTTCAGATTGTTTTGCAAGTTACAAGATTTGTGAGTACCCTGTATGTACCTGTGGTACATCCCTGTAGTGTTAGATATGAACTTTGATCCCTCATTACCTATGCATATTGTGCTCCATACAGCATGTATGTAAGTTTAAAAGGCAAATATTGCCTCATACATTATGGTATGTCTGCAGTAATGCCCCCTCTCCCCAGATTGTACCGTGTTGCCCTGAGGAAGAGAATAGACTCTTCAGAAAGTGAAAACGTGTTGACTGGTTCTGTTATTGCTGCATGCTCATTCATCCCCATAGTCAGCGGCATAGCGTGGGTTGTCAGCACCCGGGGCAAGGCATGTAATTTGCGCCCCCTAACCCGGGGCAAGGCAAGTAATTTGCGCCCCTAACCCCTAACCTGCCGCCGCTGCCAGCTTCTTCTTGCTGCTGCCTGGGCTGGGGTATTTACGGTAAGGTAGCCAGGGCGGCGGCGGCGGGTCCGTGTCAGGTGATCTGAGGCGAGTTGCCGCTGGCGCTGCTGCCCAAATGACGCCGCTTTCCCGGAGGAGGAGGAGAGCAGAGAGGCGAGGAAAATGCAACATGGCCCAGCAGCTGCAGCAGCGGCGGCGGGGCTGTGAGGAGGGGCAGCCTGGCGCGCCCTCCGCGGCCCTGACGTGCGGGGACCGTGGCGAGCGCTGAGAGCCGCTGCCTGCCGGACGCCTTCAGCCTGGACGCGCGCACAGCTCGTCAGTTCCGTGAGACATGGGGCTCTGCTACAGCCTGCGCCCGAGGCTCTTCGGCGACTCCGGAGGCGGTGAGCGCGCCCCCCTGATGTTGCGCCCGGTGCAGCTGGCCCCCCCTGCACCCCCCACGCTACGCCACTGCCCATAGTCTAATGATGTCAAAATGTCATGGGGCTGGCCCTTAATGCAGAACGCAGAGCGACCTGACTGATGTAGGTCTGGCCAAACTAGAATGCCGAGCAGAGAAGTTGACCCTGCTCATGGAGTCAAAGCTTTAAGACTTTGAGCCAGAGTTCACTAAAGTCTAGGGTCTTCATTGCAGTACCATTGCTCAGTCCTAGAAAACATGAAATAATAATAATAATAATAATAATAATAATAATAATAATAATAATAAAACTTAGAGTCACCTTAAGTATGTGCAGAATACTGTTCCATCTGCATCAAGTACCTGCTTCTATGGAAACATAAGATACCCCAGATAGGGTGTAACACAAATGCTTGATTAAATAAACTTTAGACCTCCTCACAGCCTTGGCTCCCGGGCAGTCTGTCAGACACCACATATCTAGGACAATGGCTTTCAGAGAATATGAATTCAAAGAAGGCACATTTCTCATTTTTTTAAAAAAGAGAAATACTTGTAGAGCTTCATAGTGCTTCATCACACAACCCCAAAGCAGAGATTGATGGCCTTTGCTCTAGGATTCACCGTCTTTTCATTAATTTTAATGTAGAGGTACTCCAGACAACTCCAGCTACACCAGAAATACAAATTATCTGGAGTAGAGTTTTAGAGCAATTCTAACAAGTAGCTTAGTTACAGTCAAAATGCACTTAGTTTTTCTCTTTTTTTAATTATCAGCTGTAAAGGCAGAGCTAGGGTCTGAGCTCTTGAATACACATCCATTTTTATGGTAATCTGGTACAGATGGGAACAAATATCCTGGGGGACAGCCTGACAGCCCTCTGGCAACACCCAAGGGTGCCTACGGGCACTGTATCGACAATCTTGGCCTAATGAGATTTCCCAAAGCTTTAATACATATTTGATTACCGCCATCTTCCCCATATGAACTTTCTCTCCATGGGGGGGGGGGTGTGGCTGGCTCGCTGAGCAAGGGGGTACCAGGAGGTTTAAAACAAACAAAACAGTTTATGGGGTAAGAAGTTAAAAACTCATGTGGAGCTTGTTTTTTTAAAAATCAATTTTAATCTTGTATAACAATGGCACCTGTATGAAAACAAGGATTTAGAAACAGAGTAAGCTTTGTAGGGAGAGTGGTGCTTAGAACAATATGCATAATTTTATTGTGGAAGTCTGGAAGTCCATAAGATTGAGTCCTTAACTTGATAAAATATTTAGTGCATAATAGTTGTTTTGTAAGCTTTTTAAAATGTTTGATTAAACATGCAAGAAAGCTTTTTGAATGACAAGTTCACTTTTTCAGCATTAAGCACCCAATCCTGCTCTATTCATCATAATAACTGCAGAATAAACAAACTCTTTACTCCTTACTTCAGGTGAACAAATGTGCTTCTTTATTGCTGGCTGGGTAGAGAACATCACTGAAACTGAAAAGCAGAGGTCAGAAAGGACCAAGGGATGGAGTCTAGCCCATAATACAAACTTCTAATACTTAACTTTTCAAGGGTGGTGTTACTGTTTCCCCCAAAAGGGGGAATGCTTAGATGATTATAGGATGAGTGTGATCATGAAAAATCCACCCTTAGTCAGGGAAAGTGAACATTAAATGGTCTGTCATGTCACAAATGTAAAAGACAAAATTGGGGGAGAAATTGGGGGGGGGGAGTTCACCTGTTTTGCCCACCCTGGCTACAGGGCTGCCTTATACTAAACATTTCTAATATATTGCTTAAAATATATCAGATAAAATATTATAATTAACTCCATCCTATATTAAATGTTTTTAAAACTATATATAGCTCAGTACTAAGCAAAATCCTTACTACATATATTTATAAGAACAGAGAAGATTTGTGGCAAAATTTTGTGGTACTGAAAGTGTGGGGATAAGTTATTAAGAATAGCAGATGTACTGGTCTATTGGCCCATGGCACTGTCAAAT
Organism: Podarcis cretensis; assembly: GCF_951804945.1. Classification (NCBI taxonomy): domain Eukaryota; kingdom Metazoa; phylum Chordata; class Lepidosauria; order Squamata; family Lacertidae; genus Podarcis; species Podarcis cretensis. Next base: position 3,393,048 of record NC_137174.1, read on the forward strand.
CAACACTAAATGCTGGCCAGTTTTTCTGCTGTTCTTCTGTGCTGCTATGGGTTTGGAGTATACACAGCCTTTGCCATGCCTGGACCTCAAGTGAACTCAGGAAAATGTCAGGAATAGGACCAGTGTCAGCAACCAGAAAGGCAAAACATTAGCATTTCTGGGCATCCTTCAAAACAGGCCAGATTTTATATTTTAGAAGCATGGCAGATGCCTTTTTAATTCCAAGCAATGGGGAGCACATATTGACTGCTCCAAGCAAAGTCTGAGAAAAATTAGTTATGCCTGTTGAGAAGCAACATGGAAGGAGAAACTGCATATTTTTACAATAAGAATTTTGCCCTCTTGCATTAATTGTCCCATGGCTCTGCAGTCACTGTTGATGTAAGTTATAGATTACTGGATCATTGCTGAATAGTGGAGTATTTTTGTTTGTTTGCTGGCTGGCTGGCTTGCTTATTTGATTTCAGTGAAATACAAATGCACCCCTCCCCCATGCGCTAGTTTTGAAATAGCCATTTTGTCTAAAACAAGGGCCAACTTGGTGATGTATAATGAGCTGGAGGGCTGCAGCTAATTTGCTTGTTTTATGCTTGCATAGTTTTCATGGATATGCTTTGCACCAGGCTGTGGCAGAGGGACATGTTGTGTTTCATCTGTGATGCCACATGGACCCTGGGTTTTTGTGTTGGTGCTTTTTGTGGTGGTGCATTGTAAAGGAACTGATTGTCACAATGTTATCTGTTTTGGTAGTACATCTTTAACTGCATGCTGCAAGAGAACAATTTATATTATGCGAGGAGTTTATTCAATAATTAAAGGAGGACTATGGTTTTACTCCACAAAAGGCAAGGGAGACACAGTTGGGATGACCAGATGCAAAAGAAGACATGACAAACTGTCCCATTTGAAATATCATCTTCTGCACAACTATTATCATTGTAGGGGCCCTGTCCTCTTTTTAAACCAGGCAGAACAGGCCAGAGGTCTCCGTGGTTACTTACTCTGCTGCTATAGTAATAATAATAATAATAATAATAATAATAATAATAATAATAATTTATTATTTGTACCCCAACCATCTGGCTGGGTTTCCCCAGCCACTCTGGGCAGCTTCCACAGAAACCAAAATACACTAAAATATCACTCATTAAAAACTTCCCTGAACAGGGCTGCCTTAAGATGTCTTCTGAATGTCAGGTAGTTGTTTATCGCTTTGACATCTGATGGGAGGACGTTCCACAGGGCGGGGGCCACTACCGAGAAGGCCCTCTGCCTGGTTCCCTGTAGCTTTGCTTCTCACAATGAGGGAACCGCCAGAAGGCCCTCGGCGCTGGACCTCAATGTTCGGGCAGAACGATGGGGGTGGAGACGCTCCTTCAGGTATACTGGGCCGAGGCCGTTTAGGGCTTTAAAGGTCAACACCAGCACTTTGAATTGTGCTCGGAAACATATAGCCCAAACTCTATGCATATTTACTCAGAATTTTTCACTCAGTTGAATTCGGCTTACTCCCAGGGCCAGCTCAAGTCATTCTGCTGCCTGAGTCAAAGGACAAGATGGTACCTGTAGTATCTCTTGGGCTTGGAAAGGGTACTCACTGTGTGAAGAAACCTTGCAACAGGTCTACCATGATACCAGGAGGCAACAGGAGCCAGGAAAACATAGTAGCTATATCTATTGCTGTGCAACAGATCAACAACTCAGCATAGCAGCTAGGTAAGGCCCTCTCAGCACCTCCTCAACTTCAGACACTTAAGCTGACCAATAAGTTGAAAACTGATGAAGCGACAGTATCTTCCACTGCATTTGAGGGGACCAGGCCAGCTTAGGCGATGTAGGAAAGCTAGTTTCTTAGGTATTTTGGCTGATGGCTCAACAGAAAGGTCGACTGTGGCATCTGAGATTATTTACTTTATTTGGAGGTGAAGTGAAGTGTACTTACTGCAATATAGAGTTGCTTTGGAGAAACAGAACTGTTGTGGGGAAAACAACCTTTAAACTGGTGCATATTATATAAAATAGAATATTTTTATTTTTTATTCAGATTTGTACTACTACTAGCCTTTATCGGCATAAGTTAAAACAATAAAATCATACAAAGTCATCCAAATACATTGATAATCCAAACACATACAATATATAAAAGACTAGATAGTCACCACAGAACAAATCAGGCAACTGTAGATTTAGCTTGAAAGATCTTGGCTAAGTACCCCAAAACAATCTTGGTAGTTTGGGGAGTATCATCCCTCAACAAATATTGGATTACAGACTGTTTGTAAATCACTAGGGAGTCACTAGGAGATTTCTGCGATGGGTGTCGAGAAGAGGGCAATCCAAAATTATGTGATGTATCTGGTGTTTCCTTATTAAAGGAACAGAATCTGTCCTGGAAGGGGTTTTCCCCGAAACCTTCCAAACAAAACATTTGAGGGGAATGCATTTAGACAAACTAGCATAAAAGCTCTGTGATTTGATGGAGTATCTAAATTATAAAAGTAATTAGGTATTACTCCATGGTGGGGCTGTGATCCTAAGTAAGCAGATGAGCATACAAATGGCTGGGAGGGGTACAGTTTTTGGATTTCATAATCTAGCAGCCTCTGTTTGATGAGAAGAGAAGATTTGTGAGTCATCAAATAGAAGAAGGGAATCTACTGTAATCCCTATTTATCTGAGTTTGAGGGTAATATCATAAAACCATGTAGAATTATGTGTATCTCTCAATTAAGAAGTTAGTAAACTCTCCGGGTCTGTATTAAAATGATTTTTTAGCCAGTATTTGAAAGTCATAATCCAATCCAGCTCCTAGATTCTAGGAGATACTGTCCTAACTCTGCACACATAGCCAGACAGAAGACACATTTTGGAGCTCCTAGAATTTGTCAGAAGAAGGATGCCTGTACGCCCTCAACTTTGTTGTTAAAGTTAGTTATCCATAAGGGAATCCCATAAAGGAGTTGCCAAACAGTTTTTGCGCTATAGGCCCTAACCACTGCAGGCACATTCTGATTACCATTGAGAAATTAGAATTGTTTAATTCATGCTGCAGAGCATTTAACTAGGTTGATTATCCTGTTACAATGGGTCACCCATTTTAGATTGTAATAAAAGATGATCCCTAAGAATTTAAAGCTTTTAACTTGTTTGATTTCTTGATCACCAATGCACCATTTAGATGGATGCCAACTCTTTGAAAATACCAAGATCTTGGATTTTGAGTAATTAATCACTAGTTGATTTCCTTGACAGTAATGAAAGAATTCTTTTAGATACCTTTGGAGCCCAACTCTGGTGCAGGAGAGGAGGACAGTGTCATCCGCATGTAAAAGTATGGGAACTGCCTTAGATCCTAACCTAGGAGGGTGGCCATTCACAATGAATAGATGTTGTTTCGTATCATTCAAAAATAAATTAAATAGCCTTGTTTGACTCCTTTTGTAGTTGTAAAGCTGGGTGATAAGTGGCCGTCCGGGGAGATCTTCACCTGCCACACAGTGCAGCTTTTTTGTCAAGGAAAGTAGTTGGGGTTCTAGCTCAATAGCATTCAGTTTCTCCCATAACAGCCCTCTGGGTATCAGGTCAAAAGCACTTTTCAGATCAATAAAGGCCACGTGTAACTTTCCCCTTTTTGGATTCATATATTTATCTGCTAGAAAGGCAAGTGAAAGACAGTGATCAATAGTTGATTTCTGTTTTGTAAATCGGATCTATTCAGGGCCAATAATTCTATTCATTTTAATCCAATCCAATAGATAGCACTCTAAATGTTTAGAATAGAGTTTACTTATAGTGGACAGGAGACTAGTAGGGCGATAATTACATGGCTGCTCAGGATCACCTTTTTTTTTTTTTAATAAATTGGGATAATTACAGAAGTTAACCATGATTTGGTAAAAGGTTAGCAAGTGATAATTGCCCACTAATCTGCATACTTTTCAAAATCTCGGCAGAAATCCCATCAGAGCCAGAGGTCTTACCGGGTTTTAGTTCTGCAATAAGTTCCATAGTTTTGTTTGAGCTTACAGGGGGCCAGTTTGGTATATTAGAAGGGATAGGTTCATCAGCATTTGGAAGAAAGCAGGGTAAAGCATTGAATATTTTAAAATAGTCCACCCAGGTTTGGGAGGGAATAGTAGGTACAGTTAAAAGAGAGGTAGCCAGAGGTTATTTGCCAGACGGTTTTATGAATGTTCCTTTTTATTGCATTTATTAAGTGGGTCCATTTTTTCTGATGGTATATTATCTTTTTCTTAGCAATAAGTTCGTTATATGAACTTCCTTCACATAAAATAGGTTTTTTATCACCCTTTTTGCGAAGGTCTCTGAACGATATTCTGAGCAATCTTTTCTCTGTATAACATTCCTGGTCAAGGGGAGGGATTAGAGAGGGTAACAGATGCATGCTTAGCTATTGTACCACAGTATTCTATTGCTGTTATTACTACCTTAATAGAATGTGAGTTAGTAAGTGTTGTTCTCAAATGTAACATTTTTCCAAGTCCAGGAATTTGGCGATCACCCCTTAGAACTGCAGGGACCATTATTCTAATCCTTTCAGAATACTATAAGAGGCCTGATCTGAGTTACCAGGCTACAAGATCTTATTTGCTGGGTCGCATTTTATAGTCAGAAGTAAGTCTGTACGGACGCCAATATAAAAGAAGTTAACATCAGAGTGTAGATTTAGAGAACAGATGCAGTAATCAACTACACTATGACCCCTGGACGAGATGAAAGTAAACTTATCATCACCAGGAATGTTATTCAGTCTGTTTAAGATAACTACATTATGGGCAATTCAAAATTCCATAAGTTTTAACCCCGCTCTGTTAGTTAATCTATCCTTAGAGGAGCGGAGAATAGACAGTGGGGTAGGTATTATATCTATTCCTTCAAAACCCAATTGGGATACAATATTTTGGTGGTTGGTCCCAATTCGTGCATTTAAATTGGCCGTAATAATAAATTGGGTAGATGGAATTTTTTTGGATAGAGAGAACATAACATCTGACAACTTGACCCAATTAGCAGTTAGAATCATCTCATCTTCTGAGGGAGGTAGACATTTACCAAAATTTTAAAAAGGAAAGGTAAAGGACCCCTGACAGTTAAGTCCAGTCATGAACGATTCTGGGGTTGCGGCGCTCATCTCGCTCTACAGGCCGAGGAAGCCGGCGTTTGTCCACAGACAGTTTTCCGGGTCATGTGGCCAGCATGACTAAGCTGCTTCTGGCAAAACTAGAGCAGCGCATGGAAACGCCGTTTACCTTCCCACCAGAGCGGTACCTACTTACCTACTTGCACTTTGATGTACTTTTGAACTGCTAGGTTGGCAGGAGCAGGGACCGAGCAACAGGAGCTCACCCCTTTGTGGGGATTTGAACCACTGACCTTCTGATCAGCAAGCCCCAGGCTCAGTAGTTTACACCACAGTGCCACCCGCACCACCAAAATTACCAGTTTGGTTATTCATAGTTATTAGGTAAGCTTGGGCTAATGGAGGATAAGTGCCAAGAGGAGTTTTTTTGAATGGCAGACCAGATCTGATTAAGATCAATAGGCCAGCTTTGTGAATAATTGTCTATGAGCCTGTGAAGAATTGTCTATGAGAAGGTAAGCTATATGAAGAGAACCCGGCAATGGGGAAACTCAGCCAGATGGGCGGGGTATAAATAATAAATTATTATTATTATTACCTCAGTCACTAATCAGGTTTCTTGAAGTAATATACAGTGGTGCCCCACAAGACGAATGCCTCGCAAGACGAAAAACTCGCTAGACGAAAGAGTTTTCCGTCTTTTGAGGTGCTTCGCAAGATGAATTTCCCTATGGGCTTGCTTCGCAAGACGAAACGTCTTGCGAGTTCTTGCGAGTTTCCCCCCCCCTTTTTCTAAGCCGCTAAGCCGCTAATAGCCGCTAAGCCGCTAATAGCGCTAATCCGCTAATAGCCGTGCTTCACAAGACGGAAAAACCACAAGACGAAGAGACTCGCGGAACGAATTAATTTCGTCTTGCGAGGCACCACTGCACAATCGAAGCTTTTAAGGTATTCTATGAAGTCCAGGTCACTGGCTCCCGCCCCCCCCCAGTCCAGCAGTGTTTCAGGAGATGAGGCAAAGAATTCCAGTGGGGGCACCTGCTGATTGCCAGCCAGGTTCTACAGTTTGATCCAAAGGTCTACGACTATCCTGAGGGACATAGTTATTTATTTGAGGGGTGCTAGGGAGGGTTGGGGTAAGTTCCATATCCTCTGAATTCAGGTTTATCAGTGGGGTTTGCATTTTACAGTTCAGCTTCGGGGATTCTTGGTTTTCAAGGAATAAAAACTTGGCACCATTGCTTTCACTAGTTTGATTTCCCTCAATTATTGGGGGTGGTCAGTTAGGTGTATTATCTTTAGATCTGATAAAGATGTTGTTCTTTGAAAGGGCACTGCTGAGATGTTCCATTTAATATATGAGTCACAGATTGGTTGAATCATAGATGGCTTTAGAGGGTTTGGAGATTTTTCTTTACTCGTGGGTAGGCTCTCCTTCAACAGATCGTGTTTTGCTATAATTCTCTGGTACTCCTGCTTAGAAAAGGTCTGTGGAGGTTCTTGGAGATTTTCTTCCAGGACCTTATTTTCCAAGGGCATGTTTATACCCAGGCCTGGGTCATCTGGGTGACCTGTCCAGGGAACAGCAACCTTTGGGCAAATTTCATAGAACTTACCTGTTAGTAGTTTCTGGAGGGTTCTCCTCCTTTTTACTTTGAACGTTATTATTTGATAACAGATTTATCTGGCCTTGCACTGTGCCATCGTCCATCATAACTCTGGGTTCGACTTTCCTGGGACTTGTTCTCCCCTTTTCCCTTTTTATCTCTTTTATCACTTGTGACTTAAATTCCTTTAATTTTAAGCCCATTGCTTCTTCTTTGTTGCACAATTTAAGCCCAGTTAAACAGCTTCTCAAAAAGTCTAGTCTTTCCAAGATTTCTATTTGGGCCATGGCTGGCAATGTCCAAAACTGACGCATTAAGGCTTTCTCTTCTGAAGTAAAAAACAAACAAAACCCACTTGATAGTGGAGTATCATGGGTCATGTATAGGTGGTATCTTCCATTCTGGTTTTGATGCCTTTTGTTTATAATAAAGGGGCAAGGATTCTTGGGTCCAATTCAAATCTATAAGGTTTTCATCACTGTTTGGTTTCAGAGAATCTTTATCTTTGTAATGGACAGCCATATCACCAAGAAGAGAGGTCACTGGGGCCTGGTTTTTGAAAAGTCTTATAATCTCTAGCCTGTCTTTTATGAAAAACTCACTGATTTTATAAATAAAGTTGGCTAGATCTGGATCCTTAAAGTTAAACCACTGCCTGTGCCCTAAAACTGTCATGATATTGAAGACAATATCGTTGGGTCTCATTACTCCTGGAGATGTGTTACACTTTCTGCCTGGGTGAGGAGGCTTTTCAGTTTGGGATAATTTGCGATAACTAGTTTTTGTGGACTCATCACCAAATTCCACCCTTTTTCCTAATGAAAGCCACGTTGGACTTCTGGGTAATCAGTTATTGGGTCAAGTTCAATTTTGTGGATAGTATCCTCTCTGTTCCCCTTGTTCCCAGGTGCTTTCCCTCCTGTAGTTAGAGCAGCAACCTCAACTGAAGTATCTGTTTTATTTTCCTCTGTTGGATTTTCCGTCCCTAGCATTTGCTGTGGTATAGCAAGATTTGCTTCTGTCTTCTTCCTTTTCCCCTTTTTTCCTGTGAGCTTTTGATGTAGGCTTATTTGTGCCCAGAGTGGAAACCGTTGGTATCAACTTGTAAGCTTCTGTAACAGATTTTTATGTGCACAATGAGTTTTCTTTTGCTTCTTAAAAGTTTTTAATATTTTTACTTTTATTCAGCGCTTTAGATTTTTTTCTTATACAGTCTTTTGGTGACTTCTTTAGCATTTGCCTTTGTCATTTCACTGATTACCAACTGGGTTTGTTTAGATGTCCTTTCAATAACTTTTGACTCTAAAGCTCTCTCTTGAATTGTAAAAATTTCCACTAATGTTGGAAGCAGCCCAATGCTTACTGTAAGAAGGTTTTTGATGAGGGTTAATTCTGAGCAAACCATATGAAGCTGATCCTGGAGTTGAGTGTCCTCTGTTTGTGGCTAATACAATAAAGTTATTTGGACTGGATAGAAATAGAAGAAAGGTGGGGTGGAATTGTATGATCTTTTAAGTGCAAGGGATGCCAGTATAACCTATAAAAGTTTTATAATTCAAAGTACAAGTAGTCAGTGTTATTTGCACTTTTTTTTTTGCTGGAAGTGAAAAATGAAATAAGTGCCTTTTCTTAGGGAAACCTAAGAACACTTGAAACCTAAGAACATTTGGAAGTCTCCATATTCTGACAAAAGCTGCAGAATCTCAGCCACCTGTGCCCTAGACCAGTGTTTTCCAACCTTGGGCCTCCAGCTGTTTTTGGACTATAACTCCCATCATCCCTAGCTAGCAAGACCAGTGGTCAGGGATGATGGGAATTGTAGTTCAAAAACAGCTGGAGGCCCAAGGTTGGGAAACACTGCCCTAGACCATTTATATTTTCCTCCTCAAATGGAATTTCACTACTTATGATTATCTTCATATACATTCATGGAAAGTGCTGATTCTGGCAATTTGTTGTGTTCAAGATATTTCATTTCACACATCAAGTACTGATAACATTTCCCCCCAGGACCCAGGGATGTTTCCAAAGAGCTAGTCCATACTTTTGACAGTACAGTGGTACCTCGGGTTACAAATGCTTTGGGTTACAAACACTTCAGGTTACAGACTCCGCTAACCTGGAAGTAGTACCTCAGGTTAAGAACTTTACTTCAGGATGAGAACAGAAATCATGCGGTGGCGACATGGTGGTGGCGGGAGGCCCCATTAGCTAAAGTGGTACCTCAGGTTAATAACAGTTTCAGGTTAAGAACAGACCTCCAGAACAGATTAAGTTCTTAACCAGAGGTACCACTGTATTTGTTGGCTTGCAGTATAGTCTGAGGCGATTTCCTTGTTTTTGCCTTCTTTGTTTACTTTTGTAATCGTAGTTTCTAAAAAAGCCGCAGGTTTTCCGCAGGTGGATTAGAGTGCTGCGTTCAGAAATAGCCAACAGTGCAGGCAGTGGGAGAACTGCAACAGTTTTGGTTCTGTCCCTTGTATTTCTTTTCTCGCTGCCAGGAAGCACCAGAAGATGGCATGGTTTATACAGATGCATGCTCGATCGAGAGCAAGAGGCATTAAGAGTTTGTGGAGATGCTATTAATAACGCTGAGATGCTGTTTAAACACTTTGCTATAAAGAAGAGAGGAGACAAGCAATATTTTAAGCCTTATCTCTTCTTTACGCTGGCAAAACACAGCTGTACTGTCCTTTTTGCCTCCCCCCCCCCCCCCCGGATTTGGGTGTCATAGGAAGAGAAGGCAGTGAAAGAAGCAGAGGTCTGATGTAATCAAGGTCCAACGTGAATGTAAAGGTCAGGCTGACAGAAAGGGTACTTGAGGGGATGGCACTTCCTCTCAAGAATTTTGACACAAGACCTGTGTATCACTTTAGAAATTTTGACACCTCTTTCTTAAAGATCCACATCTCTCTTTCAGCCCCCTTTAAGAACAAAGAAAAGAGAGACCCTGTTGAACGCTTGGTGAAATGTTTCACTTCAAATGTTTCTTAGGTTAAGGGTCAAAATCCTGGCATCTTGAGCTTTATTTAGCTTTTTTTCATAATGTCCTCAAGGTTAAGGCAAGCATGCACTTTAAAGACCAGATTATGCCCTGGTCCTTTTATGAAGCTCTAAGGGGGAAGTATCTATATTATAAAACACTAAGGGATTTTGTGATTGTGTTATCTTTTGCTGATAATCCACTGCAATGTTCCCTCTATGTTTCCATGTCCTGGACCCAAGTAAATACTTTTGCAGGCTCTTTGGATGCCCCATGAGCTCTATCATATCTTGAGAGAGTTTTAGTCATGTTTCCCTCACCAACCATATACAGTAAATGGTAGCTGTCATACATACATGAGTGTTTGGTTCACTCCCTAAGTTTATCAGGGGCTTTAAAGTTGCATGTATCTCTTTAAATTGTACATTGCCTTGGGGGCCTTTTGGAGCCAAAATATGACCAATAAAAATATGATGAATAAAATAATAATGAAATGTACCTGCCTGTGCACCTCCTATTAAGGTGTTTTTAAAATTCCGCACACAGAGGAGGAGCAGGGCTATGTGTGGCTCCATCCTGATTTTCCCAGGTTGAGCAAGAAGACCTGAAGTGAGACTGAACACCCTTAGAAACCTGACCTTGACCTGGAACTCTGTGCAAAAGAGATGCCTGATTGCAAGGAGCCTCCTAAATTGCATTCGACCCAATGTGCTCAGAATCTCCCTTAGGAGGTCATGGATGAAGCTGGTGGTGATGTGGACATTGGGAGCAGGGCTAGCATGTGCGTCCCTGATCCCCTTTCATGCACTGAACTTCATAGTACAGTGTTACCTCGGGTTACAGATTCTTCTTTTTTTATATATATAAATATTTTTTATTAGATTTTCCATTAAAAAAAAACATTTTTACAAAATTATACATCCATTTTTAACTTAAACCCTTTTTTCCAGAACTTCCCTCAGCTTGTCTGATAATTTTCCGTTTATTTTTTATCCTCGTCTCACATTTCCCAATATTATATTGCACTCAAATACTCTTAATCACATCATATTTTTAAAACAATATTTCTAACAGTAATTTCACAGAGCTTCTTGAAAGCCAACGAATGTTATTTGCTCATCACAGAAATTTTTGATATACTCTGTAAATTTCTTTCAGTCCTCGGAGAATCTCTGGTCACGTTGGTTACAGATTCTTCAGGTTACAGACTCTTCAGGTTACAGATTCTGCTACCCCAGAAATAGTACCTCGGGTTAAGAACTTTGCTTCAGGATGAGAACAAAAATCGTGCTCCGGCAGCACGGTGGCAGCAGGAGGCCCCATTAGCTAAAGTGGTGCTTCAGGTTAAGAACAGTTTCAGGTTAAGAACGGACCTCCAGAATGTATTAAGTTCTTAACCCGAGGTACCACTGTATCTGAAGAGACTTTGCATCATTTTGCTGCGCAAAATACCAATGTGTCAGGAGTGCATGCAGGAACCAGACCCTGTGACCAGTAGGACTTTGCAGGACTGGTGCCTTCCTAAGTTTGTTCTGAAGAGGCAAGGTGCGGCCACACAGGTGAGGCTGATTGGTAACTCACAGCACCTGGTGGCAAGAGCCGTGAAGAGATATAAGGTCAGCATTTCCCTTCGGCTCTTTGCCACAGCAACACGTTCCCTGCCTTGCTGCGCTTGGCTCCTTGACTCCTTGCTTCTTGACCCTTGGACCCCTGACTTCATGACTCCTTGCTTCTTGATCCTCAGACTCTTGACTTTGTGACTCCCAGCTCTCTGACACTTGGACTCTTCCTGACACCTGGCTTCTGGACCCCCATTCCTGCTCCCACCCCGCCATCTTGCCCCCGGTCCCAATGTCCCCAGCTGGGACTTTAATTGCCCACGAACTGGACCATGACACAATGTGACACTGGTGACATTCCCAAATTACTGACTTAATATATAAAGTACACCTGCCATGCTCTTACCCAAAGGAACACATGATTGTAACACCACTATTGTCTATGAAGACTCTTAGCACTATATCCTGGTAAAGCTGTCCTTCATAAATAAGTATGTTCATGCCAGTGCTGGTGATGCAAAAAGTATAAAGGTACATGGTCTTCCATGTAGAGTCATTATTATTCTACTACACCATAATCACAAAAGGCAAGGACACTGTTGGGCCCACCTCTGGTGTAGTCCCCAGGAAAAGAATGCCTGGATTCAATTTTTAGTCATCTCTGTTTACATAAAGACCCTGTACACCAGTGGAATCAGGTTTGTTCCCTCGTGGAGATTGAAGTGAAATTAAAATAATAAATTTGAAGTCCAATGTGCTACATTAATGTAGTGCTACAGTATAATAAAAAAGGAAAGCAGAACACAATTTGCCAAAGCAGGGCGAGCTTGACTATGTTCAAATCTAGTATATTTTATTAGCTTCTATATATTAAAAACACAGAAATATTTGAGTGCATTTCTGCTCTGAAAAAATGAAAGTATGTCTGTAAAAGCAATACCTTTTAACTTTGACTAATAAGCTGCTCTCGTCTTTACTTGAGAATCTTCAGGTTAAATTCTTGTCTTTGGAGATAATTTTAGATGAATGACCCTTTTGATAAGCTGGCTTTGGACTTTGGTGTGACAAAAAATACAGGGTTTCAAAATGGCAGGCCATCATTAGAGAAATGACAGCATTTCATTAGACTCCATTAAAATTAAAATGGTAGCAGCTTAAGAACATTGGAGCTACCTTACTCAGTTATATAGCATTCATTGTTGTTGTTTTTTTAAATAATTTTTATTAACCGGCCAATCAAATCAAATCAAATCACATCACATAAATTCCAAATTACAAAGCCGAATTTTAAATTTTGTTGAGGGAACCCATATTTCAAGATCCGAAGGGGGATTCTGATCATCTTCTTGCCACTGTGTTAATGTCCAAATCAGTCCAAACAAAGTTCATAATTCTATCCAGTCTTATCTTGCTGTTTCCACATCACATCTTGTTCATATATTTTCTCTTTTTTCTTTATAATCTCTTCTGATAGTCTCCTTAAGCCGATAAACACCAATAATAATCCTGTGTGAATTTTTCCGTTCCATATATCATCGCCTTCATAGATAACAGCACTCTTTCCATCATTAATTACAGAACTGTCGTTCTTAAGTCCCACTGAGGAGTTTCACCCACAATATAAAAACAGCTCTATTTCTCTATTTCTCCTCTCAGACTTAAATCCTCCGACAGAACTTCCCAATATGGCGACGGAATTTTTAACTGCGTCATTCCAAAGCCCTTATACATTCCACACACTTCTTAAAACATGCTTTGGTTCGAAAGTTTATCTCCACACAGCCTTAAATCCACAGCTTAAGTCCTTAAAACAGCATTTCTGACTTGTGAGGGGGGGGGATTCTTGTTTAATCACATAAAGGAAAGAAAGGAAAGTCCCCCCCTCCCCCATCAGTCCCTTTGCCATACCGAGTCTTGGCGTATCTTCTCATGATTTATACTTGTTCCTCCGACTCATCTTGTTTTATCAGAGATCTCTTCTGTTAGCAGTCTTTTCTCCCCCTTCTTCCTTGAGATATGTGCATTCGCTTCATCCAAATTGTTTCTTTTGAAGTTCTTGCAGCTAGTGGCGCGGATCAGAGACGGCGTCCAGGAGCGCCGAAATCCCACAGGAGGGCATTGTGCCTAGTGCCCCCATCCCCACAAATTCGGGGGTGGTATAGGGCACAGCAGGCAAGGGCAGTCCCCCACCACAATCCTGGGGGGGGGGTGTGGGGAGGCTATTTACTCCCATCACAGCCTCCAATTTACCTCGTGTGGGTCGGAGAGATGTATAATAATATCTTTAATACGGTCAATGACCAGAAAGCAATTTATAAAAGAAATACAACATTATAGCAGTATTGTGCTACAAATAACAGTGGAAATATGGCCAATTCACAGAATTGGTACTTATATTTAGGTCGGAGAGATGTTATTGTCAGCCATCTTCTGATGCGCCCCTAGTGGTCCCCCCTATATAGCATTCATTGTTCATACATGTTAGCCTCTGCTTTCTAATGTAGACTAAGACTTGATGTTTCAGAAGACACTTGTGAGAAACATGGTGATTTTAGCCAGACACATTATTGCATGACATCATTCAGACCCTGCATGCATGAAGTTGTCTCCGAGGACCATTCTATAGGTACATCTACCACCATGTTGTATTAATGTCTTTTGAATGTCGCAAGATAATGAATGCAACAGTTTGGTGGTATTTTTCTTTCACTGATGGAGTTCCGATGTGATGGCAAGCCATAATCTATGGCTCACATGCCCAAGCCAATTGCACTTGGTTTGCTCCTAGGAGAAACTAGCAACTACCCCTGGGTTAGCGCTATATATGATTGCAGTTTATTTTGATCCTAAAAAACCATGATTAGTAGCCAAGGTTTCTTTTCTGGGCATATTGATTATGGCTTGTTGTAGTGAAACAACCCATGATCCCTGGTTTGGATGCAACAGTAAGCACTTTGTTTCCTCTGTGTGCTAGTGGGAGGGGGAAAATACACACAGTCTTGTTTACACTTAACTCTGCTTTGCGGTGCCATGTGAATTGGACCAGTGATGATTATAGATATAAGTACACATTTACACTAGTAAAAGAAGTGTGCATTGTACTGAACAAAAGGTTATTAAGGATTTGAATCCCACAAACGTACCATTGTGGCACTGCTGTCCTGTAATAATGGCACAGGAAAAGGCTGCTGAAAGGATTATCTTGGACCAGATACATGGTTCATATTTAGACACCCCCCTCCCTTTCCTTTGGCCGTATAAATTTCTGAGGACACAACAAACATGTTGTAGCCTGATTTTGTTTGTTCCCATGCCTCCAGAATTTATTTGAGGGAAGGTTCCTCTGTAGTCATAATGCATTGTGTCTCCCATCTCTTTCCCTTCCCATCCCCAACCCCACAACAACTGGGGCATTAACTTCTACAAGAGTGATGAGCATGATTGAGCACTTAGCAGTTGCCCTACAGCAAACACTGCTACACTGGCCATTTTTCTGCCTATGTTACATTGTGAGTAGATAAAACTTGTTCAATTGTTGGCATCCACCTGTCTTGGGAGACAATGAAGGAGTACACCTTCAATGGCTGGAGGGTCACAGTGCCTGCTGTGGCTATAGAGACCGATACAGGAGGGGCATGTTTTATTGCAGCTAGGGCAGGTGAAGGTGTCTGGTTTTGTTGCTACAGGTGCACCATGGCCTTTCTTCTCTCTGTGCTCCTCCCAGTAGTCTTCTGGTCATTGCTGTGGACATGCAGTGTAGCCTTTGTAACAGCTATAGATATAGAGTTCTTCAAAACCCAGGATGCCCATGATATGATGGGCTTTTCCTATGGCTTCACAGGGAATTACAGTCTTTTGAGAAACAAAAGTCCTAACAAGTTTCCCACCACCACCATGATCTATGCATGAAATAATATAGGAAGCTGTCTTCTACCAGATCAGAACCTTTGGTTTACCAAGCTCAGTATGCTATATGCTGATGCATAGGGGTGGCCAGATTCACAGGGGCAGCAGTTCTTGATATAGATGTTTATTCCTCCCCTATTCCTGATGTAGATCTTTGTTCACCCTTTATTTCCTGGCAGGGAGAGGGCACCATTTTTTGGTTCGCCTCAGGTGCCAAAATGTCTTGGGCTGACCCTGGCACCATGTCTCACTTTTAAAAGCTGGTGGGACAGGTGGGACTGTTTGTCAAGACATCTTTGCAGCTTTCACCTGGTCTTGGACCCTTGTCACTGTTCTCAAACTCTCTAGACTTGTCTCTGGAGATCTGTGCCCATAGCCTGACCTGTTGAATAAAGCTTCTTTTCTTACTAAAATATAAGAGCCTCTGTCTTGCCTTTGGGATGGGGTGAACAACAAAATCATGTGTTCTCTCACTGAAGTGTTACTCTACCAGAATAACAGATGTGGAACAAAGTCTTTTGACTTCTTCTTCTGGCTCAGAGGATAAAAAGCTGGTGATGCAACTAAAGATTCACCCCATAAACTCTCAACCCCACCTCCGTGGGTTCACTTAACATGCCCCCCCATGAGAACCGAATAAGTGAATGGATTTTGAAATGTTTTCTTCATCAAGGGAAATTTCTTAAATTTCTTACTGAAAAATACTCTTTGGGACTTCTCTTCCAGCTCACCTAAACAAAAGCATTGGGAACTAATTCACTTGCACAGCTGTCTTCTTTCTTTCTTTCTTTTTGGCTTTCTACAGCTGTTTTTGATCCCCTCTATTATGTTTTCTGATATACCTGCATTGTCTGCAGTCTTGGCTGGGACAGCTGTTAGTGCATAAACATTTATGGATATTACTGAACCAGCAGTAAGTCTGTTGTCCCCATGTGCCCATGCTAGGATGTATATTAGACCCTAAAGGTTTGCTAGGTCAAAATTAATTAAGTTCTAGTTAGCTTCTCCACAGCTAGGATCTGTATTCCTGATCCAGTAAGCTGTTCCTTCAGAACATTGACTCTTGTTATCTGACTACTAGGATCAAAGGTTTTAGAATGAATATTTTTTGCCTGTATTTGATGTCCGATTCTTGTTTCAAAGAGCAGAAACTAGCCAGTGTATAAATAAATAGTAATATAAAGTGGAAAACAAGGCATTCTTGTTATGAGCAGTTTTGGGAAACATTTTAAGAAAAAACAACCTGTCATTATGTAGCAGTTGCAGTAAGATAAATATTGTATTTATAATTTTATAAAATGTGCAGAAGCTACTGCCTTTCTGTATATGGCAATATGCAATATGATAATTTGGTTTGGAAATATATATGCTAGTGGTTTTCAACTGGTGCCCTGGGGTGCCCTGGGGTGCCTTGGATGAAGGCAGGCATGGGTTGATGGGTCCGTTGCTGCGTAATATGACTGTTGTTTCCAAAAAGGCCCCTGCTTGGCGCAAACTGCTGCCCAACCCACCCTCTGTCTTGCAAGGAGCTCTTTCGGCATGGAAAATTTATTTATTTATTGCTTCCCTATGACTGATTTATTAAATTTATGATCCAGTGTATGGTAAGAGTTAGCCCTGTGCGTCTTAGTCTGAGTAAATATAGGTATAGGGCCATGCTGGGAACTTTCCACAGGGGAGCCGCAGAAAGAATGTAGTTGGTCAAGGGAGCCGTGGACTCAAAATGGTTGAAAACCTCAAATATGCACTTACAGATTCTGTCTCTGTGTTCTTATTTGTGAAGAGTGGCTGGGGCATTTCAGTTAGATGGGCAAGGTACAAGTAATAAAATTATCAATAATATTATTCTCATTACCCAGTGCACAGCAGAAATTTGCCAAGCAATAGACAAATCACAAAAGTAACTCGCATGTCAAAGCTCAGCTGGTTATAACAGAACCTTTTCGGTGGTGGCACCCATCTTCTGATATTCCCTTCCTAGAGAATTAAGAGTAGCCTCTCCTGCATATCTTCAGCTTCAGTTAGCTCTTTGGTCCAGCACATTTGGTGATGTTTGACAAAGAGACTGCTGATTTGTATACTTCTTTCCCCCCTGCTATTTTGAAGACTGTTTTTAAAAAATGGTTTTAAACTTTTTTTGTACATTTTTTTGTTTAGAGCATGCAGTGGGTTGGAAAGGCAAACAAAGGTGTTCTGAATAGAGCAAATAGATAAACGAAAGGCAAGAAAGGACTCCATAGCGCTACGGTTGTGTAGCATGAACATTGTGGTGTGTGAAACAATGCTATTTGCCTGTGAACTGCTACAGCTGGAAATTCATGCAGCAGGAGTTCTTCTTTGCCGACATGCTTGCAGGATGCTCTGCGATGCTTCCCACTGGCCCCTTTAATGTTTTACATAAGGTATTTCCATTTGGTTGCATTCTTTCACACTTGATGTTCCTGCGACACTCCGCTGGAGTAAAAGGCATTTGCAATGTGTAATGGTAACTGAAAGTTCAGTCATAATGTGGATTAGTACATGAGGAGCATGATTAAATATTGAAGCCAAGAATGTAATCCCTTGTCTCTTTTCTACAAATAAAATGGCCATGTATGTATAGGGAAGAATAATCCATCAACACTTTAAATTACTATGTCCCATAGGCTTGGCACTGAGGCAGACAATTCTACACAATATTTCTAGGTGTTAGATTTTTCGCTTGACAGGTATCCAGTGAGGAAATTCACATAAAATGTAACTTTGACTGTCTGACAGTTTTTCTGGATGGGGGAAGGTGGGCATTATTTGTGGATTGGCCATTATGAAAAGACTTGTTGGCAAATTGTTCCTGGAATCTACCACTTTAGACTGGGAGAGAGAAATGGCAAGCTGTCTCTCCCTATGAAAAAAGAATTCTCCATACATCCAGAACTAGCATACTGAAGATAAGAGAGGAGGAGACCTCTCTCCCCCTACCTCCCCACGTGTGTGTGTGTGTGTGTGTGTATGTGTGTGTGTGTTCCCCCCCAAAAAAGATGTTTAGGAGTACTCTCATTTTGACTCAAGAAAATCACCATTTTATGGTTCAAATCAGGAAAAATACAGTAAATTGACAAAAGTACAAAGATTCACAAAATGGTTAGGGGTATGCGTACCCCTGCATCCCCCCAGAAAAAAGCACTGTGTATACACACACACACACACACACACACACACACACACACACTTGATAAGGCCTGGCATACCCATGAGGCAGACCCCACCACCTCTGCTGCCAGTGGAGAAGTGGTGCCAGAATCAGCACAGATTTCCAGTAAGAACTTGTGAGATTTCACAAAACACATGAGCTCTCATGAGATTTTGGCAAGAGGATCTTGCAGGAAATTGGCACCCAAGCCGGCATTGCTTCTCCACCAGTGAAATGCCACCCCTATACTTGGAGATCAAATACCATGCAGTTAATATGTTAAGACTACGGTGAGGAGGTCTAAGTATCTAAGGTTTTGAGATTTGGGTAGGGAAGGGACCTGTGTATTAATTGCCACAAAACCCTGTTAGTTGTTGTGCAGGAGATATTTTTAAATGTAGTCTTCATGCAGACACATGTTTATCCATTTAAAAGGCTGGGGACAGAAAAAATGGGGGTGAAGCAGGACGACTCAAAACTGAATTGTTTGAGCGAATCCCTAAGTGTGTTTTGTTAATAGATTTGGGTATCCACCAGATCTGATATTTGAATTGAACCTAATTCAAACCTATTGAGGTCTAGCTTGAAGCCCTACTGTAATGAATTCAGATTTTGATAATCTCAGTTCTAAGGATATGTGCTCAATTGATTGAATCAATAAAACATGTATCTAGTACATGTTCAAAGCATTCCTTATACATTATCTCAGCCACGGTAGTCAGCTTGTACTATTTTGCCCATTGTGCAAATTAGTCCTTTGACTAAGGCTACCTAGGAAGCTTATGGCTGAGGTGAAATTTGACCTGGGGAGTTTATCGTTCCCCCTTCCTAGTCACTGCACTACACAAGCTCTCTTTTGTTTACAGTGGTACCTTGGGTTACATACACTTCAGGTTACAGACTCCGCTAACCTGGATGTAGTA
This sequence comes from Podarcis cretensis, assembly GCF_951804945.1. Taxonomy (NCBI): domain Eukaryota; kingdom Metazoa; phylum Chordata; class Lepidosauria; order Squamata; family Lacertidae; genus Podarcis; species Podarcis cretensis. The sequence continues at coordinate 3,412,296 of NC_137174.1, forward strand.
CCTCAGGTTAAGAACTTTGCTTTAGGATGAGAACAGAAATTGTGTGGCGGCGGTGGCACAGCAGTGGAAGGCCCCATTAGCTAATGTGGTACCTCAGGTTAAGAACAGTTTCTGGTTAAGAATGGACCTCCAGAATGAATTAAGTTCTTAACCTGAGGTAGCACTGTATTTTTAGTGTTTTCATTCTTTTTGAAAAATATTGTTCACATATGCATTTTTAGCTATGATAAATCAAAGATGCATGATAGAATATGAACTGGCTATCGTTGCATTTTTAATATTTTGTTGGGAGCCACCCAGAGTGGCTAGGGCAACTCAGACAGATGGGCAGCATATAAATAATACATTTATTATTATTTATTGTCATATGTTACACAAAAGGTAGCTATTAATTCAGCACATTTAGGCTGCCATCCTTTAACCCATGGGTAGGCAAACTAAGGCTCGGGGGCTGGATTTGACCCAATCGCCTTCTCAATCTGGCCCGTGGGTGGTCCGGGAATCAGCGTGTTTTTACATGAGTAGAATGTGTTCTTTTACATTTAAAATGCATCTCTGGGTTATTTGTGTGGCATAGGAATTCATTCACCCCCCCCCCCAATATAGTCCAGCCCTCCACAAGGTCTGAGGCACAGTGGACCAGCCCCCTGCTGAAAAAGTTTGCTGACCTCTGCTTTAACCATTTAATTGAGAATAAGTTCCATTGAACTTAAAAGGGGCTTAATGTTTGAGCAGACATGGATAAGATTGCACTGTTAGTCTACTCCTTAAGTTTTATCATAATCAGATTGTCATGATCAGCATGAAACACCATGGGTGAATCTCAAAAGCAGTTTCTTCATTGCAAATCCTGTGTGTGTGGACTGTATCACTCCTGGAAAACAAACAACAAATTTGAAAACATCACATGGCACAGCTTTTTCTGAAACTAAGACTACGGGTAAGGCATTTGTGTTTGCATGCTCTCCCAAGATCAAAACCTATTTGTCTGTGTAAAGGTAGCACATCAGAAATGCTAGAAATGCTTCTGCCACTGGAGTTGCCACCGCTCCAAGGGCAGGAAGGTGATTTTAGGTTTGGGTGGGTGTAACAAGAAGTCTGTGGAATACCTAGAAGCAGTGACTGAAGACAAGAGCCTTGCCCTAGTTTTTGTCTCTAAGCACCTGTTTTTTAAATGAAAATGGGAACTCATTTATTTATTTATTTATCAAGACTGATAGTGATAAGCTGATTTTCAGTGAATTTGTCTAATCTTTTTTAAAATAAACTGGCAGGCACCACTGTATAAAATTCCATCGCCTTATTAGGTTTCATGTGGAAAATTACTTCCCATTGTCTGTTTGAGCCAATTGGTTTGGTTGGACTTTCCATGTTATTCTCTTATAAGAGATGAATTTTTTTTCTCTCTCTCTTTCCAGTCTCTCCACACCGCTCAGTATGTTGGGACTACAAAAAATATATATGTGCAGTTGTTTGCTTTGCTTGTCAAACTAAAACATTTGGGAACCCAGTGGGACCTGCAGTGGCATTTCCTACAAATTCTGCCACTGTGTGAAATAAACAGCGAAAGCCCACGACCCCCCCAGGCAGCAGTGGGGGGCTGGGAAGCGAGACTAGAAGTGTGCTTCTTAAAGCCTCGCTGAAAAGTTTATTTGAAAGCAGTATGGCAAGGTGAGATGGTTTGATTTGATTAGCAAGTCTAAATGTATTAGCAGTAAGACAGAAACTGTATTACAATTAGAGGTAATTAGTTGCACTGATTACTTCAGACCACAATATCGTTTGACAGATGCTGCTGTGAGACATGGTATTAAAATAACAGGGTACTTTACCCTCGTAATGCATCTTAGTTTATTTCATATTTGGCTAGACTTTCCTCCCACCCACCTTGCCATCATTCACTTACAAATTTTCAGTTACAGTAGCAGTGGGACCAGCTTTCGGGAAATAGAGTCCCTCATACCCTTTTTTAAACAGAGTAGCAGTCTCAGGAAGGGACAATTTTGAGCAAAGAAGCAGCAGTGTGTGTGTGTGTGTGTGTGTGTGTGTGTGTGTGTGTGTGTGTGGATGCTTAACCCTTTCCACACCTGCTATTTTTCTGCTGCAGTGCCTGTCCCCAAGTTACTCTCACAGGGATTTGAATCGCATGAAAAACAGCTGTGGGATGGGAAGTTGCAACAGAAAATGTCAAGTGGGGAAAGAATTAAGCATCCGCAGAGCACCCACCTTAGGTGGCACAAGCACAAGAAGTGGTACCCTGCCCATCCCATTGCTCCTGCCACCACCGGAACCTACCTCACCCCATTTCACTGGGGAGAGGGAGATACTACAGCATACAGAATTGCTGCTCTTCTTACCTGCCCAAAAGATCTCACTGGGTTTGCTGAGGGGGTGCATTCTGGCAGCGATGGAGTGGGGGACATTTTGCCTCAGGTGGCAAAATGGGACGGGCTGCCTGTGAGCAACCCACCCTCTACTGAGGGACTGTTGCATGCGTATGTATGTAATGTATAGGTGGCTCCATAACAAATGTGGTTTAGCAGACGTCCTACCACAATATGTGATTGTTCTAAGGTGGACCCTGCAGAGATGGAAGACACAATCAGAATGAATGGAAGCTTTGCAAGAATGCACAGCTTCCACTCATTTTTGCAACTCTTGCCCAGAAGAGGCTCCTTCTCAGCTCTTCTTTGGCTCTTCTAAACCATTCTGCCACTGATATACCTGGCATCACCTGCTCTGATCCAAAGCACATAGAACTGGAAGTTACCTGGAGCCTTTCTGTTGGAAGGTGAGGGGTGGGGATTAGATCCATGGAGTGAAAAGGGAATCTATTTCCCACATCTGTTCAGCACTTGACCTCCATAAAATGCTACAGGGCGTACCTTGAGTCATCTGGATTAGTAGCGGGAACATATCCAGGGGAGCAGAATTAACTGAAGTAAGATCTTACAGTAAGTTGTAGTGGGAAATAATTACCCATAGTGCAAAAATGAACAGCCCACTGAATAAAGCAGCTACTTCAATCCTAATAGTACAAATAGTCAGAATAAAAATTTAAGCCAACGCTATTTTAGGACATATAAGCAGAAGAAAATGGGAAAGAAGTTTTAATATACACTTGATCCTATGTAAAAACTGTTCAAAGTGCAGATGTTCTAACTGTCATATCCTCCAACATTTCACAGGCGAATATAGCAGATATTTTTGTGTGTGCTTGTAATAACCCCAGTGGTGCCAACATTTTTGCATAGCGTAAGAGAATGGACGATTTTCTAGGAGCTGAATCCCACCATTCAGAAGAGGGTTGCTGTTCCAGTCTGTTGTCATTCTTTGTAAAGGTAAAGGTAAAGGTACCCCTGCCCGTACGGGCCAGTCTTGACAGACTCTGGGGTTGTGCGCCCATCTCACTCAAGAGGCCGGGGGCCAGCGCTGTCCGGAGACACTTCCGGGTCACATGGCCAGTGTGACATCGCTGCTCTGGCGAGCCAGAGCCGCACACGGAAATGCCGTTTACCTTCCCGCTGGTAAGCGGTCCCTATTTATCTACTTGCACCCGGGGGTGCTTTCGAACAGTGCTTAATTTAGACATAGTGTACTTGGACTTTCAAAAAGCTTTTGACAAAGTACCTCACCCAAGACTCCTGTATATGCTAAGCAGTCAAGGAATAAGAGGAGAGGTCCTCTCGTGGATCAGGAATTGGTTAGGTTGCAGGAAGCAAAAAGTAGGTATAAATGGACAGTTTTCTGAATAGAGAGAAATAGAAAGTGGAGTCCCCCAAGGAGTGGTATTGGGACCTGTGCTTTTTAACTTGTTCATAGAGATGGGAATGAGCAGTGAGCCAAGTTTGCTGATGACACTCAGTTGTTGAGGGTTGTTAAAACAAAGTAGAGAATGTGAAAAGCTCCCAAAGGGCTTTCCCAGACTGAGTGAAAGGGAAGTAAATTGCAAGTGCAATTCAGTGTAAACAAGTGAAAGTGATGCATGTTGGAGCAAAAAAAATTAATTTCATGTACAGACTCATAGGGTCTGAACTGGAGGCGATGGACCAGGAGCGAGACCCTGGGGTCATGAGTAGATTACTCAATGAAGATGTCGACCCAGTGTGTGGTGACTGTGAAAGAGGCGAATTCTATGCTAGGGATCATTAAGAAAATAAATGAAAATAAAACTTCCAATAACATAATGCTGTATGGTGCTTCTATACTTGGAGTACTGTGCTCAGTTCAGGTCACCTCAACACAAAAAGGATATTGTAGATATTGTAGAGTTGGGAAAATGATAAAGGGGGTCGAGCAACTACCCTATGAAGAAAGTTTTCAGCATTTATGACTATAGTAGTTAGTTTAAAGAAAAAACAAGCAGGAGGTGACACGATAGAAGATATGATATACTTTATAAAATTATGCAAGTCATGGAGAAAGTGGATAGAGAAAAGGTTTTCTCCCTCTCTCATAACACCGAAACTCATGGACTTCCAATGGAGGAAGATTTGGAACAGATAAAAGAAAGTCCTTTTTCATGCAGCGCAGAGTCAAACTATGGAACTTCCTCTCGCAGGCGGCAGCTTCGTTGCTCATAACATGTTGTAAGTAATTCACCAGGGCTATGGATTCTCTCTGAAGAGAGAAAAAGAGAAAAACCGTGTAGGGTGGCGATCATTTTAAGAGAGATCCACTATTAGATATCCAGTGATTTGTCAGGCACATATATAAGAAAATCAGGGTTGTTGCTGTTAAATGGAGGCAGCTGGAGCTATGAAACGCCCATTCTTTCAAAAAGTCACTTCTCATATTGGAGATAACAATATTTAATTTTTCCAACCTATGTTGCCTTCTGGCAATCATTAGGGTTGCTGTAGAGCAAATCTATTGATGACTTTGTATCTTCCTGATATATTAAACCCTGGGTACATTTCTCATGCCACACTCATAGTCTTCCATTTCTAAAGGGTGAATCCCTTTTGGTTTTAACTCTGAACTATAAACACATTAAGGGTTTGGGAAGAGAGAGAAAAATGTATTTGAAAATCATACTGTTCTTCAAGAATAAAACAATTTTGTCTATCTGTGTTCGGTTTGTGAAAAATAATCATATTACCAGCCTTTCAGAATAAACTGAATTGATGTGCATTAATATAGACCTGTCTGGTGTCTGAACTGTCTAGAGATAGATATGCTGAATGCTTGAATTATACAAGTCAGACATGTTTGGAGGTTTCTTCAAAATGTACGGTGCATGACCTGACTTATATATTTTACTTATTTGTACACAAATTATACAGAGTTTCTTAAAAATTGTAATGAACAATGATGATAAAGTTGGAATTCTGAACATTCAGAAGTAGGTCCCATTTAGATCCAAACAAACAAATTTGGGATCATGGGTTGATTTCATTAAGGGCTCTAGGGAGGCCATGAGCTTCCTGTTTTAATTTGATTTGCACCAAGAATAAAAAAGGATTTATTTTTTTACCCTTCATTGTTGAGTGAAGTTTGAATGAAACTTGCCCAACAGTTCATTGGCAGGGGGAGAGATTTCTCCAAAATTTTGAGTAGGGAGTTTCATTGTACCTTACTTAAATTTAGGATATGGTTAAGGGTTTTCTGTCCCCCCAAAATTTGCTTATTTAACTTTTTAAAGCCTCCTGCACCGCTTAAAGGTAAAGGTAAAGGTACCCCTGACCATCAGGTCCAGTTGTGACCGACTCTGGGGTTGCGCGCTCATCTCGCTCTATAGCCCAGGAGCCGGCGCTTGTCCGCAGACAGCTTCCGGGTCACGTGGCCAGCGTGACTAAGCCGCTTCTGGTGAACCAGAGCAGCACACGGAAACACCGTTTACCTTCCCGCCGGAGAGCGGTCCCTATTTATCTACTTGCACTTTTGACATGCTTTCGAACTGCTAGGTTGGCAGGAGCAGGGACTGAGCAACGGGAGCTCACCCCGTCGCGGGGATTCGAACTGCCAACCTTCTGATCGGCAAGCCCTAGGCTCTGTGGTTTAACCCACAGCGCCACCCGCATCCCTCCTGCACCACTTACAGTGATGCAAAGCTCTGCACCTTCCTACCCACTACACTTTCTCAAATGACGTGAGAGTGATGCCATGTCACATTGCATTGTCTCACTTCCCAAGTCATTATAGGAAGTGCAGACCATGAGAAGCAGTGCAAAAGTTTCTCCACCGCTTACTGCCAGCCTCACTTCCTAATGGGACCCAGTAAGGCAGGATGGTGCATTATGGAGCCTGTTAGATGTTGCTGGATTGGGGACAGTCCTGAGGGCCAGATAGAAAAGTTTGGAGGGCCACATTCAATCCACAGGCTTAGGGTTCCTACTGCTGCACTAGAACATGGTGTGATTTTGGGAGTTGGCATTGGTATACATTTATATTAATATATGTTCATTATCAAAATCTGTTTTCCTTATCACATGCAAATTATATTCTCATTCGTTGATTAAGGAAAGTTGTATCTTGTAGAGTTATCTCTCTCTGTTTTACTGATCTCTGATGGAGTTTGACTGACATAAACCATTCTGTGCTGGAGCACCATGAGTGCTGTTGCATCAGAAGGAAAAGTCATCCTCTGATAGAAGCAGATGCAATATGAAACATGAATATGTCAGTTAATTGGGTTCATGCCTTGGAATAAGACAGAATACACCATCTAGCTTTACTGGGTATTCGTACAAGTAGAAGACTAGGTATATTAAATCTCTTGGAGCAAAAAGTGTGGTTTTGTGGTACCTGAAATGTAAGAGTGTTACTTGGGAATAATCCCCCTTAAACTCAGTGGGTTTATATGTATGCCACTCGATTACTTAGAAAACTGCTTTATACAGAGTTAGAGCTTTGGTCTATCTACCCCAGTATTGTCTACATACGCTAGAAATGCAGGCTTTCTCAGCTCTACCTGGGGACTGGTCTTGGGATGTTATACATTCAAAGCATGCATTTCCTGCATGCCAAAGGTTTCATGGGAAAGGGGGGGGGGTTAATTTGAAGAAGAAAGTGGGTCCAGTGTTTATGGCAGGACCACAAAATTTCTGGAAATTGCTTTGGCATCTGACATAGACCCATTGGTGCCTTTATGCTACCATGTTTAGTGGAATCCCCAGTTACATTAACTGATTAAAACATTCTGATCAACTAAAAAGATGCCCCCAATTTATTGGTCAACAGGCTCTGAACAAAAAAAAAAAATGAACAAAAAACAATGTAAAGTGGCCAGCTCTGCCATTAGGCAGAGAGAGGTAGCTGCCTCAGGTAGCAGATGCTGAGGGGCTGGTAGCAATGGGAGGACAGGCAGTGTGTGCTGTGCAGCCTGCCATGAGTCCCCATAGCTAGTCTGCAACTTTCAGGTATGGTGAAGGACACTATCCCAGTCTACTCTGCTAAGTTTTTGTATTTGCAGTTGGGGGCAGGTAACTTGTCCTTCACCTCAGGCAGTGAAGTATATTGTGCTTCATGCAAGTGCTTATAAAAACTGTATTTTTACTTCAATTAGTATCTTAAAAATAGATGCTTCCAGTTGTATGAGAGAGAACAAGGAATGCCTCTTTGATGTTGCCTATAGCAACACATACATGCTTTATCGGGAAAGAAAATACATTCCCCACCCCCCTTTAGAAACATTGTTTTCCTCATACGCCAATGTACGCAGATTCAGTTGCTTGCCTGATTGACTAAACCTTATACTGTTATTTGGCTATGATTTCACTAATTATTTGGCAGCCTTATGTATTCTTCCTTTTCATGAACTATTTCAGAGAGGTTGAAATCTAAAGAGAATCCGTCTCCTTTAAAAGTTACATGAGAATCATCTGTGAGCAGCTGGAATTTTAATAGCTTGGGACTACAGGGATGAAGTAACTTACCATGATCTTCCAAGTCTCCACTCAGTGCTATCTGACCTGGCTCTCTGCTCCCTCTTCTTCAGGGTTACCAGGATTGAAGTTTGTGCAGTGCACACAAAGGTTCTGGGTAAAGACAAAAGGCTGCTCAGATGAACATCTAGAGAATCCCTACATCAACCTTCCCTAACCTGACATCCTCCAGATGTTTTGGAGTAAAGCTACCATCCGTTCCAGCAGGGAGCCATAGCCATAGCCCAACACATTTGTAGGGTCCAACTTGGGAGAGGCTGTCTTGCATGCTTACATGCATAGGCCCCTTTTACACGTATACCAAAACAGAGCCTCTTGGCAGACATGGCCAATAGGTACAGGGGTACCAAAGGGACAAGGCTGGTGGGCACAGTCTTGTTCCTGCCCTCAGCATGTGAGGGATTTACCTGAACAGAGCCAGACTGGCATTCTGTAGTGTGCTGGGAGACATTTGAACACACATCCACTGTGAGGAATAATAATAATAATAATAATAATAATAATAATAATAATAATAATAATAGATATGCTGCCCATCTGACTTGGTTGCCCCAGCCACTCTGGGTGGCCTCCAGTAAATTAAAACACCAAACACAGTAAGATATCAAACATTAAAAACTTCCCTATATAGGCCTGCTTTCAGATAACTTCTAAAAGTCAGATAGCTTTTTATCTTGACATCTGATGGGAGTGGGTTTCCACAGGGAGGACACCACTGCCGAGAAGGCCCTCTGCCTGGTTCCTTGTAACCTCACTTCTCGCAATAAGGAAACTCAGAGGTAGACCTCAGTGTCCAGGCTGAACATTGGGAGTTGATGCTCTTTTAGGTATGCTGGGCCGAGGCCATTTAGGTCAGCACCAACACTTTGAATTGTGCTCAGAAACATACTGGGAGCCAATGTAGATCTTTTAGGACAGGTGTTATATGGTCTCGGTGGCCACTCCCAGTCACCAGTCTAGCTGCCGCATTCTGGATTGGTTGTAGTTTCCAAGTCAAATTCATAGGTAGCCCCACATAGAGTGGCATTGCAGTAGTCCAAGCGGGATATAACCAGAGCATGCACCACTCTGGCAAGACAGTCTGCAGGCAGGAAGGACACAGCTGGCATACCAGATAAAGCTGGTAGGCGGCTGCCCCAAAAACAGAATCAACCTGGGCCTCCATGGACAGTTATGAGTACAAAATGACTCACAGGCTGCACACCTGGTTCTTTAGGGGCACACTTACTCCATCCAGGAGCAGGGAGTCCCCCACACCTGCCCACCCCCTGTCCCCCAAAAACAGTACTTCTGTCTTGTCAGGATTCAACCTCAATCTGTTGATTGCAATCCACTCCCCAAACGCATCCAGTCACCCACACAGGATGTTCACCACCATCACTGGTTTTGTTTTGAATGAAAGGTAGAGCTATCATCCGCATATTGGTGAAAACCTAGCCCAACCCCCCCTGGTGATCTCTTGCAGCAGTTAAGAAGCATGGGAGAGAGGACAGAGCCCTGAGGCACCCAACAAGTTTGGCCCAGGGGTCCAAACAATCAACCCCCACTACTTTCTGGACACAACTCAGGGGGAAGGATCGGGACCACTGCATAACAGTGCCCCCAACTCCGAACTTCTCTAGATGGTCGAAAGGATACCATGGTTGATGGCATCAAAAATTACTGAGAGATCAAGCAGGACCAGGAAACAGCTTTCACCTCTGTCCCTAGCCCACCAAAGATCATCGGCCAGTGCGACCAGGGTGGTTTCAGTCCCATGATGGGGCCTGAATCCCGATTGGACGGGATCCAAATGGTCCACATCCTCTAGGTGTGTCTGAAGTTGTTCCGCAATCACCTGCTCAGTCACCTTGCCCAGGAATGGAATATTTGAGAACGGACAATAATTGGCCATAGTGGCCGGGTCCAAATATGTTTTTTTAAGAACTGGGTTAATAACTGCCTCTTTAAGGGGTTCCAGGCAAACCAGATCTATCATACTTGGAATGTGTATGTATCTTAAGTCAATTTAGAAGCTGCTATCTGAATACTTGGGACGCAGGTGGCGCTGTGGGTTAAAGCCTCAGCGCCTAGGGCTTGCCGATCGAAAGGTCGGCGGTTCGAATCCCTGCGGCGGGGTGCGCTCCCGCTGCTCGGTCCCAGTGCCTGCCAACCTAGCAGTCCGAAAGCACCTCCGGGTGCAAGTAGATAAATAGGGACCGCTTACTAGCGGGAAGGTAAACGGCGTTTCCGTGTGCGGCTCTGGCTCTGGCTCTGGCCAGAGCAGCGATGTCACGCTGGCCACGTGACCCGGAAGTGTCTCCGGACAGCGCTGGCCCCTGGCCTCTTAAGTGAGATGGGCGCACAACCCCAGAGTCTGTCAAGACTGGCCCGTACGGGCAGGGGTACCTTTACCTTTATCTGAATACTTCTGAGCATGGCCAAGCATTTATCTTGCACGCTGAAGAAACATGCCAGTCTTTTTTTTCTTGTCAGCATTATGCAAATCCCCAGCATTGACATTAATGCCATTTTGGTTTTTATAGCATGGTGACAGCAACAGCCTGCAATATTAAATACAAATATATGTACGCAGTTACAGTAGTGATTACTGTAGATGCTCAGCTAGTCATAATATTTGTGCACGGAGTGATAAGGCACTCTGAATGATAATAGCACTAGTAGGCACTGGTTAAAGAGGCAGTAATCCTGTGTCATTGTTGAGTTCTGCACTGGTTGTACTCCTGTTATTTGTTTGTCTTGTGTGTATAACATTTTGTAAGGTGAAGTAGGGTCTGCCTGGCTGTGGAAGGTAGAAACCAAGACAGTTTTGCAGGTTAACTTTACTACCCTTATTGTGTCATCTTTAAATTTGGCACATTTTACGAAACCTTATTGACATTTTGTCATGAAAAAAGGAAAATATATTATCCACTTCAACATGTCAACTGAAAATAGCTGCACCTGTTCTACAACAGGTGAAAGGCTGGACTTATTTGTTAGCAGTGGTGGAGTTGGAGCTGCTGAGGTCTCTACTGGACCCCCCCCCCCCCAAGTCAGGTTGGAAGGAAGCACCTCGTGTAGGCAGGGGCAGTGGTTTGGTTACTCCCCATTCCAGCATCACCACATCATTGGAGCAATGGAAAGTAACCACATTTCTGCCCTCGGCCATTCAATCTGATTTCCAGCTTTTCTTTATTCAGTTGCAGCATATTAAAACTATCACTGCACTGCAGAAGAAATAAGGGGCAGATGGGACTCATAAACCTGGAAAGTCAGGCCATCTAGGAGAAGGAAAACTCTGACCCTAAACCTCCACTGCCTTGTGGCTTTGCTCATCTGTAGTAGCTCATCTGCTTCTGGAGTAAACCCCAAGGAAAAATCCATATCCACTGCCTTGTGGAACATCTTTGGTAGAAGTAAATCCTACACAAATCCAGAGTGGAATCCCTAAGACTGGCATCTTGTAAACCTCCTTCTGGCAAGTCCTGTGGCCAAGCTGCTGCCACAGAGCACCAGAGCACTCCTGACATATGGTTGTCAAGCCTCTGCTTAAAGACCTCCAAAGGAGGAGACTCCACCACACTCCTTGGCAGCAAATCCCACTGTCAAACAGCTCTTACTGTCAGGAAGTTCTTCCTAATGTAATCTTCTTTCTTGTAGTTTGGAGCCATTGCTCCGTGTCCGCTTCTCTGGAGCAGCAGAAAACAACCTTTCTCCCTCCTCTATGTGACATCCTTTTATATATTTGAACATGGCTATCATATCACCCCTTAACCTCCTCTTCTCCAGGCTAAACATGCCCAGCTCCCTTAGCCGTTCCTCATAAGGCATCGTTTCCAGGCCTTTGACCATTTTGGTTGCCCTCCTCTGGACACGTTCCAGTTTGTCCGTGTCCTTCTTGAACTGTGGTGCCCAGAACTGGACACAGTACTCCAGGTGAGGTCTGACCAGAGCAGAATACAGTGGCACTATTACTTCCCTTGATCTAGATGATATACTCCTATTGATGCAGCCCAGAATTGCATTGGCTTTTTTAGCTGCCACGTCACACTGTTGGCTCAGGTTGCGTCCCGCGGCTACCCGGAAGTACCAGAAAGGGTTACTTCCGGGTTTCGCCGCTCACGCAGATGCTCAGAATGACATCATGCGTTCTGCTCATGTTGCGAATGGGGCTCTGGAACGGATCCCGTTCGCAACCAGAGGTACCACTGTACTGTTGTTTTTCACAATTTCATATCTCAGAATGCTAACTCATACATTCCATTGAAATCCACATGAATTTCTATTTCTAAAGAGGGGAATTGGGACAGAGGTCCTATCTGGATAGTTCCTAGTTATTATCTTGAATTTAAACTTTTACTTCTGTTGGGCAACAGAAAACATATATAAGAATTTGGAAAAATAACTTTCAGATTATGTTTATTTTATTTTAACCACACTATTAAATAGAATAGAGGAGGCTTTCAAACACCTCGGTTTTTATATCACATGCTTGTTTAGGTCACCTTAATGGTCAGTGGGGAGATACAGTTTGATGAAATATGTCAAATACTTCATATCATCTGTGAGCGTTATGGGTTAGAATTCCACCTCTGGGTTCACTATGTGGCTGCAACATCAAGTGACAACTGCAAATGTGAAAAAGCCACCACAGAATTAATATCACAGAGAGGAGAACTTTTATAACACCCAACATCAGTTCACATCTTCTGCTGCTGGTCCCCAAATGCTGAACAAAAAAATGATGAGGAAATAAGTGTTAATTTGAATGTCTGAATGAGCCTTTGAACCCATGGATTTAAACAAGATTTAAGTACCACCTACCTTCCTTCCTTCCCCAACCCCAATGGATTATGCCAGGTGCTTGCAAAGCTCTTAGATTTGGTTCCAAAGCCATAAAGCTGGTGTTTCTTCTTCTTTTGTGATCACTCGTAGCTGAGTTAGATTGTCTTCCATGAACTCGGCCTTAACAGTGAGTCTATAAGTGACTATGGAGGCCAGTTCTGGATCCATACATCCTTCCACAGTAAATAATAGGTACTTGACCCAGTGTACACACCAGACCCAATACACACCAGAGATTGTATCACATGGTGAGAAAATAAATATTGCAGTTATTAAATATGGGTAGAGGGAGAGGGTCTGGAATGTGGATTCCCGTTAACTTTGTTAATGGATTTTAGTTTGGATCCTTCATTTTTAAAAAAGCAGACATCATTTCTGTGAGTTAATATTTCAACATAACGTTTGTTTCCTGAATATTTGATAGCAGCTCTGCCACCAGACGCCTCTTTCAGCAGGTGTCATGACAGCACCTCCTGAGAAGGGAACACTAAGAGCTGGGCTCATTGGTGATACAAGTGCAGAGTGTACTTTGTCCTTCGGTCCTTATTTGAATTCTAAAAGGACATCCGTGCCAAGTGAAAAGCAAAGGCAGCAGCCCTGAACCCCTCCCTCCTCTTTTCAAGTGCAGCCAGCTCTGAAATATAATTCATATGATCACTTTAGGGTCATTGTACCGAGTCCCTAAAGACCAACTGCATCGTCATGTAGAATTGGTCAGAGAAATACGTGGGGCACATTTTCTCCTCCTGTAAAGGAACTGGGAACAACTATTTCCAATGTGATGAATAAACATGATGGGACTGTCCTTCATAAAAGAACTCATGTGAACTCATTGATCATGTGAACTCATTGCTGCTGAGATTTTGAGTATTTTTTTCCACATCTTTTTTGAAACACATGCATACTGGTCACCAGTAGCCAGTCATAACATTATCAGTGATTTAATATTACCTCTTTTGTAAGATTCAGTAATTTGTTGCATGAAGGCTGCAGTTAGCAGATTGGGAATAGTTAATAGGCTTGAAAAGGTGGAGGGAATGCCTTTTGAAATAACTATCTATTTCTATCTTATTCTATCTTTTTGCTGCCTTTTTTCAGCAGTGCTAGGTAACTCTTGTCAGTAAGACAGCTATTTATTTGGAGGTGTTGCGTGCTCAAGGGGCAGGAGGTGGCACCAGACAGATTCCCCCCCCAAAAGTTCTTTAATCTTATGAAATATGAGGATTTTTACCCAAGGGTGAATTAAACCCTGGCTCTAAGTCATACTATCTGTTTTCTGATTGGATAAACAGTATATATACGTAATATATGGAAGTGTCTGCCAAACAAAAAGTGAGTAAGAGTGAGAAAGAGCTATCTTAGATATTCACCACTTTCTGTTTTCTAATAGAAATCAACAGTTTCTTTGGAGTGATTTCTCCCCTGCAATAATGAACTTTTTCAAATATTTGTCATCTCTCTCCACACACCCCTCCCTGCTATTGCTGATGCTTTGAACAGTTCTTTCCTTCTGGCTCATGTTTCTTTGCCCTTTGAAGATTAGTCTTATAGGTGATCTCACCCAAAAGGAGCTATGCAGTGAATGGGATGATATTTCTGCATTATGTGGCCAGATCTGTCACTGTGGCAATTACGAGCAATGCCAAATGAGGCCCATCTAGGTGAATAAGTTAATGTTTTTGCAAGGAGTGTCATAAAATCACCAACAACACGAGATATTTTTCACACTATCGAAAATGTTTGCAGGAACCAGGAAGTAGTTTGGACTCATTTCCACCAAAAATGCAACCCCCAAAGTGCCTTTGTTTCCTTTCCTCTTTCCTTTCCTTTCCTTTCACCCTTTAGAGACGACACATGGAGCAAATACAGCACATCCCTTTTTGCTTGGCTGTGTATGAATTCTAGTGAGTAACTTTTGGTCAGGAGAGGAATGAATTACTCTGCCCACTGGTGCTCTATGTTAGGTTTGGAAGCAATGGCCAGAGCTTATTTCCCTGCTATTTGATTATGTCCTCTTTACAATCAGTTCTGAATAAGTGTCTCTTTAAAGCATGTAGTTTGGTGAGGATGCTGAGAATTCTGCTAGAGATCCCCACAGGCTTCAGAGAAGGGAGAACGTAAAAGGGGCACCAGTGAGGTCAGGGATAAATCTACTTCCTACTCCATAGTGACTCCAGCCATTAGGTCCAGCCTGTCTGTATTGTCCAGTTTTGGGTTCTGTTTCCTGGTCCTCCTTTTACCTTACCTCCTTCAGTGTGACAGAACGTAGCTTTTATCTACAGATGGGTTGTGTTTGTCTATACGCATTATTTTTTTAGCTTTTTGCATAAAGTACATACGGTTCTTAGTAGTAAAGCTAAAGGGACCCCTGACCATTAGGTCCAGTCATGGCCGACTCTGGGGTTGCGGTGCTCATCTCGCTTTATTGGCTGATGGAGCCGGCGTACAGCTTCCGGGTCATGTGGCCAGCGTGACTAAGTCGCTTCTGGCGAACCAGAGCAGCGTACGGAAACGCCATTTACCTTCCCGCTGGAGCGGTACCTATTTATCTACTTTCACTGGTGTGCTTTTGAACTGCTAGGTTGGCAGGAGCTGGGACCGAGCAACGGGAGCTCACCCCGTCGTGGGGATTCGAACTGCCAACCTTCTGATCGGCAAGTCCTGGGCTCTGTGGTTTAATCCACAGCAGCAGGCAGCTATTTTTGATTCCAGATATGATTAGTTGCTTCTCATTCTCTGGTGATGCCATGTGATCCAACTTTTTAGTCCCATAATAAAACTTTTTGGCTACTTCATCTTACTGGATCACTGATTGTGATGTGAAAATTGCTCCATTTCCTGACACTTTGCAAGTTAAAACTGTGAAAGATACAACAGATGCATCTTAAATGCTTGACTGGTACCAAAAAAGGCAAACATGTCTTTAGCTTATGCTTCTGTAATAAAAAACTAAAGCTTGCCTTGCACCTTGCGCTCATAGTGCTCTGCATTATTCTGCCTTCACTTTGCACCATTGGCTCTGTAGCTAGGATGGGGGCAGATAAGCATGGCACATCCATGATGTCTGGGCATGGCTAAGTTCCTATACAATGCACTTTGCAAAGGGAGGAGCTAAATATGTTGCTGCAACATTGTGTGTAACATATCATCCAGTTTCACTAGCCAACAGTGAGATTAGTAATAGTTATTCATCAGTAGATATGCAGTGTAAAATAATAATAATTCTAGATGTCCCTACAATCAATATAAAGCAAGAGATATAACGATTTAGAACAAATGAAAACATCCATAATGGAAGGTACTAAATACAAAACTACAGTGTGACATCTAGAAACATTCAGTGCAGCAAAACATATTGAACGTTTTTGAAAACTCTGTATTAATTTATCTAGTGTCTCAAATAATCACAATCAATCATGATGTATTTGAAAGGGCAACAGAGCTGATCATTTGTTCACCCCTTATATTAGCTTATCCATCCAGTTACACAGAAACAGGCTGCTGTTCCCAACCAGTGAACACACTTAGCAGTCTTCCTCTCACTTTGAAGCATGTCTTACGTTCCTTAGTATCCTTTGCATGTAGAAATCACTCTCCAAAGTAGATGTCGTAGTCAAATTTGCCTTCATTTAAGTAAAGTAATGTAAAAGAGTAAAAAAAAGTGAAGTAATGTTAAAAAGCCTAAATTGTATTAAGAATTTTTTGTTCATAATATAGATGTACATCTCTGCAGAGATGCTCTTGGAGCGTGCAATGAATAAAGCCCTGTTCTTTGTTTTTAGATTATGCAAACATGTGTCACAGTCGGCAGAAACCATATCGGAAGGAGCATTTCCTCCTGAAAGCCCCTTCTACTTGCTAAGAATTCATAAGTGCTTATATTTAAAAAGATTTTTTAAAAAACAATCTCTGGTGCCTTATAAATCATAGAATCATAGAATCATAGAGTTGGAAGAGACCACAAGGGCCATCGAGTCCAACCCCCTGCCAAGCAGGAAACACCATCAGAGCACTCCTGACATATGGTTGTCAAGCCTCTGCTTAAAGACCTCCAAAGAAGGAGACTCATAGGCACCATTTTAATAGACCAAAAATTGTGAGCACCATTTCTAATTTATTAATTCCTTACAGCTTGCAATCCTCATATTAAGTAATACATCAATATAAAGTTGCTGTTGTCCTGTTAAATTGGTGATTTCACCACCCCTCAATACCTTGAATGAATTCCTTCAAATGGGAGCGATCATTGACCTAAGTTTTAACCCTGCTTTGTTTATGATTGAAAATGCACCACTCTGCTTTGTCCCAGTTCCTGCCAACTTAGCAGTTCAAAAGCACACCAGTGTGAGTAGATAAATAGGTACTGCTGCAGCAGGAAGGTAAATGGTGTTTCCTTGCGTTCTGGCTTCCATCACATTGTCCCATTGCACCAGAAGCACTTTAGTCATGCTGGCCACATGACCCGGAAAGCTGTCTGTGGACAAACACTGGCTCCTTTGGCCTAAAAATGGAGGTGAGCGCTGCACCCCATAGTCAAATTCAACTAGACTTAACTATCAAGAGGTCCTTTTCCTTTTACCTTTTCCTTTCACTGTGCATGCCTTCTTCTCATTAGCTGCTAATCTTCTTTTCCAAACCTTGGGAATTAATGACAGCTGATTGCTGACTGAAGGAAGTTTATGGTTGAACAGAAGGGTAAAGGAGGCTCAGTTTTTAGTGAGATGTTAAACCTCTGCTTGGGCTAGACCACTTCAGGCTGTAGGTGGGGGCTCCTGTGCCTGAGGGCTCCTCACACAAAACACAAAAATGAACAAACAGAACCCCCCCCCCCTTCCCATCACATTCAAAACAACCATGCCAGGAAGAAGGGTTTTACCATGATCTTCTATCTGACATTTAGGTTTTTAAATGGCAGATTTATTTAGTTTGAAAGAGGAAAAATCAGTTGTGTGAGCCCCTCTTTGCAGGCAGTACAACTCAGGCACAAGTTTAACACCTCACTGAGACAACTAAGCATTAGTCGGCAACCACTTAGGAAAGATGCCCCAATGGTCTGTTAGCTGCTGTACACAAAACCCCAAATCAATTGAACTGCCTGCAAAACCTTCTGAGCTACATGTATTCTTCCTCTTCATACTCATCACAAACAAGGACATTTTAAGAGCCTGGGAGAAAAGATGACTAGGATATCTGGGGTTATTTTCATTATTCAAGTGGCCTGGGATCTTTCGCTGAAGTTTGACCAAAGTTCACTTTCCTCATGACAGAGCTGTCCTTGGATCCAGTAAGCTGTCCCTGGTCAAATTCTACATCCTAAGAGCTCCTTTTATCCCCTTGTTTCTGTTTTCCCCTAGTCTGAAGCATCACATGCCACAGAGGGGGTTTTCGTATTTTGTGCAGAAGAACAAAGACCTCCTTTGACCTGGATTTGGATGCATCTGTGATGGCCCACTTCACTGACGCCAGCTGAGCATCGTGCATTTAATTGATGAAATAATAATGATGAACCATGCCTGAACTCGCTCTGACTACCACTTGAAGCAGAAGCTGTGGTAAATCACGCTGCGCCTGCTCCCTGGCGGGAACTGGCCTCCCCCTTCCTTGGGGCACTCAGGCATTGCCGGAGCGATGGGTTCCAGGAAGATTTGTGCACAGGCCTGCCTGGGCTTTCATTTCAAAGCTCTCCAGCCCTGTTAGTGTATGTGAGAAAGGAGCCCCTTGCTCGCTTTTTAGGAAAGCTATTCCACTGCTTTAATGGAAGCTTGGTCTTCCGAACTACCCAGAGAAAAAGGCCCAAGTTCTACTGCTGTTACAGATGCAACAGCAAAGCTCGGTGATTGTTCTTGAGTTTGGCCAGCTGTGCTACAGCTATTTACAGGGTTGCTGCAGCAGTCCTTCAGCTGTGCATAATCTTCTGACATTATTCTTTGATGTTATGTCATCTCTCATAATTCTAGAACTCAGGGCCATCCCATGAAGTTGAATGTTGGAAGATCCAGGGCAAAGAGAAATGTGAACTTAAACTGTGGAAGATGTTCCCACAAAAGGTGGTGGTGGCCACCAACGTGGATGGCTTTAAAAGGGGATTAGACACATCCCTGGAAGATGAGGCACTCGGTGGCTGCTAGCTGTGGTGTGTATGTTCTCGCCAGCTGTGCTGAGTCAAAGCAAGTGGGCTTCCTGGGCTGTTGCAAGCACAGCTAGAGCATCTCAAGTTAGCAGAGCTTTTCAGAAGCTGCTTGCCATATCTATGAAGTCCTTTCACTGTGGATATTGCTGTAGTTTTTCTATTTTATGATGTTTTAATCTTTGTCTCAAAGCAGCTTACAGAAAAATAATAAAAAATACATAGTGGAAAGTGAAGTACTGTATAAAATTCTTAAATAAATAAATATGGACTTCCACCATTCTTGTAGAAGATAGGAGTACGTAAAAGCTTAGCTGACATCCAGCCAGCTCCCCAGGAGGACAGAATTGAACCCCAATTCCTTTGTCCATCCTCAGCCAATATCTGCTCAGTTAAATGCATTTGCTTTATAGACTGGAAATCCCGCCCAGTGGAAACCAGGCAGGCACTATATCCCTGCAAAGTTTCAGACCTTAAATGAAAACATCCCCCCCCCCCCCGGATGTCTTTGCACTATGAATGTTCTCATTTCCTGATGTTTTAAATTTTGTACATAATGTGTTCTATATTCTTCCTTCTTTGCAAGCTACTTTCAGACACATGTGAAAAGCAGGGCATAAATAAATAACCTGGCCTGTGCTATTGCCAGCTTGCTGAGGCTTTGGGAAAAGATGACAATTTTAAGCTTAAGGAAACATTTCATTTCATTTTGCTTTTAATTTGCATACCGGCTTTCTATATTACTATACACAAGGCAGTTTACAAGCTGAAGAAACAACAAGAAAGACAGAAAAGATTACACACCTAATAATCTGATCCAATAAAAAAGTCATAATAAAAATATAACTTTAAAATAAACAACATATCAAATAAATCAATAATCCGTTAGAATATAACGATAAACAGTAAAATTAAGTATCAGCAAATAATAATTAAACAGTTTACTCTTAACAACTACAATAAATAATTACTTAACTATAATAAATAAAAATAACAGCAAGTCGCAATGCATGGCATCTCTTTGGCCGATCAAGAGACTTTGCTAAGTTGAGATGCTGTATCTGTGCCTGCAACCTCCCAGGAAATTCTCCCGCTTTGAGTCAGCACAGCTGGTGAGATGTGAAATGGGATGTAGATCAGGCTTCCCCACCCCCAATGCAGCTGCACAACCTCCACAAGTTTGTCTTGCAGTTGTTTTGCTCAGGCAGCGAAGATGGACAGTTTTAGTTGCAGCTTGAAGGCTGTCTCCTTGTAAATCTGCTCAGGGCCATCTTGGTACATCGGCCATGATGCTTCGCAGCCTGGGATCCATTCTTCCCGCCATGCAATTATTCTCCTCCTGGTCTTGGATTTACAGTAAGGCAGCTTTTAAAGTCATTTGTCAAATAAAAACAAGCCCTTTGGATCAGAGCATTTCAAAGCTGCCAAGTGTTCCAATATTCAGCAGCTGCTTCATTTCCCCTTTCAGATCAGTGGGATATAAAAATTGAAGCCTTTTATATTCCACTTATTTCAATGGGAATGCTAAACATTTCCTCCATGAAATCAATGGGATTTTAAAATGTTTAATGCTGGCTAGATCTTGCCCATATATTTACAGTATGCATAGGCAATTTAGGATGTAACCCTCTGCACATTTACTTTGCTGTACACCTCATTGAAGTGAATGGAGTTTACTTTTGACTAAGCAGTTTTAGGATTGCCCTGTTGGACCACAATTCTAAACCCAGTTACTTGGAAATAAGCTCCACTGAATTCAAGAGTAGGCGTGGTTAGCATTGTCCTGTTAAACATTTTATTCAGCTCAAGGCACTTGGGTCAATATAGGCCCAATATATGGCAAGCTTTATAATCTGCAGGGTCCTGTGTGCAGCCCTTATTTTTTTGGGTGTGTGTTTGTCATTATTCACCTTAGTAAATGTGAATATTTCAAAGTTGAGTGAATGGAGAGATGATAATAATAATGTTTCTGCAATAATCCAATAATCCCTCCTTCCAGAACACATTTTAAAGGGTGTTAGATGTCAATCAGCCAAAGGCCTGGTTAAAGGGCAACGTTTTCACCTGGTGCCTAAACGGCCAGGGCCAGCCCAAGACATGTTGCTGTCTGAGGCAAAGGAGAAAATGCCCTCCTCTTTCCATGTACAGAAGCCAAACTGGACCTTGCAAACACCATCTGAAGCCCTCCATGTTATGTTATGTATTGTGTATTTATACTGTAAACTGCCCTATGATCTTCAGATACAAATTTAATTAATAATAATAATAATAATAATAATAATAATAAATAACAATCTTACTTCAACATCAGTAATGGAACAGTCTTCTGCTGCTCCTGAGAACACCTGGCTAGCTTAGAGGGTATATGACTGGCCTGTGGTAGACATTGCTCCAATATCCAACAGAGAGGAATGACATGGGGGGCTTATAAGGAATGGCTACTGCCAGGATCTGCTGGGTCAGATGACTAATGGTGGGTATGGCTCTGGGTAGGGAAAAGTACCTAGGAGTCACTGGAAAGACCTTATAGGATGTTGGAGTATTATCAAGCACTTTATTTGTATGTCGCCTTTCCAATGTTAAAACCGGGCTCAAGGCGGCTTACACATATTTAAAAATTGCATAGCTAAAAGCATAACAAAAGTCATATACAGTAAACAAAATATTGAAACACACACACACAGCAACAACAGCAAGAACCCCATTAAACACCCCAGCCCAAGAGTTTGTTCAGCAGCCTCCGCTTGTGTAGCTGGAGTCAGTTCCACTCCCAGGCCAGGTGGGAAAAGGCCTGCAAGCCAAGGAGCAGGTCTTCCAGGACAGGCCGCATGTAGCATACACACGCAGAGACAGCTAGATGAGGAAACATAATATAATGCTTGCACCTCACTTTTAGGTGGGGTTATACCAGCAATTATTGGGTGGAAAGTGTGGTGCAAGCTTGAAAATTGCTCTAGAAAACTTTAGAAAACACAATATTGTGTTTTTTAAACTGTCACTGTGCACTCATGTCTTTTGAAGGAGGAAGATTAGAGTACGAATTATACATCCAATAAGTAAACCATCTTCTGAAGAGCATGAGCCTCTGTATCAGGGTGCTGGATGGATGACCTAGATTTTTTAAAAGTTTACCAGATTGTCATACCCCTCGATTGCCACCCCTGAAACTTAACTTTCAAGTGCTGATGAAATGGTGGTTATATTAAGGGACAAGAAAGCAGCTAATGGGATCTTTAACCACAAGATACAATAATGCCATTTTAAATTGAGTTCTTTTGTGGCAGGCTGTCTGGATAATATTGCTAAAGCTGAGCTTCAGTTGTGAAGTAAGTGGTGCATGTGCTGTGAAAGGCAAGCTGCAGAGTGATAACAAGCTATCTCTGCCATGCAAAAAAAGAAAAGTGTGTGAGGGGGAGGGGGAACAATCTATTTCCATCAACTCAACAGTGTGTGTCATGGTAAATACGGGCCCATGATACTCGGCCAAAGAAACATACCATATTGATTGATGTTACTGAATCCAGTGTGTTCCTTGTGCATAAATGTGCTGATGTGTCATACGCAGGAGACCCAGGTTCAATTTTCAGCACCTAGTTGAGGATATTATGTGCTTGGAGATCTACTGCCAGTTAAAGTACTCTAGCTAGATTAAGTAAAGCAGACTAGAATTACCAACTATTGCTTTCCAAAATTCTATTACTTGAGTGAGGCTATGGCCAGAGGCAACCCCTCCCCCCAAAAAAACCCCCAATCTGGACCACCCCAAGGTAAATTTGCAAGCACAGTACTGAATCTGGCAAAAACAATGCCACTTAATTTGGAAATTGGGTTCAGACTCAGAAGGCTGTACCCAATGTTAGGTTTCCTCAGAGTAGACCCATTGGAGTTAGTTGCTTCCATTCATTTCAGTGAATCCACACTAAAATAGACTAAGCAATGGATGCAACCCAAAGTCCTAATGATGACGGTAATTCTGGCATGGACACACTGCAGAGTGAAAGGGCTTTCCTTCTAAACAATTGAGTGACCAAATAATTCCAAATTTAGCTATTCAGGAATAAGTTATTGGGAAAAAGAAAGTAAACATTTTAGAGAAAAGGAGAAGCTATACCATATTTAGAGCTGAACACAACACACTAAAAGTGTCTACATTTTCCTAAAAAGAGCAAAGCTTGGAAGAGCTGATATTATTAAGTCATTATTTTAGTATTACTGTTTCTTTCTAATAAGAGAGGAATAGTATATTAAGAGCAAAAAGAAAAATGTATATTGACAGGATCGCCCAGTCGCATACCTAAGACATTCCACACTAACATAACTGCACACATGGAGATTCCAGCATGTATATGCAAACATATGGTTAACTAAGCAGATTGTTACTCAGATTCATCCTTAAGCAGATTGCTAACTGGGTTACTTAACAGAAATACAAGTGTATTTACTGAAACCAGCTCTGCCTCACAGTTGGTTGCTGTGGTAATGCAATATTTTTATGGGGCTTGGATCTATACTGTTGTTTTGGAAGAGAAGGAGAATTCTTTTTTCTCTGAATGGAATCAAATGTTTCTCCTCACTGTAAGGTGAGATGTCTTTTGTGGTTGAAGGGATAAAAGTTTGGATTCAAGGTGACTAGAAAAGGCTCAGTTCACAGTCGTCCCCCCCCCCCCCCATATTTATTTCCTGCCTGTCTTCCGACAGGGAAGCCAAGGTGGTGCTCATGTGCTACCCATCCAGATTCAGAACTGCTTCACAGCAGCAGGTGGTGAACTCCTTTGCACCCTGGACATACCAAAGAGGAAATAGGGCCATGGTCCTAGGACCCTGCCATCTGTCAAATAAATATAAAAATATTTTGTATGCATTTGACTGCCCTTCAGCTGTCTGTGGACAACACCATCTCCCTCAGCCTGAAAAGCGAGATGAGCACCGCACTCCGCAGTCACCGTCGACTGGACTGAACCATCCAGGGGTCCTTTACCTTTTTACTTTTTACCTCTACTTCTCCATCACATTCAAGGTTCTTGCATTAATTTACAAGTCCTGAAAAGGTTAGCTTCAGGTATCCTAGGGTCCACCTTAACCTTTATATCCCAGCTTGATCACTAAGATCATATGTGGGAGTTTTGTTGCCCCACTCCACCAAGTGGATGAGGCTTATTTGACATCAACAGGAAATAGAGCCCAATCTTATGGAATACCCTGCCCCTAAAGAGCCACCAGGTGTCTTCTGTTCCAGGTTCAAATTGCCATCAGGCTTATGCAGGCAGTTTAGAAAATATATTTCTGTAGTAGTTAGTCTCTGGTTTTTATTATGTACAGATGCACTGCTTTGATATATTTATGATATAGTGTATATAACTGTGTTTATTAATGAATACTAAAATATGTTTTGTGTGTGCAAAAGCAAGCCTTAGGCTCCCCCCACCCCAGTGTTTGGTATGTATACCTCTGGAGCATACATGAGTACATGTATATGCTGCTTGCACAGGTGAATAGTTTGGGGAGGAGTTTCTTGCAGGCACCTCAGTCCACATAAATGACCAGGCGTGGGTCTATGAACCCTCCGCTGTAGATGGCTGGGTGCACAGCCTCTTAGGCTTTAAATGTGTGGCAACGGCCAAGTCACCGTCTCGCTGCCTTGGCCCTCCATCAGCAAAATGCTGATGATAGTGATTCACATTTGTAGCAGAGGAATAACTTTACATTCATTGTCTGCCTAACTGCACAAGCAACTACCCAGTCTCTTGGGGCACTGCAAGAGACTCAAAGAAGGAAGTAGCATGCAGTCTTGAGAGGTGCACACCTTACCAAAGGAAGGGAGTGCAACTCTCAGATCTCACAGTGCATCAGTGTGGGTCAACAACATGTCTGGAACTCTTTTTTGTTTGATCTCTACTGATGTATCTTGAAGGTTTACAATGACCACTCTTGGGCTAGGAGAGGCCATAGC
Organism: Podarcis cretensis; assembly: GCF_951804945.1. Classification (NCBI taxonomy): domain Eukaryota; kingdom Metazoa; phylum Chordata; class Lepidosauria; order Squamata; family Lacertidae; genus Podarcis; species Podarcis cretensis. Next base: position 3,437,086 of record NC_137174.1, read on the forward strand.
TAATTAAACGATAGCATTTAAATGCCTGTATCTAGGTCATGTCTGTATTGCTACACATTCTTGGTTTTTATTAAAAACTCTAGTAGCAAGGCCAATGAACATTCTCAAAAAATATTTAAAAGAAAGAGAATTGTGGGGCTATTTTTTTAATAGAAAAAGTATGGAAATTGTGTTTAAAACATCTGTCTCCACTTGATGAACTCTTAGGTGGTCAAAAATGAAAGTCAAAGATACTCTTTCTGGTGGAACTCTCCCTCTTACAGTGTATAATGGCTTTTTCTTTAACTAAGCCTGGGAGGTCAAAAGAGCAGACAGATATTAACCCTGAAAGCCTCAAGCTCTTTCGCTGTGACACTAGGGTCTCTCTAAATTAAAATGGTCTCATAGGTGTGTGCAACTTGCACATTAAAAAAATGCAAGCTTGGAAAATTATTGCAACAGGGCTCTTTAACATACTGTACTCTAACAGCTTCTTTTATTTTCATTTATCCCTTTTGTGGCTACAGGATTGTGTGCAAAGTGAAATTCTGCTTAAATCACAATGAGGTCATTCAGTCCAGCACTAAGGGACATAAGGACAAACAAAGAAGCCTGTGTGGTTATCCTTAGTGAGGTGAGGAATAACACATGAAAACTGGTGCTGTGAATGTCATTCCTCAGCCCAGTCCAGCAGTGAGGCTTCTGCATGCATAGCCCAATCAGATAACCAGTGGTGATGCCAACGGCCTGTTTAGGAAAGTAAGAGACTGGGGTATCCCTCTCTGCCAAACAACTGATCAGAACACTCACCATTTATCTGACTACATTGCACAAGCACACATTTGGATTGGGGCCAATAGGAATGATCTAGTATAATGGTGGACAGGATTATAACCGTAACTTTGTGGCAAATACCTAAAGCACGATATCTTTGTTAATGTTGCCCAGATATCCTACAAAATAGAGGAATGGCTTCTTTTCTCTCAGCCCGTAAAAAATGATAAATACTAATATTTATGCCATTAAACAATATAAAAACTAAAGCTAAATCGCCACCTGCAATGGGTAAATTAAATATTGACTAGTTCATTGACTGTTAGATTTAATTTGAAGCAATCATGCAGGAGCCATAATGGTGTGGAAGACGACTGACTATTTAATCTTGGCTGTCATCCCTGTTAAGTGTTGAATAATGAGAAAAAAATGTACTTGACAGACTAGGCGAGTTGACTTCATCTCCTGTTTCTGTGTCAGGAAGGCTAAGGAACTTCATAAGGCTGTTGGGAACAGCTGTTGGAGCAGCACTCTCCGCTTTTCAGTATACAGATGAAGTTGGGTAGTGTGAACGCTCTTTTTCTGACATCCTCCACTTGATTCAATTTCCAGGGTAATTGTTTGGACTGGTCGAGCTAGCCACAGGCCACATCTCCCCCTTCTGGCTGGACACACTTCTCATAAGATACACCAGTAAGTCTGAGAGTAAATCAATCCGTACATTTATGACTAGTGAGAAGAACGGATTTCCTGGATCAGGCCAAGGCTCAGCTAGTCCGGCATTCAGTTTCTAACAGGAGCTGATGAGAGACTCCTTTTTGAAAGTTATCTAAGGCATTGTTGCAAAAAAGTCACTCATGGAATTTGTTTGATGAAGAAATTGGTTAAGCAGAAGTCTTCTTAATTATACTCTTAGCATGTTACTGGCCGCCTTTTAGTACTTTTGTGAATCAAAATAGACAAGATAAGCACCTACCTCCTCAGCATGAATCACTCTGAAAAGATCAAGGTTGTTAAATTTGGATTGATAGCCTTCCTTGTGTTTTTTCTTAATTGCACATAATAGAACTCTTCCACCCATGAGTTTTTGAGATTGCATTAACCCCTTTCCTATGGCTTTTTTTGGGGGGGGAGGGGAGTGCTTCTGTATGTTGTCATCTTCTCTCTCTCTCCCCCCCCCCCAACACACTGTGTATGTGTAACCATTACGTATATAGAGATCTAGGGTCTGTAAACTAAATTCTCTGTTGAATTCTGTATCTGTAGAACAAAAAGCAGTCTGCAGCCTGGTGCGCAGTTGACCGAGAGTCCTAACCTGCTCCCACCCCAGACATTCCATGGGTGCCCTCAAGCACACACCTTTACTTTTTCCTACATAAGTGAGTGGCTGCCACTTACTCCTGTGGTTGAAAAAATAGATTTGGTACTTAGGGAACATTGCTGTGTTGAAGGTGTTCCTGCCAAGAGACAAGGAATGTGCAGTGCACCTCTGTGCACAAAGACATGTTAAGCCTCTGCCATACTGAAGCCTTCGCTCCACATACAAACCCTTCTTCTTATAACCAGAATGGTGGACAATTTTCTGGGCCAAAATATTCACTACACAAAACCAATGTGGTAAAGTCACCTTCTGGTGACAAATAAAAACTAATCTGAAAATTGGCTTTTTACAAAATAAGATATATTATTGTAGCATTGCCTAAATTTAGGAACCTTGATTGTGTTTGCTTTTTTTAGAAAAAAAACTACACAGAGACTGGGCATTTCAAAGACTTGAATCGTTTCTTTCATGTAGAATTTTGTTTGGCAGGACTGGAATCTTTTTGTGCATTAAAAAACAACAACAAACCCTTTCACGCCTTTACGTAATTTAGTCCTCAAAACACCAAACAAGCTGAAGCCGTTACTCTCATGGCAATCAAATTATTCTCTTTGAGAATGCTCTCCATTCTTGGCAAAATAAGTTTTCTGTTTTTTGTTGGCTTGAAACCAGTCCCTTCTCAGTGGGATAATTGCCACCTTTGCTATGTGTAATATAAAATGTGTAGTGCAACGATTACATCTACACTTACAACACAGAAATGCCACGAAAGCATTTCTGTTTTTCTTGAAGATCTACAGGATTTTCAGACAACCCAGAATCATTGCTCAGCTAATGAATGTCTCGTTGGTTGGATTTCTCATACACCTTCACCATCACACTCTTCAGGAAGAAATGGAGGAGACCCTCAAAATGGAGCTGCTACTGAAAATAGCAACCCCACACTGAGTTCTTTCCCATCCCCCTCAAAATGCCCCCCCCTGCCACCAACCATTGATGAGAAGCAGGGAAATGAACCATTCGTGATGTTATGGGAAGATGTTAAAAAGGCAGGAGGAAGTTCTGCACTCCTAAAAATGGCCCCCAGGATTTCTTCTACTTGACTGGAGGAGTTCCATTATCAAATGCACAGCCCTGTATGCATCACTTACAGTTTACCTCTGGTGAGGCTAGAAGGAGGAGATTAGAAGCTCTTACTTGCATTTTCAGTAAATCACAGTATATTATTATTCTGAACCCTAAACTGTGGTTATTCTTAATTATGGTTTAGGGGAACAAGACAACTTCAGAAAGCAGTTGCCCAGGTTCAAACATCCCATGATACTAAACTAGTTAAAAATGAAAGTCAAAACTTTGGATAAAGGGTGGTATATAAATTGTAATCATCATCATCCACTACTACTACTACTACTACTTTGGATTGCCTCTTTATGGCCATTAAGGAGGGGGAGGGGAAGCTGACAAGCCTGTGACTCATTTACATAAAGCTGAACCGTAGTGTAGAGTTATGTCCAAACATGACCATCGAATGGAATGATATCACAGCATGACATATCCAATCAGATTTTACTATCAGATGACATCACTGAGGGCACATGAGAGCAATTGATGACAACAACATGGTTAACTGAACATTTTTATTTTATTTTTTACAAGTGCTCAGAAAGAGCTGAAAACTGAGGGCACCTCTTGGCATGTTGAAAATGTTTGTGAAAAACCGAGACCACTTTATCAGCAGCTCTGCTTTTAAGCCCCATAAAGTCAGGAGTAGTGCTGGAATAACATTGGGCAGCTGGTCTGGCCCATTTACTTTAAAGCTGCCAGACTAATTTATGTGTCACTTTCAAATGTCTTCAGATAAATTCAGCCCAATGTGTAAAAAACAACAACTAAGTATCATTTTGCAAGTTGGTAAATCGTGGCTGCTTTTTTCAGCATAACACTTTTCTAGTAGCAAATATTATCTACATAGGGACGTGGGTGGCGCTGTGGGTTAAACCACAGAGCCTAGGACTTGCCGATCAGAAGGTCGGCGGTTCGAATCCCCGCGATTGGGTGAGTTCCTGTTGCTCGGTCCCTGCTCCTGCCAACCCAGCAGTTTGAAAGCACGTCAAAGTGCAAGTAGATAAATAGGTACCGCTCCAGCAGGAAGGTAAACAGCGTTTCCGTGCATTGCTCTGGTTTGCCAGAAGTGGCTTAGTCATGCTGGCCACATGACCCGGAAGCTGTACGCCAGCTCCCTTGGCCAATAAAGCGAGTCAGGGGTCCCTTTACCTTTACCTTTATTATCTACATAAGTTGCATCTTGAGATGCTGAGAACCATGGGAATGTATTCCCTGGTTAGATCCTCTGAATTTATTTGAATAGAATTTGTGAAAGATGTGTGGGATGGGCAGGATGCGAGGGAATGTACTAATTAAATGAACTTTATATGCAAAGATAAGTGTTGGTGATGGCAGTTATTACTTAAATAAAGCTCAAAGTCCCTATTAAAGGAGTAAAACATGAGACAAAAACTGCTGCAGATTTAGTTCAGTGTAATGATTTTATATGTCTCAGGCATGATTGCGCAGGGGAAGGAGCTGTGCTGTAAATCCAATGATTTTGGTGGTTACTGAATGAATGCAGACTTTCCAAGAAACCTCAACCGCTACTTAAAAGCAGTGCTAAACACACATATAAAGCCCCCAATTCCAGGTAATATAATCTGCACATTATGCTAATTTGTGCTAATATGACTTATCAGATTTGCTAGGTTAGCATACTTAATATGTATAATTTCCAGCAGGTGGTTCACCTCGGCTGCAGCTCTGGAGACAGTGAGCAACATTTGATTTCTAAAAAAGAGAGGCACATCGGGAGTTAAACTTGCCTGGAAGCCCAGGCCCTAATGCCATACATCATTTGTGCAGATTGATGTGGTTGTTCAGTAGTGAAGGAATCATGGTTCAATGACAGAACCCATGTCTTATATTCTGGAGGTCCTGAGTTCATTCCCTGGTATCTCTAGTTGAGAAGAAGCTGTGCTGGGGAAATCTGACCTCACGTGCTCAACCTAATAATGCCTTCTTAATGGCATGCATTTGGGAACAGACTTCATCCTGCTAAGCCATTACTGAGGGGAAAGAAAACACTGCCCATGCTCAGATGTAGGCCTTTTGCTCACTTGAGCCATGGATGTAGTTTAGCCCTTAACATTTCTAAGTTTCAGAGCAAAATCTTGGAAATACTAATGTAGGTATTTAGCTTCTAGCTGGAAAAGCAGAGTTCTTCTCGTTCCTGCTCTGCTCCTGCTTCTCTTCCCCCAAAACACAGAACAGCATACAATCTATTTATCTGGTGCAATCCAGATTTTTATGGTACCAATCCCTGGTTAAGTCACTGCTCCCACTTTGCCCTGTGAGAGATTTGGTGGTACTTTTTAACCTTATTGCCAACCTGCACATATATTTGCTAATGTTCAGGCTTCAGCTCCCTTCTTAAGGCCTCCAGGGACTACGATTTCAGGGTGAATCGTGTCTCTTAGTGCGTGTGCATGTGAAGGCGCGCACATAAACCCTAAGGCACCATGGAGTACAGTCTGCCTTCTTGCCCGCTGCAGCTAGTGAGGTTCACTTCCAGCTGTTACTTAATATATATTATAGGACAATTGTATTCTTTTCTAATACATGTTGACCCCAAGGGACCAACACACACATTCTTAATGGCCAGTGCCAGCCAGTGGCTGTTCATGCTTTCTTGTGTGTGTGCTCTTATCTTTGAAGGGAAGGGATACTGGGGGTGGGACTATTCCTTTCTTCATCTTGTTAAATAGTGCCCTGTCAGATCATACGAAAGTAATATTTTTTTTTTCAGAGGAGATTTGAAGCTTTAACAGTAGAGAATGAAGAAACAAATTTGAGTGTGAACTGCCGTAAGGAATCTCATGAAAGCTTTGATTCCAGCTTTGATACTAGGGCTTCATTTTACTCTGCGGTAGTACAGCCCTGCTTCGATGGGGCTGTTCTGAAGCAAGTGGTACAGAATTATAAGCCAAAATGATTGTGCTAACAGAGCATCCTTTTAAAATGGATGTGTTGATCACAGCATAAACTACCCCAGCTGTATACAATGGGGAATTCTGATAGTTGTGTCAGCAATACCTATTTTCCTGCGTAAACATATATCTTCTTTTTTTTTTAAAAAAAAAAAAAGCTTGTTTTTACTACTTAGTACTTTGTCTAAATATAATATCCTTATTAGTGCAGGTGAAATATAACTCTGGGCCAGACACTCAGAGTCTCTTCCCAGTTCTCAATATAATCAGGTGCCTCTGGCCACTGTATGCCTGCAGCTACCTAGGGCATATAAGGATGTGGTGTCTTGGTAACTTTCGGGTATATAAAACCTAATTACTTTTGATCAGGGCATATACCGTCTTTTTCGCACTATAGGACGCACCTTTTCCCCTCCAAAAATGAAGGGGAAATCTGGGTGCGTCCTATGGGGCGAATGCAGGCTTTCGCTGAAGCTTGAAGACCGAGAGGGGTCGGTGTGCACTGACCCCTCTCGCTCTCCAGGCTTCAGGAACACATCCGCAGCCAAAGCAGCCCTGCGGGAGTTCCCGCAGGGCTGTCTATGCTGCGGATAGGAGCCTGCTTCCCGGAGCGTCGGGCGCCCTGAAAGCAGAGCACCCAGCGCTTCGGGAACACATCCGCAGCCTAGGCAGCCCTGTGGGAGGTCCCACAGGGCTGTCTATGCTGCGGATAGCAGCCTGCTTCCCGCAGGGCTCCCTACGCTGCGGATAGCAGCCTGCCGCCCGGCGCAAGGGGCGCCCTGAAGCAGAGCGGCCTGCCCGCCGGACAGACATTGGCCAGCCCCACAAGCTCGGGGGACAGCAAGGAGGCGCAGCGCCGCCATCCAGCTGTTCCTCGACCTGGTTCGGTTTTCCCGACCTGGTTTTTTTTTGGGGGAAATAAAGGGGGAAAAATTTTCCTTTATTTCCCCCCCAAAAAACTAGGTGCGTCCTATGGGACGGAGCGTCCTATGGGACGAAAAATACGGTACATAAAGAAACAGACTTCCTTAGCTGAATGAGGAATCCCCCACATAAATGTCAGTTGCACATGTTACTCCTGGTCCCATCTAGTAATTGAATGCCACTTTGTTGTAGTCCTGGTCAGACGATGGGTGATTTGCATCTGTGTGTTGGGTGGGGGGATATAATGGGGGCAAAGGGGCTGGATAGAGTCCCTTTCACTGCACAGATTAACAATGCTACTGCCAGTATGACTCAACTGAAGCTACCTAAGTAGAGCCTTGCTGAATCAACCCAGCACCCCATTTCGCATATTAGCCAACCAGATGCCTATGTGAAACCCACAAGCAGCACATAAAGCATACAGGGGCTTTCCAGAAATCTTCATCCAGCCTTCAGCACACTCTTCAGACTTCATCCTCTCTCCACATTATGGTCCTCACCTGCTCAGCACCCTCCTCAGGTGCTTTTGCCTGGCTGGAATGTGTCCTTGAACTGTGACAATGTGTCACAGAGTGAGCCAGTCAGTCATCACACAGTTCAAAATTGGAGTTAACTATTAACACTAACACTTGGTAGAGTGTCAGGCCTAATGAGCACAGCAGCTCATTCCTAATAGGTCTTCATGAAATCAGTTGCCGAGACTGAAAGTCCCCACCTCTGGGAGACAGAGGGGGAGGGGAAATGGTCACAGCAGGGCAGGGAGACACCTGTGACTCTTCATCAACCTGACTCTTGGCTTCCCCCCTCCCACTTGCCAGCTTCAGCTTCTGGTTCTTGACTTTTTTCTGTCACAGACTCTCCCTGCAGCCCAAGCCCTGTTTCCCCAGTCTTCTCCCTCTGACCATCCATCACCATCCCACCCCGCTCCCCCGGCTCTGAGCTGCTTCCTCCTACCATCCATGACGTCATGCCTGTTGTCTGGAGGATGCAGCGGGGTGGGTGCGTAGGGGTCGGAACTTCTGACTTTTGCATGGCTGTTCCACTCCCGGACATAAAGGCGATGTTCCTTATCTGTTACTGCTCCCAGCACCAGGAATTTATTGCAGTACCAGTGGGATGGTGGGGCAGTGGTGCTCACCTGACTTCTGTGCTGATCTCACCCGATCCACTCTACCTCCTGGTGAGCAGCAGTGGCATGACCAGCCAGAGGTCAGGTGAGTACTGCCATTTCACAACACCATCCGCTCCTGATTTAGTGGCATTCTGCCTCTGAATCTGGACGTTGAACATAGCCATCATGACTCGTAGTCATTAATAAACTTACCCTGCATGAAATTTGTCTAATTCTCTTTTAAAGCCATCTAAGCTGCTTGGCCTCACAATAACTTGTGGCAGGAAATGCGATAAATCAGGGTCAGGAACTGTGTGCATATGTTTGCATCAGGGCCAGTTTATGCAGCATCCCTCAGTATAGAAGACCACAGCTTCAGTCCTATACACACTTACTTACCTGGGAGTAGGTCCTAGTGATGGAGCCTACTTTGGAGTAAACATGCAGTATTTATTCAGAAGTCTACTTGAGTGCAGTGCTCTGGTAAATTGCCATGAGATGGCAGCCCAAGGCTTTTGTTTAAAATATTATTGTTTAGTCCTAATCTTAATTAGTCTTACTCTCCAATCAATCAATTACATGCTGATATCAAAATAACTGCAACTCTTGTGTAGTTTGTACTGATATTTGTACTATATCTATATCTATATAAAAAAAATAATCACATTGAAGATACATAATGAATATAATTCAAGTCCAGAACCATGTTAGACTGTGGCTGTGATCAAAGTTGCAGTCCTGTGTATACTTGGGTTTACTTCTGAGTAGACATGTCTAGGCTTGCACTATAAGTCTTTTTGTGTTAAAAAAGTTAATTTTAACTACTTCATACACCACTTAATTGTTTGTGAAATAATACTAAACTTATTGTAGCTTTCCAATGCAGAGTACACTTACTTGGTAATAAGTCCAGGGGTATTTATAACCCAGATTGGTGGGGTATAAATCGTTATTATTATTATTATTATTATTATTATTATTATTATTATTATTCCTCCATTCTTTTCAAAGCTGAGTAGAGTGTGGGCCAGCCTGTGTACACTAAAGCCTTTATTTATGCTCTGTAACCCCTGGATTGGGAGGAATGGAGGGTGGTTGCTTGGAGGGATGTATTTAGACTTTTTTTTTCACCCAATGAGTAATTTGTAGTAAAATTCTTTCCCAAGCAACAGCTCATTATTACAATCTGGTTAATTATGCGCTTGTTTAGCCTCCAAGTACAGTGGTGCCCCGCAAGACGAATGCCTCGCAAGACGAAAAACCCGCTACACGAAAGGGTTTACCGTTTTTCGAGGCGCTTCGCAAGACGAATTTCCCTATGGGCTTGCTTTGCAAGATGTTTTTTCCCTCCCCCCCCTTTTCTAAGCCCCTAAGCTGCTAATAGCGCTAAGCCGCTAAGCCGCTAATGGGCTTGCTTTGCAAGACGAAAAAACCGCTAGACGAAGAGACTCGCGGAACGGATTATTTTCGTCTTGCGAGGCACCACTGTAATGAATTGCTTTTCCCAATTAATTGATTAATTTGCACCTCTTGACTGTGGTTATAATGCAATAATTCAGCTGGTATTTCCATTGACATAGGAGATGAACATGTTATTTTAAAAACTTCTAATACACTGACCTCTACTCTTTTAAACACACACACATACACATGCAAGCCAACCACCCTGCTCACATGATTGGCCTACTTGTGTGACCAGTGTAACGTAGCAGCCACAAACTCTTGTGAGAGCTGTTCCTATTCTGTGAACTGGAAAATTACAAGTTTAATTTTTTCAGCTCCGGAAGAACAGGAGTAATCTTGTGTTGAGGAAATCACTCCAATTTTACTTTGCTCCCACGAGAAAGCCACTCACATGAGCCTCGGGGTCTGGTGTAAGCTGACCGCTGTTACAGCACTGGAACTGACTCTGAAAATCTCTTCCGCTTCCTACATAAAATTAAAATCCTGGCTTGATTAAATAAATCAGTATGAAATTCAAATGTTTCTTCTGGGAGCTCCTTTGAGGGAACCCAGTGGATGTTTTCATGGGTACAGGTTGCATGAGAAACAAGGATATGACATTTGGGCTGTTAACACTTTGATTTCACTGGTAGATGGTATGGCATGTACACTTTGAGGAGTTTTACTGTTCTAAACCACTGAGCCTAGGGCTTGCTGATCAGAAGGTCGGCGGTTCGAATCCCCGCGACGGGGTGAGCTCCCGTTGCTCGGTCCCAACTCCTGCCAGCCTAGCAGTTCGAAAGCACGTCAAAGCGCAAGTAGATAAATAGGTACCGTATTTTTCACTTTATAAGACGCACCAGACCACAAGACACACCTAGTTTTTGGAGGAGGAAAACAAGGAAAAAAATATTCTGAATTTCAGAAGCCAGAACAGCAAGAGGGATAGCTGCACAGCCTGCATTCGCTCCATAAGACACACACACATTTCCCCTTACTTTTTAGGAGGGAAAAATTGAGTCTTATAGAGCAAAAAGTATGGTACCTTTCCGTGCACTACTCTGGTTTCGCCAGAAGCGGCTTAGTCATGCTGGCCACATGACCCAGACAAATGTCGGCTCCCTCGGCCAGTAAAGCGAGATGAGCGCCGCAACCCCAGAGTCATTTGCGACTGGACTTAACTGTCAGGGGTCCTTTACCTTTACCTTTTTACACAAAAGACACCACCAATAAGCAAATACTGACTGCTATTAAAGAACACATGGCTTTAAATTGGTTAGATGATTCCCCAAAGAAAGACTTCTACTTTGGCTCCATGAGCTTTGTAGGAAACCTTCATAGCTGTTAATTATATTAAATGAAACACTATGGTTGGATTATATTACAATATATTATGGGACAACTAATTGGCTAGTATATTAGATTGAGACAATGTGAAAAAGAATTTTTATAAAGCATTGAAAATTGAAATCATCATGCCGTTAAAAATTAAATGTAATTCACTTACTAAATAAAAAGAAGGGCAAGGTCAGAATTAGCTATCAAATGATGTTAATGTAGAACTCCCTGTTTCATAGCAGTATAGTGATTTTTCAGGATCAAGCTAGATGTAAAGAGAGTATCCACAAATGTTCATCCACATATTTACCCAATTCACATGTAAAGTGGGGAGCAGGAAAAACTAACTTTAACCTGTCTCCTTCCCCAGCTTACCTTCCTGTGTGCCATCAATTTCTGAACCAGCCTGGCTCCTAGACTAGATACAAACCAGAATGAGAGAAAAGAAATTGAAGTAATGGTGTGTGGAGAGCAGGAATGAGAGAATATGTCAATTTCCGATTTTCTTAGTTTCTCATTTTTCCAATCTTGAGTTCAATTCTAACTATGCATTCTTCTCAGACGCTTGGAATGTTCTTTTTTAAAAGGATCAAGTTCAACATGTCCAAAAAGGAACTAATTACAGCTTCTCTTCTTCTCTTTGCAAAATAAGCTAGCTTGGTTCATGTTCAGTTCAAGTTCATCTGTTGAGATCATCAAGTTGATCCTTGTCATTCCCCCTCCCCCAAAAAACCTGCACACAGTATTCCAGGTGTGGTCTGATCAAGGCAGAATACAGCAGTACTATTACTTCCCTTGACTTTTACTTACTATCCTTCTGTTGATGCAGCCAAGAGTCTCTTGTTGTTATTTCATCTAAATGAAAATTCCTTCTTTCTCCTGCTTGTACACTGAATCTATGGATATCTATGGAGACTGGAGAGAGAGACAGAAGAAAGAGACTTGGCCTCTCTTGAGTAGAAATGGGTTGACCTGGAAAAGATCCAAGCTTTTTAAAAAATGTGGACTGATTCCTTGCCCAATCCAAGGCCAAGAAAGATGATCACATGGGCTTTAGTGAATTGGCTTGTTGGTTACGGCCAAGCTATCTATTTCAGCGACTGTTCAGATGCCTTTCCAACCTCACATCAGGGCAGAGCACAGCCACCTGGCCCTGCCTCCAGCAGCTAGTACAGTGGAACCTCGGTTTAAGAACAGCCCTGTTTACGAATGATTCGGTTTATGAACTCCACAAAACCGGAAGTAGTGTCCCGGTTTGCGAACTTACCTCGGTCTAAGAACGGAAGCTGAACAGAGGAAGGGCACTGGCGGCAGGAGGCCTCATTAGGGAAAACACGCCTCGGTTTAAGAACAGTTTCGGTTTAAGAACGGACTTCCGGAATGGATTAAGTTTGTAAACTGAGGTACCACTGTACTCAAAACAGACTACACAAATAACAGTATGAGGTCAGTCAAATCAAGTACTTCCTGTACTACTGTAATCCCAATTAGCTTCCTTCTTGTATCACTGTCTCCACATAATTCCTAATCTTATTTAGACTGTGAGGTTCCATGGGGCTGCGATGTTGCCCCCTTGCCTGCATCCCTACCCAAATAGTTGAGTTGAAGGAAGGACAGTGGGCGTGGGGGGAGGGAGAAGACAGGCAGGAAGGAAGAGAGACACATTGGTTGCAAATGAGCAGGATTCTCTTTCCTTTTTCCTTCTGAGTGACATGGTTACCAAATCAGTGTCACAGGTGTTTCCCTTTTAAAAGTGTGCTGGCTTGATGTGCTGTTTTCATAACAAATGATGCCTTGGGGCAAAAGAAATGCAAATAAAGTAAATCTTTGATATTGCTAGTTGCTAGTGGTAGATGATCTGGCAGGGCTTCCTTTACACTGATATTATATGATAGTGTAACACCATAAAACACTGTAAGATTTTTAGCAGCCTAAAATAGTGTAAGGATCTGCCACACTCTGTTAGCTGATTTCTGAATGAAAGCCTGGCATGGGGTGCTCCAAAGTGTCTTGGATAGAATCAGAAACAGGAGCTTTGCCCCCTGTGTGAATGGACCAGAGGGTGGCTGTGGTGGCCTCTTACAAGAAGCCTCTGCACCCTTCTCCTCTTTTGCTGGGTGTGCTGGATTTTTGCAGACGGATGCATCTAAACCAGGGGCAACTGAACCCTTTTTAGCCTGAGGGTGGCATCCTCTTTCAGAGACGACATGGCAGTAGTGTAGGGTTGCCACCTGTCATGTATAATACAGGATTGTCCCATAATGTAATGTAAAATGCTGTGTCCTTATTGATACAGTTTTGTCCTGTATTTCAGAACTTCTCGTCCTCTCTCTCTTTGTGTCTTTCTCTGCTAAGTTAGGGATCCTCTCCAAATGCATGTGTTTGAAAGGATGTGTGAAAGGTCATGTATTTAAACTCTGGATAGCCAAGCACAGACAGATTTACAAATTTGTGTGTGTGTGTGATAAATTCCAGAGGGTCATCCTGTTAGACTGCAATAGATTGGAATGGATTGCTTTGAAGTCACTTCAGCACCAGATGAAAAAATAAATTTCCACCAACCTGTATTTTGGCAGATTTTACTGTGGCAGCCGTAGAGCAGTGGGGAGGGCCAGAAGCAGAAGTGGGCAAAGTAATGCCTGTGCATTTCCCCTTTGGACTATAAGCTAGTTTCTGCATACACTCAAACACACTGCTCTGTCCTCCACTCAGGTGAGCAAGGGTCCTGGATCAAAGTCTGACTGCGAGAAATGTGTAAGGCATGTTTCTAGATTTTCTGTTTCTAGCAGACACCCCTGTACCAAAGGGTGGCAGGATCTGGCCTTTCTTCGTTGCTAGTGTGAATGTCCAAACTTGATTCTGTGCTGTATACTTCTGCTGAAGGCATGCTTTTTTCCTGACAGTCCATTTCTCCAACCGAACAAAGATGGCTGCCACAATAGACTGCCAGAGGAATGCTTTCCTTTCTGCACCTCCCAAGCCCTTTATCCTCCCTCTGTTTTCCCTTTCAACTCTCTCCTAAAGGATAATAAGTGGAGGAAAATCCAGTGAAAGGAACAGCTGGCAGGTTATACAAATGGCTTCAAGGAGGGGCCACCAAGGGAGCTGTATGCACCCTCACAAAATGGAACCTTGCAAAGAGATTTTACCAAACACATTCTGGCAGATGGACTTCCTGCTCCCAATTACCACAGGCAGATGCAGCTCTAAAAGCAACAAATCCACAAGTGTTTGCCATTCAGGAATTACACCCCAGCTGTAATTGACCCCAAATGTCTTTTTCGGGAACAGTCTTCTTGGTAGCCCATGTAGACAGACTGCTGGCATTTCATGTATGTTGCATAGAGCTAGCTAAATGGCATTTCCATTGAATAATGCTGAATGTTCATTTCCTCCAAGGAAAGGAGCTTAAACATTTTCTTTGAAAAATGCATCCAGAGCATTGGTTCCTATTAGGATTTTTCTGCAGTGACTGAAGCTGCACTAAATTTTGAGAATTAATCTAGGTTCCCTTGCCACCATACATTTTAAAGACTCAAGAATATTGATGGAAGCTACTCTCAGGTCTAGTAAACAGCATGGGAAGGGTCTGAAAAAATCACCCCGAATCTGTTCCAGAGGTCATTCATCTGCTGTGCTAAAGGATCACCAATGCCAAAGAGGTTGCAAAATTAGCTATGCTACAATCTTTCTAAAAGTGGCACAGTGTGGAAGATGAGATTTCCTGGGCCTCTGTGACATAAGATAATGTCCACAGGGTACCTGCTATCTCTTCATTGGAATTATTGTTACAATTTCATGAACATGATAGAGAAGAAAGGGGTTTCACAATTCTGGCTGTTTTCTAAGATCCCAAATCTCAAAAGAAATTTGTAGTCCCTTTAGTTCATGGGGGCTATTTTCAGTTTCTTGCACAAGGAGAAAATGTGAACATGTGGATTGGAACCAAATGCGCTGAGAGCTGGCACGGTACCATTTTGCATCTTTTAATGCAAACCAGTGTTTTGTTTTCATTTCTTCTCTCTGAAGAGAAAGCCCTTGGTTTTAAGACCCAATTTAACCTAAAACATCTTTAGCATCAGAGTTTAATAGAACCCATAAATCACAGATTTACTGTAATAATATTCTATGCTAGTTAGTAAAATTGTCAGAGCACAAAGAACTGCGGTGGCAAGATTTCCATAGAACATGCCTTGTAAGAAACAAAGGTTGCGCAGTAAAAAAATTTTTTTATCAAGTTTCACAAATAATTTTTAAAGCAGCTGGCATGCTGGAAGTTCTGCCTATTGCAACATGAGTTATTACCAGTTTGAAGGACGTTCTGTATCAAGTTATAAAAGTGAGCAGGCTCCTCTGGATCTCACGTCATTAAAATGAAACATTTCCCCAATTAAGAACCTGGAGGAATCATGGTTAAAGATAGCTGTGAAAAACAGATGCAGCATGTGGGTAAACAGGGGAGGAGGAAGTAATGTGAGGTAGATCTTAATTTCAAATTCATCATGTGAGAAGGACCAAATAAGGTTTGCTGTATTTATACAGACAACAGGGGGGGGTGGTATTGTTTGGCTCTTGTTTTATTCTGTATTTTGTGTTTTTATCTTGTATTTTTATGCTGTGAGCTGCCCTGAGATCTATAATAATAATAGTAATAGTAGTAACCCGCACCAGGAATTCAGAAACATAGGACTTTGGGATGCACAGAGTGGGGGTGGGGGAAGCAAACATGCTAACTATCACAATTCCCCTTTTGGAAGCATAAAGCTTGGAGCTGCTTAGTGAACTCCACTAGGTGCCAGGCTTTTAAATGCCTTAAAATAAAGTCAGTTTCTGGCCCAAGTAGACTGTAATCCTTTCCTCTTAGCATGCACTTGCCCTTGGATTTACTACGGTATATTTTTTTATTAGAAATTTAAATGTAAGTAGCTCGGATGAAAATGTTTGGGGGAGTGGATTTTTATTTTAAAGACCAAGAAAGTGGTTAAATTAGAGTGCTTTTGCTAGTCATACCCTGCCATTACATAATTCAGAAATAAAGACACTGGGGGTGGGGAAGCCCTTGATAAAACTCCTGGGTTAAGAAGGTTGTAGAGCAGGAACCCAGCCAAATGAGAACGACTGCTGTAATGCAATTATCTAAATGTTTCTGTATGGAGAGTAGGCTGCCCTGCTCCATATGGTGGGCTTTTCCACAGTTCCCCCACAGATCAACTCTTTCATATACTATATCTCAGAGATTATGGGTGGATTTTGGTAGCTGGCAGTATCCTATTCCATTCTTGGGGTGTATTTTTATATACAGTCGTACCTTGGAAGTCGAATGGAATCCATTCCGGAAGTCCGTTCAACTTCCAAAACGTTTGGAAACCAAGGTGTGGCTTCAATTCTCCTTTGGCCAATCAGAAGCTGCAGAAGTTGCGTCAGACGTTCGGGTTCCAAAGAACGTTCACAAACTGGAACACTCCTGGGTTTGCAGCGTTTGGGAGTAAAAACATTTGACTTGCAAGGCGTTCGGGATCCAAGGTACAACTGTATAGAGGTTTTGAAATCCCTCAACTGTGCTTTCCATTGCTATTTAACTCTGGTGTAAAAGCATCCACCTTAACATTTTTTTTCTTTCTAAATTGTGCTGAATGGTAGCAAAGTTGCCCTTGTGTCTGCGAGTCTGGAATATACACTAGGAATCTCTGGGGCCTACTCAGACACAAAAGAAACGGTGCCTCGCAACATTAGCCCCTGAGATCGAAAGGCAGTACAAAGCTCTGGATTAGCTAGGCATGGTATAAATATTAGGAGCCTGTCCTTCTTTCCTGGCTTGTTCTACAGAAAAGATAAGTTCCACTTCAGTTAAGAGGCAACCTTCTAGTTCCATCAACTGACCTTGAGGATTCTGGCCTGGACCACAACCTCCAGATCTAGATTTGGGCATGGCCATTCCAGCCTGTTTCTGATCCCCTTTCAGTCTCTTGCTAGGAGGCACTAGGATTCCCTAAACTATTGCTACAAAAATAAATATATTACTTGTGCTTAGCCATTTTCATTGCTGTCATTCTCAGACCTCAACAATGAAATGGACCAGGCAGTAACCAAAAGTTTTGGCTACTTAGGACCTTGTTTTGGGGTGGGGTACGTGCAGTAGCTTTGCAGAGAATTCTCTCAAGGTAGCCTTTCTGCTGCAGGAATACTGCATTCTCCCCAAATTTGTGGGCCATTCTACATACTGTGTGACAGCAAACTTGGATTGTACCATTGACAGGGAGCTGCCGCCAACCTTCACTCTCTGATGAGTATAACTGTATGATGCATGTGTTGTCAAACCTACATCTGTCCCAGTCACAAAATAAACCACACATGTGGGCCAGATTAAATTTGATAGCAGCAGGCCCATCTGTTGAAGCTGGGGTTGCCAACCTGGCACCTGCAAGCTCACCTGCACCCTTGAGGACCTCACCTGGTCTCTGCAAAGCTTCTGAACCTTCCTTATCCACTCTAGTTGTTATCCTATGTTAAAATCATAAAGTCCCATGCCTTGTATGAGTGTTTTTGTGATGCTGGTGTGCACTGGAGCTGTGGTTTTATACCTTGCAGTCCACCAGTGTAAGTTTTAATTTGACCATTTTGCAAGAAGGGAACCTGTGGGACACCCTGCAAATTCATGAGGGTACAGTTTCGTTTTGCTGGACCTAACTTTTCCCCAGATCCTATAAAAAAGTAAAGATTGTGTGTGTGTGTGTGTGTGTGTGTGTGTGTTTGCGCGCACACACACACGCGCGCACACACAGACACACACACACACACACACACACACACACACACACACACATGACTGCATACTTTCTCTTTTTCTATCAGTGGAGGGGGGTGGAAGTAATCAACAGCAAGATGAGAGAAGGAGAAGGAAAAGGTTTAACAGAGCAGTCACTGTGCAGCCTGTTATACCTTCAGATCCTCTGGTGCTGTGGGAGATGGAGGCTCCTTTTGCCAGTAAATCTTGTAGGACTCCAGGATTGCCACTCAACAGATAACATATGGAGCTGCATGGGACCACTGGTCCTTCTAACCCTGGGATGGGAAATTTGTGGTCCTCTAGGTGCTAATTCTCATCAGCCCTGGCCAATGGTCAGGGATGATGGGAATTGCAGTCCAAATACAGGCTCCCCATCTCTGACCTAACACAGCACTGTTTACTATGACTGGCTGTGGCTCTCTGGTGTCTCAAAACAGCTGTCAGTCTCAGCACCTGCTACCTGAGCTTCTTTACCTAGAGATGCTGCAACTGCTCTACCCCTCAGCTATAGTCATTCCTTCCCCCATAGAGACTTGCACTTGCATTATACTGTATATACCTGTATGGCCTTATTGTGTATATCAGACCCTCATCTCAGTGGCGTAGCGTGGGTTGTCAGCACCCAGGGCAAGGCAAGTAATTTGCGCCCCCTAACCCGTGGATTTGCGCCCCATAACCCTAACCCCCAGATGTTGCACCCGGTGCGGCCGGCCCCCCCTGCACCCCCCACGCTACGCCACTGCCTGATCTACAGAAGTATTGGAAACATATGACCAAGTCGAATGGAGAATGGGTGTACATAGCAACCCTCAAGTTCAGCAATAGTTTAGATGGCTGTAGTGGATCTGTCTGCTGAGTTATCCATAGAGAGGGGGGTGGAGGGAGAGGGAGGTGTGTGTGTGTGTGTGTACTGCAGCACAGTTTATAGATGTCATACCTTTAATATTCTGTTGTCCTGAAGGGGTAAGAAAAAATGAACCAACTGAGGTTCCCTCTGTTGCACAACCAAAAGTTATAAAGAGTTCTGACTTGTATTATAACTAGTCGTACGACATACTGCAACTGGAGGGAGACACACTGTGATTTAAAGCTTCATGTCCCTAACACCTGAACATATTATGAAGTAATATACTTTACAGATGTAAACCAGGTCCAAACTTGTGTGCCATGAGTCACAATCAAGGAGCCTCCAAAATTTATCCCTGTGGGTTTCCTCCAAACTACAATGCTTGTGCGCCTTTGGCAGAAGCTCTGTCATCTTGACTAGTTTTTAAATGGTTTAAATTTTGTAGAGTAAATGTGCCCAAAGCAGTGAAAGGGGTGTTAATTCAACAGTGTCTCTGAAGCTTGTGAGTTTAAGTTAGATTTCATTAGACCTACTATTGCTGGACAAAAAGAGCTTACACAAGCACCAGGAGACATACCTCTAATGTTGACTCTTCATGGAGGAATGGACAAGAGAAGGAAATACTATGAGTTTATCTCTGGAACATTTAGGCAAGAAGTAGCTGTAGTAGCAGCGGCAGACTTTATTGTGCAAAGCCTGCTGCTTTACTGCCACACTTACAGCCTCCAGTCGTGTCCCTGTGGGTTTCAGCGTGCTCAAGCCTTCACAGGAGGTAGAACAAAGGATGACATAAAAGAGGGGACACATTGGACAGTGACTATGCCATTTAATTTATAAATTGCTGGATCAGACAGCGCAGAGTATACAATTTGTCAAGCTGAAATCTAATGTCCATATAATATAATGTGCAATCAAAGTGTCCGCGAAACAGTAGTAACTTCTTGAGAGTGGTTTTGCTTTCTAGTAGTAAGCATGCCTGCAATTGTAGCTTTATTACTACAATCCGAAACATACTTAACTAGAAGTAAATCGCCTTGAAATCAGTGGAACACACTTCTGAATGAACACGGCTAAGGTCAGGCTGATAATCGTATCTCTATTTTCTTTCTTGGTGCTACGTTTTGTGAGGGAGGGCCAGAGGGCACACATAATTATTTTTGCTCTCCTGTATTTGTTAAGACTATCACAACATTTACAGAAAAGATGAGGGATTGAAAGCAGTGACCTTACTTTTTGAATGGGAATTTACTGGAGAGTAATTGTCAAGGGGGGAGCATATTCTTTGTTATTTTGTACATGTCTCTATATGAATAACACTTTTTAATTTGACAGTTTGTGCCAAATATCTTTATATGAAGAACAGGATTGAAAATTAACCCCTGGGTCACTTTTCATTGCAGAAATAGACCTACAGTATAGTCTTCCAAGAAGGATGTTGCACAGTCTTAAATAATGTCTCCAAATTTCAGCCACTTAGCATTTACAGTTTTTGTTCTCTTAACTACTACTACTATTAATAACAATAACAATAATAATTCCACCCCCTCAATGGAATTCAATGAACTGTGTGCAATGTTAACATATTCTGGTGGTGGAAAATGTCACATTAAACTTTTTAAGCAGTAACTGACCCAGGGAAACAGGTAAGCAACTTGCTTCTGACACACAGAGAGATTTACTTTGGGACGCTACCACTTGAGACAAATTTGAATTCAGCCTAGGATAGAAATATATCCCCTAAAACTGTCTATGCCAGCTCTTTGGTTTTTTTTAAGTGAAAACGAAATGCAGGGAAGCAGTTTAACATGCTCTTCTCCTGACACGATACATGTGGCTTTGTTTGGGACATTCTACTATCCTAAGTTAAAGATTTCATCTTCTTCTGTGGAAAGGAGAAAATAGCTTATAGCAGGTTTTTTTAGATTTCCCAATAAGAACGAAACAGAGCTTTAGATTTAACAAATTGGCTCTGACCTGGAATAATGGATTGGATTTGATAAATAGAGCGGATCTGAAAGAGAGCTTCCCAATTAATACAGATACAAGGTGAATCTTGTGGTTGCCGCACGTCCCTAATACAAATATGCTCCCAGAGACTGGATTCTTTGCTTCATTTATGCTTACATTACCTCTCATTTGTACTCCCATTACTAGCGTGACAAAACTGAAAATTCTTGTCACCTTCTCCGGCTTTCTCATCATGCTAGTTTATTAATACATGAGGGCTGAGGAAAAAGGCAGCACAGACCACAGAGAATCTTGGTAATGGGATGGCTTGGATGCGGACACAGCAGGCATAGCTTCAGAAGATTAGAAATGAAAATGCTTGCAATTAGAAATTCTGAAGCCACTGTTCTCCAGGAACTCACGGTGGAGTTTAAGTACACAGATTAAGCTAGAAGGTGAGAAAATAATTAAGTTGAGCCAAGTGTTTCACCATAACACTGTCTCTGGTATCAGACCATAAGATCAATCCTCATTTTGAATTCTAGAGGGACAGCCAGTGAGTCACAAAGTCCTCAGCGCCACAGCAGGGAGTCCTGCATTCACTATCCAGTACTTCCAAAAGTTCAAAGTACTTTACATACGTTTTATCATCTTGTAATTCTTAGAAGGATCCTGTAAGATAGCCCATTGATATTATCCCCATGTTGCTGGTTGGGGGCGAGTGAAAGACAGTAGCTAGCCAAAGCTGCAATCCTAACTCTGCCTACCTGAGGGTTTGCACCATTGCTTTCAATATGATGTACTTCTGAGTAGACATGGTTAGGCTCGCTAGCAAGTGTACCAGCTGAGTCAGTGGAGTAGGCTGGTGTGTCTCATGTCTCCACCTGATGCAGCCAGGTGGAATGGTTGTAGGTGGGTGAATGGGGCCCAATGGCAATTGGTTCTGGCTGAACAGATGAATCAGGGCTTGCTGTCTCACCTCTTCCTTTGATGTAGCCAGGTGGAATGTTTATCCATTCAGACAGGGCTGGCCCAATACATTTTGGCACCTAAGGTGAGCCACAAAATGCCCCTCTCCCTAGGAACATGGGGGGAACACGGGTGGGAGGAGACCAGCAGTATCTCCTGTTCACCAAGAGGCTGTTGTAGAGGCAGAAGGGGGTGGGCTGCCAAGGAGGCAACAGAACCAGCCTCCAAAGAGTGTGCCATAGCCATTGCTGCCACTGCATTCCTTGGAGGACGGATCTGCTTCCCAAGGCAGTCACCTCACCTTGCCTAAGGGTGAGCTGGCCCTGCCTGCATTCAGATATTCTGAGACTTAATAATTCCTTGAAGATATTCAGATATTCCAGGCCTGACTCCCAGGTTAACACAAAATAATGGACAGGGTGCACATTATTCTTGCTCTGAGAATACAGCCAAAAGAGGATTCCTGATGCTGTAGAATTACAGAATTGTAGAGTTGGAAGGGGTGCTGAGTGTCATCTTGTCCAATACTCTGAAATACAGGAATCTCAGCTTCTTGAAACCAAGCGAGTTGATACCCCCCTTCATACTTTAAATAAATGAACATATTTTTGATGTGGAAGTAGGAAAGAACTATAACAGAGTCTTCAGCTTTTAGCTAAACAAGGAATGCAGTGTGGGCTGGCTTGCTGAAGTTCGGCTGAGGTGATGGTGCCTGCTCCTGCTATGTGGTCAAATGTAGTTGAAAGAGGCAATTCTTCCTTCTATACACTGCATCCATCTAAACCAGCGGATCAGGGTTGCCTTGGAAACAGAAAATACCTCTTGGGCTTGGGTTTCATGGATAATCCAGAAGACCTCAAGCTTTCCCCAAGTGAGTTGACACAGATGTTATCAACATGTCACAGTGGGGGTTACCAACTGACCAGCAAAATTAGTTGACCTGTTCATGTGCTTTTAATAGATTGATGAAAAGCTAGCAGTAAGGCCTGCATCAAAAGAGAATAGTAATTTTAAAGGATAGCACTTCGATATAACCTTCAGTAATATTTTTGGGCTAAAATATTTTTCCAGTTGCTAGAAAAGCAACCTTTACATTTCAACAATCAGCACAAAGGAAAAGTGAAAATCTTTAGCCTTAATAACAAGGGGTTTCAAGGGATCATTTCTTTTTCTCTTCTAAAAACTTTGAAATACACTGTAATAGAGAACTTGTAATTGTAATTTTTGTGGTAGTGGTGGCTAATATTTGGGAGCCCAGCACAAAGGAGCTAGAGAGAAAGGTCTTTGGCTGCCGTTGCCTGTACTACTCAGATCCTAGGGGTGAGTGGGGATGAGGTCCAGGGCAAAAAGAAGACACTCTAGGCAAAGAGAAACACAAGAACAATTGGAACATGGTGCAGTCTAGAAGACTGAGGGGACGGAGGTCTGAGATTGGAAGGAATAGTGGGAGGGAAAGTGAGGCATATAGGGTCAGGCGCTCTTGTGAAAAATATCAGGTGAAATTTACCTGTTAATGTGGGGAAGAAACCCAATCAAAATCTTATCCACAGATCTCTAGTATAATATAAAAATTTAGACATAGAAGAATATGTCAGACTGCTTTTAATAGTGATTTAAATGTGCAGATGTGCATAACTCATTAAAATTCATGTTCATGATAAAACATTTGTGTACTTTTTATTTGCATAAGCAACTCTTCTGTATATTAGCTTGTGCTAGTTTTCTTTCAAAGACCATAATTGGCATCATTAGAAATATTGATTTTAGGTTTCAAATGAAACAAGTTAACTGTAAAGAGTGCCTACAGGCAAAAAGAATAATCAATCCACAATTGGTTTTCTCAGCATGGATATATCTATGGAGCCACTCTAGAGGGAACATGATACAAACATATGCAATTATGGATGGCACTGGGTGGACATCTTTTTCCTAGATTCCTTCTTCTAGATCTCTGGGTGACGGACCCAGTCACATTGCACAGTGATAGATTTGATTTTTTAAAAAAGTGAGGATGTCCACTGGCTTGGATGACTTTAACAATGCAATCCTGTACCCTTTGAGTTCAATGAAGCTTTCTCCCCAGTAAGCTTGCATTGCTTTAATTAAGCAAAGCTCAGTCAAAGGTCTATAGACATGTGTTAGCATTCATTATTGCTAATATTATTTATTGCTGTTAACCGTGATAACCAAATGAAACTTCATGTTAAGAGTCAGTGTGTCTGTAAATTGCAGTTGCTGGGGACTAAAAACTTGTTTCATCCATGGGCTTAGAGGTCCTGGCTGGGCTTTACTGGAGGCTGGATTCTGGATGAGATGGCCCCTTGTTCTGATGCTCTTCTTAAGCTTGTATGATCACAGTAACACTCTTTACCTTCGTGTCATACTGCACACAACTTCTGGCAGAGTGTGGTGATAACCACTGAGATAGATAGATATAGGCCTGGATTCAACTCACCTGGTGTGCTGGCAGAAGCCGGTTCATGTGCTCCTCCTGGCACAATGGAGCTTTCTGCCCACTCCATACACCCCCATGCCTCCTGCAAATCTACTCTGGAGGATCCGGCAAACACCTTAAAACACAGGCAGAAATGCTTGTGCTAACAGAACGACTAGAAGAGGGTGACACTAAATTCCTCCCATTTTGGATTTGAAGAACCTGTGGGTGTAATTGAACAACAGGGCACCATGACCCCTTTTAGTTGGAAACAGAAGTAAAATGGATGGTGCTTTGTATTTGAAATGAGACACAGAAATTTAACAGTTATTTCCTATTATTAGCGTATATGTTGCGCAGGAACTGGTAGCAGTACTGGAGCTCTGCATGAGCATAACTTTTCATTTTGTCAGCAATTTCCAAAGGAAAGGAACTATAGATCTCTACAACAGAATAAATGGCCTTGAGGTTTTTTCAGGTTGGTTTCTGTTTTTTTTTTTTAAAAAAAAAAGCTGCTCAACACGAGGTCATTTAATTAGCACATTGATTACTAAATTCTTCTTTTATAGCTGCTGCACAGCAATATGCTTCTTTCACATAATGCCTTTGAAAAGTTCAGTTGATGGCAGTTCTCTGTAATACTTACAAAGAAAGGGAGAGGGGGAAGACTCAATGTTACTACACTTCTCCCTGGAGAGAATGCCCAATCAGTTCATTCCAGCGCTTGGGAAGGAAACACACACACACACACACACACACACGGATTCTTTCAGTGTTGCTGAAAGAAACATTTTATCTGTATTTAGCAGCACCCCAGGGTTGTGTTTAACTTAAAAAAACCAAGCTGTGTATGTGTGTGCGTGCATGTGTATTTTCTCTCTTCAACATGTTACACGCTTCTAGTAAAAAAGAAAAAAAGGGGAAATGTGCTGTTCCATTTTTAAATTGTAGAAGAGAACAGAACATTTAGTGCCACTTAACTCTGAGTGTCTCTGTGCAGCAGCATGAGTGCCATGCTGGAGCGGCTGCTAGGGTCTGAAATAACCACAAAGATTGAATTAAACCTGAACAAAAGTTGAGTGAGAGCTATTGCCAAGGTTTGTACAATGCATTCTGTTGGCAGAGTTAGTGCATACAATGAACATTGGGGGTGGCCAAATTCTACATGCAAAGGAAGCCACTCATGTTTCCAGGTTTCAGGACCTGGAAACATATCTGACTCATGGGTCAGATTCCATCACAAAGTGGGCATCATCCAGCACAAAGGACTTCAACTGTTGGGGTGCATAAATAGAATCATAGCATGGTTGATCTTGAAGAGAGCATCTAGTCCAACGCCCTGCAATGCTGGAATCTCAACTAAGGCATCCATGACAGATGTCCACCCAACCTCTGCTTAAAAACCCCAGGCTTAGCATATGAGATGCAAAATTAAAAGAAAATGCGGGTGGGAAGCAGATATAGCATTTACATGGTGTGGAGTATCACTTCTTTCTAACAACTGGAAATCTTTGACTTTTTAACCAGAATCTAATTAAAATTGAGGGTTTGCCAGAGGCAAGATAAGCTTTCATCAGATTTCTGTCACATTCCAGAGGGTTGGTACTTCCCTATGAGAATGTTGGTTTGACTTTGGGTGCTCCCTCCCTCCCTTTTAAACGGAATGATCTTTTTACACAGAGACCATAGGCGCTGGCTCCTAGGGGCTGAGACAGTTTTGGGCACCCCAAAAAATATTTTTGAGGGGGCTGGGCCCCCTCCATTTTCAGAGGGCATTTGGCTCTGCCCCTGGCTCCTCACAAAATTGCATGTGCAACTTCAGGGTGTTGCGTGACATCCCATCAGCCCCTCCCAATTCCTCTGGAGAAGCTGGCACCTCTGATAGACACAATGTGATGGACAGGTTTTTTAAACGCTTAACTGTGAAAAGAATAAGAAAATTGTAAATGTTATAAGTCACAAACTTTTGTGGCATGTCTAAAAATCAGGACTATTACACCCTGGTGCATACATTTGATGTTTGAGCAAATCTGTGCACAGTGTTTTTCCATGTGAGGAAACATTTGTACTGAAAGGGTCTTCACATCAGATAAAATGCTTTACAAAAATGCCTGTGTGAGATTGTCTCTGTTTGAAGGCTTAAAATCCCTTAAAAACAAATGCGTCTGAATTAAAAAATCAACTTTCAAAACAAGCTAAGATAGGACAGTTGGCCAGCATAGGTGCTCAGAGAAATCTTGTTTGGTCCCTGAAAGCTCTAACAAATTTTAATTGAGCTGAGGGTAATAGAAACTTGCACAAAAAGCAAAATTATTTAAAACTGTGGGAAACAGAGAGGCTCTACATTTGAATAGTGCATCTGTTTTTGGATTTAGTAGGTAACAATGCCTGAGCGCAAATGCAAAACTCTTAACTACCTGATGGCACCAGCTTTATTATGGAGCACTTTTGAAGAAGTCAGTTTCTGCAGCAGTGTTCACTTCTAGGCCCTGAGACCATTGTTTAAAGGAGACAGCAGTCTACAAAACTGCCTCTCACTGAGCTGGAGCAAAGAGCAAGAAACAAATAGGAGAGATTTTATGAAAAATACCCCCCCCCTTACTTGTATATATGCATTGTGATGTTTTGTTTTGTGTTAATAGCTTGTGTTTTTATATTGTAGACAGCCCTGGGATCTTCAGATGAAGGGCAGTACAGTGGTACCTTGGTTCCCAAATGGCTTGGCTCCTGAAGAAATCGGCTGCCAAATGTCACAAACCCGGAAGTAAGTGTTCCGGTTTGTGAACTTTTTTTGGAAGCTGAAAGTCCGTTTCAGCTGTCGGCATTGTTTCCAGGGCCAAAAAGCCAATCAGAAGCCATGCCTTGGTTTGCAAATGTTTTGGAAGTTGAATGGACTTGCAGAATGGATTGAGTTCGGGAACCAAGGTACCACTGTATAGAAATTTAACAACAACAACAACAACAACATTGCACTGTGCCACTTGTGAATGCTGATCAGAAACTTCTGGAAACTATTCTAAAATGTGTCATTCTTTTAGATGTATATGCTTATTAGTCAGGGTTACATGAATGAGCATTATGTACCCTTCTGATATTTGCATTTTCATATTTTAAACATTTCTCCCAAAACCATTTTTATTCTCATAATTTAATCTCTTTGCACTAAACCATCTTTGTTCTTGCAAGCGAAAGGAATGTGCATGAGCATAACTTAATTGTTGCTTAAACTCTAACACTACCAGCTCTATGGTTCAGTACAAACAGTGAGTGGAACATTCATACTTGAAAATATACAGGGCATTTAGTCAAATTGATTATGTTGATAAGATCGCAGTACAAATGGAATAAGCTAATGGCTCAGATAAACAGATGGATTTCCTGTGGAAATCTGGTTGAGGCTCTGAAAACTTAATTTTCTGTGGAATTCCTTCTGCAGGTTTCAAACATAACTACCTACATATAAAACTTTCTTTCTTTCTTTCTTTCTTTCTTTCTTTCTTTCTTTTTAGCAGATTTTGGTATAATGAGCATAGAAATCAAACTACGTAATTCACATACTGGGAATTATATGTGCTTTCACAAGAAGGACATAAATGTGGCCTTTCAAACTTTGGGGTTAGCTGAGTCTGAAATACTTTAGGCCCATTGACATGCTTTGCTACCATTATTCATCATAACTAAGAGATATTAATAACGCCCCTTGGCTAATCTTCAGATTATGGAACACAGAATAGTCCTGATTCTTCAGCGGCTAATGGCAAAAGTTGGAATTGACTTAGGTAAAGATGCTGCCCTTAGAGCAAACATGAGGTCAGTGGAAGACTTTAATTGCCTCTAGCAACGGAGTTTGGCAGAAGTCCATCATTTCCATTTTTCCTGGAAATGAGTTTAATTTGTCTAAGTAGCAGAGGGAATATTGGCTTTAACAATCAGGTTGGCATTGTACCAAATAGTATGCAGGGAGTGCACCAGAGAATTTGGGGGGAAAGGATCACAAATGGAAATTGTGGCTGTGGTGCATGAAAGCTTCTGTCTTACTTAATGTTGTGCTCATTTATCATCATTTGACTCACAACACAACTGTGCAGAAAGGGCTACCTGCTTTAGATTTGCTGACTCCTTGAATGGGAGACTCCGGGGGGATTCCATCTAAAGCGCAGCAACAAGGGAATTGGGAACTTACTTAAGCTCTGTTGCTTTCAGTGGTGCATAAAGCTAACTTTGCTTAGACTGGGGCCCAGATCTTCACAAAAGATAAGTCTGACCCTCTTGGTATATGACCAGGATGTTATCAGCCCTCCACCTCAGGTCCTCAAAAGGTATACTTCTGATATTGTTTCTCTTATTTTGCCCCCTTGTTTTTGCAAGAATAAGGTGCCATTATCAATGGTGTATATGTTTTTCATATTATTGCTTTGTTTTCATATTCTTTAAACTACATCCACTTTTACATGTACGTCCTTATGTTTTTGATACTCTGTTTCATGGGGGGGGGGGGTTTGTAGAAGTAATACACCCTCCCTGCCTGACTTGTCAGGTTCCATCCAGGCTCCACCTGCAATCCTCTGTGTTCTAACCTAGTACCACTTTCTCCCACCATAGTTTCTCTGCCATAGTTTAGGGCAGGGGCAAAGTATATTTCTAAGTGGGTGAGAAAAAACAGCAACATCTGTTAATGACAGTTCAGAAATGTGGGGAACAAGTGGGGGCAAACTCCTTGTTTGTGGGGGGTGCATGCCCCCACCCCCTGGTACCACCTGGGCATGGTTCTGTCCCATGGCTCATCATGGATAACTGCAGTTTCTTCTAGCCCTTGATCAGTACAGAATAGCCTTGATTGGAAAAAAGAATAAGATCGAATCGAAAATGTAAACTGCTATTGCGTGCCCTAGAAACTTTATAATATTTGGAACAGTGTGCTAGACCATGTGCAGAATATAGAAGTGGCACAGGTGCCCTTCAGATTTACCTGCATTCATGTGGGAGTGGCTTTTCTGTGAGCAAATCTCAAGTGACAGGAGAAGTCCATATGATGCAAGTTTGTGGGCAGCCCTGAGAGGTTGATTGTTTGCACCCTGATAGTAAAGATCCATGCAGTCTGCCCTGCGTACATGATTACTTCTTTTGGACGCAGACACAGTCTGAGGGACATATCCCAACTGCTGTAAAATGCCATATCATAACTTACAGCTGGTCACTCATCATAGCATAATTTCTAAAATTAATATACCACCATTATACAGTTAAGCAAGATGAAATCAGTAATAGCACTGAAGGGAAAGGGTATATTTTTCATTTGAAGCTTTCACTGGAATGTGTCTGGCAGATCTCCCTTGAGAGGGATTTCCACACAGGTATTGCCAGCGAAAAAGCCTTGCTGTGGTGGTGAGTAGAGTCTCTTCAGATTATACAGACTCACCTGATCCACAGAATTATGGGCTGTATTCAACTAACCTGTTCAGCTCATGGAAGCCAGAGCAAGGTCACCCTCTAAGTGCCACGGGGCTTTTCCTCTCTCTCCCATGTGACCGCCATGCCTCCCCTAAATTCACTCTGGAGGGTCAGGAGGACCCAATAAACAGTGCAAGTTGAAGGGGGGGGGAGAACATTCCATTGGGCAAGCAGAAATCCTTGCGCTCATGAACAATCTGCTTAGCACCACGTTGAATTCTACCCCATGTTCCAATTGGATGCTAATGTGAAGATTGTAACATGATTATCTTTTAGATTTCATGCTTCTCCAAATTTTGCATGGCAGTTCTTAGCAAATAATAATAATAAAAAAATACCAAGAATACATACTTTAAAAAAACACCAAATAGTATTTAAAATGTTTGTTTGGGGATAAAATATGCTTAGGAATGCATACATTGAGATTTAAACAGATATTTAAATATGTATTTTGTGGTCAAATATGAATCTTCATGTGGATTTCTTAAAAAAACACAATAAAATCAAAGATTAATTTGGAAATAGGACAGAATGGACTTATGAATGAACACATGGACCAGAAATAGACCTGATCTATCCATCCCTAATTACAGCAATGGCTTTCAAAGCACTAAGTATAGACTAGGGATGGAAGAAAAAAATGATTCAGTTTGCTACTTACTTAAATCACGCTTTTTGAAATGATATGCTATCTGAAACGCATTTACCTTTGAAAATATCACTTCTCTGAATTTTGCAGTGTAGTTCTCCAGTCAAGTAATGTGTACAAAAATGCAGAGTAAAGTCTGCATTAGTGAAAATAACATGCAAAATATCAAGGAAAATCGCTTGACAAAAGTGTGCATGTTGTTAGAAAATTCATACTAGACTGCTGATGACTTTTCATGAGGACTTTTAAAAAACACAAACTGATGTGAATATCTGGAGAAGTGAACATAAGATGGAAAATGATAAACTGAGAGAAACCAAAATATACATATTAATGTATCCATTGTGTGGACTGGTGGTAGCACTGGACTTTAATTAATTTCAGCAGGAGCAGAAACGGCCTGTTCTGTTCTTCTCTGCCTTCCTTGTGAATTGGTCAGAATGCACCTTTATTGGGTACAGAGGTTCAGGCTATTTGTTTCAATCTACAACTGTGGGTTATATTGTATTTGCATCAGAGTCTCTGTGAAATCTCCTTATTATGATTTGCTTTCTGCTAATCAAAGTGTCTCCTTTCCCTTCACTTGCTCTTAGGTTGTATTCCTTGTATCCAAAGGCACAAAGACAAACTTTGGGATGAGAGGCAGAGAGTTTGCAAAGCCAGTTTGTCAAAGAGCAAATACCTCTTTTTGAATGCTTGATTTAATGCCGCAGGCATGCTTCCCTTCTGACTCAGCTCTTTGTTATGACTAACTGTTCAGTGGATATAGATTTTGTGTAACTGTGGATAGGTTTTTAAGTATACAACATTAGTTAATGTAATGAGTTAATTTTACACCAGGCATAAAATAAAAAAAGCTCAAGAGCACCAGTGCAAATGTGCTGTTGGTACATTAGAAATACACCCACTTCAGTCATTGTGTGTTTGCTGATTAGCAGGGAACAGAATTAGAGTCAAATTGCATTTTATTTTTTCAGCTAAAGATATAAAAAGTAATAGAAGTTAACTAATTAGTTCCCATTCCCATTTACAATGGCATCTTTAAATTGATGTATGTCTTTTTTCTTTTTGAATTTTTATTAAATAAATTGATGTATGTCTCAACCCTGCAATAAGCAAAGAAGCGGCAACTGAGCTCAGAGGGTGAAGTTTCCATAGAACATCCTATGTTGAAGATCCCAAATGCATGTGCTTGAGTTCATCGCTCAACAGAGCTCCAAACAAAGTAAGAGAATGAAAGCACTTTAGAAAAGCACTGGACTAAGCATTAATAAATATTGGCTACTGATGTTGATATTGTCCTTTAGAGCCACTGTTTATTTTTTGTTCTGTTCTATTAAATTTGTATACTCCTCTTCATCCGTAGATCTCAGGTCAGTTTGCAGCATAAAAATACATAATTAGAACAAGAACAAAACAAAGCAATACTTTTATAGCATTCTTTTCTTGCTTTTTGTTTTGTTACTGAGCATTTACGAGGGGGGGGGGGGGAAATCTCTAATGTGTCATTTTATCACACACACACCCTGGTATTTATATGACCCCTACCATTGTCCCATCCCAGGGCTTTCTAAGACAAATAAAAAAGCAGACACCCCAAGAAAATGCACATAAAAATTCCAGAGAGTTCGAGGATTATTTCATCTGCCTGCAATATTGCTCTTCATTGCAGTCTGTGGGAGGAGAACCGCTTGGTGTCCTTGCACACTGCTTAGCCTTTGGGCTGATGCTCCCATTGTTGGCCTGAAGTGGACCATTCTTTTCTTCCTCTGTCTTCTGCATTCCACACTTATTTACTGCTCATCCCTTTCTTTTCTTTTTTCTTTTCTGTGTGGCCTCCATTGCAATGGCTTACTAAAGCTTCAGTTCCACATGGCCCTCCATTAGTCACCTCTTTTGTTCATTATAATGTCTCCCCACCACAGACTGATAATTTTTCTCTTTTCTTTTCTTTAAAAAAAATCAGCCCTTGGTTTTGCTCGGTATTCTCTTATTCCCATGTTTTCTGTTGTCATTTTATAAAAATGAGAATGTATACTTGAGACGGACAGACATAATACATACATCAACTTTACAAATTTGGTATTAGGCTACTGGAAATCTTTGCCACTATCGTTGCCTTAAGTGTAAGCTAGACATGACCTTAAAGATGTGTGGGGAGAGGTTTTTCGTCCTTTCCTTCTGATGGAAATTGCCCTCTCATGCCTCAAGCTGCTATTTGGTACAGGAGAGTGTTATTTGCACTTACGGAAGCTCTTCACCCATGTAAAGTAGCAGTTGGGGCAGGGGCAATTTCCATGACATCCCTCCGCCTCCGCCACCATGCTCAGTCCTGCTTGGGCCAGAGTGTCTGCTTCTTACTGCAACAACAGATGCACACAATGCCAAGCAATGAATGTCAAGGCCGTGCGTCTTTTGGCCTTTATACAGAGTTCTGCAAGGTTCCCCGGTGGACATCTTGCTAGCCCTGCTGCTGAGGATTCTTTTTAATTAGCAGGTCTCAAGTAATGAACCTGAGGCCTTCTGCATTCACTGGGCTAAGGCTGTTCCCCACAGATCTAAAAGGGCAAGCCATGAGGCCTCCTTGAAAAAGAAAGGCATTCCAACTATTTCTGTTCAGGAATTGGGATGTCCCACACATACATGTATACATACATACTTTCCCCATGGAAACCAACGTGCCTAAATGTGGTTCCCCAGGCTGTGCTGGTTGTAACTTGCTAATAATTGACTGTCCAAAGACCATTTAACATGTAAGTCACTAAATGATAATGCATAATGGATTTACAGAAACCAGGAATGAAGTGTTGAAATGTCTTGTCTATCTCAATGAAGTGGACCTAGATGGCTTGTTGACACCACAGGTCTTATGTTGAACAGTCACGGCAGCACACCTCTCCCTGCCCCCCCATGGACCAAAAACCAGGGGCCAATGTGTAAAAGTAAAAATGGTACATACAGTGGACTTCTTAATGTACAGAGTATGTAGTTTAGATGTACACTGGTTGTATGTGTGTAGGCCTCATGCAAATCAATTGCGTAGTGATTTAAGGTGCATGGAAAGGACAGAGACACACATCTTTATCAGGATTCTTTTCTTCCCCTCCCCCTATCTCTATTTTCTCAGCTCTAGCTCCATATCCACACTTTATTATTATGTCATTATCCACATTTATTTCACTACTTTTAACAGTCATGTTAAAGGGGCTGGGAATTTTTGCTCCGAGAGGTTAGCACCCTTAACAAACTACACTTCCTGGGATTATCCATGACAATTAAAGCAGCATGATAATGCTTTAAATGTATGCTATGGATGTTACCTTAGACATTGTTAGAAACTCAGCTCATGATATTCTCAGAAGCCAGAGATTCCACTTGAGTTGCATCTTTATTCCAGGGCAAGAGGGAACCATGGCTCCATGACAGAGCAGATACATTGCATGCAGAAGTCTCCATGTTAAGTCCCCAAGATCGTCCGGCAGTCTGATGGCAGAGTTAGGAAGGAGGCCTACCTAAGGCCCCATCAGAGAATATAGTCCTAGGATGGATAGACTGATGATCTGAGTCAGGAAGCTCCATAGATATGTCTCACACTATAAAGAATAATCCAAATCCCCTTACTTCCATAAAATGGCAGAAACTGCCCTTAATTTTAAAGTTAGGGCATCTCAGAATATCCAGTTTGTTTCTTCTTGTTCTTATTCTGTTTGTATTATGTCCAGAGGCCTTTTTTCCACTCCCCCCCCGCCCCAAGGAAATGGATATCCACACAGTGTAAAATGCGCAAGGGCAGCCATCTGCCTCTCAAAGGGCATGTGCATTTTTATCTAACTTGTGCCAGCTGGCAAGAGTCCCTAAAGGCACAGATTTAGATGTCCTGATACAAATTTAGAAGCTTTAGACACCCAGGCTCCACTGCCTTTTCTTTTCTGTAAGAACCATGTTAAAGTTGAATGATGGTATTGTGAAGTCCCTTGGAAAAACAATATGACTTTTCACATTCAAGAATGGCCCACACTGGAAATGGCATTGGTTGCTTTCTAACACTCTGTTTATGCAGCACACTATAGGAAGGTCTCTGCATACCTGGTGCATGAAAATTACCAGACGTTTCTTCTTTCTTTTGAGAGTAGGACTGAGAATAAAATTCTCACCACTTTGCAAACATTTTTGAGGCTGTTGAACAACATTTTGTCTTTTTGAGGAAGTTTTGGTGCTCCTTGTGAAAATGTTAGTTTATTCATTTAAACTGCCACCCCGTGCCCTCAACTGCCCTCATTTGCTCTGAGTAGCATTTTTGTATTGCCAGATTGTAACTTTAGATAGTGATGTTGTCAAATCAAACAAGGCATCACCGCTCATGTGAGTAGCTCATGGGTGTCCTGGATGGAGCCGAAGATGGAGGAGGAAATGGCAGTGAGGAAACAGCACCCAGAGAAAACAGTGGCACTGAGCAGAACCACAAAAAGATTAAAAAGATGAATACTTACACAGTTGGAATAGTTGTTTGGATAAATTTCTAACCCAAGAAAAGTGGCAGTTTCTGCTCAAATAGAAACCTTGGAAGACTTGCTGCAGTCTTGTTTCAAAAGTAACTAAGCATTTCTCAGGGAAATCCTTCAGCCAGCTAAGGCAATCCTTTCCCTTGAGGAAAACACAATCTTTTAACTTCTTTCTTCTTTCTAGACTCTCCAAAGAGCTGAAGGTTGTCTCCCTTGGGAGGCTAACATCCATTCAGCACTACATTTGTCCATTTCAGAAAGATTCTGTCTTGGTTGAAAAGAGAGTTTGCTTGGTTTATTGTGCTGTCAGATCTTGGCACTCTCTATCCATGTAGATATGCATTTGCAAATTCAATTTCAGGGGGAGAGAGGGAGCATGGAAGGATGATCAAGTCTTGGGGGTGGGGGAAAGAATCAGCAGATAGCATATTTGAAATTAGATTTTCAAAATTACTGTTTATTTTTAAAAAGGTCTGAGGGTCTTAAGGGGGATGTTGATCAGTAGGGAGAGCACTTGAAATTAGATTTCATAAATTACAGTATTTTTTTAATGCATGTAGCAAGGCATCTATCCCTCCTTGTATCACTCAATAAAAGAGGGTAGCAAACTCAGAAGCAGAAAATATATAAGCCCCCAAGTTCACGTTTGGGCTGGAAACATATTAAAATGTAAACTTTAATGGAATTCATGCAGGGGTGAAGAATGATTCAAAGAGGCGATGAGCGTGTGCTTTCAGAAAAACAAAGAGAGGAGGAATATTAAGAAACAAGGGCTTCAGCGCCGTTATGAAGGACTACTGTGATTTATCGAAACTTGATGAGATGCACCTCTCAAAAAATGCAAATGTCTGGTCTGGAGCTGTGTAATGAATGGGCCCATGCACAATAAAACATTTGACTTGTTTGGTAGACTCTTACTGATGCTCCATATGCTCTGCTTCATGCTCCTTGCCCTTTCATCATGCTGCCTTTTTGTGTCTCTAAAACTTAAATTAGAAGACTGTCGATGATTTAAAATCCATGTAGAGTTTTCAAGCCTGTGGTTAAGTCAAGCAAATGAATGTGGAAATTTTGTGAGTGTGCAGGGACACGGCAAACCACAGAAAGCAATGAAGTTTGGGAACAGCAAACACATGTAAATTTCAGGAGCTGCTAATCACATGTAAGACTACAGCTTTAGGTTGTGTGAGGCTCTGTGTTGCCCAGTGGGGAACAATTTAAATACCACACAGTCTGTCAAGGGAGAGCGGCTACACGCTCTTGCAGTTTTTATTAAAACAGGCGAAGCTAAAACTCAGTTCCCCTGCCTCCTCCCACCCCACCACCCTTTTTCCATTTGTTAAAGTTGTGCATTAAAAGAAGGAGATATTTTACAGCTTTTCCAGAGATTTGCAGGCTTCCCACCCCCCACTTCCATCAAGGCTAAGGCCCATGGCAGCCTTGAAGTTGCGCTGAAAGAATGTCAGCAGACTTCATAGGGTTTTCTATCAGCCCTCATCTTATTAAGATCTGTTTACTGAACGCTTTTTCCTAAGATGAAGGAACAGCAGAGCAATCTATTAATCAAATGTTATTTGAAGCAGGCCAATGTTGTTTAGGGATTCCCCCACCTCCTGCCCAACATAAGGATTTGTGCATACAAATATAAACACAAAATGGGTGCCTCTTTGGTGAGCCTGCATTGCAGTTCATAAAAGATCTCTCTCTCTCTTTTCCTCTCTCAGAAAAAAGCCAGCTAATTAAGAGCAGCAAGAAACAAAATGCCAGCTTGTAGATTTTTCTTACCCCTGCAGGAAGAGCCTTCCCCCCCCCCATTAGATTCCTCTTTCTTGATCTGATGTAAGGAGAACAGAGAGTCAGCTGTGAATCTAGTCCCTTGTTCTCATTTCCTTGATCACTGACATGGTTTCAGGGGGAGAGGGTGGGAAGGACAACAACGAGAAGGGAGGCTGTTGCAAGGTTTTTATTTAAAAAGTTACCCTCCCCCCTCTCCTCTGCAAGATACACAGATGCTTCGAGAACGTTTTGTATTACGAGTTTGACTTTTCCCATTAAATCCCATCCTCTTTTCCCCTTGTCTCCTTATTCGTTAAAATGCTGATTACAAGTCAGTAAGCACATAATTCAGCTCTTTGATGAGTGCATTGCCAGTGAGCAATGCAGGGGGAAATGCTAATTTTTTTTAACCCAGCAAGCTGTCTAATGGCTTCAGAAATTAAAGGATAATTGCACATGAGTGAATTTCTGTTTTTACAAGTCCACTGTTACCATTTGGAAAGTATTTGCATTTTTGTAAACACACACACACACACACACACACACACCACTTCATGTCAAGTTGTTAATTCTTTGTTATTGTTTTCGTCTGGAAAAAAGAGACAAGTTTCACTCTTTTTAGCCTTGAGCACATTTATTTGGAAACTAGTTTGGGGGATTTCAAGAACTGTACTTTCCTATAAGGACAAGTTCACCTGTGTGTCCCCAGCAAAGAGCTGTAGCTCAGCAGTTGAGCTTCTGTCTCACAATCAGAAGGTCCCAGGTTCAATCCCCAGGTGAGAGAGCCGTACCTGAAACCCTGGAGAGCAACTGCCAGTGTAGTCTGTGCTGAATTAGATGGGCCAATGGGCTCACTCACTTTAAGGCAGCTTCCTATGTTCCTATGATTTTTCATCCCTTCATTAGTCAGTAGAGATGGGTGAATCTGTCAGTTTTGGTTTCTCTGTGTGCCTCATTTTTCCAATCTTCAATTCTCCACATTTCCACTTCATTTGCATTTATTAAAGTATGCATAAGAGTTAACCAGTATTTTATTGCAAATTTCTCCTACGTATACATTTTTTGTATGCAATTTGATCTAATAAACAGATTCTTGTGATGTATTTTTCACCAATAGCTGGTTTCATGCACACATTACACCAGTATATGCATTTCTGTACATACTGCTTTACTAGAGAATGTTGTTTGGAAACAACCATCTTCCTTCTAAATCTCCAATCAGGCATAAGGAGAGTAGTATTTCTCTGTCTCCCTGCCTTCCTCTTGAGTGCTGGATGTTTGTTTGCTAAGGAGTGGGGGGGGGGGTTGCTTGGATTTGAGCTACTTTTCTCCTTTGCTGAAATAAAATTAATGCATAGCACACAACCTAGATCCCCCTCTGCTGTGCTGATTGGATCCCCATGCCGATTAAATATTTCACACCGATTAGAGGAAGCTGAAAGCACTCAGCTGGTAATTCAGCATATACATGACTTCTACAAGAACTGACTTTTGGGCTTAAGTCAAACACCCCAGTTTCTGGCAGTTTGGATTAGAAGGCGTCATCTGCATTAAAATCCTTCAGCCCTGTTGCCGTAAAGCCTAATTAGCAGAGGCACACATAAGGGGAGGGGAAATGAATACATTGCATTGCAAATGTAACCCTAAGAAGTATCTTCTGAAAACAAAAATCATCAAGAACAAAAATGACTATTTTAGTTCTTTCTTTAATTAGGATCTCCTCCAGGACCCTTCTGGGGCAAAGCTTTTTCTAAGATGCCTTATCCTCACCCTGCCATCATCTAGTCTTGCCAGCTGAAGGCAGAGAGAGAGAGAGAGAGAGAGAGAGAGAGAGAGAGAGAGAGAGTCCCCCACTTTGTTTCGGTAGGGCTTTCTGAGTAAACAACATGCGTAGGATCAGGTCCAGTAACTTTTATTTCTGTTTTCACTTGATATCTGCCAAGGTTTCTCTTTTCACAGTAAACTGGAGGTGAAATATGTATTAATAATCATGCTGTTACCTTCTTTGGTCCACTCCATATCCTTTGGTATTGCAGCCTATTATTCAATTTAGTGGTAGGAGTGTGGGGCTTGGTGGAATTTCTCTCTAACAGTGCAGTCCTAATGTGTTTGAAAAGGCTTAAGTACCCCTTGCTTTGTAGAACACTGAGCCAAGAGGGTGGCTTCCTCCTTCATCTACGCTAGTGCGCTGAAGTGGGCTCTCTGGAACCCTTGTTAAAATTGCACCATCACATTTAACAGAAGGTTCAGTTAATTCTGTGCCTCTGATAGTGCCTATTGTCAGTTTGCAACATGCTCTTTCTCCCTTACTGTCCCTTCTCCTGATCCCTTGCAACCCTTCCTGCCAAATTATGTGTGTCAGGCTAAGGATGACTTATCCTTAAGGTTCAGTAGAACAAGTCCCGTTTTTACCCACTTCAGAGCAAATAAATGCCTTTGCCTCCTGCTTTTTTTAATATCAGCATTTAAAAACAAAACATACATTGTTTCATTGGGCCAAACTTCCACCTCTTTGAAGCAGAAGCAGGGCATGAAAGCACAAGCCGTATCCTGCTCTTTGTGCCCAGCTTTGTGTCCAGAAGTGCTTCTGAACATGGAGAATCCTATTAGCTATTTTTGATAACAGCAGCTCATACATACACCATTCATAATTGGTCAAAATGTCTCTTAAAGTTATTTAAACTAGTGGTCATCACTGTATCTTCTGGCACTGAGTTCCATAGAGACCAATCTCTGTCTCATACCACAATTAAATACCAAAATGGGCCTATTCTGGAACAGACCAGGATAGTTTCCATTTGAAAGTATACATCTGTTTCTGTTTGTGGGTGTTTTTGAGAGATACACCCATGGAGTGAAAGAAGGAAATATGACTGATTCACGGGCCCTTCCCCATGCTTCCAGTCTTGTGTGAAGGGGAAAGCGCCATGTTGACTACTCCTGTCTGACTATGGAGAAGTGAGGCTTCTAAACCCTATTGGCAAAGAGGCCACTCTTGTCTGGTTTAAGAAAAAATGGAAAAACTTTTTTTAGATTTATTTTCTCAAAGCCTGAAAAAAATATGCTGGAAGGGGTGCTAAGGATCATTTAGTCCAGTCCCCTGGAATGCATGACACGTATCCACCCAAGTATGCTTAAAAACCTCCAAGGAAGGAGAGACCACAACCTCTCATGGGATTCTGCTGCACTGTCAAACAGCTCTTACTGTCAGAAAGTTCTTCATGATGTTTAGTTGGAATCTAGTTTAGGTCACAATAAATGGATTATTATACATGTGGCTTAGCACATGGCTATGATTTTATTCCTGCCAACCTAGCAGTTCAAAAGCACACAAGTGCAAGTACTGTAGGTAAATAGGCACCACTGCGGCGGGAAGGTAAATAGCGTTTCCGTGCGCTCTGGTTTCCGTCACGGTGTACCATTGTGTCAGAAGGCTCATGACCCAGAAAGCTGTCTGTGGGCGAATGCTGGCTCCCTCAGTCTGAAAGCGAGATGAGCACTGCACCCCATAGTCGCCTTTGACTGAATTTAATTATCCAGGGGTCCTTTAGCTTTTTTATGATTTTATTGAAAAATTATAGAGGAATCGTTTTTAAATTAACAAAGCTAGTTGTCAATGCATATAAAGAAGATTATAAGGAGAAAGGGGAAGGCAACAAATTACTCACGGAAACTTCCATATCAAATCCAAATGTAAATCTAGCTCTTGATAGCATCCATCTGTCTCAAGAAACACTGGAGTGCACTTCTGGGGGTGAATCCAAATTGCTACATTGGTTACCTCCCCGGGGCACAAGCCTGGGCAATATGTATGGAGGTCTTAGACTGCCCAAACAATAAGAGCCTCTTCTGAGCCTCACTATTGAGGTCCAAAGGAAAGCAGAGCAATATGTCAGGAGTGCTCTGATGGTGTTTCCTGCTTGGCAGGGGGTTGGACTTGATGGCCCTTGTGGTCTCTTCCAACTCTATGATTCTAGGATTCTATGATTCTATGTTTGGCACCAGCTTGGTTGCAGGAATTTCCACAGGGAGGCATACAAGGATTTGTGTAGGGTTTACTCCTTGTCAATGTATATTTTTTCTTCTCCTGAAGATATCCCATGAGGCAACAGAGGTTCAGGGTCAGAGTTCCTAGATGGACTGCCTTCCCAGGTTGACAAGCCCCATCTGCCCCTCACTTCCCTCTACAACCACCTTCTTGACCATTGGACCCACTATTGGTCTTGTCCACTCAATCCACTGGAGCCTGTCTTTGCAAGCAGGGTAAGCCCCTAACTCAGTGAGGGTTTGAGACTCATCAGCTCCCTTCACTTGGTTTAGCTGCCCAGTAGAAACCGTTTCCCCGGGTGTGGCCTCTGTCACATGCTGACAGCTTCTAGGAGTCACAGGTGAGAGCTGAGTGCAGGGATGGGACCAAAGGCGGACAAACTACCCCAGAAAGAATACAATGTGTCCCCCACCATAAATATTACCCCTCCTCTAACATCCCATACACCCCAATTAACTCATTTTATCTGTTTTGAGTAGAGTGTTAGGTTTCAATTTGTGGTCAAAGTTCCTTATAGAAAAGATTGTCCATGAGAGCTTTAGTCCCTTGTAGAGCATCTATGGCCATTTCATTCACATAGGTCCAAAGAAGACAAAGGGAGTGAGATGGGGCCTCACATACCAAAGGAAAAACCTGCCTCCTTTTGTAGATAGTGGAGTAAACCAGTGGTGAAAATACTCAATATCAGGTGAAAATGGTCCAGGCAGTCAATCAGACCTTTACTTGCAGGATGGTCCCACCTTTCCAATGGATTTGAACTTCCATTACAAAACAGCAACTCAGTTCAGAACATTGGGCTACCATAAAAAATGGGTTAAACTGGGTAAGAGGATTATTGCTGTCACACCAGGGTTCTCAGTGGGGGTCTAGATGTTCTAGCCGACACTGTTGTTCTGATCAGAATTTAGGGATTCATCACAGGTTGTAGTTGCAGAAATAGAACGTACTTGAATGTATAATGGTCATGTGGAGTTCCAATTTATACCAAACTGCTTTCATGTGGTCACCAGGTGCATGAAAGTTCTGAGGATGAGGTGTGCACACTCATGTACATGCTGCAATATCATTTTTCCATAAAGAGGACCACTGGCCTACAAACAATGAATACATGTTGTGTACATGAATATATGATGACCATGTGGTTTTATATATGGGTAAATATTTGCCTGGCTCATAGAAGAATGAAGCTTGGGGGAAAAGGTCACACAATAGCTGTCAAAGTCACTATTCATCTAAGTTCCAAACGCTGTAATTTTTTGAAAAGCAGGACTGAGAATACGTTTGTGGTTCATTTCCGTTGAAGGACAAAGATTGTTAAAATGTGTTTACTGTGAGTGGAGGGTAAATTAACAAAGGTCAAGACCCAGCCTGGTTGAAGAAATAACTATTTAGCTCTCTCAAAATGCTGAATTAATTTGAATGCTTCCATTCAAACATGATTGCTATTCATTTGTGAACCTATCAAACTCTCCGAGTTTCACAGAATATTTTTCTCTAGACTAGAGTGTTATGCTCTGCAGAAATATATAAATGAAAAGGAATGGATGTTGCTGTGAAAAGGAATCGAAGGATTTTTATTTCTATTTTATTGCCTCAAAACCTTAGTGTCAGGGGAATATTGTTCTGGAAGGATTAATAGAACCAAGTGCATGTCCAGAGCATGTTGGAGTTGTAATATGGACAGTGATGGACAGTGAATTCTAAATCTCACTTAAACAGATCACTTCTCTCCACCCCCATCCCTGAGCCACGAAGGGATGTTGACAGCCTCACATCAATTTAAAGTCACCACCACA
Organism: Podarcis cretensis; assembly: GCF_951804945.1. NCBI lineage: Eukaryota > Metazoa > Chordata > Lepidosauria > Squamata > Lacertidae > Podarcis > Podarcis cretensis. The sequence continues at coordinate 3,479,219 of NC_137174.1, forward strand.
GGGAAGAAAACGAGTGTCAGAAAATAAAGTATTTACAGTGTGATCACACCCTTATTCAATGATTCCTATATAGACATGTGTGCACCGGTATCTGCATAATATGATTCTGCTCAAATGAAGCTGTTTAGGAAGGATGACGATGTTGGAGTATAAAACAGATGAAGCTGAATCTCTTTCAAAACATGAGATAAACATAAGCTCAAGCATGGGAAGGAAAATGCTGAGGGAAACTTGAGCATCAAAATATAACTCTCCCAAAATGTGGATATAGAACAGTATCAGAGAGCTGTTGGTAAAAACAAGTACTTGCAAATGATAATACAGGATTGTTAATGTAAGCAATAAATGTGATACAAATTCCATCCTTGCTGTACCACAGTCTAGGACTCAGAGGACCCAACTAACAAGGCAATCCTAACAATATATTCTCAGAAGTCCTACTAAACTCAATGGGGCTTACTCCTCAGTAAGTGGAGTTAGGACTATATCCTAAGTCATAGAGTAGGCCAATTTAAATAAATGGTTTTAAGTTACTTCAGGCCATTGATATCAAATTATCTACTCTGAGTATGACTGACATTGGACAGCACCCAAAGTCTTTTACAAATAAATTCTTTTCTTGTTGTCAAGAAGTCTAGTATCTCTTTTTGTTGTATTTTTTCAGCCACAAAAAGCATAAATACAACTATTTATGACCTGCAGGGACTGGCCTGATTTAGACATATTTTTCTTAGTTTATTAAGCTATGGTATGTATGATCTTTGCATTGCCCCATACTTCCGCTCTTCTCAGCATGCTGTAAGGCACTTCCTGCATAATTAATCGTTATTTCCCATCACATGTGAATCAGAAAACAATGGATAGCGGGTTCAGAACAAACCAGCATCTTACATCAGCTTCAAACCATGGTTTATTAGGCCAAAATAATTAAATATGTGTCTATACCTCAACATGTGAAATTTGTATTCTCCATTTATGCAAAATACAGCTTATAAATCCAGAGAGCTAGGCAGACCCCTGTGTACAATCAAACTGTGGAGGTCAGAGTGGAGACCAACAGGCGCAATTTCCCTTTGTCTCTTTGCAAAACTCTTTTGAGTTTATTGGATAATTTTTTGAGCCTTTTTTGAGATGCCACCTAAATGCAAGGCATCGTTACCTTCCTCAGGTACTGACAAACCCAAGAATCAATGAGTAGTGCCCACACAGGAGGAGAAACTGGAAGTGCTGGATTGCTTACAATAAGGCGTGATCATGTGTGCAGAGCCAGTGTGGTGTAGTGGTTCAGAGAGGTGGACTTGTGATCTGGTGAACCGGGTTTGATTCCCTGCTCCTCCACATGCAGTTGCTGGGTAACCTTGGGCTAGTCACACTTCTCTGAAGTCTCTCAGCCCCACTCACCTCACAGAGTGTTTGTTGTGGGGGAGGAAGGGAAAGGAGAATGTTAGCCGCTTTGAGACTCCTTCGGGTAGTGATAAAGCGGGATATCAAATCCAAGCTCTTCTTCTTCTTCTTGGCATGTAAGTATGGTAGGAATGAGTCCAGCAACCATGCCATCAAGATACCCGAGAAAGAAATCCAGGCAGCAGTGGTAGAGAGTGCACCTACAACTGCCAAGGTCACCAGCTACATGTGGAACAAAGTTCTGGTGAAGACAGAGAAGGTGCTGACCCTGTGGCTAGAGGACATGAACTGCCAGCATGTCCCCACTGATGGCAACACCTTGCGAAGAAGGTTCTCCATCTGTATGCGCACTTCAAGTCTGCTACTGAAGGGGGGGAGTGGGCCGTGAAGGAGTTCTAAGCCAGCTCTGGTTGGTTGAACTGCTTCAATGATTGCTTCAACCTAAAGAAGCTCCACATCACTGGCGAAGCTGCACCTGCAGACACAGAGGCTGCAGAAGCAGACCCCAGGGAGCTGAAGAGGCTGCTGCAAGAGGGCTATTTTCCAGAGTGGGTCTTCAATGCAGACAGAATGGGCGTGTTCTGGAAGAAGATGACTGAGGCACTTACATTGCGAAAGCAGAGAAGGCAGCCCCCAAATTTAAAGTTGCGAAGGATCAGGTGACTGTGCTGCTCTGTGGCAATGCGGTTGGGCCCCTGATCAAGCCAGGCATGCTGTCCAAAAACCACTGAGCCCTCAAAGGCAAGAACAAGAACCTGCTGCCTGTCTACAGACAGTCCAGCAAGAAGTCCTGGGTGATTGCTGAAAGCTTTCTGGACTGGGTCCACAACACTTCAGCCGGGAGGTGAAATGTTACCTGCTAGAGAAGCGGCTGGAGTTCAAAGTGCTGTTGGTGGATAATGCTCCTAGTCACCCACAGGGACTGTAATTTCCACATAAAGATGTCACAGTTGCTCCCCCCCCCATACGTCTTCACTCATCCAGCAAGGGTAGCGCTGTGGTCTAAACCACCAAGCCTCTTGGGCTTGCTGATCGGAAGGTCGGCAGTATGAATCTGCATGACGGGGTGAGCTCCCATTGCTCTGTCCCAGATCCTGCCAACCTAGCAGTTCAAAAGCACACCAGTGCAGGTAGATAAATAGGTGCCGCTGCAGCAGGAAGGTAAACAGTGTTTCCATGTGCTCTGGCTTCTGTCACGGCCTCCTGTTGTGTCAGAAGTTGTTTCGTCATGCTGGCCACATGACCTGTCTGTGGACAAATGCCAGCTCCCATGGCCTGAAAGCAAGATGAACGCTGTACCCCATAGTTGCCTTTGACTGGAGTTAACCATCCAGGGGTCCTTTACCCCCCTTTTTAAAACTCATCTAGCCTCTGGATCAAGGGGCAATTAACTGCTTCAAGGCTCATTACATCAGACTCACCTTTGCCTTGCAGATCAGTGCCATGGATGCTAAGCCACATCTCAACCTTCTGGCATTCTGGAACCATGCTGGCCTGATTGCAGGTTGGAATGGGCCCTGCTTCCTTCAGAACAGTAGATTTTCCTACAGGATTACATTTCTTTAGAGCCAGTCACAACAATTGTCCTTCTGTACTTCGGTCCTCAGAACCTCATTTGCGTAAACAGGGTATACAGTTCAGTGTGGACAGTAGGTGAGGTTGACAATTGAGTAAGAGGCTATGTATTGCGCTTCCTCACTCCAAACAGATTTTCTATAAATGTACTACAAATTTTCATTTTCCTAATTTCACCATCTTGAGGCACTGTTCATGGAACCAGCCTTCTTTGATCCAATCTCACAACTTCAAAAAAGCCAGTCCATTGTTTAATAGCTGTGCAATATGGATATTTAACAAGCTGGGTCCTGATTATTCCCTGCTGAGGTTTCTTTTTAGCTTGCTTTTCTTCTTCAAGTTGCCATTACTACTATTACTTCAAGTTCACCGTTACTACTAGCAGAGACCTCTGAGAGAGAGTGCCTTTTGCTTTTTGAAAGTATGTAAGCAGTAGCAAAGCTATTCGGCTGGAGAGGCATATATTGGCTCTGCTTTGTATAGTTTTAGATTTATGAACAGGACTCAGCCATGTAGAATACTGGAAATCACAAACAAGCAGCTGCTTTTCCAGCACATTGAAGTGTGTTTGCATGTGACTGGCATACATATTTCAAACTCCAGTTTGCCTGTGGCATCCTGCCGTGAAAATGAAAGTTGTGTCGCCACTGAAAGGCGCTGCTTCAAAAATGGGTGTATTGTGAGGATTGTTATGCAGTATATGAGAAGCAGGGAGCTGCTTCCCAGCATTTATAGAATGTTTTTGATTGGCTCTTCTTTTATGACATGTTTTCAACTACAATGCCCAAAGCAAGCTTAAGAGATCCTTATTACTCATTGTTCCAAGAAGAGACAGAGAACATGTTCTGCTGACTGATTCCCAAAATGGAGATTTTCTCGCTTTTAAAAGGAGGATATTCTTTTTAATTAAATTTGGCAGAAATATAACATGGCAGATGTAGCTTTTGTTTGAGGATTTTTTCCACCTCTCATATCATAATCTTTGTTGTTTCTGCCAACACCCCTTTATCAGGCTCTCCATAGGGTATGAAGTCAAAAAGAAAGAAGTTCATTAAAGAGGAAAACCAAACTGTTTCTCCTGGCAGGAGAATCTAATTAAGAAAGATGTTCCGCTATTGATCAATGCATTTTTTCATGGAACCTTTCAAGTCAGCCACTGTGGTGGACTCAGGACTCTCATGTTCCAGTAGGTTTGCCAGCAGTCAGGGTTTGACCCAAAGTTTCAGGATTTCAGTCTTTTTAAAAAGGTTTCCCAGTGGTATCGTCAGGAGCACATCTAGGTCCACAGATTGCGGGCCTCCCTGATCTCCCCCACAAAAATATCCCTTACCCCCCATGCCCATCATGAGTCACCACACACCTGCTTTCCTTTCTCTTAAAGTTACTTGACAGGGAGGTCTCCACTAGTAGAAAATGCATACAAAACCCCCACCACAACAGATTAAAAAGAATGGCAAAAACACCAGTTGGCGCTCATGCAACGCCCTGTGTGGAAGCATCAAACAGTAGCAGCAATCTATGGTAGGACATTATGAGCCATGGTTGGCATTGTTTGTTTTGTGCCTAGAACACTGTTCAGGAATGTTATGGAGGTTTCACCGTGAAACCTTCCTGTTGTTGCTGCTGTCATTGCCACTGCCACCAGGAAAGTTTGAATGGAAAAGCGAAGGAGGTGACTGTGTAGACATGGTGGGGTGGAATGGCCTGTTGTATGCCTGGGCCAAGTCCAGCATTCAGAGATGGGTTTGGGTTCCACTTATAATGAACTCAGCTCAGGGGTCCAGAATTGGAAAGGACACATCTGAATCACCCCCATTTTGAACTTCAACCACCAATACTAGTTTCTTTTTGTTTGTTCATTGGTTTTTATGTTGAAAACTACTAAAAATGCAAATGCTCTTCCTACAGTCATTCAGCCCAAGAACTCTGCTGCTCTTTCATAAATTTCCATAATGATCTAAAATATAGTGTTAAAAGTAAGTGCCTCATAAGTTTATTTATCTGTTTAGGCTATAGAACTAAGATTCCTTGCATGTATATTGTTAGAAAAACACTCTTCTCCTTTGACTTCTCTTTGGTTTTATGTAGAATAAACATCGTAAACCGTGATGTTAAGTAGAGCAGACCATATACACATTTTTGTTTCTTGGTTTCACGGATTTGTAGATCAAGTTGTGCAATAAGCATTTGAGTCTAGTTCTCCATGGGCTATATTAGTTCAGACTACATGTGTGTGCTCACACAATGTAATGCTCACCCACACAAATGCAATTGCCGGCAGGTAAAAAGCTCATCAACGAGAAGGTCTCCAGCTTACCTTCTCTCTGGCATGCTGTTTTTAAAATCTTCAAAAGCAGTCGCAGCTTTCCACTGTGCGAATCCCCACCTCCAGTCTGAAATGGTGTGCAGCCCAGACACAGGTTTACCAGACAGAATCACTAATGCCCATTTATGTTGAAAGACATAAATGCTTGAGTTACAGGTAGGTAGCCATGTTGGTCTGCCATAGTCAAAACAAAATAAAAGAAAAAAAATTCCTTCCAGTAGCACCTTAAAGACCAACTAAGTTAGTTCTAGGTATGAGCTTTCGTGTGCATGCACACTATCTGAAGAAGTGTGCATGCACACGAAAGCTCATACCTAGAACTAACTTAGTTGGTCTTTAAGGTGCTACTGGAAGGAATTTTTTTTCTTTTATTTTGTTTTGATAAATGCTTGAGTTAAGTCTTTATGAATAAAGGTCCCAGATACAGATTAATTGTGACTTTTTCTAAGCACCTCTATTCTGGCTAAACAGTCTTTGAGTCTGTGCTCCTTTCTCTTTGTATGTTCTCCAACATTTCAGAGATGTAAACAGGGACATTTCTGCATACCAGTTGCATCACCCCTGCTCTCTTATTAAAAATTGCTGACCTCTCCACTCCACTCCGTACGCATTTCACATTGTACATTGTGTTTTTTCATTTGTAATTAAAATGTCTACCCTGCACAAGTTTATGAGGGAAGGTGAGTTAAACTGAGTGTTTCGAATGCTTAATTCCAACATGGATCTGACAGTACACTAGAGAATTGTTTCATCTCAAACATACAGCAGCATTTGCTGAATCCATAGGCTGTGCCCTGACAAAATGGTTCCTGCAGAATTTGATTTGCTCATCATATGCACAGCATTTAAACACATCACGCATTTTTAAAGGTTCCTCATTAGCAGATCTTACTTGTAAGTCAGCTACAGTACATGATTTGGGATCAATTATAAACAGCTCTAATGTTACTTTCGTGAGTTACTGTTCCAAGAGCTTTTCTACCCTGAAAGGCAGCATAAATATAAATACCCCCCCCCTTTTTACTAAATATATTGAAATAAATAAACAAAGGAATGAACTATCACTCTAAAACTGAAATATGATGGCAGTAGCATTAACATGTAGTGTCCTGTCTACCTAACATGGTCGTTATGAGGATAATATGGAGATGGATACCATGTATATCTCCCCCCACCTACTTTGGGGAAACGTATGAAATAATATCAACACAAGAAGTCTCTAAGCATCAGAGTAACAATATTTGTCTACTTATAAATGTGCAAGTTACATAATTTCAGATTTCTGTAGTGCCCCCCCAATGTACAGTACAGTGGACGCTCGGGTTGCGAACGTGATCTGTGTGGGAGGCACATTCGCAACCCACAGTGCTGCGTCTGCACATGTGTGGGTTGCTATTCAGCGCTTCTGCACATGAGCAAAGCGCGATCGCCAAAACCAGGAAGTAACCCGTTCTGGTACTTCTGGGTTTTGGCATGTCCGTAACCCCCCAAAAAACACAACTTGAAGCATCTGTAACCCGAGGTATGACTGTACACTGGGATTTTTTTAAGGGAAAATATTCAAACTTTTTTTTTTTTTTTTTTTGCAGAACAAAATTCTTATAGCTGCTATACTTTTACAGTACAAAAATATTTAACTTTTTACTGTTCAGTTTTGTGTGCTATACTGTAATAAGCAAGTTTAAAGGGGTTGTAAAACTGTAACTTCTACAGGTGGAAGAAAGAAAGCCCACTAGTCAGAGTTGCACTAGATGACAAAATTAAGAAAACACAGACAGAGGGTCACAGACATTTTGGGAAGGAGGTGTGAAGGATCTACATCAGGCACAAGGGGCAGGGGAGGAATAAAATACCTATTGCCCCCGCGGATCCTGCTGCATGAGGCCCTGGGCTCAAGGCTGCGGTCAAAAGAAGTCTAAAGGGAAGGGACTGAAGACCTGCAAGAGAGAATTCAAAAAGATCGCATGCTCTAAGCAGCAGAAATCATTGCCAAAGAACTGGGGCGGGTAGAGGATATATGCGCTTTTTAACTTCTGAAAGCCCGTTATCCTGGAGTGCTCTATCCCATGCACACTTATTTGGGAGTCAGTCCCACAAAACTTAGTACGACTAAGGGCCGGCCTTGCGGGGCGCGCAATCCTGGGGAAGGTCTCTCGCGCAAGCCTCATTCCCGCGAGCAGGAGCTGCACCGGAGCGCCAAGGCTGGGCTCCCGCGGATTTCCAAGGGGCATGCGCAGCCGTGGCTTCCGTCGGGGCGCTTGGCCAGGCTCCCGCTGGCGGGGCTGCCTCGCAGCAGCAGTGGCGGAGGGCGGCGGGCTGGTTTTGCCCGAGTCCCAATGTGGGCTGCTCAATGGAGGAGGCAGGGTCTGGATCGAGAAACAAGGAAGGCGCGGGCGAGCCGAGTCAAGTGATCCCGAGCTGCTTCCTCGCTTCAGAATGCGTGTGCGAGGGGGAGAGAGAGAGAGAGAGCGAGACTGATGCCCTGACTTAAGCCCAGGTCCGTCCGCCGACCCCGACGGGGCTCGCCAGCGCCCTCCGCTCCCCGACAGACGGGCCGCGCTGCCCCGCTCTGCTCGGCGGAAAAGGCAAGGCGGAGTTGGCCGAAGCCCGCAGCCCCGACGGGGAGGAAACAGCCGCCTGCCCGGCCCTCCGCCTGCAGCGCCGGGGGTCGCCGCCAGCAGAAGCCCCCGCGGAGCCGAAGGCAGCTGCTGGGCGGGGAGGGCGGGGAGAGCCGCTTTCCAAGGCGGGAAGCCTGAGCGCGTGTCGCCTTCTTCTTTTCCCTTGCAGAAGCTGGCCGTGCGGAGCTGCTCGGCCGCGGGGCTGGTGGGCAGCAGCGCAGCAGGGAAGGGCGGCGCCAGCGGCGGCAGCAGCAGCAGCAGCAGCAGCAAACAGCCGGCGGGGCCGGCGCTCCTCCAAGCGGGAGGAGGAGGAGGAGGCGGCGGCGGCGGCCCCAGCTCCGGCCCTGCGAGCGTGGCGCTCTCCGTGCTGCCGTCCAAGGGTCCCGTGGCCATGGTGACCGCGCACCTGAACGGCGGCCTGGGCTGCGGCGCCGAGCAGAGCGCGCCCATCAACCTGCAGACCAAAGGGGGCTGCAGCGCCCGCCGCGCGCCCGCCGCGCCGGGATCCCAGAGCCAGGTGAGCGGGGGGGGGGGGGTGCTGGGCAGGGGATGCAAGGGCAGCCCGAAAAGCTCCAGATAAACGCACACCGGTGTCTACTTTGGAAACCCACCTTGCTCGATAGTCCTGGAACTGTGAAACTTTGCTCACGGGCTGGAAGATCGTGGTCATCAGTCGCTAATCGATTTATGATGATTCAAGCAATAAAAATAACTCAGGTGTGGAAGTAAGGAGGTAGAGATGCTGGAGTAATTGGCGGGGGTGGCCGCTCAGGTCCGCATTAAAAGGCCCCCGCACTCTGGGTCTCTGGCCATACTCTGAATATGGCCATGCAGTTTAGTGAATCGCTGGCCAGTCCGACCCACTTGGGTCAAACTCTGAGTCTTCAGCTTTCCAGAGTCTTGGGCAAGACACCCTTTCAATCCAGCTGCCTGAGATCTAACTGAACTGGAGACCCCTGAGGCTGCAGCTTTGTATGCAAAGTATGTGAGGTCTTGCTTCTTTCCAGCTGCAAAATGAAGCCCAACCTTTCCTTTGATGAAGTGAAGCTGCGCCTCTTTGATGGTGTATGTGTGTTTCACTGGATGCAAGATTCAGTGACAGCAAGCACATGCAGAGTGCCTTTTCTCTCAGATGTTACAGACACTGGGCTATGCCAAGGGTGAAGAGAATAGAGGAGGAAGAGGCTGGAGCAATGAGGGAGCAGGAAGATTATGGTAAGAAGGAACCTTCAGGCGGACAGTGATGACAATGGGGTTTGGATGCTCTAAAGATCAGCAGGGAACAAAAGGTGGGGGCTATACACAGGGATGTCTGGAAACAGGAGAGCCTGCTTACAGAAAGAAGTAATGTGTAGTCAGTGACTGGGTCTGTTTTCCAGAAAATTGTCCTATGGATAATTTGTATTGAAACACTTTCTGATGCCCTGGAGAGTGATCTAGTTTAGCATGTTTATTTAACTTGCAGTTTAGTAAAGAAATATGTGAAACTACCAGGCTTGCCAAGCATTTATTTGCACTGGCACCAATTCATTCCTACTAATGAACTTAATAAATTGACACTCCTCCCACCCCAATATATTGATTATAGAGACCTTTCTAATAATGCTGTTGATTATTCAGAGTTGGGGCTTCTTCTGCTGATTTTATTCATTTTGCTATGTTGTTTTCAATATTTGCTTTATTATAGAGAAGCAATTGATACATTTAAAAATATTGATTTAATTGATTTAAATGTCAGTTTCTGATGGGTTTTCTATCTCTCAGAGGGGAGAATAATGTTCAGTGTAATTAGTTCTGTGCGTAGTGCTGCTTTTGAATAGTCACAGACAACCAGAGGAATGTGATGCAAAGGCCAGATTCCTGAGAATCTAACCTTGTTTGTAACCACCACCACAACAAAAGTTTCTCGTTCGTTGTGTGCAAGGTTCAAAGCCTGGCAAAATCTCACCCAGTGGTTGAATAAGACTTCCGGTGGTTGTGGTGTGGTCTTCTGTGCCTTGCATACTTTCTATATCTCCTCATAACTTGGATAGGCAGTATAAATTATGCAAAATTAAACATGCAAGTAATTGATATGCATAATGTATACAGTTAAGAGCATTCAGATAATCTTGGCACAGAATCTGGTTCTTCTTTTGGTTCAAGTTGTGTTTTAAAGCACAGAGTACATGCCAACCAGGTTGGAATAAACTTCTGTCTTCTCTGACAATTTCTTTCTTTTGTTCCTGTCTGTTCATAAGACTGAAAAAAGAATATAGTTCAGATCATGTTCTGCAAGGCTCCCAGAATCATTTGGGAAAATAACTTTAGGAATATGAAAATCCATTTTGACATCTGGCTAGCTATAGAGGTTTTGCAGTACACATGTTTACATCAGTCGAGCATCAGTGGGCTCTTTTTAAACAAGCCATGCAAGCCAATACTTTTGGCTAGGCATTTGCCTAAAGCCTTCTTTCTAGATTCCTTATTCTGGAAACTCTTGTTGCAGTGTAGTGAAATGACAATTGTATTATCTCAGACAGGGAGTAGTTGACCTAAAAACCTGTGAAATATGCATTGCTATAAGTATAAAAGGTAAAGGACTCCTGACAGTTAAGTCCAGTCGTGAATGACTCTGGCCAAGGGAGTGACGTTTGTCTGCAGACAGTTTTTCTGGGTCATGTATAAGCTTAGATGACCAAAATGCAGCACAAAGTGTCTTAATTTGTATCATCACCATCAGTTCTTATTTGTTTGTATCATCTCAGTCAGAAGAGGATTGCAGGTTTTAGAGCAGACATAGGCAAACTCCGGCCCTCCAGATATTTGGGACTACACTTCCCATCATCCCTGGCCTTGTCCTGTTAGCTAGGGATGATGGGAATTGTAGTCCCAAACATCTGGAGGGCTGAGGTTTGCCTATGCCTGTTTTAGGGTGACTGCAGTGACAAGCTGGCCAAAAGCAAAAACAAACAAACAAACAAACAAACATAAAACCTGAGACAAGATGGGTGGTTGACTATGGGTGGTTGACTCCTCAGTTCAAGAAGTGGTCAGATCGCTTATTTAGGATGGCACCACCCTCCATCCTAAATGAGCAAGTGCATAGTTTGGGGTGCTCCTGGGTCCAACAATGTTCTTGTAGGTGCAAGTGACCATCATGGCAAGGAGACCTTTTGCCAACTTCAGTTTGTGTACCAGTTAGGGCTGTTCCTGGGCAAAGAGAGCCTGGCCAGTGATTCTCGCACTGGTAACCCAAAGTTTGGACCCTGCAGCAGGAGCAGAGTGTGGTGGCATTACTATTGTCAAAGAACAGCACTGCCTGGCTGTGTGCTTAAGCCAGGTTCAGTGTGCTCCTTTTGACTGTCAGGGATTGGTTGGATGCAGAGGACTAGTGGGAGGAACCAGCTGGGGAACCTCTAAGGGCAGAAGGCTCAAAGCCAGGGGGTTGGTGGTGGGACAGTGATGGGTGGTCAGAAGGAGAAGGTGTTGGAAACTGGAGAGGTAACAGGGTTTAGTGAGCAGGGAGAATCTGTGTCAGAGAGAAGTCCAGGATCAGAATCATAAGCTGAAGTAGAAAAGGAGGGAGGCCAAAAGGCGGAGTCCAGCTGGTGAGAGGCATGGGTGTCTCCTCAGGCAAATATTTTTTAAATTTTCGCTACACCTTTTAAAATATTGCCTGACTCTGTTTTATGGTGCTTCTTGAGACCGCTTTGTTGTTCTGCTGTTTTAATTTTAAACTGCAGTTTTATGATACTGTTTTACTATTTTAATTGCTTTTTATTTGATTCAAAAGCCACCCTGAGGTTTTAGTTGTTGTTTTTTAACTGAGCTAGAAATTCAGTACATAAATAAATATGCTTGTGGCATTGAATAAGTAATGAAAAAGAAGAAGAATGGTTTTATTTGCGTTGTGGCATTCTCAGGGCTGCAGCCACACCCACGCAGTTTGCAGTGCTGATTTACACCATGCCATTCATTATGAATCCTTGAAATTTCAGATTTGCCTAAAGGAGGGTTTTTTTGGGTTTTTTTTGCGTGTGTGTGGAAGCAGCACAACCCTGATATTGGCTTAAGCCACAGCTTAAATGTTGGCTGTGGTGGCAGCTCAGCTGTTATATCAAGTTATTTAGATTTTCTTTTTGATGAATAAACAGAGGCATGAAGTACATATGCAAGCTACACTCCATAATATGATTCTAGAAATGTTGCAGTAAGAACCACTTCTCTGAGCAAAGGATGCTGGTGCAAACCCAGTAGGCAAAATATATAGTGTGCCCATGGAATGGTGAGATAAGCATCCTTCATCCCAAGTGCCACATTCCATTATGGAGAACCTGTGTTGGCGGAGGGGGGGGGGACGTGCCGGTGGTGAGCAGGTCAGAGGCAAAAGCTGATGGGGCAATGAATGTGACTCTTACATTAGGTACAGTAGGATACCTTTTGGCCAATATAAAAGCCAGATAGTTCTGCACACACAGCTCTCCATTCAGGCAAGCAAGAGGGCACATACTAGCCTGGCAAAAGCTCTCAAGGAGGACATGGAGAAAGGCTAACGGGGGCTGTGGCCCCAGGGAGGTGCATGATTTAGGGGGTGAACTTCTTCACTCCTGGTGGGTAGTTTAGATTTCTATAGAATTATTTGTTTTGTTTAATTTCTATCCCATCCTTCCTCCCTGAACAGTGCCTAGGGTGGCTAACAGCATCATTAAGAACATATCTAAAAACCAATAAAGTAGCAGTATAAAATTCTAAAGGGCTTGAATCTTCCAATCTCTTTCCAAAGGGGTAGGCAACCTAAGGCCGGGGGGCTGGATGCGGCCCAATTGCCTTCTCAATCGGGCCCGTGGACAGTCCGGGAATCAGCGTGTTTTTACATGAGTAGAATGTGTGCTTTTATTTAAAATGCATCTCTGGGTTATTTGTGAGGCATAGGAATTTGTTCATTCCCCCCCCCCAAAAAAAAATACTCCGGCCCCCCACAAGGTCTGAGGGACGGTGGACTGGCCCACGGCTGGAAAAGGTTGCTGACCCCTGGCCGAGACATTGTTAGTCTCACACCTAGTACAATGCACAGTACTTGCAGTAAACCCTCATTTGGTGGGGTAATACCCCAAATCCTACACTTATTTTTAGCAACTTATTTGGGGCAGCTGTATAAATTAGTAGGTAAATAAATATGGGGAAAGCAAAATGTCACTTGCTACATAGGTATCTTGCTAAAAGAAGTGTTGGGTTTTGGATATTACCCCACCAAACCAGAGGTAGAAGTAGACATAGGAGCAAACAGCAGGTGTTACTCTTCACCATTGTTTAGTGGTCTGTGTTCCCGCCATGCAAAACTCAGAGATGTCCTGTATATACTGTTTGTGTGTGTGTGTGCGTGCGCGTGTGCGTCTGTGCGTATGCGTGTGCATGCACATCTAGGCAAGTAAGAGTTATCACAATTAAATAACACATTCCAGCTTTGCAGCAGTACTAGGAGGCACAGCAGGGCTAGATATAGAGGCCTGGGCAGCCATGTCTGGCACTATGTGCCTGAGGTTCTCCACCTGGGAATTTGCAGAAACCAAAAAAGGTTATGATTTTTCACTGAGTAGTTTTAATTAGCGGGTTTGGATCCATTGTGTCAAAAGTCAGACAAAGTCAGCTTTTTTCCCGTCGTCTTGATTCAAAATGGCATCCAGTCACCAACAATGACCGCTTCCCCACCTCAGGAACCCTTGTGCGGAGTTTGGCAATAGCATCTTTAGCCAACAGAGAACACAGATGGACAGACAGAGAAACCACTTTCCTAAATACATAGTAGATAATAATTTAATCAGTTGAAAAAATAAAATTGCAACCTGGTGCCTGCTTTCCTGGGAGTACCTTCCTGGGGAAACTTCTGAGAAGACATAGGATTGTTCCGTAAAATACTTATTGGTTTGTTGCACAGACTGGTGCACAATCCGTAGCACAAGATCTTACAAAATCAGCACAGGCTTACTGAAAGCAGATTCCAGACACTAGATTTTATCACTGTCCACAGTTGTTCTAATTTTTCAGAAATCATTTCATATACATCCAGACCCTCCAAGTGCCCCTATTTTCCAGGGATAGTCCTGTATTTTCAGAAGCTGTCCCAGTTACTGATTATATCCCAGAATGTTCTGCTTTTCCTTAGATCATCCCTATTTTCATCAGAGAAACGCTGGAGGGGATGTATGTAGAGACTTAAAGCAACAGAGTAACAAATTCTCAATTTGATTCTTTCTGTAGACAGAAAACTACAGGCTATGTGGAACATTTTGGTGTCTGCTTTCCAATATAGAAGTAGTCAACTGAAAATTAAAAACAACAAAGACTCTGCTCAAGGGGAATTTATCCATTTTGATCTAGTAATTTTTCAATTTGTGTTTGTAGTTGATCATGCTGTAGCAAGGAATAATCTTGATTGTATTCATGGATGTCAAGTTGAATTGGGAGTACCCATTTTCAAGTCTAGTTTTAAATTCCTTGCAAGCTATTTTCTTGTCGTTTGATTGAAATAGACTTCTGAAAGGCCATATGAATGCAACAATGTGAACAACATTCTGGTGCCAAGAAATCAGATTAGATACTTCAGAGTAAATTTGCTCAGGGAAATGTAATTTTGAAAGTGTTTCTCAGGGCATATTGATTAGCTTAAGCCAGTTTTTGAAGACTGATAATGAATCTTCAGCCAAGAGTATTCCTCTTTCTGTTCTCAGAAGAGCAAAGAGTGTATGCTTAAAGATCTATAGAATGGTTCTCAATATTTTATCTTTAAAAGAATTTGAATAAGAAATCCTAAAATGCAGTGCATTTCCAGCTCCTAATACCAGGAGGGCTCCAGCATTGTTTTGAGTTTACAGGGAATGGGAATTCCAGGAAAGGGCACCTTTTTTCCCCTCCCCCACAGTGCTAAAGGACTCATGTTTGGGGCTTGACTGTCCAAGGCAATACTTATAGCTGTATAAACAGGGTGCTATGATGACAGAGGGAAAGGTGAAACTGTTATTTTTCATAGTTGGTTTTTTAATACTCACATTAAACACATGCCCCAGACCCTATTTTCCACCTCCAAATTTGTTAGTATAAACGGCCAACTCCCTCTTCACAAGGAATTACCTTTCCCTGCTACCCAAACTCCCACCTTCAACTTCCTGCATTTCAGTTGCTATTAGTGTTCAATAGGCACTGAAATATCTGTTTACATAGAATCAGCACCTACCACTGTATACCAAATTGTTTTTACCTAAATCTCCATGGATCCCATATTCACTGGGTGCCTTCTCGCTACACCATAGCATAGTTTATGTTTTCAAAATTTAAGCTGTTTGTAGATGGTGTTTCTTTGAACCGTCCATAGACAAGTATGGTTCAAGATTGCATAATTCAGTAAGGTTGCTTAAGGAATCTGGATTTACTGTATTCCTGGAAATGTCTCCTGGATTGGAATGTAATTATTTGGAATCTGCTCCCAACCAATAATTTGGTTTGGGGCTATGGAGCTCTTTGACTCCCCTGTGCACGTGTCTCCATTGAATTGTATGGGGGGCTGCAGCCCCCAAAACTACCAGTGAGGAGGAAATGTAATCCTCCTGCTGAAAACCCTGAAGACTGGAGGGTTTTTTAGTAGGGAGATTGTACCCGTTGCTAGTTTGGGGGCAGCACCCTTTTTAAATCTTCATATGCAATTCACTGAAGACAAAAATATCCATAGCAGGATTGAAAAAGATTGTACCATGAAATCTTGTTGATGTGAGGAGGAATCTTCCCCACTGAAAATCCTCTTTCTCCAAGTGTCCTTTGTTGGGGGGTGGGTTGCATCTCCTGCTCCCCCCACCCCACTGCCTCCCCCCCATTTACCCCCCCCCCCATAATGTCCAGGCTGTAAAACAGCCCCTTGCAACCCAGGAGTGTTTGTGTCCCTAATTCTCAGTGCATGGACCCAGGACAGTTCCCCTCACCTGTGCCAGGGTATTCCATTTGGAGATTCTGGAATGCAGAATTCTGTTCAAAATTCAACTAGAGTGGACTTTGCCAGATGTTGGAATCCCAAACCAACAACGGAATGCGAACTGTTGTGCTCATCCCTATAAATTAGTGGTAGACTCCAACATCTAAGTCAGGTAAGACCACCTCAAAATGGAATAGAAGTGTTTCTCTTTAGGCAGAAGGATATTGCACTATGGTCTTATGGTCTCTATTGTTGTAACTCTACAATTTCCCCAAAAAATTACATTGTCCTTGGTTTTAATTAGAGTTTCCAAAGATCACAAAATGTCTTTGGTTTTTATTTATGTATCATTTATTGAGTAGAGTTTATAAACCACAATCAAATAAACCCTAAAGAAGATAACATGGAATTAAGTTTCCACCTTTTCAGAAGGCCTCAATACTCCTGTTTTGTTTGTTTGAAGGAGATTTTTTACACAAGAGAAGGAATTAACTTACTCTCGCTTAGCTACCTTTTGTGCCTGTTACTTGGCTAATTTGCATTCAGGATCATATCGTGAAGAATTACCTTTTGGGACAGAAGGATAAAAATGTGCTATTAAAAGATCTGAGGCTGTGTCCATATTTGTTGAGCTGTGGCTTTTAAGTGAGGGGAAGACACCTCTCAATCTAATAGGCAAGGAGACTGGTTGTTGTTGCTGCTGCTGCTGCTGTTGAGAGAACATTGATTGCCCTTTTACTCTAGGAATGCAATGACAAACTAAAAAAAAGGAGGTGAGGCATGTGTCAGGACTCAAATGTAACAGTATTTTCTTCATCTTTCTATGAGCATTGTTATATAGCACTGTTATCTGAGCAGCTCACAAGCCTAAAAGAGTGAAATACAATCGGAATGCAATATGTTCTCATTGGCTCTTAAAGGCTAAAAACAATAAATTCCTTACTGGAATCTAAAGTGCCCCTGCGATTTAACATTTCATAGTTTAATTTACATAACATTTCCAGCAAGCTGAGAGACAAATTGACAGCGAATGTTTAGATTTTATAAGTGAAGAACTGCCGTCCTTCCCTTGTTGCTATCTGTATGAATGTTGAAGCAACCAGCCTTCACTATAGTAAATTACGGTGGCTGTTCTTAAGACTTTGAGACCTGTTGACATTACTCCAGACAGAAATGGAGAAATATTTGGCATTTTTGATAAAAAATATAAATTAGTTAGCAACATGGAAATAGGGCCTGTGTCCCAAACACTGATAACTAGACCATTTCATTTATATGGCAGAGCTTATTTGCTCAGTATTATCATTTAACTTCCTATGAAGTACCCAATACCTGAATCTCCTATGGGCTGCCCTCCGGCCTTTAACTGCAGGAAAGTTCCAGCCATTGTAAGCAGGCATTCAAATTTCATCAGTGTCTGACTCCAAGAAACTATTTAATATTTATATAAAAGTGCAAGGACATTCTTTCTGTAACTGAGAATTCCAACCTGCTGTCTTCACTGACAAAGTGGAGAGGATACCTCTCCTGTGTCTGAAATTACTGGTTGTCATGGTTCTGCGTAAGTATACTGCTAGGTAAGAGTTTCAAAATAATGAAAATGAAAAATTTAGGTCCTTTGTTGTTAAAATAACCACACTAGGTAGCAAGTCTTTGAATATTAGAATGATGTAATTTTTGAACAATAGTTAACTGCCAAAGAAATTAATTTTAAATGTGGATTACTACTGTCCTCACAAGACAGAGTTGAATCATAAAGGAAACTTCATTCTCCAAATAGTCTATGCCCTCCAATTCTTAGCAAGAAGACATTTCCAGTTAGTGATGGACAGGTTCAAAAATAATGGATTTGGAGTATGAACTTTCCAAGCTTGTAATGCAAATATATATTCCAAGGAAAAGTGTCACATGGCAAAACTTATCACTTCAAATTTCAATTTGGAATGTTATATGGTTATATGCTGATTTTGCACCTGTACCATCCAAATTCATCATGCTCGACTCTCAAAGCAATGAGTCATTGCTGGCGTATGTTCAGATGATGATTAGCTTTTAAGTTTTGACTAAGCTACCTGGCCCTGGCAAAAATGACCCACAAGAAGCAGGTATGGCAGAGGACTGCAGCAGATAGGAAGAGCAGCAGGCCTATAGGTTAGAGCAGCTTTTCTCAACCTTGGGTCCCTGTATGTTGTTGGACTACATCTCCTATCACCCCTGACCACTGGTCCTGCTAGCTATGGATGGTAGTTGCAGTATAACAATATCCGAGGACCCAAGGCTGAGAGGCTGAGCTAGATTGTGTATCAAATTGGAGACTGAGAACCAGAAACAAGGGTAATCAAAGAGAGCCCTTCAGAATCCTGCACTGGTCCCAGGGAACAAGCAACTTGCCCGAACATGCGCAGAATGTTAATTGATTCTGGAGCTCCCGCACTCCTGGCAAGCCACTTTGACAGATGGGTGGGGCCTGTCAGTCTCCAGGTGCTCCCCTTTCCTGTGCAGCATGGCTTAAGTACACGCTGTGCTGCAAAGGAAGAAGATCCCTGCTGATCCAAGTGGGGCTTGGAGTCTCTGCCAGTCAGTGGATTGGCACCGACCTCAAGCCCTGTTTTTGGCAGGGATCAGCTCCACTTGTGAGTTCATGAGTGGGAACCATTCCTGGCTGGCCTTGCATTTGGCACCAAATTTAAAGGCACCAAATACAAGTTCCACTTGCCAATGAACAATTAGGAGTGCATTTTAAGTCTCCCTCTTGTTCCTTTGCAGCCACATCTTGCCCTACAACTGACATATATTTATTTATATGTACTTAAATAACGCTTAATATTCAGAGTATCTAACTGGCGCACAGAAAATGGTGCTGCTGGTGTTTTTTTGAAAGAGGTGGCTGCAGCATGGGTAAAATGGGAGTGCCGCTGTCTCTGCCAGCCTTCACTATCCCACTGTGATAGAGGCCCGAGCTCTGCTGAGTAGCTTGCAGGAAGGTCCAAAACAGGGTGTCATGGGTATAGGGCCCTGGAAGCTTCAGATCTGCAGGGTCCAAAGTGCTGGGGATCCTCAAAAGGCACAACTGGTGGCTGTGCTGGTCCATTCGTCCCTGGCTCTAGTTGGGATTCCTCTGTAGGTCCAGTCTCCTTTGCACTGCAAAAGCTCCCTGTTAGATGAATTGTGACATATAAATTATGTAAAATTTGACCCACAACTAGCGACAGAGAAATAGCAAGGGATCAGGTGGCGCTGTGGTCTAAACCACTGATCCTCTTGGACTTGCCGATCAGAAGGTCGGTGGTTTGAATCTGCACAACGGGGTGAGCTCCCATTGCTCTGTCCCAGCTCCTGCCCACCTAGCAGTTCGAAAGCACACCAGTGCAAGCAGATAAATAGGTACCATTGCGGCAGGAAGGTAAATGATGGTTCTGTGTGCTCTGGCACTCATCACAGTCTTCTGTGAACCAGTAGTCATGCTGGCCACATGACCCAGAAAGCTGTCTGTGGACAGACTCTGGCTCCCTTGGCCTGAAAAGCGAGATGAACACAGCAACCCCATAGTTGATTTTCACTGGACTTAACTGTCCAGGGGTCCTTTACCTTCATCTTTCCAGAGAAAGAAACAAAACTGTATTCAGTGCAGTCCCTTAAATTTCCATTTGCATGGGTTCAGAACAAAATCAGTTGGCTTTCTTAATTCAAGAGGACAGTGATTTGTGTCGGGAAGTTGCAAATACTTCCATATTGAAATAATCTAGTACTTTTTTTTTCCTGACAGTGGTTTTAAACCACAGCTCTTGAATTAACAGTTACAGAAGTGTAAGAGTGAAGGTGGAATGGGCATGTTTTCCCCATGAAGCATTTTATACTCAAAAACAAAACACATACCTAAAAGGAAACCCCATAAACAGAAAGTTAGGATTCTTCTGCTCAAATGAATCCTAGGAATAGCTCTTCATTGTGTTGGTGCCAATCAAAATAACCCCCATGGAGAGCTTTGATTCACTTCAGAAAATAAAAGAGCCCTCTTTAAAATGGTAATGCATTGCAGCTGTTCCATTGTATTTGGAAGTTGTTTTATGCCTCATGTAAATTGCCAGGCTAGCATTCATGAAAATGTCAATGTTTTTAAAAGTTAGTTCTGTTTACAAGTCTGGAGGCAATGACAGAAGGGGAATAAATCAACTATATGAAGACTGATTCTGGATGGCTGGAATCTCTAGTAATGCTAAGATGTACCAGCTTTTTGGTTTGTGGCAGGGTGGGGAATCTCTTGAGCATGATCCAGTCATACACATACATTTTTAGGCTGTAATCCTATTCGTGATTGTTCAGATGTAAGCTCCAGTAAGTTTAGTGGGACTTACTTCCAGATGAATGTGTATAGCATTACAGCCGATTGATTTGGATAAGTTTATTAATCACATTTAAATCTTTCCCACTGAAAATAACTTGTTAGATGAACCCTCCCCCACCTCTTATTAAGAGCAACAGAGAATGAGATATGCTTATCCTTATTATTCTTATTTGAATTTATATACTGACCTATACCTGGAGGTCTCAGGGCAGTTCACATAAAAAGATCGCAGTATATAAAAGCAATAACCTAATAATATCCCCCCAAAAGAGCCACATTTTAAAAGGGTATGGGATGTTGATCAGGTCAACCAAAGGCCTGGTTAAAAAGGAACGTTTTTGCCTGGTGCTTAAAGGTGTATAATGATGGTGCCAGGTGAACTTCCCTGGGGAGAGCGTTCCATAGACGGGGAGCCACTGCAGAGAAGGCCCCGTTCTCGTGTTGCCACCCTCCGGACCTCTCTAGGAGGAGACACACGTAGGAGGGCTTCAGAAGATGATCTCAGGGTCCAGGTAGGTTCATATGGGAAGAGGCGGTCCTTGAGGTATTGCGGTCCTGAGCCATTTAAGGCTTTATAGGCCAAAACCAGCACTTTGAATTGGGCCCAGTGCAGTCAAACCAGGATCGGTGTAATATGCTCAAGACTGTCTTGCTCCGGTGAGCAACCTGCCACCGAATTCTGCACCAGCTGAAGTTTCCGAACTGTCTTCAGAGGCAGCTCAAGTAATAACGCATTGCAGTAATCTAACCTTGAGGTTACCAGAGCACAGACAACATTAGTTAGGCTATCCCTGTCCAGATAGGGGCGTAGCTGGGCCACCAGCCAAAGCTGATGGAAGGCACTCCGGGCCACTGAGGCCACCTGAGCCTTGAATGACAGAAGAGGATCCAGGAGTACCCCCAAGCTACAAACCTGCTCCTTCATGAGAAGTGTAACCCCATCAAGAGCAGGCAACCTCCCAGCCATCTGGTCTAGGGTGCCTCAGTCTTATCTGGATTGAGCTTCAGTCTGTTGGCTCTCATCCAGTCCATTACCAAGGCAAGACACTGGTCCAGCACTCCCACTGTCTCACCTGCAGATGTAAAGGAGAAATAGAGCTAAGTGTCATCAGCATACTGCTGACAGCGTACTCCAAACCTCCAAACCTCCAGAAACCCACCCAGCGGTTTCATGTAGATGTTAAACAATGTGGGGGGATAGGATTGAGCCCTACAGAACCCCACATTGAAGGTTCCACAGGGCTGAAAAGCATTCCCCAAGTAATACCCTCTGGGAACGACCACTCCAGAAGGATACACAATTTTCAGAAATGAAAAGCTTTGGAATTTCCCTGGTTGCCTTAATTTTATTGAAGAAGAAGAAGAAGAAGAAGAAGAAGAAGAAGAAGAAGAAGAAGAGGAGGAGGAGGAGGTTTGGTAGAGGCATTAACTACAAGAAAGAAGATTCCACCTAAACATTAGGAAGAACTTCCTGACAGTAAGAGCTGTTTGACAGTGGAATTTGCTGCCAAGGAGTGTGGTGGAGTCTCCTTCTTTGGAGGTCTTTAAGCAGAGGCTTGACAACCATATGTCAGGAGTGCTCTGATGGTGTTTCCTGCTTGGCAGGGGGTTGGACTCGATGGCCCTTGTGGTCTCTTCCAACTCTATGATTCTAAGAAGAGGAAGAGGAAGAAGAAGAAGAAGAAGAAGAAGAAGAAGAAGAAGAAGAAGAAGAAGAATACTGCCCTTCATCTGTAGATCTTGTGGAAAAAGGAAAAAAACAAATCAATGATCCCCCTCCCCTTATCCAGTAGAGGCCACCATATACCTGCTGGAGATGTTGTAAGGCATTTGAATGATTCATAACTGGAATGTTGAACCCTGGGTGCATTTTGGGGGAATTGCAGACATTTCTACTAACTTTCTTTTCTAAGATTTCTTTTGAAAATAGAGGCATGGTGGAAGAAACACCAATCCTGATTCAGCAGTAGTGTGTTAAATGGCTTTGGTTCTGAAGCTCTACAATGGTGTTGAAAAACATATTTAAGTTAATTGGACAACTGTAGTGGAAAACAGACTTTGGGGCACTTGAGAGCCAAAAGGCAGTATCTAAATTATTTTATAAATAAATATAAATTACAATCTTCTGTTTAAATTTCATTTAAACACATTACTAGCCGATAAGGGGGCCAAGCTACATAGTGCATGTTATAATCCTCCATGTTTTACAATACTCTGTGCTTTTAAATTTTACTTATTTATTTTATTAAATTTATACCCCTCTTGATTGTTAAGAAAAACCTCAATGCAATTTACAAAAAGATAAAAACAATAACTTCGAGAGAGAAAACCACAACCCTACTTTTAAAGATACAAAAGTTAAAATACTAAAACAGGTTAAAATTACCTCAGCTTTCTAAGCATCTGGGTAGGCTTGTCTAAACAAGAATGTTTTAGCAGGCACCAAAAAGAGCACATTAGTGCTTGATGTCAATAGGTAGGGCGTTCCAAAGTTTAGCGTGTGCTGACATACTAAATGATCAAGTCCTTAGAAATGCGGAACCGGTATTATGTGGCACCTGTAGTAGCGTCCATTATAAATCAAAAGCAGCCTCATCAGACCATGAAACTGAGCAGGAGAAGGATGGGCATGGCAAAGCTTCAGTCTGGGAGTTGCCTTGTACAATTTACGTCACAGAACAAACCACCTGTTCCTTTTTTTAAAAAATAAATGTTTATTAGCATTTTCAAAAACCACACAAAAACAAAAATTAGACAAAAAAATCACAGAAATACAAAAATCCAAAACTTGAAAAACAATTAAAAAAAACACACATAAAATTTCAATTACTTATTTTCATTTAACTTGTTTCTCAGACCTCCTCACACCTCCCCTTCCTGTATTCCAATTTAAATTATTAATTCAACAAATCCTTATAACCAAACTTAAACCTCAATACTTATACATCATTACTCATTCTTAAACATTTTTCCTAAAGTCGACCAAAATTTCCCTTCCACGGCTTTCCCAAATTCCAAACAAATAGCAAAACAAAGTAAAAACAAAGCAAGTTATAATTATGTACCCTTTGGATTCACAGACTCCACTCACCCCTTTCCCTGTTTCAGTCCCCAACAAATGTTCATCAGTCTAATGTACTGTTTAGCCTGGAGATCTCACGTCCGAGGCTCTTAAATCTCTTTCAGTTCCTCTCTGCTGGTCTTTTTGATAGTCCTTAATGTTAGACCCCAAATCTCGGAGAGGCTCCGACCCAACAGGATCCATATTTTTTCCAAACAGTCCTCCATGCTTAAAGGTAAAGCCTATGGGGTACTCCAAATCTTTTTTCATGCTCCTTTCAAGTCCAAATGTCCCCATGGCTCCAGCTTCCCAAACCACCTGTTCCCATCACGAGGGGGGAAAGTACATGAGCAAAAGAGCAGTACATAGGCAAGTACGGTGGTACCTTGGTTTACGAAATTAATCCATTCTGGAAGTCTGTTCTTAAACCAAAGCGTTCTTAAACCAAAGCGTGCTTTCCCATAGCAGCGGGGGACTCAATTTACAAATGGAACACACTCAACATGTTCTGCTTCTAAGGCAAATTTCAAAAACCAAAACACCTACTTCTGGGTTTGCAGCATTCTTAATCCAAGTCGTTCATAAACTAAGCTGTTCTTAAACCAAGGTACCACTGTACTGAGATGCTGGGTGATAGTTGTTCAGAGATACGTTGCCTAATTGAGGTTTGGTAGAGGCATTAAACCAGTAAACGAGAGAGATCTCAGGGTGTCCGTTGAGAGTTTGGCAATTCTTTCATGGAAACCGATTTAGATTGCATGGTTATTGACAGCAGCATCTTTGCAGACAAAGAATGGAAGTGTAAAGTTCTGCACAATTCCTTTGTTGAGGAGAACTGTACCTCATTTGAACCACAGGGAAAATTGCATCTCTTCTGTATGCCAAGAATGGTGGTGATAAAAATGCTAACTTAAAGTATCTGAAGAAAAATGTTCAACTATTTTCAAGGCTTATGGTGAATTGGAATCATGACTGTGGCTATTAACTAAGCAATTCTTTAAATATGGGAACTGACCTTTTCTTACAGTGCTCTCCACTTTTGGTGAAGAAGTAGCTAGTGTCACTTTTAGCAAGGAAGCACATATGATCAGAATCAACCGATCTATTGAAGTTACTGAGATACCATGTGCACAAGGGAGTCACACAAGCCATGCAGAGAGTTGCCTTTGACATTTTCCAGCTTCATATCTGCAAAAACATCATGGAAGCATCTTGACAGGTTGATCATAATATTTCCATCCTCGGCTCCCAAAGGGGTTTCCTGCCCATGTTCTTGGATATTGGGAATGCTACTCAAAAGCTCCTGGGGTTCCAGCCCAATCCCAGAGACAGTAATGGCGGTCGCAGAAGCTGTAGGGGCCACCACAGCCCCAATGGGTTGTGTGCTGCTGCCCCACTGGAATACACAAAGCCTTGAGATGAGAGCAGAGCTCCTGAGGGAGAACCTGAAACATAAACATACTATAAAGCAGTGGTTCTCAGACTTTTTTCTCTGGGCCACATTTTCAGAAGAAAAGCTTGCTTGTGCCACACTGAATTTTGAAAGAAGAGGAAACCACTCCTAGCAGAGCTTGATTTATAACATAGTGCACAACTATTTTATCATATGATCACAGGACATAGAGAAATTATGAAACAATGGAGCTACATATGAGCATGAATCATTCCCAAAATGTAATCACAGTTGTAACTTGGATCCCTGACGCCTTGCGACCCGAACATTTTGGCTCCCAATTGCCACAAACCCAGAAGTGAGTGTTCTGGTTTGCGAACGTTCTTTGGAAACCAAATGTCCGATGCGGCTTCCGATTGGCTGCAGGAAACGCCTACAGCCAATCGGAAGCCGCGCCTTGGTTGTCGAATGTTTTTGGAAGTCAAACAAACTTCTGGAATGGATTCCATTCAACAACCAAGGTACGACTGTATAAACGAGCCTCTTACATATGTACGCAAACTCAATGAGAGAAGCAAGCTTGCTTTGGCAAAGTAATCTTATTTATATAGGTCTAATTTGAAAAAAACGAGGTCTCATCTCTTCAACACTTTCTCTTTTCTGATCTTTCATATTTGTCAGAGTTGAAAATCCCCATTCACAACAATAAGCCATGGGGAACTGTAAAAGAATAGCTAGCTGTGATGTAATTTGTGATATAATCAGCTAATACTCCTGAAGAGAGGCGTGGATATTATACTACACTACACTGAAATGTTTAAATGTTTCTTTGATTGCCCTTGAATCTTCTTGCCACACCTTTTGAGAACCACTGCTGTAAAGAATTTCAACCCTCAATAGACTCCAAATTAGTATTGGAACAACATAAATCTTAACATATAAAAGGGTTTAAGTAGAAAGCAAACTACAGTGGTACCTCTGGATGCGAACGGGATCCATTCCGGAGCCCCGTTCGCACCCTGAGCAGAACGCAACCCACGCGTGTGCGTGTCAGGGGCTCAGGAGCAGAGGCACAGGGAAGAGAGGAGATGGAGAGCGAAGGGGAAGAATCCGAGGGGAGCGTAGGAGAAGAGGACAGTGGACCGAGGGATTCCATGAGCCTCTCCAGCGAATCGGAAGATTCACAGAAGGGGGCGCCAGTGGCCAGGGGTAGGGGGTTCCCAAGGGGAACGCCCCAGGAGCAAGGGGGCAGCAGGGACTCCCAGAGCAGCAGTTGGAAATCAGGACCAGCTTCCCCATCAGAGCATAGTGGGGGGGAAGAGTCACAGGTATCGGGAGTAGCGTCTCCCCCAGCAGGGAGAGGAGAGGAGTCAGGGCTGACCACGCCTCCATCGGAGAGTCAGACAACGGAGGGGAGGTCAGATCCGGCCAGTATCCCGGAAGAGGGAAGCAGTGACAGAAGTAGTGTAACGGTCAGGAGGAAGGTCACTGGGTTGGCGCGAGAGGCAAGTTCAAATGTACAGGAGCGTGGGACAGCAGAGAATGAGGATTGGGAACCGGGTCCTAAAGCCCGCCGGAGGCAGGGGGAGGAGCTAAGCGACTCAGCATCAGAAGAGTCCAGAAAGGGCAATGCCCCAGCGGGCAGGAGGACCCAGAGGAGAAGAGAGCAGCGGAAAAGGTGGAGCAGGGCTAGGATCTTAAACTGGTGTCAGAGGGGAGGAGATTCAGACGGGACTTCGCCGATCTAGGGTTTAAGATGTAGGGCTGCACGCTGCAGCTTTGAAATGGAAATTGAACTTCAATAAAGACTTTTGTACATTACGACAGCCTAGCGTTGGTCCTCTGTGAGCTGGGACCTAGAGGCAGCTCTGACAGCCGCGCATGCACATGATGTAATTTTGAGCGTCTGCGCGAGCAGAGAAACCTGGAAGTAACCCGTTCCATTACTTCAGGGTCACCGCGGGACACAATCTGAAAAGATTTAACCTGAAGCTACTTTAACCTGAGGTATGACTATATACATAAGATTGAATAGTAACATGGAAACTTTCAATCCAAAAATTAGCAAATGATCGTGTTTCTATAAATTTATCAGTTTGAATTTTGCTTAATCACTCAGATTCCATAAGTCTCCATGGGTGGATCAACCTTACTCCTATGTAAGGAGTACATAGGGGAGTTGGGAACTATCACCACCAAATCAAACCTTGCCAAGAAAAGTAAGCTCACAAACTTACAGAAACATGTTCCTTTGTAAACTTTTGAAATGAAAATTTCCATGATAATATTTAACTTTATGTCCTGTGAAAATGCATAGTTTGCTTTTTATTTAAATCCCTGTAGAAGTTATAATATAAGTAATATAATTTGAAAATCAACACTCTAAAAAGTTTTTTGTCTGATGCAGATTGCTGTAGTATATAGCAGATTTCTTTTAAATCTTTGAAAACGCCTGGGTTAAATGGCTTTGGCTCCATCTTTTCAGAATTGGGGCCTGAACTGGTGATTTCTTTTAAGAGACATTGATATGTTAGTTAAAACTTGAAAATCATGTTCACATTTGTGATAAAGAGGAGGGAAATGTGGCTTTCCACATGAAAGGATGTGTTTTTCTTCTGTGAATAAAAATAGTTGCAATGTTTGTGGAAAATAGAGCTTTTAAAACAAAGGGTGATCACTGAGTTCAGTTCCTCAAGTTTTTAAAAGTCAGCTTACATTTAAAGGTTGCATTTAGCACTTGGCATTTATATAAATCAAGCTCAAGGTTGAATTCTGTGTTCGTTGTAAAATGAATGTAGAATGGGTTTTTTTAAATAATAAAAACCCCACAACAAAACCAAACACCCTGCAATTACTTCAGTGAATATCCATTCAGGTTAAGAATTTTCATCTTTGCTGTTGCCATAGTAATCTGTTCCCCTGTCACTACCACATTACAATCCATTCTGTTTCCAATATTGAACATGTAGCAGACAAAAACATCTTTAAAATAGCTTTAGGTGTCTTTGCAGCAGGAAGCAGTATTTGCTTGTAGAAATGTATACATACTTTGAGAAAATGATTAGCGGTCACAACATCAGATTTTTACTACAGTTATTCATGAAAGGTAATTTTAACAATCTCATTTTATTTTTACTGTGGGGAAACACCCTCCGAGAAAGCAGATTCATATACCGGTATATATTTTCAGTAACGGGCTGATAATGAAAAAGTTTGGGAACTAACAGCCCCTTAACCGTTTGGCAGGGAACAGTTTTCTTACACCATTGCTGATTATTATTTGGTGCAGTTTGTGGAGCACACTGCTTTTTCCTTGAAATGGATTAGGTTTAAGCAAAAGAGGCAAACTAAAATTTATCTACTGTTGCCTTCAGCCATTACTTGAATTTCCATCTTGTAACTGTAGAGAATACATAATCAGTACTAAGTTATTGCTTTTTTTTGCACCTGATACTAAGTTTATTCTTGAAGTAACTGGAAATTTTAGGATGAGGAGGGATTTTTTCCATTGTATTCTGATATCTGTCTTTTTTATACGTCTGGGTACATTTTTGTATTTGCTTAAATTTTAAGAACATTCATAATTTAAAAAACTTGTTGAACTGGGCAGTATTCAAGTGCTCAATTTTTTAATGTCTATGAACAAGTAAGCATGCTGTTGGAAAGAATAATAGAATCAAACGAGTTTTAGTTTACTTTTGCTTTGTTACACAATATAAAACATTTCCTTTATATTCCATATATTCAGATATTTTGAATTTTTTAAACCTGTAGTTTGCTGTCATTTTAGTGTTTTTTATCAACTATGGCTGTAATACTGATGTTGAATCAGCTACACTGAACTCACTGGAACTTGCTTCTAGGAAGACATGTATTGGATCACGCTTTGATTTTCGTGCTTTTATGTTTTGTTAGCTGCCCTAGGAGCTGAACTTGTGTTGTGTAAATGTAATAAACAGATAAAAAACAAATTAACCTAGAGTAGCACTCTGCCATTTGTGAAGCGTTTGCTTCTTTCCCCTTTCTTGTTCTTTGAGGGATTTGCACTGACTTGAAGGAGCTGGTGCTGCCTATAGAGCCAAAGTCCCATCTTTCCAATTCCAGTACGCTGTTGACACCTCTTCTGAACCTGTGTCTGCCATCAGTAATGGACTGGATGAAGGGGAACCAGTTGAAACTTCAGACAAGGCAAAGGTGCTCTTGGTCAGTTGGAAGGCAGAACAGGGAAGAGGGATTCAGCCTGTGCTGGATGGGGGAACTGACTCACAGGCTGAAGACTGACTCCCATGGGCTTGCTCCTGGTCCCTGAGCATGGATGCTGAGCACTCTGCCAGGGCCAGGAGTGCATTTGCACAGGCAAAGCTAGGGTGCTAGCCTTGAGATGTCTGATTTGGGCACAGTGAAACACACCTTTGTTTGTTTAATGTCTATCCCACCCTTCGTCTAAGGATCCCAGTACAGTTTACAATATAAAAATATAAAAGTACAGTAACAAACAAAATAGTAACAAACAATAACAATACTGCCCCCACCCTAGTTAAAAAGGCCTTAGATCAGTGGTGTCCAAACAGATTTGATGACGTGAAGGGCTGTGAGGGCCAACCAAAGGATTGAACTTGTTGAGGGTTTTTTTGGATTTTACCCCAGGAAATAAACTGCCACAGGGGCCGGGCTAAACTGACCAGTAGGCCGAATTAGGCCCACCGAAACAGACTTTGGACATGGCTGCTGGCTCTGTTCTTCATGTAAATAATTTCCTGGGGTAAAATCCCAAAGAACCCTCAACAAGTTCAATCCTAAACTCAACAAGTTGATTGTTGATTGTTGAATTAGCCCAAGGCCTGGGAGAATGTTTTTGCCTAGTCCTAATGAAGGCACCCAGCGGGCCTCCCTGGGAAGAGCCTTCCACAAGCTCTCTAGTTGCATCCCGTTTGGATTACTGTAATGCACTCTGCGTTGGGCTCCCAGAAACTTCAACAGGCTCAAAGAGCTACAGTCAGATTGCTGACCAGGGCTGGTTACAGGGCATATATTTTGACTCCCTTGCCAGAAGAGCTCCACTGACTACCAGGCAGTTTCCAGGCACACTTCAAAGTGCTGGTTATGACTTATAAAGCCTAGGTCCACACTATCTGAAAGACCATATTCCCTCATGTGAACCTGCCCAGGTTTTGAGATCTTCAGGGGAGACCCTTTTGGCTGCTCCCAGACAAATTTGGAACTCCCTTCCTGTGGTCTTTCTTCCGGCAGGTGAAGATTTTCTTATTCCAACAGGCTTTTGGGAATCAACTGCTCTTAATGAAAGGGCTGGTGCCACACTGTTCTTGTTGTAATTGTATGGTTTTAACATATTTTATAGATAGATAGTTTTAATTATCTTGATGTTTAATTCAAGGAGTGTGGTGGAGTCTCCTTCTTTGGAGGTCTTTAAGCAGAGGCTTGACAACCATATGTCAGGAGTGCTCTGATGGTGTTTCCTGCTTGGCAGGGGGTTGGACTCGATGGCCCTTGTGGTCTCTTCCAACTCTATGATTCTATGATTCTAATTGTTTTTAAATTATCATTTCCCCTTTATTTTTATCTGGAAGCTGCCTCAAGTTCCTGTTAGGGAAAAAGTTGAGGTATAAATAAATATATGAAAAATATAATGGCAACAACAGGAGGAGGGGAAGGAAATCATGCTACTGGCACAAGATTGTGGTTAGCTCAGGTCTAAAGGTGTAATGCAGGTTTTTTAAAAATAATATATTTAGGCAAAGCTCCAAGCTGTTAGTTTCAGCCCAGATATATTTATGTTTTGAAAAATCTTAATTACTTCTTAAAACCAATGTATTAAAATATGTATGGGGAAAATATTTTATATATGCTCCTTTTTTATAGTTTCTCAGTTTTGACACCTGCAGTTTCCAAACAGTTTCTGCTTGGGATTATTTTGATAGTGTCTTCCTGCCCTCCACTACCATTCCCCCTTCTATCTTTAAAGTGCATGGCAATGCAGACATTTCAAGGGGTCAGTATTGACTGCATGTAGGCTGCAGATAGAGAAGAGATTTGAAGTTATCTTTTGATTTTTATAGTCCTTTTTTATTAAAATGCTTAGTGCTGTAAATGTAGTAATAAGAAACTCATTTATCTTGACGAAAGTGCTGCTATAAACTATTCTGCACTCATAAAATAACCTTTTAAATTATTGTTTCTGCTGGTATCAATAAATTCATACAAAGTGCTTAAAGGTCAGGCGTTGCCAGAAAAATGTCTTTTCAGCTTGTTAATTAAAGGTTCATAAGAATGTGCACAAGTTTGCTCCCTTTGACAAATGTAGAGGAGAGGAAAACTATGCCTATTTTCAGAAACGTAAAACAGAGGTGGAATGGCAGCAGGGAATGACAAAAAAGCCGCAGTTGATGTGACTGACATGAGGGAAGTGCCTACATTAAGGTTGCCAGGTGGTGATAACACTCTCCACTCCCTTCTGGGGAATGGGACATGACTTGACGTTCTGTTTGATTGCATTCAGATATTGCCAAATGCTCTCTGAACTTAAGGATGTCTGTGTAGGTGTTGTGTTCCAGACACCAGATACCTTGGGCAATGATGTCTGTGGAAATTGGTCAGCAGGACCGCATCTGAGAGTAGCCTGAGATCCAGTCTGAGCAAGGGCACTCCGTAGAGCATCCTGAAGAAGAGGATCTGACACCAGATTGAGGCTGGAGGCTCAGACTTTTTAGATGGCGGTGCAGGCTCACCATGTTAGGCTGCCATGATGGTGCTGTGTAGCCTTTTTCTATATGCATCCCAGGAATTCTTGGGACCAGTGATGGTTGAGAGTCTGCTTGTATGTGTGGATTAAAGTGTGTGGGTGTAGATTGGTGGAGGTATGGATATGTTAGTGCAGGAATAGCGCATGGGGTGCCAGCTCCCGTCATTCCTGACCATTGGCCATGCTGGCTGGGACTGAGGTCTCACCCTCTGATGGTTCCACTCCGGAAAAGGCATTTGGTTGATAAGAAGTTAGTTGCTTGATCTTTCTGATATATTTAGTGCGCAAGGTACTGTGTAGGTAATGTTCAGTGTTATTGGTGTGTTTGATTTGCTTCTTTCATGATGTTATCGGAGTTCGCTGCCCAGCTCTCTCTGTTCTTTGCTATTAATAGTTTTATTGAGGTACTATTGGTTTTAAATGTGTTAGCTGTCTTGGACATTGCTTATGGAAGGGTGGGGTACAAATTGTTTAAATACTAAACAAGTAGAGGAGGGGGACTGGAGGGGTTCAGTCACACCTACTCCAAAAGAGACGCGCACAAATGCTGGGTGCTCACCTTCTCTCACCCCAGATGGTTTTCCTTTCATGCTGATTTTTTGTTGCTTCTCTGCCCCTTCAAAGTATTATCAATCTGTTGTGTCTGTTTTGGACAAATGTAGGACTCCAGCATTTATTATGCCTGGGGTGGGGGGGATCAACCATAGTGGTACAAAAAAGAAATAAAGGTGATTTGGACTGTGCAGTCATGGTTAGCACTGCACACAGAAAAATATTTGTTGTGTTTGCAGGTGACGCCACTCAAAAAGGGACCCTGCAGGAGTTGGTGTGAAGAGCCAACTGGGTCTCATGACTTTGTAATGGTTTTCCTGAATATAATCTCTTCCTTATCCTTTGAGGGAGTGGGATTGAAAAAAGATTATATTTCAAATTGCAGCATGCAGCTTCAGTGTATATTTTCAGAGTGCTGCAGTATGAAAATGGTGGCATCTTATCCCATAATTTTAGTTTTTTAGTGTTGCATTCTGGGCAACTTCAATGCAATGTGGGAGTGCATTAATTCAGAGTTCTGGCCCTTTTGTCTCTCCTCTTTTTCCTTTGACCCTATGTATTGAGGACTTTTGTTTCCTCAATAAAATAAAGTGAGTTAAGCTAACATGTTGCAGCAAAAACTGCTTTGAAATTCTTATGGGAGACTAACTGTATCTGCACTCCCTGTTCTTCATGTAAATAATTTATTTAGTGCTGCCAGAATGCTGACAAATGAATTATTTTGAAAGAAATATGAAAAAACTAAATCCCAGCACACAAACTAAATCTAGTTGGCCCAGAAAGCAGCAGCACAGCTTTTCTCTGGTACTAAACTTAAGGAACATCACACCGATATTAGAGCTCTGCTAGGTATCAGTTGGGTTCCGTAAAACATTTAAAATACGGGGTTAAACCCAAAAAATAAACCCTAGACAACCTTGGCAATACCTTAGGAAATGCCTCCTTTACACTTAAGTCTCACCCCTCCCTGAGTTAAGATCCGTAAATGGGCCTCTGAAGTAAGACTAGCTTGATATTAGAAATAGAGCTTTGGGGGTAGTGGATCCTTTTTATGGAGCTCTCCCTTGTGGGAAGAACACCAAGTCCACTCCATAGATTTTTTTAAAAAACCAACAGCAACCAGTAAATACTATTGTCTTCTGTCAGGTTTTGTTACCTACTTCAAGGTATTGTTCTAACCCCTCTGTGTTTACATTGTTTTTATCAGGGGCGAGTCTGAACATGGTGCTGTGTTGGGCATCCCATGTACCAGGTTTCATTGGTTCTCAACTCAAAATACTCTTAGGATTGGATCAAGGCCCTGAGTCCAGTCCAGTCCTAAATGGGGCCCACACACCCCATGATATTGTCTGCATCACTACCTACCTTTTCCCAAACTTACCTCCGTGGAGATTAAACTAGAGAGGGCTTCAGAGCGCCACTCTTCTATCACGGTGTGAAGATTTTATTACATAGAATCCAGATACTGTAGCCAAATTAAGGCAGATAACATTAAAAATAAAGAGAATGTGGGATTTCCACTTTTGCAGCATTTCATTGTTTCAACGTGGGCTTGCATTGCCTTTGAAAAATTTAAACCATCATGCTTTAATATTAAGAGGCTGATAAACATTAAGCATGTATCGTTCGGTACTAAAAATTTCATAACTGAAGAATACCATAATTTGTTTTCATTCTCCTGAGAGGCAGCTACAGTACTCTGAACTTCTTCAGGGAAATAAATCGACAATGTTTTCTGAAAGCGTAGGTGACAGGACTAATGATAGCTTCATTGGAAAACACAGCCAGCACTCCTAGTCCACAGATACTAAGAGAAATGAACTTGGCAGTACAATGAAGCTGTCTGGCTGTTCCTGTCCCCTTCAGCTCCCCTTTTTTATTATTTCTGGCCTCTGTGTGTGTGTTTAACAAACAAGCAAAGCTTTTTCTGTTTTATAGAGCTAACCCATGGATGCAACTCATGATTGAACAGTTTCTAGAGTTATGAGTTGTGCCAGATAAATGCAACATGGTATTGGGGAAAGGAGGCAACTGAAGAATAGAAAAAGGAGATTTCATACGTTTTCTGCTTTTTATTAAAACTATTAAATACTGGTAATTTATTCTGATCAGATGTGAAACAAGGAAAGGTGGTATGTGTCTCTTAGGGTTGCAGCACACAAAATATTTTTTATGTGGATATCACTTTTGTGTTCTGTGCCATTGCATTAGGTGAATTAACACAAGTCTGTTATGTTGTACAGTGGTACCTCGGTTTACAAACTTAATCAGTTCTGTAAGTCCATTCTTAAACCAAAACCGTTCTTAAACCGAGGCACACTTTCCCTAATGAGGCTTCCTGCCGCCAGCGCCCTTCCACCATTTGGATTCTGTTCTTAGACCGAGGTAAAGTTCTCAAACCAAGACACTATTTCCGGTTTTGCAGAGTTTGTAAATGAAATTGTTCTTAAACCGGACTGTTCTTAAACCGAGGTACCACTGTATTAGAATACCACAGACACCCACAAAAAATCAGGATTTTCTCCTACAGTGAAACAGACTTATGTGATGTTGTTCTTATGTGTGCAGTACACATATTTTCCTATGTGAAAATGATACACAAAAATTTATACTGTGTGAGGCGGACAAAAAAAAGGTTAAGAATTCAAAATGCAGCATTCCAATGGAAGTAGTATTCGTGTTTTTAAACTACAGTCTCTATCTGAAGGAATCCTTTAAAACATATGCAGTTCAGAAAACCATAAAGTTTGTCTTTCATTTGTCTAATCTGAATCAGCCCTTCTTCTAGGAAACTTATGGTGGCAGGCAGGGGGTTTATTCTTTTTTTGTCATTACATCACCAAGTGAAGCCGGTGGAGCTGGGACTTTGGATAGAGCCTTCTCAGTGACGGCACTCCAGTTGTGGAGTATCTATGCCCCTGACTGGCACCAACTTTAATTACCGTATTTTTCACACCATAGGGCGCACCGGACCATAGGGCGCACCCAGTTTTTAGGGGGGGAAATCAAGAAAAATAATCTTATTCCCCCCCCCCAGCCCCAAAGAGCAGCATACAGGATGGATCCCGCTGGCTGTTTTGGCTTCCTCTTTAGCTCCACGCAACCTCTCCCTCCCGGGAGAAGCTGCACGGGGCTAAAGAAGCCATAGCTACGTGCAGCCTCTCCCTGCCGGAGGGGCTGCGCGTGGCTATCCCTGAAGCCTGGAGAGCGAGAGGGGTCAGTGCACACCGACCCCTCTCGCTCTCCAGGCTTCAGCGAAAGCAACGCAAAGCCTTTGGAGCACGGAGGGAGTGCTCCCTCTGCACTTCGGAGGCTTAGCGTTGCTATCACTGAAGCCAAGGAGCCTTCATTCACTCCACAGGACGCACACACATTTCCCCTCAATTTTTGGAGGGGAAAAAGTGCGTCCTATAGAGCGGAAAATACGGTAGTTTTCAGTGCCAGATAAAAAATGACATCTTCCTCCAGGCCTTTGGAAATGGAGGATGATTTAAAGAAGCTGCCTGTTAGCCACCTGGTTTGTCTTAGGAAAGAACAGAGGGAGAGAACTTAACACCGCCATGCTGGTTTTAGAATCAGAGAATTGTAGAGTTGCAAGGGACCCCAAGGGTCATATAGTCCAACCCCCGCAATGCAGAGATCCTGCCCACAGGCGTCCTTGGGTGACTTGAACCAGCCATCTTCTGATTAAGTGTGTCACAGAGAGCACCAAAGGTTTCTTTTGACTTTATGGTGTACGGTGGTACCTCGGGTTACATACACTTCAAGTTACAAATGCTTCAGGTTACAGACTCCACTAACCCAGAAATAGTACCTCGGGTTAAGAACTTTGCTTCAGGGCAAGAACAGAAATTGTGGCACGGCGGCAGTGGGAGGCCCCATTAGCTAATAACAGTTTCAGGTTAAGAACGGACTTCCAGAACAAATTAAGTTCTTAACCCGAGGTACCACTGTATTTTTATTGTTGTGACCTTCCCCGGGATCACTTGATGATAAGGGTGGAATATAATAAAATAAATATCCTTTTTATCTTTCCAACAACCCTATGAAGCAGGCTAGACCCTGAGCAGCGGTAGCTGGCCCAAAGCTGCAGTGAGGCGAAAACAGGCGTGCATGACGACTCTCTTTGGACCATTTCAAATCCTGAAAATTCATTTCTTCTGGCAGGCTTTGGGAACCATTGCAGCTGTGCCGATTACAGTTCCTCAGGTGAGCTCCTTGCAGAGGTTGGCAGGACAAAGACCAGCAGTGCTACCTCAGGTAAAAATACTCTTTTTGTGAATTGTCTGCTTTTATTAATGGGCTGTGTGTTCTGATATTCAGAGAGTAAATCATTTGTTTAGGTACCAGCAAGTCAACCCACTTAATCGTCCGGGCAGCCATACACCCAAGGAAGCAAGCTGCAAACACAAATACTCCTAGCCAATCCTGCATGTGCATAATCACAAATAGTATTTCTGTGTGAGTGTATTAAAGCAAGAAATGTGACTGAAAGCAAACAGGGGCTAACATCATCATCATCAACAACAACAAATGTACACAACAGGCTAGTACAACAAAAATAGAAGTCTGAGTACGCTTTTAAACACAGAATGAAATAAATCCCATTTGTGCCATGGGTGGGGTGAATCTTAAAGAAGAATATCATTGATAAGCAGAGGGGGGTGGCAGGCTGTTCTTCCTTATATATGTCATAAAATCAATCCAAACCTCTGCCAATCTTTTACATGGTCCCTTGGAAATATGTAACTGGTTGCTCAACTTTTCTAATAAACCAAGTTCCCAAATTTTGGAATACTAAAAAGAAATACTGCTTCCTTTCAGATCTCTCCAGAAATGAGCCAATGCTAATAATATTCATCTGTCATTCTGGAGAGGGCTGGATTTAAGTGTGCGTGTGCCCCTGAAGAAAAATTGCTTGGTGTGATTGTCAAGTATCTGAGAGGCCTGAGTCCATGCCACTTGCCAGCTGCATTTGTCCATTGTAGGTCTTTTGGTAAATCACTTCATTTTCCTAAATCTCTGGCGGTTGTAGAGATAAGAATGGTCAGGCCTTCCTGACTGGGAAGCCATCACTTAAGCAGCAGTTCACTTACTAGTTAATAGAAATGGCCTTACCTTTGCATGTTCTCTGTAGTATGGTTGTGTGACCACTGCATCCACCTTTTCAGTAATGCCTGTGACCACTGGAGAAACACTATGTGCTTTTAATGATCTGTATCGCTGCAGATGGGACGTAGGTGGCACTGTGGGTTAAACCACAGAGCCTAGGACTTGCCAATCAGAAGGTCAGCGGTTCGAATCCCCGCGACGGGGTGAGCTCCCGTTGCTCAGTCCCTGCTTCTGCCAACCTAGCAGTTTGAAAGCACATCAAAGTGCAAGTGGATAAATAGGAACTGCTCCGGCATGAAGGTAATCGGCGTTTCCTTGCGCTGCTCTGGTTTCGCCAGAAGTGGCTTAGTCATGCTGGCCACATGACCCGGAAGCTGTACGCCGGCTCCCTCGGCCAGTAAAGCGAGATGAGCGCCGCAACCCCAGAGTCTGCCACGACTGGACCTAATGGTCAGGGGCCTTTACCTATCGCTGCAGAGGCAGCAGCCATCTGGGTTTTTGGTGCTTCTTTTTCTGACCTCCTCACCTCTTCTGGGCACATTTCTCAGCAGTGAGGGATAGTCAGACAAGACAACAAAGAGGGGAGGAAAGCCTAAAGTGTTTCATGAGGCCTCATCCTGAAGCCTGCAGGTTCAATGGCAGTTCCTTTTGGGAGGTAGGGAGCCTACCCCAGGAGGATTTTCAGACCCCTTTGCCACGCTTACCTGAAAACGATGCAGTTTGCCCTATGCAAAGTCATGAGGATTCACGGCCAAGCAACGTCCTGCTTAGGGCCTCTGCCTCATTCTGGGCTGCAGGGGAAGCTTGGATGCATCTCTCCATGTATGGCAGGAATGTAGCTCACAACTGTCAGCATAGGCTCCCCACAATTTTGGTTGAGTGATGATCAGCGCATGGCAGGCTTTAAGAGCATCGTTTCTCAACCTGTGAGTTGTGACCTGCAAGAGGGTGACTGGCTTTATAAGTAAACCCAAATATTAATCCCTTAACTGCTATGTTTGTTTGTTTGTTTGTTTGTTTGTTTGTTTGTTTGTTTATAAACTCACATCCAACATTTCATCATGCAGGTCTATGAGCAGCTCACTTTAATAAAATGTTGCAGAAATTTAAAACATAAATTAAAGCTACAAAATTTAGAATCTCAAGAATTTAAAAGAAGAAGAATCAGTTGGTTCTGAAAATACCTTTGGTGGAGTTTAACTAGTACAGTGGTACCTACGCTTCAGGTTACAGACTCTGCTAACCCAGAAATATTACCTCGGGTAAAGAACTTTGCTTCAGGATGAGAACAGAAATCGTGCGGCGGTGGCGCAACAGCAGCAGGAAGCCCCATTAGCTAAAGTGGTGCTTCAGGTTAAGAACAGTTTCAGGTTAAGAACAGATCTTCGGAACGAATTAAGTACTTAACCCGAGGTACCACTGTATTCTACTAGCTAGCCATTTCTGCATTTATAGTTCCACTGCCACTCTTAAAACCGTGGCCACTTTTGTAGCAACTTGTGCCAATACATTGAAGGTTCGGCGTAGGATCAGCTCCCTAATAGCCCCTTAGTTAGCAATGGCAAGGATTGTCAGAAGGAAATGTGGGTTGCAATTAAGGTTCAGTCTTTAGAGGAGGTTGTAAGATCTTCTGTAACAATTAGTTTTGGGTCGTAGAGCCTGTTTGTATGATAACGAGCAATTCCTTTTCATAAGATGTGAAGGGAAAATATTGTGGCTAATTAGATTCCAGTCATAACATTCAAGAGTCATACAAGAGGTACATTCTTTTAACATTCAGTTAGAAGTTTTGCGCTTGTATTCAAAAGACTTGGGTCTGGACCCTTTGTAGCAATCTGAGACATCTGCATCAGTGGTTATAAAAAGCCGGACTATTTCAGTTGTAGTTCCCTTCCTATGAGTTGCCTTGCTTAGAAAATTTCACATAGGCATTTCTTTGGAGTCTTTTGAGTAACTGATAAAAATCAACCTCTTTAGAAAAGCTTTTATCAGTGGATGACACTGATATTGATGTTACCTGGCTTTTTGGTTCTTACCTTGTTCTGTAGGTGTGATGTTTTGCTCTAATGTGTAGATTAAGCATGCTTACCCCCATGAGAATATATAATAGGCTGATTTTGAAAAGATAGACATTCTAATGTAAATAGATGTTGTGATAAACCATGTCTTACCAGGCATAAATGGATCTCATCCACTTTGTTCTTCCCTAATAGATCTGGGGTGAAACAAACCACAATGCCTGATTTAGTGTTAATAAATCATGGTATGTACCCAAGTTTGTACGTTCACGTTTGAGTAAAACAAACCACAGTCTGTGGTTTAGACAGGATCATGAGTGGAGGATCGTGGTTTCATTCCTCTGCATGCTAGAAGCCCATATAAGTAGATTCACATAAAACCATTAACTGTAGTTTACTGTGATGTGTGAATTGAGCCAATTCTCTGCAGCTATACAGCACATGCCCCTCCATAGAAACAAACAAACAAACAAAAGCTCAGTTTAGGAAAGCTCTGCTTCAAATATGCTCTTTCCCGCTGGGCATCAAAATATAGATATTGTTGAGATTTTGATTATTTTCAGCTTTTGAGGCATCAAAACAAATTGAGCTACAACATACTATGTTTGAAATCATTATATACATAAATTCAATAGAGGCTTGACATCTGTCATATACTAATGAAATGATACTTTGCTTTCTCCAGAAAAGCAAAACCCACACTAATTGCATTATGTTCAGCAGTTGTAAGAACACATTTCTATTTATTGCTGTCCCTTCTCTCCCAGTCCTTATGATGCCCTCCTGGGGTATATACAGTGGTGGAGCTTCATGCTCCAGAAACAGGGGCGGAGAGCAGGCGGGGACAGGGCTGGCACGCGTCCTGGGGGTGGGATGCGCCGCCCAAAGGGGCGTGGGGCATGTCCTGGGGGCATGGCGCACCACCTGTGGGGGCTGTGTGCCCAGCATGGTGGGGGGGCAGCCGCAATGGAACCCCGCTGGGATCATGCTGCCAGGGGTGGGGTGCTCCCCCTGTCCCCCTCTTTCTCCACCAGTGGGTATATAGGTGCCACTTACCATATATACTCAAGAAAAACTGACCTGAATATAAGCCGAGGCACCTAATTTTAGCACAAAAAACTGGGAAAACTTATTGACTCAAGTATAAGCTGGTTCACCACACCACAAACCTGGTGGTGGCAGCAATGGCAGAGGGCAAACAAGCAGCCCGAAAGGGCTCCTTTCTCGGTGCTCGTCCCTCCGCCGCCGCCGCCTCTGCCGCTGCCTGCCTCTGCCGCTCGCAAGAGCAGGCATAGGAGTCGTGGTTGGGAGAGGCGCAGCGCAGCGGCTCCTGTGCCTGCCCTTGCGAGAGGCGGGCGGCGGCAGAGGGACGAGCAGCGAAAAAGAGCTGCTTTCGGGCCGCTCATCCCTCCACCGCTGCCACCCGCCTCACTCGTGTATAAACCAAGGGGGGCTTTTTCAGCATAAAAATGTGCTGGAAAAGTCGGCTTATACTCAAGTATATATGGTAATTTGTGTTACCTATGGGGCCTGTTCCAATAGGAAGGAAGAAGGGTTCTAATTTTGCAGTGAAATTAGATATTAGGAGGGAATCAGTGTGCAAACCCAAGGGCTCTTCATTTAATGCCCATCTGTGATTTGGCATCACGTCTAAACTCAGCCTGAAAGTTGATGTTAGTAAGAAGTATTTAATAATATGAGAGGTTACCATATAACACAATTTTATCTAGGAATAAAATTTTGTTGGATTGCCAACTTTCTGTTATCAAAGTGTTTTGGACTTGTGCATGTTGCTGTAGCACCAAGCTCTCTTGGTGTGTAAGGAATATTTGTCTGACCCCTAATTGTTGCAAATAATTTCTTCCAGGAATGGTAATGGTTGGTGCTACGTACTTAACCCGTACTTTATCATCATCTAGCACATTTTTGCAGTATATACTGCTTAGCATTTTTTCTGTATTTTTTTTTTAAATAAAAAACTCTAATCCTTTAATTGTCTGTTTTAATGCTTAATGTTTTGCCTGAGAATGTGGAGATTAAAGCAGTGTGTGGGATAATGGTTTCTTGTTCTATGTTCTGTTAGGGGTTCATTTCTTGTGGCCTGTAGGCAACTGTTTAATTGTTTCTTTAACTTGTGCATTGGGCACAGTTAGAAAGGCAGCATTATTTTTTTATTTGTAAAAATGAATTAACTTCCACATTAAGTTAGTTTGAGATTAGGTTAGGGCAGAAGCCTGTGAGGGCTACGTAATTCTGCTGAGTTATCACAAGGGGGCAGAAAAGACCCAGTGTTCCCTTAGCTTAATCCTTCATTTTGAATAAGAACACTTAATTTGGCATTGTTTAACACTGGTATGAAATCATGCTATGTACATTTAGTATACAGTGGCACATGGTGAAATGCTGTGTATTAAAACAGGCTACAACAAAAGTAACTTTAAGTCAAACCTAATTGCAACGCTCACAGTGCTTTGCTATAAATGCAGCTTAATGCAGAATTAATTGTTCTATTATCTCTAATGGAATTTTAAATTCATACTATACTGCACCCGAGGCAAGGAAGTCAAAGGTTAAGGCTTCCATGCTGACTACTGAGGGCAGGATTTGATTATTTTGCACATTCCTGATATGTCACATATAAACTGAACTCTGCCTTTGCTCTGCACTCAGCCAATATTTTTTGCCATTCATTTTTATGATTTATATAGTGCTGCTTTAAGAGAGTTTCACAAGCAGAAAAGACAGGCTCTTATCTCCAGGGATCTTGGAATCTACATGTTGGCAGTAGGGAAGACAGTCAAGCGAAGGAAGAGCAGAAAGGTGTAGAGGTTTGAGGAGGGAGTCTTATTTATTAAATGGGCAACAGGAGAAAATAAGAAAAGTCATTTAAGAGAGGAGCTGTCTGGTGCCTTTGAACAGTAGAACTGTATGAGACAAAGTTGAGAGCACGGACATAGTGGGAGATAAAATAGGAAAAACTGTGGCAAGAACTTTGGTGGTAAGGATAACACAAAATTAATAAAGAATGACAGCCCGTGGATGCCACCATCTTTTTATTTTTACCATGCCAAAGCTGTTTTTGGGTGATGGGTTACTGGTATCACCTACCTGCTGTTGTGTTAGGCCACTGCAAAAAGGCCCTCCAGCTGCATGGTGGTCTGGAACATAATCTTTTGCTTATTTTCTTCAAGCTTCAGCAGCTGAAAGCTGCTTTTGCTTGCTGAAATTCAAAGCCTTTGGGGTAATGACACGGACAGCTGTTTTCAATACCAGATTATTGGGAAATGACAGGGCTGAGAGCTTTATTCCCAAAGAATGGGAGTGGAAGAACTGACAAGTGCAATATGGCAGCTGGAATGGAAGGAATAGAAGTTGAGCTAACTATGTAACACATTAAATTATTTATGCTTAATCTTGAGGCGATGCTTAACACATTGTTAATTTAGAGCCATGTTGACAGGATGGCATTAATTACACCAGTAGAAGGTATCGTATCATCAGAATGCTGTCCTTGGAGACCTTCATTTTAATGTCTCATTTGTAGAATGCAGGCTGCTGCTGCTGCTGCTGCTACTACTTCTTGGCACATTCTCAAATTTTGGCAAAGTGCCCACCACCACCCTTTCTGGAAAGCCATCTTGCATTAAAGATTCCTAACTCCAGCGGTCTCAGAAGTGGCTTGTAACTTGCAACAAATAAAAAGTGAAATCTAGCACCCATTTACTGCACTTCAAACCGAAGCAATCTGCTTTTTGTCATAAACTCATAACATGCACAAAGGAAAGATCTTTGCTTAGTATCCTTCAGGGCTTGAGACTTATGGCTTAACGGGTGGGAGAAATCCTGTAACTGATTTGTACATTCGTGAGGATCAAGTTTTAAATTCATTCCTAGACCATATAACTTTTAAGTGGCAGGAATGGGATACAATGTCTGGATGCTTCCCCAGGTGGAAAAATCTCAATGCATTAGCAGAACTTATCAGTGAGATAAATGCAATCTTCTCTTAGATATGTTGGTTTTCTGTGGGCAAGGAAACTCTCCTCTTCCCCGCAGTGAGGAACATTCAGATTGCAGAGCAGAATTGGTGCTTTCAGGAGCAATACAAACTCAAGATCTGATGGGATGAGCAGAGTTTGGAATACAGTGGTGCCTCGCAAGACGAAAAGAATCCGTTCCGCGATTCTCTTCGTCTAGCGGTTTTTTCGTCTTGCGAAGCAAGCCCATTGACGGCTTAGCGGATTAGCGCTATTAGCAGCTTAGCGGCTTTTAGCGGCTTAGCGGATTAGCGGATCAGCTGATAAGCGGCTTAGAAAAAGGGGGGAAGGGAAAAAAAGTCGGAAAAACTCGCAAGACATTTCGTCTTGCAAAGCAAGCCCATAGGGAAATTCGTTTTGTGAAGCGCCTCCAAAACGGAAAACCCTTTCGTCTAGCGGGTTTTCCGTCTTGCGAGGTGTTCGTCTTGCGGGGCACCACTGTAGGTGTATTTCTGGCTGAGCATGGGGTCAGCCAGGGCCACGCCAGCTGAAGTCACTCATCCCGGCTCAGCCAGAGATACACTGGCATATGTCCTCCCTCCCAGCTGAGCAGGAGCTCATCGCGCTCAGCCAAGGCTGGGGTAAGTCATGGACAGTATAGTGGAGGGGGTGGGAAAGGGCAGGAGGAGACTTACCCCTATTCTAAACTCTGTTCAGCTTAATCATATGACCAGTGAACACAGCAGAAATTGCACTGGCAGAAAGGGTGCTGCAAGTCAAACTATTTCAAAGGCTTGTTTTCCCTCTACCAGATTTGGGGGCTCAGCCAGCAGTACCCCTGCTTCTGAACGGAACTTGGGACAGGGGTAGATTATGCCAGAATAATTTGTCCCATAGTTTGGATTGCTGTGCCCGTGAGCGATTGGAGAGGATACTGCCTGAACCATCATCTCTAAAAACCAAACTGAATGTGACACAGAGTTCCCTGTCTTACTTAGCTTTAGTAAGATCGCTGTGGTCAATAATAGCAGCGCCTAGGTGGGTGGGTGACTTGTTATTATTAAAATTTCTATATTGCCCTTCATCCGAAGATCACAGGGCAATTTACAATATAAAAACACAAAAATACACACTATAATAGCAAAAGCAAACACAGGTTTAAAGGCCATAGATTGCTCTTCTCCCAGGCCTTTGGCTAATAAAACAATATTTTCGTCTGGCACCTAAAGCTATGTAATGCAGGTACCAGGTGAGTCCCACAAGCAGGGTGCCAATGCAGAAAAGGTCCGCTCTCATTGTGTTGCCACCCTCCGGACCTCTTACAGAGGAGGTACGTGAAGAAGGGCCTCAGATGATGATTGCAGGGGCCATGGGGAAAGGCAGTCCTTGAGATATTGCAGTCTTGAGCCGTTTAAGATTTTATCTGTCAAAACCAGCGCTTTGAATTGGGCCCGGAAACTATTTGGTAGGAGAAAAGCACAGTTGAAAGGGATTGAGCACTCCTCCCCAATTTCACTTCCTGAATCAAAGTAGTAACTCTGTGCTGCTGCTTCTGCTTTGATATTAAAAACAACCACAACCACTGCCATGGGCCCAGATCACCTGCACTATCTCTTAGGGTTTTCTTCCCTATTCTTTTAAAACTGAATTGAACATTGTCTTTTCTTCCCTGCAGGTTAGGCCAAAGACCCTGATTCCAGACAGCCTCCCTATATCTCCATGCAGAGACCAACCTTCCAAACAACCTTCTGCGTTCCAAAAGGCAACTGTAGTCAGCATCAAAAACCCCACACCCGCCCTTCCCACTGCCAATAATACTGTTAGCCATGTACAGA
Organism: Podarcis cretensis; assembly: GCF_951804945.1. Taxonomy (NCBI): domain Eukaryota; kingdom Metazoa; phylum Chordata; class Lepidosauria; order Squamata; family Lacertidae; genus Podarcis; species Podarcis cretensis. The sequence continues at coordinate 3,524,137 of NC_137174.1, forward strand.
CACCCAACAGCCAATCACAAAGTGTCACTGAGTCTACAACAACTGTGTCAGCGCCCCTGAGCACCACAGGTGTGGCCTATGCCATCATCTCCACATCCCCCAACAATGCAGCTCCCATCAACACCAGTGCCACTGTTTCAGTGGTCAATGACGGCATTAAAGTGCAACCACTCCTCATCAGTGCTGACAGCAAGGTAAGTTTCATTACTGAACTGCCGTTCTTATTGCAGGTTTACTAACTGCATGAAGGGCACAGGTCTGATATATTTAGCTGCATTTCAAAAACTATGCCTTTTCCCCACCACTCTTCTAGTGAAAGTACAGGAAGCTGTGTGAACTCTTCAGGAAACACATGGAAAATAATAGCTACCATATTTTTCGCTCTATAACACGCACCCGACCATAACACGCACGTAGTTTTTAGAGGAGGAAAATCCGTAGGCATGCCACCCGTAGGCATTCCCTCCATAACACGCACAGACATTTCCCCTTACTTTTTAGGAGGAAAAAAGTGAGTGTTATGGTGCAAAAAATATGGTATTTAAATTATCCATGTACTAGTGCAGTATTGGATGTTTGTTTTGGGAGACAAGATGATAGAAATATCAGAGACCAGCTCTATAGCTATAGGCTTGGCTATTTGGTTCAAATGTACAGGGTGTTGTGCTGCTTTGTGGGCACGGTTCCCCTGTCAGCTCAAAATGCTGCAGGCACAATAGGCAGAATTCTTCCCGGGGTCTAGATACTAAACTTAGCCATTGCATCTCTTGTGCATCTTCCTTAGTCCTTCTGTAGCTCCCTTACTTTATGTACCATATATTCCCTTATGACCTTAACTGCTATAATGTTTCTTCAGAGCTCACCATCTGAGTAACTCAGTTTTGTGTCAGTTTTCCAACACAAATGTGCCTTTCTCAAGCATTTTTCTCACCTCACCTTCCTTTTAGGTTTCTCTTTCTCAATACCCTTCCTTCAGCCCAATTGCCCATGGTTTCATTCTTGCAATCTGGTCTCAGTATTCACCTTTCCCTTTGTGAAGTTTAATTTCAGCTAGTCTGACAGCTTTCCTTTCTGCATTTTAAACTAGACTGCAAAGTATTTAGTTCTCTGAGCAGCAGAACATGCTGTACCTCAACATCAGCTCAGTCAATCAGTTGCACAATATAGATTAATATATATATAACAACAGCATCTTTTTACACAAATTTCCCTTAGGTTGTTAACATAGAAAGTCAAACTTTTAAAATCAAACAATTTATTACTTCAGTATAATGGTTGATTTTCAACTTTACACTCCTGAAGGCAGCATCAAGTAAATGTTTAAACTAGTGAAATAAAGTAAAACTATATAACAGTAAAACAATGACAATTTCTATATTTCCCTCCAAGGGAATAGTAGCTGATTACCAGTGAGTGAAAATATTGTTCTGCCCTGTGGTGGGACCCCATAATCAGGCCTCCTCAATAAACCTTAGTTCTCTGTCAGGTCCACATGGCTATATCCAAGACCCATGCCACTGGAAGTGGAAGCCACTGGAACTCATGAGTGCCTCACTAGGCAACCATCAGACCAACTTATTCTACATTAACGGAATGCTCTGAGTTGTCTTTGAGTGCAAACCCACAATGTACACATTACAATAGACAAGTCAAGAAGCTACCAAAGCAGCAAGGTCCTTCTCATCAGTGTGTGCAGCTGACATGCCAGCCAAAGTTGATGACACAAACTCTTGGTCATAGGCACTACATGAGCTGGCTCTTAAGCTCTGCGTTTGGGTGACTTCCAGTGATGCCCAAACACTTGTTGAATGGCAATCGGCTCAGGCAATGGAACTTCCAGTCTCTCTTCTTCCCTGTCCTGCCTCCTTCCCTGTGTGCCTCCAAAAATTTATCCAGAAGGTCTCTTAATTCTCCACAGCAGATTTTGGGAGTGTTTGGGGATCTGGAGGAGGGTGGAGAGCAATGAGAAGCCCAGTTGTAGCTTCATGCTACATTGGCTCTCACCCCTTGTTTTCCATGTGGAATGTGATTGCATGTAGCCATCGTGTAAACATAGAATGTGTCCCACCTTTGCTAGATGGAGGCAGGGTTTGGGTTGCTTTTTTCACCCTCATCTAGTCCATTACTGACTGTTGCACCGGTGTCTGGTGGAAAGGAAAAACAGAGCAAAGTCCCGTCTTCCTGTTGACACCCACCTCATCACTCTAGATGACCTCTCTTAGCAGTTTTTTCATACTTGGTATAGAAAGTCCTGTTGATGCTAGAGGAGTAATAATTGTCTTTCTCAAATACAGAGATAAATTTGCACTCCTATGTAGCTCTGCTGAACTCAGTGAGACTGTAAACAAGCAAAGGATAAGCTGAAATTGTGTTGTTGTGGACCATGCCATGGAATTGTGTTACTGTGGACCAGGACATAATTAATAGGCTAGAAAAAGAGGGACCTGAGAGAGACTGAGATGCTAGATTTAAAAAGGAAACTATTCTACCATTTCCTTTTGGAATATTAAAAATCAGGCTGGAGATCCCAGTTTTGGCAACTTCTGTGTTGCGGGGATACCACGTGGACCACCATTCTGAGACATGCCAAGCGATTGAATCAACTAGGTGTAAGTGAACAGTCTCTGAGAATGGTGCCTCTTTCGTTTATAATATTTGTAAAGATTCTGACAAGAGAGTCTCCAGATTGTAATATGCCAGCTGTATGATTTTATTGTCTCTGCAAGAAAGAAGTTGACAAAGGAGCCCTTTATTTGAAGATTCTGTTTCTCTGTTTGAAAAATTGAATCCCTTTCAGACTGTGGAGCAATCTTCTTTTCATTCACCCATTTGTTTTGCAGGTCATCATCATTCAGCCTCAAGTTCAAACCCAAACAGAGAATAAAGTGGAGACAAAGAAAGCTCCTGAAGAGACAGCTCAGGGACCCCCTGCTACCAAAAAGAAAAAAGAGGAAAGTCCAGAGGTTAACAAAATCTTATTTTCTTTATAAACGTGATATTTCGTATACATAGAGATGCTCACAGAACGTCTCCTCAGTCCAAAGGTTAAGCTGCTGCTTTTAGAGCATACATTCCCTTATTTACTGACGGGGGGGGGGGGGGGGGGAGCTGCAACATGCTTGCCTTAGTTTTATTTATAACTTTTGCAAAATACAGTTTGTTACAAGATCCACAAAATATGCCCAGAGCACTTTGTCCTTACTAGCCTTAGTTAAGTGTTATAGTTCTGTGTTTTAACAAAGTAATGAAAGTGCCCATTTGATCTGTGTTTATTTACATATTTGTGTAAAACATATTCTTTAAATCCAGTGTGATTAACAATAATAATAATATTCAAATAATTTGTAAAATCAACCTAAAACATGAATACAATAACATCTACAGAACCAGAGTAATGTGCAAGACTGAGTATTAATAATCAGAAAAGGTTTGGGCAAGCAAGTATCTTTTTAGCCAGTGCCTAAAATTAATGACGTTTCCGCTTCCCTCATTTTGGAGGGGCAGCTGTTTTGCAAGCCAGGTGTCTCCACAGAAGAGGCCTGCTGGGTTGCTGAGGACCTCTTCTGAAGACCGTAGTTCGTGGGCAGGCCTGTACAGGGACTTTTAAGGTGTTTTATGAACTTCTGCAGCACCGAGGAGAATTGGCTACAAAAAAGAATAAGCAATCAGTTTCTACTTGCTGTATGACAAATGGTTCATGTCACACTCTTACCGTTATAAGAAGCAATGGGAAGCAAGTGCAAGGATAAATGCACTTCTTTTTCATTGTTCACTGAGAATTTTCTGTAATATTGATTATTTGCAAGCCATCTAGATGGATAAGAAAAGGTTCAATGAATAGCTTGCAGATGCGGAGAGGCGGGTAGGACTTGATTATTAATATAATATTAATATAATAATAATATCAGGTGGCGCTGTGGGTTAAAGCCTCAGCGCCTAGGACTTGCTGATCGAAAGGTCGGCGGTTCGAATCCCTGCGGCGGGGTGCGCTCCCGCTGCTCGGTCCCAGCGCCTGCCAACTTAGCAGTTCGAAAGCACCTCCGGGTGCAAGTAGATAAATAGGGACCGCTTACCAGCGGGAAGGTAAACGGTGTTTCCGTGTGCGGCTCTGGCTCGCCAGAGCAGCGATGTCACGCTGGCCACGTGACCCGGAAGTGTCTCCGGACAGCACTGGCCCCCGGCCTCTTGAGTGAGATGGGCGCACAACCCCAGAGTCTGTCAAGACTGGCCCGTACGGGCAGGGGTACCTTTACCTTTACCTTTTAATATCAAGCTTTAAGTGGCGCTTTAGGTCAGAGATGCGAAACCTGTGACTCCCCACCCCATGCCAGGTGTTACCAAACTGCAGTTCCCCTCAGTCCTGATCATTGGCCAGACTAAGTGGGGCTGATGGGAGTTGGAGTCCAACAACATTTTGATGGCTATAGGTTCCCCATGCCTGCTTCCTGTGATGCAGCCAACGTGGCGGCATACATATAGACCTGGTGTTATAACTATTAATGCCACTTCAGTTTCCCTGCAAGATGTTCCATACACCTGATTTTTAGTGTAGAGTTCACTGCAAGCTAATAAGCTTGTGGCAAAACAATTCGCCTGCTCTTAGAAAACAGACCTGTAGAACTTCTTGGAAATAATACTTTTAAAATTACAGGTAGTAAATAGTAAAATGGGACCTAATGCTATGAGATATGCAAGAGCATTTCAGAGTACTCTAGGAGATAGCAGAATTGAACCCAATTGTCATTACTCAAGTTGAATAATATTAATAGCTGTCTTTGGAACATCGCCTAGACAGAACAGACTTGTGCTCATTTTTTCCTCTGTCAGCAAAAAATACTTTACACATAAGACTTTTCCCTAAAATTGGGACGACTGCATTTGTTGTCCAACACCAACAATTTATTCTTATTTTTTTCATGGAACAGTAACAGCAGAAATGACTATAATACAGGATTTATTGCTTACCGTCTTGGGTAACTCTTTGTTCTTTATGTTCTTCTGATGGCAGTGGTGGCTGACCTGTGACCCTGCCAATGGCGTTGGCCTGCAGCGCTCATAATTCCTGACCATTGGCCCTGCTGGCTGATGGGAGTTGGACTAAAACAACATCTGGAGGGGCCACAGGTTAGCCACCCTGGTCTTGTGGATTGTAAACTCTGTTCTATTATTTTCATTATTAGTAAAAATTCTTAATAGATGATGCTCAGCACTGCATGAGCAGACACCGGGGCGATCATAGAATTGTAGAGTTGGAAGGGACCCTGAGGGTCATCTAGTCCAGCCCCCTGCAATGTAGGACTTTCAACTAAAGCATCCATGACAGATGACCATCCAACCTCTGCTTAAAAATCTCCAAGATCCAAGGGAGCTCTTAATGTGAAAAGTATTCCTGCAACTTAACTTTCCTTTCCTCTCTGCCACCTCCCCAGATTTGCTGCAGAAGGTCCCCCAACTCTCTGGAGTAGTTTTTTGGGGGGCATGTGGGGAGGCTGCAGGGTAGAGAAGGGGAAGCTGAGTTCCACCCTCAGACAATCACAGTAAAGTATTACCCAGTGTTTATCTAGAGCTTTATGGCTGTGCAAAACACTTCATTTAGTCCTCAGAGCAACCTTCCTTCAGATGGTTGCCTGCCTTTCTTACATGCACAACCTTGCTGTTTCAGCACTTCTTCCAGTTTTTACATAGCCATTCACTGTAGATTTATGCCTCTTACAGGATACTGACACTGTTGCTGTTTTGAACGGCCGCTTCACTGGGCCCCTTCTTAACTGCTTCACTAAAGTAAAATATTGCATTTGGTGAAGAGTTATCAAATATAAAAGAGCACACAAAAGGACATGCCTCATGTAACGTGACTCACTTAATTCAAGTCCATTAGATATATGTAATATGCTCAGCCTTGATCTTCAGTCCACAATGGTACACCTCTTTTTTCTGCCCACAGCAGCCATTTTTTGCTGGCATCTAAGGCACTTTTCTCCATATCTGAATACTAGCACCTCACTTTTTAAAAAAACCAAAAATGCACTGCTTATATATCATTTCCCCTTGAGTTGATGTCAAATTCTACTTACTTATGTATTTCAAAATGAACTGCCCCCGATATATTCTGTTACATGATTGCTTATCTGAACACTAAAAATCTCCAAGTCTTGAGCTTTGATTTCCTGTTATTTCTGTAAACAAAGCCACTGGGGGATGAGTTGTGTGGCTGTTCATCTTGAAAGAACTGGTTGTGTTAGAGAGATACAAGTTGTTCAGTGTATGAGACCAGAGGATTTGCCTAGTAGTTATGCAATCATGGTATAAATGGAACCTCAACAAACACAGCCAACCTACCCATCACATGTTGCCATAACAATGCTCATCTTCACCCACCTTTCTGAAAATCAGCCTTCCCCCTCATTGTAGTTTAAGTAAGTAAACCATTTCCCTCATATTTGCCTTTGTGTTTTTGATCCCTAGACCCCTTCAGTTCATTCACTCGCATCAGGTATGAGATGTATTTTTCACTGGGATGCCATTCTTTTTTGTGTGGATCACCACTCTGTGTTGATTTAATAGTCATTTTAAAGAATACGTATTTTCTGGCCTTGCATGAAATAGCATTCCAGGGTGTGGTTGGGAGACACAATTGGAGATTAAGAAGGTATTTTAATATCAGTTTTATTTTCAAATTAGTTTTTTATTCCTTTCTGCATATTAGAGTAGAACTGATGACTTAACAGGAACAGTTCTGCTAGAAGAACCGTATGGTTATCAGGCAGTGCAGACTTGGGGCGTAAGCATGAGGTCTGCTTCTGTCTTGCTTTCTTTGTGCACTAAAGAAAAAGTATGTATTATAAGGCTCTGGGTTAATTTATTTTGTTCTTTGAGTAAGCTTTAGTTGATTAACATGCATTTATGCAATTAGTGTAATTAGAACTAACTGTGTAATTAGTGTAAATGCATGTAGCGACAACTAGAACATATAATTACAACGTGAAATGTTGTTGTCTTTTTTTTAAAAAAAAAAATCCTTATTGAACTATGCAAAGAGAGAACTGCAGATTCCTTAAGGCATTTATTGATATATTTAGTATGAACAGAATTCAGAAATATAGATCAAGAAAGCTTGGCATTCAAAAGCAAAAGAATAGGTAAGCAGAAACCTTGTTTGAAAACAGCAAAGCAGCGAATGTGGGAGTTTGAGTTGGATTTGGAGCAAGAGGGTGGATCCAGGGCCTCCTAAGGCAGCCGCCCAGGGACCGTGGTATTGCAGCCCAAGTGCTAGGTGATCCTGTAATTGGTGTAATGAATGACATGTTTCTTTAATTAGGTTGTTAAGTCTTCCTTTCCCCTTGAGTAGTGGAGGGCTAGGTCCAGACAGTAGGCTGGCTCCTCTTTGGCCATGGAGAAAGATGTGACAGGCATGTTGGGTGCTGCTGCCCCTCCGTTGAGCAAAGAAAGTGCACAAGTGCTGCTTCCTTTTGCCCCTGACTTGCAGTATCAGGTCAGGGACAAAACCCTCACCACAAAAGACACCCTGCCAAGTGTCAGCTTTACCCCCACCTGAGTTTTCTGTTGTGCTAATGACCCTCCATAGAAAAATCCTTACTCATCTGTGCTTTAATCTCACTTTATTCAAGGCATGGTGACTTGATGCAGTCAATACAGAGAGGCAGTTCTTTGGGCAATGCATGTTTGCAGAAATAGATTTTCCATAAAGTTGGTTCAAGGCAGCAAATGTTCAGATTTTGCCATGGTTATCACACCATCCTGAGTCTTTTGATTTTTGCAAAAATAAAAATAAAATGTCATAGCTCTTCACACATTAATCCATAGTCCAGAACAACAGGGTATGTTCTACTGAGTCACTGAGTGCAGGTTACAATTGTTTCTCCATCTGCATTAGATGGCTGGATCAGTAGGTTGGTTGCCCCTAACCGGCTGCACATTTTGCTTTATAACTTTATTTTGAGGAGGGTTAGAGAATCATTCCTCCCCCCGCCCCCAAAATGAAAGCTCAGAATCCAGGGGTCTTGCAAGTGCTTTAGCACCTACCTCTCAGTGACCTCGGCCATCATCTTCTTTCCCCCTCATGGACCAGTTTGTGGCCAGTCACCAGTGTTGGAACTGGTGCTTATTCTATGTACTCTGGACATAGAACCATTACAGACGTGAGCTGTAATGTCCAAAGACAGCAAGTCAACATGAGAAGGCTCCTGTTGAACTTCACCAAAAGTGCTTGTCAATTATCCAGTGATATAAATGTCTAGACTCAGATTTTCATATTCCATTCTGCAATAGAGAATATTTAAAACAAATCGCACTAGGGTTGCCATATGTCCTCTTTTTCATGGGTAGAGTCGTCATAGCGATCCACAGTTAAAAGTAAAAGTCGGCAAATGTGTCTTCTTTTTTGCTTTTCAAAATATGGCAACCCAACAGCTGGTGGTTGGGGTGAGGTCAGATTTTTGAATGCTCCTCTTAAATAAAAATCTCTCCACACTTAATTCAACAGGCAGCAGGTTATGCTTCAGCTTTTCTCCCTGGTGTGCCAGTCTTTCATGTTTCTTCATGGGGTTTTTTTTTGGGGGGGGGGTTAGAATTGTCACCCCTCACGTCCAGTCTGAAGCAGTTACATTCCATTTGACTATTTCATTCTGTTACAAGTGTAGACCAGACTCTGTCCACTGTAATTGGGATCAGAGAGTTTATTTTCCATACTGCTCACTTTTAAACATAGAAGCAGGAAACCAATGAAACCGTATGCACAAATGCAGTACAGTACAAATCAAACTTTCACAAAAACAAAACTCTGGCCCACCTGCACAGGTTTAACACTGCTTTGAGGAATTCATCTGAACATAGATGTTGTGATTTTTTTTATAGAGGACTGAAGGTCCTGAGTTATTAAAGTGTTCATGCTGTTAGTCTTCAAATGGAGGAATTTGTAAAGCCCTATGGCGCAACTGGAGTTCTTTCAGCAGTAATCAAAGTAATGTATTTTTTTTATTTCTTCTCTAGAAAATTGCCTTTATGGTAGCATTAGGCCTGGTTACAACAGAATACTTGGAAGGTAAGAACGCTTTTATTACTACAAAAATGTTTTCTGTTTTGGGGGGAAAGCAACTTCTCAATGAAGGTTGGAAACTTGGACTCTTTATTAATAAAAGTGTTGGGGGGACTGGTCCTCATGAAGTAAAGTATTGTGTGTTCTTTGCCAGCTGAAGATCTTGCTCTGGTGTTCAGTAATGTAGCTTACATATACCAACAAAATGCCATGACTGGAATGTGTAGAGTATACTGCAAAGAGCTACAGCCAAGATATACTGTATAACAAATCCAAGATGGCGTTTAATGTGACTGATGTTCTTTAAAAAATAAATAGCATCCATGTGTGTCAGTCAAGATCAAAACTGTTGTAAAGGGGGCTTAATCCTTTCCCCTCATACCATGATCTCAGTGATACTCACTTCTCAAAGCTTCATCGGGACCATGACACAAGAGGAATGGGGTGACCATTGTGATCTCGTCCCATGCTGGTGATTAAACATCCACCTCTGTCACATACTCAGCATATTGTGTAACTTCTCTTTTAAAATATCACTTAAATTTTCTAGAATGTGAAGAAGCTGGGGTAATAGAGCACTTCAGAATGCAGTCATATCCTTTGTGAGGATCCCCTCCTATTGGTCTTGCTGTTTGTTTGTTTGTTTGTTTGTTTGTTTGTTTGTTTGTTTTCCCCAGAAAGGCTCAGAACTTTATAGCTGCATTTTGGAAAATGATTTCATGCCTTGATGAATGGAAATCTAAAAGCAGTTTACAGAAAGTTCTAAGTCATCAGCATCCCTAATCCTTTAATGGCAAGAGATTGAAATGGAACTTACAAAGCAACAGTTTTACCAAGAGGCTTGCGTAATACAAATCATGTAGATAATAATCCCACAACTTGCCCGTCTAATCTTTTTTTACGTCAGGAAAGTAAGAGTAATAATTTAAAGCTTGAGCACCTCTGAATAATATCACTGACAATTGCTACACTGAAAATACCAGCAATCATCCAGGAAAATTTTTCTCTTAGTTTATTAAGATGTTTCAGTATCAATAACAATAAATAGGAATGGGAATGGATATGGATTTTAAATATAAATTAGAACAAAGATGTTTTTTTAAATATGTTCTTTCTTTAGGTGATACAAAACTATCTGGAAGTAAAGAGGCGTCTAAGCTGGTTACTAGAGGGGTTGTTTTAACTGGGCAGGAGTCGGATTATCAGGTCACAGCAATTGTGGCAAAACTCCATATGCCTTTAAATTCGTGCAAGATGCTCCTTCATATGTTGAGATATGTATAGAGATGGAAAGGCCTGGAAAACCCCCGGAAAAATTGAAAAAAACCCAACCTAGGTTCCCCCCCTTTTCTGTTTCCCCCCCAAAGCCGTTTCTCCCCGGGAAAATTGAAAAAAAAACCAACAGTTTGATATAGTTTGAATATTCAGCACACTTCCCCCCTTTTTTTCTGGAAAAAAGGGCTTTGGATAATAAAAAAACAACCGGGGAAACCTTGGTTTGTTTGTTTTTCCAATTTTTTCCGGTTTCCCCCCAGGCCTTCCCATCTCTAGCTATGTATCACTGGTTTTCAAGATGCCACTACCCAGTCATCAATATCAGGTGGAGAATGGGATTTCCAAGCTCATGTAGCCACTTAGTAACTCTCTAAATCCAAGATACATCAAACTTATTTAAGACCCATGGAACGGAGTAACCAAACCAAGCACCATATGAAGAAAGCGAATGCAGAAACTAAATTCACCAGGTTCTCCCCTGAAGAGGCACAAAGCATAGAAATGCTCCAGTTCTTAAAATCTGAGAGGCTTCGGGGAAACCAGAGGGACCTGCTATTTGGGCAAGTTCTTTGAGACTTCACTTGTCCCTGGGAAACCCTGGCATTTCTTGCAGCAAGTCCACATTCTGTGAAATCAAGGAAACAGGCGGCGGTCATTCAGCAGAGTCTTCAGGAAACCATCAGCACAAGCATTTCTGCTTGTCTGGTGGAACCATCTGTCCTCTCCTCGCCCCACATGCTGTCCTGTGGGTTCTCCCAACCCTCTAGAGCAGCTTGGGGGGAGGTGTGGGGAGAAAAGCGGAGGGGGAAGCCCACTAGTGAAATGGGTTGGTTGAATCTGGCCCCACAAGGCAAGTGCTGGGGGAGACACTTGCTGGGGAGGAATTAGCAGGAAGGCGGGAGCACCTAACTTGTTGCTCGCTCACTGATTCTCCCCTGCAAATGTTCCCCCCCGTAATAAAATTTTCCCAGACAGATTTTGAAACTGGAAGAAACCCAGCTAAGAGGAAGTGCCTAGTGGGTACATAACATCTGCACTGAAGACTTGGCAGGTGTGGGAGGCGTTAAGCAGCTCCTGCCAGTTTGCCATACAAATGTCCCCACCAACCATCCCTGCATTTGTATCATTTATTCATTCATTCATTCATTCATTCATTCATTCATTCATACTTAGCTCTCCTTTTTCCCTGACAGGGACTCAGGGAGGCTTAAAGATTTTTTAAAAAATTAGGTACTTGAACAGGCAGCAGCTGTTGACATCTGCCAGCTGCCATACATTCTGATGACAGCATATTTCAAAAGACACAATCCCTTACAGGGTCTATGGGAGGCCAGTCACTGAGGCCAGGTTCAGACATTTCATCCCTTCCTCCATTTGCCATGATATGCTCTACATCTGCCCTCTTCACAAACTCCAACCATTTCACTTCTTACAAAATACCTCTAAAAAGGCAAAGTTGATGGCCATTATACAGTCTTGTATATTTTTAGTACTTCATTGCAACTGACACACATTTGGTACAGCTGATTGCAAACTGGTTATATAGGCTACCAGTCTTGCTGTTCAGGATGCCTTGCAGAAGTCTAGCCCTTCTTGCAGGTGTTTTCGCTTTTGCAAGAGGGATAGCCATTGCTACCTATAGAAATCTGAACTCTTTTTGTACTTTTATAACTAGAATACACAAACACTGTGACTCCTCAAAACATGACAACTCTCCTACACACTGCTTCAAAGAAGAAAGCAAAGCAGCTCCTCAAAGTTAGCCTGTGTTAATATTATATTTTAATGATGTAAGTTGGGGGCATAAATTTGGGTTTTTTTAACCTTTTTCTAAGCGAGGTTTTGAACCAAATACGTCTACAAATTCAGCTTTGATATTTATAGTCTTTCTTTCCCCTACTCTATGAGGGAAACAAAGAAAACCTGCAGTGCCTTTTGCAACAGCCGAGATACAAAACTGTGATAAGGTTTTTGTTTTTGTTTAAAGAAATGAATCCTTGTAAGATTGCAAGCTGCCATGGCTCCAGGAATATAAGGATTGCCTTGGTAAATTAAAACAAGGATTGGAGGGCCCAGTAGGCTGTCTCCAACTGTGGCTGACCAAATGCTTCTGGGTGCTCAAGAGCAGTGCCTGATGGTGAGGCCCCTCCACTGCTGTTTACCCCAGTGTCTGGAATTCAGCGGTATATAGCCTCTAATATAGTTGTCTAGTTAGGTCTTCGCCATCTTGTCTTCAGGAGAAGAAAAGGCTAAAGGGTAGTCCTGGAGATTGTAGTCTCCAAGACGGTTGTATGGCGCCTTTTCTACCTCCTTCCGTCAACTCCTGCAGCCAAGCTGGTGCCAAACATCTTCCTCTGCTTTCCTTTGGACCACATCAGTGGGGCTGAGATGAGGCCTTGTTGTCTGGGTAGCCCAGGACCTCCATACACACTGCCCAGGATTGCTCCCCAGGGTGCAATATTTGGTGCTGCTAATGCAGCAGTTTGACTTCACCCCCACAGGTGCAGTCCATTGTCTCTCGAGACAGACGGATGCCAGCAACAACAGTTTAGGTATTGAGCTATGCCAATTGTTATTAGACATCTGTGAATCTGTCTGATAATCAAAGGATTCTCATTGAGTAGCCATTATACCAAAAGTGTGGAACCTTTTTTCATCCCAAAGGCCACAGTCCTTCGTGGGTGACCTCCTGGGGGGCACAACAGCCATGGATGGGGCCATGGACAAAAAGTGGGGAGAGCAAGAGGTGCAGCACTTACCTTTGAGTGTAGGTGGCATTCCAGCCTTACAAAATACCTACCCCTCCATCCATCTCAAGGACACAGTCTAGCCAGGCAAAAGCACTTGAGGGTGCAGAGCAGGCTGGAGAAGGGGGTGACCTGGCGGCAGGGGTGGCCCTGGGAAAGCTGCAAGGGCCAGATAAAGAAGGCTTCAGGGCCATATTTGGCTTCAGGCCTGAGGTTCCAGACTGCTGCATTAAACCATATTGTGAATTTCAGAAATAACTTCAAACACAAAATCTGACAAATTATCAGGGCCGCTGCCCAGACAAGCATTAGAAACTAAACATAAGGTCTAAGCAGACCACAAGCCAAAAGTCATCTGACTAATGAGTTGTATCTGAAAAAAATTGTTTTCAAATGATCACACACATACAGAGATAACGTTTCATAAATTGATTACAGAAATCCAAAGCAAGCGTCAGGAGAGGAAAAGAAGAAGCACAGCCAACCCAGCCTACAGTGGGCTTTTGGAAACAGAGGTACGTCTCATCTTGTTGCTTTTTCATTCCCCTTCACTTCTGGTCCTTATTCACGTGACACTAGAGTGACCACAGTAGTTTCCCATTACAAAATAAAAGCACGTCCCTGTTATAAAATAAGACTTTAAAACAGCATAGCTGCCATGGTTTACTGTATTATGAAGCTGTTGAGAGAAACACTTACATTGTCAGTGTTTCCCTGGTTGGGAGCGTGACAGCCTGATCAGTTTCCTACTGGCGTAAATGTATAGGATAGACATGAATTGCTAAACCCAGTAGCATCTTAACATTAGCTCTGTGCATTTACCACCCACAACTCAAGCTTATTTCATGGGGAAGGAAAGGCTAAATCTATCCCACCATCTGCTGTTTAGGAAAAGTGAGATTTGGGGGGGGTGGGGAGACTTCATTGTTTTGATTTGCCGAGGATTGGTTCAAATTGGGATTGGCAATTGCAAGTGAAAGTAGAAAACACTTTAAAAAGTCCCCCACCCCCACCCCAGTAGTTTCTGATGAGTGTTGCATGTTCAGTAAAGCAACCTCAATAAATGTTTCCTGTGATGCCGGTTTTATCTAATTCAGTTACAGCTAATGAACTAGTAATGGGATCACTTATTTCTTTTGTATGTGACTGACATAAATTTAATCTCAGCAGTTTTGGAGAAGTGGAAATACAAATTATGTACATTTCTTCTTTTCATGCTTCTGGCATAACATATGGTGAAATACATTGTGGACTTTAAAAATACAATTTCGTTAAAAATCCACTTTTTAAAAGCACACATTTATGCCAGGAACTTGGGAAGATGAAATACAAGGCACTGTTTCTTTAGGCTATTTAAAGCTGACATTTGATAATGACATTAGCTGACGTTCATTGAAATATTTATTTATAACAGTATAGATTGCCTTTTCTTTTGTAAAAGGTCCTGATTCTGACATCAGCATATATATATATATATATATATATATATATATATATATATATACACACACACACACACACACATATATATACATATATATACACACCTATCCAGCTAAAACAATGTTTTTTTTTCTAACTCTCTTGCATGGAATTCCTCACTAAAAAGGGAATGCTCCTGAAGGAAGTTGTGTTTAACCCACAGATTTAACACAGAATACCACAACTGCTCCAGGAAATCTCATGTTAATTTTATTATGGGATCTCCCCAACACTCTGATATAGAACCCCCTTTTTTAAAAGTATGTATGTGCATATTATTGACACCCATGTGTGGATAGCTCCTGATCATGCCCTCTCAGTTGGACTTGGTTGTTGTTGGAAGAAATGTCTTAGTCAATGCTATTCATGTTATCTTTTGCAGAGGAAACGTCTTGCATCAAATTATTTGAACAATCCCTTGTTTCTGTCCACAAGAGGTAAGATCTCTGAATTATTGGAATGGAAATATAGGTTAGTACTCCACACTTGAAATAATTACAGTAAAATTGGGTTTTTTAGCATCAATAAACAACAGGAAAAATAAAATTAATTTTACATTATATATCTGTGTCACCTCCAGAAGGAGTTCTGAGAGGTCAGAAGACACACCTCCTCTTTATGACAATTTACATGAGTCAAAAAAGGGAGCTGCACTTTGTAAAATTTACCCTATTGAAGTTTAGCCCTAACTACTAGATCTGTATGCCAACTTTTCAGCTAACAAGGCACAAATTATTTTGAGCTAAAATATATGAATATTTGAGAATTGGACTCTAGCCTATGAGAACTCATGTCATAAAAGTTGTTGATCTTTAAGGTGCCCCAGAACCCCTGCTTCCTGAAAAAAAATCATTCTTGCTTCACTTTTGTAAATCCATTTCTTTGGACAAAAAAAATGTATTAGGTGTCTTATTGGCCAAAATACATATATTCAGCACCTAGTTCTAGAAAATGTAGGTTCGTTTAATATTTGAGCTTTTAATGCAATTTATACAGTAAATCATCCTGAAAAATTAGAAAGGAAAAACCCCCTGAAAACTATGAAATGCACTGTAGATTTAAATAATAATTTTATGTGCTCCTTAGCTTAGATAAAGCCTGAGTTTTTAATATCTAACTTCATTCAGTCTAATGAAACTGTTACCTGTTTTGAAAATGCATATGATATTGTTGTAGTATCATAGTGGGACTGGGCTTTACAACTGGCTAGTAGAAAATTATGGCTGGCTACCAACACTGATCAAAATGTATGTGCCACTGCTTTGGTCTATCTACCCCAATTCTGTGCGATCTTGACTGGTGGCAGCACTGCGTGGTCTTAGGTAGAAATTTTCCCAAGCTCTGCTACCTGAAACCCTTTTAGCAAACTCATGAAAAATGAATCCAAGATTCTATGTATGCAAAGCATGCACTGTACCCATGGTATTAACAGCAGCAGCAGCAGCAGCAGCAGCGCACTGGAGTACCTAGACCAGCACAATGTTTGAGCATTGTGCAGCACTAAATAGCAAATTACGATTTACCTCTTTCTTGCTAATTTACAGGATAAACTCAGTTTTTCTATTGAGCTGCTGAAAATATGTACACAATGCTAGTATAGTCTGCACTTCATTCCCATTTTTGCCCCAGATTAATATTGTGGTAATGGGATGCGGGTTGTGGTAATGGAACGTGGTTGCCGCTCTGGTCTAAACCACTGAGCCTTGGGCTTGCATCAGAAGGTTGGCGGTTTGAATCCCTGCGACGGGGTGAGCTCCCGTTTCTCGGTCCCAGCTCCTGCCAACCTAGCAGTTCAAAATCACGTCAAAGTACAAGTAGATAAATAGGTATCGCTCCGGTGGGAAGGTAAACGGTGTTTCCGTGCACTGCTCTGGTTTCGCCAGAAGCGGCTTAGTCATGCTTGCCACATGACCTGGAAAAACTGCGGACAAACACCGGCTCCCTCGGCCAGTTAAGCAAGATGAGCGCCGCAACCCCAGAGTCGTTCGCGACTGGACTTATCTGTCAGGAATCCTTTACCTTTACCTTTTTAATATTTCTAGTTTCTCAGGGCACTTCCAAACTAATTTTTTTGCAGATGATCTTCTCCTGAAATCAGAATATTGATCAGCTGCAGGTCACGTGTTCAGGGGAGTTATCCCCATCCTGATTGTTTCTAGCTCACACAAGGGTTGCTATGAAAGACAGAACTAACATTTAAAGCATTGGTAGCTTTACATTCCAGCAGTGGAAGGTATCTCATTAATGAAGCACTCTTGTTGCACTTCTGGTTATCCCTGCCTTAGATGTTTCCTTAGAACAAATGTTAGTACCTCATTAAGGGGCGCTGTGGGTTAAAGCCTCAGCGCCTAGGACTTGCCGATCGAAAGGTCGGCGGTTTGAATCCCTGCAGCGGGGTGCGCTCCCGCTGCTCGGTCCCAGCGCCTGCCAACCTAGCAGTTCGAAAGCACCTCCGGATGCAAGTAGATAAATAGGGACCGCTTACCAGCGGGAAGGTAAACGGCGTTTCCGTGTGTGGCTCTGGCTCGCCAGAGCAGCGATGTCACGCTGGCCACGTGACCCGGAAGTGTCTCCGGACAGCGCTGGCTCCTGGCCTCTTAAGTGAGATGGGCGCACAACCCCAGAGTCTGTCAAGACTGGCCCGTACGGGCAGGGGTACCTTTACCTTTACCTTTACCTAACCTACTTGGGAATAGGCTGGGCAAGTGTTTGTGTAGTTCTCCTCCTTCTCCTTCTCCTTCTCCTTCTCCTTCTCCTTCTCCTTCTCCTTCTCCTTCTCCTTCTCCTTCTCCTTCCCCTTCTCCTTCCCCTTCCCCTTCCCCTTCCCCATCTCCATTACCAAACCCTTTTTCATTTGATTGGAAGGCGACTGCATATAGCCCCTCATCTTTACTGACATCTCTCTAATTTCTCTTGCTAAGCTCTTTCAGGGAGAGCGTTATCTCTGATCTTGCGCAGCCCTGGCCCTGTGAATGTCTTGCATGCATCACTTCAGTTCTTTGTGTGTATGGGCATGTGAGTGCAATTTCACACATTCAATGTGAACAAACAAAAAGTGCCACAATCCTGAGAAGAGGAAACATACATGAAGAGGGAATGCAAAAAGCTTAGTATAAGGATAAACTAAAAAGGGGGGAGTGCATGTAGGGTCACTTGGACAGACATAGCCTGACTGATTATAACCTTCTGCTCATACACAGTATTCTTTTATCATAGCCTACCTAAAATCCCACCAAGCTGGGGATCTAAGCCCACTGCTCCTAACCTGTGTTCTGCCCTTCTTTCATAATGCTAGCCAATGAGGATCCATCTTGGCAGGTATGTTTTACCACACCTTGTAAATTGCGAGGGAACAGGGTCTTCGTTTAAGCTTTTTTTTAAAAAAAAAAAGATATTGTGTTGTTGTCTGTCACCCTGGGCCTTTTCAGTTGTCACATACCAGAGTGTACATTTGTAAGTACTATTGTCACTGCCCCACTGCTGTCCAGGGTAGTTTTGCCAAAAATGCAGGCAGTGCAATGGTCAGAGAAATGACTGGAGGAACAAAACTCGGGTTCACACATTCTCTGTCCACTGTAAAGAACAACATTTTGTTTTTATCTGTATGCAGAATCTCCCAGGTTCCATTACTTGTCTTTCCTGGCTTATTAAATCTAGCAGAGCGGGCCTGAGTGATTTCTCCCTGCTCCCTTGAAACAGCCTAAAGACCCCTTTGACAGGAACAACTCTTGACCAGTCACAAATGCCCCCTTTTTGGGAAAGGTGGTGGAAAGGGTTGTGATGGAGCGGCTGCAAGCATTTTTGGATGGCACAGATTATTTGGAGCCATTCCATTCTGGGTTTAAGCCTGGCCATGGAACTGAGTCAGCCTTGGTCTTCCTAATGGATGACAATTGCAGAGAGGTGGACAGGAGAGTGCAACCTTACTCCAGATTCTTGAATTCTTCTGATACCATTGGCCATGGTATACTCCTGAACAGCCTGAAGATTCACCACCACAGTCTAGTGATCACACATGGAAAACAAACAGACAGCAAATCGGAGAATGCTAACCTTAGATTTCAGGATCCCATCTATCAAGCTAAATGATGCTTCCAGGACCACACAATTATGTTTTACACAATCACAGATTCTTCCACAGCACTGTACCTACAATCCTATATAGATTATGTGTGATGTTGAGAACCTTCATAACACAGGCAAGTTAACATGCTGACAATATGTCCACCATAAACCAAGAGCCACTGAAGACATATCTTTAGCAAAATCAGTTCATCACCGTAGAAACAAATCTCTTCAAAATAATTATTTCCCTTCTGTTTAGAATGATGGCTCCTGTCTCCAAGATTTTCATGCTCAGGAACAATGTGTAATAGTTGGGTTGGTGCTGTCAGGCTTTGATCATTGATATGAAGTAGGAGTGCTACAAATATGCTAAGGTCTCGTTTTCATCTATTTAACTGGACTTGTTTGGCAAAGTGGTGAGTTTATATGGCCACAGTCTGCTTGTGGAGAGCTCCTTCTGTAGATCAGCTGAACCACCTGGCTCCTTGTGCTTTTGTGTTTTGCAGAATGAGGTCAGCCATGATGAATATTGTTCAGCATGTAAGCGCGGTGCCAATTTGCAATCCTGTGGAACATGCCCCAGAGCCTATCACCTCAACTGCTTGGACCCGCCCTTGAAGACTGTCCCCAAAGGGGTCTGGGTCTGTCCTAAGTGCCAAGAAAAGGTGAGATGTGCCTTTACACTGTAACTATCCAAACCTGATCTGGGAGCTGAGTTGTGTACAGATATAAATTTGGTGAGCTCTGTAAAGGTTGACCACCAGTGCAGCTGAAATTAATCTTCACCAAGTCCCACTAAAAGTAATGGAACTTAAATATCACTTACTTTTTATATTGATTTTTATATTAAGTAACTATGCTGGATTCAGTCCTTTTAGTTGGTAAAATATCCTCCTTACCTTATTCATTTTGTAAAATATCCTAAGTCCATTAGTACTGATTTGCCTAAGGCTACACAGTAAATTCACTATTGCTCCCTGTTCTGTAAATATCTCATTGAAGTGATTTTTGCACAGCAAAGTTTAAATCATTCACTTTTGAGTATTCAGGGTAAGAGGAGAGATAATGCCTAAATCTAATCACCCGAGAAATCCCAGGCTGCTCATCTCCTGCAAGAACTTCCAGAAATATGGTCTCTGGTGTACTCAGTGCAACTCAGTATCAAATAACCCACCATCTTTATGGTAAGTTGATTTCAATGGGAGAACTTTAAGCACATGCTTAAGTCTCTTCCAATGAAATCATTGAGTGACTTAACATTAGCTTCGTAATGATATCCTATCCATAGTAGGACAAACTTAGCCCCCCATTCATAGAAAAAATCACTGTTACCAGTCTAATATAACCAAGAAAGCTATATAACCAGCACCATTAGTATTAATAAGGTGGTACCTCGGGTTACATACACTTCAGGTTACAGACTCTGCTAACCCATAAATAGTACCTCGGGTTAAGAACTTTGCTTCAGGATGAGAACAGAAATCACGTGGCGGCAGCGGAAGGCCCTGTTAGCTAAAGTGGTATCTCAGGTTAAGAACAGTTTCAGGTTAAGAACGGACCTCCAGAACAAATTAAGTTCTTAACCCGAGGTACCACTGCATTGATATTAAGCATAACACCACTTGCAAGTTAAAAATGATGCCTCCACTGATGATTTTCTCTTTTATTTATACAGTATACAGTGGTACCTCTGGATGAGAATGGGATCCGTTCCGGAGCCCCGTTCGCATCCTGAGCAGAATGCAACCCACGTCTGCACGTGCACGGGTCACAATTCGCCGCTTCTGCGCATGCGTGTGACATCATTTTGAGCGTATGCGCAAGTGGCGAAACCCAGAAGTAACCCATTCCGTTACTTCCAGGTCACTGCGGGACACAACCTGAAAAGATTTAACCTGAAGCGTCTTTAACCCGAGGTATGACTGTAACTATATGGGACGCAGGTGGCGCTGTGGGTTAAAGCTTCAGCGCCTAGGGCTTGCCGATCGAAAGGTCGGCGGTTCGAATCCCTGCGGCGGGGTGCGCTCCCGCTGCTCGGTCCCAGCGCCTGCCAACCTAGCAGTTCGAAAGCACCTCCGGGTGCAAGTAGATAAATAGGGACCGCTTACCAGCGGGAAGGTAAACGGCGTTTCCGTGTGCCGCTCTGGCTCGCCAGAGCAGCGATGTCACGCTGGCCACGTGACCCGGAAGTGTCTGCGGACAGCGCTGGCCCCTGGCCTCTTAAGTGAGATGGGCGCACAACCCCAGAGTCTGTCAAGACTGGCCCGTACGGGCAGGGGTACCTTTACCTTTACCTTTTTATGACTGTAACTGCAAAGAGAGTCATCAGTGTCAGTAACAGCCTAGAGTATAAGGCAGTGCCGACAGCTCAACACTTACTCTCCTTTAAAGATAGAGCAGGTTCTACTCTAGACATAAAGAATAATTAACAAAATTAACTGCATTTGATCCCCAGCACCTCATGAGGAGGGATGGACCCCAAAAGCTGTGAGACTGGAAGCACCAGTTTTTTCCTGGATTTGTGATGAGGGGACTGCAATCCCACATAGTAATTCATCATGGTTGAGGAAGACCTAAACATGAAGTTTTGGAAGACCTTTAATGCATTTTTTTCAGCACTGTCATGGTACACTTGGCTATCACTAGAGGGTTAAGCCATCTTCAGTGATCATGGATACTAAAGAAACTGCATATGCAATCATATGAATTCCCTACATTTGCTGACCAGTTCATGCAACCTTCTGTTTGTATTATTTTGTGACTGCATATGTGAGCATGTGAAGAAATTTGGCGAGGTGAACCAGTCTGGTTGTATTACAGATGACATTTGCTAGACTTACCTTGACAGAGAGTTTTGTTCTCTCTTTGTGGGAAGGCAAAATATAATTTCTAGATATATTTGCATGCTTTTCATTTTACAAATCGGCAAACTAACTACTCTTACGGAGCTATTACATAGTCCTGATATAATCAGCTTTTGAGGAATAAATTGGAGGGTGGCAATTCTAAACGATTGTATGCATTATAACATAAGTGTGCCCTTGAGTTGTTTGAATCCGTTATTTCCTGAAATTGTAGGTGTTAAAGAAAGATGAAAATGTGCCATGGGCTGGAACTCTGGCGATTGTTCAGTCCTACGTTACTCATAAAACAGGTACGAACTGTAGCAATTGATTATAAGAAATGGTTTCTCAAGTGTCAGCAACTTCAAAATGGAGTCGCCTCAGGGGGTGGATTGCAAGGGTCTCAGAAATAAAGTATCATCCAAACACATCTGTACTTGTCTGATGGAAGGGTTTCCCAATTACTGTTCTAACACATCTGAATTGAGAGTTCACAAACTCGGAGGTGGACTAGGGGTGTGTGTGTGTGTGTGTGTGTGTGTGTGTTTGTTTCACATAGGAGACAAATACCGTTTTTCATTTGTGGGTCAGAGGGGGGAATTCTCACTATAACCTTTCTCCT
The DNA here is from genome assembly GCF_951804945.1 of Podarcis cretensis. Taxonomy (NCBI): domain Eukaryota; kingdom Metazoa; phylum Chordata; class Lepidosauria; order Squamata; family Lacertidae; genus Podarcis; species Podarcis cretensis. The sequence continues at coordinate 3,546,226 of NC_137174.1, forward strand.
TGAAAGAGAGGAGGTCACAGTGAATTGAGGCCGTCTGCGAGCCCATTCATGCAACGGCATTCTAATTAGGTGGGTGCTTTCTGTTCATTGATGACTTTGCTTTTTGTCCTTAGCACATGAAAACCCCTTGAGTCCTTGAGCCCAGTGTAAAATATGCACGTCCACCACCACCCATTATGAATATTTTACTTGTGTCCTGTGACTTTTGTTGTTTTTACTGTACCTCCTTCAGACTGAGTTGTTAGCACTGTGTGCACCTGTTTATCAGCTTAACGAATTTGACAGTATCGCCAAATGCCTCTTCACTAGATGGGTCGAAAGGGGCCCTCCCAAGGCATCTCTTACACTCCTCTGTTACATTTTTCATCTTAACAGCCATTCATTGCCTGCTTTCTTGCCTTTGCTTCACAGTCAAAGAAGAGGAGAAGAGGAAGTTATTAAAGAGAAGCAGTGAACTGAGGGGAGAACACAGGAAGCTAGAGGAAAAAGAACACTTTCTCAATAATGCAATGAAGGTATCATTTCTGGCTGATGGCTTAGCCTGAAAAATTGCCCAGGCACTTGCTACTTTTGAAATCAAGAGAAATTAGCACAAGTGGACAAATCTGAATGTTTCTTTAAATTTCTGGACAGCAGCAGATCACTGAAACCTTACCTCCTTAAACTTGACCTATGGGTGTGTGACAGATGGGTGGGGCCTCTCACCTGTTAAGTCACATGGCATCACAGTGGCATCAGGTGATACTTATTTCGCCTGTGTGGTTTGAAATCCTACTGCACAGGCAGAAGATGTGTGTGGTGCTTTGCGAGTGCTGACCATCAGCTGATTTGTAAGGCTTGGGTGCTGAGAGCTGGGTACAAGGCTGGCAAAGCTCCATGATTGGCACTTCCCAAGCACCAACAAGCAGCGAATCAGTGGTGCCTGAAAAGCCCCCTTTTGCCCGACCTTCCCCATAGCTGGCATCAGGTGTGGGGCAGGTGGCCATGGCTTGGCTGAACCTGCCTCATGGCCCAAATGGGGGGAGCTCCGGGAGGCTTCCCTGTCCTTGTTCCACAGAGACTAAAGAGAACTTCGCAATCAAGCACAACTACCTTTTCGTGCATTCACACGAAAGCTTATACCAAACTTAGCTGGTCTCTAAGGTGCTACTGGACAATTTTTTAATATATTTCGACTGCGTCAGACCAACACGTCTACCTACCTGAATCTTAAGCCCACTAATTTCTGTGGACATATATGGTGGATTGTGGCTACTTTCTTCTTGTGAGTAAGCAGCCCCAGTTGGCTAAATCCAGCTGTGTTGGCTAGCAGGCTATTAGGAAGGTGTAGTGTAGCAGCTGTGCTAGTCCACCATCAAGGAAGTCATTATGCCACAGGATCATTGGCAGATTCTCTGATCTTGAACTTTTGCATCCTAGTGACTTTCTCTGAAACATGAACTTTGCACTGGTTTACAGCCTAAGGCTGCAGTCCTATGTGAACTTATGTGAGAGTAAGTCCTGTGGAACTCAGCGACACTTTACAGTTAAACTGCAGAGGATTGTGGTGTAAATAAATCCTTGTTCTTTGGAAGGTAGACCTGAGGTCTTTTCTTCCTCCTCCCATCTTCATTGTTTGTTCTCTATTACTCTAGTGGTCACTAGAACCTTAATCCCAAATACTATACATTCAGCAAACCATATTCTACAACACTTTTAATAACATGTTTAAATATTTGCCCATGAACATGGGGGGCAATTGTGACTTCCGCACAGATTTCCAAAGAGCTAAGCACAAAGCACGTTGCAAAATAAAGAAGCTAAGCCGTATTACAAAGGGGACGTCAGTGTTGCGGATTCTTGCAGATAATTAATTACGAATAACGCAGATTAGGAAAACGCTAAATTTCTACAATAACAGCAAATATGCTTTAAGATAGATCAGCCCTAATATTGGACTTGTTGTTCTTGCTCAAATGGGAATTTAGAAGGCCTACATTTATAGCATGGGCGCACCCCACAATTCAGAAGACCAGTGAGCAATGTATGAGGTTTGATTATCTGGTGTGTGTCTATATGTATTACATTTATTTTGAAAATTCGAAGTAGCATTTACATCTGTAGCTAGTCACATTTTGTTCAACTGCTGCTCTCATTCAGGAAGGACACCCATCAATTTTTCATGACATTTAAAAGAAAATGAGAGGCAAAGTAATAATTTATTAGAAGGCAACTTAGTGGGGTGTGTTCCCTTTAACTGTGCAGACTTAGTAATATAACCATGTACATGCCTGAGTCCATAACGGCATGGGCTGAAGACTCAATAGATTCCTCTGTATGTGCGACTGTGTTATGTTAGGTAGAGAGTAGAATTAGAAAATGAAAAGGATGCATACTTCATTGTTCAGATAGAAGTTTTGGCTGTTGACTGCAGCAATGCAATTCCACATAAAGACCTCAACTGATGAGAGCAATCAAAAATATTATGCTACAAAATGGCTTGGTTCCTGAGGTTTTCATTAAATTAAAATGGAGCAATTGAGAGCCTAGATCCAATAAAATGGAGAATTAAATTAAAAAGCAATTGAATTAAGTGGGACACATAGAGACCGAGAGGTAATGGGCCCTGTACTTTGCAGTATGAAATATTACATTGCAAAATTTTTATATTAAAGTATAAAATGAAAGATAACTTATTCAAGGAAGCTTGTGGGAGATTGTGCCTGGATATTTGCCTTAGTGTTAAGAGGGGATGCCTGTTTTATATTTATAGTGAATGCATGCAGATAAATTCCATTTTCACTGATACTACAACTTTTGTGCTCATACAACATGTGAAAGTGATGCAAGATAAGAATTTCTGTTGATGCATCCAGTTGATGCATTTAGTATTAAACTAAATAAAGTTTAAACGGAGGATATTTCTGACTGGATCTAATAACAGGAGGAATATGTTTGTCAATTACATGCACGTGTTTTCATATGAGGGTGTCATGTCCATTTCACTTGCTAAAAATACTCTCCTCCTCCATAAGGGCCAACAAATATTCATGCCAGAGTGTGTGGACTATATTAAATAAATTCCATTTGTATGTGAACCAACATCATCTGTTCAGTCTATCCAGACTAAAGGCACGATCTTCCACAACCTTCCTTGAATAAGTTATCTTTCATTTTATACTTCAGCATAAAATTTTGTAATGTGATATTTCCCCCCACCCAACCCTTAGAAGAGCAAGTCTCTGTGCCATACCCCTAACTGCCTCTGAAGGTCTCTTCGCTTTCAGAAGCGATTTGTCATCTGGTGTTGGGAGTAGTGGGCAAGAGAAGCGGCCTTTTGAGAAATCCCTCTGGGCATGTAGAATTAATAGTGCAGGTCTTTGGATTCCAGCCAGTGGAAATAAATAAAATCATAAATCTTTGTAGATTGTGCATTAATTCAGATTAGAGAGTGGCTTTGACTAGAATCCCCCTCTTCAATCAACATAAGCATGCATTCAGGCAGGGCTGGGGAGGGGCGAATGTATCCCTAAGCTCTACCCTTCAAGCACCCGGCTTGCGATTCCGGCAGGATGCTTCAAGGGGGGCCACGGTGCAACTCATTTATTTGAGCTTGCCCACACAAAAGCGTGTTTGCAGGGAGAGTGTTTTGACACCCAATGGAATGTGTTCTTACTCTTTCTTTCCACCTTTGACAGAAGTGCTTAGAGCGAAAAAACAGCCTATTGGCCCAGCAGAAAGGGGTTCAATCATCGCTGGAACGCCTCAAAACTCTCATTAGACTGATACAGAATGAGCAGATGATTCAGGTTACCATGACAACCACCACCACCTCCTCCCTGCTAACCGTCCCCTGGATCAAACCGTCTTCTGCCTCAGCTGCTGTCGTACACAAAGCCTTGCAGCCGACACAGGGGAACAACTGACAGGGGCTGCCTGAAAACCTGGTTTTTCTTTTTTGAAAGAAAACAAAAGGTGAACTTTAGATAGCTGCAAACACAATAGCTGTGGAAACACTGCAACTGCATCGAGAAGGAGACTTGAGGGGAGGCAGGGGAACAGAAAGACTTTGTTGTCAATTTTTATTACACCAGGATGTTGGGTGAACCACCCGTTTGACTTCGTTGGTGTCATGGCAACTTTCTACAAAGCAGATCCTGCTGCAGTTTTCTATTGCTGAGATATTCTGTACTTAGGATATTCTTTCTTTCTTTTGTTGCATTGGCCTTAAAGTATTTAATGGATAAGGAAAATGAAGCGGCATATGTTGGCCAATGAGGGGAGTGCGGTGGTGGAATGGAATGGAGCATCCTTGGGGAGGGAAGGTGGACTTTAAAAAGTTCTCATTTTGAAGGGAAAATAGTTTTAAAAGCAAAGAGATAGTTAGCTAGTATGCAGGTAGTTGGTAGGGGGGGTGCAGGAATGGTTAATTGGTGACAGTGAAAAATGGAATAGCTTTTAAATCAACATATTTTTCTTTTAAATGAACAAGGTCTGCCACATTGATTCAGGTTGAACTGGACAAGGGGCTATTTGAGAAGAATTGCATTTGTGGGACACTCACAGAGCCTTCAAAATCAAATCATTTTTTCAGTATTATAGTTGAGAATTACAGATATTTAAATAAAAATGTATGAAATTAGCATTTCTAGTGAAATATTGAAGTATTTTCATGCTGATGCTTCTTGTATATGCGTTCTGAAGTATTTAAAGAGCTATGCCTGTAAAACCCCTTAATTTTGCAGGACCTTTCAACTTATTTTGCTATTGATGTATTTTTCTCATGGAGTTTTTTGTGCAAGGTTTAGCATAAACCATAATAGTGACAAATATCTTCAGCAGGTTGGATCTTTATTATTATTTTGAGCGGGGACGGGGTCAGATTTTTTTTAAAGAAAGAAAGCAAATAATCTTTTTTGCTGCTGCTTTTTTTTTCCTGTCAAGACAGTACAAATGATATGCCAAAAAACTTTACACTTTTGTACTGCATTTTTATTGTAAAATAGGGAATGTGAAAAATGATTATTCTTTATTTTGTTTTATTTCACTTGCAGAAGTATCTGCTAAATAGTACAGGAAATAAACTGCCTCAAGGGGTTGTTTCGTTTATTGGATGTATCAGGAGCTGCGGGGGAGGGGTGGGCTGTCACATTCTAAGTAATCGGTTGCTTTTTGGAAAACCTTTTCTTTTTATATTGTTTGTTGATTTTTACCACATGTGACATGTTTAGCACTAGCCTGAGAAAATACTGGAGAAACTGCTTTATTCCCCCTCCCCTCTAGCTAGTCTTCCGATGCAGCGAGCTCAGTCTGGCCCCATCCGGCCAAGCGGCCTCTGCTGGTGCCCTGAGGCCTACCTCAGAAGTTAGTGGTGGACACACCAGTTTCCCCTTAGCATAACTTCCCCATTCTGTAACCCTATGAGGAGCACCATATCGGATTCCAGGGGCTGGGGGATTCACTCTTGAATATTCAGGATGCAATCTTATACATGTCTACTCAAATGTTGGTGCCATTGATTCCCATGGTACTTTTTTGCCAGGTAAATTTACATAGCAGAAGTGATAACCTCTGGTTTGGGGGGGCCTAATCTGGCCTCCAAGACAGTTTTTCTGCACCCCAAAGATTTTGCCAATTTTTTCAGCAGTGACAAACTTTGAGAGAGGGAGTGTGTGTGTGTGCTGGGGTGGGCAGAGCCCAACATGGATGAGGATGCAAAAACCCCTCCCCAGGGAGGGGGCAGCAGCCTCTTTCCTCAGCTGATCTGCATGGCTTAGCTGAGGAGGGAGGCTGCAAGTGTGTAGGACTGCAAAGAGGCCACACTGACAGCTGGCATGCAGCCCCTGAAGGATTGGCTATGAGGAAATGTGGCCCTTGGGTCACGAAGGATTAGCCAACTCTGGTGTATAGGATTTGAAGTCCTATATTACAAAGTAGCAGTGTATTTTAACAGCATTTGTTGCATTACTTTTAGTAATTCACAATTATAGCATCTTTCTCAATACTAACACAGCTTTGTTTGTTTGTTTGTTTGTTTGTTTGTTTGTTTGTTTGTTTGTTTTAAACAAATGGATTTGTGCCTTTGGCATGCATACCTAAGACGCAGACCCATTTTAAATATATGTATGACAATAGCAAGTCAGCCTGTAGAACCAGCGATTTGGCCAGAAATATAAGTGCTCCTGAGAAATAATTTGAGTGGGGTCAAAACCTCAAGGAAGGGCGTAGGGTACTCTGCCCACCAGCCCTCTCTAAATGTTGCCCCTGTGTTTAAGTAGGTCTGAAGCAAAAATCCATTTCTGCATTCCACAGGTGAAGCATCTCACAATGGCCTATCACACAGTGCCAATAAATCAAGGGATTTGGCTTTTTATTGATTGATTGGGGGGTCACCCAGCACTAGGCAGCACACGGTCCCTTCAACCATTTTCACAACTCCGGGAGAAACTGTGCAGTACTATACAAATCTATTTTAATACACTTAACACTCTGTTGAACAAGATTTTTATATTCTTTTATTGACAAACAAAAGTGAACTAAGTGAAACACGGTTGTGATACATTGGTTATTGTATGCCAATTTATGCATTCGAACGTGGCTTGCAATGTAAATGTTTTCAGGTTTAATGGTTCTTTTTCTCCTTCTAAGACGAATTTAAAGAAAAGGGGAAAGCACAGAAAGTTGATTTAATGTGAAAACTTTCGGAAGTGTTTTTCTGGGACTGTTAAAAGTAGTTATTTTGGGAAAGGGACTGTCCCGTGGATAGTGTGCATAGAAAACAAAGTGTTTGTCTTAAATATACCAATGTAGTTTACTTCTTTATGATGAATTAAAACTTGACTGACAGATTTAATACTGGTGTGGTCCCTGGAATGTACGTGCAGCTTCCAAGCATAGCCTGTGCTGCCCTGAAGAAGGCCGAAGTGTGTTGCTGGGGCCCCTCATTCCTGCTTCCCCTCACCATCCATGGCAAACCACCCCATGGCAAAGTCCTCCTGGGAACTCTGCCCACACGGCATCATAGGTAATAATTTCCTGTTCAATAGAAATGCCATTGTCAAGATTTGGTTTTTCATTCACCAATTTAGACACCAGAATCAAAATGGTCTCAAAAATAAACTGCATGCCTTAATTTGCCCTCACATTTAATTGCAGTCTAAAATGTTGCCCCAGTGCATGAGAGAGGGGACTTCAATCCTAAAGACAATAAAGAAAGGGATAAAAATGAAAACTCTCATTATTACAATACCTTTACATAAATCTGTGTTGCAAGCACACTGTACACTCTGACAACCAGAACTGTGCACAGTATTTCATCATCACATCTCAAAAAAGATAATGTAGCACTACAAAGGGTAACCAGAATGATCAGGGGACATTAAAGCCACTTGTCATCTCCTGGGCAAGTAGCTCAAGCAGATGTTGACTGTTCAGCTCATGAGGAGATACGATAGCCATCTTCAAATATCTCAAGGAATGTCACATGGAAGATGGCATAAGCTTGTTTTCTCCTGCTCTGGAGGCTAAGACTCAGACCAATGACTTCAAGTTACAAGAAAGAAGATTCCAGCTATACATCTGGAAGAACCTTCTGACAGTAAGAGCTGTTTGAGGGTGTAGCAGACTCCTTTGGAAGATTGCAGACTCGCCTTCTTTGGAAGCTTTTAAGCAGAGGTTGGATGGCCACCTATCATTTCGTGGATGCTTAGCTGAAATTCCTGCATTGCAGGGAATTGGACTAGATGGCCCTTGTGTGCCCTTAAGAGCCAGTATGTGCCCTTAACAGCCAGTGTGGTGTAGTGGTTAAGAGCAGTGGACTTGTAATCTGGTGAGCTGGGTTCGATTCTCCACCTGCAGCTGCTGGGTGACCTTGGGCCAGTCACACTTCTCTGAAGTCTCTCAGCCCCACTCACCTCACAGAGTGTTTGTTGTGGGGGAGGAAGGGAAAGGAGAATGTTAGCCGCTTTGAGACTCCTTAGGGCAGTGATAAAGCGGGATATCAAATCCAAACTCCTCTTCTTCCAACTTCCAAGTTCAATGAGACTTAACACACAAGAAAGTAAGTTTCTGTTTTGCTATTGCAGTGTCCAGCAGCTTAAGGCACACATTCAACAGCTAAATGTAGATTCTTTAAGGTTCCAGGAGGTTCACCAGGAGAAGCATCATGAACCTGCTCTTAACTCTCACCTTTGATAAAGAATTGCTTGCTGCTATTAGCATTCCCAGAATGAAGGGAAGAGGATGCCCTTCCTTTTACATACTCTTTTGCCAGTTCTTTTTAATTTCAGAGTGTTGTAACTATAAGCTATGATAACCCATCACCACCCATCCTCTCTGTGTATGGATTTTATCGGGGTGGGGGGGTGGGCATCATTTATGACATCATGTCCAATTCTGCATTGCCTCAATTTTTTTTTTTTTTAAAGCAAAGAGCCTGCTGTTGTTGAGGCCTATAAAAATCTCTTTGCCTAGAAAGAGACAGGGAGCCCATTGCAATACTCTGCGTGATGCCTTGGTAATGAATATGGACACAGGGATGTTCTGGCTTATGCTAGCCTTTCATCATTGGCAGTATGTTGCACTATGCTTCTCCTGAGGTGATTTGGGGACCCAAAAACAGCTACTGTGGTCCAAGACATCTGTAGTCCCAAGTGCATCCTTTGAAAGGCAACAAACACCAGCTCTGCCCCCCCCCCCGGAAAGATTCCGCTTCAGCCGGCCACCTTCCATCCCTGTGAGGCCTTTGCTTGCTTCTTGTCAGTCAACAGAAAATCTTCGTAAGTAAGCACTTTGGGGCAGGAACCAATCTTTTTAAAAATATATTTTATTAAGGTGATTTCAGTTAAAGGAAATAAAGTGATACAGGCAATAAAAGGAGGGGAAGTGTTTATATGGCTCTGTAATGCTGACAGTGTTGTATAAACAAGGCTCCATTGGGGGAGGGCAGGAATTGCAAGAAAGAAATTGTTGATCCTTCAGAATGAACGTGATGACAAAACATTGCTAAAAAGATGTATTTATTGTAAATGGCAGTTTTTATTCTATGTTTCTTTTTATGTCTTTGCTTACTGGTTGATTGCATCTCTCAAACAATCAGGTTGTTGAATTGCACACCTTGCAGCCCTGCACCCAACCAGACCAGGATATGTGTGCAAAAAGCTTTTTAGGGTTCTTATTGTTGCCCCCCACCCCAGTCTCTGAGCAGTGCAAGATTGCAGGGGTCCAGGTGCTGACTCAGGGTTCAGGTTTCCTTTGGAAATGAGAGATTCAGAGGGTGAAATAGGGTAAATTCTATGACCACGTTGCTGTGCAACACCTGAGAAGCTGTTGAATGCCATTCCTTCCCTGGTTTGTTAACACATTGGAGAGGTTTGCACATTCAAGCAAAGACATGCATGTATGAAGAATCACTAATGATGAACCACTGAAAAAAAATCCCCACATCAAGTCAAAGATGATGCAAGTTCACCATGAACAGAGACTCATCTGTTCTGCAGCCAACCAGCCATCATGTCAAGAGCTTCATTGCTAATTCTATAGGCAGAATGATTATTTCCTGACTTTGATAATACAGTTTTTAATTATTATTATTTTTAAAAGTCTGCCTAACTTTCTACTTTCTTCTTCAGAGAGTGTTTACAAAAAGGGACATTATTCTGAAATGAAGCAGAAACAGCTACATCAGATGGAATAGCATTTGCTTTAATCAATTTTTCCCCACCGTGGCTGCTTTCTCCCTATGAAATGGAGCCCCAGCTCCAGGAGAGATGGATTGGTGTAAACAGAAGCCACTAGACTGCCTCTCCAGCGACTTTTAACTTAACCAGGGTGAATCCCATTAAAGCCTGAGAATGAGTTGCTTACATTAAAATTGTCATGATGAGAAACTACTTGCAAGACTTTGAAGGAACTCCCAGCAATAAATAAATAAATAAATAAATTTAAAATTGCTTGTGTTGGGTGTTTTTGGAGTACAGAAATACATCAGGTCTTTGATCATTGGTATTCATCAGAAAGATTTTACAGCTTGTGTTTTCCTTCACTTTACCATTTCATCTATGTAATTTAGACAAAACTTTCATCTCCTTTTCAGGCTTTGACACAGAGAGTCTTTGAAAGAGTTTACGAGTGTTGATATTAGACAAAGTAGCCACATGCTGTTCTGTATTCTAAACGCTGCTGTGCCAGCAATTTTATACTCCTAATGCCATCCCAAATAATGTCCAAATTATCACTTAAGGATACATAGCAGTTTCTTTGATTATGCTTAAAAAAAAAAAACCTGAAAGGATATATAGATAAAATAAAGTTATTCTTAAAAGCTCACACAACTAGAGGCCTGAAACATGCTGTGCTATATACCCAGTAAAAAAACCCAGTAGACTTACAGTGAAGTAAGGTGGATGGGAGCCAAAGAATGGCATAATTTCAATGTAGAACTAATAAGTACCCTTACCGTGGTACCTCGGGTTACATACACTTCAGGTTACAGACTCCGCTTACCTGGAAGTAGTACCTCGGGTTAAGAACTTTGCTTCAGGATGAGAACAGAAATCGTGCAGCGGGAGGCCCCATTAGCTAAAGTGGTACCTCAGGTACCTAAGCCACCTGCCGACGGCTTAGAAAATAGCTGCCCAATTCCCTCTAATGCCATTAGGGGGAATGCTAAGTTAAACTGTTATTGTCAGGACAGCTGGCCCTTTTGCAGATTCGCCAGGCTTCGTGAAGAATGTGCACTTCATCTATGAAGTGGGAGTTGTGCACATTCCTGCACATTGTACGCAATTTCTAACAGACCTTGGAGAATGTGCATATCTGAACTACATTTTGGGCATTCTCCAGCCCATTAGCTTAGTCCCCTTTGTACATTCTCTAGGTAACAGTCACATTCTCTGGCCAGTGTGCATTGTCTCCGAGAAAATGCATTCCCCCCTGTTTCTAGTTCAGGGATGTGCAGTCTCCCCACCTCAATTGCTTCTGACTCCCTGCTTAATCTTACATGGCTCACAACGTATTACCCAAAAGATAAAATTTTCAGTCTCCTTTTCACCACTCGTAATTGTATTCTACAGACCTCCGTAGCACAAGGAGGTCTCTCGCCCTCCTACAATCCAGATGGAAATAGTAGCCGGCCCCACCGAGGACACCTGGCTGCTATCAAGCTGAGGAGCGGGGCGGGGGGGGTGGAGAGAAGAAGAGCACGAAGCCCCTCTGGTCCCACTCAGAACCATTTCTGTCCTTGTCCACTGCTGGCGGCTCACCTCCAAGAAAACAGCACTTGATAGAAAAGAATGGCTGTCAACGTCTCTGAGGTATTTTCAAGGCTCAAAGATTGGATGTTGGTATGTTAGAAACACTGGTTATGTACGCATAGTCCAAGCTGAATACAAAGCATGCCTTATTTTTAAAAAAAGCATAGGTAAGCTGCATATGCAATGCTCTCTAAGCAGCCAACAAAAAGATGCAGAAATTAATAGATGCAGAAAGTGGCTTATTGCCATACTGTTCTCCAAACAAGTTTCGAACATGCCTGTGCTTCCTCCAGAATAACCACAAAACTGCAATCTCAACAACAATATGCTAAATCCATTAGCAGAGAAACAGTAATACATACTCGTCACGTAATACACTCCACTCAGGATGGACTGATTTAAATCAAAACGATTTAAAACCAGTTACTTAATTCAGTCCATTCAGAGTGAAATTACATAAGTAGGCAGTATGTGCTACAGTTTCTATGCAAATGGGCTTGTCATATTGTTGAATTTGCAGTTTCGTAGTTCCCCAGAGGAAGGATTGCTGTGCTGTGTCAGGAGCTAGTTAATTTACATTATTATGATCAGCATAGACAAAATATCAGTTCAAATCATTGGTTTTAATTACTTTTCCCACTGTGTAATTCACACATTTCCTAAAGAGAAATGAATACCGAAATCCTTGGATGTACAGTCCACATGTTTTGCTGAGAGACAAAAAAGGGCAATTGTGAAATTAACAGCTCATTATTTGACTCCCAAGTCCATCATACACACTCAATGTACTCAGGCAACTCCGGGCCCCCCACACCCGGACATTTCTCCCAGCATCCCGTTTCCCACAGCATGTGGCCATCATGACTAGCAGCTATTGAACAGACAGACTGATCTCACTGAATGTGTCCCATCACCTCTTTAAAGTCTTCCAAGTTGATTACCATCACCAAACTTTGTAGCAGGAAATAGTTTGGCTTGGCTGTGTACTGCATGAAAGGCTCCACAGGTAGGATCCACAAGGGTGAATCAGAATAAGTAAAGGTAAAGGGACCCCCGACCATTAGGTCCAGTTGTGACCGACTCTGGGGTTGCGGTGCTCATCTCGCTTTACTGGCCGAGGGAGCCGGCGTACAGCTTCCGGGTCATGTGGCCAGCATGACTAAGCTGCTTCTGGTGAACCAGAGCAGCGCACAGAAACGCTGTTTACCTTCCCGCTGGAGTGGTACCTATTTATCTACTTGCACTATGATGTGCTTTCGAACTGCTAGGTTGGCAGGAGCAGGGACTGAGCAACAGGAGCTCACCCCGTTGCGGGGATTCGAACCGCTGACCTTCTGATCGGCAAGTCCTAGGTTTAACCCACAGCGCCACCCGCGTCTCAAATCAGAATAAACTAAGCCCCAAATTCAGAAGTAAGGCAGTTGCTTATAAAGTTTATTTTAAATTAGTTCTAATTTCACAACTCTTGGCCCCAGCTCTGACCAATACTCTGTGCTGCTGTTTGATTAACTGGATGCTTTCATATATGACATCAAGGACCAAACTGGACAGGATGTCAAGAGATGTCCTCTCACAGCTTAGGAACATAGGAAGCTGCCTTATGTTGAATTGGCCCATCTTGTCCAGTGTTTCCTACGCTGACCAGTAATGGCTCTCCAGAGTTTCAGGTGATTCTCTCCCAGCTTTACATCAATAGCATGGTTTCTGCCTGGGCTTCTGCAGGTTCGGCTCACCCACCTGGGAAGGTAGCCCATCTAGGAGAAGAAACACTGCCTTGCAGGACATCTTTGGGAGAAGAAAGGGCTAAGGAGTAAACCCTACACAAATCCAGAGTCCCTAAGATGGTTGGATGGTGCCTTGTATGCCTCCTTGTGGCAACTCCTGCAGCCAAGCTGGTGCCAAACATCTTGCTCTCCTTTCCTTTGGACCACATCAGGGTGGTCTTGTCATCTGGACAACCCAGGACCTCCTTACACACTGCCCAGGTTTGCACCCTGGGGAGGTCATAAACAATGTGGGAGGCAGCAGTTACAAGCGACTGGTCTCTGCAGCCACAGCTGATGTTGAGATTCTCCAGTAGTTTGACTTCACCCCTAGAGGTGCACTCCATTGTCTCTCAAGACAGAAGAATGCCAAGGATGATGACAACAATCTTGAGATGCTGGGGATTGAACCTTTGGCATGCAAAGCAGATGCTCTGTCACTGAGGTATGGCTCTTCCCATAGCATTGTTGCATGTGTCTGGGGGAGGGTATCAAATGAGTAGCATCACAAGGTGAGATGCAGAGCCTTTCCTTCAGTCTGTCAGTCCTCTGGAAGGGTAGCTACTCAGTTACCTTGTTCTGGGTTGCGAGACACTCAGAAGCCATGAGGAAGTTTCTTGCTGCTTCTGAATGTGTCCCAACTGGACATGAGATGAAGGGAGGACTGTGGTCCTGGTCTGAGGGACAGGCTCAACATCTCACCTGGTACTGATCTGGGAGGCACTATGTATTCTATAACCCCAGCTTCTCAGTTTTCCTTTCAAACCATGTGATGGAGGTGACTCCGTTTCCTCTCCTCCCGCCACTCATCCATTCTCCACAGCTGCTGCTCCCCTTGGGTCCCTTCCAGCTCTAAGATTCTATGATTCCCTCAACCCCATGCCTGATCTTCAGTTTCAGACATCGTTATATATCAGAATATTATTATTATTATTATTATTAGTAGTATTAGAATTTATATACCCGGAGGTCTCAGGGCGGTCACAGAACAAAATCAAAATACAAAACCACAAAATACACACAACACCCCAATAACACCCTCTCCCCATATTGTGATGTTTAGCTGATGATATATCACTATGTTGAAAACCATATATCACTCAGCCTTAGTCTGTGTTTTTTTTAGTACACCTAAAATCATTTGCTTATTAGGGGCTACCCCACATTTTGTTCAAAAAATTGCTTTGCAGAGGTAGCTATCTTACTGTTATCAAAATTTTCAAAAGTAGGGGGTCTGTGGCTTGGCTTTTGAAAATTAGGGGGTCCTCAGTAGTTAGCTAATAGGGAACCACTGTGCGGGAGGACTGGGGGAAGGTGGAAGTGACCACAAATAATGAGTTGGCTCCTAAAGCTCGCCCGGATGGTGGAGCCCATGCTGATCTCAGCACTTTCATAGTTGACATATAATGCTATTTAGTACTGAAAGTTGGCAGTTTAGGAGATTTAATAGGTGATTAATTCCCATTTCCTGCAAAGAATGAAGATATCAACAGGTCTGAATGACTTTGAGTCTGAAGTTTGAAATATAGCATCACATCCAATATGCTATTTCAGATTTTGAGTTTGGACTCATTTAAAAATTGAGGCACAAGATTGGAAGCAAAGCAAATTCTAAATATTGGTGGATAGTTCACAATTCAGTCCTAATTAGAAACAGCACTGATACTATAAGCACACTCAAGCAGAAAAAAGTGTGTGATTTTTAATGCTATTGGCACATAGGGGTGCTTATATACCAATTAACAGTGTCATCGAAATCTCACATCAGTCAAGTCAACTGTTTCAGCTTTCTGCAGTTCAGAGGTTGACTCCCAGATGTGCTGCAGTGTGGATCATTATTGGAAATATATGCCAAAGTTCACCAGGTTAACACCTGTCTGCCCAAGGTAACAGCAGCCCTCTGGACCTTGTGGGTCTATAATGACTTTCAAACGCTGTTTCAGCTCTTTGTGGAGCAAACCTGAGCAACCTATTTTTAAAATAAGAATAATGATAATTCTGCTGTGAAAATAAGCAGATATGGTTCTGGAGGTAGCACAGGGGTAGAAAAGAATGAACAAGCTGAAACTTAATCCACACAAGACGGGGAAACCAGAATCTCTGAATGGAGGTTTACAAGTCATCTTGAAGGTCTCACATTCCCTAAAAGACCAAGCTCAGAGTTTGGGAGGTTCAGGTGGTGGCAGCAGTCAGTCACTGGCCCTTTCTTAACCCCTTCAGCTGGTACACCAGCAGCGATCCTGTCACTTGGCAGGAACAGCCTCACCCTCGTCATCCATGCCCTGGTCATATCCAGACTAGACTCCTGTAATGCATTCTTTGGAGACTGTCATAAAAATGGCAGGTGGTATTGTGACAGTGTGAATGCACTCAGAATACCCACAGTATTGCTTTATGGCTCTTGTTATCACTGACTTTTAGGAGAGATGGCTTGTATTGTGCCCCAGCACTCCAAGTCTAAAGAAACTCCTCAGCTCAATACCCTGGAGAAATGTGGTGTGTGTGTGTGTGTGTGTGTGTATTCTAATAGAAGTGCCGATTGTAAATAATAATAATAGCCAGCAGAGGTTCCCACTTGAATAAAATATTTGGGGTGGGGGCAGATAAGCCCTGCTCTACATAACCGATCACATGATGAGGTGCACCCATACCATTTCAATGGAAATGCCGATCAGCTTGGGGGGCAGCCCCCTAAATTTTTTGGGTGGGATGAAGGGAGTTGGCTTCTGTGGTAGCCAGATGGTGCAGTTTTTTGTTCTTGATAAAATACGGTGTTTGGAATCTTGCAGCCTGCGTCTCCACCCAGCCAAGTACCCATGTTGCTCTCTGGGTGCTCATCCATATCCATATACGGCCTAGGACCCTCGTACCTACGGGACCGCCTCTCCTGGTATGCCCCACAGAGAAACTTACGGTCTTCAAATAAAAACATCTTGAAGGTCCCAGGCCACAGAGAAGTTAGGCTGGCCTCAACTAGAGCCAGGGCTTTTTCGGCTGTGGCTCCGATCTGGTGGAACGCTCTGTCACAAGAGAGCAGGGCCCTGCGGGACTTGACATCTTTCCGCAGGGCCTGCAAGACAGAGCTGTTCCACCAGGCCTTTGGCCAGGGCACAGCCTGACCCCCTCCTTCGGCAATCTTCGCGGAGCTCTGGCCCAATGGTTGCCAGTGGCTTGAATTAATTAATTTTATAATGAATGATTTTAGAGTGTTGTTTGTGCTGTACTTTTGTACTGTTTTATTGTTGTTAGCTGCCCTGAGCCCGGCTTCGGCTGGGGAGGGCGGGATATAAATAAAATTTATTATTATTATTATTATTATTATTATTATTATTATTATTATTAGAGGGAGCAGGGATAATGAGTTTGCTCATCCAGCGCATGAGAAGCAGAGGATGTACAAAGTATGGCAGTAAGGGACAGCAAAACAGAAAGTGTGTAAAAGTATCAATTTACATCATAAATGTTTTAAGAGCACTGTTGCAATGGGGAGATAAAACTGTTGTTTTGCTTTCTGACTACTGGTGGTCTTCTGTCCAAACTGGGGCAGGTTGTTGTTCAGTTGGCAAAGCCTCTTCTCTGAATTAAACCTGACAGCTGAACTGAAGTGTTGCTTACTGTAAGCTGTTTAGAGAAAAGTGAAGAAAAGAAAAAAAAAAGAGTGAAAAAGATTTTGCCAGGCTTCAGAGTAACAGCAGGATTCTAACCTAAATGCTCTTGTTGTTCTACTGTTTTATTGCATGTTAGAATAAAAATGATAGTTCTAATGCAGCTTTCTTGCTATCATGGAAAATGTTTTAATACATTATACTTCCTGCATCAGCTGTGGCTGAAATACAAATTAAGAATCAGTGTGGTGTATTTTCCAAGACATTGAGCCCTCTGAAGTCAGAGAGAGAGAGAGAAGCGAAGCAGCGCTCCACTTTTCACACTCATCATAACAGTACTGGGATACTATTACAATAAAAAGTGTAACCTATTTCTCAGAATCACAACCCAACTATTTATTTCAGGGATGGTGGAAATGTGTTCTGGGGCAATTTCATACTCACTCGAACACTGTGGTAGGAAATTTCCTGACAAATTCAAAGCTCTTGAGGTTTTGGGTTCAATTTATTCAAAAATGTGCAATCATAGGAAGGCGTGGGGCGGGGGGGGGGGGGAGAGAGAGCCAGAGTGATGCCTTCTCCCTCTCTCCATGGAAATTGCAGCAAATTAATTGAGTGACAACATAAGGAAAGTGAAAGAAAGTGGAATTAGCAGGACTACTGTTAAATAAATAAATGTTTTGCCTATAAGGAGGATTCATGAAAATTCAAGAAATACTTTGGAGTGCAAAGATTCATGGAACATACAAGGTATTGCACACACAGAATGCATGGTGGGGGAGTGTAATTGCACACCTGTGCCCTTTAGCCTTACCTGCCCCCTCCCCAGGGCTTATCCACACCTTTCTTCCACTTTTTCCAAGCACAGGCCACAATTTACAGCTCCGTGTCCAAGCATCCTTTTTTCACTCCGGAAAATTCCCTGCAAAAATCCATCAATTAAAGCTCCATTGAGGCAAACGTCAGTTTGTGGGGGAAATGGATTGATTTTTGCTCTGATTCAGCTTTAAAGAGCGGGTTTTCATGGGTAAACAAACAAACAAACAAAAATCCTCAGATATGGAGCATTAAAGCACAGACCTCTGCCTGGAAAGAGCTGGGCAAAAGGTATGGATGGAAAAACCCAAAGGTTCACATATGTGTCCTAGCACCTCAAAGCCTGTTCAAGCACGGATGTTCAGGCCTTTCTTGTTTCTCAGCACTTGAAGATTCACTGCCGAATGTGTGCAGTGGCTCTGTGGACAAAGACAGCATTTTACAAAGGTCTGTCATCCCTTGTTGCTGAAGTTATCAAGTGCAGGCAGGTGAAAGGTTAGGCTAATATACAGAGGATGATTTGTGATCTGATTTAGCATGTTCATATTATCTGTAAACAAAGCTAAAATATTTGAAATTTCTTGAGGTGGCCTAGCATTGTATTTGCCGAAGGCATCCATTCACTAATGAATCTAGGCAACAGAAGAATAAAACACTGGAAACAGAAGAATCTAGGAAACAGAAGAATAAAACACTGGAAAAAGCCCCCTCTCCATCACCGGAGTACATGTAGACATTCAAAGATACACAGGCCCCAGGTCCCCAATCATGAGCCTCATGCCATTGGATACGGGCACATTACAAGGCGCATGTTGCCACTGAGGCCATAGCATAAAGGGGGTCCTGTGCAGTTTCCACATTCCTGCGTTTGGTGTGTTCCAGTGTTTACTGCTTGTGAATCTGTGAAAAGGCCTTAACTGGAGACCATTCTGAGAAAGTGTGTAGAGGACACAAGGCATTCTCTCAGCACAGACTGAATAACTACAAATGTTTGTGTGTGTGGATGTCCTTGTTAGTGCAGGTGAGAGGAGAGAGACTTTCTGCTGGCCATCAGGCAATGGCTTTTTCTACCTACCTTGCCCCCCCCCCTTCAGCCCCAGGAGCCTTCAGAACAGAGCTGTTCTACTTATTTGTAATTGTTTTACTGCTGATTTCTTGGTTATTCTATACAATTTATGTTATAATGGTGATCTTCTATTATGTTATTGTTATTATTTGTAGCTGCTTTGTGTCTTGTGTGAGTGAAAAGCGGCATAGAAATATAAGAAATGAAATGAAATGAAACGAATTGTAGCAGCAATGCTGGGCCTGGGTTTATTTTGTTGCTGTTATTGGTATTGTTATGAATTTGTGGGGTGCCTGGACTCCCCTTCCAATTTCTGGGTGCCAGATGCAGGATTTCGTGTGTTAAAATACAAGCCAGGAGCCAGGCTAGTAATGGTCTGCTAAATATGAGTTTGTTAGGCAGTGGTTTTCAACCTTTTTGAGTCCATCGCTCCCTTGACCAACCACATTCTTTCAGTGGCTTCCCTATGGGATACGGGGAATCCATATGTGTGTTCCATACGAGGCCCATTCTGCCCCCCCCCCCTTCTGCCCTTGCCCATTTCTGGCACACATGTAAGCTGCAGCGCACAAATGGGGAATCCCTTTCACTTCTTTTTACTAGCACTTGCCAAACTAAAGCATCTTTCCATATTGCTTCATTTTAAATTTAAGTGTGGGACACGGGTGCAAGAAATTCAGGAAGAAGAAGGAATAAAATAGCTGGCAACATTAGGCCAACAGAGACCCTGGGAAACAGCCTGGAACTCCCTGGAATCTCACACTGCTCAGAGATTGGGAAGGGCGTGTAACAATATTAATGTGGAAATACCGGATTTTTCGCTCTATAAGACGCACCAGACCACAAGACGCACCTAGTTTTTGGAGGAGGAAAACAAGAAAAAAATATTCTGAATCTCAGAAGCCAGAACAGCAAGAGGGATTGCTGCGCAGTGAAAGCAGCAATCCCTCTTGCTGTTCTGGCTTCTGGGATAGCTGCGCAGCCTGCATTCGCTCCATAAGACGCACACACATTTCCCCTTACTTTTTAGGAGGGAAAAAGTGAGTCTTATAGAGCAAAAAATACGGTAGCTCAATTTGGCTGTGTACTTTTTCATGTGTTTTGTTTATTGTTTGCGACTACTTTTGTTATGGTTGTAATTTTGTAAATCTTCTCCTGTTGTAAGGTGCCTTGAGCATGGTTTTATCAATGGGAAGGCAGCATTGGCAATGAGCCACAGCCCTACTCAGCCACAAAGCTCACGTGGCCCAATACAGCCTGAGTCACACACCCCAGCACAGCTCATGCCTTCTGTTAATGGAATGACTTTACAGTGGTGCCTCGCAAGACGAAATTAATCCGTTCCGTGAGGCTCTTCGTATAGCGGTTTTTTCGTCTTGCAAAGCAAGCCCATTGACAGCTTAGCGGATTAGCGCTATTAGCGGTTTAGCGGCTTTTAGCGGATCAGCTGATAAGCAGTTTAGGGCTTAGGAAAAGGGGGGGAGGGGAAAAAACCCCGCAGGAACTCGCAAGACATTTTCGTCTTGCAAAGCAAGCCCATCGGGAAATTCGTTTTGCGAAGCACCTCCAAAACGGAAAACCCTTTTGTCTAGCGGGTTTTCCGTCTTGCGAGGCGTTCGTCTTGTGGGGCACCACTGTATTTGTTACATGCATAAATACTTTTAGTTCACCACTAAGGGCAAAAGTCCTCTCATGGTGTCTTATATCTGTAAGTCAGTGTTTAAATCGACACCAGTGCAATTAAATGAAAAAGACCAGCCCAGTTGCTGCTAGACCAAAACAAACAGCTCAGTCTCAAAATAATCTACCATACCATGAAACATTGAAAAATATATGCTAATCTGACATCCCTATTAATGATTTGGAAGAGCAAGAAGCAGCGGAGAATGGAGCAAATATTTAAATGCAGTACATTTTACAAATAACGTGAGTTGTGCAGCATGGTGTCAGCCATAGAAAAAGCTGAATCTGGATCTGAAAGAGGCAACAGACATTTGGATACAGTATGGTGACTCCTCTAAGCCCAGACATCTCTCCACCTTGAACTGCAACAGCACAGCAGGATTCTAAAAGCACCTTTTCAAAACATTTTCACTTTGTTAACTAATGCTGCCACTGGATTTTCAGTTCTGTTTTATCAATATTATTGTGTTTTCACTCTCCCTTAGTCTTATCATTTTAATTTGTATGCTGCTTTGAGACGGATTGTGACAGGCAGCAAATAAACATATATCTCATTTCGGGGAAGGCAATTCAAGAGATGAGGGTTGGTTGGGGAGGCTGGCAGGCAAAGTGTTAAGCACCCTTCCTGCTCAAAATTTCAGCTTCCTTGTGCAGCTTTTCATTAAAAAGAAATGCTTCATTACACATATTTGCATGTAATGGTTAGTTTGCCCCAGAGTTCAGGAATTACAGTGTTAGAAGTGAGGATCACCACCAGCCGTTCTATATGGATGTACGCTTTGTCACAGGACACCGCAGAGCAGGTGTGCAGGTGTGGACTTGTCACATTTGATGAGCAAGCGTCTCTCTCTCTTTCACTGCCCATGCCAGGAGGCCTTGTGTGGCAGCAGCAGCATCCCTCAGCAGCAGCAACACCAAACGTGTTTCTATACACATGCATGGAGAAAGAGTGATAGCGGTTCGGTGGGGGCTGGGGGATTTTGTTAGAAGTATGTTTGTGGACCCACAACCTCACCCCACCCCAAAGCTGCCTGTTATCTGCCTGATTCGAAGCCTGTGCTGGGGGGGGAGGTGGGGGCTGGCAGGAGAAGTAAGAGCTGCTTTGGGCCTTTTGAAAGCTTCGTATTGGGGGTGCCAGATGGCGAGGCAATGATTTCACCCAGTCCAATCATGGTGGGAATGTTTAAGATCAGGCATTAAAGATGATGCAATGTGGTAGATTTTATTGCTTCTTTTTATTGCCCCATTAATTAACAGGATAATGTTTGCAGGAGGGGAATATGAGGCAATAAACTGCTTTTGTGGGTGATTAAACATTTGAATGAAACTAAGACATTTGATGGTGCAAAAGCAGTTTATTGAAAAGCACATTTCCACTACGTATTAAACAAAGACCAGATTGCAAAGGCGAGGTGGGACAAGGAGGACCAAATTCTGAACCACAGGCAGTTTCAGCAGTTTCTGGGCAAGCAATAAGGGAACAGATTATTTTATATAGGAATTTACTATCAATCACATGGTATATGCAAGTAATGGGAGACGGGAAGGATCCCATAAGCACTCCATAAACAAATCAGAGTGAAAGCTTAATAAAGCCCGGAGACGGTCAAACTGCTGCGTAGACTTTGTGCCAGCAAATCAGGATGAATGCTCAATAAACAGATCCAGGGGAGCCCAAAGAGAAGAAGAAACCACCGTTTAGATAATTTAAACTTGCAGAACGAAACTGAAAGCTGCCATTGACCTTAGCCCAATAGCGCCCCCCCCCATTACATACAGTACATTGAAATTTACATTTTAGAGTTGCAACCAGAATTTAATGTCTAAATTTGAAAGTCACCCTGCAAATCCAGGAGGTGTGTTGGGGCAGCTGTGGCTCCGCAATGGTGAAGATGAGGCAATTCTGCATCTGGTCATGGCATTTTCTTCTTCATTTTAACACCACACATTCCAGAGTAGATTAGCGGCACTGAAACTATGTTCTCACTTGCCACTAGATGTGCTTTAAAGTGTGGGCAAATAACAAGCAATGAGTATTTTTCAGTGCTTTGTACTGTACTACATATGACTTCATAGATGCCAGGAAAGTTCTAATGGAAATAAATGCATCAAATCTTGGAGAAAAAAGAGCCTTGGTCCATATACAAGTACGTATAAATAATAATAAATTTCAGATATATCTTTAAAAAATCTGTAATTATTTCAGGAATTAAATACTGCTGCTTCAAGTCTTCTATTTTTACTACCTATATTAATTACAATTCTTTATCCAAATATATTACATTAAACTTTACGATTGCAATACTAAGTTTATTTATGCCAACATTTTATACAGTAGTATTGATATGCCATCCATAATTAATCTATATCCTACTATGTTAGCATTTTTTTTTTGGGGGGGGGATACCTCAATTCAATTTTTTCTTTTGGAAATCCCACCAAATATATCTAAATTTGGTGTTATCTTGCCCATTTGGGTGCATGGCTGAGCAAGAGAGGTGAGCAGAGCCTTTCTTTGGTAGGGTAAAATATTTCCTCCTCTTTCAAATATTCTGATTATTTCTACTTTTAGTTAAGTATTTTTATTTATTTACTTGATTACGGGGGAGGACAGCTGCCCCCCTCCCCCCGGCTATGCCCAGGAGCCCAACCCTACACTTAGTTACACAGATGAAACTCCAGCTGTGGTCAGCAGGCTACAAGCTCAGACACTGTAAAGACTAACGTATTTATGGTGACAAGCTTTTATGAACTCTGTTCAGAACTCTTGATGAACCCATGACTATTTCTTGCATTTGCTTGGCCTTTAGGCCCTACTGTGTAAAAAATTGTTTCTTACCCCCCCACACACATCTCCCCCCCCCCAGTCTGCCCCCATCTTTCAAGATCATGTCATGCTTTTTAGCAGTGGTTGGTGGGTGTAGGCACACGATTCCCTTTCATTTCTACTGCAACATACTACTCAGGATACTCTTCAGGAATCACATTTCTGTCTACCCTATTTGAATTCACAACACAAAAAACCCACTACCATTTTGGTTCTAGTCTTTTCTAACTGCAGACACAGGTTTTGAAAAGACTGCCTTTTGTTTTCCTTCAGAGAATAGTAAAAGTGTGTGATGTTTTTCCTTGCTGGAAGCATTTGAGGAACAGACAACTCTTGTGAACAATTTAAAAGCTGCAACAGTTCAACTGAACTGCAATATTTAACCCATTTTATTCTCTGCCTATCACCAACATTAAAGGCAAAGCTTTGATTCCACATTTTATGATTCCATTTGTTATTGTCTTAAGCCTGATTGCAGCCTGTGTGTTTCCAGCAGATTATCTCTGGTAATCACTTTCTTTTCTGCAATGGAAATGATCTGAAAATTGCTCTTTGATAACTGGGGATGGGTTCATGGAGGCCACGATGCAAAAAGCAAGAATTGTGCAATAATCATTTGTAAAGAGAAACCGTTATCAAAGGAACTGTGGGGGACACCTCCAGGACTTCTCGGGTGAGTTGTTGAAATTTGAAACATATATTTCTCACACAGGAATTCCGCTGTAAACTCTTCTGAATAATGCATGAGACTTGATTTAACGTCACAGTTAATCCTGGCATTTGCCGCCGGAAAAGAGTACTCTTAGGGTACATCAGATTGAGGGTAGGGGAGAGGAGACGGGAACAGTGTAGAACTAAAATCTGTTAAGATAGTTGTGGCGGAATTCCAAGCAGCTTGATAGGAAGATGTTTTTTATTGGTAAGAACCTTCCTTAATGAAGCACAATAACCAGCTGCTCCCATAACAGGCAGGAGGAAAGGGCAATGTCCACTCAAGTCTGGCTTTGCCGCTGACTGCACCAACTCAACAAGGTTCTGCTATCTCCCTGACTAGAGACTGTGTATAAAAAACACAACTGTCATATTCACATATTTTTAAGAGTGACTATTGATGCTTTGCATCCGCGGAGTACTTTTCTGAGTTCAAAGCACGTGTACCTTCACAACAGTCTTGCATTTGTTTATTGTGCCGCAACACATCCATTGGTGCACCACTTCTGGCCACAATACAGTATGTATTATTATTTTCATGATGCAGGTTGGGAGCTAAGGGTAACAGACACGGCCTTGCCTGAGCTCTGCAAAGGCGTTTGTGGTTGAAATAAGACTGCCTATCCACAAGCAGGACAGACTTCAGCTCTTGCAAAGAGACTTCCCCTGGTGTATCCTCACTTCCTTGTTCCATGCGTCTCCCTCCAACATGCTCTAGTGGGTTGGGGGCCCCCTGGAGCAGATTGGGGGGACATGTTGGAGTGCAAGGGGAAGCAGACATTCCACCGTGTGAGCAGAAATTGGCTCAGGTGTTGTTGGATATCACACATGGAGCTTAAATGCACTAGGGACTTTCTGCTACCCCAGAGTAATGCTGCTGCTTTGATTATGTTGAATTTAATTTATTCACATTTTGATCCTGATCTATTTTTTTGCTGTCTGCTACGTATTAATTCATGAAAGCTTTGTTAGTTAAGCAAACATGAATATTTTTTCATTATAGTCATTCTTAATTTATGAAAGGAATTGCTTTTTTATCTATTCAGAAGTAGTTTAACTGGAATGTTTGCTAGCTAGTTAATGTGGATATACATTTACGGAATGTATCTAATCAGCTGAGTATATTTATGTGTTGTTTTGCTGCATCTACATCTTGATTTGTTTTACTCTTTCCATGAGCTGCTTTGAGTATATTTATGGGAAAGCAGCAAATAAAGACACAAATATAATTAATAGCAAACAGGCACCTGATTCCTGCACTGCTTTGCTGAAATCAGAAGCTCTTGGCCACACGGAAGACCCTGCAGCAGATGTCTCCTATGCCAGCATTACTCGGGTTTTGAGCAATGAGTGCAAGCTATAGCATGGGCTTTTCACATTACCCAATAGCATGGGAAAGAATCACATTGCAAATTGCTTTTTCCACCTTACAAACATGAGCAATGGGCCCTAAATTACCCCTAAAGATGTAACATGTGAAGTGGCCCTGTATTTACAGCTGATGCAGTAAAAGGATGAAGTTCATCTTAATCAGAAGTTCTACTTATTCCTGCTCCCACCTCCTACATGGGATCAAATTGGAGCAATTCTCAAAGAACAAATCTAATGTCTTCTTGTAAAAGATTTAGAAATGGTAGGAAAATCCAATATATCACTGTAACTTTGCAAACACAAAACCCAAACCCTCACAAAGATTAATGTGTGGTCAAAGTATATCAATCAATTTTTTATTGCAGTCCAAAGACTCACCAATAGATTCCAGTACATAAAAAGACATAAAACATACTTACTACTTGGACATCAGATAAAACTAAGCTTCTTTCAGACCTTTAACTAATACAAAGTGCTCTCTGATCCTGTCCGCCTTAGAATGAAACTTGGCAACTGCCAAAGATACACTGGGAAACCTATCCTCTAATAGGTACCTAACATAAAATTGTGCAGGTCTTCCTGGAAGGTTTGCAATTAAAGAAATTACCTTTTGTTGTCGGACCTGCTTGTATAGTCTGCAGGACAGTAGAATATGCTGCATAGATTTTACTTCCTGAATTGTACAGGGGCATAATCTAGCAGAGTAAGGAAATACCCGCAAATCTGCCTTGGAGCATTTTAGAAGGAAACACATTCAGTCTGGCCTCGGTAAAAAGTCTGCGGTAGTTGACCACTGTCAAGTTCTTTAGATATTCAGCTATGTGAAATGTCCCGACATACTGTAAACTCACAGCTCTTGGTGAGCAGGATGAGTATGAACAGGTCTGCAGATCACCATAGGCAACGGCCCACAGTCTTTGCTTTAGTGATTTAAAGGCTATGTTGAAGCCCAAGTGTTCAAGAAGAAATGGGGACAGCCCAATTGAGGGAGCTTTTTGGGCGTTGCACTTGGACCAGAAACTAACATACTCATTCTGAGCTAGATGTTGTAATACTCCTGTCCCCAATATGAAAACACTGACTTTAAGCCAGTATCTGAAGGATGCCCACCAGGCCCAGGTCAGTAGAGGGCATTCCCAAGTTTCCAAGAAATGACTGAGGTAGGCACATCTGGGGATCTGGAGGACAGCCCTCAAGAATTTAGCCTGGAGATCATCCAACTCAGATGTTAATCCTCCACTCCAGATATTAGAGGCATATAGTAATTCGGCAGCTGTCCTGAATATTTTGATGGCAGGTGGAATATACTGGCCCCCTTTAGTAAAGTGGCCGATTGACTAACTTGTGCTTTCTGGAGGGCTGCAGATCTATGGGTGATCCATGTCGTTATGTGATGGAATGTCAGCCCCAGGTATTGGAAGCTTCTAATCTGATTGAGGGCGTGCTCATCTAGTGACCATTTGCAGTGGGAAAGATTCTTTTCAAAAACCCAAATTTTAGATTTCCCAAAGGTAATTTTTAGGCCATTCTGTACACAATAAGGCATGAACCTCTTTAGTTGATAATTTAGACCTGGTCTGGAACATGAGAGAATGGCTGCGTTGTCAGCATACAATAATAATGGAGTCCTCCAGACCCCAAGTTTGGGTGGGTGGCCAAGTGGCTCTAGGTCATTTATAAATATGGTAAACAATGAGGGTGCCAGGATACATTTGTAATTATCTAGTGGCAGCTAAAATAGCAGTATGTACTTGTTGCTAGGCACCAGTCAGTAGGCTGTCAGCCATCAGTTTCTGAGCTACATGATGAGAGATCAACTGAATTTAGATTTAGACCAAATCCATCTTTCTAGAGAAGGACTCATGTGACTCCCCTCTATCAACCCATGCCCATGAACCCTTGGAGGAGGGATTTCACATACAATTAACACTTACTATACAAAAATCCATATATACACAGTTTATACAGCATTGGATTCATAAATGTATAAAGTGTTCCTGAGAAAACATAGCAAAAAATATTACTTATTAAATTTATATAATGACCTTCATCCAAAGATCACAGGTGGGCTACAGTATAAGTAATTTAAGACTGTTTGCAACTTAAACGCTTTAAAAGGCAGACATTACTAAAGGAATGAAATCTAAATCAACTGTTACACCTTGCTTCCTCAAAATTACTTTCTAAGATTTTTTTGTACTGATAGCTTTGTAGATGTTACACAGTCATGTGTTTGGAAAAATTTAAGAGAAATTTGACTGGGAGCACAGCTCAGTGGAAAAGTGCCCTGTCTTGTATGTTAGTGGTCCCAGATCCAATCTCTGGGCATCAACCAAGGGAACAGAGGTAGCAGATTTGGAAGACACACACACCTAGCACCTGGAGTTGCCAGTAGGAATAAGCCTATTTTGTACAAGGCTTCTTCATGGGAAGCAATTCATTTCTGTATGCACTGAAAATAGATTCAATGGAGTCTAGCGCAGAATAATGAGTGTCCTTCCTAGGGGTGCATCCCAGTACTGTATGTGTTTTCAAGGTAACTGCTCACCAGGTACACTTCGAGAACTGAAGATTGTGGGGTAGAACTCTATCAGTAACCCAATGAAAATATTTATCGGTACCAGAGTACTGAAAGAAGGAGTGCCTTTGGGTGACCAGATTAAATTCAGGCCGAAGACGCAAGCCAGGTTGGAACCAGTCATTTTGTTGAAAATGCTTTCCTGTGACACCTGGAAAGAGGCAACACATGCAGATCATTAAGCACAAAACACACAGAGGACCAAACTGCTAACTATTCAAAACTGGAGGCACAGCTGCCTCCAGTTTAAAGATTTCAGTCTACACTCTGCCTCCCTGCCAAGAAGTCTGCCCAGCCTCTGAACTGGCGTGCAATAAAATAAGATAAACAATTGATGCAGCATTTGTTTACTAGCAGGTACAGTGGAACTGGTATACATAACTCTAACAGTTATCTGATTCCAACTCTGAACAGCAAAGTAGAGATGGAGTTAGGGGAGTTTGACCGGTTTGCCTGCCCATGAGGGCACTGCAGGGAGCACCACAAAAATGACAAACAATGGAAGGCGGGGGGGGGGGGTGGCGGCAGCACTGAATTCTGGTGTTGCCCGGGATGCTGCTGAAATTTGGAAACCCAAAGCACCACAGCCAGGATACGAACTCCGCAGATTAAGTCAAACCCATTTCCAGCCCTGCCCACCTGCCCCAGGCCAGTCCCAAGAAGGTTGGCTCATGGAGCCCAAAAGGTTCCTTAGGCCTAGACTACGGGGATAGAGAGCAGGGTTGGCCCATGTGAGCCAGGTCCATGGGTGTGTACAGCAAGCAGAATCCACATTCACAAGGGTGTAAGTTGCTGAAATGCCAAGGGGCTCTTTGGATTCTAAAGAGACGAAGAGACATGTGGTGTTATGTGAGACACCAGGGGAAGGCTCTTTCAGAAGCATCAAGCTGCCTCATCCCTTCTCCTCCTTGGGGGCCAGGGATGGTGGCCAGAGCCAGGCCCTCAGCTTTCTCCTATCCCAGGGGTTCTCAAAGTGGGGGTCCATGGACCACGAGTGGCCTGCTAGCTTTATTGAGGTAGTCTGCAGTGGCGAATCCCAGGGATGGGAGTCCCTGGGATAACTCAGTCAGTAGAGTTTAAGATTCTTAATCTCAGGGTCATGGGCTGAGCAAGAGGACTAGATGACTTTTGTGGTAGTTTCCAACTCTACCATTCTATGCTTCTATGCTGGTTATACTTTTATGTTGTCTGTTAAAAAATTAGTAAATTGTGGTGGTAGTGGATGTTTACTTTTCAGTGTGCCTGCCAATAAAATATATTCATTACAAGCCAGATGTGCTTGTATCGATCTCATTTGTAGCCATGCTCACCGAGGTAAGAAAGAGATTTATTAGTAGGCTCTAGGACTTGTGGGATGGGAGTTGTCTTTGGAGCAAGAGACACTCCTAAGTAGGTGAAATCCTTTTCTGAACTGAGACAGTGTCCAATGTTTCCATCATAAATATCAGGAACATTCCGCCCCCGCCCCCCACCTGAGTCCACTGCAGGGGACTTGCAGCGTTTCATTTCAAACAGCTGTGCAAGAGAGGCTCCCTCTCTCTCAAGCCTTCCCACATGAGCACCTTCACAGAGTCCCTTTTGCCTGCCTCAGACTTCCCCAAGAGCCCTGCTTAAAGCAATAATGCCCACGGTGCTGGTGTGATGGCGTCCATACCCATCCTTTGGCTTGAAATGTCTAACTTTATTGACCACCAATGTTGCTGCCACAAGCTGAACTGCACAAAGCTGCCTGTTGTTTATGTCAACTGAAAATCTTCAGCTGCCCTCCCAGGTAAGTAAGTAAGTAATTTTATTTACGGCCATAGGCCCATACAGGTAAAAACGACACATAAATAACAACTTGTGCACGTGGGGAAAACAGCCACTAAAGCACCACTATAACAATAAAATACTATAGAATAGAATGGCATACTACGCCTTAGTTAGCTTGTAGTGCCCCTTGGCGTCGCTTTTGGGTAAGGACAGCGACCAGGAACCTTGCCACTTTCAGGGTCGTATGAGTATCCTTATCCTGCAAGATTTGGGCAAGGTGGGATTTTGGTGGGGTGCCCTCTAGTTTCTGTATGATTGATCCCAACAAATTTGTCCGTGGCACATTAAACAGGGGGCAAGTGAACATAATGTGCTGGAGCGACTCCGGTGTCTCCTTATCACATTCGCACATGGCGGGGGCTTGGCCCTTTGAGAATCTATGTCTCAGGACGTTGGAGGGAAAAACGTTGAACCTCGCTTTGGTGAAGGCCAGTCTATGGGCAACAGTCGAAAGGGAGGAGAGGTATGATGGAACGCAGTAAGTTAATGTGATACCAATGTTCTGAGGCGAACAAACACCTCCCCCCAGCATATAATTTCGCTGTAGATCGATGTCATCCAGTCTTTGGCGGATCAGTCTTTGAGCAGTAATTTGGTCTAGTTTTAGGGAATCTGAAGGAGAGATTCCATAACTCAGGAGTTTGGCATGAATTCTACTAGTCCAAGGGCTAGAGAATTCATCTCGCCATAAGCATTGGACAAGGTAGTGGTTTGGTAGTCTATGCCACAATGATAACCAATAATTGAAGACTTGCTTCCACAGGCAAGTTTCTAAGGATGCGATCTTCAATTCTAGTCGCATGGCTGCGTTGCTTACGCACAGAGGGAGCATTAGGAGCCGACGTAGAAATTGATTTTGCAGTGTCTCGAGAGGAGCAAGATCTGTCATCACAGCCCAAAGCGGGGCAGCATAAGCAAGCATGGCAACCACTTTTGCCTTGAACACCTTTAGGGCCGAGGGAACGTGCAAAGCTCCATCCGAAAAAAAGAATCGGAGGAGCGCATATGACAGAGTTTTGGCCTTGTTAAGTAGGTGTTGAATTTGAGCTTTCCACCCCAAATTGTATTGAAAAATAACTCCTAGGTATTGAAATTTTAGAACTTGCTCTATTTTTGCTCCACCAAGCTTCCATTCGTATAATCTCCGGCTTCTGGAGAAAATCAGAATCTTGGATTTAACATGGTTGATGGTTAATTGGTTGAGTTGACAATACGTGGCAAAGATCTTCAGAGCTCTGATTAGTCCAACACGTGTATAAGATAGAATTACCGCGTCGTCCGCATATAAAAGGAGTGGTTAGCGGTAGTCCGCTAGTCTAGGCGCGTGTATACTTAAAGAAGAGTTAACTAGGGGTGCTCGCATGTCGCTGATAAATAGGTTGAATAGACAGGGAGCCAATATACATCCTTGGCGCACTCCCTTGTTTATTGGTATCAAATTTGTGAGGTTGCCCGCAGGAGTAAGTCTCACTCTGGCAAGGGTATCTTCGTGGAGCTGACTTATAAGCCATAAGAGTCTTCTATCAATGCCCTGTTTCGCAAGTTTCTCCCATAGGATATTTCTAGGAACACTGTCAAAGGCTGCCTTTAGGTCTAAAAAGGCAGCACAAAGGTAGCCCCGGGGAGGAGAGGAGTACTTCCGTGCGAGATGATAAAGAACTATCGCATGATCGGTTGTAGAGCGTTTAGTTCTGAACCCTGCTTGTTCGTGGCCAATCTGATTAGTCTCATCTACCCATCGCAATAGTTTAGTCAGCAAGAAGCTGGCATAAATTTTCCCTATAATCGAAAGGAGGCTGATGTTACGGTAGTTTTCCGGCTCCGTTGGAGAACCTTTTTTATGAATTGGTACTATAATGGCCTCCTTCCATATTTTGGGGATGAGGCCAGAAGCGTTGATTGCATCGAAGGTTTTGGCCAAGATGCCAGCCCACCATTTTGGGTGTAGTTTAATGGCTTCGGCAGGGATCAGATTGGGCCCTGGGGCTTTACCCGGTTTCAGCTGAGCTATTAGCTTGGCTATTTCGTCAGGATCGCTGGGAGGCCAAATAGGTAAGTGGGTAAACAGATGCGTCAGATGGTCAGAGGGAGCATCCGCCTGTGAGAAGCATTTCTTCAGGAACAATTCCCATGTTGGTGCAGGGATGACTGCCCTTGGGTATTTCCTCACCCTTCTGTTGATCAAAGACCAGAATTCCCTGGATCTGTGTGATTTTGAAGCAGTAATCAAAGCCTGCCAGCGGTTGTATTGCCACTCACGTTTGGCAATTTTCTGCGTGCGTTTGTAAACTAGCTTGGCTTGTGCATAACTAGCTGGCAGAGTAGATGCACCGGAGGTCTTATATACATTATATATAGCACGAAGGCGCTGTCTTGCTTGTTTGCACTGAGAGTTATACCAGGGGGCGCCGCAAGAATATTCATTTCGATTTAATATTTTGGGTGGTAACCTAAAGAAGGACGTAAGATCAGTCGTAAGATGGTGGAAGCATTTCAACACTATGCTATGCTCGTCTGAGGCAGAGCCTATGCTGGGATGGGGCCCAAGGATTTCTTTTTGAAAGAATTCCTGATACCTTTGAGCCTGGGTCTCCGACCATTTGATTCCTCTTACTTGGAGAGATTCGTTGGTTACCATCTGAGTCGCATGTCTATGAGCCTCCGACTGCCAGTTCAGGGAAAGCTTGGCTACAAGGGGAAGATGATCACTAGATTGTACATTCTCGATCTTAAAGGTGGAAATACACTTAAGTAGATCCCTGGAAACCAACAGGTAATCGAGGACACTGTTTGATTTAACGCTCAGGTGGGTAAAAACCCCAGGAATATCAGGGAGGCATGTGCCATTTAAGGGGACCAGATTTAAACGGATGGCCATTGGATAGAGGAGTACTCCAGCCTCATTTGCTCTGTGGTCTTTAGAAGTTCTCCTCATGATATGTTCCAGATCATAATTATCAAGGTTTGGAGTAACCCACCATTTGGCTTTGGTCAGCGAGTCCCAGTTTGCTGCTGTGCGGGCGTTAAAATCGCCACCTATTATGGCCGGGGTATTAGGAAACTTAACATAGCATGAGAGCAAATGCTCTTCTAACGAGCCCCATTTAGAGCCAAGTTTGGGGGAAGAACCCCCAGGTGGCAAATAGACATTTGTGACTAGAAGTGAGATCTTTCCCCCCGCAATCAGCCCGGTAAGGGCGTAAGGAGTAAATTTAGAATGTAGGTTGAGGGAGATGCCTATTATTAGGCCCCCTTTAGGGCGGCCTCCTTTCAGGGAGGGGCAGGCAGGGAGTTCTAGAAGCTCAAAGCCATTTAGAACAATTTTCTCTACTTCCCACGATTCTTGGAACAAGATGATATGAAACAGGTTAATATACTCCAAGAATTCTGGATCAAGTTTTTTTCCCCTCCAGCCCGCAATATTCCAGCTGAGGACTGATAGGGGCGAGTTCCTGTTGTGTCCAATTCGCTGTCATTTCAGGGAGAGATGTGTGTCCTTAGGGGGCAGGGCAGACCCCGCAAAAAAGTCAGTTATTTTACTTTGCAGGGCTGGCACCTGCTGGGGGTACCTAGTCTTGAAGTTGGTAGTAAGGTGTTCTGACTGGTGCAACAGGACGGGTCTCCTGCAGGCTAGCCCAAGGGCGGACACTTCAGTGGGAAACTCCACAGGATTTGCTGAGGCTGCCCAACCGCGAGGTCTAAAGATCGCCGATGAAACCATTTGATTTATACGTCCGGCCGGGTCTTCAATCAAATCCGGGCCATTTTTTGATGTAGGTGGAACACTCCCCTGTCCTGCTGCTGGCGAAGATACTGGGGATGCTTGGTGTACTGGTACCGTTTGTATATCGGGTCTATGCCGCTCAGGGGAAAATGAGGACTCCAGTTCCGGCATTGATGGATTGGTTGGTAAAGAATTGTTTTGGTGGAAGGAACTCTGGGCTACATTCCTCAGCGGGGAACTCTTGGAGGGCGAGTCAAAATTTATCAAGAGTAGAGATGAGGGGCCTACTTGTGAGACAAAACCTGGGTCTGCCAAGCATCGGTGGGTTTTGCCCTGAAGTGGGGGAGGCATGGGTTTAGGGACTGAACTAGGGTAAGGAAGGCTTCCTGCTTCCTTAAAACACGGCTCCGAAGAGCTGACAGGATTATCCTGAGAAGTGAGCAGGACTTTTCCGTTCTTCTGGACATGTATGAGCTGATGATTAAGTACTTCTAGTCTATCAATTATTTCTTGTTGTTCCCTCGGTGGGAGGTCGCCAAAGGTGGCTAAAAGCTCTCTTTTCTCCGGCGGGGTCAGAAGATTACTTGCGCCGGTGGGTTTCTTTAGAGCTCGTGAGGGCGTAGAGTAAGTCCAGTTTCGGTGCAGATGGGTATCCTCCGGGAGAGGAGGCTCGATGTCCCGAGGTGCTCCCGACCTCTCCGGCAGAGTCTGCTCCTTGCCGTGACCGGCGAGTAGAAGGGGGTGGATCTTACTGTCCGTAAAAACTCTTGTTGGGGTGATATCATACCTAGCCAAGAGTGATTTCTGCCTGATGATAACTGAAGGGATCCTTGGAGAGGCCCTCCCAGGATGTTCACACTACCTTGACCTTTCCAAATGTAAAGTGTTCCCTCAGACAGTGAAGATGAAAAAAACAAGGATCAGCAAAAACGGCAGTTCTGAGCACCAAAATCAACTCAAGTCTGCACTTTACATAATAAGGGACACTCAAAAATAATTCTATGTTCTGTTATCCAATTACCAGAGACATCACAGAGTACTTTTGCACACCTCATTAACACCTTGAGCGTTGAGAAGTGTGTTGAAACGGCATGTCTATTACTGGAACAAAAAGTCACTTAGATCCATAATGCTGAGGAGAGATATTTGTAGCTAAAATAATAGCAAATGAGGTGAGGATTTTCATAATAGCTTCTGGAGATTATATTAAGCAATGACAGATGAAGGTATCTGATGCATTCTGTAGTACTGTGTAAGCAGAAGTGGCTCTATTATAAGGGAAACTGAGGCAGAATGAAAGAATTACCTTGCTGCGTCACAGGGGCAACTTAGTCTAATTTTATATATGTTTTATATATGTTGTGAGCCACCCAGAGTGGCTGGGGAAACCCAGCCAGATGGGCAAGGTATAAATAATAAAATTAATATTAGTAGTAACCCATCTGCAACATGGTCATAGAATCATAGAGTTGGAAGAGACCACAAGGGCCATCGAGTCCAACCCCCTGCCAAGCAGGAAACACCACCAGAGCACTCCTGACATATGGTTGTCAAGCCTCTGCTTAAAGACCTCCAAAGAAGGAGACTCCACCACACTCCTTGGCAGCAAATTCCACTGTCAAACAGCTCTTACTGTCAGGAAGTTCTTCCTAATGTTTAGGTGGAATCTTCTTTCTTGTAGTTTGGAACCATTGCTCCGTGTCCGCTTCTCTGGAGCAGCAGAAAACAACCTTTCTCCCTCCTCTATGTCACATCCTTTTATATATTTGAACATGGCTATCATATCACCCCTTAACCTCCTCTTCTCCAGGCTAAACATGCCCAGCTCCCTTAGCCGTTCCTCATAAGGCATCGTTTCCAGGCCTTTGACCATTTTGGTTGCCCTCCTCTGGACACGTTCCAGTTTGTCAGTGTCCTTCTTGAACTGTGGTGCCCAGAACTGGACACAGTACTCCAGGTGAGGTCTGACCAGAGCAGAATACAGTGGCACTATTACTTCCCTTGATCTAGATGCTATACTCCTATTGATGCAGCCCAGAATTGCATTGGCTTTTTTAGCTGCCACGTCACACTGTTGGCTCATGTCAAGTTTGTGGTCAACCAAGACTCCTAGATCCTTTTCACATGTACTGCTCTCAAACCAGGTGTCACCCATCTTGTATTTGTGCCTCTCATTTTTTTTTGCCCAAGTGCAATACTTTACATTTCTCCCTGTTAAAATTTATCTTGTTTGTTTTGGCCCAGTTCTCTAATCTGTCAAGGTCATTTTGAAGTGTGATCCTGTCCTCTGGGGTGTTAGCCACCCCTCCCAGTTTGGTGTCATCTGCAAATTTGATTAGGATGCCCTTGAGTCCATCATCCAAGTCGTTGATAAAGATGTTGAATAAGACCGGGCCCAAGACAGAACCCTGTGGCACCCCACTAGTCACTCTTCTCCAGGATGAAGAGGAACCATTGATGAGCACCCTTTGGGTTCGGTCAGTCAGACAGTTACAAATGCACTGAGTGGTAGCATAGTCAAGTCCGCATTTTACCAGCTTCTTTACAAGAATATCATGGGGCACCTTGTCAAATGCCTTGCTGAAATCAAGGTTGGCTACATCCACTGCGTTCCCTTCATCTACCAGGCTTGTAATTCTGTCAAAAAACGAGATCAGGTTAGTCTGACATGACTTATTTTTCAGAAATCCATGCTGACTATTGGTGATCACAGTCTTCCTTTCTAGGTCTCACAGACTGTTTGCTTAATGATCTGCTCCAGAATCTTCCCTGGTATTGATGTCAGACTGACTGGGCGGTAATTATTTGGGTCCTCTCTTTTCTCCTTTTTGAAAATAGGGACAACATTTGCCCTCCTCCAGTCTGCCGGGACTTCGCCTGTTCTCCAGGAATTCTCAAAGATGACTGCCAGTGGTTCTGAGATCACATCTGCCAGTTCTTTTAATACTCTTGAATGCAGTTCATCTGGCCCTGGAGACTTGAATACATCTAAACTAGCCAAGTATTCTTGTACTATCTCCTTAGTTATTCTGGGCTGTGTTTCCTCTACTGAATCATTTGCTCCAAATTCTTCAGGTCGGGCATTGTTTTCTTTATCGGAGAAGACTGAGGCAAAGAAGGCATTGAGGAGTTCAGCCCTTTCTGTGTCCCCTGTTTGCATTTCACCATCTTCTCCTCTGAGTGACCCCATGGTTTCTTTGTTCTTCCTTTTGCTACGAACATACCCATAAAAGCCTTTTTTGTTGCTTTTAACCTCTCTAGCAAGCCTGAGTGAATTCTGTGCTTTAGCTTTTCTGACTTTGTGTCTACACGTGCTGGCTATTTGTTTGAATTCCTCTTTGGTGGTTTCTCCCCTTTTCCATTTTTTGTACACATCCTTTTTTAATCTTAACTCAGTTAAAAGTTCTTTAGATAGCCACCCTGGCTTCTTTAGGCACCTTCCATGTTTCCGTCTCATTGGTATTGCCTGAAGTTGTGCTTTTACTATCTCCCTCTTAACAAACTCCCAGCCATCATGAACTCCCTTTCCTTTTAGTATTACTGTCCATGGGATCTCACCCAGCACTTCCCTAAGTTTTATGAAGTCGGCTTTCTTAAAGTCAAGAAATTGAGTCCTAGTATGCTTGGCTGCTCCTTTCCGCTGTATAGTAAACTTCAGAAGAGCATGATCACTCGCGCCTAATGATCCTTCCACTTCTACCCCACTAACCAGGTCAACAACATTGGTTAGGACCAGATCTAAAATGGCTGTTCCTCTTGTTGCTTCTCCCACTTTCTGGACAACGAAGTTGTCTGCAAGGCCAGTGAGGAATCTGCTTGACCTTATGCTCTTGGCTGAGTTTGACATCCAGCAAATATCTGGGTAATTGAAGTCCCCCATTACTACTATCTCCCTTCCTTTTGCATGCTTGGCCATCTGTTCCAAGAAGGCATCATCTATGCCCTCCGTTTGGCTTGGGGATCTATAGTAAACTCCCACAATGAGGTCACTGTTATTCTTCTCTCCCTTAATTTTGACCCAAATGCTCTCACTTTGGCTTTGAGGTTCTAAATCTTGGATCTTTTCACAGGTATACACATCCCTGACATATAACGCCACTCCTCCTCCTTTCTTGTCTGGTCTGTTTCTCTGAAATAGATTGTATCCCTCCATTATTACATTCCAGTCGTGGGACTTATCCCACCAGGTTTCAGTGATGCACTTCTGCTTTTTAAAAAGGTGCAGCCTCTCTGGGCTCAACAAAAGCAGAGGCCATTACAGAATTAGGGCTGGCGTTCAATGTGATGAAGGAACTGTGAATGCCAGCGAGACAACTGCCTTAGGAGGCAGGTTTCAGTTATCATTACAGGCAACAGAGTGAGTGATGGATATTTTTGATCTATGTTTTCCGGAGCAGCTCTCCTTGGAATGAATGGTGGCTCTTTTCAGTGAGGCCTGCACATTAGACATTCCAGATGGACTGTGCTCCAGCTTATTAGCCTCCCCCCAATAACAACAGAGAGACAAACCTCTCAAAACAATGTTAATATTATATCACATGCAGCTGAATAAATGTGTATAGAAATTGTGTGCATGCTCTGGGCAACTGTGACGAACTGGAGCTTCACAGCCACGTGTATTTGCAGCAAAACTGTCCCTTGCTATGATCAACATGT
Source organism: Podarcis cretensis (assembly GCF_951804945.1). Classification (NCBI taxonomy): domain Eukaryota; kingdom Metazoa; phylum Chordata; class Lepidosauria; order Squamata; family Lacertidae; genus Podarcis; species Podarcis cretensis. The sequence continues at coordinate 3,584,069 of NC_137174.1, forward strand.
GGATGTCATTCTTTTTTGAATGTGAAAAGACTTCCCACGCTGGAAAAAGTGGTCAGAGTGCAGCAGATTTAAAAGATAAGCACACATACTTCAATAGGTGCCACTGGAAATTGGATGGTTGCAGGTCTCCAGACTGCTGTTATTTTGTTATTTGGCTAAATGTGGCTTTGAAGCTGGATTAAATACACGTTATAGTGGTCACAAAGAGGTTGCTGAAAATGATAGCCGCACAGTGAGTTAGTTCTCCATCCACCACTAGCAAGGGACTTGCTGTGCAGTTGGCCACTGTCCCATGGGAAGACAGCACACCCCTTTTGCCACCTGAAGCTTAGGTTTTAGGAGGAAATATCTTGCCACAGAGACACTTTTCCTTGTGGCATCCTTGCAGCAACTTTAACATGCATTCCAGATCTCAGTCCAGATCTTCTGAATGTACTTAACAGTAGAGGATAAGTAAAGGCAAGGCAAGGCACACCTGGCCATACTTTGCATTGTATAATTTAGGCTGCAGCATCCTTTGACAGACTTTAGAGTTTTGTTTTCACAGTGGAAAAAAGTAATATTTATGTACACACGTTTAAGGATCTAGCCTACAAATCAAGGGAAAGCTTTAAGAAGTAAATAAGAGAGGCTTGTAAATGCTTCTTTTAAGCGGTTCAGTGGATTATTTGATTTTATTTGGATTTACATGGCACTATGGGTTATTTATGAAAGGGGTTTATACTAAAGTTATCATTGGGGTCATTAGTCTGCTCTGACTTTTATTATTACTGGAGACAGCAGCAGTTTGTAACTGCTGTTTTGGCAATTAATGTTTCACAGCCTCCTTGCAATTTTTAGAATTAAAACCAGTTGTTACACAACAGCTTCAGAATTAAACAGCAGCAATCATGAGGATTTAATTCCTACTCACCATATGGAGAAAGCATATAAGAAACTTCAGAACAGCATAATTTTGCTCAGGAAGTCCATGTAGAATTTCTCTGCAGATCATCACCCGTAAGCTACTTTCTACACCTGCAAGAACACAGAATTTATTATAGCTAATGTTGATAAAGAGTCAAAGAGGTGCATTGCCAGAGAGGAACAGTATGTCTTTGTTTGATCTCAAATGATCTTATCTGTCAAGGCTTTTGTCTGGTACAGGCTAATAAAGGAGAACAAAATGCACTTGCAGTTCCAGTTTACACCCTCTAATGAAACTGCCTGGGAACCCTTTGTCCAAACCCAAATCTCTTCCATATCCAAATTCAATCTAAACAAGACTGCACCACTTATCCATTAGCTAGTGGGAACCTGAGTTCTAATGTGATCTTACCAAAACACACACAAACACAAGCTGCAACCCAACCCAACACACCCCTCACCCTACTTCTCCACACAATGCAGAAGACTCACAGGTTCACTTCATGCCAAGAAAGACAAATGACATTCTTTCCTCTAATCATTTGGCAGATGCAGAGCACTTGGCACCAAGGAGGGATCAGCTTCTAATTTTGTACCACCCTTTGCAGACACTTTGAAACAGCAGGGATAGAGTTTGGTAATCTTTTGTAATATGGCGCCCTTTGTGAGGCCAAAATTTGGTGTCCCCAAATGTCTCTTCTCCATTTTGTGCGCCCTTGGGTTGGTGCCCTGTGCAGGAAAAGCATTTGCACTGCTCTAAATCCAGCACTGGAAACAGCAAAATATTCTTGCTTCTTCTCAGTGTCTGCACAGTCCCGTGTGAAATGGTTGACTCCTTCCCTGTATCAAGTTCCACAACACTTGAGGGAGGATCAGGGCTGACTATAAAGCCCAACCAAAATATGTGAACCCCTGCAATGGGAACTTTGATTTCACTTGTAGGCCTGCAAAGTCTTGAAAATTCTAGGTGTCTGTAAAAGAAAAGCATGTGTCTAACTCTCATGGTTCATGCAGACAGATGTGAATACTGCATCGCATGTCAACTCTTCCACAGAAATCCATGGGACTTGCAAGTGCTCAGTTCTGGCAGTGTTTTTTGGACGGCAGAAATCACAGATAAATCAGAACCACATTATTTATTATTATTAATATTATTATTATTATTACAGTGGTACCTTGGGTTACATACGCTTCAGGTTACAGACTCCGCTAACCCAGAAATAGTGCTTCAGGTTAAGAACTTTGCTTCAGGATGAGAACAGAAATCATGCTCTGGCGGCACGGCAGCAATGGGAGGCCCCATTAGCTAAAGTGGTGCTTCAGATTAAGAACAGTTTCAGGTTAAGTACGGACCTCCGGAACGAATTAAGTACTTAACCCGAGGTACCACATTATTATTATTATTATTATTATTATTATTATTATTATTATTTATTATTATTTACTCACTAGTAATTCCAATGATTTGATCATAGGGTTCAAAGGTCAGTAAAGGCTCTGGGAGTTCCCTGAGTAAAGTCTTAAGTATGACAGCAGGAATATGGATATCTCCATAATCATCGAAATTAACAGATTTTCCTATGTTAAAAAAAAGCCAAATTAGCAATATAGTTTTACAACCTGTTTACAGCCTATAGGCAGACCAACACTGCATTATGAAGATGTCTGCAAACATAAAATGAAGGCTGGCAACATTAACCCTGCACGGTGGGAATTTCTTGCAGAGGATCACAGCACCTGAAGACAGTCATGTGTGACCAGAGGAAGAATGATCGCTGGGAGGAATGCAGAGAGAAGAAACCAGCTGCAATAAAACATGTCTCTCCTGTATTGGTCTCTACGGCCACAATAGGCGCTGTAACTCTCCAACCAATTGATTTCATCCCTTTCACGACATCAGGTAATTATTCAGTATTCAAAACATTTCAAATGCCTAGTGTTATTTCACAGGTTGTTGCTGCCTATCTTAATGTTAGGATGACATATTGCCCTTACTTCAACCAGTAGATTTGTCAGCTATAGCCTGGACCCACAGAACAGCTCTTCCCAATTCCCAGAGAGTCTTTCGATTTGTGTTTATGCAAAAGCAGCCCTCATGCACTTAAGAAACATAGAGGACCTTCAAATGGGTTTGTGATATGGAATGTAACCTTGCGATTCAAAGGCAGAGTGAGTCAAGATAGAGAACTGGCTTATAGGCAGACAACTGATTCATCCAGAACAGTACTGTCTACTCCAGGGCTAGCCAGCATCTTGTTGGGCTACAACTGCCATCATCCCTGATCATTGGCCATGCTCACTATTGCAGTCAAACATTTCGAATTAGCTAGTCTGTGAAGTAAGGGATCCTCTTAAGTGATGATTCTAGGGACTGAGCCTGGGACTTCATGGATGCAAATCTTGTGCCCTAGCAAGAGGCTGCCTAAATCCAACTGAGTACACTCATTGTAATTCTTTTGAACTTGGCTAAAAGTTTCAGTTGATTAACTAGCATGGACCAATTTCAATGGGTAAGGCTAAAAATTAAGATCCTGCTAGTTTATCTATTAATTGTTTATTATTATGGTTCTGGTAGGTTAGCGTAATAGCGAATGGGAAAAATAATTAAGGGTAGCCTTTACTCATAACAATGAGCTATAATTTATCATTAATTTATCATTTACTATACAAACACAATCTCAAATTTCTTTCAATTTCCCCAAAGGAATCCATATCTGGTAATATGCACATCTATTTAAATGTCATCAATTAAAAGGCAGATGATTAATCAACTACTCACTGAAGACAGCCTTACACAACATGACATTTCAGGTTACAAATCAGCTTATTATTAACCAATAGAGTAATAAGGAATCCATGCTCACCAAAATAAACATTATTTTAAAAAACATTATTATCTTTTGATTATAGCAGACGAAAACTTACCCTGATTATAAAGTTTCTGAATCTCCTTAATACTTTGTATGCTAGCTGACCGTCTAAACAGTCCTTCTGCTTTGAGTCCTGTAAGGAGGTGGGGGTGGGGAAGCATTAATAGTATTCCTCATAAAATTGCTGTTCACAAACATCTTTGTGCTGGTTCGGATCTCTAAGTCTCCAGTGCAAAGAGAAAGGGATGTCAGACTAAGTATGCTCACAAACACAGGAGCTGCACCCTGGTGGTGGTTCACGTGAGTACAGGAGTGTATTCTTCAGTTGCTCTGCTTAGGTACACACTGCTGTCAGGAAGAGTCAGGTTTATTTATTATGACCTGGTTTTTTGGATATGTACACTCACAAGAAAGTTTGCAACATAATAACATAGCAACTATGCCCTAAAATTCTGAATTCTAACAGTTAAAATGATGTTAAAGGATGGCAGCAAGAGATAAAACATTTGTTAAAACACAGCATCATAAAATTACTCAACTGGATGAAAGAACTCTTTAAAGCTTTCCTAAAGGCCAAATATACAGGATCAAACCTATTTCCGGTGTGGCGGCGGCTGTGTTCTGCAAATGTGGGGTTGTCACGGAAAAGGCACCATACTCACCAATATGACAGGTCTCAATGGTGGGCTACAAAGCAACGTCTCAGATGCTAATATTAAGGCAGGGTCATAAGGGTGAAGATGGTCCTTCAGAGAGGCTGCCCCAGACTTTAGGGTATTCATAGGATAATGCCAGTACCTTAAAATGAACCTGCAAGTGGGTCAGATTTAGCCGGGGAATTGTTGAATCGGCATGCCATGCGATGCCCACCAAAGCCTTGCTTACCCGGGTTGTGCAACTGCAACTTCCAGGTTCCAGTGAGATCCACTGGCACCATCTCTGCGGGGCCGTGGGTGCCAAGACAGCCACAAAATTTTCAATGAGGGGGCCAGGCCTCCTCAATATTCCTCAGCTACGTGGGCTCCAGTGGGCCCTGTCCTGGCTGCACCAGGCTCCCTCTACTGTGAGGAGAGCAGCCGTAGCAGGCCCCTCTGGGCCTTTTGGAGGGTGTGCCAGGGCTCCTCCCAGTGTGTGACATCATGTGCAGCGTGCGTGACTTTGTGCGCACCAGGCACCCACAATATTGGGTGGAACCCGGCGCTCCTGGCAAGATTACACAAGAGCCCCATGAGATCACACAGAGGCTTCAGTTTGATTGGGTGGGGTTGAAGTCTCGCCACAACCCAGAAGCTGTTTCTCCTCACTTCTGTGGTAGTGGCAGCAGTGGGCATGCCTGCGTAGGCACCCCTTCAATGTTGCAGTCTGATGCAGCTGCCTCAGTCTGCTTCATGGATGGGATGGCCCTGACGGGGAGTTGTCTCCACGTAGTTGGCTCACCGGGCTATGCTAAATGGGCATCTGAGTTGACCCATAAATACAAGAGCGTTTCCATTGGTCCTTAAAAGATTGTGAACTGATTATGATGAGCATGAGAAGGTTCAGTTGCATGAAGAAGCCACTCACACAATCCATCTATTCATGTGAGCTGTGCAGCACTGGAACCATGAGCTTAGCAACATTGCGGCTCCACCATGCATCTTTCAAAAAGTAGAAATGGGAAGTGACTTTGTCACCAACACACAGCTTGTGTTGTTGTTGTTGTTGTTGTTGTTGTTGTTGTTGTTGTTGTACAAATGAGTTCTCTTTCAGATTTCCTTGCTCGGGTCCAAGTTTTCTTCTTTCCCAACTATCTGGAAAATGTGGCCTTATTCTTTTTCCTGTCCCAAATGACAACTTTCATTCTCATTCTCATTCTCCCAATTTTGTTGTGGGCAGAATAGTTTGCCCTTATCTTCTACAGCCTAGACAAGTTTCACTTGGGATAGATTTTCGAGCAGTCAGTCCTTCAGTTCACGAGAGTTTATTTAACAGTTAATGCTCTTGTCTGTTGAAGATCTCCTTGTGTAAAGTGCTGCATAATAAATGTTTCCTTTTAGCAGGCTGGGTTTTTGTTTTGTTTTTCCCGGTATGCTTTAGTTTAAAGTGACTTGCAGCAAACCTTAATTGAAGACATTAATCTGAATTACAGACAGCAGCTGTGCTTGTCTGGAACGGTTGTTTGAGACTCACATCTTTCTTACTTTAGCAGTGCTATAGCACCAAACCTTTGCCGGGTAGCCTTCCTACCAGTCTTGAGGACAGAGAAACATTTAACTACAGCATAGAAATATGAAATAATGGTCTGACCTATTATTCATATCAGAGATCGCATTAATCAGGCAGCCTGAGATGTGAGTGGATATCCCTTGGTCTTTTTGGAAGATAAATATACAAAATGGTTGATTGGTTATCTGAACACGAGCTTTTCTGGGTGTGGATTTTAGAGGTCTGTGTTCAAATTCCTGGCTAGACATACAGAATAGCCTTGGGCAGTTCAGCCTTCTGCCTTAGCATTATACGTATTCCAACAAACCCAAGGTAGCTGAAACTATCAACAGAAGTGTATGGAACAACCTTACACTTACAGAGCAAAATATCCTCTTGAATTATATACCCAGCACATGGAACCTTACAAAAGGACAATATGAGTGGAGTCTCCTTACCACAGCAAAAAGACTGATACTGATGAATTGGAAAAATAAAAATGCAGCTCCCTTCTATGATTGGATTGAAGACTTATACAAACTCACAACATTTGAACAACTTGCATATAAACACAGACTTGCCATGGACAAATTCAATTATATTTTGAATCCATTCTTACAAATACTGTAATAGCTTAAGATCTGGTGAGGCACAATAACAACTTTGTAAAGTATACAGTTTTGGGTTCCCCCTTTATTTTTCCTCCTCCTCCTCCTCTTCCTTCTTCTTCTTCTTGTTTAGTCATGTCCTACTCTTCGTGACCCCCTGGACCAGAGCAAGCCCGGCACTCCTGTCTTCCACTGCCTCCCACAGTTTGGTTAAACTCAAGTTGGTAGCTTCAAGAACACTTGTCCGCACGGGTGCTATTTCTTTTTGTCTCATCATGTTTCGTGCACATATAATTATGTACTTTTTGAACTTTCAGTAAAGAAGTCTGGGGAAAAACAAAACAAAAAAACCCTACAAACACATCCAAACATTGAAATCCTGTTGAGCTCAGTGCGATTTACTCTCAACTGCATGTTCTAGTTCCAGCTCTGGATATGGACAGAATACTGGCATAAGTTCTCACACATTCAAAGATAATAAGGAATTTTCAAAATGTACATTTAAGAATGTAATTTCAAATGCTTACCTCCCCGCCTCCCAATCCTTGACACAGGAAAGGAAAATAAATATTTACATATATGCAATCCAAATCCAGCCTGCCCTAAGACTGGACTTGGATGAGATTGGATGAGGCTTGAATCTCCCCTCTGCCCAAAAGCTCACTGGGTGACCTCTCTGGTTGGCTTCTATCTCTCTCTCTCTCTCTCTCTCTCTCTCTCTCTCTCTCTGCCTAGCCTACTTAAAAGGAGTGATGTGAGAATAAAATAAGCCCATGTTTACCACTATGATTAAGTATCTGAAACATAATGGGAGCAATCTAATACCTGCTTCACCTTTGCTGCTTTTCTGTATGTCAGTTTAACCCACATTCAAAGGTGAAATACAAATACCGTACACAGTATACACCGCGTATACACAGCGGTTCTGAATTGTATCTATAACAGGACTTTGCTGGCTGAGCAGCTAACAAATGCACCAAATAAAGAAATACATCACCACTGTGGATGTCTGAAAACAAGCAAACGACATTTGCATGTTGACAACCCCAGATGAAATTTGTGACGGTCCAAATACTTAAAGGATGCACCAGTGAAGACTGACAGCCACATAAGCTTTTGAGGGCTGTCCCAACAAATGAAGACAAACACCAGGGAATGCTGACGTTCACAAAGTTTGCCTGAGATTGCCAATTTTCAGGTATGAATGTTGATATTTGCCACATTTTGGATACTCAAAGCATTGGGTGGTAAGGCAGCTTCCCACTACACCCTTGGCGGGGGGGGGGAGGGTAACCGCTGAGCTGAGTGATGCCCTGGGATTTCATCTTGATAGCAAAGGGATGGAAGGATTCCGTGAGATTGGCAGAAGGTTGACTGAAACTGCTGATATGCTGGAGGCAGGGTTTTCAGAAGTATGAAAGGGTAGCAGAGAAAGAATGAGAGTGTTGGCTCTGGGAAGGAAGGCTCAAGGAGGATGGATACAAGCACCTTTCTAAATAACCAGCGGTGGTCAGTGGGTGTGGTAGTCCCTGCTCCTTCCTAAGACAAATTTTGTGGCTTGGATGCAAGGGCCAAGAGAAGAATGAAAGCAAGGGTGTGCTACTTAATAGCACATGAGCAGAAACTAACGACTTGGGAATCGCTCCTGTGTTTAATCAGCAATATGCGCATGAAAAACACATATACAGTGGTACCTCGGGTTACAGACGCTTCAGGTTACAGATGCTTCAGGTTACAGTGGTGCCTCGCAAGACGAAAAGAATCCGTTCCGCGATTCTCTTCGTCTAGTGGTTTTTTCGTCTTGCGAAGCAAGCCCATTGACAGCTTAGCGGATTAGCGCTATTAGCGGCTTTTAGCGGCTTATCAGTTTAGCGGATAAGCAGATAAGTGGCTTAGTGGCATAGAAAAAGGGGGGGGGGAGGAAAAAAAAGTCGGAAAAACTCGCAAGACATTTCGTCTTGCAAAGCAAGCCCATAGGGAAATTCGTTTTGCGAAGCACCTCCAAAACGGAAATCCCTTTCATCTAGCGGGTTTTTCGTCTTGTGAGGCGTTCGTCTTGTGGGGCACCACTGTACAGACATTTCAGGTTACAGACTCTGCTAACCCAGAAATAGTACCTCGGGTTAAGAACTTTGCTTCAGGATGAGAACAGAAATTGTGCTCTGGCGGCGCGGCAACAGCAGGAGGCCCCATTAGCTAAAGTGGTAAAAAGGTAAAGGTAAAGGTACCCCTGCCCGTACGGGCCAGTCTTGACAGACTCTGGGGTTGTGCGCCCATCTCACTTAAGAGGCCAGGAGCCAGCGCTGTCCGGAGACACTTCCGGGTCACGTGGCCTGCGTGACAAAGCTGCATCTGGCGAGCCAGAGCCGCACACGGAAACGCCGTTTACCTTCCCGCTGGTAAGCGGTCCCTATTTATCTACTTGCACCCGGAGGTGCTTTCGAACTGCTAGGTTGGCAGGCGCTGGGACCGAGCAGCGGGAGTGCACCCCGCCGCAGGGATTCGAACCGCCGACCTTTCGATCGGCAAGCCCTAGGCGCTGAGGCTTTAACCCACAGCGCCACCTGCGTCACAGCTAAAGTGGTACTTCATGTTAAAAACAGTTTCAGGTTAAGAACAGACCTCCAGAACGAATTAAGTTCTTAACCCGAGGTACCACTGTACATATTTTACAATACTGCATTAACAGAGTAGCCAGGAACCACAGTCCTAAGTCCAACTGACAGGTATGTGTATGTAACTCTTTTATTTAAAAGCATATGCAAAGGGAAGGGAGAGTTGGCTACAGACATTTCTATTTTGGAAGCAGAGTTCCTCATTGATTCTTACGGGAAGTTCTACTTAATAATCAATGGAACAATTTAGACCAGGATGTGAAGAGAGCTTCACTTGCCATTTCCTGACCTTATAAGCAAAAAGTCACTAGTGCATGGTGTGTGGGTAATTGTGTTGTATTCAGACCACTGTAAATATAGGGCCTTTATTCAAGGAAGCAGTGAAGCTAGATGCTTAGAACAGAATACATTTTTGGTTCTTTCATTTCACCCATGTGGCTCTGTGGTCTGATCCACTCCATCCCTACAGCTGCTTTTCACCATGGAAACTTACTGCTGGAATTCCCTCCCCATCCCAGATATTTATCACAAAATCTTTTTTGTCTAAAACCAAAGTAAATCCTTACCTTTCCTTTTTAGATAAGACACTGTGTGTTTCATTACTGGTGGGATTAATTCGCCTTTGTTTTTAGCTTTGAGACTGTTGGAGGAAAGAAAAACAAATCTGAACAAGTTTTCTCACAGGGTTTCCATACCATTTTCTTACAGGGACAGCTCATATTTGAATCAGCTGATTACTGCAGCATTGCGTCCTGTGTGAATAAGCCATCTCAAATAAATTACAAATGAATGAAAATACAGAGCATTTCCAAGCACCATGTTGCTCAATGGAGTCTGTTCACACGCTCAGCTGTGACTCAGCAAGCGATGAGTAATCAAACTATAACCCAGCTCATCACTGAGATGTTCCTGATCCTTTCTGAAGTATCAAGATACCAGGAACATTTCTGTAGTTAACTAATCTTGTATTCTGCAGGGGTCCATAAACGTCTTTCCAAGAAAGCAAATCTTTACTACCACCTTGCGGTAAAAAAGAATGAATAGGAAGGAAAGGGGTTTTTATTCAGTGTGGCAGTCCTAGATGAAGACAGAGGTAAGCCCCCTCATCAGTGATGGATTTCTGTGGCTGATCCAAACCTGCAAAACAGCATCTGTTTTCTGGTTCTTTACAATAAAAAGAAATTTGGTTCTGTGTAAGGAAGGCAGGGGCAGATCTGCCTTGAAACTAATGGAGCTTAAGCTTCAGAGCCCCAGAAGTGACTTTGTTCCACGTTGTTTACCAGTGTTGGGTCTAGTAGACCCAGTTAGTTGCATGACTCAATTTGATAGGTTCCTCAGCAGATAAGTCCATGTGGAAAGGATGCTTTCAGGATCTGGCAATGTGGCATCAAATCCAGGAACCCAATCCAAACACAGTCTGAAATCCAGTTAGGCCAAACCAGTTCCAAAGTCAGCTGGGGTTGGTCCACACATAATTAACAAAATATACTAGTGTAAAAATGATTTTGCCTCACATACAAATGCATGGGATTTCTCATTCCTATAGACTGTATTCTACAGATTACTGAATGATTTCATTCAGTATGTAGTCATTTCACAATAATTAAGAACAGGCTTCCTTATCCTTCCTTTCTTTAACGTCTCAAAAATAAGTGAGAAACCGTAGACCATGAATGTTCTGAGTTCTCTGTTGTAATGTAGGCACTCATAACTGAAGGAGTTTTAAGCATTGCGAGGAAGAGAGACTGAGAAAGAGAACAAAGAAACACATGGCAACTCATCCAGATTGAGTAAAAAGAAAACTTCTTTTTTCCAACCACATGTGAAAGAAATTGTGTGGCTTACTATTGGAGGCTAACACCAAACTGCTGGGTTGGAAGAGGGGGTCTTGGTGGAGGGGTCTTCACTGCAGTAAGTGGCTTTTTCTTTTGTTTAGTCCGAAGATTTTCATCATGTCTAGTGGAGAAAAGTACACATAATATTCAAGAATGATGTTTGAATCATTCATGTTTCTCAAGAAAAACTTACAAAGATGTATAACAAGTTCTAGAAGTTCAATCACATTGAAATCTTAATTTCAGACTGCAATCTCTTCACAGAATATTAAAACATAAAATATCAACAAAATGTACCACTTGCTATTCTCAATTCCGCACTTGCTGGAGTACACTTCATCTTATCTGATAGCTGACATCACTTGGTATGCTTCTGTATTGCACCAATATGGAATACCTTAACATTGCTGTTTATCTTCAGGTTAGGGTTTTTATTTTTTGTTTAAAGAACATATTTTAAGGAATATTTGTGAGACATACCTTAGATTAGGGCTGCCATATTTCAAAAGTGAAAATCTCTGGACACCAAAGTTGTTTAGCTTTTTTTTATTTTAATCTCAACAAAAAAATGAAACTTCTGACATGGGTTGCCATACGTCCAGATTTTCCTGGACATTGAAGAGATTCCTGCCCAGACACTGTTTCTGATGGCCGAATCCCAGTTATGTCTGGGAAATTCTGTACGTATGGTAACCCTACCTTAGATGAGATTAACCACCTAAAGCATGCAAAAGTGCAGCCATATTGGGTCTCTATGGATTCAAGGCCTAGGTGAACTCTGCTAGAACACTTTTCTCATGGGTACTTCAGGTCTAAATAATGTTTTTGTTTTACATTGGTACCTCGGGTTACATACTCTTCAGGTTACATACGCTTCAGGTTACAGACTCCGCTAACCCAGAAATAGTACCTTGGGTTAAGAACTTTGCTTCAGGATGAGAACAGAAATCGTGCTCCGGTGGCGCAGTGGCAGCAGGAGGCCCCATTAGCTAAAGTGGTGCTTCAGGTTAAGAACAGTTTCAGGTTAAGTATGGACCTCAGGAACGAATTAAGTACTTAACCCGAGGTACCACTGTAGTTTGAAAGCTGCAGCAATAATGCTGGAATCTTGGTTCTCGCAATGACCTTGAGGAGGGAGTGTTGTATTTTGCCTGTTTATTTTGACATCCATTGCCCTGAGCTCTTTTAAAGGGGGGAAGAGCTATAAATACTCTGAGTCAATAAAAATAAAAATAAATAAATAAATGCCTTTAGCCCTTTAAGATCATGAGAAAGAGAGCACCAGGAATGCAACAGCACAACGGTGTCCTGCTTCTCTGGTTGTATGGCAACTGCGTGTGTCCTGCCCTCCCTCTTTTCTGTCATTAAAGCTACACAAGAGTAAGATGAGAAAGAATTTAAGAAGAGCCCTGCTAGATCAGACAAAAGCCGCATCTCCTCCATCATCCTGTACTCAGGGTGACCCACCAGCTGCCCACAAGCAGGATATGAGCACAACAGCTGGTGCTCTTCAGGAACTGATATTCAGAAGCATATACTGGCCACTGATAGCCCCCATCCTTTAAAAGCCATCCTGGTTGTCCACCATAATCACATCTTGCAGGACCAAATTCTTTTGTTTAACTAGGCTTAACTAGTCAGCTTGTGCATCTTGGTTCAGAGACTTCTAGTGCTGGATTAAACCCTGTGGAGGCCCCAAGGCAGACAAAATCTTGGGGCGGGGGGCTGCCAAATTATCTCCTGATATATTTTTGTAATTTTCTGTCAATATCAAATCAATTGTCAGGGAACTGCCATCAGAGCCAAGGGTGGAGGTAAGGCTCCCCAATGACGCTGGAGAGGGAACCAGCAAGGAAAGGGGGGGGAGCTTCCGCTGGGGAAGGAGCTAGGCGTGACGCTAGGAAGAAAGGGGAGGCTGAGGGAGCTTCGGAGGGAGGGCTCCGAGACTGTTCCAGCGAGGCCAGCGGGGAGAGCTCAGGACCTCCACTTGGGACGCCCACTCTGCGCAGAAAGCTTCCGCGCAGGGAGGCTAGGCGGAGACTTGGTGTCAAAGAACTTTTATGTTGGAAAAAGTTCAGGAAACGCCCACTGACGGATTCTGCCAGTGATTGAGACAGCCACGGAGTAGAGGCTGTCCAGCTGGGGGGAAAGTTTTAACCAAACAACTCAGCTTGCAGCAGTCTGCGGGTTACGCACAAGCAACCCCAACCCCCATTACATCAATATTCTTTGGGTTTTTTGTCACAGGGCCCCTAAAACGCTGGTGCCTACTCTGGCAACCCGGCACTGGAGGCTTCTAACATCAATACATTCCAACTCTCCTCCAAATGCAACTGCAATTCTTAGCACTCTTTGACTCTATTCCTCTGACTTTATGCCCTTCATACACCTCACACTTTTGAACATCAAGAAGAGTGAACCTCTGGACTGCACACGGCTCTCTCATTTCCTCAGTTGTGGGAGGTCAGCTTCTGGGCAGAAAACCTGGGAAGGTGACCACTGTGGAAGGCTGGACCCAAGGGCCATATCATACACCGCCATTGTTTAAGTGGACAGCTAAGATACTGTACACATACATTTGAATATTTAAAGTCGTAACAACAAGCATGCATGGGCATACTTGTATTTACAAATACACTTAGCATACATAGACACAACGCTTGCTAGGGAACCAGATTGGCAGCCTCTGTTTGCAAAACAGCTCTGAGTTAAAATCGTAATTCTGTCACTTTTACAAGATGGAAGTATAACTCCTCCTGTACATTAACTGCATGGTTATTTATTAAGCCGGGAGGCATATATGAACGTTTAATTGTTATATATTTACGTACTGATGTACAAAACCCATTTATATAACAGTGATGCAGCACCAGAACATTTTGTTTTGTTTTATTGCTATGGCTAGTGGCTGATGCAAATAAAGATTCTTCTGATCTGATCTGCAACACCAGCTTCTGTCAGTCAACCAAAGCATGTAAAATACTGTCATGAAGCATTTTATAGCTACTTCCCTTATCTGGAGATTCAAAGTACTTTAAGGAAAATAACAGTGGCTGCAACTGGGAGTTCTGGTGACATGAGAATTGCTGGAACACTCCACTGGTAATCTATTGAGGCTTCTGGCCTTTATGGCTGGATAGGCTTGAAAGCGTGACCAATCCCTGCTGAAAAACCAGAAGTCAGAGAAGAAGCTGGTTGCCAGTGGTTTAATGCAAGGGTTTAGTGTGCTCTGCAACTCCCCTACAAGGAAAAGTTGCTGCATTTTGGACTTTTTAGTTTAGAGAGAAGACAAGTCAGAGGTGACAGGATAGAAGTTTATAAAACTATGCATGGCATAGTGAGAGTGGTTAGAGGAAAGTCATTAGCATTAGAACTAGTGAAGCTGATGGCTGGAAGATTCAGGACAGATAAAATAAAGTATTTCTTCACCCAGTGCAGTGTTGAACTAATGGAAGATAAGGCTGTCCACAGCTACTAGCCACGGTGGCTACGTTCTGCCTCCAGGGTCTGAACCATTATACGCCTGAGCATCAGTTGCTAGCGATTGCAGGTGCGCAGAGTACTGTCATGCTCATGCCCTGCTTGTGGGCCCCCCAGAGGCATCCATCCGGTCAGCCATTGCAAGAACAGGATGCTGAACTAAATGGGCCATTGGTCTGATCCAGCAGGCTCATCTTACATTCATATGTTATCATAATGAAGTAAAATAAGTAAAGTAGGAACACATTTCACAGAAGTTCACATTTGAAGAAGTTCTTGAAGAAGTTGCAAAAACCAGCTTTTCTCGGTGCACAGTTTGGATTACTGGAGGCAGAATTTCCTTTTCCTTTTCAACGCAGAATAAATACAGCCCAAATGAAATTCTGGTGCATAACTTACAAGGCTGGTCCATGTGTAACCCCTGCAGATACCTATTTACTTTCTCTGTGGTGAATCATTCAACATTTCTTAGATGTTATTACTGGTGACAATGCACTTTGTACGATAACATGTAGCCAAGAATAGATCAGGTATATCAAACATTTAATCAGACAGAAGTTTAGTGAAGTTGTCTGAAAAAGGAAAACAATTTAATATAAGACCTCTCCCCCCCCCCTTTTTAAAAGAAGAACATTAAGGACTGTTTTGAACGTGTTACATACCGAATAACTTCTTGAGGGATCTTAAGTTGGTCGTATTTAAGATGGTCTCTCAGGTCACTCAGGTAATTCAGATAGATTACCTTTTTTCCAAACTTGTGACTAAAAATATAAGAAAATTTATACAAACACAGGAATTAGGAATATTTCCTGAAAGTGTTACTTTAATATTATGAAACCTAAATGTCAACGTGAGTGCCAAAAGTGGACTATGATTAAAGCAGCCAAGGCACAAGATGCATTCATTTTCATTTGATCAAACATAAACATACCATGCTTGAGTCTAATTTGAATAAAAATGACTGTCTTCCATCCTAATATAACTGCTATTTGCATAGATATAGAAACCATTGTTTTGAGAGGGAAACAAAAACCTTTATTTTAATGCAGCATTAAAAATGTATGGAAAGAGTATGTTCTGTTAAGCTTTCTATGTCAATAGTTAAGTGGAAAAAAATAGACCTTATTGCTGGCAAAGCAATTTGTGCCTTGCTTTATATGGAAAGATTAAATTGTATGGCAGCAGTTTCCATAGGTCCAATTCTTCACTGCCTTGACAGAATGGAAACCCCCTTCCTGCTCCTGCTAATATCTGGATGTAGATGTCAGTGTTGGTTGTGTAGTTTCTATTCTGCTGCAGCTCGGATTCCAATGAAAACCAATTAATGTTGCTATTATTAGGATATTCCACACTATTCTTTTCAATGCAAAGGAAACCCAATGCAAATTAGGGGGGAGGGGAATTACCAATTATATATCATTTGTGGAATGAAAACAGCAATGAATACCAACTGTATTCACTGGATTGATTTCTGTTCCAGATGCATGATAAATAAGTAAACACTGGGAATTTCCACTTCCATTTCCATTGGAATTCTCTGACAATCCCACATGTGTTGCAGGAGTAATTTGATGTTGTTGTTTTTCTGGCGAGAACTTTGATCCCTACAAAGGGCTACACTTCCCAAACAGAAATGATCTTATCTGCCCCTTCCACATGGTTCCTGCAGTCAGAGGGGCATGGGAAAGAAGCTTGGAAGCTTTTCCTGTATTGCTGTGATAACATACGCTACAGACAAACTTGATGAAGCACAAAACAGTCTTCTCTCTTTTTTAAAGATAGTGTCAGAAGCAGTTTGTCCAATATTCAACGGGACTGAGCTGAAATTGTTCCAAGAAAGATGATTAAGGGTCTGGAAACCAAGTCTTATGAGGAACAGTTGAGAGAGATGGGTGTGTTTAGTTTGGGAAAGAGGAGACTGACAGGAGATATGACAGCCATCTTCAAATATCTCAAGGAATGTCACATGGAAGATGGAATAAGCTTGTTTCTCCTGCTGTAGAGGGTAGGAGCTGAACCAAAGGTTTCAAGTTGCAAGAAATGAGATTCTGACTATACATCAGGAAGAACTTTCTGACAGCAAGAGCTGCTCAACAGTGGAAGAGTCTCCCTCAGGAGGTGGTGGGCTCTCCTTCCTTGGAGGTTTTTAAGCAGAGGATGGATGGCCATCTGTCATGAATGCTTTAGCAGAGATTCCTGTATTGAGGGGTTGGACCAGATGACTCTTGTGGTGCCTTCCAATTCTACAATTCTATGATACTGGGATGATTCACATCAAAATTTGAGAAGATGTTTGCCTATTTGTTTCCATTACATTCACTCAGGACAATAATAGCCTCAGCACTCCACTCCTGTATGGTGTGTGCTCACTAACTAGACATTTACTCACTGATATTTGGGGTCTGTAAATCAGCAGAATTGGCTCCCACTGCTTTTGGGATCAATATCCCAAATTATCATGATGCTTTGTCCCTCCCACAGTTGTCCCTGTGCGCATGGGACCCTGCGGCTGGCAGTCTGTGCAAGACCATTTCACACAGGGAAGCACAAATCTCTTTGTCTCTTGAACTACACGTCCTAGATTAACAGCACACTCTCCCTTTTGTAGAGAAGGATTTGGGCCAGAAACTCACTGTTCAAAATATTGATCATTCTGTTCAAACTCTGCTTCTGATTGGCTCCAGCACACCTTACAAGATCCAAACACTATGAACATAGGATAGGATATCCATAAACATAATTTAGCATGATCTAGAACTTAATGGTAATGGGGGTAAAGTCTCAGATCTCTGGGCCCCAGAGAGAGTACCCTTTCATGTATCCCTTACTTGGACCCTGAAAATAAGACACAAATTGGGCTAACATACTGTTAATATTATTCCCATTTCTGTACATTATTCTGCAGAATAACATTGAAAGCCCAGCTCTGCATGCACCAGCACCCTCTAGTGGAAGACAGCAGAAATTTTAATTAGAAGAAATTAATTAACACAAAGAGTTGGCTTCTGCTGTCAAGGAAGTACTTTTACCGAATTAACACACTTGATCCTCAATGTGTACAAACCTAGTTAGGCCTTCCAGGATGCTCTTCCATGATAAAATGAAGCATTTATGCCAGCCTATTAGTGAATTCCAAAAGAAAAACACACACGAACAACCAAAAACAGATTGTGTTACCCATGGAAGCAGTGCCTTAAATAATTTGCTCTTCACCTCAGGAGGGCTTCCTGTTCTGCAGAATCTGCTACCTTGACATCAACGTTTTATGGTTTTGCTGCTTTCTAATGGCATGGAACCCAGCCCTTTCACTCTCTCCCTGACTGGAAAAAGCCAACTTCAAGGATGGGGTGGAGATAAACATGAGTGTTTCCAATCACTACTTCTGGAAAAGGCACCCAACACCTACTCCTACGCCCATGAACCTCTAAACTATTCTTCCTCTCAGCTTGAAACAGAAGAAAGAAAGTGGTTCTTCTCAGGTGCCTTGTAAGTTCTTGGATTTGGAAACTTCTTGAACATTAAACACACAAACACACACACACAAATGTTCTCTGACTCTCAGCCCACCAGCTGAAATCTAAGGGAGGGGACTTTTAGCAAAAGGAGCTCTGAAGACGAAAAGCACTCCACTAGATCCCATATGTACCTAAGCACCACACTAAGGGAGAGGATCTAGACCAGAGTGGTCCATGTTTTCATACCAAGTGGGCTGCAAGAGTACTTTGACATGGGACCTGTGGGCCACACACTGCCTTGTTGTGTGGGACGCATTATCTGATGCCCCAGGGCTTTGGGAAGGAGGTGCAAGGCTCTGGCAGGGTCCTAGAGCCCTCTCACCTCCCCCCCCCCAGCTAGGAAAGTGCTAACTAGGCTTTGGGAAGGAGGCAGGAGTACTCTAGGATGCTGGGAAGTTAAGTCTTATGAACTCACTGAGATTTAGTCCATCAACACATGTTTAGGATCAGACAGCAAGTAACAGAGGAGAAAGTATCTGACATCAACAGAGTGAGCACAATGGAACAGAGTGGGAAGAGTGAGAACTCTGAACACAGTAGACAGCAAAGTTAGGAGGAAACATAAAATAAAATAATTTCACGTACTCATGCCTAGTCCTCATCACCCATAATATACCGGGTATTTCATTGGCAGGCTCCCCAAGTATTTTTACCTTGTGATTTCTATAACACAGATGTTTCTAGAAGTCCACTTAACAATAACAAAAAAGCAAACTACCCTTCAGCTAAGCACAAAATTGTCTTCAGCAAACCAATATGTACCTGATTAGAGGTTTAAAAATGTTCCAAATAATTTTTATGAAATTGGTTGGATGTACAATGTAGAGCGCTTTCAGATTTTTCTTATACCTGCAGAAAAGAAAATTAAATTGTTAGGAGACTTCTGAACGTTACATGCTGTAGTGGAGTGGAGCTGCAATTGAATGTGGGGGGAGTTTTTATTACTGGAACATTATACAGTATTCATTTCAAGTACATCTAATTCAGAGGAATTGAATGTAAAATGAAAAGAAGAAATGGTCAGTCCTGATGGAACTGAAGTAGGTGAAGATTATACAGCGATTACATTACAAACCAGTATCTGAATTGTTTTGTGGGTATAATAATGGTGGGGAAAATCTCTCTAAATGGAAAAAAAGTGTGTGGGAAATGGAGAAAGAAAAAAGGTAGCAAGAAGGGAGAAGCTCTTTAGAAATTCAAGAGATGGAAACCATTATTTGATTCCAATTTCTGTTATTCATTCATTAAAAAAGAAAGTTTCACACTGAAATGAATTTCCAACTTAATCATTTTCCTTTAAGTATTTTACTACGCATTCTTAAAGATACCCGGAATATGGCATTGACCATAATGATATATGATCAGCACAGCCCCTGGTGGAAGACCTTTCTCAAGGTCTCAAGACCTTTCTTTATAGTAACATGTTGGAGGCAGCCAGAGGAGCTCATTAGGATGCCCACACATCCATATGAGGAGCAAGTTTAACAAGTCCCTTCCTTGCCCTGCCCAGTGCTGCTACTATCTCCCAAAGTATTTTTAAACCAAGTTCATAGTAGTCACAGGGGTTGCTGGGTGGGCTAGGTGCACCCCCACCCTGAATATCCTTTGTTTTACCCCTCTTCTGTCTAGACCTGTCACTCCTGAGCTATGCAAGATGTACTGACAGTTGAGCTGCGGGTGGTTGGAGGCAGGAAAAATTAGGTTAAAACTGTTATTGATGTGGTGCTATGCCAATGCGAAAGATTTCCAGGACTTTGTAGCACTGCAAGGCAAATCGAAAGGAGTGAATACTCCTTTGTGCATTCTAAGTTCATGGTGGTCGGGATTCTAATAACAGGTGCAGATTGCCTTAGAGTTTGACCGATTTGCCAGGCATATGGAGCTTCCTGCTTGTTCACTACTTTTCTGCATGAGGACAGGGACAAACAGGCAAATTTCTTGCAGAAGTGAAAACATCACTATGGGATCCAGCAGCTTGCACTCCATCAACCCAGGGAGACTAAAGACAGCAATTCTCCCTCTCCTCGCAATGTTATTTCTATCCCATGCAACAATGAAGTCAGAATGCTTCTGATATGCCAAAAGCCTGGTAAATATTGTTAATCCGTTTTAAATCATGCCACCCTAATCATATAGGACAAAGTTCATCTAGATCAGTGTTTCCCAACCTTGGGCCTCCAGCTGTTTTTGGACTACAACTCCCATCATCCCTAGCTAGCAAGACCAGTGGTCAGGGATGATGGGAATTGTAGTTCAAAAACAGCTGGAGGCCCAAGGTTGGGAAACACTGATCTAGATCTCCTCCCTTCTGTGAATGAGTGTCACAGGCCTTTCTGCAAAGGCAGCTTAAGCTCTAGGTTATTGTGATGACAAAAATAGGAAGACCAAATATGTGCTATGATGTGCGCCAGGAAGGGGCGGGCAGGATGGAAATGAAATCAATTTTTAATTAAAAGTGGGAAAAACCTGGCCAAACGATGCCTTTATCATGGTGATTTTTTTTATTTTTATTTTAAAAAAGCATAATTTAGAAAACATACTTCCTGTCAAATTCTTTGTAGGCGCTTTGTAACCAACTCAGGGACGGTTTATTCTTACTGTTCAGTCCATAGTGGAAGTAGACCACTGTGTAATCATTTTCCACATACTGGTCCAGCGCATACTTTAAATATCTGGAATAAAAGCAGCATAGAACACACCAATAAATACACTGTATTTTCACTGTGGTTCTTTAGCTCTAAAGAAGAGAAGGAATATAGGTGCCCAATGGCCTGATACATACTATTTTCATGGTATGCTCAAGCCCAAACATTGAACATCCCCCATAGGACTTGCTAGTATTAAAAGCTTGTTCAGAGATCATTCAAATACAAAGAAAGATGAAGTGAATGATGCTCGATTTTATGGCTGACAATTGGAAAGCTATAATGGATGTAGCCCCCGCCCTGCCCTGCCTGTTGACACATGAGTGAAAATAAGAAAAGACTTACTCTAATAACCGTCTGTGATTAAGTTGATAGGAAGGAGGCAAACGGCAGCAACTGAAAGCAATCACTTTTCTCCCCAAATTATCATCACCTGGTAAACCAACAAGAGTTTAGTTATCAGGGTGATAATTTCACTCTAAATGCACATGTTTTAAATGCAAAGCTTTACATGCTGGAGGACAAACGTTTAACAGGAGGATATAAGATAAATTGAGAGTGGATCAGCAATTATTAAAAACAAGCTGTTGTGGGGAGCTACTTCTCCCCCACCTCCTCTCCCAAATAACATGCAGATAACCATGTTCACAAATGGGGCTTCTGGGCTGCACTGACACAAAACCACTTGTTGCTAGAGCTTCTGAATCTATTGATGGGCCCCTGCACTCCCAGCCTGGTTTGCTCCTCCTTTGGGGTGGGATGAGGAGAGGGAGAGAGGAGAAAAAAGGAAATGAAAGAAGTGAGAGGTGGTTTCTCCCAATGCCTGCCCTATAGGAGCAGGGGTGGGCATTTGGAGAGGATCCCTAACTTGTGGGGGGGGGGAGAGAGGCTAACAGGACAAACTGTGTTCAATAATCAATACAGGACACAGTATTTTACACTGAAATATGGGAAGATGCCGTATTATACAGGATGAGTGGCAACCCTACATCTGAATATCTGAGCAAGGGTTGATGAGCCAGTAAGATTGCTGACTTACACACACGTAAGCTGAGAAACCTTCAATAGGATCTTTAGCCCACTCCTCTGTGTGTGAACAACTTGAGATGCTCTCCTCTGTTTTCACACTTGCATAAGCCAAAATATATACATACATAAACACATGAGTGAACAGCTGAACCTCAAAATAAGGGAATGGTCCTGCCAAAGCTTCTCTCAGGACTCACACTGTGGGCAGGGATGCCGCACCAGAGTCACGCATGTCTCTTGGGAGAGATGCAGTGACTTGGGCACACACAGGCTCCGTGCTGCCCAAACAGTCTGCCCGCTGCCTCCCCCCCCCCCAGCTGTAGGGCGGCTGAGTAGGAGGAGGCAGGCAGACTCCAGAGGCCCCACCCCTATGGGCCCCACCCCTATGGGCAGCTCACCCTGCCCCTGGGTGCGCCGCCCCAGGCACCTGAGTGGCTTCCTCCGCCACTGACGGTGGGAAAGATGAGCCCTTTGTCTGTGCCTTATCATCACACGAGAAAAAGCTACACAAAGTGGGAAGATCCTTGGATATTGTTGCTGTTGTTAATTTGTATCCCACCTTTTCTCCAAAGTGTTCAGGGTTTGTTTTTCACACATTTCTCCCCTTCTCCATTTTATCATGACAACATCCCTGTGTGGTAGTTAGGCAAACAGACAGTGACTGGCCCAGGGCGACTCAGTGCGCTTCATGGCTGAGGGATTTGAAACCTGGTCTCCCAGTCCCAGTCCGACACTTGGATTGGAAGCAAGATGCCAGAGATCAGTCCGAGTGAGGGGCTGATCTGGTCACCCATTTGCTTCTCTTCTATTTGCAGGCTTCTATTTCTGCCCTAATCCTCCAAGGGACTGTATTTCTTTATTACAGGTTAAATAACTTAAAGCAGAAAAATTAAACGATTTGCAAATACAAAGAAGATGCCAAAGAGGTTTTCAGCAAACATACCTACAAGGTGAAGTATATTATGTCTGGCCACATCATAATATGGGTGTGTTGGGCTTATTTCAGCATCACCATTTGACACAGAAGCAAATGATACCTGGCTCCCTTCAAGTTCTGCATTTTCTGCCTCATCTTTCCTTAATTCTGAAGCAAAAAACATATTTAGGTACATTTACAAAAAAACAACAACCCAGTAACTCAGGACCAAATAATTAAAAAAAGAATACTGTTCTTTATTAATATATTCCAGTTATTCAGATGCCAAGTACTTCTAGATTCCTGTTTGCTGGCAAGCAAATCCATCTGGGCAGCTCACAACTGGGGCTTGAAGGCTGCCACTCTCCCTTGCTGGGGTTTCCAGTATTGACAGGTCTGTGACCACTGCTAGATGGTGAAATTGCCCACTCCCCCTTTAAAGCCATATAAGCCAATGACAATCACTGTGTTTTTATGGCAGTGAATTTCCAGTGATGGGTTTTTAATTTTGTCTATTTTACTTTTTTTAATTTATAAAATTTCTATACCGCCCTCATTTGAAGATCAAAGGGCAGTTTACAATACAAAACACAAAAATACATACAAGAATAACAAACAAAACCAATAACCCTCCCACACACAGTTATTTGTTTTTATTGAATCCGTGTTCATACAACAGTTATCCAAAATGCCTATGTATTTGTCATAACACGCTACTGTTTGATGTTGCGATAGCTCAGTCTGTAGTGCATGAGACTGGTGCATGAGTGCATGGTTTGATTCCATGTTGGACAGACGATTCCTGCATCGCAGGGAGGCTGATTAGATGACCCTTGTGGTGTCTTCCCACCCTGCAATTCTAAATCTATGATGCTTTGCATTGAATATGGCACTAATGAACCCGTGCTGATATGAACAGCTGAAGGGGGTGAAAGCTGTGAGATGTATCAGGAGTGGGGCAGGGGACAACTTCACTCTAGTAATGGGAACACATCCTTATTGAGATTTTCAAAATGTGTTCCTGGAGTTCCCTAGAAACTCATTAAGGATTTCTTCTCAATGAGAAGACTAGCTGCTCTGAAAAACAACAGTCTGCCACTGCCTGTCTCTGTACTGTGTGGCCACAGGAGAGAAATGGTGAACCCCAGAGTCCATGGCTCTGCAAACTGGCTACACCTGGTGTAGGAATCAACAGTGTGAGCAGAGTGGACTGGATATATTTTCTTAAGACAACAGCTTCCAATATATTTTCCCACAATGAGGGAAAACCTTCCTGGAGAGAGAAACCACTGAAAACTGCTCCTTTAACATAGCATTATAATAGGAATGTGTACAAATTAATGGAAAACATTGGTGTTACAGTTGTTACTGTGGAGATTTTCTGCATATCTGGTGAAGAAGCCCTCTAAAATTTTTTGGAAGGAGATGGTTAGCATTAACAGCACTAATGCTATTGGCACATCACATTTATCAGAAAGTTTAAAGAGCAGTGTAAAGATCCTGGATAACAAATTAATCATTAACTTTTAATTAATAATTCATATAATTATTAATACAGAAATAGTTAACTATAACAATGCCAATTTTCACATTGCATAAAGCAGAAGCCATTGCACTTATGTTAAAAGTGACATATTTTAATAGCAAGGAAGAAACAGTTTTATACAGACACTATTTTGTAAAGTTAAAATGTAAAAATGATCAGGCATTAACTCTAATGGAAATCTATTAATATTAAATATTAGCTTATGTCATTATTTATCAAAGTGAATAGGCAATGCTTTCTTAATGGACCAGTAAACACTGTTAGTATGTTTAAAAAGTAAGAATTATATTATTTCCGCGTCACATTAAGCATCCCTCTAGTCCAGCAGCCAACCAGATGCTTCTGGAAGTTCATGAGCAGGGTAAGGGGGTGATGGCAACCTGCTGTTATTTGTTTCAGGCATCCAAGCACTCAAAGGTATGCTGCTTCCAACTACAGAGGATTGTTCTTACATGCAATGATTTGTGTGCAATTTCCTCCCTTTTATGTATTAGTGGTGAGATACAATTTATGTTTTCTGAATAAACAGGGTTTTCAAAAGTCAAATTTCTATATTATTATATGTTAGAATTGATTCCCCCCCCCAAAAAAAATGATGGGCCCCCTAATGAGTTGGCCATATGGTTATGTTCATTGGAACATCTTCAAAAGATAACACACAATCAGGAGGTCTCTAGCCTCATTCAATACTTGTCTGTTTAGAGTAATGACTCCCATTTGTGCCACAATATGTGATGATAGCATTATTCCAATAGCCTAGAATTTCACTGGGAACACATGCCAATAATTCATTTAAACTGTGTGTATTAAACTAACCTTCAACCTTAATAGCTTTTGATAATAAGGTACATGCCAGTGCAGCAGTTGTAACTCAAAAATATTACACTATCCTGGCAAAAGTTATTCACTTAGGGAAGAATGTCTTCTAAATCATCTGGAAATATATAGAAGATACCACTTGATGGGCAGTAATAGATCTATCTATAGTTTACCTATTTCAGCTAACTTTTCAAAATCGATTTCTGACATGCCTTCCATATACAAAGCTATCCAATGCAGACAATGTTGTCTTCTAGTTCTTCAGTCCTTGATCAACCCTAGAAAAAACACGAAGATTATTAGAATCAGAGAGAAGTAGAAAAGCTTCACCAGAGCATATTTTTAGGGCTCAGTTCCAGAGACATCTTGTTGCAGCTGTGCTAGGCACTCAGCATTGCATGACCTTTCTGCAAGTTTCTCTTGTAATAAAAAGAAGGCACCTATCTGCTTATTTCTTATTAAATTCATCAAACACCTTTCCAAGAGTGGGCAGATCAGTATGGATCTTCAGGAAACTGTCTGAGTGAACTGCAGTGGATAAGCAACTGTTTCCAGCTCACAATGCTTTTAGCAGTGGTGATGAGAAAAAGCATTATTTCTCTCTCTCTCTCTCTCTCTCTCTCTCTCTCTGCTAAATTAGGCTGCTGGAAACTGGGGCAGGAGAAGAGAAGAGAAGAGTTGAGTTCTGGTGTTGCGAGGAAACTCCTGGGCTGACAATGGGCTCTGAAGCAACTTGTTCTTCCATTCTATGTCTCCCTTCCTGATCCACTTGGTGTAACTCAGAATTCTAGCGGGAAAACAAAATAGATTCTGCAATCCTAAAGTCTGCCCAGTCCTGATGTACATAAAAATACCATTAAAACCCTAAGCTGCAGCAAAAAGAGAGCAGGTATGGGAACAGCAGAAAAATCAAATATCTAAATCACAGCCCAAAGTGGACTTAAAACAAAAATGTTCTTGCTTGCCTCCTTGTAGTGGGATGACCAAGGCTAGGCAAATGGGAGGTTAGTTTTGGCTACCCACATGGCAATGGACTCCGGAAGAATCAGGAAGTGGGTCTTTTCCTCAGCACCAAATTGATGAAGGGAACGCAGTGGATGTAGCCTACCTTGATTTCAGCAAGGCATTTGACAAGGTGGCCCATGATATTCTTGTAAAGAAGCTGGTAAAATGCGGTCTTGACTGTGCTACCACTCAGTGCATTTGTAACTGGCTGACTGACCGAACCCAAAGGGTGCTCATCAATGGTTCCTCTTCATCCTGGAGAAGAGTGACTAGTGGGGTGCCACAGGGTTCTGTCTTGGGCCCGGTCTTATTCAACATCTTTATCAACGACTTGGATGATGGACTCAAGGGCATCCTGATCAAATTTGCAGATGACACCAAACTGGGAGGGGTGGCTAACACCCCAGAGGACAGGATCACACTTCAAAACGACCTTGACAGATTAGAGAACTGGGCCAAAACAAACAAGATAAATTTTAACAGGGAGAAATGTAAAGTATTGCACTTGGGCAAAAAAAATGAGAGGCACAAATACAAGATGGGTGACACCTGGCTTGAGAGCAGTACATGTGAAAAGGATCTTGGTTGACCACAAACTTGACATGAGCCAACAGTGTGACGCGGCAGCTAAAAAAGCCAATGCAATTCTGGGCTGCATCAATAGGAGTATAGCATCTAGATCAAGGGAAGTAATAGTGCCACTGTATTCTGCTCTGGTCAGACCTCACCTGGAGTACTGTGTCCAGTTCTGGGCACCACAGTTCAAGAAGGACACTGACAAACTGGAATGTGTCCAGAGGAGGGCAACCAAAATGGTCAAAGGCCTGGAAACGATGTCTTATGAGGAACGGCTAAGGGAGCTGGGCATGTTTAGCCTGGAGAAGAGGAGGTTAAGGGGTGATATGATAGCCATGTTCAAATATATAAAAGGATGTCACATAGAGGAGGGAGAAAGGTTGTTTTCTGCTGCTCCAGAGAAGCGGACACGGAGCAATGAATCCAAACTACAAGAAAGAAGATTCCACCTAAACATTAGGAAGAACTTCCTGACAGTAAGAGCTGTTTGACAGTGGAATTTGCTGCCAAGGAGTGTGGTGGAGTCTCCTTCTTTGGAGGTCTTTAAGCAGAGGCTTGACAACCATATGTCAGGAGTGCTCTGATGGTGTTTCCTGCTTGGCAGGGGGTTGGACTCGATGGCCCTTGTGGTCTCTTCCAACTCTATGATTCTATGATTCTATGACCCTGTGTGAGTAAAAAGCAACAGGCAGATAGGCAGGCAGAAGCTCTTGGGAGGCAGAGCCCCCTTTCTGAATAACTGCCCCCCCCCACTCTGCCCCACCAAAGGTCTAGGTAAGCAAATCCTTCAGCCTAAGTTTATTTCCAGGATTTTCTAAACAGTGCCAGAATGCCCCTGCAAAAAAATCAGAAACAAGTTAAAACACGAAGGGAGATGGGATCATGAAAAGAGAACATCTGGCCAGTTTTCAGCATATTGTTCCTGAGGGGCTCCAATTAGAAAGTTTCCATTTACAAGAAAAAAATTCCTGTAGCACCCTAGGAAATTAATTTACCCCTGACCATAGCATTCTCTGTTCCTAAGAGATAACATAATCTCCTTAATAGCATTTGACGCCAAGTATTACTGTTTATAGTGAACTGCCAGAATTAACTCTTCCTCAATGCCTAATGAAGGGAAATGTTCCACAATAAAAATTTGGAAACCTTCTACAATAAACCCCAATTTGTATCATTCATGAGTACTACCTTTTGACAGCCTTGAAAGATTGTTGCCATGTAGGCATTAAAAAAAAATGAAACTGCAAACACAACAGTTAAAAAAATAAAAGAACATGCATCAATGGATAGATGGAACAAAGCCAAAGGATTCCTTGCAATGTTTGTTAACTCTTTGATGCTTTCCCTTTGTTCCTCTGGCTGTCAGCTACACCTCTTATTTAAATGTAAAGCAGAAAGCTATTGATCTGGGTCTTTAAAAGGGAGGAAGATCCCTATCTCCACACGCATCTGCCCTCCACCAATAACTCTTTGTTTCTTCTGAGATGCAACATGAAATATCAGGTTACTTTAATATGCAAAGTACATTTTGCATTCTTTAACATCTTGAGAGAAGCTAAAGTTTCAGAGAACTTTTTTTAAAAGATAAAAATATCAATATTAAATTAAACCTGCATGCTTACTATAGGGTACCAAGAAAAATAAAATGCAGCCAGTAACAGTTGGGAGAGAGAAAAAGAGCTTGCATATCATTTTTATGAATTCTCTAATTAATGTCTAGGTTTCCCGTGCTGTGATCTTCTGGCCCCCGTGGCAGTTTATTTCCTGAGGAAAAATCCAAAAAATATCTCAACAACATCAATCCTAAAAAAGTTCAACAACTTCAATCCTAAAAAAAGGTTAACAACTTGGGTCAGCCCCTTTCACTTCAGCAAATCTGGCCCTCTTTGAAAAAGGTTTGGACACCAGTGCTCTAGATCTCCCACTCAAAGGTTAGGCAGAGAAGAGAGAAAGACAGCTCTGCGAGATTTCTCCCTGCCCCATGGAAACCTCTGTGACACTTGCCTCGCTGGCACTGGAGCTCTGGCATCAGTCATCCCTGTAACCTCACTTCTCACACTGAGGGAACACCCAGAAGGCTCTCGGAGCTGGACCTCAGAGTCTGGGCTCAGTGACATGCTCCTTTAGGTATGCAGGGCCGAAGCCGTTTGGGGTGTTAAAGGTCAGCACCAGCATTTTGAATTGTGCTTGGATTGTACTGGGAGCCAGTGAAGATCCTTTGTTATATGGTCCCAGCGGTGCTCAGTACCAATTCCGGCTTAGTTGTAGTTTCCGGGTCACCTTCAAAGGTAGCCCCACGTAGAGCGCATTGCAGTAGTCCAAGCGGGAGATAACCAGAGCATGAACCACTCTGGCGACACAGAGCACAGGCAGGTAGGGTCTCAGCCTGCGAACCAGATAGAACTGGTAGACAGCTGCCCTGGACCTGTGCCTCCATGGACAGCTGTGAGTCCAAAATGACTCCCAGGCTGAGCACCTGTTCCTTCAGAGGCACAGTTGCCCCATTCAGGACCAGGGAGTCCTCCACACTGGCCCACCCACTGTTCCCTCAAGTTTCTGAGGTGTGCAACCAGGTGCCCCCATGACAGGCTTCCTCATCGAGGCTGGAGCTGCGGGGAACCAAGCCATGCCTGGGCCTTCGAGGCTGGCACCGTGCTTCTCTCTCCTTGGGGTCAGCAAAGGGACGCATACCCCTGGGCCAGTTGAGAGGGAGGGAGGGAGGGAGGGAGAGCTCAAGTGACCGCCATTTTATGCAGACTCCTGCCATATTCTCAGGACACGCTGAGGGAGCAGAGAAGGGGCAGCTCTGCAACTCCGCACCCCTGCACCATCCTCCACGCCAGAGCCCTTTTGCGCATCATTCATCATCCCTCCCCTGGCGCCACCAGCCAGTCACCCCCTACACAGGTCAGCAGGCACCGCGGCTCCCCAGGCTGTGTGGGAAAGGGAGGAGAGAGAGAGAGAGAGAGAGAGAGAGAGAGAGAGAGAGAGAGAGAGAGAGAGTCAGTCAGGGGGGCAAAGAAGGGACCCTAAGAGAAGGTTCTCCTGAGTAGAAGGGAGCAGGCAGGGAGAAATAGGGGGAGAGTGGGAGGCTGCCTGGTGCCTAGCTGGTTCTTGCGGGGTGGGAGCTTGGATCAAAAAAAGAGGCAGATGGCAGCGGGCAGCAAGAAGCTGGCAGGGTGCTTCTCCTGGCCATTCACCACTCTGCACGGCAGGTCTCCTAGTCCCATGGAGTAGAGGAAAGCAAGGAGAGAACCCATAACTCGTGCAGCCATGCTCGCTGCCGGCCCTCTCCTGCTAGGGGCTCAAGCTGCCTCATTGTCCATGTGGCAGTGCCATTCATTGGCCACGAGACACCGCCAGGGTGGGGTGGGACAAGTTGAGGAGGAAGAGAGGAAGGAGCAGGGCAGCCGCCAATGCCAATGTGGCCGCCCAGTGTGTGCCTCTACCCCAGCTGCCTAGTCCAACACTTGCCCCACCCTGGCAGCCAGCAACCCACATTATACCCCTGATGCATAGGCGTAGTCAAGGGGGGGGCAGGGGGCAACTCCCCTCCCCCAGATCAAGTAAAATAGAAATAACTAACTGACCAATCATGTTACTTCTGCCCCCCCAACCAAAGTCCTGCCCCCCCATGCCCATGCCCTGATGCCAGGTGTGGGTTGGGCATGGATCCCAGGGGACAAAGCAAGGTGTAGCCTCCTCAGTCCTCTGGTACACCCTCCCCTTGGAGGCTGGTTATTTTCCCTCTGGGTGGGGCTGATGGCAGCTATAGTTCAACATCTGGAGGACACCAGGTTTTGAAGGCATATGTACCAATTGCTTCAACGTCCTATTGATTTAAATGAAGAGTTAACTATATGCTTACATTTCTTCTATTGAAATCAGTGAGATTTAAGTGCTTATCTTTGACTTTTGAGGACCCTTTATTATTATTTTAAAAGCAGAAATTTCACATTACACCAGAGAAAGATAGCAGGTTTCTTTCCTTTTTTAAAAAAAATTATGTTCTTTAAAAGCATCATGTTAGATATTTTGTGGATTCTAAGCTTTGGCTTTTGGTGATAAGATACAGGACAGAGAGGGGCACACAGAAAGGTTAATTTCTGAGATGGACTGAGATGCAGCCTTGGGAAAGTCAGGATGAAAGCAAGACAGACGAGCTTTTGTGTGCTATCATTCCAGGTTACACACTGATCAGACAGAGCAGATATTTTGGAAACCAATTTTCTCCCAGTCTCATTCATTCAACATTTGAGGAGAGAGAGAGAGAGAGAGAGAGAGAGAGAGAGAGAGAATATGTTGTTTTATTTTCAAGAAATATATACTATCCAGAGCCAAGGAAGAAATCTAGCTTGGGCATTGATATTTCAGAGTTTAAACTCAAGCAATTACAGACACCATCCTGGAATGCTTTCTAAATTATTCTATGCTGAAACAAGAGCTTCTTAAAGTTACATTAATATCCCTCCAGGATGGTGTACACCTAGAGACACATTTTCCTTAATGCTTGAGGTAGAGGACACATACTGTAAGAGTGTGAAGCTAATGTACCACAGTGTCCCAATGCAAGCACATTCTAAAGCATGGGTAGGCAAACTAAGGCCCAGGGGCCGGATCCAGCCTAATTGGCTTCTCAATCCGGCCCACAGATGGTCCGGGAATCAGCGTGTTTTTACCTGAGTAGAATGTGTGGTTTTACTTAAAATGCATCTCTGGGTTCTTAGTGGGGCCTGCCTGGTGTTTTGACATGAGTAGAATGTGTGCTTGTTTTGAAAGTGCACCTCTGGGTTATTTGTGGGGCATAGGAATTTGTTCATTTTTTTTTCTCAAAATATAGTCCGGCCCCACCCACAAGGTCTGAGGGACAGTGGCCCCCTGCAGAAAAAGTTTGCTGACCCCTGCTAAAGTCATATCATATTATTGTTGTTGTTATTATTACTATTATTCCAAAGTTTAAAATGGAAAGATTGGGGGACGGCATCATGGTATCACAACAAATGACCAATAGGAACAGCCAATTAAAAAAAACACCAAATTTAGTCACTGCTCACAGGCTATATACTTTTTTATTATTTGTTCTTATTCCTCATTTCTGCTGACATAGTCTTTTATGCTACAAACTGTGATTTTATAATATTAGTTTATGTGGACCACACAGAAAACAATAGTACTGAGCAGTCTTATATAAATAGAGTAAATAAATAATAAAATAAACCATGTATTGTATTAAAATGGAATATGTGAAGTGGTCTTCATAGAGAAAAACGACAGTTCAAAGATTTTCAGGGAAGACCAAGGTGATGGCATTAACTCTCCCAAGGGCTCCTCAAAGCATCCTAATAAAGGGTGGGGGGGAAGGTGAGGGAGAGAAAGGAGTTGGGGAAAGTGTTCGGCAACTCATTCTATCAACTGTTTACTCCCTGGTTCAGACTGGGAGACGCCTCCTACTTTACCCTCTGATGCACTTTGAAAAGTAAGAGAGCTGCAGGCTACCATTTCAGTTGTTCTGTCATGTTGTCATGTGTCTCCTAATGGTGCAGCAATGAAACTGCTAGCACCTTTGCAAAGCTAAGCAGGGTCCAGAATCGTTTCAAATTGGATGGGATTCCTGCACCGCAGAGGATTAGATTAGACGTCCCTTGAGGTCCTTTCCAACACTATGAATCTAGTTCAGCTCACAAAAGTTAGCAGTCATTTTTGGCACACAGACACTCCAGCAACTTTCAAAACCATCTCTGCCTTGTCATCTAGAAGCAAATTTATTTGCCACAGGCAACCAGGATAGTAGTTACTGGTACTACCTAGCCTGCTCTATTCTAGTTTGAGTCTGCAGAGTTGTGGATAAAAACAGTTGCCTCTTCACACTTCTGAAAGGTGATCCCTCCTGGTCACAAGACCAAGTATCAGTGCCACTTTTATTTTACTAAGTTTTTGGGTCATGTGAATGGGCTCTTAAATAAGTCTAAATGGTGGCTGGATTACAGCCAGAGCTTGGCATAAAACAGACAGCAAAATCTTATATTTGCTTGAAGCAGTGCATGTGTTTATTGGGTAAGGATGATTAGCTGTTAATCACAATAAACATTAATGATCAACCGTTTTATGAAATCTGCTTTCTATTAAATTAACTAACTGTAAAAGGAAGCAACAACAAAGAATTATGCTAGGCTAAATCCACACTCAAGCAGAGATTATATCCCAAGAGTATAATGCTTTGGATCTTAGACTGAAATATATTTTAAGATGGCAGCTTTAATTGAATTAAGCTGGCAAGCTAGTGGACAACAGTCTGGAGTGTAGTAACTACATATTTTTAACTGCAAGAATGATCCACAGGGAATCATTCAGCTCAAATAAATTAGCTCTTCATATAGAATATTAATATATTAAATAACACAGGCTCGAGTTTCTTAAGCATAGCACACAATAGCAGCAAAGAAACACAGAGCAAATGAGACAACAATGGCAATCGGCACATTGAAACAATGCGGATTCCCACATCAACAAGGACATGGAGAGGTTCATCCAGTTCCCAGTGCACCCTATGGGATGAATTACATGTGGGTGGGAACAGGCACCTTGGTCCAGGGCTACAAATTACCCACAACATAGTGTGACTACAGCTAGATCGAGACCCTTACCTTTATTTCAATCAAGTGCTGTTTAAAATGGTAAAATGATTCTAAAATTGTGAAAAGACCTTCATGCAGCTTGCCTGCTCAGGAAAGGAACCAAAGAGAGCCAGTGTGCAAAGTCACAGTGTTTCCTCTGGGTTTCCTATGACCTTCACCAAGCTATGCAGATAGAAAATCTAAGTACCAAAATGGAAGAAGTGAACTGAAGCAGAAACACACAACCCAACCCTAACCAAGAAGAAACTGGTACTGATCTTAACAGGACTTCAAGTATGTGTAGGAATCTAGTTTTAATGAGATAACAAACACAATAAAACTTCAACCGGCTGTTCAGTCAAAAAGCAGGAAATGTTTGTCAGCACCACACAGGCACCATGTAAAACTGTTGTGTTGCAGAGAACAGGGAAGAAAACGCAAACACAGTGGAGTCACTCTTTTAGTAAAACTGAAGTAAAGGGTACAAAATAAGCATGCTCGTAAGCATGAGGAGAGAGCAGGAGGGTACTTGCCCTCCAAATCTCCTCTGGGGTGTCAGCTACCCAAGGACATTTTTAATCTGCTTTCTTTCCAAGTCCTTGGAGGAAATCCTGCTGGACAGGTAGAGGGTGTGTGTGTGTGTGTGTGTGTGTGAGAGATCAGCATACATGATTAGAGGTTAAGCACATCCCTTGCACACACCCCTTGTACTTCCTATGTCAATACCCACTCCACCCTTGCAGTTGTCTGATGTGCACATACCTCCCACTGTCACTCCTTCCCTCTCCTTCATCTTACACAGTACAGGAGATGAAGGTTTGAGAATACCTTATTTGCTCCATTAATTATGAAAAATCTAAAATTTTAGTTTTCGAAAGAAGCTTCTCCCGGTCTAAATGGGTGCTGGATGGCCATAACCTTGAACAGATCAAATACTTCAGTTATCTAGGGCTCACACTCCATCATACAGGATCTTGGAAGCACCACTGGCAAACCTCCCTTCAAAAGTTGGAGATCACAAAGCTAGCCATACTCAGATTCTTTTTCACAAAGGGCAGCAAATACGTTCCAGCAGCCTTAAGGGTTTTCAACGCAAAACCCGTTTCCCAACTCCTGTACGCTGCAAATGTCTGGCATAATGGGGACCTGCCAAAGCTTTCAGGCAAAATTTCTACAATCCCTGCTCCAGGTACCCAACTGTGTCCCCAACTCCATACTTCTGTTGAAAGCTGGTGAATGCCCAATTTCAACTAAAGCATGGTGGGCTGCCCTAAAACATTGGCTCAGGATTTCAGTGTTTGATCTAGGGAAGGGTTTGTACCAACACCTGACCAATGAGGAATTTGTCAGCAAATGGCAGAAAACCATGGCTAAAAAAGCCACCTCTATTGGTCTGTCTCCCCCCCAACTGTATTAGCTGGGTTATGAAGGTGCCCAAAAGATGTTATAGCAAAGATTATGGGATAATGCACACAGTGACTTGCGATCTCAATCACACGCAGTCTGTAGTCCGCTGGCAGTAGGAGTACAATATGGGCATGTCTTTAAGTTAACATCTTTAAAACCTGACAGTACCAAACTATTGAAGGCTTTTCACCAAAGCCAGACTAAATGTCTTTCCTTCTGCAGTGTTGGATGGCAGGTGGAGAGGAGTTCCCTGCCAGGACAGACTTTGCTCGTGTGCTCAAGACATCGATTCCATAAAACATATTTTGTTGCACTGTACAAATTATGAGCAAGCCAGGGCTGAACTGATAATACCCTCGCTGGTACCTTTCCCGGGAAAATCAGAGGCTCACTATGTCAGGTTCCTATTGGAAGACCAGACAAACGCTAGAACATTAGCAGTGGCAAAGTTTTTATCGGTGGTTGCAAGAACCAGTGATCCCTATATTCTGAACAAAATGCTTGTTTAACCTGGAGGTAGGCTGTATGAATTGTGTATTGCTTTGTAACGATTTGTTGGGTCTCTGGACCGTAATAAAGATTGTTGTTGTTGTTGTATTTGCTCAGGTAACATATAATTATTTTCTCAGTGCCAAGCTAAATGATAAATATGTGTATGCATTCAGATGTCTTGTTTTTACTTTGAAAACAATAGCTTGGGGATAACCCAGACTGGGACCATGGTAGGCAAGAAGGAAGGGTTTAACCTTCTTTACCTATAGCACAGTAAAAGCACCCCCCTGAGCTGCTGCTTTTCCTGGGAGAGAAGCAGGTACAACACACCTATGCTATATTCAGCTATATCTCACCTAAAGCTAAACTGAGTAGGCTGTTCAGTGTTTATAGGCCTTGAGGTTGTTGCAGGAGGACAAAGTCTTACCTTTCAAAGTGTCCTTCCTCCTCTTATTCTCAACCCCTTTTTGCCTGCCTAGAACCCTCCTTGACAGGCTCTCCAGTTAGTATCACCACCTACATGGTTCTCCCAAGCAACTCCAAATACCAGTTCACACTGCATGTGATTCCTCATGTGTTTTGTTTACCATATCACACAAGCAGCACCTGGCCTCCTGGGATGTATGTTTCTTGTGTGGTAAGGAAATCGTGACATCAGAGGAACTAGAAGCCTTTCAATGTATCGAACTGGTACACAGCAAACACTGAGGTAGTAACATTGGTGGACTTGGGGCTTTAAAATTTCAGCAGTGCCCTGTGCAATGCCAAAATGTGGCGCATGCCCTACCTCTTGCCTTCAATTACTCACCACTGCACAAACTGAACATATTTAGACAGAAATCTTGCATGTCAATGGGACTTATTTGCAAGTAAATTTGGAAGTAAGTCATGTTGAACTCAGTGGGACTTGCTTCTAAGTAAACTTGCATTACAGACAAATTCAGACACTGAGGGAAACACCACTTTGCAGTTTACCACAACCAAAGAATAAATTTGCAGTCTTACAACCCTGATTAGTAGTTACCTGGAAGTGAAGTGCCATTAACTTTGATGCTCCTTGCTTCTGAGTACCTTGAGGGCTGCTTACTCTGAAATAACTCCCAAGTAAGTTCAACAGGGCTTATTCTGAAGCAGAGGCCTACAGGATGACAGCCTCATGGGCTAGTCATATAAATGTTAACTAAGCAGGAAGACCTGTTGACTTTAGTGTGACTTTCTCCCACTTGAAGCTCAGGTTATCCCGAAGGAGATTCCAGAGGGTCAGATGTTTGCCAGAAGGAATGGAGAGCAGTGGGTAGCAGCCCTGGTTCAGTTCTGGGCTGGACCCAGACTTGAGAAGAGACACACCGACATCAACTGGGTTCAAGTTAGTCATAACTCTTATTTTATTTCAATGGATCTACTCTAAGCAGTCAGCCTCCTTGGAGGTGCAATGGCCATCTGTGTTTGGATGATCTAGTTGAGATTCCTGCCTTGAAGTGGCTTGGACTAGTAGTGGGTTCCAATTCTGCGATTCTGTGGTTCTATAGGAAGAGCGGAGCTGATTCCCCCTCGCTGGTGCGCGCAGCAATTCCCAGGGCGCATCCCGGGTTCTGGAAAAGCCTTTCCAAGAATCTTGGAGGACGGGCCCAACCCAAAAGCACAGATTCCTGAGCAATTGTAGCGCTGCTGCTCCCAAGACGGGGGTGGCAAAGGCGGAGACCCCCCGCAAACAACCTCCACCCAGTTCAGGTCCCGAAGCCTACGGAGGCCCCGTGCCCTCAGTGCGCCTTCCTCCCCGGCCTCCGGGGACTTGGGGCGGGAAGGTCCTCCGTCCAGGCTCCGCTCGCCCACCGGAGGAGGAGGAGGAGGGGAGCAGGGCGCTGGCTGGCTGGCTCGCCCACCTTCCTCGCTCCCTCCCCGGCTCCTCTCCCCGCTTTGGGGGCGCGCAGCAGAGGCCACCCTCCCTGCTCACCTGGCGTCTCGGGCTGCCCTTCCTCGGCGAGGCGCGCCTTCCTCTGGCGCTGCTCCTTCCGCCTGTGGGGCCTGGCCGGCCTCCCGGGCTGCAGGAACCGGCCGGGACGGGCCTCGCCCCTCGGGCAGCAGGAAGCAGCCTCGCCGCCCCCGGCCGCCGGGAAAGGCCCTTCTGGGGAGGAGGAAGGGGGCTCTTCTTCGCACCGCACGGGGGAGCCCCTGGGGAGACGCCATGGGACTCGCGACCAGGCGCATCTTTGCAGGATACTTGCTAGAAGCTGCTGGGGCTCTTCCCCCCCCTCAATACCCTTCATGTCCTGGTCGTGGCCAGGCTCCTTTGGAGACAACAGAATTTACAAGTTACTATACTTCTGACTCCCCATATGTTTTTTTTTTTTTTTTGAGACTACAATTCCCATCATCCATTTTTTTTTATATATAATAATTTTTATTAATTTTCCAGTTTTAAAACAAAACAACAACAACATAAGAACATCAACAAATACAAACAAACACACAAATATAATTTCTCAACCTCATTTTCATAAGCCTCCTTTCTCGGACTTCCCCATACCTCACCCTTTTTGCATCCTTATTTTACAGTTTTTCAGCAACCCTTTTTGCCAATTTAACCTTATTATCTTTCTCAATTTCCCCTTAAATCATCAAACAATTTCAGCTGTAATTCTGCATCTTCCTTCCCCTTGACATTTTAGCACTCCTCAATTTTGTAACAGTTCTTAAGATATACTTTAAACTTCTTCCAATCTTCCTCCACCGTCTCTTTCTCTTGGTCACGGATTCTGCCAGTCATTTCTTCCAGTCCCATAAAGTCAATTACTTTCATCTGCCATTCTTCCAGTGTGGGTAATTCTTGTGTCTTCCAATACTTTGCAAGAAGAATCCTTGCTGCTGTAGTAGCGTACATAAAAAAAGTCTTATCCTTCCTTGACACCAATTGGCCGACCATGCCCAAGAGAAATGCCTCTGGTTTCTTATGAAAGGTACATTTAAGTACCTTCTTAATTTCATTATAAATCATTTCCCAAAAGGCTTTAATCTTTGGGCAGCTCCACCAAAGGTGAAAGAAGGTACCTTCAGTCTCATTACATTTCCAACATTTATTATTGGGCAGATGATAAATCTTCACAAGCTTGACTGGAGTCATGTACCACCTGTAAATCATTTTCATAATATTTTCTCTTAGGGCATTACATGCCGTAAATTTAATACCGGTGGTCCATAACTGTTCCCAGTCAGCAAACATAATGTCATGGCCTATGTCCTGTGCCCATTTGATCATAGCTGACTTAACTGTCTCATCTATTGTATTCCACCTCAGCAGCAGATTATACATTCTTGATAAATTCTTAGTATTGGGTCTAACAATTCTGTTTCTAATTTCGATTTCTCCACCTGGAAGCCAATTTTCCTGTCTTGTTTAAAGGTCTCCATTATTTGGTAATAATGGAGCCAATCTCGTACCTTGGACTTTATTTTCTCAAAACTCTGTAATTTGAATTTGCCACTTTCTTGTTCTAAAATTTCAAAGTATTTTGGCCATTTGGATTCCATATTAAGTTTCTTCACCTCCTTAGCCTCCAT
The DNA here is from genome assembly GCF_951804945.1 of Podarcis cretensis. Taxonomy (NCBI): domain Eukaryota; kingdom Metazoa; phylum Chordata; class Lepidosauria; order Squamata; family Lacertidae; genus Podarcis; species Podarcis cretensis. The sequence continues at coordinate 3,622,689 of NC_137174.1, forward strand.
TGGTGATAACCACCTAGGAGTTTTATTTTCCAGCAAATCCTTATATCGAATCCAAACATTGTATAATGCTTTCCTAACAATATGGTTTTTGAAGCCCTTGTGAACTTTAACCTTGTCATACCATATATATGCATGCCAACCAAACCTGTTGTCGAATCCTTCCAAGTCCAGAATGTCTGCATTCTCAAGAAGTAGCCAATCTTTCAACCAGCAGAAAGCTGCCGATTCATAGTACAGTCTTAAGTCCGGCAGGGCAAACCCCCCTCTTTCTTTTGCATCAGTAAGTATCTTAAATTTTATTCTGGGCTTTTTGCCCTGCCAGACAAATTTAGATATATCTTTCTGCCACTTCTTGAAACAGTCAAGTTTATCCACAATTTGTAATGTCTGAAACAAAAATAACATTCTAGGCAATACATTCATTTTAATCACTGCGATTCGGCCTAACAAGGAAAGCTTCAAGTTCGACCATATTTCTACATCTTTCTTTACCTCTGACCAACATTTGTCATAATTGTCTTTAAATAAATTCACATTTTTAGATGTCATATTAATCCCCAAATATTTTACTTTCTTTGCCACCATTAACCCAGTTTCATTTTGAAAACTCTCTCTTTCAAAATTTGTTAGATTTTTTTCCAAAACTTTAGTTTTTTGTTTGTTCAGCTTAAATCCTGCCACCTGACCAAAGACTTGGATTAACTCTAAAACTCTTTTTGTACTAGTGTCTGGCTCTTGTAAAGTCAATACTAAATCATCTGCAAATGCCTTCAATTTATAATGTTTAGCTCCGACCTGAACTCCTTTTACCAGCTGGTCCCCCCTGATCATATTCAACAAAACCTCCAGGACTGATATTGTAGCACCCTGCTTGTGGTTAACGCTTAGCTGGAATGAAATATTCAACGCAGCAATAGAGAAATTAAAATAATAATTTATTTGTCAGACAAATAAATATGAGGCACAGTGGTATATGGTTACCAAGCTCTGGCCTGGCCTCTTGCCATTCTGGCCAGCACTTATATTTCCTTAATCCAGCCCCCTTGCTCCTCCTGTGGCTGCCTCTGTCCAATCAGCCTGGTTGAAATTCCTATTGGCTATTTGCTAGAACCAATCACAAAAGATACACCCATTTCCTCTCGCCCTTTTATGGAAATCAAAAAGCTATATATTCTTCTATCTATAAATGACAAATAAGTAGTAATATATCTTACATGTGTCTCAACAAGGAATCTTAATTACCAGCTCACCTCTTGCCCTCCTTGCTCTATTGCCTTCCAAAACAGATGATTAATCTTGAATTTTTATCTTAAACATATGTCAAGGATTTTGAGTTCACATCAACATTGAGAGATCTCCTTCATTTGAAGGTTTCTAAACAAAAGGCCTGACAACCATATATCAGGAGTGCTCGATGGCGTCTCCTGTCTGACAAGGGGGGGCTAGGCTGGTGGCTGATGGCCCCTGTGATCTCTTCCAACTATATGAAATAAGAATCTAGCATAAGGATTTAACATTTCTTAGCTTCTAATTCCTTTGCATAATTACATTTAAGCTAATATATTTAATACATAAATAACCTTTTAAAAGGAAAAGAAATCTTAAAAGGATCTTAGTTTAAGAAAGAAACAGCTTTAGAAAAGACTTCCCAAAAATGTTCTGTTTCTGCCAGCCAGACCAGTTGCTTTTTCACTGCTCTTGACCTTTTTAACCTTAGGAAGAAGATATGGCTCATTTTACTATTTATCAACCCTTAATTTGTAGGGTCAGTGTAACCTTGGCTGTCAGCCTGTAATTCCCTTTTTACGACTTTGAGAATTGTTTTCTGCTATAAATCAGGGGGGCCCCTTGTCTAGGAGAAAAACATTTTGCCAAGGTTCTTAGGCTGCTGTCTTCTAAGACTGGTCTTTTAAGATACAGGCCCTGATCAAACATATAAGCTTTAATAAAAATGCAAGCTTATGATTAGATGCCTCAATATAAAAAGTAATGGGGATATTGGGCACCCCTGCCGTGTCCCTTTTTCTATAGAAAGTTCATCAGTAACCACATTATTTACAATTAACTTTGCCTTTTGTTCAGAATATATTGCACCTATACCATTTTCAAACCTTTGGCCTACCCCCATCCCGTGGAGATTCTTCTTCATGAAGTTCCAAGAAATATTATCAAAGGCTTTTTCCGCGTCCACAAAAATTAAAACTGCCTTTGTATTAATGTTTACAGTCAGCAGTTCCATAATGTCAATTATATTCCTTACATTGTCTGATAAATGTCTTCCTGGGAGAAAGCCTGCCTGATCCTTATGAATCTCCTCCACCAACACCTTCTTCAATCTTTTTGCTAAAATGTCAGCAAATATTTTGTAATCCACATTAAGTAATGATATAGGGCGGTAGTTCTTAATCTGATTTTTTTCCGTTTCAGTCTTTGGTATAAGTGTAATAAAAGCTTCTTTCCACGATTCAGGTGCCTTTTTCCCCTCTAATATTTCATTACAAACCTCCTTAAGCGGCTGTATTAACCATTCCTTCAGTGCTTTATAATATCTGGAGGTTAATCCGTCTGGTCCTGGAGATTTCCCTAGTTGCATGCTTTGAATGGCACCCTCTATTTCTTGATCTGTTATTTTCTCATTTAGAACCAACATACTTTGTTGCGGAATTTTTTGTAATCCATATTTCTTAAGAAAGTCTTCTATATCTCCTTCGTTTTCCGGCCCTTGAGCATATAATCTTCTGAAATAGCTCTGAAAACAGTTGCTGATCTCATTTGGTTTAAAAATGTTCTTTCCATCCACCTCCAAGCTTGTAACTGTGTTCAATTTCTGTCTCTTCTTCAATTGCCATGCTAGAAGTTTCCCACATTTGTCCGCTGATTCAAATGTCCTCTGTCTCATTTGCTTAATTTTCCATTCTATCTCCTGGTTCATCAGTTCCATGTACTGCATCTGGTAAAACTTGATTTCTCTCAAAATCTCATGAGACTTTGGTTTAGACCTCAATTTCTTTTCTCCTTTTATTTTTTCCAAAATCTTATCTTTTTTCTCATTTTGTTTCTTCCTCTTTAAGGAATTCTGTTGTATTAGGAAACCTCGCATCACGGCCTTGCTTGCGTCCCAAATCACTCTTTTCTCAACATCTGTCCTCAGATTTATCTCAAAGTAGTCCTTCAAAGTTTTTTGGGCCTTTTTGTAAATCTCGACATCTCTGAATAGGGTGTCATTCATTCTCCATCTGAAGGAACCAGCTGTTGTTAATTTCATTTCCATCTTTACTGCGTTATGGTCGGAGCATGTCTTTGGGCAGATTTCCACTTTTTTTATCTTTGGAGCCATTCCACTAGTAATCCAAATTTGATCTATTCTTGTCCATGTCATCTGAGCCTCTGAAAAGAATGTTCCCTCTCTCTCAAGGGGGTTTCTTGTTCTCCAGGTGTCAATCAAGTCCATATTTTCGGTCATTTCAAAGAAAGTCTTAGGTAGTCTCCCATCCTTAGAAACCGCCTGTCTTTGTGCTTTGTCCATATTTGTAGAAACCACGCCATTCATATCTCCTAATAAGATCACCTTATAATCCAAATAGTCCATTAATGTCTCATGCAATTTCTTATAAAATTCTGCCTTCCCTTCATTTGGTGCGTAAATGCCAACTGTCAAAAATTTTTCTCCTTGGATTTGTATCTCAATTGCCAAAATTCTTCCATGCTCATCTTTAAAAATCAATTTTGGGGCCAATCTCTCCTTTGCATAAATCACCACTCCTCTTTTCTTCACTTTATCTGATGAGATAAATTCCTGTCCTAATCTTTTATTTATAAGCAATCTTCTATGTGCCCTTGTCACATGGGTTTCTTGTAAACAAATTAAATCCAATTGTTCTCTTTTCAAAATGTGAAAAACCTCACGTCTTTTTCTGGGAAGGTTCAGTCCATTACAGTTCCAGGTTAAAAATTGCAGAGACATAATTAATTAATTACCTCCAGTTGCTCCCTGCAACTATTCTTCTTCCGTTGGTGACTTAAGTCCAAATGTCAGGTTTCCAAGATCTGTTTCAGAAGTCGATTCTAACACTCCTTTCACCAGGTCCTCCTCGTTTCTATCAAGGAATTGTTCTTTATCTTGCACTGTTTTTATTTTAACTTTCTTTCCTTTGAAGTTAAAAGACAGGCCTTGTGGAAATTCCCACCTAAAAGGTATGTTGTTCTTCTTCAGCAGGTCAGCCAGATTCTTATAGAAGGTTCTTACCTCCAGAATGTATTTTGGGATGTCCTTGTAGATTTGCACCGAAGCGTTTCCGATCTGAAGAGTTCTCTGGTAATGCAAGTTTAATAATTTATCTCTTTCCTCTTTGGATCTCAAAGTTATCAGACAATCCCTTGGAATCTTCCTGCCTTGCCTTCTACCCAATCTGAAGGCAGTTGTTATCTTAAATTCATCTTCCTCTGACTTTACCTGCCAAAATTCTGAAAATTCTTTGGTGAGAAAGTCCACCAGGTTGTCCCCCTCACTTTCGGGAACCAATCTAAGTCTCAGATTCTTCTCCTTCCTCTGCATCTCCCACAAAGACAAGGCCGCCTCATGTTGGTCAAGCTTCTTACAAACTGGTATTAAACTTTCCTGTGTGGTTTCTGCCGTAAATTTGGCTTCTTCCGCGATTTTTCGGATTGTGGCGTTTTCTTGAACCAATTTATTTATGGTTTCTGTATTAGACGTAATGCTCTTAGTATTTAAGTCTAATTTTGTTGTAAGTTCTGTCAGTTGTTTGGTATTTTCCGTACTCTGTCTTGTTAAGTTTTCTAAAGATTCATTTATTTTAAGTAGTGCTTGTGTCACTGAATCCATAAATACGTTTATTCCTTTCTCCTGTCCAGCTGCGCCTGTTGGCAATAAGGCTGATATTGAGCCCCTTTTCTTTTGTGCAGCTTTAGCTTTAGATCTTGTTGCTATCTCTTCTGCGGAGCCGCTCATATCCCAAGGTCGTTCCCACAGGAACAGCTCTTAAGTGGAAAAATCCAGTGACTTACTTTTTCACAGTCTATATTACAACTGTTACCTTTCAACCCTCTAGAGGGAGCAGTTCAATGTATCCAATAGGCAGAAGAAACAAAGAAACCAAAAGCCCTCGGAGGGAAAAAGATTTTAACAACAATCTTTCAATCTTCTAATTGCAACAATGTTATTTCTGTAAAGTCCCAAAAGTTATATCCAATAAAGTCCAATAAAGTCTGCGCTTTGCAGCAGATCTTATCTGACAGTCCCCTGTCAAAGTGCTTCGCCCCGGCAGTCCGTTACCAGAGTCAGAGACAGCAGAGATTTTTTAATTAAATTTTCTCTCATGCAGGTTAAACCAAATTCCCTTTTCTTCCCCCCCTGCTCCTGCTTGCTGGGGGGGGGGGAATTAAAGTTCAATGTCAAAGTTAAGCAGTTCAAAGAGTTCAAAGTTACTTTTCCTTCAATTGCAGCTTTCCAATTCCGTTGCTTTAAAAATCATGCAGTCCGGGGGAGGCAGACTTCCTTTATTTACCGTCCCCCGATTTCGGCCAAATTTCAAATACTTTTGTAGTCCCAGTAAGGTTTCCAATCCTACTTACGGGTATTTCGATTTCAGACCAAATTTCAGGAAGGAATCGGCGCTCTCCGCCTATGGCGACGCGGCTTCACTCCACGGGCTGGGTAACGACTCTCAGCACCGCACGCACCCCGATGCCACTCCGGAGCCTTTAAAAAGGCTCCTTAACAGTAAAGGGGGGCGCAAATGGTGCCCACCGAGTCTCCTTGTTCACAGGCTTCCGCGCCTGTGATTTTAGGGGTCCCCGCTTCGCCGTAGCGGTCAGACCCGAACTCGCGGAGTAGTCCTCCTCCGGAGATCGAAGGGAGGACCGCCATTAAGCGCTGGCGCCGACCGGAAGTCCAATTCCCATCATCCCTGACCACTAGTCCTGTTAGCTAGGGATTATGGGAGTTGTAGTCCCAAAACATCGGGAGGGCCCAGTTCAGTGGCGTAGCGTGGGTTGTCAGCACCCGGGGCAAGGCAAGTAATTTGCGCCCCCTAACCCGTGGATTTGCGCCCCCTAACCCGTGGATTTGCCCTAACCCCAGATGTTGCGCCCGGTGCGGCCGCCCCCCTCTGCACCCCCCACACTACACCACTGGCCCAGTTTGCCTGTGCCTGGATTATTATGTAAGAAATGCTGCCTTGTTTTTAGGCGGGACAGTTTTGGTTCCAGGTTGTTAGGTACTCAGTCACCGCAGTTCACCGTGATGCCTTTTCTAAAAGGGTCGGTTTCTTTTTTCCTGTATCAACAGTTGTGTTTCAGGGAGGGGATCGAGGGGGGGGGAGCTGTTACAGGATACATTGGAGATGGGTCTGATGAACTAAGATTAAGGGGGCACTATGTATGATTAGCATGTTCTTAATATCAGAATGAAGTTTATCACAGGTGCACCAGCTGACCCCTCACAGGAAGGGACATGTTTAACATGTTTTGCTGAAAGAAAAATGGCCTCTGCACAGCCACATGCATACCAGCTTCCCAACCTATTCGTTCACAGCATCAAAGAACCAGGCTTTGAGCAAAGTTTCAGCCTTGGGCCTGTAAGAATTGTAGAGTGTAATTTACTCTGTTGGGGTGGCAAAGAGGGAAAGTATGACTCTCCAGAGAGGGAGTTTTACCTCAAGAGGTGTCTTGAAACAGAATAAATCAAATAAGCTGTGACATTTTTTAGAACTTATTCTGCTGTGTGTGGTTTTTTTTCAGCTGAGAAAAGTCTAGCAAAAGGGTGTATGAAATGCACAGGGGTAAGAATTTGCCGTATATAATCCACCATTTTGAAAAATCCCCTAGCTGTGTGCATGATAACAAAACACTTAAACATATGGTGATTCTTATGCTTTGTCACAGCCAGCTCTCCAGGCAGGTAAAGACGGGGTGCTGAGGCCCATGAAGGAGAATTCAAGCAAATCATCTCCACCCATGCCCACTAGCACCATCAAGTGATAAAGTGCTTGTTGGACTCTGCCCATGAGTGTACATTGGATAGCAAGGCGCAGCGAAGCCACATGTTTGTCACATTCATGCTTTAGTTTATTTATTTAATACCATTTTATATCTTCATAATATCACAGTGAAGTTTAACACAACAAATACATTAAGGCAGAAACAAGTGCAGGTTCATGAAGCACTAAAAACCCAGCCATATGTGACCTTTGATGAGTTGACACCTCTCAGCTGAATGTGCCTCACTGGGACGGACGTTGTGAGGATAAAATGACATTTTCTGTTGACTGAGTGCTGCCTTTTTGCTTCATAAACAGAAATGTTTATGAAGTTACATTTTACTAGATTTACTCAAGAAGAAAATTCTGCAGTAGCTAAACTTTAAAAAGGAAAAGCAGCCCAATTATGCCGAGAGTGTGATGTCTCTTTTGTCACAAGCTTATTCCCCCCCCCCAAGACCCTCTTACCTATTACATACCCTGAGGAGAATTCTGAGTTCCTCTAAAACTTTGCAGCTTCATTTGCTTTAATTCCCTCAGATGAGCAACATGAGAAGATAAATCTATGTTGTGTTCTTAAAATAGGTTTTATGGGAAAGAATAGGGTAAGCAATAACAAGACAGTAACCCATCAGCAATCTATGCTGATCAATGTAGCCCAAAGCCAACCCCTGCCCGCTGCAAAAAAATAAAATAAAAAATCATTGTGCTGACTAAGGCAGGACCTTCAACTTATCTCATGATTTGGCCAGGCCAGCAAGTGACAACAGTTCATTGCTCTTTGGGTCACTGCTGGGCTCATTTCATGGGACTTGTGCATGAAAATACCAATGATGTTTAATTAGCTTTGCCTCATATCTCATTCTTTGCACACAGTTAAGCTACAGAGAGAAACTGGTCTTTCTCTTCTCTGTGATCATATAAAATCTTAAGCACGTCATGTAAATGAGCAAAGGTTCCTGTCCAGCTGGTTGGGGAAATGGCGAGGATCCAAGAAGGCCTGCAAGGAGTGATAAAAGAAACTGATTGCAGCCGTCAAATGCAATGCTGTTCATCTTTCCTGCTGGCCCATCAAACAGTAAGTATCCTTTCTGAAAGAAAAGATAAACACAGAATGCTCATATTTTTCCTTTCCCTAAATAGACTTCTGCATGGGCTCACAGGCAGGCGTGCACACACACACACACACACACACACACACATCCCAGAATCCTGGCACGTGTTGTTGTTTGAAGATCCCCAAATGCAGGGGCTTTTTTTCCTCCTTGAGCAAAGGCAGCTGCTGAACTATAGGAAAAATATTAAAACTTTTCACAGAAAGGGCTTAATCCACAATCTGAAATTCACAGAAGCATTAAGTCATTATTCAAATGAAAAGCTGCATTTGCCCATTAACATATTTTCATCAACCAAAAAGCAAGATGCTGATACGAGGGATGATCTATGCATTCCTATTTATATGGTAATTGACTGGTTAGGGAGTTTTCTCTGTTATTTTCCTAGGGTGTGCTACGTGTCAATTAAAACAATGTTTTTAGCTACCGTTCTAATGAAACCAGACATCGTTAAGAAACCATTTCTTATGTGTAACCACTGATGGAGAAGTGGGGGACATCTAAAGTCAAGCATTTTGTGCAACCTTCATAACTATCAGCTTTTGACTTAACTATGAAGGAAAATGGCTAATTATTATTTTTGCCCGGTCAATGTTTTTTGCCTGTCAAATTTGCTGTAAATAAGCATAAGAACATTGCCTCCCTTCCTGTGCATTTACATACTGAGAACATTTATTTCATTGAGGACCCCCTCCACCAACTTCCCCCCCCCCCAAAACAAACAAACAAACCCCCCTCATATCCAAGATGTAATAGTTCAGTGGCTCAAGTTCTTTTGCTGTTGTCAATCAGGCTTCATTTCAAGAGGGGAAACATCTTTTGAGAACAGATTTGCAAGTGAAATTCCATCATGTTCAAAGCTTTGCTTCAACTAATCATCATGCAAGAGATGAAACATAGCATCCAACGTTAATTAAAATGGGCACATTTTATCAGTGTCATACTACTGAGGGATGTGGCTCAAGCATGACCAGGAGTGATGCGTGGCACAGGGCAAGGAGGAGCCCTGGATGCTGCCTCTGAGTGCCCATCCAGGAGTTATTCAGAAAAGAAAGGGGTGGGGCACATATCAGGCACATATCGTCTTCCAGAACTTCTCTGCTCTTGGAAGCCACAGTCTTTTCCTCCTCTTTGCTTCATATGTGGGTACATGTTTCTCCTATTCTGCATGTATTTTTTTCTAAATAAATAGATTCTACAATAAAACACTACATGCTTCTAGAACACTCTTCACCTATGGAAATTAGAATTAAGTTTTTTTAACTTCACTTAAATAAACAAGACAGAATTATATTATAACTTCTTGTAATGTGGATGAGGTTTCCTATAGTTCATGCTGAAATATGTGCTTAATATGTGAGCCCCAAAGCAGACTAGAAACCCCACTCAATTCTTTGTCTGTCACCTTGCAACAATAAATGAAGCACTCCATTTCTAAGTGGAAGGGTACTGGTACATGTTTTTAATAAAAACCATCACCATTTAAACTTAAAGTACTGATCAGTTACATTTCTTGCTGCATTGCCACATATCCAAAACATTATGGCCTGATTTCCATATGCATGCATATCACTTAATATGGGCAAGATGAGGCCATACAAAAGTTCTGTTTGTGATGTAATATCTATGACAGCCCATTCATATGTGCAGATCATAAATGCTGCAATCATCCAAATGTGACCAGCTGTGAGCTATATAGGCCTTGCTATAATGCTACAGCGACCAATCATTTTAAGAGTCACAGCATTTATCTTCCCATGCAATGTAAACAGGTCTAGTCACTTCCAGCGCAGGCGGTGTTTTGATAGACACAGAAATTTAACCCCAAGAGTTAGGTTAAGGTTTATGCTGTCTTGATATGCATTCTGTCAAATTCCAAGGTGTAGTTGGAAACCAAAATTACTTTAAGTGCTGCTTATTGAGTTTAAACACTGTTCTGTAGACTGTTTTTTTTACTATCCTCATTGCAGCGATGAATGCTGAACAGAAAAACTGACAAACAGATGAAAAGACTAACAGAACCTAGGAGTCAGTGAAAGCAAGCTGGTAATTGATGGGCTGATTGATATACACTTGAGCAGTCCAGGCTGTTAATAGGAACTGCAATCACAACAAATTGGCTTTGTGACCAGCCAGAAATAATCTGCTGGTCTCAGCAAAGCAAGCTCATTGAATTTCCCTCCACATGCCTAGGAACTTGTGCCAAACACAAGTATACATACCAAGAATTGTGGGTGGTTGTTAAAGAAAGTGCAGAGCTGCAAATCTCACACACTTATGAGGAAATTATGCCTTTCGCTAAGGTTGTCACCTTTTGTTTCTGGCAGGTTTAGTGCCCTAAAGTGCTGCACATCTGACAGAAATTCAGTAGCTGCAGATTTCCCTGCAGGGATATGCAGGGATGGGGAAAGCATTATTTGTTGAATTTCTGCCTGTTGGAACTGCATACTCTACCCTGCCAGAGAGAGGGGTGGTAGTCCCATTCCATTGCACTAAACAGACAACTACTCATTGTGTAACAAGAGCTACTCGGCTAGGGGGAAAAACACAACCCCTGTGGGAATAGAATGGATAGCGGTTGACAAAAGGTCTGGATGTATGCTGGAAATCTTCAAGAGGGATGTAAGTGGCATTCCATGGTAGACAGGAAATGGGACTTGTTTTAGTCTGTGGAAGGTGCCATAAACCAGTCTTCTCCAACCTGGTGCTCCCAGATGTTTTGGATGACAGCTCCCACCAGCCCCAGCTAGCATAGCCACTGATCAGGAATGATGCAAGTTGCAGTCTAAAACATCTGGAAGGCACCAGGTTGCTGTAGATAGGGCAGTGGGAAATGCTTAGCTACACTTTGATGTGCTCAGCAGCTGGATGGCATCCAAAACTTGTGGTTTGCCTAAACCACAAGTACCAATTCTCAAATATCCAACTGGGAATAGCTGTTTGATGGCAAACATACCGTTTCCCGAGACTTCCGCAGTGGAAGGAGAAACAAGCATGAATGAAAATGAACAGTAGGTTATGACTGTAGCATTATCTTTGCTGCCAACTCTGCTTTGGGATGCCATTCAGTCTGCTTGTTGATTTAGAGCAGTTTCTTCATTTATCACCAGCAAAGTGCTGTTCACCCTGTTGAGAAGTAACGTGCTATTTATGCAAGAATGCAAATGTGGACAGGAACTATTTATCAAGCCAAAATATTAGCTTTGTTTGGGACCATGGGAGTTAGATATTAGCCACACAACTGTAATTGCAAAAACCCACTGAAGAGCCTGTCTTTTTGAAATGATTGATGTTCATCATAAACCATAAACCAGCAGCTTGAGAAAGCTGGACCAAACCAGACGCAGTCAGGAATACCACCCGGTCCCATGGTTGACAATGTAGCAGCAAGAAAGGAGCCACAGGGTGTGACATCCACTCGGGGCATAGGTGGGGCTGTGACTCCCCATTCTCCATTCCTTCCTGAAAATGGCTCTCACCTAAATGCCATAAACCAGGAGCTACAGTTCAACAATATCTGGAGGGACACAGATTAGCCCCCCGTGTCTTGAAAGTGTGCATTGGAGTAGTGAAGGTGTACTAAGCACTGTTCAAGGCAAGAGGAAGGCTGCTCTGGGTTCACATCCAGGGCTAGGCTGAGATTTGTGGGCCTGCAAAGGGATAGATCTTCACTAGGATCCCTCATTGAGCCAGCAGTTTGAAATACAGTGTTATAAAGAACAACTATGGGCCACCTAGAACCAAGGTTCTTGCAAAAAATGTTGGACTAAGTAGACCTTGGTCGGATCGATGAAGGCACGCCTTGTGTATGAACACAAACTCAGGATCTCTTAGCACTTCGTAATTGTGTCTTTATCTCTGAGAAATCCTGATTATTCACTCTTGCTTTGCAAATTCAAAACATACAAGTAGACCACAGAAGAATTCTAGTACAACCAAAAGCCAAACAAGTAGGCCACCACTAACTTAACACACCAACTGAAATATCTTTTGATGGTACTTTCATTACACAAACTACTGTGTTCACTGGCAGCTCTTTCAGCTACAGGAGAGAATGAGCTGGCTTTGAATACGAACTTCCCAGGCTGAACCACAGCATAGGAGGGACACTGGCAGTTCAGCTGCAATTACCTTGCCTGCACTATCTTTGTGCTGTAGATAAAATAGCTCAGTCTCCAGGGAGTCTTCAATTTTTATACTTCTCCAGCATTACATTCGCTCTAAGAAAGAAAGCAAAGCACGATATACCCTTCTTTCCCATGAGATCACCTTCTGCCAGCACACTCCTGGATGCTATTTTGCTAATAAAATGCTTAGACAATCGTTCTCTCCCAGACCATTCTTGAGCCAGGCTATTCCTCAGTCATGTTTTGATATACACTCATTTCATCCAAAAGGAAGCTGTACACCAGGGATCCAGCCTGTACAATGAGACCATTACACATAGTTTGCTGACAAAGACAGAAGAGGACACAAAAATTGTGTGCAGCTTTACACACCTCCTCTCACTTTTTGCATTGCTTCTTTCTGACAGCATTGCTATGCGCAACCAACTTCAAATGGTTTCACGGTTGCGACTTTCACTTGGGTTTGGTTTCCTTTGGAAAGGGGTCACTGGAGGCTTATGGCATTTGTAAAAATATGACTTTATTGACAAATAGGCAAGTTGAGCATAAACTTAAGCCAAAAGACAGCCTAATCTGCTGTTCCACTTCAGATTGCAGGTATCCCCAGCCATCTTCTCTCTCCAAAACTGTACTTTTTGTCAGCAGCACAGCCTACTCTCGAGTAGGACCCTGGCAGAAACACATGCCCGACTGGCATGTTCTCTCCCTCCTGGTCTTTCATCCGGGAGCTTCAAAAACTTTTTCTGCCTGAACATCACAGCGACCGATGCCAACAGACACCAGCACTCTTAGGGATCCGCAGAGTCTTTGCAGCTTGTGTGACAGACCTTAGCAACTCAGCATTTTGGCTAATCTACTTTATTTACATATAAACACACACAGAGCACTGCAACATGGCTCCCTCTCTCTAGCCTCAGACAGCAAAGAGAAAGAACAAAGAACAATAGTCCCACTTCACAGAACACAGTAACACAAACATCCTGTCTCCGTCACTTCCCACTTTGTGGAGTCAAAATATACACCGTCATGTGACAGACAAAAATCCCGTGACTGCAGTCATGGAGCAGGAATTCTAACACTCTTGTTCCTGTCACACACCCTTAAGATTGCAGCATACAGTGGTACCTCTAGATATGAACGGGATCCGTTCCGGAACCCTGTTCACATCCAGAATCAAATACAACCCGCATCTGCGCGTGCACGGGTTGTGATTCGCCACTTCCACGCATGTGTGTGACATCATTTTGACCATCTGCGCATGTGTGAGCGGCAAAACTCGGAAGTAACGTGTTCCGTTACTTGTGGGTCGCCATGGAGCACAATCCGAAAGCGCTCAACCTGAAGCAACTTCAACCTGAGGTATGACTGTATTTAACTAGGGAACAGGAAAGGTCTGGTTTTGCCATATTCAGAAGATACAGTGAAGATCTGGCTACGAAAGCAATCATCTAATGATTAGCTTCCATGGAAACACATCATGTAAATATCCCAGGCTGTTATTTGTTAAGTGCCAGAATCTGGCCAGGTTTTGTCCTAAAGCCACCCACACTGATAGCTCTATTCACATAAATGTGATAGTAAAACCCATTACAATATAATATCACCTATTGAAGCACCCTTAGTAGAAATGACTGAGGGATTGCTTCAATGTGCCTCATTTAGAATACCTGCTACACTAAATATGCTGGATCACTCTCCTTTTGCAGTCTGGAATAATTTATACAGCCAGTAGAATCCAATCTTTTTTGGACAGTACTGCTTCAGGAGAGGCTATTAAATGTACCCCCACATCAAAACCTTGTTGGTAGAAAACTTACTTGCTGGGGAGAAAGTTGAGCTTAATTTCACTCAGTGGGATGCACAGACAGTGGCAGCAATGGATGTGGCACACTCCTTGGAGGCCAGATCCGCTGCTTCCTTGGCAGCCTCCCTCCCAATGCCATCTCTACAGCAGGCCCCCTGCTGGTCTCCTCCCAACCCAGGGAGGAAAAGGCAGGGAATGCCCTCTGGGGTCTCCTGGGCTCTGCACCCACGCAGGAGGGTTCAGATCTGGCCCATGATGACCTTTGATTCCTCACCATGTTCTCAATGTTGAGCTTTATTCCCCCCTTGTTTCCCATCCTCACTCACCCTTTCTTCCATGGCAGGGGCAGGGAGCATACTACGGTTCACCTCAGGTGCTAATGGGAGAGTTGAGAGTGGGGCAGTCCAGAAAAGAAGCCTGCCTTCTTGATCTGCTGATTCCATAAACTAGTTCTCTGAGTTGCCTTTAGGCAAGACAATTCTACATGACTGAGGGCTTGTCCACACACCCACTTCTCCCATGCTTTCGTGGCCTGCGTCTGAGTGGTTTTGCCTTTGCCTTGCCACTTTCCCCCAGAAAATTTGCTTTTTGCACCAAACTGGAATGAACGGCAATGAGTAGGAAACCCAGCTGCTGTTTGTGTCAATTCAGTGCTAAACCACGGGTTTTCCTTGGAGAAAGTGGTGGGGAAAACAGAAGTGTGCATGAGTCTCGAGTCTTAGGTTGTGTACACACCATTTACTCTGGCTCCAGTGTGCTCCCACCATGGGCACTTGATCCTTTATACACATGGTATGAGCTACAATTCATATCTATTTTGCAGTTTCTTGATAAATAATGCTGTTTGATGTGTTTTTCCTCAAACCAGCTTCCATCCAGTTAGAAAACGCAAGTCGCAGTTAAGCTCCATTTGAGACAGCTGTTGCCTGTGTGCATGCACAAATGACATCTTCATGACAGTTTGGAGGAGGGGTTGCAAGCGTGGAGGAACCAAGCAGGTGATGTGCCCCTTTCTTTTTCTTTCTTTTTTATGATGTGCCCCTTTCTAGTGTGTACAGCAACATGCAAATGTGACTTCAAACGCAGCACGGAAAAGCGACCTTGCTGTATTTAAAGCAGCTAATGCGTACATAGCCTCAACCATTTCTGTTGCTGCTTTTGTTTGGAGCTATGGTGCATTCCAGTGGCCAATATGGTTAGCAGCAATGTGCTGCCTCTTGGAGAGGCTTAAAACAGCTGTAGTCTCAGTATTTCTGATGAAGGTCTATGGCCAAGTCTAAGGAAGGCAGGATTCCAAGATAAGCTGAATGAAGGAGAAATGCAGAAGATCATTAGACATTGATAGAACAGGCAGAGACTACGGGCAGCCGGTAATTGGAATCAATACATATTAGCATTTTAAAAGCCATAATTTCATAGCACTTCAATTAGCTGAAACTGAAAGAGGAAAGAAAACAGATTAGTTCAATCCACGGAAACATAGTGGATTAAAGATTGATGGGTAGAAACAGACAGGTTGTGACAGTGTTGGTTCATCTGTCAAAGTAAGCAAAGAGGAATCACATATTCAAAAGAGAACATTTGCCATGGCCTTAAAGGACAGTTTGTCTGTGGCGGGAAGGTAAGTTGGATAGACCCAGAATGGCAGTTTTCAGGCCAAAGAAACTGATTAGCAGGAAGATGCAGGGCAGAAAAAAAAGGTACATATTCATGAAATGCATATTTAACTTTCGAAATTTGTATCCACAGCTTGTGTTGTTGACAATAACCTAGATTACTTGAAAAAGAATTAGTCAGATTAATGGAGTGATAGAACCTCTATGTTTAAGTACAGTGTACCTCTGAATATCAGGTGATGGAGACAAACAGCATTCCTATTACACTCACTTCTGGGAAGCCCACAAGCAAAGAAGGTGCGGTTCCCAGAAGCAAGTGTGTATCTGAGTGTGCAAAGTATTTTTTTTTAAAGGCCAAAACAGTCACTTTTGAACCTCCCCCCCCCCATTTTTATGATTTTTATTTTAAAATATATGTTACCCTTTTCTAGTACAAAATATAACTGATTAATACATTAACATGATTAGCATCAGGATGGAAGAGGCAAAGTCAATTTTTTAAAAAAATAATATTTATTAAGGGTTTAGAAATTACAAAAATAAAAAATAAAAAAATAAACATGACAATATAACAAAAAACAAAAACACTACATGACACATTGAATTAATAAAGCAAAACAAAAACAATTTTAAAAAATTCCAATATTTTCAATCTTAACTTTCATTCACTTGTTTCATTGACTTCCTCATGCCTCCCTTTTTGTATTCCACTTCAATTAACTATTTCAGCAAGTCCTTTCCATCTTCATCTATTTTCTGTCCTATAATTAATCTTAACATATTCTAACCTAATTTTTTCCCCTTTAATACATTAACAATCTATCTGTACCTAGTTCCTTATAACATTTCTGCCAAAGCCATATAACTTCATTCCACCGTTTTTCTAAAGCTCATTAATTTTACAATATTTCTGTAAATAATCTTTAATTTTTTTCCAATCTTCTTCCACCAACTCTTCTCCCTGGTCTCGGATTCTGCCAGTTATTTCCGCCAGTTCCATATAGTCCATCAACTTCATCTACGAGGCAAAGTCAATTTTTGTGTGTGATGATGCTATGATTTAAGTGATCCCTGTAAGACCACGAAGTCTACCTAGTTGCAGCACTGAGGGAGGGACCATCTTGGTTTTCACATTCATTTAGGGCAGGGTGTGAAAAACCCTCAGCCCTTCAAGTAGAATAGTAGAATTGGAAGGGACACTGAGGATCCCCCATCAATGCTGAACCCCATCACCCTTAGACATTGACTGTGCTTGTAGTTGTAGTTCAGCAACTTCTGAAGGGCCAAAGATTCCCCACATCTGGTTTAGGGAAAAGCCTTCTCCCATCTGGGTCTCCCTCCCTGTCTTCTTCTCTGACGTGTGTCTCAATTCTGATGCTCTTCTGCTCCACATCCTAATTAAACCATACTTCACACACTTAGGCAGTTTCTATTATTTGATGCCTCCCATTTGTGCATTTAAATCAACCTCCCCCAACCTTGTGCCCTCCAAATGTTGTTGGACTACAACTCCCATAAGCCCAGACAGCATGACTAATTGGCAGGAATGATGGGAGTTGTTGGAGGTGTTTGTGCTGCTTTGGATTATTTGCTTCAGTTTCAAGGCACGATTTCCGCTACCTGCTTCCTCAACATTCTTGGACCCCAGCCTGGAGATGGCAGCTCATATTTGTTAGGAAGGCACTCTGCTTTGCTGTCACCCTGCCTTACTCTGCACACTGCTAGGCAGCCACACAGCATGTATTGGAAATTTGCTTATCCTCATTACCTAAGAGGTATAAGGACTCTGGATGTACTGTATCAAATGCCTTATTCTGCACTTGACTCTTTGCCATATGTAGACCCCACAGGGGCTGGCCTCTTGTTTAGTTGTTCAGCAGCCCTGAGAACAAAAAGCAGCCTCAGCTGGTAAATTAGTCAATCATCATTTACATTAGTAAAGGTTAGGATCCCCACACCCAGGTCTGCACACTGAACCCCTTTTGCACCCAGCCCATCTGCATGAGATGTACCAGAACCTAGTCTTCCTATTCTCCTTTGTATATGGTACCTTCCCCTTTCCACTCATCACCAATGCCTGAAATGTGTGTCCTCAGTGAGCTTCCTGAATGCACCTACTTTTTCTCCTCCTTTTTAAAAGAGCATGCAACTTCCATGATAGGTCACCCCTCTCCTCATGAAACAGAGTCTCTTCTCCAGGAGACCATGCCACTCAGTCTTGCAGTCCTCTCATAGGAAGGACTGCTCCATCCTCAGCTTGTTCCCACCTCCTCTGCCCCTTGCCTCCTCCCCATGTTTGTTGTTTTATTTTGCTTTAGGTAGGACCCAAAGGCAACACAAAACCTTGTGCTCTCCCTTGAAGACATTTTCCTGTGTTTGCACCAAATTGTTTGCCCAAAGGCTTGCTTATCTTCCCAGAGCACTCTGAGCTCCTGTTTTTTGTTTTAAAAATGTTTCCATTGATGGCACACTAACATGCATGTTTGTGTATAACATGTGACTGGGGATAAATATAACACATTCCACCCCAATATACTGATAATGACATCCAGTACCTTTGGGCATTAGCATTTATTCCTGGCTGCTGCAGCTGAAAAGCTCTGGCAGAAAAGTTCCCCTTCCCCAACTCCAACTCCCATTTCAAATACTAAACCTGAGGCAAGAAGGAGCCTCACAAAACACTCATTTGTGATGACACCTACTTCACCTGCCTTCTGAGAGCATCTTTGAATATATGGACGTAGGGAGCCAAGGAAGGAGTGCTCTGATGGTGTTTCCTGCTTGGCAGGGGGTTGGACTCGATGGCCCTTGTGGTCTCTTCCAACTCTATGATTCTATGAAGGAAGGGGGCTGGTTCGTTCCTGGTCTTTCCCAATACAAATGTTGGCAGCTTCTGCATTCCCAGGACTATTCTGTTCTCCAGGTAAGAGTGGACATGTAATCAGGTTCTGTAATTAAGCTGGTGCCTTCTAGCAGCAAATGTTTCCCACTTACGAAGCACATGTGCCGAGGGGCAGCTTGAACATGGCCTACGAAATCCTAAAGAGACAAGAACGTTAAGTAAACAATGTCTCTTGTTTCTTTGAACCAGACAACACTGCATCTTTTCCTTACAAATGAAAATTGCAGGAAGCTTTATATTTCACTCTGATGAAAATTCAGATAGGACTGCAGATAGACAAACCAAATAGTTGTTTAATGAGAGGGGGTGTGCAGATCTGACCTCTTGAGACTTCTCAGGGTCCATCTTCACTCCTCTCGTATAAACCTGGTCTACTTTATTACTCTAGCAGTCAGTGGCTTTCCATGGTGTTGGACAGAGGCTTCTTGCAGCTTTGCTACTTGAGATCGTGTCTAGTTGAGATGTTGGGGCTTTAACCTGGAACAGTCTGCACACAAAGGATGCAATCTAGTATTCAGTTCACTTTAAAATTATTCCACAAAGGTCTGTAAAGTTATGCTACATTAATTTGTGTATAGAATTTCCTCTGTGTATCATTTTAAGACATATCTGGAGCTCAGTTCCTAATGTGGAGGGGGGTTGGGTGAAAGGCGGAAAGTCTGGTGAAGAGAATAAAGCCTGGGTAGTACTTGAAGGTTTATCCCACAGAACTGTGAGGGTGTATTATGTTTTCAGTGCAATTCAAATGGCATTCTTGTTATTGGTTAAATGAAGCCGAGTTAGGTCCTCAGCCATCAGTGTGGAACCTGTGGCCCTTCAGACGATACTGGACTCGTTTCCATCAGCATGGCTAATGGTCAGGAATGATGAGAGTTGTGGTTCAACATCTAGAGGGCTACAGGTTCCCAGCCGCTTACCTAGACAATAAGTTGTAACCTGGTGCATTTGGTACACACAAATTATGAAAGTACGGGAGTTCTCAATCACTTTGCAAAACACTGTTTTCTAAGGATGTGTGTACAGTGGCTCAATTATTAAAGGGAGGAAGAGTGCAGGCTGCATGGGATTGACATATATCCAGCATCCAAATTGTGGAATAGCGGAGCAGAAAATGGGGTGAAGGAAAAAAGGAATCTCTCTCTCTATATATATTTATGAGCATAATTCAGAGGAAGAAATGGGAAGAATAGCTTCAGGAGATGAGCTCTATCATGCCTCTCACTTTGCTCCCGCCTTGCTAGTGTGGAAGGGCCAAAGATCCTCAAGATACTTGTTTGGACTTCTTGAGGAACACTGTGAGAAAAGGAAGCACACCCAGCAGAGCTCATGTCAACTTCATACAATTGCAGGTATGGCTACCCATCACTCTCACTGATAGGGGACCAAAGAGAGTTTTCCTGAAGCCCAAATTCCCAACACACAGTACATACAAATCAGGAATGGGATGGGTTTCTATATATAGATTGGTAGCGAGGACTTAACTTAGCTTCCATTAGCACAAGTGAAATGCAGTTTCTGGCAGTGCTTCATGAGACGCATCTGGCTATTATTTCAAGAATTACGCTTTAAAAAATTATTGGTTTTGTAAGAAAAAACACACAGGAAGCGCTCTCTCAACAGTGCTATTCATACAGCACGCTATTTATTTAAATTTTGTTTAGAACTTTCACTCACTGATTGGTAAAGGGAGTGCTGATGTAGTGAGAAAAACAACCAAAATGGTCATGATAAATCATAAGATTTTACTATTATCTGGCACAATCTTTATAAAATTAAAACAAACTTTGCTGACTTCTGAATCCTAAATAAATGTTATTCTTCAAAGAACCTAGCTTTTGCTTTTATGGAAGTGTTTGTAAGTAACCCCAAAAGTACGTGTGGCAGGCGGTGGCGGTGGCTGTTGCCATCCAAAAGGATTTAATAGCAGGGGTGGGAAATGTGTACTTAACAACAGTGTTTGATGAAGGAGACAAAGACAGCAAGAAGTCTAAGGGCATAGTCACATGGTGCATTCTCAGGTTTGTGTTGCAGGCCGGTTCACACATGCATGCTCAGGATGACCGCAACATTAGATGATGACTTCAGAACTATGATTGGGCCTTCACAAATCAAGAACCACAGATACCTCCTCACTTTACTTCAGATTTAATGGCCTCAATCCAATTAAAATGAACGAGGCTTAAGTTAATGGTCACTAATTTGGCACAGGTTTCCAAAGGGTTGTCAGCTAGGCACTATGAGGTGTGAGTAATCCAGCAATAAGCCAAGTGGTGCACATGAGCCCACAAACCCGCCCCTGGGTTCCTTTTCCAGGGCATCAGATTCACGGTGTTTGGTCCACACTGCTTTGCTGCTTGTTTGCGCCACAGACGGGGCAGCCGTTGAAGATGCATCCCTTCTCCCCTTTGCAATGCTGACATGGAATTCTCCCACACCTCAAATACCCTGTTTCTTCTGAAACTTCTTCCTACAGCTTTATGTTAAAGCATAAAATTGGAAAACGTGGAGATTCTCATGCACTCAAATCCTCCAGCCCAATTCATACGCTTCCCGTTTGTTGCAAGGACCACTTCCATCTACTTAGACCCCAAACCACATCGATAACCTCCATCAATAGAAATCACATAGGCTAGAGGAATGACATAATTACTTTCCAAACCAGTAATCGCACCTGCAATCTTTTACTTTTTACTGATGCTATCGCTGCACTGTGGAACACAACCATGCGGAAGGAGCTTTGATGGCAGGGAGGCAATGTACACACGCCAGGCCTAAGTGGTGGAAGAATGGGAAGGGGGCAGGATTCCTTTAAGGAAAGTGTGCCACAAGTCCAGTCCAGAGAATGAGAGAATACCAGTTTTGTGTGCACTATGGCACATGAACACAGCTACCCAGCCCACTATTCCACTAGGTCCTTCACTGTGGGTATTCCTCTGGTCTCTTGATCCAGGGCAGCAGCAGTATAAGAGGCCAGAGGCAGACTGGAGACCCCAGGTTCATGCTCCCTTGCCTGCCCCCCATGTAGCACCTTTGCCCAAGGCTGGCCTCTGATGGAATGGTGTTGCTTTCACGGGTTTGGCCGGCAGCTGGTGCAACCTGCCCAAACTCCACTGAAGTCTGTGGAATAGACAGAGACACTTTCCCACAACTGAGGTTCAGTGGTATTACCATTATCTAAACCACGATGATCCATTCCCCCCCCCCCCCCAACGTGTCCCTCCTATGTCATTCTGGTCTGAGGGGCATTCTCTTTATCTGAATTTCTAGCTGCTCAAGGATTTCATATGACCCCCTCGCACCCTTCAGTTATCCCGTGTTCCTAAGCACAAACTAGGATTATTATCAAGAGTGCTTCAGACAAGGCTCTGCCTGCTCACATCCACATTGTACCCTGATGAACTTGAGCAGCTCTGACTGAAATCAATGAAAATCCCATCAGAATCTGACTCAATAGACTCCAAAATTTGGTCCACTATATTTTCAGGGCTGGCTGTAGGGGCTATGGCAATCAAGTCTGAGTCCCTGGCCAGCTCAAATGCTCTCTTTTGGTCATCTCTTGGGTAAAAGAGTCCCTTCTGTTGCTCAGGTGCACTGAGGTTGCTGGGGCACTGCGCTGAGCTGGCAGAAAGCCTCTCTGACTCTCCTGATTGCGAATTCTTCATGGTGATCATGGAGGTCTTGGAACCATTGTCTGTGATGGTTGTGAGGTTGGAGTAGCCCGGCATCTCTGTGCAGGAAGTCATTTCGGAAACAGAGTGTCTTCGGATGCCAGTGCCATTGGGGGCCACGCCCTCTGTTTCGTACTCAGCTACTGGAGTCAGCAAAGGATTGTTGTAACTTTTGGATCTCACCACAGGGTTCTTGGTCAGGATGTCCCCCAATTTGGATCGCCGGAAGAAACGTTTTTCTGTTAACAAACATGAAGACCAGTTAAAACCTGTACACAGCCCTACACTTTTCTTGTGAGCATCGTTCCCATCACTGCTACTACCACCATGAGAGGCCTGTGATCAAGTATTTGGACAGTTGCTTCAAATCAATATGTAAACATCAGGTTTAGCCTGACCTCTGTCATGTGCACCTCTTCTCCTCCCCCCCCCCAATTTCCCCCTACATATTTGGACTCTCCCCCTTTTCTTCCTCACTCTTCAAACCCATTCTTTCCTAAACTTGCCTGGCCAGGTTCAGACACTTGGCTGTATGTGCTTGACGAGTTGCCATTTCAGGTCTCTGCCTCCTTCCCTTCTTGGCCTTTTGCTTCCCTCTCTAGGCCCTCTCTAGGCCCTCAGCAGCAACAAAAACCTTTCTGCCCCCCCCCCCCCGCATTATGGGAGATCAGCCTGGAGACTCTTATCTTATCTCAGCCTGGAGACGGCCACAGCATCTCACAGTGCCTTACAGTATGGATTATTTGGACACAGAGATCCCAAATTGGATGGGGGGGGACTGCATGTTGAGATTCCTGCATTGAGGGGGTTCCTTCCAGCTTTACAATTCCATGACTCCAGGCCTTCTCAGACTAAGGTCAAGTGATCTCTCAATCAGTTTCAGAGAATTTTCTAACTTCTATTATCAATTTCCTCTTTGGGGGAAAAAAAGTATATTCAGGCCTGTTCTTCCTTGAAGAGCTTAGGTGAGTGAGATGACAGTGGTCACAACTTTCAGGCAGCTGAGGCTGTCCAGCTGAGTGCTGTTTCATCAAAATAGCCACAAGGAGGCAGCAGCTTAAAGCTGTCACATGCAAAGGAACAAATGCCAGCTCTTTCTCTTGCAGGCGAAATTATTTTCAAAAAGGGTATAGCGTGACCAGCATCTTTTCCATAACCAGAATCTGCCTTTAAATAGAAGAACTGACATAGAAGCCCTTTTCTTTTTAAGCGTCTTTTACTTCTTTCTGCATCCTGTCTAGCTAGGATGTTTGTAGGATTATTTCTGTAAATTACTTTGGAATCTGTCTTAACAAATGATGGCAAATAAGAAAAAAGCTGATGATGTTGTAGATTCACCTTTCTGACTCTTTTTCTATGTATCCCTAATATTTACCTGACAATCAGTGGCAGAAAAGGGGAAAAGGAAATGCAGCAGTGCTACTGGTTTGCCATGTCAGAGGTCACAGCCCCCAAATTAGAGGCCAACCGCGGGTAAAATTATTATGGAAACTTTGTCCAACAGACAGCTTCCCAAACTTGCCCCAGTCTGAGAGCAGCGGAAGTGTCTTGTGGAAAAGAAGGTTCATTTCCTCTCAGGCTTCTCTCTGGTAGTCAACCGCATAGACAGAACAGTCCATTGCTCTTCATAGGCTGGAAGCACTCTGCATGTCTGAACCACGGAGGTACCGCAGTGCCATTCTCACATCCTTCTACCAGTGTCAGAAAATATCTGAGGCTCTTTTCCAGCACCCACTGAATGTTAGCCCTAGTTTGGCATGAAGTTCTCTAGCCTAACCTACTCTACCAGCTTGAAGTTGGGAAACCTCTGGCTTGGTCCTGGGCCAAGTTCATGGAGAGAGATTTTACGATGCATATTTTGCTTACCTCAGACAACCTCTGCCGTCTTCCAGCAAAGAAGTTGCATTGGCACAAAGGCCCTGCCCCTAGTTTATCATCCAAGCGAAATCTCTTAGGTAAGCTGGTTATGGAGGACATTTTACACAGATGCCTAACTTTGGTATAGTTGTGCAGTCCCACCCAGAAAATTATACCATGTTTTGTGGACAAAAAAGCACTTCAACAGACATATTGTGTTTTAGAAGACAGTATGAACGTTACCTAAAATGCAGGATGAGTGTGGGATAGGCCCATCGCTGGAATACAAGCCATAGGTGCCCAAGTAAGGAGAAACAACCTTCTGCAACAGGGCTTCCAGTTTCAAATAGTCTTCAGTCACCCCTTTTGATTCATGAACACCCTGAGAAACACATGGGGGGGGGGAACACAAACGTCAACATTTCAGACTTAAGCTATCAATCTTTGCAAAGTGAGGCTGGTGTACTTAATGGCTGTCAGGGACATGCATTGTTTAATTACAGCTTGTGTGTCACATTCTGCAGGATTTGAATGAGAAACCTTGTGGATTCTGTTCTGGTTCCTTGTGATCCTCGGATGAAGGGCGGGATAGAAATTGAATGAATGAATGAATAAATGCTGGTGCGGGAAATGGAGGGAGGAATTGCAAACAGTTCCAGCCTGGTCTGTGGATTGCAGTGAGCCAATCCCTTGTTTCTGCTTGATCTAAATCTGCACTCCCTAGTCTTGACACAATAGCTCACTCAGTAGAGCACGAGACTCTTAATCTCAGCAATGTGGGTTTGAGCCCCATGTTGGGCAAAAAGATTCCTGCACTGCAGGGGGTTGGACTAGATGACCCTCGTGGTCTCTTCCTACTCTACAACCCTGTGATTCCATGACATTCATAGCCAAGATAGTGCAGTGGCACTGAGGTCCTGGATAAGGGCATGAGAGACCCAGGTCTGAATCCCCACTAAGCCACAATGCTCATGGGGTGATTTTGGAGCAGTCATTTCTCTCAGCCTACTTTACCTCCTAAGGCTGTGCAAGGGTAAAAAGGGGGAGGGGGAGTACCATGTCTGCCCCCCAGAGCTCCTTGGAAGGAACACATGTTCACAAACTCACTCACACAAGAGGCCCCCATTTGAAGATAAGCCCATGTTCCAGCCCAATAGTCTCATTGTGTAGGAGACAACCCTATATTCCAGACACTTCCCACATTTTGTACAGAATGCAATGCCCCATCATGGTTCTCAGGATGTTGCACTATTGCCATGGACCACTAGGTGTCAGTGCAACGCAAGAGTTTGGGTTTGTGCTAATTCGGATAAAGTTATAACCATAGAAATCCCCCCTCCCAGTTATTAGCTAGAGCAAAGTTTTTTTACTTGTGGCAACCATATTAAGGATGACAATTTTACATTTTCAGGGATGCCCTGAAACACTTCTAGTAAACTAAACAATTACTTTGTCTTATTCCTTTTTGTGAAGATCAGTAGTAAAGTGAGATAATCATAGAATTGCAAAGTTGGAAGGGACCCTGAAGACCACCGAACCCAACCCCCTGCAATGCAAGAATATGCAGCTGTCTCATACGGGGATCGAACCTGCAACCTTGGGGTTATCAGCAGCACACTCTAACCAGCTGAGCTATCCTGTGCCTTTAACAGCAGCCTGACATGCAGAAATGAAGCTGGCAAACCTTTTCCCAGCCCAGAGACAAAAGGACGGGAGAAGCTTTCAAAAAAGAGTCACAGCCTTTCTTGTCTCCTTGCAATCTACTGCCACAACCACCTGCACAATTCCTTTCTGGCCAACTATTGCCACAGGTCTTCCAGAATTTCCTGGGAATTGATTGCTCCTCTAAAATTTTAAATGTGGAAAATTGGTAGCCGTTTGTATATACATACATACGCACCACTTGCAAGTTGTTTAACGGTGCCAGTGCACGGTTTCCCATGATGACTATTTCAGGTCCAATTGCCGCACAGGAGTACGCAAACTCTAAATGAATAATGTGGACTTTTAAATCCAGAAACTGAGGGATTTACAGGTCTGTAAATAGCCACTTGCCTGGTTGTTTGTAACAAGGAAGAATCACTGAAGTTGCCTGCAGAGATTGCTTTCAAAGTGAGAGTTGGTTCCACCTTACTTAGGGAAATCTAAGCAAATGTTATCCCTCTTTAATGTTTTATTGATTCTTTCACACAATGCGGCAACAGACTTGCAGGTGATAAGGAGCTGTAACAAGTGCTTTAAATGTGCAATGAAAACACTCACAAACTGTTTACAGCTATTCAGAATGATAGCTCTGTTAAAAACAAAGCACACATGCATCATTGCTGTGGCACACAGGAGTGATAAAAAATACCTGTAATCTGCTGTATATAGTCTTACTCCCCCCCCCCCGCCCCAAGCTGATGTTTCGTCAGAATTAGAACTTGGTGGGTCTCATAGTTTAACTGGAAGCCCCTAGACTTTAGCTGCAGGTCAGGGGGCCCAGCAGGAAGGAGTTAAATTACTCTACCCCAATGCAAATTGCTGCCTCTCCAAGTCCTTTGCTAGACACAGTTCTATGATCTGACCTGATCTCAGGTAGGATGCTTGGAAGTTTTGCAGAAGGCAGGGCTCACCTGCTTATTCTCTGCCATTTGCTTTATTTAGTAGGGGGAGTCAACAGCTTTCTGGTGCCTGAGGCGGAAAATCTCAAAGACATACTAATGCCAGACATACCAAATCAGTTCAAGACAGCTTTTTCTAACCAGCATTAGCTCTTTATTTATTCAAGATCATTTTTATTCTTCCTTAACACGTGCATGTACACAGAAGGTATTTGTATCTAAAAATATAAAAGCATAAGAGACTATGCCAGATTTAAAAACCACGGAGTCAAAAACTTATAGCGGCTAATGGAAAGCTCACCTAAAACAAAATGGCCCAGGCTGAGGTTTTTGCCAATCTTGTGATACAAGACCTTAAACTGGGATGCCAGGGGCTGAGACCTTCTGCATTCAAACCACGTGCTCTGCCCCTGGTGTTTTCCCTAGAACTTGCTTTACACTGCGGTCAGACCACTGGGCCAGCAAGCTCAGGATGATGCACTTTACACCTTGTTAATTTAGAGATGGCCGTGACCCTGAGGGTCATCTGGCCTGACCCCCTGCAATGCTGGAGTCTCAGCTATGGCATCCATGGCAGATAGGGCACAATGTCACAGGAAGTTCTCCTCTGCAAGTTCCACTGAAATGTAGCTGCACAAAAGAAACAGCTCCAAAAGCTTAAAATCACTATTTAGGGGGGAGGTTTCCCCAGAAAAGCTCTACAATTTGGCAACCCTAAGAATTAACAAAGCTATGCTAGAAGCTTTAGAAAGCACGTTTAAAGAAAAAACCACCAATGTACATATTTCTGCACACCTAGGGAGTCCCCCGAGTATGGGCACGCCCTTATTTTTGGGTGGCCCTGTTTCACTTCCAAACTGAGATGTGCTTAACTACCTGGTTTGAATGTGTGTATATCTCCAAGCAGGAAGCAGAGGGATTGGCAAGAATCTACTTTAAACGGCTAAGTTTGGCTTCCTTAAGTTTCTTTGAAGAGATATCCTATGCAGTGCTTTGAAGAAGCATGAATGCTGGCTTGACTGCTGTCGAGCGCTTATGAGGATAACACCCTCCCACCCTCTCACACCTATGTTCCCGGACTAAAACATTCATGAGTTTTTCATTTTGATGGGTTTCAGCTTTCAAAGGCATTTCCACAGCCTTATCCTCTGTGAATAACTAAATCAGTTTGACTGGTGTTTTTTCTTGCTTTTGAAGTATGACTAAAGAAGCGGATAGGAAATCTCTGTAAAGTTGTAAAGAGCAACTTTTTCTGGTATCTTAATAATTAGGTTACTACCTTTTAAGCTAACACCTTCAATTATTTTTATTAAGAATACAGCGATGTTTGCTAAGGGCAAATTCTTGTCTGTCACATAGAAGCCTGGGTGTTTTTTAAATATGCAATACATGCTACTATTCACAGAAGTGTACATTTAAAGGCACAATTTCCTTGCAGCTGATTCTCCATGGTGTGTTCAACCCATGCGACTTCCTCAATCACTCGGGAAGTGCATGTTTAAAATTACATTAATGTCCCTTTAAACACTCAGGGCCAAACCACGCAAGGCACCACACATGAAAATAAATGCTTAACATTGAGGCACCAACAGCAGATTTTCAAAAAAAGATGCATAGGGTACCGTGGGACCACAGTGCACCCAGGAGTCCTAACCTTTCCTCCTGATGTCATGATCCTGGTGAAAACTGCCACCTACACCCTACTGCTGGTGTCAGTGGGAGTTCCCCCTGCCCAAGGTTACAGCAGCAAGGAAAGGGCTGGGATCACTGGGATCAGAACTTGTAAGAGTTAAACTTCCCCTGCCCGTGCACTGGTGGTTCCAGGGGAAACCGCTCATCCCTCATGACTATTATTCGTTGTTTTTTCAAACATCCTTGATGAACTTCCAAGTGACACATTTAGCATCATGTCTTGTTTGATCCCCAGAAGAGACAACTAGGGAAGTCTTTGGCCCTTGCTTCTAAGTATTTCATAACAACAGGCAAATGTACAAAAACAGTAGGACTCCATGCACCTTTGATTGAAAGTAGGCCCTACTAACATTTGTCTGGGGGAAAAGGCAGATAGATGTATTAGGTGCAACAGAGGGAACTCTATGCCTGCCGTGCCACATCCGCACACACAGACTGGAATTGCCTTCTAAGGAGCAAGCGTCCCTAGCAAAGGCTTCCAAGTAAATATGCATAGGTTTGGGCTAGTAAATTTATATGACAAAAGGTTATTATAGGATGACCTCTCCATTAAGAAGTTTCTTGCAAAAAAACACACCTTGACGTGTGCTTTATATATTGTAATTTTATGTTGTGAACTGCCCTAAGATCTACGGATGAAGGGTGGTGTTCAAAATAAATAAATAAATAAAAAAATAAATAAATAAATAAATAAATAAATAAATATCCAGTTTATGGCTTCATGGGATAGCCTCTGAAGGGGAAAACAATGCCTTGAGGTGTCATTAGCTTGGTATGAGTGACTACAAACTCAACCCTTCCTACTAGGAATGAGCTCAGGATCCGGGTGAGGTTTCCTTATTGTACAACTAGCACCTTCCATCCTCTTGAACTTTCAGTGCTGTCGGGGGACTTCTGTGGCTGGCTATGGAGCTGGAAATTGCCCTTGGAAGTGGAATCCGTTCCAGCTTGACCTCGTCCTCTCCTGAGCTGTTCCTGGCCCACTTCCAGGCATTCACCATGCAGGATTCTTGCATTCTTTTACACTGTGAACAGAGCTTCCAGTGTTCTCCAAGCATGTTATCTATAATCAGGGTTTACTCTGATGCCACCGGTGACAGGCATCTTCATTGGCCTAATGGGGAAGAACTCTAGCTTCGTGTTCTGCCTTCATTCATGCCCAGTTGCACAAACAGCCCTTGCTATTTAATACAAGGCTCAGTTAGCAGAGGAGAGCATTCAAAATTAGGAACTCCCATGTGCAGTCTGAAATAGTACAGAACATCCTACCACTTCAGGAGTGAATCCCACCTCCTCCTGTTGCAGGTGGCCCCACCCAAAAAGGATGTTGTTGGTATAGTATGGAACAGGAAACTTTGACTGAAATTGAACTGTGAAACTAAAAAATGTAACTTTTATTGACTCCTCCATTAGGATTTACAGAAGAGTCACCACCGTTGTTTTCTCCATACACAACACTGAACCCAATGGTGGTAGCTGCTGACATGACAATTCTCCCTGGTAATCTTATAAAGCAGAGGCGAATACATACAAAGGGCCCCAAAACGCTTTTGATATGGTCTCCTCTCTATTACAGGCCACACACAGCTGTTTTAAAAGTACAAGCCTACAACAACGACAAAGCCCAGTGTTGGTTGCAATAAAGTTCTCCTCCTGCCACCAGGCAAGATAAGAGCAGATCGTGAGCAGCTCGCTTGCCATGCCTGCCTGCCTGTGTGGTATGCCACCATATAGTAAATGGCCTCCTATGTCCACATTTTGTTGTTCATGTAAAGGCAGGTAAAGCAGAGGAACAAAAGAGCATGGCCTTCCTGTAGCCATTTGGCTTCCTTTAATCTAGGGGCCAGGTATGGTCAGTTTCTGTATTCTCCACAAACTGGTTTATAAGACAAGTGTAT
Source organism: Podarcis cretensis (assembly GCF_951804945.1). Taxonomy (NCBI): domain Eukaryota; kingdom Metazoa; phylum Chordata; class Lepidosauria; order Squamata; family Lacertidae; genus Podarcis; species Podarcis cretensis. The sequence goes on from NC_137174.1 coordinate 3,652,969, forward strand.
TTCCTGTGATAAACCAACTTTATCACTAACCAACTTTTTCTGTTTGCAAACCATCCCTTCTCTGATTAAGGTAAAGGTAAAGGTACCCCTGCCCGTACGGGCCAGTCTTAACAGACTCTGGGGTTGTGCGCCCATCTCACTTAAGAGGCCAGGGGCCAGCGCTGTCCGGAGACACTTCCGGGTCACGTGGCCAGCGTGACATCGCTGCTCTGGCGAGCCAGAGCCGCACACGGAAACGCCGTTTACCTTCCCGCTGGTAAGCGGTCCCTATTTATCTACTTGCACCCGGAGGTGCTTTTGAACTGCTAGGTTGGCAGGCGCTGGGACCGAGCAGCGGGAGCGCACCCCGCCGCAGGGATTCGAACCGCCGACCTTTCGATCGGCAAGCCCTAGGCGCTGAGGCTTTAACCCACAGCGCCACCTGCGTCCCATCTTCTCTGATCACTTAATAGTAATTCTTACATCATGGACCACCACATTCATGGGTTCTGGCTGTGCTGTGTGGTGCAGGTAATGGCATTTTGCCCCAAGAATCAACATACACAATGCCCTTCTCAATGAATGGCTTCTTGTTACACAGAGAGTCACCAAACAGAGTGAATGCAAGCAGCTTCTAAGAGGTGTCAACACCAGTAAGTCCTTTTGAATAGTGTGTTGCGCTAAAGTCATGCACAAACACAGAATCATATATTTGAGAAAAATCCGTACCTGTAGGATAAGTAACATCTGAATAATGGAAGGAGGAACCCTCGCTCGGGAACGGGACAAGGCATCTTCCAATTTAATATTGAGAGTTATAATATTCCTGAAGTGCAGCAGAGACAGTTGTCGGACAGAGGGCTCCTTTCCCTAAAGAGACAATTGAATGAAAGTTGTTTTCAACACTTGTCGTTTGCTTGCTTTCAGATTAATTTGTGGAAGCCAGTTAAGCCTGCTTAACTGCTTAAGTCCTTTTGATTTAATGGAAGATTCCCTAATTTAGTCTCAGCAGTAAGGAACACAAACTTTATGTACAATCAGGAGATAAGCTGAAGAACAATGAACAGATTCTGCCTTTATAATATTCCAAATAATTATGGGAAAATTACCATAGGAACCTTTGTGATGGTATTTACTTTCATTTTTTAAATTTATATAATCCATCAAAATGGCTGATTTCTGCCATATATGTTTCATAATGTAAAAATTAATGCAAAGATAATCAAGACTGGTTATATCAATTCCATTTCTAGTTTTCAATTTTTGGGAGGGCATATGAATTATGGAGCAACTATAATTTCAGCCACAAGAAATACATTGGTTTCCGAGCACAATTCAAAGTGCTGGTGCTGACCTTCAAAGCCCTGAACGGCCTCGGTCCAGTATACCTGAAGGAGCGTCTCCACCCCCATCGTTCAACACGGACACTGAGGTCCAGCTCTGAGGGTCTTCTGGCGGTTCCCTCACTGACAGAAGTGAAGCTACGGGGAACCAGACAGAGGTGCCCTCCCTGCGGAATGTCCTTCCTTCACATGTCAAGGAGACCAAGAACTACATAACTTTTAGAAGACACCTGAAGGCAGCCTTGTATAGGGAAGTTTTAAATGTTTGACATTTAACTATGTTTTTATATGTGCTGTAAGCTGGCCAGAGTGGCTGGGGATACCCAGCCGGATGGGTGACATATAAATAATAAAATTGCTATTGCTGCTGCTGCTGCTACTACTACTACTTTGGGCAAGAGTTTGGTTAAGGAGATGGATATATATAATAATAAATATTTGTTTTTGTATGGAATGTGATGACATTGGAAATGCAACAGAAGTATTTTGGGCCCTCCAAAAGTTATTGTCCTGATCTATTAATCCTTAGTACTTGAATTTCTGTAGTTCTATAGAAATCCTATAACTGACAAATTCTATGAAAATTATAATCTGGATCATTTTATGTGGGGATAGATATTATAAATAATATTAATCACAGTGGTGAATTTAACTCATGTTTCTTAGGATATTGTATTTAGGAATATTGTTTTCAAACCTCTCTAAAGTTACAAACTTCTTTGACACTCCTCTTAGTTTCGAAAGTGGCTTGTGATAGTCATAGGACGGATGAGTGGTGGTGTAGAAAGCTAATCCCCAAACCTCATAACTCCAAATAGCCCATGGAAATGCAAAACAAATCAACTGATTCTCTGGATCCTAGCCAGTTATTTTGGAGGTACTGGACACATCTAGGCTGAGAAAGTGGTGGGACTTTTTAAAAGTTCAAGCTATAATTTTCTAGTGACACTGTGAACATCATGCTATGAAGAGAGACACGCCTACACAGGCAATTCTCCGTAATGAAAACACCCCCCCCATGTGTTTGGCAGAAGTATTTCCTCATCTGTTGTCCCGCTGTGATGTCTGGCTCTTGGCTGATCAACCTGCAGAGTAGCTTCTTCTGGTTTTTCCTGATTCTAAAGTAACAGAGCAATATTTTACCTGCACAGGATAGAATATAGCCTGAAGCATGGGCAGGACATCACTGAAAAAGAAATCCCACGTTTCAGCCAAGGTATCCAGAAGTTTCTGTCCTACAAATTAGGAGGGGGGGGGGGAGTTAGTCCAAGGGCTCATACTGAAGAGTTCTTTTTAAAAAGGTATTTTGTACAAAGGTGGAAAAGCAAACTACCAAATATATGCATTATGTGCCACATCAGAACTGTGAATACGCTGAGCTTCTTGTTTCTTTAAAATACACGTGAAGGAGGGAGCTCTTTTCCATTTTCCCTTTGCATACATTTGAAAGACAAACAGCTAAACACAGAGATGAGCTTTGTGCGGCACAACTATTTAGTTTGTGGGTACCGTGGATGCACAAGATGGTATATGGCATACTCACTGTAGAGTCTTGTGTTCATACCACTGGGAATCTCCTTCAAACATGAGAGGAAAGTTCATGCAGAGATACAGGAGATTTATTTGCTGTGCAAACTGTGAATCAGGCTTAATAAGAGCAAACCCTGCCTCTTGAATCAGGTAGATTTTGTTCAAGCTCCATTTGGTGAGGCCCGAATAATTTTGTACCAGTTCAACAAAGTGTGCATGAATTAACGACTGTTTGTGTGTACCCTCCTTTTTAAAAAGCAATAAAACCAAGCCCCTGAAGGGCAGCTGATTAACATCCTCTCCTAAATTAATAAGATTCAAACTTACTTTTTTTGCGGGTGTGTGAGGGGAGGGGAGATTTATGTGCAACCCCTGAGACACGCCCCCCCCCCCCCCCCCGCTGCGCTTTAAAGTCCCAGAGAATGGCCTTAAGTCACAGAATGGAGTTCCAGTGCAGGGAAACATATGGAAATGGCTATGAGCTCTTTGACAGAAGAGTGGAGTCTAAGGGAAGGAACATTCTCAGTGAATTGGCTTCTGTAGTTTTTCACCGATGTTCACAGGACTATTTAATCATAAAGAGGTTTATAATTTGAGGGGAAAGGTAAAGAGCCACACGGGAGGCTGCCGTTTCCTCAGCTGATGTGCCAGACCAACTTCATTTCCTTGTTCAGCAGGCAGGAACATTAAACGACTGCTGGGGCAGAAGCAGGCTGTTGTTCTGGTCTGAAGCCAGTTGAAGAAAGAGTTTTGATTTGGGTGCGCTTTTGGATCAAGCTCCGCAGGCACAACCTCAATTACCTTCATAAAACCGGATCTTGTCCCTCAGGATCACCATGCCTTTTGTAAGCAGCTGGTTCTGCAAATACAACATAAAACAACTTTCCATTTATGTTATGCTGCTTCCCTTGAATCGTTGATAGATTATTACTTCCATATTTTAACCACAAGGTATTTTGGTTTTTTTAAAATGGCAGTTCATTAGAAGAGGGTTGCTCACAGCTTCTACTGGGCTACGTGAACAGTAATTGCAATGTATGGGATGCCCCATCTTAATATTTATGGTGCTGTGAAAGCAGGAAAATTAAACCTGGAAACAGACAATATGCAAAGAAACTAGAATGATATAGTGTGGATTTTACTGGACTGCATAGCCTGGGTCAGATCCTGCTTTCCTTTCAACCCCTCACATTACTCACTGGGGAACATTTAGTGTAGGATTATTTTAAAAACCTTGTGCTAACTCACATGACTGGGCTGGCTTAGAAATCACACGCTTGCATGGTTTTTTTTTGTCACTTTCTAATTTTTGAGCTTGTAGAAAAACAACCACATCTTCTTGCAGTTCTGAGGTGCAATAGCAGAAGATGCCACCAGCCACTGGCACAGCTCCCTTGGCAGAGTCTGCTGAAGCCAGCAGCTGCAGAGCTGTAGAAACAGTTGCCAAGGCAAAGGGGAGGCAACTCGCAAGCATGCAAGCTCCGGATGTCTTATGAGGAAGTTGCAGGGGGATGAGATCTGTGAAGCTTGCTGCTAGGTATTTAATAGCCAGCAAGAAAGGGAGGATTCCTCTGCATCTTTCTCAGCTACAATCCACACAGAGCTCAGGGAAAGAGAGGAGGAGGAGTTAGCCAAGGATAAATCCTGTTTTCTTTGACTGAGCATCAAACCACAATTTATGGGAGGAATTCACCACAGTGCTAAGGAGACTGCTCCATCAGTGCAAGCCCCATTTAGCTCGTGGAAGTCCTTGCACGAGCTTCTTCTGTTGGGATTAGCTAGTTGAACCCAGCCCTATGGCTAGCAGCTGTGTCAGGGTCCAAAGCATTCCTTAACCTTAGGTGTGGAGCTCCCCTAGTTTTCATTGCAGCCACAGTGTGTAGGGAGAGGAGGTTAAACTCCTCTGGCCTGAGCCAGGTTCCCTACAAAAGTGCCCCCCGTTAGTCTTTCCATGTTATGTTGGCCATCTTTATATCATAATTTCGAAAACGTCCTTCAAATATTTCCCCCCTAAATTTTAGAGACATGACTTGAATAAATAAAACGGAACTAATTTATAACAGCATCTTCTGCATGTCTGTCCTGGTCCCTCATCTGTGCCAGACTGGAGCTGGTGCACCAAGAGTGACAAAGCTCCTACCTGCACCGTCAGCCCTGGCCAGGACTTCTGCTACGGTGGTGGATCTGCTGCTCTGCTGTGCCCTGCTGCTCCCTGACCTCCATCGGAATTGTTCTGTAAGTCCTATTAAGTTCAATGGGACTGACTCCCTGCTAAGTGTATATGAGATTGCAACCTTGGTTGTTTTTGCAGTTACTCTGATATGAAGTCACATTTTTACTGGGCCGGCACTAGTGTGCTTTGTGTAGGTCCCCTTCCCCTTAATGGAAAGGGCACTCAGCCTTGTAAGCTGCCAGCTGCTGCCTCAGCTGACACAGGTTGACCACCCCTGTGAGAATTAGGTCTCGGACCGTGCCGTCTATAGAAGCAAACCGAGGTCCCTCAGTATTCTTTTTGAAAACCCTTATTTTAGAAGTGAAATATCTTCAGGTCTTCAGGTCAGGACCAGTGTGATCAGGCAAACAAACTCTCATGCAAATTTTTCATATTAAAACCTCTTAGGTTGGAAGCGTCTGCTGTCAATAGTTTTGTTCAGCAGACTGCTTCAGTGAACAGCGTGAGGGAAAAGTAAAAGACTAAAAAGCAAACTGTACCAACCTGTAAATATTCAGTAAAAAATGATCCCAACTCAGTTTTCAGTAGTTGCCTGTTCCAAAGAGGAGAATAATAATAATAATAATAATAATAATAATAATAATAATAAATAATCATGTGACCATCACATTGTGCTGTACATGCACCATACTTTATGGCCAGTGAATGTTCATGCAAGAGTAAATGTGTTTGTCTATCAAAAATGGCACAATACCTTGTTAGATCATAGTTGAACCACATAACACTTACTGAAATAGTGGCACTGGACAAAATGAGCAATTCCACATGGGAATGCTTGTTCTGAAGTAAAACAACAAAAACCTGCAGATTGCATCCCATCTAGTTTGTCCCTCAGTGTTGTTGTTGTTTAGTCGTTTAGTCATGTCCGACTCTTCGTAACCCCATGGACGCCAGGCACACCTGTCTTCCACTGCCTCCCGCAGTTTGGTCAGACTCATGCTGGTAGCTTCAAGAACACTGTCCAACCATCTCGTCCTCTGTCGTCCCCTTCTCCTTGTGCCCTCCATCTTTCCCAACATCAGGTCTTTTCCAGGGAGTCTTCTCTTCTCATGAGGTGGCCAAAGTACTGGAGCCTCAGCTTCATGATCTGTCCTTCCAGTGAGCACTCAGGGCTGATTTCCTTAAGAATGGATGCGTTTGATCTTCTTGCAGTCCATGGGACTCTCAAGAGTCTCCTCCAGCACCATAATTCAAAGGCATCAATTCTTTGGCGATCAGCCTTCTTTATGGTCCAGCTCTCACTTCCATACATCACTACTGGGAAAACCATAGCTTTAACTATACGGACCTTTGTTGGCAAGGTGATGTGAGGCTTGCCAACAAAGTAAAGTAAGTAAAAAGTAAAAAAGTAAGCCGAGCCTAACTTTCCTGGTGCCTTCAATTTTAATTGAGAAAAACAAAAATAGCTTAGATATTCAAAACTGCCCATATACAAAAACCCTGATGAAAGAGGCAGGAGCTGCCTTTGTATTGGGCAACAGCCACAGCAGAGGTTAGCAAAGGAATTCTGCAGTGTGCTTTGTCTGTTACCAGCATCTGGAAGCAGCTAAAAATACCTCAAAGCTTGAGTCACTGATATCCTGCTTTATCACAATTTCCTCTCTCTTCTTGTCTTCCTCAATTTTTCAGCAGACTTACTCTTCCAGCTCCATTCCTCGCCCCCTACAGTCTAGCTTCCACCCTTTGCACTCCAAAAAATGTCCTTGCTAAGTTCACGGACAATCTTCTTGTTGGCAAGCCCAAAGGTCTCTTCTCTCTCTTGCTCTGCTTCGTTGCCTTTGACACAACTGATCCCTCTCTCATGTGTGGCCCTCTATGCCTTAGACTTCCACCACTCTGGCAGCTGTTTTTCCTATGCATCAGCTCATTCATTCAACAATGTTAAAAGCGTATTTGTTATCAAATTCTGTTCTTCTTATACAGTAAATATCTAAAATTCTTACCAACATAATCAGTGCAGGGGGGAAGATATGTCTGCTCCCAAAAATACAGCACAGGAAAGAACAACAATTCCAACTAGCCCTTAGGAAATGCAGCAAAGACCTTCAAAGGACAGGCTTGTTTCAGCTTTACCAGCCATGGAAAGCTTTTCATGGTCTTATCTTCCTATCCTTTCCTTTTACCCTACCCATACAAAGTCAACCCTAGACTACAAATAATAAAAAATAAAATATACCAGATTTGTTTAACTCCTAAAAGTGGCCCAGCAGAGGATGAATAGAGTGTTCTTCAGTTCTTTGCCAGCCTCTCTTATAAGTAGAAAACAGACTAGGAAAAATATAGAGCAAATATAGCAACCTGGTGAAGGAGACATGGAGCGACTGACACCCTTTCTGCCAGCTCTTGGCTTTTATGCTGTACCCACAGGAGGGAACACGACCCTTATCTAGAGCCAGGGTAGAAATGCAGCGGGGGGCTGGCAGGGGAATGACAGGGGCATGCAGTGCTCCAGGCTTTTGCTGCAAGCCTGCTTGCTTTGATGCTAGGCAGGGCGAAGGCACAGCATCTTTGTCCACAGCCAGCAGATAAACAAAGAAGGCTGCTGGAGGAGGGGCATCAAGAAAAGGATAAAAGGCATTATCGCTTATAGCAACCACATAATGGATTTGAAAGGTAAAGGTAAAGGTACCCCTGCCCGTACGGGCCAGTCTTGACAGACTCTGGGGTTGTGCGCCCATCTCACTTAAGAGGCCAGGGGCCAGCGCTGTCCGGAGACACTTCCGGGTCACGTGGCCAGCGTGACATCGCTGCTCTGGCCAGAGCCAGAGCCAGAGCCGCACACGGAAACGCCGTTTACCTTCCCGCTGGTAAGCGGTCCCTATTTATCTACTTGCACCCGGAGGTGCTTTCGAACTGCTAGGTTGGCAGGCGCTGGGACCGAGCAGCGGGAGCGCACCCCGCCGCAGGGATTCGAACCGCCAACCTTTCGATCGGCAAGCCCTAGGCGCTGAGGCTTTAACCCACAGCGCCACCTGCGTCCCAATGGATTTTATTAATTTTTATGGATTTTTATGGATTTTTATTAATTTTTATTAATTTTTATGGATTTTTATTAATTTAATGGATTTTACTGTACTGTAAATATGTCTCCGTTACCTACAGCTAGGGCTGGCCAGCCCACCCATCAGGCAGCCTGAGGCAGCTGCTTTGGGTGGTGAATACCTTGGGGCAGCACCCTTGGCTTGCCTGCCCCTGCTGCCCGAGACAGGAGGAGAAGCAGTGAGATCTTGCAACCCCAGTAAGTGAGGCTTCAGCCAAGGGGCACAGCTCATTGTCATTTCGCCTCAGGCGGCGAAACAGGACTGGCTGCTGCTGTCTAAAGGAGGGTTGATGATTAGCCCTGCTGTTTTCTGGCACCTCTGAAAAGTTGCAGGGCTTGTATGAAAAGGGAAAAGCACAGTGAGGTGAAGGAGGAAGCTAGAAAGAGCATTGCATCATCCTCTCTTCAACTGTATGAACTTTTCAGGGGCAAAAATACGGTAACTACCCTCTTGCACCCCGGGGTGCTGCTAACACAGCCGTTTGGCTTCACCCCTGGAGGCACACTCCATTGTCTCTCAAGAAAGATGGAAGCCAACAGCAACTGCAGAGCCTACATTAATTCCTTGAGGAGGGCTTGCCTTTGTGCACATCTCTGCACACTGTCATTGACACCAGTGCCACTATCTCAATAGTTGGAATAAAGTAAAATGGTACAGATCACTTATGAAATAATGACCGTCCGTGGTGATGACTGTGTCTTGGGACAGGTGTATAATCTGATGATCTGACTCACCTGACTCCTTCATTCAGATTGTAGAGCTCGTGTTCTGCAAGACCTTTTCGCTGGAACACAGCTATGACTCCATTATGGATACTGCAAGAAAAAGGTACATTTGTGACAAGCTGCACAGCATTTAACTTAAGATTTCACAACCTTTCGTTTTTAGGCATTCCTAACAATTACTTCCAAAGCACAGAAAGTGAGGGGTAACCCACAAACCTGCTGGAAGTAGCATGGTGAAGAAGACAGAACAGATGGAAATCAGGCTGGAAGAAAAGATGGAGAAGTTCTAACTTCTAGTTCTTTTTGATAAAGCATGTAATGGATGGAATACTGGACTAGATCAGGGAAAACTTGGGTTCAAATCCCTGCCCAACAATGACAAAACTGAGTGACGATTTGAAAATCCCTCTGTACAGACATAACCATCAACTATGGCTGGGTACACATTACGATCTTAAAACTCAGCTAGATTATAGAATAAGTGTAGAGTTGGAAGAGACCCTGAGGATCTTCTAGTCCAGGCATAGGCAAACTCAGCCCTCCAGATGTTTTGAGACTATAATTCCCATCATCCCTGACCACTGGTCCTGTTAGTTAGGGATGGTGGGAGTTGTAGTCCCAAAACATCCTGAGGGCCGAGTTTGCCGATGCCTGTTCTAGTCCAACCCACCTTGGATCAAACCTGCAGCCTTGGATGTTATCGGCACCATGCTCTAACCAGTTGAGCTATTGTTGTTCTTCTCCATTCAGACTGAAGCTGCTTTAAGGAAAAAATGCTGCATTTCATAATACAGGATAGATATAGATTGAGCTTGCTTGAGGAAGGGCAGGATACACGTGATATTTTATTAATGGTAATATTGCAATATTTGATGAAATATATAAAAGATGCAATCATGAGCAGAAAGCAGTCTTTGGCAGAGCTTTCCCCTTGTTTGCCTCAGACAGACCCAGGGAGACAGCAGGTGAGATGATGATAATGTGAGGGCCCTATTCAAGCCTCTAGCTGCTCTTTGGCAGAGGTGCCCAAAAAGTCTTTCCCTTAATCTCTGCTGGCACAGGAGAAAGGATCTGAGATGCATTGGGGGGAATACAGGATCAAGGGCGAGACGGGAAGCTGGGCTGAACCCCTGGATGGATTGCCAACCACCTCTCCTATTCTGTGCTTTAAGGGGAAATAGACTGCAGAGCGTTTAGTCTGTTATGCTACTGTAGTGCCATTCGTATTTTGCACAGTAGAGAAAGTCAGCACTTCAATCATGCTGCACACCTTAAAGGACAAAAAAGAGTTCCTGTGTGTAGAGGAAAGTGGTGGGATTCTTTGCTTCAATAATTGCTGTGTTTGCATGACCTTTTGCAGCGGTCGCAGCAGCTCATCACCAAAACATGCTTCCAGTTTCATGTTGAGCCTCATTGTTGAGCAGCAAGTCCAGCCTCATCATCCCATTTACAGGAAACTGTAGCTGGCAGGCCAGGGCAATGAGGCCACTACCTAACCATGCAGAAATGCATGAACAGATAAAAATAGAAGATATTGCTTGGTTTTTCTCTTCTCTCCCCATTCTTCTTTCAGCTGATAAGCGTTTCAAAGCTGGTTCAGTAGCTCTTTGTCTGAACTCCTCTCTCAGAGACACACAGAATGGAAACACTGGTCAGCAGGTTTGGGACAGCATGTAGATACACTCAATGGACAATTTGAAAGATTTGAGGCTAGATGTCTCTGCAGACAGCAGTACAACTCAGGCGCAATTCAGTTCAGAGAGAAAATGAAATACATTCAGAATATGAAATATACTTTCTGCCACCATTTTGCAAGCATTTGTTAATTTTAATGGAGGTATTCAGATTTGTTTGAAGACAAAAGGGTTTGTTTCCACCAACAAATTATAGTAGGACATCTGGGGTACACAATTAGGCCAACTAATTATAAGTTACTCCACTGCATTCCATCCTTTGTGCAAAGAAGCCATTTTAGTCTAGGTTGAGAGAGTTCAACTTGCCCAAGGCCTCCTCATCAGCTTCATGAGTAAGAAAGGATCTGAAACTGGGTCTTCAAGTCCAAAGCACTCGCTCAATTCTTTTGCTTTGGATGAATCAACAGGACTACGGTTCTCTTTGTTGTTGTTGCTCATCCTGTCTGTCAGATTTAAATAACAACCTAGCTAACAGAATTCTGCTTCTGAAGCTTATAGGATTATAATTTTCTGATCTGTGATGCTTTGCATTGCATATTCCTGCTCTATAAATGACCCAGTGAAACACTTTCGATTCACTGGCTTTGGGAGAACAAAGTCCTCCTTCCAAGGAGGGATATAATCTGCTCTGGATATGTAATAGTCACAGCATCATAGAATTGTGGAGTTGGAAGGGACCCCTGAGGGTCATCTAGTACAACCCCTTGCAATGCAGGAATCTCATTTAAATCATAGTCCAGTCAAAAGCTGATCTAATTATTTAGCAGGTAACGTTAGACTGCAGGTAGAAGTTAGCATTTTTGAAAGTCCTTCACATCCCAAGTACAAAATGTGGGAGAACATTAAAGTAAAATCAACTTCTCCAACTTAAAAGGAACTCTTCTTTGTGTTTCTTGCTGAACATAACCCAGCTCAAAATAACAATGATGGGAGGTTGTGTTGCTTAAATGCCAGGCCAGGTCACAATCCAAAGGTCTTCACAGCCAATTCCACGAGAGGAGTGCAGCTTCTAAGTCCCCTTCGAAGAAGCAGCCCCTAAAATTCAGGGATCTTCAGAAGTGACCCCCATGCAGTCTGAAAAGCTCTTCTGGAAGAGAAAATATCTCAAGACACCCCCACTACTCAGGCACAAATTCATTGGACCAAGGACATAGGATTAGGGTCTCTTGTCACCATTGTACAATTTCAATATCCTTTTCTTATTTCTTCCACCAGCAAAATGTTCCTCATCATAATGTGTGGGTTATGTATTATATTATTATGTACATATAATATATCTTTATGCATTACAAAGATGGTATAATTATTATAAAGCATCAGATGAAACACTGCTCAGGTCCTCCTAACTATTATTACTTTATAAATTAATGGGAGGGGGAACAAAAGAGTCTTGGTGTCATTTGTCCCCCACTTGTTCTACATTAATCGGTACCTTAAATGGCTCACAGATCTGGGGAAGTAGTGAGATGCTTCAAGGAAAGTTCTCTCTCTCTCTCTACTGAAAACTCTGATTTCAAGGAACACATTTCAAGGAACCATGGGCCATGCAGGCAGACTCTTCTCACACTGGCCCAGGCACCAAAATCCCTGTCCTACCACCACACTTCATGAAAACCCAGCCATCTACCATACAATACAGGTGTGATTTGTTTGTGAGCAATACCTGAGCTGAGGTACCATCCCAAGGCAGCATGGTGAGGAACGGGTGTCACTCAAGTAAACTTTTCTTCTTGAATTACCAGCTTGGCTTTAGTTTTCAGAGCAGAAGGGAATGGAAAATCCCTGCCCCACTCCTCCTAAAGCAGGTCTGCGTCTATCTACAGAACCTACAGGTTTTTCTGCTAAATGGGGATTATACAACTCTGCCTCAAACTGCTGGACATATTTTTTAGCTGATTTTGCGCCCACCCCCTCGCCTGAGCCCCTGGTGGGAGCCCACCGCACCACCCCCTAGCTACGGCCCTGGCTGGATCCTCAGCTAGTCCTGCTACCATTGTGTGATGGAAACAGTCCAAATCCAAGCATGTCCACTGTGCAAGCTTGTGAGCTGGTGTAGCAAATCAGCATTCCCTGCCCTCTCAAGCAGGGTCCAGGGTCTTTGAAAGACGGCATTTCCTCATATAAACCTATCTGAGTTCTGAGACCTTTGGGAGAGACCCTTCTCTCAGTCCCACAACCCTCTATGTTGAGGCAGAGTGAGGCAGGTAATATGATGATGATGATGCTGAAGGCCTGTAGCTGCTGGCTACCAGTTTCAACTGCTTTGTCCCCACCCATATTTCTGCTCCCTGGGAGACCACTCTCCCCGCATGCGCTGGCTCCCCCCTTCCCTCCCTGCAGACTATGTTGGGCAAGTTGAACCAGCTGTGGAAACTCTCATTAGCCACACAGAGCTATCAAAAAGTGAGGGTGACAAATTTGCAAAAAGAGTAAGGGAATAAGAACTCCCAAAAGTGATAGCATTCTTCAGCTTTAATAACTGCCACTTATTCATAATTGATTAGAGCTGCGTAAGAGTAAGATACTGCGCAACACTTGACATCTTCTCAAGAAGCTATACACTAATTATGGTAATGTGAAGATGCTGAAGTCAGCAAATTAGCCCCCCAGCTCATTTATATGCACAAGACTTGTGATTAACATACTTTGCAAATCTTTTCTGCCGTGGACCCCAGTAAATGACTTGCAACCCAAGATCTAAGCTAGGGGTGCTCTGACGCCCGCACAAACTTAAAATGGCTGCAGCTACGACATGAAGTGTTGATAAGGATTCCTTGCAGTCTCTGCTTACAGTTTTTCATCAAGTAGGACTCAAGCCTGCTGCTATCTGCATAGTCCCCATTCTTACGGACACTAAAGTGTGAAGGAATGGAGGGAACTGCCTTTCTATGCCATATATGCACACACAAAAGATGAACATCTCACATAAAAGTAATGTTGCATAGCTTTCTTGTGCTTTGAGGGAAAGAACTGACAGAAAAACTATTTTGATTTCACTTCTGCTGATCCAGGCCTGGTTTCTTTTGAATGGGTCGTGTCCTTTGCTCCTATGGTATGTTTCTTTGTTTAGGGAAGCTTTTAATGTTTAACAGAGCACACTATTTTAATACAGTGGTACCTTGGGTTACAGACACTTCAGGTTACAGACACTTCAGGTTACAGACTCCGCTAACCCAGAAATAGTACCTCGGGTTAAGAACTTTGCTTCAGGATGAGAACAGAAATTGTGCAGCAGCAGCAGCAGCAGCAGCGGGAGGCTCCATTAGCTAAAGTGGTATCTCAGGTTAAGAACAGTTTCCGGTTAAGAATGGACCTCCAGAATGAATTAAGTTCTTTATCCGAGGTACCACTGTACTTGTTGCAAGCCATCCAGAGTGGCTGGGGTATAAATAATAAATTATTATTATTATTATTATTATTATTATTATTATTATTATTTTGCTGTCTTCTCATTTGTTTTAACCTTGTACAGTGGATTATTCTGTTTCCCTGAACTGTAAAGAAATAACCAAGCTAAGGATGTCTTTCTCTATAAGGACCTGGAGTTTGGATCCCATGAATACGTAGATAGCAGAGCTTTTTAAACTGAGGTACCCAGTTAAGGACTATCCATTTAAAACTGGCTTTGCAGACCTTTTAAGCAAAGGTCTGATTTTACAAGATTATTTCATACACTTCTTTAGAATCCATGAAATACAGGATATCATATACAAACAAATGCTCTAAGTAACATGGTCGTATTTGGGTACGTTGCTGTCAATTGTTTTGCAGAAAGGGAGGAAACTGGTTTTCTGGGACTGGGGGAAGAGGGAAGAGGTTTCAGGCATAATCCTGCTCTCCTAATGTCCAACAACAAGCCCTTGTCCCAGTCAGCTCACAACAGAAGCAGGGAAAGAGCAACGTGTTGTTTGTGACAGGGAAATCCAGGACTCTGTCATAGACAACTTGGGGAACTGAGTGAAGGTTTGATGCATCACAGAAGAGTCTCAGTGGCAAGGAGGTTGAGTGGTTAGACCAGGTACCTCCTTCTCTCAGATCCTGTTCTTCACATGCAGTTCAGCAGCGAGGGTGGATTTTGGCCTACATGATGTGTAAAATGTCTACTTACTTGCACTGCTGATCAATTTCACCATTTTAAGACACTTGTCTTTATTCAGGTTTATATTCCCCTTCTTTCTACATCATTGTCTCTTCCTTCCCCCCAACCCTCCAATACTACCAGTTCATCCTACAAGCAGCCACTGTTTTCTAAGGGGCACAAAAAAGGAAAACAAACAAATATCCTATCCTTTTGGTCTTAGAAATTAGGCCAAAGATCAGAAAGCCTGGAATTCATTTTTGCTATTATTATCTGTTCTGTTTTCAGCACTCTAGAGCTTATTCCAGTCCTGCCCCACTTCAACGAGCAGCTAAAGACTGCACAAAGATAGTAAAGAATCGAAGTTATTTTAATCCTATGCAAATTTTGAGTGATTAAATGAAACTGGTAGGTAATGTATTTATGCTTATATTTGCTGTTAGGTTGGTTTGCTTGTGTAGGTTGTGAAGCAGGCAATGTAAGCTGTTTTGAGGATTCATGGGAAAGCTGAAGAGGCCATGAAATTATAAAGTATAAATTTGCACAGCAGAAACTAGGCAGAAGGCTTGCTTTGATCTGACAGTTTCACATTAGCTTTGGAATCAAAGGGAAATCCCTACAGAGAATGAAAGCATGCTAGGAATTCCAAAAGCTGAGACCAATTGTGAATCTTAGGCAGGCCTGGGGAAGGGACAGTGCCAAAGCAGCTGCCAATCACCTGATGTCAATCTTGTCACAACTAGAAGTGGTGTGAAGTCAAGCCACAGGTGCAAAAGAAAGCTTGGGAGAACTCAAGAGTGTGAAGGAAGATGTCAGGTGGGGGCTCTGAGTTGGAAACTCAGGCCTGGTGAGCCGGATCAGTGCTGGGTGGAAGGGTCTTCATCACTGCATTTAATGCATTTATTTTATAAAATTTATATGCCACTTCATTGTAAAAAAAAACACCAAACAAACCTCCAAGTGGTCTTTGCATCAAAAAAACCCCAATTTCTGAACCAGGTCTGCCAAAAATTCACATTCTGGTCCTTGATCTGCCAAAGCTTTGTCCTTGGCTCTGCCTACGGACCAGGAATTTTCAGTCACAAGCTCACATCCTTAACTGCAGCCAAGAGTGCAACTTTTTTTTAAGATTACTGAAAAGAAGTGGAGAGATGAAGCACTTACAGAACAGCATTGACGGCCAACAGGATTTTTTTTAAATTCTAAATGATTTGGAGAACTTTTCAATTTTGGGTTCTGAAAATCGATATATTTTAACTGGATCGTCTTGTTGATGTATTGCAATTTATAATGAAATGGCCATTGGCCATAAACAATAAAAGTCTGTCTGACTGAAGCAGTTGCAGCTCCTCTCCACTTTATCCTTATGTTCTTTTCTCCCCAGAGGGTGGCTGGATTCAAAAGAAGACGGAAGTTGATCAGAAGACAGCAAAAGCTGTTGAAATTTGCTCTTCCATTTAACAATACAGGTGAAGGAGCCCTGTGTGATTTTACAACTGACCACCCAATGGCTACAGAGTGATAGGACAAGTAAAAGAAAAAAGTGAATGCCATAGACTATAATGCACTTTAAAGGCCTGTAACTTTCTGAGAAGACTGCCCGAAAGACAGACATATTGAGGTCTTCTTGCTGAAAAACTTTTAGTGTGTTTGTATTTTCTGTCAAGTAACTTTTAAAATCAAAAGTTAGTATCTGAAGTTGGTATCTGAAGAAGTATGCATGCACACAAAAGCTCATACCCAGAACAAATTTAGTTGGTCTCTAAGGTGCTACTGGACAATTGTTTAATTTATTTTAAAATCAAAGTTTGCTTTCAATTGGAAACTCTGTTTGTCCAGAGAGACTATCTTATGGCTTCTAGGAATACTACTGCATAGAGATGGTGAAATGAATAGTTGACAAACTGGGACATTTCCTAGGAAACCACTCTACTGCACTCAAGTTTTGAACTGGATTTTATGTACAGATTATCTAGTCAATATAATAAATATATTTATTAGGTCTGCAATATTGAGTTAAACATTTTAAAAGGCCCCCTGGATTAATCAGGTGACAATCTGGCTTTTGGTTTTTTTTACAAAATGAATTTTTATAGCAGATGTACACAAATTTTGAGAGGCACTTTAAGGAGTGGCATTGCCTCTTCTCTGCTGTACAAGACAGAATGTCTCTTCTAAGACGGTGCTTGCTGTGGCCTGGGTATGCATTGCGTAAAAACAAAGTATGTTTCTCCCCTTCCTCAAAACTCATATGCACACACATTTAATTACCGTATTTTTCCTTCTATAACACGCAGATTTTTTCTCCTAAAAAGGAAGGGGAAATGTCTGTGCGGGTTATTGAGCGAATGTGTGGTCCCTGGAGCGAATTGGTGCCAGGGGAGGCAAAAAAAAGCAGGCAAAAATCAAATCGCGCGTCTCCTAGAAGGGAAACTTGAAAAGAGGAAGCGGCTGCTTTCCGGCATTCTGCCTCAGGGTCTTACTGCCCACCCAGCTCTGTTTCCTTGCTGTGTTTGCTCAAACGGAACAAAGAGCAGGGAAAGCCCCTCCCCTCCAGGCAAGCAGAGGGGAAAGCTGAAAACATGCAGGAGGGAGAGAGAGAGAGAGAGCAAGAGCTGGCTGGCTTGGGTGGGTAGGTGAGGGAAAACTTTTGCCTTCCTTTCCTCCCTACCCCTCTCCTGCATTCTTAGCCAGCTGCTTCTCTGCACACCCCTCTCCTGCTCCTTGTCCCTTCTGTGTTTTTCCTTCCCTCCCCACTTAAAATGTGGTTAAAAAGCATGGATCCACATGGATCCTCAGGATCTTTGCATTGGGTCAGCCCAAATTCACCATCAGATCACATAGCATGTCCATGGCTACAGCCTGCCCCCCCCCCAAATCACGCACCCACTGTTGTCTGGGGCTGCAATGATGCAAAAACGTGGTTACAAAACATGGATCTACATGGATCCTCAGGATCTTTGCATTGGGTCAGCCCAAATTCACCATCAGATCACATAACATGTCCATGGCTACAGCCTGCCCCCCAAAAACCACACACCCACTGTTGCCTGGGGCTGCAATGGTGCAAAAACGTGGTTAAAAAGCATGGATCTACATGGATCCTCAGGATCTTTGCATTGGGTCAGCCCAAATTCACCATCAGATCACATAGCATGTCCATGGTTACAGCCTGCCCACCAAAAATCACGCACCCACTGTTGCCTGGGGCTGCAATGGTGCAAAAACGTGGTTAAAAAGCATGGATCTACATGGATCCTCAGGATCTTTGCATTCAGTCACCCCAAATTCACCATCAGATCACATAGCATGTCCATGGTTACAGCCTGCCCCCCAAAAATCACGCACCCACTGTTGCCTGGGGCTGCAATGGTGCAAAAACGTGGTTACAAAACATGGATCCACATGGATCCTCAGGATCTTTGCATTGGGTCAGCCCAAATTCACCATCAGAGCACATAGCATGTCCATGGCTACAGCCTGCCCCCCCAAAATCACGCACCCACTGTTGCCTGGGGCTGCAATGGTGCAAAAACGTGGTTACAAAACATGGATCCACATGGATCCTCAGGATCTTTGCATTGGGTCAGCCCAAATTCACCATCAGAGCACATAGCATGTCCATGGCTACAGCCTGCCCCCCCAAAATCACGCACCCACTTTTGCCTGGGGCTGCAATGGTGCAAAAACGTGGTTACAAAGCATGGATCCACAGGGATTCTCAGGATTTTTGCATTGGGTCACCCCAAATTCACCATCAGATCACATGTCTGTGGCCACAGCATGAAGCACAAAAATGATACATCCACTGTTTCATTCAGAATGTTTTTTCCCTTGTTTTCCTCCTCTAAAAACGATGTGCGTGTTATGGTCAGGTGCGTGTTATAGAGCGAAAAATACGGTAATTTAAGCCATTTTTTTGTGTAACAAACAGCATGCTATTTTTTTGCTGCAACAACAGGCTATCCTAGCACTTGGGCACATACGGTATATGCCCAATATTTGCCTGGATGCAAATTAAGTGAGCAAAGGCCTTGCATCTCACAAGTCAGTGTCACTTCAGGTGGCTAATCGAAACAGCTAAGTAGTGCCATATGCCACGGGCATTAGAGCAGCTTACCTACAAGGCAAGAGAAAAAATAGACCCCAAGTCCAAATAAGGAAGGGCTGGCCACTGAGGTCACAAGGCGTTACCACGGGGTTTGTGTGTGATTAAGGAGTTTGTCAAGGTGGATTCACAGACTAGGGAACAGCAAGCAGTAGCTCCAGGGCCAAATCAAGTCCGCTATCAGTAATGCTATTTTCTTGCCCCCTTTAGTTGTCTATGCCTACCCCTGACCTGTTATGCTCCATCTCATCCTTAAAGTGGCCCACCAATGAGAAGCTCAGAGTAAAGGAAAGCAGAGCGAGTATATTGATTTGAGCCACTGGTTCTTGCTAGCCTCTGCAGGGCTGAAGGACCAGACAGCTCTGCAAGGGTGTCTAGGTGATTTGGTTGGGGCACAAACTGATGCCCTGGTTGACCTCCAGAAACCAGAGATGACCCAGACAACCAACACAATCACTTCTTATTCTCAGATCTGCTAAGACTATGAAATGGTTGGGTTGATGAGTAGGACTTAGAGGGTGGCAAACTCTTAAAAAAGTATTAACAGTGGCTAGAAACAGGTGGGCAGATTCTTCTAAAGAAGACCTTCCTGGACCCTGGTGATTTCACCAGCTATCACTGAGTTGCAAATCTCCTTTTCTTGGTTCAAAGTGTGTAGATGTGAGGCTCCAGGTATCCTGAATGACGCTCATTTTCTGGAGCCATTTTTATCTGCCTTCTTCTAGGCAGATTGGGAATTGAAGTGGCTTTGGTCAGCCACTGGCCAAACTGTAATAGGAGAGTGACAGAAGGCATGTGTCCATTCCCTGACACCTCACACCAGCATATAATCAGCCACAATATTTTTCAGAAATGCCTGTCTGGTTTGGGTACACTGCTTTACACTTATTCCTACCTGATGATCATTTGCAGAATGTTGGGCTGGGTGGCTGCAGTTTGGCACCGGGGCAGCTATGCTACAGTGCTCCACAGACTTCTGCACTGCCCCCCAGGCTACCTATCAATTATATGAAACCACTGAAAGAAGTCATCAGAGGAGCTGCAGGTAGATTTCATTATGGAGATAACACCCATCTCTCTCTCTCTCTCTCTCTCTCTCTCTCTTACATGTGGTCCAGATGTAATCACGGATACTCTGTGCAGATGCCTAGAGTTAGCAACAGGCTAGACGAGAGCTAAGAAACTGAAGTTCAATCCCAAAACAGATTTGCTGCTAATATTATCAATCTAGGAAAGTAGTATTCAGCCTATTACTTATGGGGACCACCCCCTCTTAAAGACTAGGCGTATTAACAACTACTGCCCTGTCACAAATCCACCCCCCCCCCTTTGGGCAAGAGGTTAAGGGGTGATATGATAGCCATGTTCAAATATATAAAAGGATGTCACATAGAGGAGGGAGAAAGGTTGTTTTCTGCTGCTCCAGAGAAGCGGACACGGAGCAATGGTTCCAAACTACAAGAAAGAAGATTCCACCTAAACATTAGGAAGAACTGTTCGAGCTGTTCGACAGTGGAATTTGCTGCCAAGGAGTGTGGTGGAGTCTCCTTCTTTGGAGGTCTTTAAGCAGAGGCTTGACAACCCTATGTCAGGAGTGCTCTGATGGTGTTTCCTGCTTGGCAGGGGGTTGGACTCGATGGCCCTTGTGGTCTCTTCCAACTCTAGGATTCTATGACTTGAAAAGGTCATGGTGACACAGCTGCAGAATTAAAGGGGAGTGAAGGGATAACGTATTTGTGACCCTGTGACTCTTAATAAATTTGTCATTGGCTTTTGATACCATAGATTATGATATCCTTCTAGGTTGTCTATGGAAGATGGGATTTGGGTGGCACTGTTATACAGAGCTTCCTGTCTTATCTCCAGGGATGGTTACAGCACTGGCTGAGTGCTTCTCAGTCCCCTGGGTCTTGAGCTATGAAGAGAAGAAGAGTTTGGATTTGATATCCCGCTTTATCACTACCCGAAGGAGTCTCAAAGCGGCTAACATTCTCCTTTCCCTTCCTCCCCCACAAGAAACACTCTGTGAGGTGAGTGGGGCTGAGAGACTTCAGAGAAGTGTGACTGGCCCAAGGTCACCCAGCAGCTGCATGTGGAGGAGCGGAGACGCGAACCCGGTTCCCCAGATTACGAATCCACCACTCTTAACCACTACACCACACTATGGGGTACTACAAGGTGCTATGCCGTCTCTAATGCTACTGAACACTACATGAAGCTGCTAGGAGTGGTCACTAAGAGATCTGGCACGAGGTGGCATCAGTACACCAATGATACCCAACACTGTTTCTCTGTAACATCTGAATTGGGTTTGGCTGAGAAGATGACTGGATGCAGCAGTGGGCATTAAAAAAGAGTGTGAATCCTGGCAAGATGGAGGCTTTGTGGATGTTTCCTGGCTCTGAAAATCTGGTAAGTTGCTTGCCTTGGATGGGGTCACACTCTCCCTGAATGAGCAGGTTTGTAATCTGAGGGCATTCCTGGATCCACCCATCCCTGGGTGCACTGTTCCTGGATTGGGACAGTGTTACCAACTGTTCCTGGATTGGGACAGCTTGGCCACCGTTGTCCATGCATTGGTAGCGCCACAGCTGGACCATTGCCATGTGCTCCATGTGGGGCTGCCCTTCAGGTTGGTGGAGAGACTGTAGCTGGTGCAGAATGCGGTGCCCAGGTTGCTTGTGGGAACCTGCATATAACATCTTGCTCCTGGAAGTTCCACTGGTTGGCAATTTAAGAATAAGAGCATGTGGCCTGTCTAGCCAAGCAGGACCTGAGCGCAACAGCTCGCTCCCCTCCTAAGGTTTCCAACTGCTAGTATTCAGAAGCGTATAGTTTCTGACCGTGGAAGCAGTGCAGAGCCATCGGAGTGAGCAGCCACTAATTGTCTTCTCTGCTACAGACTAAGATAAAGGTGCTGGTACTAACATATAAGGCCCAATACAGCTCAGGATCAGGTTAATTTAGAGACTGTGTTATCCAATATATACCCAGCAGGTCACTGCGGTCTGCAGAAGAGCTGCTCCTACAAGTTCCAAAAGATCAGAAGCCCACTCCATGGCAACTCAAAACAGGGCTTTCAGCATGGCTACCTGTTCTGTGGAACAGCATTCCTGTCGAGATCTGACAAGTGACCACTACTTGCACTTTCCAGAAACGGTTTAATACATTTTTTTTTCATGGTGTGGTTTGCCACATGGATGAATGGGTCTCTGCCATCACTGTCTTTTTTTTAAAAAAAAAAAAAAAATCTGCTGATTTTTATTGCACATGGCCTTGAGAGACTTGCGTAAAGAGGATGAGTAAATTCATCCTCCTCCTCCTCCAGGCTCAATTAAAGGTGCCGTTTTTGGCCTTCAAAATCCTAAACATCCCAAGGGACTGCATTATTCCACACAAGCCTGGCCAACGAACCATTGGAGGCCCTTTGCCCCTGCATTCAGCGCCCAGGAGAGTGGCTAAAAAAAAAAAAAGGTATTTTCAAGGGGGGGGAGACAATTTAGAGTTCCACCTTCCTTTCCCAGACCACCACTTCTCTGCTTTCAACTGAATGCCACCCCCACCACAGTGTTTCTAGTCAAAAATATTTTTAAAAGTCTTTTGAGGTTTCATTTCACACACGTGCATATAACATTTAGTAAGGCCCAGATTAAGATTATAGTCGTAACTTGGTCTGCTTCTCTCTTTTTTCTTCTTCAAATGCCAACATCAATAATGGTTAAACCTTAGTGATAATATAGGGAACTCTGGCATTTTTTTTTTTTAATGGCAGAGATTCTTTCAGTAAATCTCTCTCCCCGTGATTTATTTCTAGCTACAAATATATTTAACAACCCACTTCAAGTGTTTCCTCCCTCCCCCCCCCCCATCATCAAGACACATGCAGTTTTTCCTGTTCCATAAACAAACCACCCTCCCCTGGGAGAGGAGAAACTACACCTACTTTCTCAACAAGCAAAGCAACCAGGAGACGTAATAGCCAGCAAAAGAATAAGGGTTCCCTAGATCTTAACAGTCATGGCCAGTGAGAATGAAATGAGAGAAAACTCTGTATGTCAGCACTAACAGAAGGGCTAGAAGCATGAAAAACCTGGAAGTTTCCTCTCATATGAAAATCAGACCAAGAATTCAAACTGTGTTGTGCCTTGTTGCTGTGTGTGTGTGTGTTTCTGTGTCTGTGTGTGCACACACACACATACACACGCTTTAAAATCTGAGCCAGAAGTGATTGTTTGCAGTGTTGGCTGCGTTGGCTACTGTGGAAGAAATTCCTGGTGCCTGCCTGCGTGCGTGGGGGATATGCAAGAGCGTACCTGTTCCAGGTGGCGTTGGAGCAGGCCCGTCGCTGCTGGGTCCCCCGCTCATCCAAGGATGCCGGCTCTCTCTTGCCCAGATCACTGAGGCTGGGCGAACTCATGAACTTCAACCTGCGAAGAGTCCTCATGGTCAAATGTGTTGTTTTGTGCGTGGCAGCTAGAGAAACACCATCCTTTTTACAACACACACACACGCAGCTGGAGCAGCAGCTTCTCCGTTTGCTGTTCAAAAATGAAACTTAAAAAAACAAAACAAAAAACAAAGAAGAGAGAACCAGTCTCTACAGAACACACCTCTGCCAGCAAGAAAACAAACCTTTAATCAGATCAACTCTGACGTCATAAATTGTGGTTAATAATTTCTCCAGGCTTTTTTTTTTTTTAAAAAAAAAAAAAAAAAAAAAGCTGAACTCCTCATTGCTGTCCTTTACATATTAAGGGGCCCTTTAAACCGGAAGGTTGTGCAAAACTTTTTCTCATCCCCATTGTAAAAAAAAACTGAGAATCTCATTCCGCATGCATGTTCCACCTGCCATAGTAAAAGCTTCACTGAATTCTCAAGAGCCCCCCCCCTTCTCTTGTAACCGGAGCCAATAAGGGAGGGGGAAGCAACCCACTAAGGGTGACGTATGGAGGAGATTGCATAGGGAAGTTTCGTAACCACTGATTCTTTGCCACATTACAACACACAAACTCTAAATCTCTCTCTCTCTCTCTCTCTCTCTCTCTCTCTCTCTCTCTCTCTCTCTCTCTGTGTGTGTGTGTGTGTGTGTCTTTCACCAGGGCAAATAACAAATCTGCTTGTCTAAGAGGTTGCTTAAGCTGAAAGCACAAGATAAGCCTCCTGGGCAAAACAGGAGGTCTGTTTAAGGAGATGTGGGTGCTTTTGAAAAAGCATTTCAAAGATGTCCTGCAGCGCTGGTTGCTGGGGGCGCTTCCACCTCATAACAGCTTCAAAAGCAAAGTTTTACAACGGGGGGGGGGGGGGGGGCATATTTGGTCTCTAAAACACCACAACCTGGAGAAACAGACAGAGATGACTCAGCTTGAAATTTAAAAAAGTAGGAGGAGCTCAGCAGCATATATGACAGAGCAAAGCCGTTTGCAGTTGAAACAGCCTAACAAGAGCCGCCGCTCTTACTCTAAGGCAGGGGTCAGCAACCTTTTGCAGCAGGGGGCTGGTCCACTGTCCCTCAGACCATGTGGGAGGCTGGACTATATATTTTTTTTTGGGGGGGGGAAATTAACGAATTCCTATGCCCCACAAATAACCCAGAGATGCATTTTAAATAAAAGGACAAATTCTACTCCTGTAAAAACACGCTGATTCCCGGACCGTCCGCGGGCTGGATTGAGAAGGTGATTGGGCCGCATCCGGCCCCCAGGCCTTAGGGTGCCTAGCCCTGCTCTAAGGCAGGCCGTGTATCCACCCAAAGTGGGAATTTAAGTATCCTGGCATCCTGAGATTTTCCATTCTCTTGTAAAAATATTCTTCAACTCACTAGGTACACTGAAAAGAACCTATAGGCAGTTATCTGGTCACAATACTCCCCTAACCCCAAATCACAAAAGAAATGCACAGTATTAGGGGCCCCTCTGCTCCCCAACCACTCACGTTGAACAGATCTCTTGCAAGAACAGTTTATTTTGGTAGGTAAGTGCCAAAAACATCTGCATTTGCCTCTCAGCCCGGATTTGCATGTTACAGTTTAACAAACACATCATATGTCAACCTTGTGCTTTTGCGGTAAACTCCAGTTGTCTAATCTACTCAATTTACTATACAGTGTCTAATGCTTATAATGATATTAATCACTATAAACAAACACCCCATAACATGTAAAGAAGCTACTGGGATTTATTTAAAAAAACCAACCAACCATAATTTATAATTTAGAAACAAATGCAAACAACTGAACGAAGAAGCCCCCAAAGGAGAGCCCATAATAAGTGGGGTTATTAGGGGAGGCTGACCTGTGTCACCCCAAGGTGGACTTCACTAAATATGATTTTGAGTGGGCACATTGAGCACTACCTGCCAGGCCAAAGAATGTGCTCCCCAAACCCCACGCCATTACGTGTTTTGTGAGATTCACAAAAATGGATTGAGATTCCTGCACTGCAGGGGGTGGACTCGATGACCCTTGGGGGATCCCTTCTGACTACATGATTCTATGAAATTCTAGGATTCCATAAAAGGGGGAGATCTGGCGGTGGCCTTGCCCATTAAGGAACATTACATATAATGTACAACGGTGATGGTGTTCCCAGAAACTTTTGAGAAAGTGCAATACGTTTAGGATAGATGGGGCTTCCCATTTTAGCTATGGTTGGCAAATAGACAAAGGATGTATTTTCTGCTGTTTGGATGGATTTTATTAAATACACTAATCAAGGTCACAACGCCAGATCGTATCTGTCTGTGATCATATATGGCTGAGAGAGAATAAATGACATGCAAATGTGACCAATGGGCTCAAAGACAGCATAAATACCCCTGGAGACTAACCATAAAACACTTCAGTAAAAAATAAACAAAAACAAAGAACAATTTTGCAAACTGCAGTACAATAAAGAACAGTAACAAAGCAAGCAGTGACTGGTCTCTCATGCGTCATTATTCCAGTATTTGACTGGAAAGAAGTGGTATCCATTGAAATCAGGTTAGCGATAATACAGCCCCTCCAAAACCCAGCGTGGGTAGTTGAGAGGTGATGAACTCTCAAGAAGTATTTATGAAAGTTAGAAACGGAAACCACACCATGTCAAATATAGCCTGGCTCCTCGCTTTCCACATATCATGTGCTAATATTTCCATGAGAGCAAGACACAAAACATGCTTAAACCAACTTGCAACTAAAAAAAATCAGAGGACATTTCCCAGCCTCTACCTTTTGCTAATCTGCCTACAACCCCTAGTGGTGCAGCAACAAAACTGCTAGCACATTTGCAAAGCTAAGCAGGCTCTGGTAAAGTTTCAAATTAGATGAGGGACCGTGTGTTGAGATCTCAGAGTTCTGAAAGTTTCCAGGGGTTCCAGGCACTTACCCTGAGTTTGGTTTCCTTGAATGGAGTTTGCTGTATGATAAACAGTGGTACCTCGGGTTAAGTACTTAATTCATTCCTGAGGTCCGTTCTTAACCTGAAACTGTTCTTAACCTGAAGCACCACTTTAGCTAATGGGGCCTCCTGCTGCCGCAGCAGCACAATTTGTTCTCATCCTGAAGCAAAGTTCTTAACCCGAGGTACTATTTCTGGGTTAGCGGAGTCTGTAACCTGAAGCATATGTAACCTGAGGTACCACTGTATGGGTTATGTGAGTTAATGATATATGGTTTATTTATTCATATATACCATCTAGCTTGGGACGCGGGTGGCGCTGTGGGTTAAACCACAGAGCCTAGGACTTGCCGATCGGAAGGTCTGTGGTTCGAATCCCCGCGACGGGGTGAGTTCCCATTGCTCGGTCCCTGCTCCTGCCAACCTAGCAGTTCCAAAGCACGTCAAAGTGCAAGTAGATAAATAGGTACCGCTCCAGCAGGAAGGTAAACGGCGTTTCTGTGCGCTGTTCTGGTTCGCCAGAAGCGGCTTAGTCCTGCTGGCCGCATGACCCAGAAGCTGTACGCCTGCTCCCTCGGCCAGTAAAGCGAGATGAGCGCCGCAACCCTAGAGTCGGCCACAACTGGACCTAATGGTCAGGGGTCCCTTTACCTTTACCATCTAGCTTATCTACTCATCTAGACCACCTGAGTCTACTATTGAGGGGCTCACATAATACCCCAAGAAGGTCTTGCTTCTCCCACAGCCACAGCCTTGGATCCCAGCAAGAATCAGGCATGACTCTGTTTCCCAGCTGCCCAACCTGCAGTTCTGCCCAGCCTGCTTCTAGCTTCACACACAACCCTGCTTTTGTTTTTCTAACTAGCAGACAGTTATTCTCTGGTACAGAGCCACTTCCTTTGTTACTTTAATGACCCACACTTTGAAGGCCATTATGGTCCTTGCCTGGCTAATTCAGCAATTGAATCCCGGCTGGATCCAGGAATGGGGAAGGGATCCAGGCAAACAGCCTAACCCCACCCCCAAATTCACAACACCAAGTTCTTTATGGACGAGGTTGGGGCAAGTGAAAATATAGAAAGGAGAGCTAAAGGGGCAGCTTTTGGGACCACCTAGTTAGTTAATTTAGAAAAATTATCTCAGAATTGTGTTATTGAATATGACTATTGGTGATTTCCAAGGTCTGCAGAGTGTTTGAGAGGCAGATCTGGGAGAAACTTTTTCTGATTCAAACTGAGAAAGGAACTCTTTGGCACTGTGTACCATACAACGCAATCTCAGCACCACTGAAGCCTCTCTGAAACTAATTTGTTGTTGGTACTTAACTCTGGCAGAATTAAGTCATGCTAACCCATCCCTATCGCCTGCATGCTTAAAGGAACACGAATAAAATGAATTTGGATCTTGGGAAGACAACAGGTACTGTGGGTAGATGGTTCCTATGCCTGTTTTGGACAGAGCTATACTCCCTCTAAAGGAGCAGTGTCATATCTTGGGGTAGTCCTGGGTTCATCCTTGTCTGCCATTGCATTCAGGCATGGCTCTAGGCTACTTCCATTGCAGATGTTATGGAGAAACAGCTGCAGGTCATCACCGTAACTGGGTCCTTCTGGACAGAAAGAAGAACAAGAGACATTCCAGTTCAACTTGAGGTTTGCTTGAGGAGGACACACTTCCTGGGCTCTAAAGACATGGAGGTGGGGGTGGGGGTGCTCACGTGACCCCCAGTGCCCTTCCATGACATCAATAAGCAGTGAGGGGCTTAAGGAGGTGAATCCACACCTTCCCCTCATTTTCTGTTTTTCTTCTCCAACTGACGCAACACCCCAAGGCTCCTGGAGGCAGCTGAGCATGCTCAGTTCTTCCTGGGTTCTTTGAGGGGGGGGTGCCCCACTTTGGTTTGTCAACGTTTGGTGTTTCTGCATACCTCGCGCCCTAAGCAGTCATCCTCCTGCATCTTTCTCCTGCCCCTGGGTGCCTTCAAAATTCCACCTCACAGGGAGGGAAATGTGCATGCTTGGCTCTCATTGAGCTTTCGGGTTTTTTCTTTATCGTTTTCTGCCAAGTATGCAGAAATCCCTGCCTAGTCTGGTCCCGTTTCACTGCCTTGATGACAGATACAGGACCACCAAGTTTGCTATTAGAAGGGATGGTGATAAGGAAGAAGATGATTTAACACTTCAGAAACTCTGTCCAATGTGCAGATACTTTTAAACTGATGTATAAGATCAGGGAAAGTTCATCTAATAACAACTGATAATGAAACAGTTGAAACTCCCTGCTCACCTCTGTGCTGTGTAAATTGTTCCTTAGCTTGCCTACCTTGCAGAATGTTAATTGGCTCTCTGAACAGGGTGACCTTGAGGTATCAGCCGGAGAACCACAGAACTGTCTCCTATGCTTATATATGGTGTGGGGCTGCCATTGCCTGGGAAATCAGAGCGGTGGGTTGTTCAGAACTATACTTTCCCACAGCCCTATTTCACAACTCAAGATTCTTCCTCTTAACTGTCCTGATTTTAAAAACCACACACACAAGCACCCACACGGCAAGATAAAGATAGGTCACGAAAAAGGCCTGCCAGAAGGGGATGGAGCCAGCACTTTGGGAGGGAGAATAAAAGGAGCCGTTTCAGAGAGAGGATTCAGATGGGGAGATGGTCTAAGAGAGAGCAGGAGGGAGGGAAAGTAAGCTGGTCCTGGTCTGCGTGTGTAACATCCGCCCAGGGAAAAATATCAACAGCTAGAGAAAGGAGTCTCTGAGCTTAGATAGGAAGACTGTGTTGGGTGTCTTGGCTGAGTTGGAGCCAGGAGAAGGCGAAGCTGTGAGGATACTGTCTCCTTGGGTCTCCTTCCAGTCAGGAGGGGAGAGATCTTCCAGAAAGAGAAGACTCCCAAACCAGGCAAAAGGGGGGCGTGGGGATCCCCTGGGTCTGTTAGACTGCCAGAGGCATCTCAGGAGTAGAAACGGACAGAAAAGTACCACCTCCTTGTTTAAGAACCAAAGTATTAAGCTGTAACACCTACACAACAACTAAGTTTAGGAACTGAAGTGTAAGCAGTGGAAATAAATTGAGCATTTACCATCTAGTCTAGAAACCTGTAACATCTAACTGAGGAGTAAAAACTGAATTAAAGCAGCTCATATTTAAAAGAAGCTGTGCATTTATTACCTTGTTTAGAAGCCTGTATCATCCACTAGATTAAGTATAATTATTAATAAGTTAACTGTTTCCTGAAAGAACATTATCTCCTGACACATTCTTTGTTTTATTAACTTCGTTCTGTAAACTAAATCTTTCTTTACTGGTTCTGCTCCTGCCTGAGTCTTCAAGGATCTAAGTTTACCCTCACAGAAAAACCAAGATATACCTTGTGGTGGTTATACAGGGTCTACGGAGAGGGGATCTGCCTCCCTACCTCCCTTAGGGAGAGAGGAGGAAAGGGGAATCGGCGAGAGCTGCCTCTTCCCTCTCCACGCTTTTCTGCTGGTTGGAGGGTCAGGGCATGGTCCCAATCGTGCCAGCAAACAGGACCTCACCCACTAATATTACATTTACATTTAACGTTTGCAAGCCTGTTTGCAGAATATGGGATGGTGGTAAAAAGCAGCCACGCCTGAAGTCACCTTTTTATCCTTTGAGCTTCCTGTTCTCTCATTTTCAGCAACCTCCTATGCAAGACCTCAGCTGCTATGTGGTCTTCAGCGCATGAAGGAAATGTAACCCTAACACCTACACACACTTGAAAAGGACACGCCATTCTTGGCACATCCTTGTCCTTCTGCTTCCAGGAAAAATGTCTCCTTATTTTGTTTTCAAGTATGAGCAATCTGGAGCGCATGTACACTTATGGCTTTAAAGGAAGATGAGACCAGTTCTTAGGGGAGATGGCTATGGCTGGCTACCAGCTGTGATGGCTCCGCTCTGCCTCCACAGTTTGAGGCAGCCATGCTTCTGAAGAGTGCTGCTCTTGTGTTCAGATCCTGCCTGCTGGTCTGGTCAGCCACCGTGAGCACAGGATACTGGACTAGATGGGCCATGGCCCTGACCAGCAGGCTCTTGTGTTCTTATGCTAATGATCTCCAGATATCAGGTTTAGGGTTTCTTGTGGAAATGCCTCCCTCTACTGGAAGGATGGCTTTGAAGCAACTGAGACCCACTGAAAAACCCACACCTTTCAACATGAGAAATTATATACACTTGAATTGTTATAGGCTCTCAGCACCGAGAAAATGAAGAGTACATTTCAATGTATCTCGAGAGTATACTGAGTGTATGAGTCTTCTGGGCCAGATTCAACTAATGTGATGTGTCAGCAGAAGGCAGTGCAAGGACTCCAGCTAGGGCAGAATGAAACCCTGACATTATATAACACCTCTACTCAAGAGATCTGAACTCTTTGATAACAGGCCAAGTTGAAGGCGTACATAAAGCAACCAGTTTACCTGAGGGATTGCCTTACCTCAGACATGCCCACTTGACCACTTTAACAGAAACATGGAATCACAGAGCTGGGCTCCAGTGGTCATCTAGCCCAAGCACCGGCAATGCAAAAACTGGCACACTTACAGGTGCCACATAATATTCATTCCATGCTTGTAGGAAGTCAATATTTTAATGTAGCAGCATCTGCACTTCAGAACTCACTGCTTCTTGACATCAGGCAGAAACCTCCACTGCCTGCTTAAAACAGCTTTGTTTAGGCAAGTCTACGCAGGCATATGGAGTTTACATGTTTTATTTCGTGCTAGCTACTGTTGATTTTAATCACCTTTTGAATATTTTAAATATCTGCTTTTATCAATAATGTTTTTTTTCAAATTAAAAAGGTAAAGGTAAAGGTACCCCTGCCCGTACGGGCCAGTCTTGACAGACTCTGGGGTTGTGCGCCCATCTCACTTAAGAGGCCAGGGGCCAGCGCTGTCTGGAGACACTTCCGGGTCACGTGGCCAGCGTGACATCGCTGCTCTGGCCAGAGCCAGAGCCAGAGCCAGAGCCGCACACGGAAACGCCGTTTACCTTCCCGCTGGTAAGCGGTCCCTATTTATCTACTTGCACCCGGAGGTGCTTTCGAACTGCTAGGTTGGCAGGCGCTGGGACCGAGCAGCGGGAGCGCACCCCGCTGCAGGGATTCGAACCGCCGACCTTTCGATCGGCAAGCCCTAGGCGCTGAGGCTTTAACCCACAGCGCCACCTGCGTCCCAATTTTTTTTAAATTAAGCAGTATAAATTTTGGACACCCACCCACTTTATATGTAAATTTATAGGCCTCTTAACCCGCCATATGACCCTCAAAGAAGCTTAACATAAAAGCAACCATAAACACAATTTTGATGCAGCAGTATCACAGGAAAAAAGCTACGGTTTAGAAAAGAAAACCCACTACTCAGAATGCAGAAAGGCCTGCTGGAACATCTCTTGAGGAAATTCCATAATGGGTGCGTCACCACTGAATAAGTCCTGTTTCTTGGGGCAGAAGATCTTCATCTTAGATGGCTGGTGGCAACCAATACAGAAGACCTCAACTCACAATTTCCGAAGACCTGTCTGAATTTAGAAGGCATTTCCTGCTGGTAGGATGATAGCAAAGATGGAGAGAATTCTATAATGTGGGGCGCAGCCAAAAAAAAGCCCGCCTCTCATGTCACCACCAACTGTGCCGCTGATGTTGAGAAGAGAAGG
Organism: Podarcis cretensis; assembly: GCF_951804945.1. Lineage (NCBI taxonomy): Eukaryota > Metazoa > Chordata > Lepidosauria > Squamata > Lacertidae > Podarcis > Podarcis cretensis. The sequence goes on from NC_137174.1 coordinate 3,684,760, forward strand.
TGACTACCCTAACGATCTCCACACTTGGCCAGGAACGTACAGGGAGATACAATATTTCAGGTTGTCTGGGCCATATAGGGCTTTATAGGTCACTTTGAATTGTGCCCAGAAATGGACCAGTAGCCAGTGACATTGTTTTAACTGGGAAGTAATATGCTCCCTGTACCTGGTCCCTGTCAGCAGCCTGGCTGCTGTGTTTGGGGCCAGCTGAAGCTTCTGAACACTCTTCAAAGGCCACCTCATATAGAATGCGCTGCAGTGGTCCAGTCAGGATGTAACTAAGCCATACAACATTGTGGCCAGATCCAGCATCTTGCAGTTGGTGCATGAGCCATCATTGGGCAAATGCGTCCCTGGCCACTGTCAGAATCCAGGAATACACCCGAACTGTGAGCCCGAGTATTCAAGGAGACCCCATACAGCAGTTGTTGAATTCCTGATCCCTAATCCATCTTCTGCCTCAGTCATGTCTGGATTAAGGCTCAGCTAGATCAGCCTCGTCAGACACCAATTAAGAGTTTCCTTAGATTGTTTGTTTGTTTAATTTATCTACTGCCCATCATCATAATATCTCAGGGTGGTTCATAGAAGAACACAAAGGATAAAAACACAAGTAAATAATTAAAACAAAACAGCAAACAACAACCCTCCCTTCCCACAAACACATTTAAAAGGTGGTAGAATATTAATCAGCCAAAGACCTGGTTGAAGAGAATTTTTTTTCGCCTGGCACCTAAAATATATAATGAAGGCGCCAAGCAAACCTCCCTGGGGAGAGCATTCCACAGACAGGGAGCCACTACAGAGAAAGCCCATTCTTGTGTTGCCACCCTCCGAACCTCATGTGAGAGGCGAGGGGTGCCGAATTCTGGCCTCGCACAGGTGCCACTGAAATTTGAAAGACCAAAATCCATGCCTGGCTAACCTTCTTTTTCACTACCCTATCTGCCAAACTATGTTTCAGCTTTAAGAAAGTTGAACCAACCTTGTGCACTGTCTCTGTCCCATCCCCATATAGCAAAGTGGGTGAGGGAGGGGCATTCTGTTACTGGCCATTGCCCCCTTTGCTGCCTGTGTTTCTCACTCCTTCAGAATCAAGGGGATGGGGGTGGTGCCTCTGATAATTGCCCTCCCCCCTGCAGGGCACTCAACCCTCCTTTTCCTCTGAGTACATGGAGACTATCTCACTCTCATGCGCCTTCTCTTCCCTAGAAGGAGTGTTGGCAATACGGGATGAGTTTTTGGGGTAAGGGCATGGGCAAGTCAAGGGGTACTTGCCTCCCCCTTCCCCATCACTGGTCTCTGATTCTCTCCCTTCCAACAGTGGGGCCTACAATTCACCCCAGGATCATATTCTCCCCATAGTGCTCACCCCCAAGGCTCTGCCAGCCGTTGACATAGGAGCTCAATAGAGCTGCAAAACAACTCTCACCATATGTTCTAACACTGAGCCATGTACAACCTACCTAGGCCTGACCACCCACCTGCTGTTGCCATTACTCTGGTTGCAACCCAGAGTTCCATATCCAACTGAGCCTGGCCTAAGCCAGAGTGTGCAATACTCCAAAGACCCTTCAGGGCAGCAGGTGGGTCTCAAACCCTTAGTGAGTTAGGGGCTTTCCCTGCATGCAAAGCCAGGCTCCCGCGAATTGAGCGGATGAGACAAAAGTGGGGCGAAGGGTGAAGAGGGCGCTTTCTGCATGCGCTCTAGAGGGAAGTGAGGGGCAGATGGGGCTCATCCACCTGGGGAGGTGGCCCATCTAGGAGAAGGAAAACTAATCCTAAACCTCTGCTACCTTGTGGCCGTACTCATTCATGAGAGAAAGTAAATCCCGAGAGGAAATCCGTACCCACTGCCTTGTGGGACATCTTTGGGAGAAGAAAAGGCTAAGGAGTAAACCCAACACAAATCCCAGCAACTCCTGCCACCAAGCTGGTGCCAAAGGCCTTGCTCTGCTTTCCTTTGAACCACATCAGCAAGGCCAAATGTGTGTGTGGGGGGGGTCTTGTCATCTGGGCAGCCCCAGGACCTCCAGACACGCTGCCCAGGCTTGTGCCCCAGGGAGGTCACTTTGGTGCTGCAAACACAGTGACTCAACTTCATCCCTGGAGGCACACTCCATTGTTTCCTGAGACAGAAAAGTGCTAACAACAAAGTCAGGGACAGGACATCCAGTCTGGCCTTCCACCTTAAGTCTCTTCTCCCCTCCCTCATGGCTCCCTGCCCCCCTCCCAGTGCACAGGCTTCTCCCACAATACCCTCACTTTCTCCCTCTCCCCAAGCTGCCAAATGTCTGGCTGAAAGGCAGCAAGAGTGTTCGCAACTCCTCTGCTTCCCAGAGCCACACTCCAAAGGTCTCCCATTTCTCTTGCTCCCGAGCCTAGTGAAACATTAACAGATGTAATGCTTCCTGTTGTAAAGGGGGGGGGGATCTGATAGGCTGGCAAGCAATCCCAGTAGCTCCCCACCCCCTCTGCAGATGGCAAAAAGGAAGCCCCGCAGCCTGCAGAGCAGTGCAGGAAGAGAGAGAAGAAGTCTCACATCGCCTAGGTAACCAAGCAACTATCTTTCTGCGCTGTGTTGCAGCAAAGTATGGGGTGGAGGGGGAGAAACAAAACAGCATTGAGGCGCATGTGCCACATCAGTTGTGGAAAGCATGCGTGTGTAAATTGGTGCCCTTCTTTTTAAAACGCACAAAAGAGACCAAGAACTGGGGTTCTCACTTCTGTGTATCTAAGAAGGGAAAATAAGAAACTGTATGCATGTATTTTTTGGAGGACAACCATTTCAGTGTTATCCAGAGCACAGGGTCAAACACGCTGCCCCTTGTATCCCTTGAAAGCCCCGCCTTCCACTGTCCATACCCTGCAAGAAGAGGGGAGCCTTCTCTGAGCACAGAGCCCCTCGGGATTTAGGCTGCACCCACACCAAACATCCAGAACACTTTCAAGCACCTCACAGAGATACAATCAATCTCTCTTCCTATGGAACTCGGGGAATTGAGGGCTCTCCTAACAACTTTCAGCAGCCACAACCAAATACAGTTCCCACAGTTATTTGAGGGAAGCCATGGCTGTTAAAGTGGCATAATAATGCGTGTATTGTGTCAGTGCACCCTTGGAACTCTTAGTAAGTCAAGGCCATTTATCTCTTACTGTGAAAATGCTATTTTAGCTTAGAAGTTTTCCAGCTAGGGTCCAGGCAACTGTTGGAAACTTACAGGGATTTCTTAATTAAAAATATCAGTAATGGCAAGTGAAACTCTCTTATAATTATATTTTTTTTATTTATACCCCGCCAATCTGGCTGGGTTTCCCCAGCCTTGAAGAGTTTCACCTGGCAAGCTAAAACGCATGCACTGATGGAACAATTGTAATAGTGTGACAATGAATTCCGCCCTTTGAGAATAGGTTGTAGATTACCACAGTTTAGAACTGGAACAGAAAATAGAGTCTAGGGTCACTACACATAATTCTGTGTCACACTCTGCTCAAGGCAAAGACATGCACACATACACATGTTTTGGGAAGTTACATCATGAAGCAGACGAACACCAAGAAACCTTTGAAAACAACAACTAAGCCCTGTTAGGTTTGCACTGCTCATGAAAACTATGAGAAATATGGAGCTGGTTTCAGGAACCAAAGTCGCTCGGGCAACAAAAAGAATCTTTTCTTAAAGTGTAAAGTACTGCATTTGTTATCCAAAGCAGCCTCTATTCTGCTTTTAAAAAAATAAAATAAAAAATTAGCTGTGCTCCACTGGCCATTCATGCTAGAGGTGAGAGAAAATTGTCTCCCCAAATTATCTATCCTACTATTTCGGTAGTGAAATTGAGGGTGTTACTTTAATTAATATTCTCAGGGAATTTGTGGGCGAGAGGGGTGGAGAATAAATTTTCCAACAGTTTTTTGGGGGAGTGAGACTGTTTAGCAGCAGAAACAGAAACCACTGTGTCAGCATCCGGCCAAGCTGTATGACCCACGACACCCCAAATCATGTTGGGCTGGTGTAGTGGGGTAGCCAGCAAAAAGAAAGAAAGAAAAAACCAGGGCAAAAAAGAAAATTATCTGACATTTTATTCTTCTTTTTTTTTTTTTGGCATACCTCCATTCACAACAGTAGTAAATGTTTACATCAGTGTTGTTGTTGTTGTAATTTGCATACTGCCCTATACCTACAGGCACAGAGGTCAGGTCTGAGGCAGAGATTGAGGGGCAGCAAACCACACAAAAGTGTTCATTCTGCCATTCCCTAATGCAGGTCTGCCCAACTCGTGACCCATCAAGACGGATACAGCCCCCCAGTGACATATACCGTGCCCTGTCAACACACACATTCCGGCCCCACATATGCAGCCCCAGGAAAAGAGCCAAAACAGATTTACTAGCAGGCATCGTGCATTTGCTGTATCTGCTCAGCATGGTGAGTCACGAGTTGTGCAGGTGTGTCCTGCTAACTCAAAAGCAGGAGCTGAGGCATTTTTGAAACTCCGGCTACATCCTGAACCTTCCTTTCAACCATGCAGGCTGGCTCTTGATATTCTGCTGCTGGAGGCAACAATGCATTTTGCCATTCTATTTTCTCCTGGCTGCAGCTCCTTTTCCAATTCTGAAGGGAAGAGACTGTCACTCTGCCGCTGGCTTTATGCTGCCCTTAAGATTTTAGGACTATTGCTTTTATTTTATGGGGAATGAATTTGTCATTTCCTATAAGCCACCTGGATGACATGTTGTTATTGGGTAGAATACAAAGGCAGAAAGAAAAAAATAGACCAATTCATTCCATTTACAGTGGTACCTCGGGTTACATACGCTTCAGGTTACATACGCTTCAGGTTACAGACTCCACTAACCCAGAAATAGTACCTTGGGTTAAGAACTTTGCTTCAGGATGAGAACAGAAATTGTGCGGCGGCGGCGCGGCGGCAGCAGGAGGCCCCATTAGCTAAAGTGGTGCTTCAGGTTAAGAACAGTTCCAGGTTAAGAATGGACCTCCGGAACGAATTAAGTACTTAACCCGAGGTACCTCTGTATGTGCTTGCAAGAAGGGCTGCAATCAGGGCAGCTGCATGCACACTACAGGCCATCATGTCCAAAGGTTTGGGGGCAGGTGGAAAATGGTGCCCCCGAGAGGATTATCATTTTCCTGGAACCCCCAAGACAGAATTCTGCTGCTTACAGAGTTGGGCTGTCCCTGCACAAATACAAAGCTCCTCTCAGGAGCATCACATCTGAATAAACTGCATCCGAACTTTAAGAAACAACTTACCTGCTGAAGAGTTCAGAGCAAGGGACGGAATTGAAGTGATCAAAAAATGTAGTAGTTCACTATATCCATGTCACAACTGGAGATTTCTGGGAGTCTAAAGAAGTTGCATGAAGCAACATAGCTCTGCAAGAGAAGATTTAACATGTTACACTGCAGAAAATTCACTTGCTAATGACATACCTTTGAGCCTTTGCCCAACTACTTTGTTTCTGAACCCTGATCTGTAACTCAGCCCATACCTGCAACCAAAACAACTGTATATCGCTTGCCTGTTTACCCCTGCCTCTACCAAGCTCCCTTCCACTATCGTTTCTCTTGTAATGAATTTTAGATTGCAAGCTCCTTGGGACAGTGATCTGTCCTCTTTCACTCCGTAAGATACTATTATTATTACTTATATGCTGCCAAATACAAAGCATTTCTAGGCAACTTACAAGTACAACAGAAAAGCAACCATAAATGATAAACAATACCCCCCCTCCTCCCAAAGACACACATCCAGATCCACCCCCCCCCCCACTCCAGGTGTTATCACAAACAGTCAAAAGGCTGGGAGAAAGGGTATGTCTTGACCTGGTGCCAAAAGCATGTAAAAGCTGATGGCAGGTAGTCTTTCCTGGGTAAAGTATTCCATGTACACACCTAATGATTCTGATGTTAACACCACCACCAGCAGCATTTGTGTTATTTTTGAGCGTTCAAAGCACTTCCTATACATTATCCTAGGGATCATATAGCCATCCTGTAAGGTAGGTTTGAGTTGTTATCCACAAGTTGCAGCAGTAAGGCTGAGGGTGAGAGAATGTGCCCAAGGCCACAGGAAAGACACAACAAACATTTCCAAATGTACCTGAAAACTAGGTCTACCAGCTTCAACTCACAGTTGAGGAATCTCTGGTCTGTGGCTCAAATTAGACCAACCAGCAGTTCCAGTTTTCCCCCAAGGACCACCTATATGACATCAGGTATGAGGCAGGTACAGTACAGTAACAGCTGCAAAGGAACAACCGGGAGCATTAAAGCGCATTCTTGATTCTTCCTTTATGGCTTACATCTGTGACGGTTAAACTTGGCACAAAATACAAGCCCTGCTAGGTTCAGCTACATTCAATTTCAATCCAACAAAGTGATATTCAAAAGTAGACCCACTAATATTCACCAACAGACTCACTGTCCCCAGGGCAGAAATCAGTGGTTGCATCTAATGTTAGTCCTGCTCAAAGCAGACCTACTGAAAACAATGGGCATAAGTAACTTAGGTCCATTAACCACAATGGCTCAATCCTGAGCACAGATCTAGAAATCCCAAGGGTTTTACTCTGGCATGAATGTGGGAGAGAAACTTTTCCAGGTTAGCTGCAAAGGACACCCTCTCCTTTTCAGGGACTGCAGAGAGGAGGAAATGACCTTGAAGAAGATGCTTTCCTCACATCCACTCTCCTCCCACTATAGACAAGGGGTCTTGAATTCAATCTAGTAGAGCATCTCCACAAGACTGTCATTAGCTGAACAGCTGCACACTTAGTCTATGGAGCAGATGGCGCAAAATTTCTATGATCTCTCCCCACCCTCCACATTACTTGGACTTAGGCATGCACAAAAGAGCTAAAGAAATCCTTTCCTGGGGTCTTGTGCATTAGAAGCAGCAGCAACAACAGGTCTCTAGGATGACAGATTTACCGTCAAACAGCTGTTTTGGTGATGTCAAGCCTGCCAGATTTGTGAAGGAACAACTGAATATCATCAGCTGACACTTAAGCAGTAACTGAGTTGACAGTAAGAAAGCTGATAATATCAGACCCACTGCTGACAAAACTTTATATTTTTTTAAAGGCCACTTCCCAGCATCCCATCATGCTTCAGGTGGATAGAGTCCTGCACATAAACAGGCAAGGTTATAAAGACAGAGATAAGCTTATATTTTCAAATTCTGGGCTCTCCCAATGCTAAGGGAAAAGGTTGTGTCCCTGAATGCAGCTCATTCATTCACTCATAGAGCAAAAAGATCTATTTGAGGAGAGCTTTGTTGTGAGGAACTTCCGGAGAATGCCTGCCGGAAGGAGAAAACGAGGTGCAAAGAGCCAGAAGACCATTATTGAGACTCACAATTCCTCTAAAACAAAGAATCGGCAAAGAGCCAATGCCATCTGCCCTGGCTCAGAAACAGAGCGGGTTGAGGAAACCGAGAAAACGGAGTAAATAGAACAAACAGTGAGTAACAACGTTGGGGGAACCTCACCCCCCCTTAAGGAGGATGTCAATGACCCGACCCCCCTCCTCCCAGAAAAAGCTAATCCGTCCAAGGGGGCAAGAGCAGGAGCAGGAGGGATTCCTCCCACTCCTAACACTGACCCACCCATGCCTCTAGAACAAGATATCAGAGGAGCCTGCTTTCAACCCATTCGGGATACGCACCCCTACCAAGAGATTTGCATGTTGTCTGCAGAAACTATGGTTCTGGTTCTCCAAAGACTGGATGAAATCCTCACTAGAATAGTTAACATTGAGAAACAATTGGATACTAGTTCCTCCCCTTTAAATGCCCAAGGGCTTAAAAGGATGATAAGAAATGACTCTGTTAATAACTCACCAACTCAAACTATGGATGAAGTGAGGTCCTGTCAAGTCTTGCAAACGAACCAGATAATGCTTGAGATTCACCAATACACTCATAGGTGGATGAACCGCAGACAAATTACTATGTCCTTGTCTCAGCTCCTGAATTACCATTACCGAAATGTAGATGTAGAAAATTTCCACTTCCTGCCTACCTTGAGAAACACCATGCGCCTATTTATGACCTTTAGGTCATCAACCCTCCCATCTCGACTCATGGAGATAAAGGATACCCTATGGTGGTTCCATTCTCTCCGCCCAGTGGACGAAACTAGGGGGCAATTGGTCCCTTGCATAGAGCCAAAGCTAATGCGGATAAAGGAAACCAAGCTCAACACTAGAAATACTAATTGCCCAAAGGAAGAAAAGAACTCTGTAAGCCTAGAATTACAAGACCTGAAGAAGAGGCTAATGAGTATAAAGACTGAGATTTCTACCCAAAATATAAGGACAGTAGAGCCTAGAGCACAATATTTAAAGACGTCCAACAGCTCTTTATCCCATAGAAAGACATCAGTGCAACTCCCTGTTCCCTTTTCAAACGACACCAAATTAGATGAGGAATTTGGCGCCTCCGACATTTCTATAGCAACAACACCTAAAGAACTCTATGTTGCTGACAATCTGGAGATATCCAGCACCAAATCTACATCTGGACCTTTGCCTAATGTTCCAAAAACTTATCAGAATGATCAGCCTTCTCTACTGTACTCCTGGAGAGAGAGGATGGACAGATCTTTCGAATTCGAATCTGGCTCTTTGTTGGCCAGTGATCTACATTTTATAACACATACCTCATTAATAGTTGCACAGCCACAGATAGAACCAACAAGCCTCCAATTAACCCAGGAGGGAGAAGGGGATTGACAGTTAATGAAACACCATGGGACTGTCCCCCCCGCTTGGGGTGCGGTTGGTTGGGTTTTATCTTCTAGGGATACTTACCCTATCAGACCTCCACCTCTTTCCCATACCATTTTGACCCAGGAGTCCTGGCCCAAGGATGACTTGTTATTGAGGGGATGTTACCCATCTATTGGGGAGGCTAGTATGGGATCTGGGATTTCCACAATTGAAGGGCTAGGGAGGAATGGCGGTGGGGCTAGATATCTCTATCGGCGAAGGGTTTCAAGATGCAGTGATCCTCGAACCCCTTCCAATCTACGCCCCATCCCAAGGGATGAGGGTAGGGAGAGCAAGGATTACACACCTCCGTCATTTGTGCTGTGCAATGCCAGGTCCATAGGCAACAAAACCGCCACCATGCGTGACTTTTTTCTCGCAGGGGATTGACCTGGCTTGCGTGACGGAGACCTGGGTACGGGAAGGCGAAGTAGTCTCCCTACATGAGATAACACCCCCAGGTTTCTCTGTCCTCCATTAATCGCGGACTGTGGGTCGGGGAGGAGGAGTAGCATTGTTAATCCGGGAGGATTGCTCTTTCAGAGCTCTGCCATCTCCGGCATTGAATGTGTTGGTCTCGTGTGGGGCACCAAGGAGAGCTTGGCTGTCTGGCTGGTGTACCGGCCACCCAGCACACCTGCAGCCACCCTGTCAGACCTGCTGGAGGTGGTGGCGGGCTGGGCCTTGGAGTTCCCAAACCTACTGGTTTTGGGAGACTTCAACGTCCATGCCGATGCCGCTCCCTCCTCACAGGCTCTGGACCTAGTGACTTCCATGGCAACACTAGGGCTCTCCCAGGTTGTTTTGGGCCCCACTCATCAAGCAGGCCACACGCTGGATCTGATCTTTGGGGCTGGCATAGATGTGATCATGCTCCCCGCTGTGGAAGTGCCATGGTCTGATCACTACGCTCGGAAAGCCAAGATTGACTTCCCGCTCCTCCCCGGCTCGGGTGGCGAACCTATTTGGGCTCGTCCGCGAAAACTGATGGATCCTGATAGATTCCGACAAGCCTTGCGGAACCCTGCTCCTCCTGGCGACTCATTAGATGACTTTGTTGAGGACTGGAATAACCGGCTCTTGGCAGCCATTGATGAGATCGCGCCTAAGTGCCCTCTGCGACCCCGTCGAAACCAGGCACCTTGGTTGCCTTTACTGAGGAGCTCCGGAAAATGAAGCGGGATCTCAGACGGCTAGAGCGAGTATGGCGCCGGACTCGTGACGGAGCCTCAAGAACATCTTATAGGACGCTTATGAAAGCCTATGAGATGGCTATGAAAGCTGCTAAAAAATCTTACTTTGCAGCTTCCATTGCATCCGCTAGCTCTCGCCCGGCACAACTTTTTAGAATACTTAGGTCAATAACGTTCTTAGGAGGATAACCAAATTTAAGCACAAATTCGACCCACAGCTGTGAGGCATTCGCGAGCTTTTTTGCGGAGAAAGTCCTGTTGCTCCACCGTGACCTCCCTGCCAATTTAGATACAGTGACTGAACTGGAGGCCCCTCGACTGACTTCAGGTCCAGCGTTGGACCATTTCGATCGGATACTCCCTACTGATGTGGATAGATTCCTCCAAGTTGGTAGGCCCACCACCTGCCTCCTTGATCCGTGCCCGTCTTGGCTGATTAGGGAGCATCCAGATGTTGCGCGGACCCCCCTGGTTGAAATTATCAATTTGTCCCTTTACACGGGGACATTCCCAGGGGAACTGAAGGAAGCAGTGGTGTGTCCACTCTTAAAGAAAACTTCATTAGATCCCTTAGACCTATCCAATTACCACCCAGTTTCAAATCTTCCATACCTGGGTAAGGTAATTGAGAGAGCGGTTGCTGAACAGCTTGGTAGGTTTTTGGAGGAAACATCGGCATTAGATCCATTTCAGTCCGGTTTCCGTCCTGGTTTTGGGATGGAGACGGCTCTGGTTGCCCTAACAGATGATCTCCGTAGACAACTGGATCGAGGCAGGTCAGGACTGCTGATCCTTTTAGATTTGTCAGCAGCCTTTGACATGGTCGATCATGATCTTCTGGACCACCGCCTCGCAGACGTGGGGATACAGGGCATAGCCCGTAACTGGTTGTGCTCTTTTATCTCTGGTCGGGGACAGAGGGTGGCACTAGGGAGGGAAATGTCGTCGCGCCACTCCTTGGTGTGTGGAGTGCCACAGGGCGCAATTCTCTCCCCGATGCTTTTTAACATCTTTATGCGCCCCCTTGCCCAGATTATCTGGAGCTTTGGGCTGGGCTGTCACCAATATGCTGATGACACTCAGCTCTATCTGCTGATGCATGGCCACACTGACTCGGCCCCGAACACACTGACCAGATGCTTGGAAGCTGTGGCTGGATGGTTTCGGAGGAGCCGATGGAAACTAAATCCTTCAAAGACAGAGGTCCTATGGCTAGGTCGGGATGGCATGGGGATGAGGGACCAACTCCCTTCTCTTGCGGGGGCCCAATTAGTGCCATTGCCTTCCGTTAAGAGTTTGGGTGTAATCCTTGACACCTCCCTTTCCATGGAGGCGCAAGTTACAGCAACAGCCAAGGCGACATTTTTCCACCTTCGCCGCATCAAGCAGTTGATCCCTTACCTTTCCCGCCCTGACCTGGCCACAGTGATTCATGCGACGGTCATCTCCAGGCTTGACTACTGTAATTCGCTCTACGCGGGGCTGCCCTTGAAGCTGTCCCAGAAACTCCAGCGGGTGCAGGATGTTGGTTTCTATTTCCCTCACTGAGCAGCAAACGCAGTCACAAGTCTTTGTTTTGCATTCCACAGTCAGAGTACTGTTGGGTTTCCCACGGGAATGGGAGACTGGATGTGACGTTCACTGGTTTCCTGTTTTTCACTGTTCTCTCGGTGTTCTTTGTTTCCGAGATGAGTTGCTTGTCTGCTCTCGCAGAGGCAAGATGCATGTTTGTATTCTCTCAGCATTGAAGTGTAAATAAAGTTAAAGTATGTGGCACATACTGCTCATCCTTCCGCTGTGTGGACTACGCTGTTTAGGCTCCAGATAAGGAGCCTGCAAATCTCACATTTTTGGTTATGGGCCCAGAAAAACGGATCTAATGGCTCCTGGCAGAGGAACAAAGAAACAAAGGATCGGAACAGCGGCAGAGGGATGGATCGGTGTTATCTGCTCTGCGCGTCAAGATGATTGATGAGAGGTATGTGCTCATGCTCCGGGCAGCCTGCTAGCTCCTAATAATGGCTTTATGGCTGGACTTTGAACTTTTAAAGCCGTTTGCCGTGGCAAGGCGCAAAGGCTCAAAGACACAAGCTCACAGGCTTGAGAGGCTTGAAAACCGAAAGTACTTTTAAAATTGCTTTTGGAATGAAGCAGCTGCAGTTAACACAGACGCAGCTTGATTTAAAGCAGCAGAGATGGCTAGCTGCAGAAGGCTGGCTGATGCTTGTGGCACTCAGATTGCTGTTCAGCCAACTGCTCAGCTCACAGTAGCGCATGTTACTGCCGTGATTCTGAATGAAGCAGACCGCCGGGGTGCTAGCTGCATGGGTAAGGGGGAGTCTTCACAGACGTCATCCCAGAATGTAGTGGAACCACCAGATGGCGCCAAAGCTTTGAAGGCAGTGAAATGCTACTCGTGTGGACGTCTAGGCCATATGAAGAGGGAATGCCGATATCCCAGGGCCAAGACAGAGCAGCGCAGCGAAAGCTCATCGTGTGGAAAAGGCCAAGGCCAAGGCAAAGGTCCGGTGTCCAGGACAACGCAGCACAAGGCAATGGTCTCACGCTTCATTCCAAAGGTTGCAAAGGTCCAGAAGACATCTAGGTCTTTCTTCGTGGTTGATTCAGGAGCAACAAGACATTTATGCAACAACAAGCGACTGTTCGTGTCTTTTACACCGCAGGAAGGTGCGATTCACCAGGCGGATGACCACACGATCTCCAGTCAAGGCTACGGAACTGTTGTTCTTCACAGTTTGGACTTATCGATACAAGATGTGCTCTACGTTCCAGATGCCACACACAATCTACTCAGCGTTGCGCAGCTAAATGAATGGAACATTGATGTTTCCTTCAAGAACAAGAAGTGCACCATCACAAAGAAAAACAATTATGTATTGCATGCTGAATATGTTGATCGTTTGTTTGTTTTGTATTATGATGATGTTGTGCAGGATGAAACTTGTTGCATTCCAGGTTCTAACAAAGGTTTGCATGCAGGATGTATTCATGATTTTCACAGGAAATTTGGTCATTTGCATTTTGAGGCAGTATCTAAAATGCCTGCCTTGGTTGAAGGTATGACTATTAAACCCTGCAGGTACCACATGAAGTGTAAGGCATGCACAGCAAACAAGGTGAAAATGGCTGCAAAAGGTAAGGTGTCTAGTAGGCAAGCTACAGAACCATACCAGGTTGTTCATGCTGATTTGGTTGGTCCACTATCGCCCTCTTTGGGTGGAAACAGGTACTTCATGGTTCTCATTGATGCATTTTCCAGGTATATTTATGTGTACAGTCTCAAGCAGAAATCAGAGGCTTTTCCAAGGTTCAAGGAATTCTGTGCTTGGTTGGAAAATGTGCATGGTAAGAAGATAAAGACTCTTTTCACTGATCGCGGGGGCGGAATTCACTTCTCAGCAGTTTGAATGAATTCAACACGATTTGTCTAGTCCTCACTCACCATGGCAGAATGGACTTTGCGAGAGGGCAAATCAAACATTGCTTCAAGGGTTGAAAACCTTGCTGCATGATGCCAATCTTCCAGAGAGTTATTGGGCCGAATCTCTCTCGTGTTTTGTTTACAGTTATAATCGCAGGTTATCTTCAGCGATTGGTTGTACCCCCTATGAGAAGATGTTTGGCAAGAAACCATACATCAAACACATGAGAATTTTTGGTTCTGACATGTGGGTTCACACACCACAAAGCTCCAAGTTAGGCAAGCGTGGATTGCATGGTATCTTTCTAGGTTATCAGAAAGGTTCTTACAGAATAATGATGACTGACTCTAAGACAATTAGGCTCACAAGAAGTGTTGAGTACAATGCCAAGTGGGGGGAGAATGTGGGAATTTTCCAATGTTATCCTGATGACAGTGATGAGTCTGAGGATAGACAAAAGCAGCCGCAACGACCCACACCCACTGATGAAGGTTCTGATTCTGAGTCTGAAACTGAATTGGGTGATTCAGAGGATTTCAAGAGTGCGAAAGCCTCTATGCGACCCTCTGAAAGCTCTGATCAAGAATTGGAGGAACCACTGTTCACAATAGGTCACTTTTCTCCTAAGAAGGAAGAGGAGAGTGTTGAAGACTTAAGGCTAATTCACAGGTCACAAAGAGCCACAAAAGGCAGACCTCCAAAGAGATTTGCTGATGAATTTGCTAAGACAGCAGTAGCAGCTGTTAAAAGCTCCAAGAAGGTATTTGAACCTTCAAGTTTCCAAGAAATCCAGGATTTGGATTCAAAGGATGCTGAGCCATGGTTAAATGCCATGAAGGCTGAGCTTGATTCCTTAGAGAGGAACAAAACATGGGAGCTAGTTCCAGTAGTTCCAGGAATGAAACTACTTGGAAGCAAATGGGTCTTCAAAGCGAAGACTGATTAAAATGGCAAGATAGTCAGACACAAAGCCAGATTGGTAGCCAGAGGTTTTGCACAGGTACCAGGTGAAGACTATCACGAGACCTACTCACCCACCGTGAGGTATGAGAGCATTAGGCTTATGCTCAAGCTGGCTGCAGAGGAGAATCTTCACATTAGTCACCACGATGTGAATACGGCATTTTTGTACAGATCTCTAGGTGAATCTCTTTATATGCTTCCACCTGATGGCGTACAGGTAAAACAGGGATTTGTTTGTGCTCTGAAGAAGTCCCTTTATGGTCTCAAACAAAGTGCACGGTGTTGGCACACAAAACTCACTGAAGTATTGTTTTCTCTAGGTTTTAAGCAAGGGAAAGCTGATCCATGTGTATTTGTCAAAGAGGAGGGGCAAAAGAAGCTGTATTGCTTGTTTTATGTTGATGATATTTTATTCTTTTGGAAAGATGTCACAATGTACAATAACGCCCTAGCTCAACTGAAAGAGCACTTTGACATGAAAGATCTTGGTGAGGTAAACAACTACCTATCTCTGGAGATAGAGAGAGATCAAGATGGTAACATTCTAGTACAGCAGTCACGGAAAATTGCTGATGTGTTAAGCAAACTAAACCTGATGGATGCTAACCCTGTAGACACGCCGATGACAACAGGTTATCAGGTAGATGACACTGAAGAAGCATTTTCTGACACTACACTGTACAGAAGTGTGCTAGGCAAACTAAACTTCATTGCCAGATGTTCAAGACCTGACATTGCTGTTAGCTGTAATTTGCTAAGCAGACAAGTCAACAATCCTACTGTTAAGGATTGGAAAGCTCTGAAACGCATAGCACACTATTTGAAAGGCACTATGCATTACAGACTGAGATTTAACAATCAGAACTACGCTGTTTAGGCTCCAGATAAGGAGCCTGCAAATCTCACACAGAATGCTGTAGCGAGGCTCCTCACGGGGTCTCTGCCATGGGAGCATATTCACCCAGTGCTTTTCAAGCTGCACTGGCTCCCGGTGGAGTACAGGGTCAGATTTAAGGTGCTGCTTTTGACCTTTAAAGCCCTTCACGGCCTAGGACCCTCGTACCTACGGGACCGCCTCTCCTGGTATGCCCCACGGAGAGCCTCAAGGTCCATAAATAACAACACCCTAGTGGTCCCAGGCCCTAAGGAAGTTAGATTGGCTTCAACAAGAGCCAGGGCCTTTTCAACTCTGGCTCCGGCCTGGTGGAACGCTCTGCCTCATGAGACCAGGGCCCTGCAGGATCTGATTTCTTTCCGCAGGGGCTGTAAGACAGAGTTGTTACGCCTGGCCTTTGGCTTGGATTCCCTCCCTCCCTCTCTTTCTTTTTTCTTTTCCTTCTCCTCCTGCGATGAGGCTACATTTTAATATTTTAATGTTCCATTATTTTAATGTTGTATTTTATTTTTGTTTTTAAGTTGTAATCATTCATCTTGTTTTTATTATTGCTTGTAAGCTGCTCTGAGCCCGGCCTTGGCTGGGGAGGGCAGGGTATAAATAAAAAATTATTATTATTATTATTATTATTATTAACCTAGTGCCAGGGAACCTGGCCGTCACTGGCAGATCTGCTAGTGCAGGCATAGGCAAACTCGGCCCTCCAGATGTTTTGGGATTACAACTCCCATCATCCCTAGCTAACAGGGCCAGTGGTCAGGGATGATGGAAACTGTAGTCTCAAAACATCTGGAGGGCCGAGTTTGTCTATGCCTGTGCCAGTGTATTGGTAGACATGGACTGTCTCATCTGCTTGAAGGTTGGTTACAAGCTGTATCTTCTGTGCAGGAGAATCCCTGGGCTGTTGTAATGATCTCAGGCAGGCAAGCGGGTCTCTGGCAGTTTTATGTACGTTTATTTACAATTTGCATCCAGAGACTGGCGCCAGACCTGCCACCATTAGCTACAAGTTGGCCACTCTAAGTCTCCGCCCCTATCACAACATGTAGGGCACCAAAGTCCAGTCCTTCCTCTTTTGTACTTCCGTTGCATCTTAACCCTTTCGGTTCTTTTGGTTTGAAGAGAAGGTGGGTGAACTCCCCCCACCCCCGCTATCAAATGACAATTCCTCCAAATGCTGTCTCCCTCCTGGTTGCATAGCAACCCCCTCAATGTCTTCTATCTCCTCCCCTTCCTCTGCCTGTGAGCTCTTCAAGTCTAGGAACACTTGATAAAGGGGGGCTGAACTATCCCACTCCTGCTCTGACTGTGGCTGCAAACTCTTGCTTCCAGAGTCAGACTCTGTCTCCCTTTGTACAGGCATTCCTTCATCTCGAGACTGTCTCTTCCCAGGTATTCAATTCAGCCACATCCCTGACAGCTGTTAAGGATATGCAAAAGGGAGACTGAACTGAAGGCAGGAAAGGGGGCTAGTGCTGGTGACTTGTGGAAGTCAGCTGGTAGTTCACCACCCCTCATATCAGCAGAGTCCCCAGAGATTTCCTGCTCCCAGCAGACAGCTTCTTCCAGAGTTTCTGGTTAAGGGGAAACTCCTCTCCCACGCAGTTCAAAGTAGCAAAGTCTTTATTGTCTCCAGACACAAGATAAAACTAAGCACTGCTATCTCCTAGATGCGGTTCTTCTGGCCTTTGAAGTAAAGATACATATGTACAAAGAGAGCCACTAACACTATCAACATGCTAGCTAATGCTGTGTAAATTGTGCAGCCTCTTTTCCTGACTCTCCCAGATTCAGAGTCAGATCCTGACAGCAAACAGGATAGCAAAAGGGCCTGAAGCAGGACAGGGAGAGGACGCACATAAGGAAAGCAATGCCCTGGAGACTATTATACCTGTCTCTACACATAGGCATATTTACTGAACCAACACCTCACTGGTGTTGCTATGGTAACCCAGTGCACCTGTCACCCTTATCTCAGAATACCCAGATGTGGAGGATGTGCTCCTCAAGACATGAGACCGAGGACTGTGTAGGTCAACCCATTGTCTTCATGACACCAACAGATGGCTACACAGAAGACACAACAGATTGGCTGGTACAGCTGTCAATAAACTAAAGAGGCATCAGTGTCATGGACTGGCTGGATGCAGAGGAGCGGGGGGGGGGGAACCGACCAGCTGGGGAATCCCCAAGGGAACCCCCAGGGGAAGAAGGCTTAGAGCCAAAAGGTGACAGTTAGTGATCAGAGGGAAAAGAGGGGGCAGACTGGGAGAAGGAGGTGTCAGAAGAGGTAAACAGGTGAGCAGGAAGAGGCTGGAGAATGGAGAAGTCCTGACTCTGAGGAAGATGAGGACGGGGGCCAGGAGACAGAGAAGCAGCTGAAGAAATCAGGGAATCTCCCCCTCCTGCTGCAAACAGCTTGCCTCTGCCCTGGTCTCCCAGAACATTCAAAGAAACAAGGGCAGAGCAAAAAAGAGACAGAGCAAAAAGGGCAGAGCAAAAAGTTGAAGGACCCTGAGATTGCTTGGGAAGGACGGGGGGGGGGGGAGTCTTAGGAAGCGTTGGGAAGGCTCCTTGCAACTGCTCCACTGGGGCAAGACTTACTGGAAAGAGGTGCTGGGATCTCCAGGCCTGCACTGTTTTGGTTGCTTTGAATAAAGAGTTAAGTTCCCAGACCCTGGTGTTTTTACTGCTGACTTGCTCCTGACTCCGGCTGCTGACAATCAAGGACTTTCACAGTAATATCATAGTGGCAGACCAAAGATCACGACCCTGGCCGTGTTTGTTTGCATGGAGAAGCTTCTAAGGGAAGAGGGGCTGAGCAAGGAAAGCAGGCTTCTTGACCCAGCAGTGGGGAACCTAACAAGACTGTTTTGGCCAAGCCGCATCCACCAGCCCTATTCCAGTTGAAATATTCCATGCTGTGCCTTTGGCTGCGTGGTTTGATTTCAGAGGAAAATGGACAGAGGAAGACTGTCCACCTGCCAACGTTGGCCTGCAAAGGTAGGAGATGCAAGGACCTAGATATATAAAATTTGAAGGCAGTGTGGGGGAAATGAGCCTGCAACTATATGGACCATTGCAACACTCCCATGTAACCTACCAGAGAACAATCAGCTGAGAGGGCTCTCATTGGCTTTAATATAGCCCCATGGAAAATCCCTATGTTAAACCATTTTACCAACACACATTTTGGCATTCTCATTTTGGGGTCAATTAAACCATTATACTTAACATTTCTGTGTCTGCATGTTCTTTTTGTTATTATTTCTTTTTCCTTCTCTATTCCTGCCCCTCCCCCCCATGCCTTTCAGGGTTTTTCGTATAAAAGTCTTGGTTTGGTTATTTTTCTCTATAAACCTTAATAAAATTAATTTAAAAAACAAAACAAAAGAGGGTGTTTAGTATGAAGATAAGAGAAAATGTGAAGAGTTATTTTCTTCTGTGCATAAGCTTGAGTGAGCCATCATTTTTATTTTGTTAGTTCACCTCCCGTTATTAATATACAGTGGGTTCATTTAATAATGTAAGGCTTCTTAAATAATTCTTCAATAGGTAATCATTACCATTTAATGTGCCTCACATTCCAAGTCCTGGAATATGAAACACGGAGGCTCCGCTGATAACGGCTCTCTGCATAGTCTCTGCCTGCATAGTCCTTTGAAATCTTTTTACACCAGTTATGGTCTATATTTTGCATTCCTGCAAGCACCGCTGCCCCAAGCAGAGAGCAGAATTGACAAAGGCATTTTAAAGGTTTCTATTAATTGAAGACATTTCTATTTCTACGCCATGCTCCCTGTGGGCTGCGCATGCCAAGTGGCTCAAGCACCACAAGCTCCGTGCAAGCCGTGCGCCCCAAGTGCCACATGCACAACATTGGGAAGAGCCAGGGCCCCTTTCCCCAGCAGCCGCACGTAGGCCCAGCGAGGTCCGTCACAGGCAGCAGAATATTGAGGTTGCCCGGCCCCCTCCAAAGAAAGATGGGGGGGCTTTCACACACACCCCAATGTTGCCCCTGCCCCCCGTGCTTGAATTTAGGTCAGCTTCTCCCAAGAAGCAAGCCTTTAAGTGTGACAGACCCTCCCATGTAGAACTCCTTGCCAACAGAGGTCCAGCAGAAATCATCCTTGCCATTTCTGAGGCACCTTTTGAAAACTACTGTATTTTTCACTCTATAGGACGCACTTTTTACTCTCCAAAAATTGAGGGCAAATGTGTGTGTGTCCTATGGGGCAAATGCAGGCTCCTTGGCTTCAGCGATAGCAACGCTAAGCCTCTGAAGTGCAGAGGGAGCGCTCCCTCCGCACTCCGGAGGTTTCACATTGCTATCTCTGAAGCCTGGAGAGCGAGAGGCGTCAGTGCGCACCGACCCCTCTCGCTCTCCAGGCACCAGGGATAGCCGTCTGAAGGCCTTCAGAGTGCAGCGCAAGTTCCCGCTGTGTTCTGGAGGCTTCACGTTCCTTTCACTGAAGCCAGGAGAGTCTTGCTCTCCCGGCTTCAGCAAAAGGAACCCGAAGCCTGAGGAGCACAGCAGGAACTTGCGCTGCGCTCGGAAGGCTTCAAGGATAGCCACCCACAGTCCCTCTGGCAGGGAGAGTTTGCGCAGGGCTAAAGAGGAAGCCAAAACAGTGAGCGAGATCCATCCCGCTTGCTGCCTTGGCTTGTGCCATAGCCTCATGCAACCCCTCCGGCAAGAGCGAAAAATACGGTATTATTTAGACAGGCGTTTGAAAGACAAAATTGTTTTTGTCAACCAGTAGTTACCGATGCTTTAATTTATCTTATTGTAATGTTTTGTTTTTATGTCGCGTACCGCTTTGCTGTATTTTTATGGAAGGGCTATATATATATTTTTTAAAATTTACATTATCAATTATTTTAATTATGCTATTTTTAAAACAATCCTTCTTGCATATTGTTCTTTACACATATAATTCTGAAAAAGGAGATTTCCCATGATTTTTCGCAATAAAGAGGCAATAAGAACAAGCCCCTAAACTAACATGCATCTAGCTACCTTAATTAACAAGTATAAATGCTCGCGTGTGAAAAACCCAGCTACGGGCATGGAAAAAATGAGCAAATGCACTTATCTTTGCAGAGGATCTATTCACCTTCACCCGTGTTATCTTTCCATCTCTGCTGACTTTCACGGAGGTGCAAACACTATGAACACTTTCATGACACATGAAAAAACCCTGGAAAGTTGCCAAGTTAGTTACCACAAAGGCCTGTTTAAAAATAGTCACACATGCTGGAGACTTTACTGAGAAAGCAGCAACCTGCAATGTTTGCAGAGGTAAAACTGCAGCTGCAATTATTGAAAACCCGATGCTAGAATAAAATATGCAATGATTATAGACCCTGGGAGAATTAAACCCTGTAGGAATGTGGTCCTGGATTTATTCCCCTTTGTTGAATTTTTTGCCATATCACTTTTGCCCTGTAACCTCATAATTTCAATCTTAACCAAAGCCACACATTGCTAGCTTTGCTTGCTGAGAAGTTTGCAGGATGCTCAAAGTTCCTGTCAAGCACACAAGGTATCTTTAATTTATTCTAAGACTAACCAGGTTATTGTATCGCTTTTACCCCCACTCCACTCTGCTTCCCCAAACCCTTGTCTTGGCTACAGGTGGCAAAACCACTGGTTGAGAAACTGGGTGCCCTGTTAGGAAACATAATTCTCTCATCTTTCGAACTGTGGTTTATTGTCAAGGTGATCGGTCAACATGGGAGACATGCGTTTCTACTGGCTGTGCACTCCAGGAACATACAGTGGTACCTTGGTTTAAGAACAGCTTAGTTTACGAACAACTTGGATTAAGAACTCTGCAAACCCAGAAGTAGGTGTTTTGGTTTGTGAACTTTGCCGTGGAATAAGAACATGTTCCACTTCCTGTTGAGTGTGTTCCATTTGTAAATTGAGTCCCCCACTGCTATGGGAAAGCACGCCTTGGTTTAAGAACGCTTTGGTTTAAGAACAGACTTCTGGAACAGATTAAGTTCATAAACCAAGGTACCGCTGTATTGGGTTACTGGAGAAATCACAAGGGAGCAGTGCTCACAGAGAAGCGTGATTCACAAAGGAGGTTGCCATTACAGATTAACCAGGCCATTAGCTCTCATACATAGTAAGAACAGCATCCGCTACGTGTAAAACACAAAGAATCTGGCCAGGGGAATCTGAAGATAGTCACGTCCAGTCAGGAATGGGAGCGGCGGTTCAGGGTTTCTAGTCTCCTACGCTGTGGGGTAAATCTGAAACCAAAGAAACTTTAAAGCAACAGATTACAAAATGGCATGGGCGGAAATTTGCTCTTCAAGGTCACAAGTCCACCTGAGCACACCCAAGGGTCTGCGTGTGCATAAAATCTTGGCCAATGGAACTGGGGCTATAAAACAAACCACCCACTAATGGCCTTTTGCTTTGGAAGAGAAACCCATAGAAAACCAGATCAATCTGCAGCTCACCTAGCTATATGAATGGGTACAAAAGTCCCAGCCACACCAGTTCCTACTAATATTATCTTGCAGGTCAAAGCATTACCTGGCAGTGAATTTATTCTGCTACAGGGATGATGCCAGGGCAGAATTCGCAGGGATAGGCTCATTTTGCGAAGATGCATTTAGTTTATGGTCAGACTCCAGAGCCCTCTGTACACAGAGAGTAGGGAACAGATGTGTTACATTAGTTCCTACCATCTGCACACAGTGCAAAGTCACTGGATTGGCCAGGCCAGATATATATGCCTACCTTTCTGCCCTTGCCTACTCAACAGATCCATATCCTCCCTCGCTTTGCACTTCAGACTCTAGCTTCCAGCCAAAGCCACTGATCTTTAGCTAGAGATATATATCCACCTTCCAGATTCATGGCATACAGTGGTACTTCAGGTTATAGACACGTCAGGTTACAAACTCCGCTAACCCAGAAATAGTACCTCGGGTTAAGAACTTTGCTTCAGGATGGGAACAGAAATTGCGCAGCAGTGGCGGGCCGGCAGCGGGAGGCCCCATTAGCTAAAGTGGTGCTTCAGGTTAAGAACAGTTTCAGGTTAAGAACGGGTTAAGTTCTTAACCCGAGGTACCACTGTATTTGCAAAGAGAAAGAAACACCAGTTTTAATACCGGGTATTTCCGTACTGAATTTCCCATGAAATTCCAAAGTCAATGAAATAAGAATATTGAGGGGTCCCTTCCAGGGGTTCAGCTTCTTAAGGAAGACTGGACCTTCAGAGAGAGTGTACCTTTTAAGGCTCAAACCGGTCGGGAAATGAACAGAGACCAGACCAGGATATACGAAAGCAAAGTGGCTACAAGCCTGATCTTTATTAAAGCTGTTGCAACAGGGTGCTCTCCCCCCCCCCACGCAGGAGAGAGGAGGAGGACCCAAGCAAAGGTGTGTAAGCCCTTATATAGACTTTGAAATTGCCCACCCCTGTAGCTCAATACCACCCCCCAGATACATCTTACCTACAGCACAGAAGGGGTGTAGCCCAAGACCACCCTCTTAATACATCAGAGAAGGGGCGGACTACAACAGAAATCTGAGTGCATTTTTTTCTTCTTCTCCTGTCTGCCAGGTTACCTGATTGGATTACCTGGGCATCCTGGCCACTCTTTTGTTATGATAACTACTCAATTCCTGAATCCAGGTCACAGGTCACAGGCTCACCCTATTCATATCTTAAATGCATAGCTGTCAACTTTTCCCTTTTCTTGCGAGGAATCCTATTCGGAATAAGGGAATTTCCCTTAAAAAAGGGAAACGTTGACAGCTATACTTAAATGTGCCCTTGAGACAGGATTTGTGAGCAAAGAGACAATGGGGAGGCTCCCCCTTTCCTTCGACCTTGCAGAGAAATATTTGAGGTGAATTTGGAAGAGAGAAAACGGTTTCAGGACTTTTCTGTGGGTTTCAGACATGTGGTTTACATATTCGTATGTGTTTGCTTGGTACATTTATGAACATCTACTTTATATATAAAGGTAAAGGGACCCCTGACCATTAGGTCCAGTCGTGACCGACTCTGGGGTTGCAGCGCTCATCTCGCTTTATTGGCCGAGGGAGCCGGCATACAGCTTCTGGGCCATGTGGCCAGCATGACTAAGCCGCTTCTGTCGAACCAGAGCAGCGCACGGAAACACCGTTTACCTTCCCGCCAGAGCGGTACCTATTTATCTACTTGCACTTTGACGTGCTTTTGAACTGCTAGGTTGGCAGGAGCAGGGACCGAGCAACGGGAGCTCACCCCGTCACGGGGATTCGAACCGCCGACCTTCTGATCGGCAAGTCCTAGGCTCTGTAGTTTAACCCACAGTGCCACCCGTGTCCCTACTTTATATATATATAAGACCTTAAAATTCTTATAACACCAACAAGCTTTTGTGGGCAGAAAAACAGCATACAAAGTAGCTCTTCCATTTAACACTTAAAAGGCCACACGTGCTGACAAAGGAAAACATCTACCTTTGCGTATTCCTCAAAGTTAAGTGATAGCACTGTGCCCTCAACAGGATAGTGGAAAGGTATAAAGCATTTGTGGTTTTGGACTATCAGCTCTAAAAGGATTAACCAGTGTGCTACAAATTAGACAGCCAAAACACTGTTGTAGCAAACAGCATTGATTAATGTGCATATCTGAACGTCTGAGACGTAATGGAACGGCAGGCTTCAGGGCTGGTAGGACCTGAGTTCAAATCCTTCGGGTGACATTCACCAATTCACTTCCTCTCCACCAAACATCTATCACAAGCTTGTTGTAAGGCTAAAATGGGAGTGGGGAAATGTATAACATCAGCAGCTTATATAATGAAGAACAGGATAAAAACACAATAAACCAACCAGCCTTAATAAAAGGTGAGTTATTAGGGCACAAGTCTCCAAGATCGCTGCCTGCGCTGAACAAATTTCCCAGCCCTAATTTAAGACAGAGGACGAGATGGTTGGACAGTGTTCTCAAAGCTACAAACATGAGTTTGACCAAACTGCGGGAGGCAGTGGAAGACAGAAGTGCCTGGTGTGCTCTGGTCCATGGAGTCACGAAGAGTCGGACACGACTAAACGACTAAACAACAACAACAATTTAAGTATATTTCAGAAAGATCCTCCCTCTCTGTATCAGCTAAGAGTAAGACAACAAAGCAATTTGCTACTGCTAAGATGACAAATGCAAACCATCTGTTTAGACTCTCTTGAATTTACAATATTTCAGGTTATACTAACAGGCATTTTTATAAAACTGTAACACTGAGGCAATTTATTTCTGTGTTTGCTTTTCCACCTTAGTGATGAATGACTGTTTAGTTGTACAATACTTTTATAAGTCCTCCCCAGCTAAGTTTGTAGAGATGCAGAATTAACAGTACAAATAGGGATTTCACTGTACATCAGCTGTCTGTTGAATTATGGAAAGGGGAAAATAAGAGTGGAAGAAGCAAACTTAACTCAATAACATAAATGTAGAGATGAATAATGCTGATCTCTGAAAATGATGTAGAGGTGGTACATGACCCCAGTCAAGCTTGCAAAAATCTATCATTTGCCCGA
Source organism: Podarcis cretensis (assembly GCF_951804945.1). Lineage (NCBI taxonomy): Eukaryota > Metazoa > Chordata > Lepidosauria > Squamata > Lacertidae > Podarcis > Podarcis cretensis. Next base: position 3,709,601 of record NC_137174.1, read on the forward strand.
TAATAAATGTTGGAAATGTAAAGAAACCGAAGGTACATTCTTTCACCTTTGGTGGACGTGCCCAAGGATGAAGGCTTTCTGGGAGATGATCTATAATGAAATGAAAAAGGTATTTAAATATACCTTCCTGAAGAAACCAGAGGCCTTTCTCCTGGGCATAGTCGGCCAATTGGTGTTAAAGAAGGATAGAACTTTCTTTATGTATGCCACAGCAGCAGCAAGAATACTCATCGCAAAGCATTGGAAGACACAAGATCTACCCACCTTGGAAGAATGGCAGATGCAAGTAATGGATTACATGGAATTGGTGGAAATGACTGGCAGAATCCGAGACCAGGGAGAAGAGTTGGTGGAAGAAGATTGGAGGAAATTTAAAATCTACTTACAGAAACATTGTAAAATTTTTGAATGTTGATGACATTGAAATGAAATGAAGGGGTTCTAGTAATAAAGTAAAAGACTATGTAAGAATGGATTGATATCAATTTTTAAGTGGAATACAAAAAAGGGAGGTGTGAGGAAGTCAGGAAAATAAGTTAACTAAAGAGGAGAAACTAGAAAAAATTGTTTGTATTTTTGTATTTTTGTGTCTTTGTATTTTTTCTTGTGCTGTTTTTTTTTGTTGACTGTCTTATAATTTCTGTATTGTGCAAATTTAATAAATATCTTTAAAAAAAATATTATGCTGATCTCTTCAGTTCATGGGGATGTTGACAGAGAATTGTCTTTACATGTGCAAATCTAAACTGAGACATGGTAGTCAAAGAGCTTGAATCATAGCTATTGAGCCAAATTCATTTGATGAGAATGGCTATTAAATAATATTTTAGTGACTAGCAGCTCAACATCATACATGTTTACAGTCATCCCTCAGGTTACAGACGCTTCAGGTCGCACATTTTCGGGTTGCGCACCACGCTGAACCAGGAAGTAGTGGTACAGGTTACTTCCGGGTTTCGGCGCTCGCACATGTGCAGAAGCACTAAATCACGCTTTGCGCATGAGCACCAAATCGCGACCCGCACGTGCGCAGATGCCGCGCTGCGGGTTGCGAATGTGCCTCCCGCACAGATCACGTTCGCAACCCGAGCGTCCACTGTACTTGCAAGTAGGGTGGATAAAAATCAATGATTTAAAAAATAAATTTTAAAAATCGGATTTTTAATCTTCATTCAAGCTATCCTAAGTTCTATTAGCCATCTTAAGACAGATGGAACAAAAGCTGATCACAACAACTGGCAAGCAAGCATCAAAGCAGAATAGCCAGTCGCGCCCCCCCCCTCCTCCTGAGCCTCCCTGCTCTCTACAGTCATAAGTGGAGTCTCTGCTCCAGAATGTGGGAGGTCCGGAGGATGGAAACTGGAGACACGACCTTTTGAATGAGGACACCCCAGCACCAGAAAACTGCACTCTCCCCAGGGCTGTTTCCACGGAAAAGCAGGCACCAGCTCAAGGCCTCTAAATTTGCCCAAGCTCTTAAGAAACAGCAATTGTGAATTTTTACGGCCCTTCCTTATCTTAAATTTCTTGCATTTCTTTTATTGCTCCTTTACTATTAACTGTAATAACGGTCATTATCAACTGTGCCATTGTAAGCTGCCACCATAGGCACTTCTAAAATCTGAATGTGGGATATAAATATTTAAAGTAACCATTAAAATAAAGTTTGTGGGGGAGAAGTCGTTGGATAAATTTACCCTCCCCCTTTAATCATACGTATATTTACGCCAAGCAAAGTCTAATAGGAGGGGAGGAATTCAACCTAGTTATTCTAGCAGAGGAAGGCTCCAGACAGCTATGAAGCATGTTCTCCAATTTAGCTGTCAGGTTGCATTTAGCATTCAGTGCTGGTCCTAGAGATTTTGCTTGCCTGAAAATGTAAATGCAAATTAATTTGGATTGGTGGCTTAGAACGAGCAGTGAAATATACTTATAACCACAATTCTCTCTTTCAAATCGCTACACCCACAAACCTTTCCACCTACAAAGCAAAATTCCAAAAAATGATTGAACAAGGACCAGATGATTTTTAAACAAGCCAGCTCTTATTTGCAACTGGAATCTGCAGCAGCCTTCAGCAGGCTCTTTGGCTCTCAAAGGGCAGCTCGGATAGGATTGCATCTGTCTTTAAAACAAAACACGGGTGAATTTCTCAGTTGGTTCAGGTTTTCACAAGTGACACTAAAATATTTAATGGTCTTTGTGTACTTTGCAAAGCCAGGCATGCAGATTCTCCACTTAATTTTTGGAAATGTATCACCTAGCAGGGAAAGTCACATCATATTCAGATTCTAAGGCAGGGATAGGCAACCTAAGGCCCGGGGGCTGGATGCGGCCCAATTGCCTTCTCAATCCAGCCTGCGGACTGTCCGGGAATCAGTGTGTTTCTACATGAGTAGAATGTGTCCCTTTTATTTAAAATGCATCTCTGAGTTATTTGTGGGGCATAGGAATTCGTTCATTCCCACCCTCCTTCAAAATATAGTCCGGCCCCACACATGGTCTGAGGGACGGTGGACCGGCCCCCTGCTGAAAAAGTTTGCTGACCCCTGTTCTAAGGGCATCTGCGATTGCCAAGGAGCTCCTTCTGTAGCAGTACCAGAGGCATTGTGGGGAAACGAACGTGGCACTTGGCTACAGAGTCTCAACCGTGGTTTCAGCCTGGAGCAAGCCTGGCCTCCTGGCAAATATATTGTTTAAAAGCATTTGTTTAATTTCCAGAAGCCTCCCAGGTATCAAGGTCTCCCATGGGCACCTTTGAGAAGTCAGCGCTACAGCCAGCTCACCTTGAGCAATGGAGAGCCTCACAGTTCAGAACATCAGCACTGTGAACGTAGCACAGAAATCAGGAGGAGAGAGAGAGAGAGCGCATTTCAAACCATATTTTGGCCTCGTGTGCTTTTCAGCAGTTGCACCAAATAGGAATAAAGCAAAAGGCTATTTGAGCTACACTTGCTAAGGCAGACCAAGTCAGCAGGAACTTGGGCACTGATTTAAAGGAAGAGAGGAAACCTCCAGATACAAATAGATGTGTTTATTGTACACAATGCATCCATTAATTAATTAATTTGCAACAAAGTTGGAGACCAAAGAAATCTGAACAGGGTGAAGCATTCTAAACAGGTTCAACACGTTGGCTGATTTTGCAATTAGTTGGCGGTAGCTGTAAAGGATATCTTACCTTAAGATGGTTCTAAGAAGAAAAAGATGCTAACTTTGCTATCAGTGAGTTCCAACAAACCTGCTGGTGTCATGTCGCCCCCCCCCCTCATTTCCCCCCATTTTGAGGACCTAAATGCAGCTCTTCCCAGTCAGCTGGTTGTGTCAAAGCAAAGCATTCAAATGGTCAGTGTTTAACCCTCTGGGGTTCTATACAGCGTATTGGGGGGGGTTCAAAAGCCCATTTTAAGGCTGACTCTACGGCTTACAATGGGACGCAGGTGGCACTGTGGGTTAAAGCCTCAGCGCCTAGGGCTTGCCGATCGAAAGGTCGGCGGTTCGAATCCCTGCGGCGGGGTGCGCTCCCGCTGCTCGGTCCCAGCGCCTGCCAACCTAGCAGTTCGAAAGCACCTCCGGGTGCAAGTAGATAAATAGGGACCGCTTACCAGCGGGAAGGTAAACGGCGTTTCCGTGTGCGGCTCTGGCTCGCCAGAGCAGCGATGTCACGCTGGCCACGTGACCCGGAAGTGTCTCCGGACAGCGCTGGCCCCTGGCCTCTTAAGTGAGATGGGCGCACAACCCCAGAGTCTGTCAAGACTGGCCCGTACGGGCAGGGGTACCTTTACCTTTACCTTTACCTTTACTACGGCTTACAACATGTGACAAAGAACCCTGCACTAAACACTTTATCAGTTGTTATTTTACAGTACTGCTTCATAGTTCCCATAAAGTAAAATGACTACAGACACCTTACTTAACAACTGCAGATAAAGAATATTCTTTATATTCATATAAAGAGAAGGCAAATACAATCCCTCTCCCATTTTGAATTTTGAGAATGTTAGGAAGGCCTCTCTCTCCCTCTCTCTCTCTCTCACACACACACACACACACACATGCTTTAATCCCCAAGTACACAATTTTTAAGCCGCTGTACTATTAGAATTAGATTTCTCTCACTCTTATCTCAATATATTGTTGTGATATCTTACTTATGTGTAGAATGGAATGACATACAGTGGTACCTCTAGTTGCGGACACGATCCATTCTGGGGTGCAGTTTGCAACCAGAAAAGTCCGCAACTAGAGCAGCGCTTCTGCGCAAGCACGGAGTGCGATAGAGCGCTTCTGCGCATGCGGTGAAACCCAGAAGTATACACTTCCGGGTTTGCCACCTTCGCAAGCCAAAAAGACGCAACATGAACCTAACGCAACACAAGGTACGACTGTATTCCACTGCACCTCATTTTTAGACTAACAAGGTCATAACAATGCCCCAATGAAGATATGCTTTAGAATGCGTGGACAGTGCCAGTCTGATGAAATCTGAAAAGTCACAAATGTAAATACAGTTTCTAGTGATTTGGAATGCCCTGTATCACTCCTTGTTTTCCCCCTTCACTAGCAAAATTATGGCAATAATTGTACAGTGGTACCTCGGTTTTCGAACATAATCCATTCCGGAAGACTGTTCGAGTTCCAAAACATCCGAAAACTCAATCAGGAAGCCTCAATACAGAAAACTCAATGCAGAAGTCGTGTGGCATGTTCGACTTCTGAGGCATGTTCAAAAACTGAAGCATTTACTTCCGGGTTTACAGCATTTGAAAACCGAAATGTTCGAAAACAGAGACGTTTGAAAACCGAGGTACCACTGTATTTGTAAACTTTGTGCAGGCTACAGAATTCAGCTTTTCCTGAAGCAGAATTTTTAGAGTGGTGTGCACACAGTTCTGCTTAAAGCCTTTACAAGCTTAAAATAGAGATTTTTCCATGCCTTGACTTTCAGTTTCAATGCTGAACACAGTTTAGGTGTTTGGTCAACATTTCAACAATGTTTTCCTATGAATTCAAGTCATAGTTTGTTAATCCTGTACATTTTCCACATTAAATTATTAGAGGTAATTTAGATATCTTTCACAGGAATTATATTTTACTTCCATAATATTGCCAAGTGAAAAGAACAGAACAGAATGGAACGGAAAACCATTCCGTCAGAATATAAAGAACGTAAGCAGAATGAGCCAAGGAATAATTGTGGGTTTAGGTTTCAAGACAGGAACCCAGCCAGATTTTCAAATACATACTGCCGCAAATTGGGCCAACAATTTCTAGTGCTATATTGCCTGCTTGACTACATAAATATCTGCAAGATTTAGAAGAATGTACAGCTCACACAAATACACCCACTCAGCTCCTGGACACCTGAGAGAAAATCCATGGATGTCTTCTGCTCATCCCACAGAACTAGGAATTCATGAAATGGCTCAGTTAACAACAGAACCACGAAATGGTCCACTTATAACATGGTGCAGAGCAGGAAAAACAGCAGTTCTAAGACTGCAGCCTCAGGCACGCTTACTTGGGAGTAAGCCTCACTGTACCCAATGGGACATAACTTCCATAGACAGGATTGAGCTGAACATAATATATGCCCTGTTGCAACAGATAATAGGGGTTTATGTTAATAATTCATTTTATGTATCAGAATTCAACATGCGATACGGCAATATTACTGACCTACTTTACAAAGTTGTTGATTGGAACACTCTAGAAAGCATTAGGGGAGATCCGCACTTAGGCTGGGAATGTGGGTTCTGCCCATAGAGTGAGTCTGCAGAGAGAACATCACATCTGGCCTATATAGCAATGATCGCATGCTCATACACATCATATTTCCTTTTCTAGTTCAAATTCCTGCTCTAGCTAAAATTTGTCAGTTCCCTCTATAATACTAATAAGATTTGCTATCAATTTGTTTCTAAAACTCTTATTCAGACCTTAGGCTTTCCTCAGTTATTGTGAAGCAATTGTCATCATGGTTTATTTTATTTATTCCTTGCATTGATATCCCATCTTTTTCTCCAAGGAGCTGGACTCTCCCACACCCCCTTTAATCCCTACAACAACCCTGCGATGTAGGTTAGTCTGAGAGGCAGTGATGGGGACAAGGTGACCCAGCGATCTTCATGGCTGAGTGAGGAGTTGAACCCAGGTCTTAGTCCAACACTCTAACCACTGCACCACACTGGCTCTAGTGCACCTCCACTGCTGCTGTTCTAAGCCTTTTGCACACGGCATTAGCCACAATCTGTATGTAGTTTCTTGAGAAATGCTGCTGTTGCAACTCGCAACATGCAAATACAACTTGAAACCCAGTAAAACTCACTGTGTTTTAAGCTGTGAATGGGTACATAGCCTAAGCCTCTTCATGGTATTGCTGATGGCCATCTATCTTGGTTACTCTCTTCCACCGTCCCTCTGTTCATCAAACACAACTCCTATTAAAGCTCCACTTCCTTCTGCTATTTCTTGCCTTCTCTCTTGTGGCCCCTTATATATGAAACTCTCCCCTCTGAATATGTGGCTGACCTCTTTTCTATCTCACTTTAAGAAATGACTTTAAAATTCAACTTACGGTAAGTGAGAAGCAAGCTGGTCATTTCTTTTAAGACCATAACTTAAGGCTGATACAATGATAGCTCTTCTGCTATGCTCACCCTGCCCAATATTTGCCTCTGCTCTATAGGTTTCTCAGGTGAGTAGCGCCGACCTGCATCACAAAACCAGCTCTTAGATAGGCTTAGTGCTGCATACCTATGAACCCAGAGGCTTCTGACACGAGAAAATTGGGCTGTTTTGAGCTTGTTAAGCTAATGCCCTTTAAGGTCCCACTATTTGAGATCCATTTATTTTGCCAAAGCAGGGGGAATTAGATACAGGGGACCAAACACGAATGTCACAATTGCCTGTATTCAGCATATAGCATATAAATAAAGTAAAAGGCACCTTTGCTTACAGGTGTATGCATCCGACCCCATTTTGCCTGCACATCATGAATGAGAGGGGCCACCTGTGTGAAACAATGACACTGACTTTAAACTGAAAAGTCATTAGATAAGTTTTGAAGAAGCAACACACAAGCATTTACAAACGGATCAACAAAAACGACTGCTCCATAAAGACACTGTCAGGAAAGACTGAATCCACTTCAGCCACCCTTTCCATACCCACCAACAAATATTTAAAACCTCAGCAGGAGGAATAGTAAATAAGAATGCAGTTTGGTGAAAGTATTTCTAAAAAGCTTCATCTGAGGCTAGAGCTGCTCACTATGTCCAACGCAGTCAAGGCATCCCCATGTTGTGTTCTGCTACTCTCCTCTGTGATATTTAGGAAACAGTTACCCCATGTTCATCCCACCAGTATCAACATGGGTGGGAAAACATGCAACACGGCACACATAAATCTCTGGTCATCGAACGTTACAGGGGAGAAGCGGAAAACTTCATGTCACATGTAATGTGGATTATCAGCCTGACTCTGAAACAGCCTCAAAGCCACTGGACAGCAAGGGTCATGGGGTGTTTTACTCTGAGTAGACCTACTGAATTAATGAGCAGGACTAAGTTAAGTCCATTAATGTCATTAATTTAAAACGTCACTGAATGCTCAACCCACAGGGTTTTAAGCCTCCTGTACAGCTGTTTTGTGCTTTTTACATTTTCTAACATAAATATATTGGATGGGGAGGGGAAGATCAAGAAATCTGAAATGGCAAACAGAACAGGAAAAACATGCAAATGTAAATTTAATGAATATGTTGTTCTAAATTTGTTATAAGCAGTGGTGAGGAACAGTGGCATAGTGTGGGTTGTCAGCACCCGGGGCAAGGCAAGTAATTTGCGCCCCCTAACCCGTGGATTTGCGCCCCCTAACCCGTGGATTTGCGCCCCCTAACCCTAACCCCCAGATGTTGCACCCGGTGCAGCCGGGCACCCCTGCACCCCCCACGCTACGCCACTGGTGAGGAACCCCTGGCTTAAAGGCCTAATTTGGGTACCAATTTAGCTTGCAAAACTGTCTTCAAATCACACCTCCCTGCTCTGCACTAGACACCACATAGGGTATCAGATGTGGGGCAGGCGGAAACTTCCAAGCAAGAATTGGGAGCCTTAAATTGCTCCCAGTTTTTCCCTTGGCGAGAGGGGTTTTCTGTCTTGGCCCTGTAAAAAGTGAGAGGTGACTGGTGATGGGGAGGTGCATGTGATGAAACAAGGGGGGGGGGAAGGTGAGAGAGGGACTACAGTATAATAGCTATAGTACTATTGGAAATGCTAGTTTGGCTCCACCGGTGCCACTCTGACCGTGACCCCACCCTGGTAAGAAGCAGCGACACCACTGCCAAGAGGCCAACTCTGTAGTGCTGCCCCGCCAGCCTCTCCTGACTGGCACCACACATTTAACACAGGGAAAGCGACTAATAGAAAACATTAGTTTGTAGGGACAACAGTGTGTAGGGACACACTGGTGGAGGAAGAGGAGTGTGGGGGGAGTGCACCGCTCCCGCAATCCCGGCAGGGTGCCATCGCAGCTGCCCCCCTGCACTGGGCACCCTGCCCCCAGGACGCGCGCCAGCCCTGCCCCCACCTGCTCTCTGCCCCCCCAGCATGAAGCCACTGTCCCTACAGTAATCATAGGATCATCTGCCCCACATGCAATAAAACAGGGGTCAGCAAACTTTTTCAGTAGGGGGGCGGTCCACTGTTCCTCAAACCTTGTGGGGGGCCGGACTATTTTTTTTTTGGGGGGGGGGGAAATGAACAAATTCCTATGCCCCACAAATAACCCAGAGATGAATTTTAAATAAAAGGACACATTCTACTCATGCAAAAACACACTGATTCCCGGACCGTCTGCGGGCCGGATTGAGAAGGCGATTGGGCCAGATCCGGCCCCTGGGCCTTAGGTTGCCTTTTCATGCAATAAAACATATCTCTCCCGTATCAGTATCTACAGCCACCGCAGCCAGCAGCTGTAACTCTCCAACGGTGTGACTTCTCCTGAGCCAGATGGATGCCAGAATTGTAGAGATGGAAGGGGTCCCCTGGGTCATCTAGTCCAACCCCTTGCAGTGCAGGTAGGTGGGCCTCGAACCCAGGACCCAGAGATTAAGAGTCACAAAAGATAAGAAATTACTACTGTTTCCAGCCATCAAGCCATCAAGCTCATGAGCTGCAGCTCACCTTGGGCAAGCCTTTCTCTCTTTCTCCATCAGCCTCCCTGGGCTTTTCCTCCTTGGAGCAAGAGGGGGGTCAGGGGGACCAGAGAGGATGCGCTGCTCCAAGGATGCTCCGAGGAGAGGCTGCAGGGTCAGACCCAGATGCCCGCAAGGCGGACCGAGACGCACCAGCCACGCTTCCCCCGCGCGCCCCCGGAGGGAGAACCCGACGCACCCAGCGCCACCCCCGCCGGGCGGTTCCCGCTCAGGTCCGCTTCCTGCACCGAAAGCCTCTCCCCCCCCCCCCCCCACGCCTCGCTGGCTCACCTTGGCCGGCGCGCGAGGCCGGGAAGCCGAAGGACCCCACGGCCTCCCTGCCGGAGCCCAGCGTGGCTTCCGCCGCCGCCGCCGCCGCAGCAGCAGCCTGGGGGGGGGGGGTCTCTCCGGTTCCCCGCCCCCATCGCCCCCCCCCCCCGGCTCGAGCGCGGAAATCCGCCCAGGAGACCCCGGCCAGGGATCCCCCGGAGAAGATCCCTGGAGCAGGAGACGCCCTCTCCCTCCCAGACCCCCCCCCCGCCGCCTCCCCCCTTGCAAAGAACCGGCCCGCCCAGGAAGCCGCTGCCCCCCCCGCCCCCCCCCAGCAAGGCGCTCTCTCGACTCACCGGGGCGGCGGCGGGGGAAGCAGCTCCGAGTGGGCGCGAGGTGGGTCTCCGGCCGCCGATGCCGCCGCCTCTCGCTGCCGCCATGGGAGCCTCCCTCCCGCCCGGCCTGGCCGGCTCCGCCGCCGCTCTGCTGGGGGTTCGGTCCGGCGCGGCGGGCGAGGGCGGTCCGTGCGCGCCGAGGGAGATGCGCTGCGCTGCGCCCGGGCGGGAGGGAGGGAGGGAGGGAGGCGGCTTCTTCTTCTTCCTCGCGCGCAGCGGGGGGCGGGAGGAGGCGGGGGGAGGGCGAAGCCTCGCTCCACTTCGCCCCCGCCCCAAACAAGCTTGTGTGTTTGCAGGATCGCAAGCCTCCGGAGCAGGCAGGGGAGCGGCTGATGCTGTGTGAAAGGCGCATCTTCCCATTGTAAACCGGCGGGGGGGGGGGGATCTGAATCTTGCTGTATTGGCAACTACAGTAATAAGAATATTTGCAGAGGGGGAAGCATGTGCCGAAGTCCCCCAGTGGGGGGGAGGAAGGTTTAAAACAGAAGAACAAGACATCCCTGAGCATATGCAGAGTGCTCGAGGGCGCCCAAAGGGCAGGCGCCTCCCTTCCTCCGATTCTATAATCAATCACAGAACTGCAGAGTTGGAAGAGACCTCAGGGGTCATCTAGTCCAACCCTCTGCAATGCATGCAGGTCTTTTTGCCCGATGCCTGGCTCGAACTCACCACCCTGAGGTTCACTTTCAAGCTTTACTGACTGATTCCTGGAACTTCTGTGGAATATGATTTTTAGCGTATCTTTGTTTCTGCACAAGATTCAGGGCAGCACTGTTCCCCAGCACTGGGCTCTGATGCACAGGCAGAGCAGAAGGCAAGGGGGGGGGGGCGCCCGATTTTGGCCTTGTGCAGGCTGTTGCTGAAAATTCGAAAGACCAAAGCGCCCCCACCCCACCCCCCGGAAATGGCATTTAAATTAGCCAGCTGTTTCTGTACAAATATGTGTTTTTTTATATTGTGATTTTATGCTGTGAACTGCCCTAAGATCTACAGGTACAGGGCAGTGTACAAATTTAATAAATAAAACAAAACATCTTCATGTTTCCCTGGATGGGAGCATAAGGCTGACAGTGCCATGGCAAATGTGCGGCTGTGGCATCTTAATTTGGCACCAGATCATGCTCTCGAAAAACAACCCCCCCCCCCCCGAGTTAGAATGCTGGGTTGACTGTTGGGAAGAGAAGCAATGGAATGGGATCCAAAACAGACTAGCTGCAATCCTGAGCAGGAGCTCCCAGCTCTGTCTGCAAGAGTCAGCTGGAGGTGCCATTTGTTATTAACTGCTCAATAAGACGGAGGCTCCACAATGATGCATCCCGGTTCCTGCAAATTCTTTTTATGGTGATGGAAACCACCCAAGTATCTAACATAGGCAGCAAATGTATGGAAAAGCAAGGCTTTCCAAGAGACATCACACACTCACATGCATTTCCATGAAAGGTTTTTACATTTGCCCAGGATTTAAAAAAACTTTTCAGTGTATTATGCTGCTTTCAGCTCTCACGTTCTGATATTTTAATGCTGCTTAATATTTGTTGTTCTTAGATTGTTTCTTTAATTTCCCAATTGTTTCATCACAATTTTTATATGCAGCCCTGCAAGTGTGTGTGTTGAAGAGCAGTTCTTGCATACATACATAATGTGGTGAGGCAAAGTGGAGAACTCTGTGGACTCCCCTAGTTACAAGAATTATGTCTCTACGCAAGTGCATGCATGCAACAGTTTTTGCTTTTGGTTGTTTATTGCTGTTTTATAAGAGCAATTCCAAAGATCAAGTGCGGTGATTACATTGCTTTCTGCTCTGCTGAGCTGTGGCATCGTCGCCACTGGACAAGGTAGAAGGAGGGAGAGAAGGGCGCAGAGGAAAGAACACAGGCGAAAATATACCAAATAGTCCACTAACATTTTTTAAAGCAGAAATGGATGTGTTTAGCCAGCAGCTTGCTGTGCTCAGTAACCAAGGCACACACGTCTTTTGTTTCCACAGTTTCTGATTTTATCATGAGCTGGGGTATTTTGAGTTAATATTTAAAATGTTTAAAACATTTTCATGCTTGTGGGTGTTCTGTGCTTACTACAGAGATTCAAATGGTGGGCAAGTTGGGGAAAAGGAACTTCAGGATTGCAGCACGTGAATATGAATTGCTTTTCTGCAAGCATATTTAAGTTAGGAGAAGCGTCAGAAAATCCAATCCAAGCAAATTCCAGAGCCCACTGGGATAAAAAAGGTGGGATTTATTTAGTTATTTATTTAATCTATCTATCTATCTATCTATCTATCTATCTATCTATCTATCTATCTATCTCCAGGAACATATTTCTTGAGAACCAGAGGAGAGGTCAGAATCCTGAAGAACAACACAGTCACACACCAGATTAAGTCAGATACTATTTTGTAAAATAAGTCTGAAGGTTTCGTATACTCTTGCATGCTATTATTTTTACTACTATTAGTATTTTTTAATGAAATTAAGTATAACATGTATGAACGTGAGATGGTTGAGAGAATCTTTGGAAAGGTGTCTCTGCAAAGAGTCAGGAAAATCAAGCTCCAGCCATGGACAGCTACAAACACAAATTTGTTTTAAGTAAAACATCAGATTAAAGGAAAAGATTCATTGGAAGAGGAAGCTCTGCATTGCAAGACATCTGTGCCCATTTGCTTGGACCTCAAAAGTTGTAGAGTAAGGCCTTCAAATACAAAGTCATAATGATAATGACCCTTCCTTAGTCAAGTGCCAGGCAAAATGTTCTAATGGGGCCCAGTGGGGCAGAAGTGCTACACTACTTTCCTGACAGGTGGGGTCATTGGTGCTTACTGGGAAGAAAACTGGGAAGGGCAGGGCAGTGGGGGGTTGGCACAGTGTGAACACACCAGCAAAGCCAATTGTATCCACTGCAACAACCTCCCCATTGCCTTGCCCCTCCCACTTCCAGTAAGCAACAACTATGCATCTGCTAGGGGAGCCACTTCAGAGAGACGCAGCAAACTGATGTGGAAACTGGGGAAATCGGAAACCAAAACTGACAGATTCATCCATCCAGAGCCAAGGATTTCGCTGCTGCTTCCAAGTCACCTTGGTCATCCGAAAATGAAGGTCAAAGCCTCCAATGAATGACTCTGTGAAATGAAACAAATGGTGAAATTCCTGATTTGGGCAAGATCCTTTTTGTTTATGCCATTAAAAAATAAAAGCCAGTTCCCAGCATTTTTGTTCTACCCTTGTGGCACAACAAGCAACAGAGATCAAGGTGTGTAAACGGGAGCCGATCAGGAAAAGTGAATTGCCAAACTTGGATGAAGAAGAAACTCTGCTCTTTACAATGTGCGGCCCAGCCCTGGCTGAGAAGGCTCCTGCAGGAGGTTGCGTCCCCAGAGAGCCCTTTAATAGACACATTGCACATGTGCCGCATATCAGAAGGACAGGCATTTTGCTGGTTAAGAATAATCTCCAGTTGGCGCTCCTGTTGGTGTTGATAGAGCTGCTTTGTGAGCCCATTTCCCTCCTGGAATCCTTGCTCAGTAATTTTCAATGCTGCATCAGCAGGAAAGGAAAGCGAACAGAAAGGGAGGGAAGGGCACACGCACACTGGCCTCCTGCTGGGAGGGATTTTTGAGCACTTCATCCCAGAAGCCAGACAAGCTCCTGAACAATCCCACCACTCAGGACAGCAGTTCACGCAGCTGATGAATTGAACTGTAGTTCACAAAGGCTCATGCTATCATATATCTGTTAAGTCTTAAAGGTGCCACAAGACTTTTGGATATCCGTGCTGCAGCAAAGTACTGTAACATGGACCTCTGGAAATGTAAACGAGAGTTTTGATTGCTGTGAAATCCATAGTGCTGTCAGTGAGAATGGCGCTGCATGAACAACAATGGATTGAATGCTTAAATATTGTACCTGGATATATCGGATTCTTCCCAAAGTCCTCATACTTCCAAACACCTAGGTGCCAAAATGAAAGACTGGATATTCTAATTACTTTGGGGGTTGCTGGTGATCTTATCTTTTAGAAGTATGTTTTGTCTATTTTGATCTCACCTCATTACTGCTACTGGCTGTTAATACAACCTACTTACTACCGGTACATATTAATTTTATTGGTTTTATTTAGGCTGGTTAATTGGTTAAATCAACCTGTTTTTAAGTTACATTCTAGCAGATTTGCATATTATCAAATCCTTAACCTAAAGTTCTTTTTGAGATATTGCAATTTTATAACTCAAAGTTACCACTAATTCTTACCAAGAAGGCCGTTCTTCCCCCATTCCCCATCACAGTAACACATCAAATCCAAAATACCTAAAAATAAATAAAAAAGTACGAATAATTAAATACTTCTCATTCTCCTTACCTGATCTCTAGCAGCTGCCACAAGCTGCCCAAGGGAGGAGGGCTGCGGCCATGGAGAGGCCATGGGACGCCCCCCCTTGCAGCCACCGCTGGCGCCACCACTGACTCCTCCTCATCCCTGAGATTGGCAACAGTGGCACTAACTGGAGAAATAGAGACATTCCGGCATCAAACCAGAAGCCAGGACGACTTTCATAATTCTGGGACTGTCCCTGGAAAATAAGGGACACTTGGAGGGTTTGTAATCAGCTGCTGAACGGAAAATAATACAGTGCAACTGACTTTCGGGGTTGGTGTGTTGTGTGACAAGGACACAGAGTGCAATGAGATTGAGTGTTTGGGGGGGGGAGGCTCGGTTAATTTCATTGTACACAGGCTGTACATTGACAATAAAGGTATGATGATGATGATGATGTGCAGGGGCTCCTTGGCAGGCAAGCTGATGTTGCAAGGGCTACAAACATTTGGAACCCCCTGGTGGTGGCAGGCCTCATCAAGCACTGCACAACACAAACCTTGTACGTCAAGTTCAGGAAATTGCAGGCAGGCTGAGTACAGATGTGCACCAAAAGAAGAAATGTTCGCTTGCAATCCATGTTTCATCCCACTGCTTATGAGTTGGTGGATTTATGCTGATTTAATGTATCTTGATAACACTACTTTGCAAATTATTTTTAGCACGCTGTACATTATCTTTCCTTGGCCTGCCACATGGCACTGTTTCATTTTTATGCGTTGTAGCTTAAAGTGCAGGCTTCTTCTTCTTCTTAGTCCTTTTATTTAAATACTTTTATCATTGCTGCAGATCATTCCATGACAGCCGGCCACAGAAGGCACATCTATTATCAGAAGCAATGATGATGAGTGGGTTAAGGGGGGGGGGGGTGGCTGGCCTTTTATGTACAAGTCTAATGAGTTTGTCATTTGAATCTCCCAGCTCCCTTATTGCTTTGCTGGCTCCGTTGAGAGCTCTCCACCACAGGAAAAGTGTTTGTTATATAGCAACAGAACATGGTATCTGCATGAAGCTTATTCACTGATCCACCATGTGGTGGAGGAGGCCCTGCCTCAGCAGAAGAAGACGAGGTCTGGGAGGGAGCTAAGTCGGTTGAGGGACGTCAATGTCTGTGCCATTGGCACACACAAGAAAAAGAGGATGGTGGGAAATGGAGCATGTGAACACCTTCTTGAGCAGCAGCTACACTTAGCTGTGAGTAAGGAAAAGGAAACAGCAGGGGAGTCTGGGGAAATACTGATAAAAAGCAGGGGAAAGAAGCAGCTCAAGAGGAAACCCTTATCGCTCTCTCCTGAAATGAAATTAACTGTGAAGGACTATCTCCCTGTTCTTTCTGCGTTACAAAATAAAAATAAAAAGAGCTGTACCCAGCTAGTCAAAATTATGAGCTAAGAACTGCTAAATTCTGCACCATGCATCTTATATGAGCACTTGCTCCCACAGTTTGTTCTGGTTTTGCTAATCATGGGGAGGAACAAGGAGCTAGGCAAAGCCATCGACGCCCCACTCCCAAGCACACCTTGCTGCTTCCTCACCAGCAGATATTGCCTAAAGCACACCTTTGAAAGCGTGTATTTGCAACCAGGCTCTAAGTTCATTCTTTTGTTTAAATGGCCATAGCGGTGGAGGGTATTGTGGGATGTGGGCTTCTGCACCTAGTAGCACATTTCCCCTTAGTAGCATATGTCCACAAAGAATTGCCTTGGGCAATGTTCTCGAAATCTTTGCTGCTGTTCACCTCAAGGAGGCTAAAGAGCCCAGTTTGGTGTGATTGAGTCAGTGGGTGAAGCCCATGTTGCTGACTCTTCAGCCTTTGCTTAAAACGGGGCTCATTGGACTTCATCTACCATCACCCCTGAGTCTGACCTTTCTGACAGGAGCTGGTGGGAGTTTGGAGTCCCACCCGAGTAGGAGGGCTGCCAGCCCCTGTGCAAGTATACTTGACAACTAGAGTGACAGTTCCCATGTCAAAACAACTGTGGGTGTTGCACCTAAAACTATGAATAACGTTGATCCCAGACAAGTAAATTTCCTTTGTCTCCATCTGTTCCCTTAACATAAATATTATCGGAGCCAATGCTGTTGACGCACAAATGCCTGCAAATCTGTGCTAGGTGTTCTCCCACCCTGCCATCTACTTCTGAGGTTCAAAAGCAAATGTTTGTTTTCTGAAGGAAGAATTGGACCCATCTGTTGTGTGCAAGCAATGGGAGAGAAGTGGGGTGCTCTGGTAAAAGGTCATTCAAGCCCACAGAGGGGACAGCTAGAATACAGTAGATGGTCATATCAAATAGGAGAAAGGGAATCATTCTTGCTAGAAAAAACAAGTATTTGCAGAAAAACCTCTGAACAATATATGAGATTTTTTTGTATGAAATATGAAAACATGGCAGCTGTTCTGCTGCCCCCTGGCACATTCCTGACCGCACCCCTAACCATGATTACTCAGAAGTAAGACAGTCAGATCCACTGTGAGGGAAAAAAGAAGAGAGATGCAGGGGGAGGTAACTTGGAGTGATCTCCACATCTAACATCTGATTTTGAGGATCTGGGGTGCAGATTCCAGCTAACCTGGCAATACTGCAGAGCATCATTTTATAGTTGTACAGTATTTGATGAAGTGGGCTTTGGCCAATGCAAGCTTGTAGCACAACAAATTTGTTATCTTCAAGTTACTACAAGAGTTGTTGATTTTTTAAAAAGATGGCAGCAATTTGCTGTGCATTCAGAGCAGAATCCATTTTGGAAAGAAGTAAGCCCCACTCTCATAAGTGAACACAAGATGTGGCACATGCACACAATTTGAATGACAATGCCCATAAATGGGGGTGGGGGCTTTAATATTTTATTGGGGTGGCAAAGAGATATTGGCCCCTAGGACTTGGCTCCTTCCTTAGCAAAGAAGTCTCTAGCATCAGGCTTTGCCCCAGTGCATTGCAGAACCATCAGCTGATTGTGATCCTGGGTTTAGTGTGCTTAAGTGTGAGAGCTTCTTGATAACGCCACAACAATTTACCACATGGTAGTTTTGAAATGTAAGAAGCAGCCCCTCCACCTTTAGGCTGTAGGCCTCATGTAGCAGAGCTTACTTGCAAGTAATTTTTCTCTTGCCCATTGTGGGCAAATGATATTCACATGGTTGCTGAATATCATTTGATAGGAAGAGGGACAGATTGTCCAAATTCCACCAGATGGAAAAGGACAGAGTATTCTGAATGTACCATGTGTGCTTCTTTCTATCTTATACAGTGGTACCTCGGTTTAAGAAACTATTCGGCTTACAAACTCCGCAAAACCGGACATAGTGTCCTAGTTTGTGAACTTTACCTCGGTCTAAGAATGGAAGCCGAACGGTGGAAGGGCAGCAGTGGCAGGAGGCCTCATTAGGGAAAGCGCGCCTCGGTTTAAGAACATTTTCGGTTTAAGAACGGACTCCCAGAACGGATTAAGTTTGTAAACCAAGGTACCACTGTAATTCCTTCCAGTACATGGTAGGCAGGTTTGCTGATAGTCAGCTTTATGAAGCAGCCAAGAACCAGTGCTGTGGCTGTGCTTTCCTTCCTCGCCCCTCCTTGCATTCTTTCCAATTCTGATTTGGAACAATGAATTAGTCTATTTTAAATTTAAATAAATGATGATGATGTTCATGACTGGCAGAAACAGGTACATGTGCAGTTAGCTGAAATCTGCCTCCAACCCTCCGTTTCCTGTCCTGCATCTACAAGTCCAGAGGACAAACTCATTACCCTCTGCGCAGCCACAGCACCAGCTAGAATTAACTCAGTCACCACCATCCGTTTTAATGAAAGATTTATTGCTGGTGTCTGTTCTGCTGTGAAAACCCTGTGGTTCAACAGGTTAACGGCATTTCCTCAGCTTCAAAAACAATAGCCCACCTGTTCCTGATATTCCTCCATGGCACAAGTCTATATCAGTTTACACAGTTTGCGTGAAAAGAGACAACTGCAAATGTCAATTCCCCAAGCACTTCATGGCGGTCAAATATATACTTGGGAATCTAACAGGGCTACCAACTGATTTGGAAAACATCTCCATCTGGCCTGTTCTTTTCCTTTTAAAAGCAGTTGTCCTTTTAAAGAAAATACTTTTCACAGCACAGTATTATAATTACTACTCACACCACCAGCAAAGGGGGACAAGACTCCTGTACATTTGAATACTTGTTATATAGAGGGGAATTTCTTCAGGTGCAGCTTTTCTCACCGGGGCGCAATGAACTGTACCTGACAAAAAATTCCCCCTTCCATGAAAGGTGCAGATCCTGCAGGGATGGCCTGGGAGATTTTGCTGCTTGAGCTGAAGCAGAACATGCCGGTCCCCAATATGACACCTGCTCCTCTTCTGCAGTCCCTGTGGAAGAAGAGAGGGAGGAACAATATAGTTTGACTATGCAGTTAAACACTGCTCAACACTTAAACTTCCTCCTACATCTAACTTTAGCCCTCCTCCTCTTTTATCCTGGCCAAGCAAGGAGACCACAACTACAGGTGGCAGTGCAAGACCCGTGGGTGATATCTAATCCATTGATATCAATGATTCAACTTGGAATACAACTAATGTTGGATTTTAATGGTACATGTGACCCAGGGCTGGCCCAAAACAATCTGGCACCTGAGGCAAACCACAAAATAGCACCCTCACTCCAACAAGGAAGAAGGGGTGAGTGAAGTTCTACATAAGGAACTGGTTTGGGGGATAAAGATCTACAATGGGAACGGGGGGGGGGGGGGGGGACCAGCAGCATCTCCTATTCACCAAGAGGCTCCTGCAGAGACAGCATTGGCGGCGGCGGGGGGGGGGGGGGGCAGATTTGGCTCCACAGGCAGATCTGGGGCAGGAGCAGCAGCAGGTGTTTCATTTCTTGAAGGCCAGATCTGCTGCCCTGTGGATCCAAGTTGCCTCACCTTGCCTCATGGGTGGGCCAGCCCTAATGTTACCCATTCCTTTGTAAAGGGGGTGTGATTTAATGAAGGATAAAAGTTAAAGACAAACCCTCCTTCCTCCTACCTGCCGCTTTCTGCTCCTCAGCCCCTGCCAGTTATCTTCTAATATCAGGAGCCAGGTGGAGGAAAAGGACTTCTAGGAATGCACTGCTTGGTGAAAGTGTGTGCTGTGTGTTTGTGAGTGTTCAGTACCCCCCTTTAAATCACACATCCACCCTGCTTTTCACGTGCGTAGGGCAGACCTCCACTTGAAGATGCTGTGCGATGCCGTTGGTGCTGAGTGCAACCCTGACAGTCTGGCTGTGCAGACTAATTAATCCATTCATGTCAAAACTGCTTTGAGCAAAGTATTGCCTGCCACATGTTGATCAGATCGCCTGTGAACAGAATTAGTATGAAAGCCTCTTTTTCATCAAAGGAGATGCCTTGTGGCATTTAGAGTGAGAAAGCCAACGCTGTTTGAAGTGCAGAAAATTAATATTCAGTAGACTTTTGAGAAGCAGCAGTTCTTACTATTGGATCATGCCATGAAGAATATAGCAGTTTCCACATGGATATGTACTTCTCTTTTTCATGGAGAAGAGGTCCAGCTCAATGAGCCCTACGTCTTCAGATGTTACCACCAGTTTCTGTGGCACAAATCACATGGAAGGACTTTTGAATGTGGACTTCAGGGCAGCATCTCACTCAATGGCTTTGTGTTCAGCAGAATCTTCCTTAGATACTCTCATCTCCCAGATCCTAGATATGGGTAACAGAAAAATAAAAACAAAGCTGTATAATCCCTCCTTTCCCAGAAAGCCAGAAGACATAGAGAGAAGCTGGAGTAGGTCCAATACTGTTAGACCCAAGTGCCCTGCGCAGTACTAAGATGGCAGGGACCGCCTAATACTTTATATCTCAGCTCTATCCCCGAGATCACCAGCAGGAGTGTCATTGGTTGTCCCCTGAGTCAACATCAGGACAAAACAGAGCCTTCAGCACCATCAGCCTAGTATGATGGAAGTCTCTGGCCATGAAGATACAGCAGCACCTTCACATACCTGCTGACCACTTTTTACTCCACCAGGCTTAAGCAGGCAATTAAGAACACATAGTTCCATCATAGTTAGCTATTGGTCTCTGATTATAAATGCTTACGAGTTTATGATTTTAAATGCTTACATATAGATATTATTGTAACCAGTTCTTTTATGATATAGGGGTATGTAAATATCTTTTTCAAATAAATAAATAAAAAAAATTTTTCCAAGTGAATTTTTATTGTTTTCCTTATATATTCTTTTCCAACAAATTGTAATAACACCATACATTCCCTTTGACTCTGCCGAGTCGTGACCCCCTCCCTCCCCACAACTGGTATATTTATCCTCTTTCCATCACGCACATCATTCTCATATTAGTACTATTATACACTGGAGGTATTATGTCAATCCTGCTAGTGTCTTGACCTCTTTACAATTCTTCTTTAGATATTCAATAAATTTACTCCAATTATTTTGGTATCTTTGATCTCCCTGGTCACGGATCCTCCCTGACAGTTTGGCAAGTTCTGCATATTCTGTCAACTTCGCCTGCCACTCCTGAATAGTTGGTATATCTTGTACTTTCCATCTTTGGGCCAGAAGGGTCCTCGCGGCAGCAGTAGCATACATGAACAAATTTTGATCTTCTATTTTAATTTCTGTTCCTATTAAGCCTAATAGACACGCTTCCGGTCTTTTGGGGAAAGTATATCTAAATATTTTTTTTAGTTCATTATAAATTGATTCCCAAAAAATTTTTACCTTATCACAGGTCCACCACATATGGAAATAGTCACCATCTGCCTTTTTACATTTCCAACATTTTCTTTCTTTTTTCCTAAACATTTTAGCTAATTTTACTGGCGTCAAATGCCATCTATACATCATTTTTAGCAAGTTTTCCTTTAAAGCCATACATCCTGTAAATCTCACACCCTCCTTCCATAATCTTTTCCACGCCTCCAATTCAATGTTATGCCCGATATCAATTGCCCATTTTATCATTGATTCCTTTACTTCTTCATCTTTTGTATACCATTCTAGTAATAAAGTATACATTCTTGATAAAATTTTATCTTTACAGTCTATTACCTCAATTTGGAATTTCGATTTTTTTCTTCCCGAAAATCGAAATAAATAATATTGATTCAGCAAAGCTCTCTCTACTGGACCTGGACTGGACCAAAAGTGCATGTGGTGTTAAATTCACGGCTCCCACAGAAAACAAACAGCAACCATGTGTTTAATTTCCTCACACCACTCCGTAATGCCTAGGGGATCTTAGCTGTGTCCTGGTGTCAGGACCTCAGGCACTTTCCCAAACCGCCAGTGGTGGATGAAGGGGGGTGCGGCCCGCCCTGGGTGTCTTCACTGGGGTGTGTGTGACAAAATGAGTTAAAAATAAAAAACTGGGCTAACAAAACTTTTTAGGAGTGACGTGGTGG
Organism: Podarcis cretensis; assembly: GCF_951804945.1. Lineage (NCBI taxonomy): Eukaryota > Metazoa > Chordata > Lepidosauria > Squamata > Lacertidae > Podarcis > Podarcis cretensis. Next base: position 3,731,270 of record NC_137174.1, read on the forward strand.
CTTAAGCCCCTGCAGGTTCTGCGCTGCCTGAAACAGTCTCCCTACAGCTGAGGGGGATGTGGCAGAGAGGTTCCAAGCACCAGAGAGGCTCGCCTCGTCCCCATAGCAGATCACCCCAAGCCCATGGGCAGCTCGCCCCGCCCCCATGGGTGCAGATTGCCCTGCCCCCGGCTGCAGGACACCCTCCCCCCCGCACCATGTGCCTGGGCGGCTAGCTATGCCGCGGCAATGCACACCCCACTGGCCGCCACTGGCAGACAGGGGGGAAATGGTATCGGGACACTGATAAGCTGACCTAGATGTCACAGAAGAATCAAGTGCATGGTTGCTATTTTCAGCATAGTCATGAATTTAACATAATGTATAATTAGTTCTACTCGACGACATTTACAGTGTACAGCTGGAAATGAAAAAATGGGAACAACCTGGTTTTACTGTTGCGCATACTCTCAATGGAGCCAGGGTTAACTATGGCTTCCTGTGCGGTGCACCTCCAGCAACCAGCCTGTGGTTGGTGCTGTGCAATGTTTGCTCAAAAGTGAGAGCTAGCCACGGTGATATTGCATTTGGACGACTGTCATGTGCTCTATGTGAGGCTGCCTTTGAAGGGTGCTCAGAATGCCACAGCTGGTTCACAATGCCACAGCCAAACCATTGACTGGAGCTGGTTGCTGGGACCATGGGACTCCTGAGTTACAAGAGCTGCACTGGCTACCAATCTGGATTTTTAGGTACAGTTGAAAGGGCTGTTTAGGTCATATAAAGCCCTGCATGACTTGGGATGGGATTATCTGAAAGATCACATTCTCCCATCCCACCAACATCTCCAATGTGCTTGATGGGATCTTGAAAGAGGGGTTTCTTGGAAGCCATCCTCCGATCACTTTCTGTTGGCTGGCAAATATATATTTTTATTTAGAGACTCTTTTGGCCTTGTGAACTGACTTGTTATGGCTGTAGTAAATGAGCAGTTTGGCTTTTCCCCTATTGCTTTCATTCATGGTTTACCAACCTGCTGTTATGTTTTGACTTTTATTTTTCCTATTGCCAGCTGCCTTGAGCACCATTTGGTGGAAAGGTGGGATTTTGGATGCTAATTTAACCAACAAATCATTTCTGAAAAGGCTTCCAGATTGCCATGGCTGGGTGGAAGCTGGTAACCAAGGTTACCCGTTTGCTATTGCTGCTACTGTGTCTTTAACAGCCACCTGACGTGCTGAAAGCAGAAAAAGCCTTTTTCCTATACCAGAAAAATATTACCTCCTTATTTCTGCAGAACAGGCTGCCTGCTAAAAAGTGCAGTTGCATTAAAAAGATATGGGGCCCCTCCTAACAGCTCTTAGAAAGCAGACAAAGGAGCCACCTGATGGTCTCTGGGTTCTGGGCATGTGTGGCTCAGGTAAATGGCTGCCTCTCAGGTCCTCTCCTGCGGTCAGCTGCTACTTCATCCAAGCAAGAAGCAGTGCTTTTGGCCAGTGGCGTAGCATGGGTTGTCAGCACCCAGGGCAAGGCAAGTAATTTGACGCCCCCTAACCCGTGGATTTGCACCCCCTAACCCTAACCCCAGATGTTGCGCCCGGTGCAGCCTGCCCCCCCTGCACCCCCCACGCTACGCCACTGCTTTTGGCAACAGCTTTATCTTCACATATTAGCAGGTGTTGCTAATTATTCTTTATACTGTGAAATACTTCACCTGCTTTGTTATTGTTAATTTAACTGTTAATAAAAACATTAAACATTAAAAAGCTTTCCTAAACAGGGCTGCCTTCAGCTGTCTTCTAAAGGTTGTATCTCCTTATATCATATCCTTGGCTTGGGAGTTGCGTAAACTCCACACCCTCCAACCTTCCTCCACTGAAAACAGGACATCCCACTATCCCATCCAACATCTCTTTGACGTCCTAAGGAATAGCAGGACATTCCAGGATCAAAGCAGAAACCAGGACAGCTTCTTTATCGGGTTGTCTTCGTTCTTACTTTTATTATGTATTTTGTGTTTTTTATATTGTAATTTTATGTTGCGTATAAGGTGGCATGCATACTAAATAAATAAATAAATAAATAAGTGCCCAGTTGCTACATGTAATAATAGAGAGAGGGCTATTCTAAACCTTTCCGCTTACTGTAGAAATTGCCTACCTGGAGTGAGTCGTGTGAGAGAGGGAGCTGTCAAAAACAAGACTTTATTTGCCGTCTCAAGCAGCAGAGTTCAGAATGCAACAGTGTTAATCCACCACCAGTTGCCATAATGTGTAGATCTCTTCTGCTTTGCAGAATCCATCTGGAGGGAAGAATTCAGCCAATGCTGTTCTGATCTCTGGGCAAGGACAGAAATATATTTGGTCGCCTGAGCAAGGTTCAGTTTGTGCACAGATATGTGTGAATATTATACATGCTGGGCCTGCCCACAAGCTGTATGCACGCAAAGACATATACCCAAATGCACCCATGCCCTGATGGTGCCCTCAGCGCCCTCTGTTTTTTCAGGGTACAGACTGTGCATTGAGAGAGCAAAGCACTTGTTTGCCCTGTGAATGGGAGCTCAGATACGTTGAGGGGGGTTTGGGCCTGACCCCACCCTTCAAGCATAGATTTCAGTATGTTTTGACTGTCCACCCAGTGCTTTTTTGTGCAATGAAAATAAACACATGGAATTGGAAACCTCTGTTTATCCCAAATATTAAACTGTTTTCCTTTGCAGCTGAAAAAAATGCTTCCTGTTCCTCAATAATATAGAAGCACAGTTGCCTCTAGTCACTGCAAAATGTTACACCACCAGTAATTTATATTTCATGAGATCGCACTCAAGGGGATGACTAGTAAAAGGGTAGCCTGTGAAATATTTAAGAATCTGCTATATTTCAAAGATCCTTAGGGATCTGGCAAGTAGCATCACCTGAAGAGTGATCACTCTGCAGCCAGAATGGAATAAGGGACAAATCCCCCACAACCTGTCACCTACAAAGCCAAATGTCAATCACAAGCCATACAGGATGAGCTCAGTAAACAGTCTGTTTTTGCAGCTTTATTGGGAGGGCAAAAGAGGTGTGTCTGTGTGTGTCAAACACATGGCAGCCCACAACTTATGCCTGGTGGGTTGTTTTCTGATTGTCGACCTGAATTTGACACAGAGGAGGAAAGCATAGCATTACTGTGTCTGCTGCCCCGTTCCTTCGTACATAATAGGAGCCCAATATACAGCAATTAAGCTGGTGAATCTTAGCCCATCCTTTTATCTCAGTGCTTGGTGCAAAAGCTTGATCTGCCTAATTTCTGTGCAGGATCCAACAGAGAGTTGAGCAAAGTGAATGGAAAGTCACTGGTGTTGCAAATGTTTACTGGCTGCGGATCCTTGGCAGCTTTATCTGCAGACATTAATAGGTGACTGTGTGCATCTCCATGCTGAACTGACTCTTTCGTGTAAATCAAGCTGCTGTCCAGGACATAAGAGCAACCAAGCTGTGCCAAAAAAATTTCCCCACATATTTTGGCAATTGCTGTTAATTAATGAGAAAAGAGGGACGCAGGTGGCGCTGTGGGTTAAAGCCTCAGCGCCTAGGGCTTGCCGATCGAAAGGTCGGCGGTTCGAATCCCTGCGGCGGGGTGCGCTCCCGCTGCTCGGTCCCAGCGCCTGCCAACCTAGCAGTTCGAAAGCACCTCCGGGTGCAAGTAGATAAATAGGGACCGCTTACCGGCGGGAAGGTAAACGGCGTTTCCGTGTGCGGCTCTGGCTCGCCAGAGCAGCGATGTCACGCTGGCCACGTGACCCGGAAGTGTCTCCGGACAGCGCTGGCCCCTGGCCTCTTAAGTGAGATGGGCGCACAACCCCAGAGTCTGTCAAGACTGGCCCGTACAGGCAGGGGTACCTTTACCTTTACCTTTAATGAGAAAAGAAATGACATTGAAAATTATCAAGGGGGGGGGGATTCAGTGAAATTCTCATGGGTGCAGTGGCGCCAACTTGGGCCCCAGATTATGGGTGCCCAGTGGCACCCATGATGTAATGTGATGTCATGACGTTGTGACATGGGGGCCTTGGAGGTCACGTCCAGGCCTTGTGAGACCCCCAGCATGGCTTCCAGTTTCTACCAGAGGTCCTATTGGAGGCTTCACAAGGCCTCGGACGTCGCCTCGGAGGTGGCGCCTGGTTGCCTTCTTCTGAAAGCGCCCAGCTGCTTCCCCAGTTAGAGCTAAGCATAAAATGCTGTGTTTGATAAAGGGCTTGGAAGGGTGACCTATTCCATGGGGGGAGGATAGGAAGAAAGAGCAGAGCAAAAAAAAAAATTGACAGCATGTCTTGCAATTTGTGTGTAGTGAAAAAGACTCGGGAGCTCTGGAAGCCTTACGCACAGGACAGGGATGACTTGAGATTTGGAAGGAAGGATGAAGATTTATTGGTAATTCTTGGCTTTTTAAGCTTTGTGTTTAAGAATTCTACTCAAGGTGTACAGCTGATTAAACATAGCAGTTTCTATTTCAGTCTCAAAAGTTTGGCGCATTGCCTTGACAACCTTTCCCCTCTTTTAATGCTCCTTAGTTCAGTGATATTTGCAGAATTAATCAGGATATTAACCAGGATATTAATCAGGATATTACATTTCCTGATTACTAAAAGAATTATTAATTTTTTAAAATGGCTTTTATTGTACCTTGAAGGGCTATTGTGATATGAGCTTCCCAAGGAATCCAAGTAGGTGAGATGACAGATTTGCTTACCCAAATCTCTCCCTGCCACTTTCCCTCCCCTCGGGCGCGGACCTTCCTTCTCCCTCCCAGTTGCTCAATGATGCTGAGAACGTAGCTCTGGAACTCCCTGCCTCAGAGCCAGATATTATTATCTGGGTTGCTTGCTGTGGCAGTGGCAAGGGACTTTTAAAAACACTGCATAAACTGTAATAATGGCTGAAAGCTCATGATTTATTAGTACCTTGGCACTGACATGGCTCAGGGGTGTGCAGGGACACTCCAGGCAGCCTGGTCCCCAGTGAGGAAAAGGAGCGGCTGCACTGGGCAGCCGGTGGGGGATTATTCTGAGTGGCTGGGGGGGGGGAGGGGGAGGAGGAGAAGTGGCTGAGCAGCCGAATGGAGGATGCGATGCAAGCAGAGGGGCAGGAAAGAGGAGAAAGTAAAGCAGGAGGAGGAAAAGCCATCACAGTCTGATTGGTGGGAATTGGCAAGAGGATATTGTAGTTCTATTTAATCCTCTAGAGACCCATGTGTGTGGGTTAACAACAAAAGAGAAAATGGCTGGTGCCTGTTTTTAAAATGCAGGGCTTTACGATTTCTCCTAAGAGAGAAAGCGCCGCCAAGCGAAATTTAATTCCCATTGTTAAGAAGTTTAGTGAAACTTATGAATATAGGCTATAAAATCTCATTTAGTTCGTTTGGCTGCCTGAGGCAGCTGACCCCCTTTTACCCTCTTTTCAATAAATAAATCACAGCCTGCAGAGTAAGTTTTAAATGCTTTACTTACAGTTTCTCGGTCTCAGACATGCGTTTTCCTTGTGCAGCAGCAATACAATAATGCAGGTAAATGCAACAAAGCAGCCTCAGTTATGTTTCTGAGGCTGGGAGCTAAGTTGAGGTGCATTTGCCTCTAAGACTTGCACACACACACACACACACACACACACAGAGAGGGGGGGGGGACAGGCATCAGGCATTACTTCCTGCCTCTCAGGAGAAGAAGGGACGTGACCTGAGCCTGCTCTAGAACTTTGTGGTCCTTCATCCCTTCGTATATTAACTAACAAATATGCATTGTTATGTTTGGCTGCAATAATCTCCCACGCTGCCTGACTCAGGCTGTGCTATTCTGCTGGAGACTCGGGTCCCACCTGCACTATATATTGAAAGCAGCATCATGCCACTTTAGATAGTCATGGCTTCCCTCTAAAAATCCTGGGAACTGTGGTTTGTTATGGGTGCTGAAAGGTGTTAAAAGGTAAAGGGACCCCTGACCATTAGGTCCAGTCGCGGACGACTCTGGGGTTGCGGCGCTCATCTCGCTTTACTGGCCGAGGGAGCCGGTGTACAGCTTCCGGTCATGTGGCCAGCATGACTAAGCCGCTTCTGGCGAACCAGAGCAGTGCACGGAAACGCCATTTACTTTCCCACCAGAGTGGTACCTATTTATCTGCTTGCACTTTGATGTGCTTTCGAACTGCTAGGTTGGCAGTCAGGTGTTAGGAGACTCCCTATTCCCTCATAGAGCTACAATTCCCAGAGCAGTTTAACAAACAAATCATTTTTTCATGGCACAATACAGGCCATGTAACATCAGCAAAAAAAGAGAAACAATGTATTTTTTTTCTTTTATTGTCTCTGCTTCCATCTTCTACTGTGTTTAATGTTAGTACCCCAAAGTGTGAATTGGTTTCCAGACACATTCAATTTGGTAGAGCTGACCCTATCAGAATATCACTCAGGAATACAGTCTACCCAGAAATTAAGTTAGCCTTCAAAATAATAAGGACTGGAAGAAGTTTAAGGACTATTTACAAAAACAATATAAGTTGTATGAATGTTAAGTATCTGCACGATTTAGAAAATCTCAGTTCCAGCAAATAGATTTTGTAAAATAGAAAATTAAGTTATAAGTAAGAAAAGGTCGAAATTTAAGGCAACAATATGTTTAAATTTAAGGTATGAGTAAATGATAAAAATTATCTTAAATTTAGAAGTATAATATTTGGAAAGTACAAAATAAGGTATGAAACAAGGTAATAATTTGCTGATATTTTTAATATAAATAATGCAGGGTAAAGGAGATGTGAGGAAGTCCAGTTAGTTATATATATATAAAAAAATTGTATTGAATGGTTGGTTTTTTTCTTTTTCTTTTTTCTTTTTTATTTCTTTTTTTCTATATGGTTTTTTGGTGTATTTGTTTTGGCTTTTTTGTGTATTATTTTTTGGTGAAGGGATCTTGTATGAAAATTTAATAAAATATTTTTTTAAAAAAACAAAAACAAAATAACAAGTCTTCTTTTAATCACCAGAGATTTTGTTTTTAATAATCCAAACAGAATTACCGGTATGTGCTTCTGTCTGCATATTTTGTTTTAGCATTGCAAATCTACCACTAGGTGGCATTACAGCAGCAGAAATCATTTGAGGATGGCACTCAGCAATTGTTTTCATATTCTGTATTTTTAAGGTAAACTTGCCTGTCTTCAGGGTTCCTCCCCCCCCCCCCCCCCCCCGCTCAGGGTCTGGAGGCAAAGAGCTAGAAGCATGGGGGTGACCCTGAGGGCCCAACTTCAGCCTTCTCTACCCCTCCCTTATTCACCCCCCCAGCCTCAGTGTCTTTCTTCTCTGTGGAAGAAAATAATGGTGAGGCCGCCACAAATTACATGTCTTGGTAATACACTGGAAATCAGTTGATAATTCTGTACTGAGATCATGAGAAGCTGGGAGGGAGGCATTAAATCACTTTGGAACAAAACGAAACAAGTGTCACTTCTCCCCCAAAAGGAAAACCCCTCTTCTCTAAATTTGGACATTTTCAGCAAATACTTGGACTTATGTGTGTAGGACCTTGTGCAAAGGGGAATTTTGGACGCAGGTTGTTGGGAAGAAACCTGGTTTCCCAGGGTAATTTCTACCCTGCCTGGTCCTTTGGTGGGTGGAGTGTGGGAACTCACTTTGACCGTGAGGTGGCAGTGGCTGACTGAAAGTAAAAGAGCAAGCACATTGCCAAAATATTGGCAGGAAGATGAATCTTAGGAAACACCCAGATTGAGGATATTACCGTAGTTATTCTGAGAAGAAGAGAGGACGCTCACTTGGGGAAAATTCAATGACTTTTATATGTTCGTTAACTTCTTTCCTCTGTAATAATAAACTGATACATGCTATGAAATCTTTGACTGTAAGATCAAGATGGCTTTCATGCCCCAGTAAGATTTTAGTCTAAGAGTTGTTTCAGATCAAACTGTGGCTCTGGCAGCCCAGTGCGACATGTACCCTCCATTTCCCCAAGGTACAGAGTAGGGATTGTGTATGTGCGTGTATGTTTGTGTGTGAAATTCATTCGCTTCACATTTTACTGTGCATCTACCTGATTCATACTTTCCAAACCAATGCATAAGCTGAAACACAGTTATCCCTGGAAATTTGCACTTCTCAGAATTTTGTAATGCAATTCTCAAGTAAAATGATGCACATAAGAATGTATGTATTAGTGAAAATAATGTTCAAAATTACATTATGCTAGGGGGGATCGCTTGCAAAAATGCAAATATTATTATTTAAAAAGAAACTATTCAGAGAAATCATAATTCTTGTTTCCTAACTGTATGTCCTATTGTCCTTTACCTGACCACTAGAGAATTCCCATCTCTTCTCTCCTGCTGCTTCTTCTTTCCTTTCCCCCTAAAATAAAAACCTGAAACATCCGATGCTCTTAGCACATTATGCCCCTTGTGGTTTGGCTTGTCCTTGCTGGCCAAATTCTGCATCACATGATGTTGTTGTCCATGAGCGGCTGCCTTTTAACGATATCATTTCATCCCCTCCCTGTCTTTCTCAGAATGGTTGTGACATTTCTGGGATGGATACGTTCTTTAAATCAGTGAACTGCAAAACGTCCTCCAACTAGACAAGAGCGCGATCACTTAGACCACTGACCGGAATCACAAGAGGCTCTTGGTGCTGAAAGGCCTGGAGGTTTGTTGCTGTTATCTGAGAAGACTGTGAAGAGCTAGGCTTTCAACCTTATTTTTAAACTTCTCCTTTATCTGAGGCAAGGTCAGAGGAGGGAGCAACGGGGCCAGTTCAGGTGCTGGGACCTGATCCTTCGCATGGAGTAGCTGCGGGGAGATGTGGCGAGAGGCCGGAGGCAAAGGACAGTGCACTCTTCATCACACCCTAGAGCAGCAAGCTAGCTGAGGGGCTGCAGGGCAGACCACATGGCCACTTTTGCCGCCTGAAGCAGCTGCCTCACTCTGCCTCAGAGAAGGGCCAGCCCTGGTGAGAGGCTCCACTTCCCAGAGAGAAGGAGGCACCCAAGCAGGTTAGTTGAAAAATGGGCACAGAGATGTGTTCACAGGATACCACTGCAAAGCAACACCTGCATTCCTTACCAATAATGCAGCGGGGCGGGAATTAAATTTCCCCTTGCTATGTACTGCAGCCCTGGTGATGATGAGCTCAGCCGCCATGCCTGGTAAGGGCCATTGAGCTTTAAACAACAACAACAACAACCACCTGTCCATGCTATTTTAGGCAAGGCCCTTGGCGAGAAAGCATCCATGGAAGGATTTCTGGTGACTTCGTGTGCCTGCTATGAAAAGCTTCACCTGCTGAATTTTCACTTGTCACACATCTCTTGAAGATGCAGAGACAATGGCAGAAAAAAATACTTAATACATCCAGGAATATATCTCCTCTCCCTTTCCTACCTTGGTGTGGACACATAGCATATCTGCTACTGTAGTATAAAGAAAATTATTATACAGTGGTACTTCTGGTTACGAACTTACAGTGGTACCTTGGGTTACATACGCTTCAGGTTACATATGCTTCAGGTTACAGACTCCGCTAACCCAGAAGTAGTACCTCGGGTTAAGAACTTTGCTTCAGGATGAGAACAGAATTCGTGCTCCGGCGGCGCGGCAGCAGCGGGAAGCCCCATTAGCTAAAGTGGTGCTTCAGGTTAAGAACAGTTTCAGGTTAAGAAAAGACCTCTGGAACGAATTAAGTGTGTAACCAGAGGTACCACTGTAATTCATTCTGGAGGTCTGTTCTTAACCTGAAACCATTCTTAACCTGAGGTACCACTTTAGCTAATGGGGCCTCTCACTGCTGCTGCGCCACCGGCATGCGATTTCTGTTCTCATCTTGAGGTAAAGTTCATAACACAAGGTACTACTTCCGGGTTAGTGGAGTCTGTAACCCGAAGTGTTTGTAACCCGAGGTGTTTGTAACCCGGGGTACCACTGTATGCCAAAGGAAATCCATACAGTTGCAGGTTAAGCTTCATTTTTATTTTTATTTTGTCATTAGCCAGTCACTCCTAACAAACAGGTTCTGAAAATGCCATTTGTTGCATTTTGTGATTAATGCAGTTGGTGTTCCCACATGGATGGCAATTTATCATTTGCTCTGTGTTTCTGGTCTGGAAGGGATAAGTTATTAGTGTTTGCAGTCATGTTATAATTTCTGTTATGGCTTTAATGTATTTTCAATAAGGGTTAGGATAACAATTGGGCACTTTTGCAGACTGGCAGTCTGAAGCTAAAACATTTCCCCTTCCTCACCATGCAACGTCTGCAGTGTGTTTCTCAGTGTTGTTATGAGTTTGTGTTAAGTGTTTGTGGGTGCCAACCGCTTAATCCCTGGACCCAGAAAATGTTAAAAGCTGTGAGGCCCTCCATCATGGGCTCAGGTGGTATGCATGTGTAAATAAACCTTATAGCCCCCACGATGCCTCATTCCCAAAAGGAAACATGGACCCTGGGTCAGCTGCCAGGACCCCCTGGAATCTCGCATTGCTCAGAGACAGTATATTGCCATGGCAGGCTGAGAAAGCACAACACGGTCAGTCCACAAATGAAATCAGACAGAGCAAATGAACCAGGCAAACATCAGCAAGAAGAGAGGTACAACAAACAGATCTGTCCGTGGCCACTTAAGCAGCTGACACTTTCTCCATCTATAGGCCAAAAAAACTTCAACCTCTTAAGTTCTTTAGGTCAGGCTATTTAAAAATAATAAATGATACCCCACCTCTGAATTGAATGGCATGTTTATTTTTATCTTTATATATGAATGTTTGAATATCACACATGTCAAAAGTGCAGTTTTCAGTATTCAGCTTTCAGTGAATGCTGAAGACCCGCCTTGCCCTTTGACCTTTGAGATGTGCGTTTTCAGGGGGTCCCCATTCACGTGACTGCTTTTAATTCTGACTTTCAAATTGCAGTGACTTCCCTACTGGTGAAGAGAAGTCGATAAGATTCACAACAACAAGAGCAGCAGCAATGCAGACCTGCCATTGCTCATGTTTAAACATTTTTTCTTTTTGCATCCCATAATGGCACCTGCTTTTTCAAGGAAGTCATATTGTTTCAAGCTCAACTCAGGAAGAGCCAAAACTAGATTTAAAAAATGACTGCAGCAAATATATATAGAGAGAGGGAGGGTGAGAGGGAGAGAGAGGATGCCAATTGGTTGTTGAGTAGAGCCTGTTAGATGGCATTAGTTAGTGCCTCAGATGGCTAACATATATTTCTCTGATCTGAAAAAAGTTGGAATATTTGGAACAGAGGTTTAAACCTTTTAAAAATAAAATAAATTAAAATAATATTGTTCTCACAACATGAAATGATGAGTGTATATCCCCATATAAGCTAAGAAAAAAGTGAGGAAGGGTAGAATTTACCCCCTCCCTCTGTATGGGGCTAAGGGAAGAGCTGGAATTCTGAGCAGAGGAACCTTTCCATTTCCGGGGAAGGGAGGCTTGCCAGGTTCTTCAGCAGGGGGAGCTGGGCTCCCCAGACAGACAACACAGGGGAAGCTGAGGCCTTCCCATTTCAAGGCAGAAGCCTGGTCAACCCCTAAGCAGAGTGTGAGGGAGTGACAAAAGAAATTGGCTATTGCCATTCTAAGGCAAGATGCTGTAAACATATTATAAAGGTAAAGGTAAAGGTACCCCTGCCCGTACGGGCCAGTCTTGACAGACTCTGGGGTTGTGCGCCCATCTCACTTAAGAGGCCAGGGGCCAGCGCTGTCCAGAGACACTTCCGGGTCACGTGGCCAGCGTGACATCGCTGCTCTGGCCAGAGCCAGAGCCAGAGCCAGAGCCGCACACGGAAACGCCGTTTACCTTCCCGCTGGTAAGCGGTCCCTATTTATCTACTTGCACCCGGAGGTGCTTTCGAACTGCTAGGTTGGCAGGCGCTGGGACCGAGCAGCGGGAGCGCACCCCGCCGCAGGGATTCGAACTGCCGACCTTTCGATCGGCAAGCCCTAGGCGCTGAGGCTTTAACCCACAGCGCCACCTGCGTCCCCAGAAACATATTATATTGACAAGGAAATGCCCTAGGACTTATATTGTCATCTTTCTAAGCCTTCCAGCTCTGCTCGTTTACTTTGATTGCCATGCTAATTATTTCCCCATATATTTTTGTCAATTTTGATAACATTCCATTAAAACCCAATTTAAAAGCTTTCATTTCCACCTGCAAATTCTATTTCAAACTCGAGGGATTACAATGCAATTTTTGCAATTTCAAGTCCTACTATTTCTGATTAACTACTTGTTCCAAGAGAGGCCAGGGAAATTAAATGTACATCACCCATCACTACAGCAAAACTGTTCCATTTAATCCAGAAACAACAGGTAGCAGAGATCAAATTTAATGCAAGTTGGGGAAGCTTAGCTAGAATCCATTAAGTCCAGAATGGGGTAATAAAAGTCTCATTTAAACACAGCAGCCTGTTTGACTTTTCAGCTCTCTGTTTTCCAAATATATTTGTTCTCTCAGAACCTCAGTTCAGCTGGACATGATTCAACGTGTCTTTGCTACATCACATTCTCGTTATGTTTAATAACTGCAAAATGAAATAAATACTTGAACACTCATTTCCACATGACATAGTGCATGGCTGTTTATACACACACACACACACACTCCAGATTTAGGGGGAAATGTCCTGTGTGAAACAGGTCCCATTCTGATTTTCCTTGAAGTGCACAACTGAGCGTTTTCATCCCTGATTATATTGTTGCAAATAACCTTGGCTCAACCTTTGGTTCAGGCAGTGTGTCTGAATCATTTCCCTCCTCCCCCAAAGTGTGATTAGCATATATTATTTAGTCAAGATGGGTTAAATTTCCTGGGAATTCTATAGGCAGGGGGCTAGACTAGATGACCCTCGTGGTCTCTTTCAACTCTACAATTCTATGATTCTATGAAAGAAGCTTGAAACTAGATAATGGCAAATTTAGAGATATCATCTAACAATGTTGGGAACCTGCTGTCTTGTTGGGATCTTAGTTTTTTTGTCCCAGGAATATGCAAATATTTTTCCAGTTATTTTGTACATGGATAGTTCTGTCTTGACAAGCACTGGTACCTCACGTTGCAATGCAGTTTCTGTGATGGTGGGATTTTCTGCATTGTCGGCTCACATCCTAGCAATAAGGGTGTGGCTAGTTCTTACTGGAAGTGTTGACTTGCTTGCTATTTCACAGGGTGCCAGGTCCTTGTGCAAAACTCCCTTTAATTGCGCTTCCTCCTCCTTCCTTCTTTTCCACAGTTTTACGGAAACTGTTAGGAAGCCTCTTCCTTTCTTCTCCAATTGTTGCAGTCCTCAGCTGCATGTCTTCTGTTACAAATCACAGTGTTTCTTCTTCACTGCTCAGAAACTTGTCGGTCTCTTCCGCACATATATGTGCAGCTACAAATATATGGCTTTCACTTTGGAAACTAAGAATCATGGATATTTGTTGCATTTCTAATTTGGCCTATAACAGCTACCCAGACCTGATGCAGCATCCATTCCTTCTATTACCGTACGCTCAAGTCCAAGGAATATCCGCCTGGCACATCTGACATATTCTGTTCATTTGATTCCTCCAAGACATCTCTGCTTAGTGAGAGAGGTCTTTTAGTTTTTCCTGTGAAACCAATCAGATAGCTAAAAGTTTTACAATTAATAGAATTTGCCTCAGGAGTTGCTCAGGTGAGTAACTTCAACTACAGGTTGAAGAGCTGGATCAACGTTTTCTGTGACTGGAGTTTACCTGCACACAGTTTGAACGATAGCAAGGAAGCTCATTATGTTGGGTAATTTCTTGATTGCAATATAGACAATGGCTCATGATGACTGACCAAGAGATAGCTATTATAGCAATTTTGTACATTCATGAGATCAAGTGATAACTGCAGATACAGTTATGAATAAAATGTGTGGCTACATTCACATAATTCATAGAATCATAGAATCATAGAATCATAGAGTTGGAAGAGATCACAAGGGCCATCGAGTCCAACCCCCTGCCAAGCAGGAAGCACCATCAGAGCACTCATGGCATATGGTTGTCAAGCCTCTGCTTAAAGACCTCCAAAGAAGGAGACTCCACCACACTCCTTGGCAGCAAATTCCACTGTCGAAAAGCTCTTACTGTCAGGAAGTTCTTCCTAATGTTTAGGTGGAATCTTCTTTCTTGTAGTTTGGAGCCATTGCTCCGTGTCCGCTTCTCTGGAGCAGCAGAAAACAACCTTTCTCCCTCCTCTATGTGACATCCTTTTATATATTTGAGCATGGCTATCATATCACCCCTTAACCTCCTCTTCTCCAGGCTAAACATGCCCAGCTCCCTTAGTCGTTCCTCATAAGTCATCGTTTCCAGGCCTTTGACCATTTTGGTTGCCCTCCTCTGGACATGTTCCAGTTTGTCAGTGTCCTTCTTGAACTGTGGTGCCCAGAACTGGACACAGTACTCCAGGTGAGGTCTGACCAGAGCAGAATACAGTGGCACTATTACTTCCCTTGATCTAGATGCTAAGGCTTCTTCAACAAGCACATGTACAGAGGTGCTTAATGCTCCATTAATGGCAAAGATGGCTTCAACATGGAAAGGTGTTATTTCAGAGCTATGGTGGAAATCTGGTGAAAACCTTCAAGCATTAACACATTTATGGAATCTAGCTGGATGGGTCAGAGGTGTGATAAACACATAATTGAAGAATGGAGTGTTGCCTGCTGCCCTTAAATTCATGGCTGGCCCAAGACATTTTGGCACCTGAGGCGAACCACAAAATGAGCCACCAGTGAAGAAGGGGCGAGTGAAGATCTCTATCGGGAACAAGGATGGGAAGAGACCAGCAGTGCCTCCTATTCAAAAGAGACCACACAGAGGTGGCATGGTGGAAGTTTGCTGGTGAGGTGGCAGACCTGGCTACCCAGGAACACACTGCAGCCATTGGTAGCAGTGGCAGAAGCTGTGGGCGATGCATTCCTTGGAGACATGATCTGCTGCCCCTGTAGATCCTGCCACCTGAGGCGGTTGCTTCACCTTGCCTCATGGGTAGGCCGGCCTTGCCTACAGTGACGGTGGGGCATCCACTTCTTAAGAAGCCCACTGTAGACTTAATGGTGTGTAATAACCATGGACCAGTCAGCAACACCCCTTTCTGGGCAAAGGTGGGTGGTTGTGGAGCAATTGCAGGTATTGCCGGATGTGACTGCTACAATCTGTGTTCAGACCCAGCTTTGGAACTGAATCAGCCTTGGTGGCGCTTATTGTGAGAGGGACAGCGGGGGGTGGGGGTGGGGGGAGAGAGAGAGACCCTGTTATTTTGCTATACTTGTTATCTCAGTGACTTTTGATTCCTTAGACCATGATACCCACTTGGGTCATCTCAGTGGGATGGGTATCAGAAACCCAGTATTACAATGTTCTGTTCTTATCTTTAGGGCTGTGTTCAGAGAGTAGCACTGGTTGAGTGGTCCTTGGACCCCTGGCAGCTGTGCTATGAAGTTCTGCAGGGTATTATTCTCTCCCCCCAATGGTATTTAACATTTATATGAAGTCAAATAAAGTGGAGCTGTACTGTACATTTATATGAATCCAAATAATGTTAAGAGTACTAGTGATACTTTGCCCCCTCCCCCAATTCATGACCACTACCCACAAATTCATATAGATGTTGAACAGCGTTGGCAACAGAACTGTGCTTTGCAGTACACCATAGCGCAAGAACCCTGGGACTGAGACACAATCCCCCAACACTACTTTCTGAACATGGCTCCAAAGGTAAATGGAACCACTGCGAAACAATGCCCCCAGCCCCTGTACCACTTGACATCTCTGGTTCGGGGAAGGTTCTGTGGTCGGGTGTTTCAAAAGCAGCTTGGAGAACGAGAAGTAAGAGAAGAGTTGCCCTCCCCCTGTCTTGCTCTCAATGCTGTGTCCCCATCAGGGCCGCCAAGGCCATGACAGGAAGGGCTGGATGAGCCCTCTGAGCCTATCATGCAAATCGTCTCTGTTCAGTGAAAAAGCCCTAACAGTGCAGCCTTCTTCTTTCTTTATTTTTTTAAAAATGTGTTAACTGTACAGCAACCCATTTCTATACTCAGGACACTTCTCTACGGCTGTGCATGTGGTTTCTTTTACTTTAGACAGCTGAAACCATGGGTGCTCACTGCACCCCTCAGGGCATGTGGTTGCTTCCATGTTCCAGAGGCCAGTCTTCCACAGCTGGTGCCATGCCACTGTTCCATCTGCCAAGACACAGAAAGCGAAGACGTGAGACTTTGGTTGCGGCCGAGTGAATTTGGCTTAAAACAAACGATGGCAGCCCTCTTGCATCTGCTACACTAGTGCAGCAACTTCAAGGGATCTGAGTGACAGTAATGAGCTCTGTTTGTATACCTCCAGGAAGCCTGTCGGTATGCTTTGAAAACACAGTAATTGGAGAATTACATATTGAATGTGAGCACTGTCATGGCTCTTGTCAAAGCTGACAAGTTTCTTTCGGGCAACATGCAGTGTGATCCCATGCATGGCTACGCAGCAGTAAGCCCTGTTGTGTTCAATTGCTCAGTCCCAGGTAAGTGTGTATAGGATGGCAGCCTTATTTATCTGTTTGCCTCACTCAAGGAAATTAGGTTTCCTCTTATCCCTCTTGTTTCGCATGAGAGATGTAGTCCAGGTGGTTGAGTCGAAGCAGGGATGGGAATTAAGTGGGATAGAATACTGAGTGTCGGTTGGCAGCGCCTCCGCAAACGTCTGCTGTGACAGGCCGGCAGCAGCTCCCAGGGATGATTAGAAGAAGCTTGCCTCCAAAAGCAGAAGCTGAAGGCTACAGAAAATCAGCCCAACAATGGAAGAGGGAGGCCATGCCTGATTACTGCTCCTGTCCTGGTTTTCTCTTGCCCTGCCTTTGCCCAGCGCCTTGGAGTGCATAATGGAGAATCTGCTAGTAGGAATAGAAGGTTCTGTCAATTTTGGTCCCTTCAGTTTTTTCATTTCCCCGTTTTTAAAAATAAAAAAATATTAATTTTTCATTTGCAGATTTAACAAGCAGAAGACAAAGAGAAAGGGAAAGAGAGGAAATAAAATTTAAGTGGAAAAAGAGGGAAGAGAAATAACAACGACAACAACTATATATATATAAAAACAATATAAACAATAATTATAGACCGCTCCCAGATCACATTGCAGATACAGTGACCATCAGTACAGTAAGATTTTTCAAATTTCCACATTTCTGCAGCAATTTGCAATTTTACCTTTTAAAAAATTCTCATGAAAATTCATCAGCATTTTAGAGCAAATTTCTCCCAACAGGCGCATTTTGTGTCTGCAGTTTTGACGAATGTAAGCATTTTTTAAAGCAATTTCTCCTAATAGGATGTATCTTTGTATATATATTTTCACCAATATATTATTTTTATGCACATTTTTGCCCACATTATGCATTTCTTTAAAGATTGCTTGGTTGGTTGGAGAGCTGCATTGCAGGATGTGAATAAGCCCACATTCTGAAGGAGGGTCGTGTTGCATTTCCCATATAGTTTAGGAAACTGCAAATTTGATAAATTCTGCTTTACATGTGAGCGGAGCTTTATTTCATTCCCAGCCCTCTCTACCAGGACCTGGAGATTCACTCCCCCTTTCTTGCTCCAGATCTCTCTCAGCTACATTGGCAGAGATGATGCTGGCAGAATAGACATCCTGATTTAGGAAACCTCCGACTCCCCTGGCTACATAGCTACAATTCTTGGAGTAGTTTAAAACCAATCTGTATTCCCAGGGAACTCTGGCATCTGTAGCTAAAGTTTCCAGGATTCTTTAGGGGAAGCCATGGCTGTTTACTATGGTCCGATTCTGCTTTGAATGTATAGTCATGCTCCCCCAAATCTGCCTCTGAGGGAAGTTCGGCACCCACAAAATCATGACAGCATAAAATATTGGAGGCTGAATGAGGTTTCTGGGGGAACAAATAGGCCCCTACAAACTCATCCAGGTCTTCATTTGTTTTCAGCTATCGTTGCCCAGGTTGACAGGGATGGGGATGATTATTGTACAGCCAGAGAACTGACAGCCCTGTCAAAAATAAGTTCTGGAAGTCTTCCTTTCCCTTCTGCTCCATGATGCCCCCCCAATTGCAATGAGAGCAGCTGCTTCCTAGTTCAGACTTCTGTGATCGAGGAGTCGGCTTTGATCTCTCACCAATAAACAAATAAAGGAAAAGCTGCTTCAGTGGATGGAAACAGTTTCGTATCCAGGTAACCATGTCCTTTCCTCATTGATCACTATGGTAACCCGACTCCCTCCTTCTGCTCCCTCGAAATGAGACAAGCATGTTTCACAGATAACAGGGAGGGAGAATCTTTGATTTTGCTAATCCATTCCTTGACTCCTCAGCAGTGAACGGTCAACCTCTGTTTCTAATAAGGGGTTTGAACTGAAATCACTTCAAAACAAACACATGCGCCACACACAGTTCAGGCGAAAAGAAATCAAAGTGACTGAGAATGTTGTTTGGTGAACATTAGGTCTGTCACACAGACATCGGTATCATACACTTGACATCTGCTTGAGGACAGGCTCCTGAATGTGTAAATTGGCTCCAGAAGAAGAAGAAGAAGGGCAACAACAACAACAACGTTTCTGAGACCATGGGAAAGTTTTGTCCTTTGTGGGTGCATGCAGAAAACATGCAGCTCTATCACTTGCTGTCCAGCATTGTCACAGACAATTAGGCACAGGCATACAAGTTCAGATAACTTGGAAAGTTTGCAATGAACTAAAGATGAGCTGGCATGATCATCAGAATCATGTGGTCACTCAATAAATTTATTCTTGGATCTGCTGCCTATTGGGCAGGAAAGAGAATTTTTCCAAACGATACCTGATGTGGTGTTGTTGTTGTTGTTGTTGTTGCTGCTGCTGCCAAACAAAACAATAACCCCCCACCCACCCCAGTTTAACAGACTATAGATTGCTTAATAAGCCAAAGGTTTGGTTATAGAGAGATGTTTTCACCCGGCACCTAAATATATAAAATGATGGTGCCAGGCACGCCTCCCTGTAGAGAGAGAGAGAGACCATGGAAAACACCCCCCAAAAAAACTTCTGGGGGCCCTTATACTGGAGTTTGATGCCACAGGACACATTGACAGCCATTGACACAGATGAATGAAAGGATGCCTCTCCGCGGGAGTTAGTCTTCATGATGGGGAAATGGAACCTCCAAGTTCACAGGTAATATTTCTCTCTGAATACCAGACACTGGGCTGCCCTTTTCACGTCCCGCTTGTGGGCTTCTGGAAGCTTCTGCCTGGTCACTTTTTTTTTAAAAAAAATATTTATTAAATTTTCCATTTTAACATTCCAATCAAATCACATCATATATTCTGAATTATACAAATTATTCAATAATTAAGCAATCCAAATACTATGCCAAATTATAAATTTTTGGGGGAGACTTCACCATTCTCGGAGGTCAGAGGGGATCTGATCATATCATACTTCTACTGCTTCTCATATTCATTTCCGATGGTTCCCATAAGTCATTCTGATGGTAAATCCCAGGCAGTCATCCTGAGTTCTTTGGCATCTCTCCAGTTGTTAATGAGATGTTGCTTCTATGCCAATATTGTAAATCAAACCAGGAAATCTTTTTCCAACAAGCCAAAAGTCAAAATTCTTAGTTTTTTGTTTAAAATAATTGTTGTCTCCACACAGCTGATAATTGTTAAACCCATATTATATCAATAAATACCAAACTTTTTCAATCTCACTTGCTTCATAGTTAGTCAAGTAGCCGGACCTTCTAGAGGGGATTTTGCTGAGTAGCATAGTAAAATAAAGTATAATGAAAGCAACAAGGCTCACACACACACCCTTTCCATTCCAGCATGCCTCCAAGCAGATAATAGTCCTTCTTCCGATCAAATCCTTTTTTAGCACCTCAGTGGCTGGTAATTAGAAGAATATTTCCCCCCTCCTCACTCAGAGCATGTCCATAACTTAAATCCATTTTTTCATCTTAAGAAATGGAAGTTTGTCACTCATGGAGACAGCTTTGGAGAGTTGCCAGGAAACTCACTGTGCTATGCATCCAGAGCCCCCTGGCCCCTCATTCCTTCCAAATTTGGGGGCAGGTGTTGGACGAACTGAGGATGAGAATGCCCTTCCGAACCTGGGGGGGGGGGGAGGTTGGAAGGCTGATTACTCTCATCTCAGCCTCTAACTACCAGTGCGAGCGGCTGCGATGGAATTTCAGCCATCTTGGTGGCGACAAGCAGGAAGTCTCTGTCTTCTGCCTGGCCACTGTTGGAAGCCATGGCGCTGGGCTACATGGACCTTTTGGCTTGATGTAGCAGGAATCTATTTATGCAGCATTTTAGGTGCAGGAGAGTGAATTCCATGTTTAAATGTTCTCCTACAGAAAACAATCTTCCTGCATATGGAAGACCAGCATCTTGAGAAGAAACTAGTCAGCAACCCAACTGCCTTGACTTCTGGACATTGTCTTAACTTCTGTTATATGGGAACCACTCTGGAAACAGTTATAAACAGAAACATAGAAATGCCTTAAATGAGATGTTGTTTGTGTGTTGGGTAGGGGAATAGTTTAACAATATCTTCTCATATACCAGAAAGCAGCACGTCTTCATTAAGTTCTGACTCAATAAGGAATTGATAACCTGATGCAAAGTAGGCTATACAGTACATATATTTACTACTTTTTTGAAAGTAAAGTGCTGTGTTTTCAGCTGAGATCTCTTTGACCAGAATGTCAGTGATGCTGTGCTTGATCTTGTAGCAGCTGACCTGATTTTTACAGACCTATCACTTTTTGTGTTGTAAACCACCATGATCTACAGATGAATAGAAAGAAAGAAAGTGACAGGGTACTTATATTTTGGCCATTTCCTGTTTCAAATGCAGCTTTATAGGGTCAGATGAAATCTTATTGGTCCTCATGTAATTTCAATTCTGCTGGATCAAGAACTATAAGAACTCATTAGTTATCTGCAGTGTTGTTGTTGCTTATTAAATTTATATACTGCCCTCCATCCAAAGATCACAAGGCAGTTTACAATATAAAAACACAAAATGAAACCACAAAACACATACAGTAACATATCAGTAAAACAAAAAACATAATACAAAAAGCCGTATCTCTAACACATTCAAAAGGCCATAGGTTGTTTAATCAGCCAAAGGCCTGGGTGAAGAAAAACGTTTTCACCTGGTGTTTAAAGATAAATAGTGAAGGTTTCAGGTGAGCATCCCTGGGGAGAGCACTCCACAAATGGGGAGCCACTGTAGAAAAGACCCTGTTCTTGTGCTGTCACTCTCTGGACCACTTGTGCAGGAGGCACCTGAAGAAGGTTACTTTATCTGGGGTTTAAGGCATTATCTGGTTAGTTAGTTTATCTGGGGTTAGTTTATCTGGGTTTTAAGGTTAGTTTATCTAGGGTTTAAGGCTGGTTTTAGGTCAAAGCCAGCAATTTGAATGGGGCCTGGAAACTGATTGGCAGATAATGCAGTTAGGCCAGGATCGGTGTAACATGCTCAAATTATGTTGCCCCGGTGAGCAACCTGGCTGCTGAATTTTCTAGCTGAAGTTTCTAGACCGTCTTCAGAGGCAGCCCCATGTGTTGCAGTAATCTAATCTAGAGGTTACCTTGTGTTATTACTGTAGCACAAGAGCAAACAGGGCAGCAGTTTGCTCTCCTTGCATCCTGCATGGGGAGGCCAGGGGCATGCTGAGTAGAGTGCCTAAGAGCATTGATTTTAAAATGTAATACTAATGCAACAACAACAACAACAGTACTCCTAGCAGTGATGGTATGATGTCACAATTCAGAATGTGCAAAGTGCTTTACGTGCATTTTGTCAGCAATCCTGGCAATAGCCTGGAAAGATGAGTTGCTATTCCCATTTCCTTATTGTGAGCAGTGAGATGTGTGTGTGTATCAAGAGATCTTGCCTAAGGCTTTGTGCATCCACAACTCTCGTCTTTTAGTTCTGTGTTGCACTAGCCATATAAAACACATGAGCGTTGTGTACATAAAATACTGCTCAGCTAAGGTGGCCAATTATGCACTGCCGAAAAGGGGGCACAAATTGGCAGAACATTTGCATATGGTACTTTGTACAGAAAGACACAATTTTCCAAGAATTATTATAATTTAGACAGTGATGCAATACATCTCACCACAACGGAAGAGCAGACTCCTGTGCCTGCTCAGTGTTTTGACTGTTCATGGGCTCCAGCTCTACCTTTTTATGGCATAGCCAGTGCTTTTCCCCCTAAAAAAATGTTTAGGGGTACTCTCATTCTGACTCAGGAAAATCACCATTTTATAGTTCAAATCGGGGAAAATAAATACAGTAAATGGACAAAAGTACTAAGATTCACAAAATGTTTAGGAGTATGCGTACCCCCCGGAAAAAAGCACTGGGTATAGCCATTTAAACTCGCCATTCAAATAGGGTACATCTTCACAGAGAGGACTGTTCTCTGAAATCCCTGCAAAATAGAGGACGGTCATGTGCAAATAGGGCACATGGCCACTCTTTGCTGGGGCAAATCTGTGCTACCAACTTAAATTGGTTTAACCGTTAATAAATATATTAGGAATCCTGGAAATTGAAGTTCCCGTATAAGGGTGAGCATAGGAGCCAACTCCTAGGAGCCAAGGTCCCTTCAGCCCCCATAAAATATTTGAGGGGGCTGCCCCCCACAAGTTGAGGGGCATTGCCATTCAAATGGTGTGTGCGTGCTGCATCTTGTGGTCACTTATGCCCCCCCCCCAATATTTTATTCATTGTTAGTGATCTCTCACAGAAGTCTCAGCAATAATAATAATAATAATAATAATAATAATAATTTATTATTTGTACCCCGCCCATCTGGCTGGGTTTCCCCAGCCACTCTGGGCGGCTTCCATAAAAACCAAAAATACACTAAAATATCGCAGATTAAAAACTTCCCTGAACAGGGCTGCCTTAAGATGTCTTCTGAATGTCAGGTAGTTATTTATCGCTTTGACATCTGATGGGAGGGCGTTCCACAGGGCAGGCGCCACTACCGAGAAGGCCCTCTGCCTGGTTCCCTGTAGCTTTGCTTCTCACAATGAGGGAACCGCCAGAAGGCCCTCGGCGCTGGACCTCAGCGTCCGGGCAGAATGATGGGGGTGGAGACGCTCCTTCAGGTATACTGGGCCGAGGCCGTTTAGGGCTTTAAAGGTCAACACCAGCACTTTGAATTGTGCTCGGAAACGTACAGTATCCCCAAAATATGAGGGGATTATTTGGGGGGAGCCTGAAAACATAAACAGGTGTAAATCCCATATAATTTGGAGGTCTACAAACATACAGTATGATGCATTCTGTGGACAGCCCTTAACTTCCTTCTTCCTTCTTCTGGCTTCAAATCTATTTTGAGGAATACCACCGCTGGCTTTGCTGAAGAGTGGCACAGTATGGTGCTTTCAACCCACCTTTTAAATAAGGCAAGACAATGATTTGCTTTTTAAAATAAAGTAAGGAGCCCATATTCTTTATAGCCAGTTTATTGCTTTTGCAAAGTATTGATCTCTCACAAGGGATGGCAAATGCTTCCGTAGGCAAGGTGGAGTTACTACTGAGCTGTTTTACCGTTGGTAAAAGAGATGCTATTAAAATGAATGTAAGAAAATAGGAACATGGGGGCATTTTAAGCAGAAATAATAAAGCTCTTTAATGCCTCCAATGCAACTCTAAGGATAATACGAAGTGATGAGCTCTGCAGTCAATGAATTTTATGATCTGTGCAATGCTACTGAAAGCATTAATATGGAAACTAATAGTGTAGCAGAGAGCAATCAAATCTACAGCTGCTGTAAAGTTTCACAGAAGCCAATGTAGTGCTGGTGATGTGTTACAGCTATAGAATGATTTTTTCCTTCCATTGGCAACACTCAGAGGTGCTGTGGGGAGCTTGACCAGCCCCCCCCCCGACCACTTTCCCAGATCTCAAGGCCACAGCAGTTCCTCACTATCTACAGACAGGAGTGGCTGGGATGTCAATAACCACTTGCTTTCACCTATGGTGACAAAAACACGTATTCTGGACTGGACATGTACGGCTATGCCATACAGATGGGCTGGTTACATATATTTGGACCAGTATATATTTACCACTATTGATTTATCGTTACATTTATATCCCACCTTTCGTCCAAGCAGCTCAAGGTGGCACATGTGGTTGTCCCCTCATTTAATCCCCACAACAACCTTGCGAGGTAGGTTAGGCTGAGAGAATATGACTGGCCCGAGGTCACCCAGTGTGATCCATGGCTGAGTGGGGATTCAAACCCTGGCCTCCTGGTCTCCTTGTCTGACATGCTAACCATGACACTACGCACTTCTTTGCAAGGTTGCCATACAGATCCATTTGGGCCAGGACCATTCATTACTGATCCCACCCAAAGTGTCCCATCTTAAGTTTGGTCATCGTTTGTTAGTGAGAATTGTCTTCTGATGCCTCTGAATCCTTCCCCCCCCCCCGGCCTGCTGTTCTTTGCTTCCTGTTCTCTGTTTGCTTGATCATGCATAGCTTTCTCAGGCACCTCCGAAGGTGATGTGTTAACCAGAATAATTTGACTTCCCTAATTCAATATTAGAATTGCCATGGAAACCTCTTAGCAACACGGAGGAATAACATGGCTCCAAAAGATAACCACAGGAAGCTCACATGGGGATGCTTGGAGGGGGGACAAATGTTACTTATACATTCCAGCCTCTGGGCAACAAAAACAGCAATTGCAACCCCCAGTATCATTTTTTTTTTTTTTGCTTTACAGCAAAATGGCTCTCTTTTAGATTCCTCATACTCCCTCAGCAACTTTTTGCAATGAAATTTTGAGTCTGCAATTAATTAATAATATTAATAGTATTAACTGTTAACTCCACCTCATTTTCTGATACTGACAAAGCAGCATGTTTTCTTGTCTCTGGTCATCAGGCAGGCACCATACACACAAATTATCCTGCTAATTGTCTTAGTAATTATGCCTTCTAAAAAATTTTTAAGGAAGCATGTTACTGGGAGGGACCAGGGAGGGACCAGGGAGGGACCAGGGATACAGCCTGGTCTGGGAGAGATAGCAGAGGCTCTGGGCTAATAGGATAGATCTGCTCCTGTGAATGATAATAGCAGGCAGGCTGGGTTGAGCCAGAAGAACCATAGTTTTTTTAAGAGTCAGACCATCATTCCAGCTCGCTCAATATTGACCACACTGGGGACTTCCAGGTTGGCACCTCTGGCAATGGCGGAGCTCCTCCGATCGGGAGGAACTTGCTCCGTGGAAAGCAGGGTCTGACCCATAGAAGACCCATAGAAGACCCATAGAGACCCATAGAAATCACAGGCGGGAGAAGCTTGTGAACTTGGGATTCGGCTGGCACCTTTTGCGCCTCCCTTACTCGCAGGGAAACCCTGTTTTGGGGATCCGGAGCGACGTGGGGTGAGTGGCGCGGTGCTTCGAATTGACTGCTTTTTTCACGGAGTGAAGCCGCATTGCTGCTGTCGGAGAGCGCTGACTTTTTTTCCTGTGGACAATTGGACTTTAAACAACTACCCGTGAGTAGAACAGAAAATTGGATCTTTAAATACCTTAATTTGGCATCGAAACGGGAAGGTTTTAAACAGGAAGTCCGCCTTCCTCTTTTGTAAATAAATTGAAGCAAAGACGCTACAAGCTAAAGTCTTGGGAAGTCTTTGGCAAAGGATCAAATTTCCATCGGTTAAAATTACAAAAAACCCCTTGGAAGCAGGAGAAGAGGGGGAAAATTCTGGACCTAGCGAGCCTGCAGGAGAGAGTAAAAAATCAAATTACCACTGCTCTGAACCTGGAAAAGGGTGCCAGAATGTTTGGGGAGAGTTCATTGACTATGAACAGAACGCATTTGACAGCTAGAAAGATACTGTTTCCATTGTCCTCTTCTGCGTTTAAAAAGGAGGAAAAGTAACTGAAAATTGAAACTATCTTTATTGCTTGAGTTGTGCTTGAAAGGGCTGATACAAGTGGAGACTGTTTCCCTCTAGAGGGAGCTTTTGAAACTGTTACAGGAGTGTAACTGGGAAAGTCCCAGCTGCAAGATAAGGAATTGTGAGAACCAGAGATTGACCTTTGACTTTTTAAAATGTTGACAGGAGAAG
Organism: Podarcis cretensis; assembly: GCF_951804945.1. Taxonomy (NCBI): domain Eukaryota; kingdom Metazoa; phylum Chordata; class Lepidosauria; order Squamata; family Lacertidae; genus Podarcis; species Podarcis cretensis. The sequence continues at coordinate 3,757,453 of NC_137174.1, forward strand.
CCATAGTAACTGCATTATGTAAGATAAGCTATTTGCTGGAACAGCTTCATAAAAAGACGGATGACATGACTATTAAAATTGACAACTTGGGACAAAAAGTGATTAATTTGGGACAAAAAGTGAGCATCAATACAGAAAGTATTCAGGATTTGCTTCAGGAATCTACTTTGGCAAGACAAATTGTGGAGGAGAAGGAGAAAGCTGTTGTTGTTGAACCTAAAGTAATACAAGCGGGATCCTCAGCCTCACAGAAGCAAACTGACGACTATAAATTGAGGCCTTTTATGATTGAATTTAGGAAAAACCAGATTTTGAGGATTGGAGCCCGGCTTGGATTGGAGAAGGAAAGTTGGAAAGATCCCTCTATGCAGGGATTAATGGACTTTTGGGATATGGACTTGGGTCAGGAGGAGATTGAAGCTCTGCGGGCCTTTGGATTTGGAAGAAGCTTGAAACATGTTCTGAAATATTGTATGGATCTTAATTTTAGCCATGGAAATTTGGCTGATCTGTCGAGAAGGAATAAAATCATTGTTAGGTTGGAGTCTCCCCGAGATTTGCTCTCTAGCATTAAAGAATATGAAGATCTGCAGAAGGGACTTGGAAAAGAGTTAAGAGCCTCGGACATAAGATCTCCAGGTTGATGGACTATATGGAATTGGCGGAAAGGACTGGCAGAATCCGAGACCAGGGAGAAGAGATGGTGGAACAAGATTGGGAAATTTAAAGTTTATTTATAGAAATATTGTAAAATTAATGAATGATAGAAAAATGTTGGAATGAAATTTTATGGCCTTAGTGGAAATGTTATAAGGAGTTAAGCATATATAAGTATTTTAGTTTTAATGGAAAATAAGGTTAAAAATATGTTAAGATATTTATAGTATGACAGAAAACAGAGAAAGATGGAAAGGATTTGCTGAAACAATTAATAGAAGCGGAATACAAAAGGGGAGGTGAGAGGAGGTTGATGAAACAAGGGAATGAAAATAGAGTATGGAAAAGGTGTGATACATGTTTTTAAATTGTTTTTGTTTTGTTTAGTTTGGGGTTAGGGTTAGGGATAGGGTTTTGTTTAGCTTAATGTGTTGGGGTTGTGTTGTGTTTATATTATGTATTGTATTGTTTTCTTTCTTTTCTTTTGATTTTCTCTTTTCCTTTTCTGTAAACTTTAAAAGTAATAAATATTATTTGAAAAAAAAAATATTGACCACACTGTTCTCTGGGACTTTGGGCAGGAGTCTCTCCCAGTCTCCACCTGGAGATGCCAGGGGGGATTATTATCACTGTCAAGGAGATGTCTGAAACGTCTTTTACTCTGACTTACTTAAATCCAGATGGTTCCAACTCTTACATAGCAAAATCAGATCTGTTGGTATTGACTTGTTGGAACTCTTTTATAATTCAAGTGAGCAATATATTTATCTCAATATTCATACCAGATTAAGGGACATTGAAAAACAAAACACTGAGTCAGCTGTAAATAAAATTTGCTCCCCAAGTTCTATGGTTTAAATACAACAGATAACAGGGTCACTTATATCTCAAAATTAGTAATTCCAGTCCAACACAAGGCCTTTATGTCAGCCCAATGGAATGTTTCCCTCTCAGCTTTTCTCAAGGGCAGATATTCAAACACCCCCATAAATGATATATATTGCGGATGTTCTTTGAATGTGCCAGACACTGTAGAACATATCATTTTCTACTGTCCATTGTACAACCAGCTGTGAAACCACAGTGAAAATACAGTGGTACCTCTGGTTAAGAACTTAATTTGTTCTGGAGGTCTGTTCTTAACCTGAAACTGTTCTTAACCTGAAGCACCACTTTAGCACCACTTTAGTTAATGGGGCCTCCTGCTGCTGCCGCGCCACTGGAGCACAATTTCTGTTCTCATCCTGAAGCAAAGTTCTTAACCCGAGGTACTATTTCTGGGTTAGCGGAGTCTGTAACCTGAAGCGTATGTAACCCGAGGTACCACTGTATAAGGTACCACTGTATATCTGTCTGACATTAACCCAGAAGTGACTGCAAGGGTGGCTTGGTTTTTGTCAATAGTATCTCTTAGAGTAGCGAATGGCACCATATAGCGGGGGGAAATTCCAATGAAAATCCTCATTTTTACATATTTTACATGGCTGTTTATTTGTATATATTTTAATTTTTATATATACTGTATGGATGTTTTATGATGGCCTATATTTGTAATGCCTAATAAAGGTTTGGCTAAGTAAGTAAGCAAGCAAGCCAACCAGTGGGGATTGAACCTGTGACCTCCTGCATGTACCCACTGCCAATGCCACCTCCATTTCCTTCCAGCTATTGGAGATTTCGCTTTGCTCTCTGAGGGGGAGCAAGCAAGGAACTTCAGATGTGGTTGCTTCCCTTGCAGTAGAGGGTGAAATGGCTCACTGTTACTGAGCTCAGTGACCTAGTCATCTTACATACCGGTACAAGCGTGGGCTACACAGATCAAGAACAAGGCTGTCTTAAGCATATCTGGCACTGTAGTGCAAAGCTCCCTTCAGCGCTCACCTTTCCCAGAGTTTTTTTTAGGGAGGACGGCGCTGCCGCCGGGGCTGGAGAAGCTGGGCAGCGGCTGGAGGGTGGCTCCTCTGGCGGGGAAGAAGCAGAGGCTGGACGTGGCACCTCCTGGCTCAGCTGGACGCTTTGTGCCGCGGTGGCCACGGCAGACGGAGGCTCCGGGCGCGGTGCTGCTTCGGCGTGGCATGGCGGAGGCGGGCGAGGGCGGTGAGCTGATGCTGGGAGGCACCGTGTCCAGCCTCCGCCTCTTCCCTGGTGCCCTTCAGAACTTGGCGCCCTGCGCCACTAGCCTCTATGGGTAAGACCCCCTGGTCAAGAATGTGCACTAAATGAAAAAGTAGAAGCTGACTTAAAAAATAATAACCCTCCAACCAACTCAGATTTCTAGACTTTGCACACAAAAAATCTGGCAAGTGGCCCAGACATCAAAACAAAACAAAAAACAAACCCTGAACAGTCAATGACCTTTTTTTCTGGCTGATTGACAACCCTATTTTCAGATTTTGTTCTAATGCTAACACACACACATCCTTAACACCTTCCTTTTGTGACCAGCGTGCTAAGTGCTACATCTGATATTTTAGGAAAACATGGTGCTATGCATTTAAACAGCCATTATTTCAGGTGCATCTCACAGATGAGAATTGGGAAAGAAACCATTTGATTTTTAACCTGCTAAAAACCGGTTAAAACATTGAGGGTGGCCACCTCAGTTCTAGATATTAGTAGCCAGTAGTTGCTCATGCAATACATGTGTTTAGTCCTTATTGTTCTGAAGTAGGTAACATAACAGGTGATTAATAATAATAATAATAATAATAATAATAATAATATGAATAATAATAATAATATTGGGCAATGTTTAAGTAGGCAAATGTATTGTGTGAATAAGACAACATATGATGTCAGCCAACCTGGAGGACCAGGACCCATCCTTCTTGATTACATACCGTCCAATTCACATGTTATATTTCTAGCAGAAGCCGCTAGCACTCTTGAATCTGCTTTCAGCTGTAAGACCTCTGCATGTTAAAAGCATACAGAAAGGAGCAATTCCCTGTGCGCATGGAGATTACAAGACACTTTTATTTCAAAACATCAGTGCCACAGGCACTCATTCCCTTTTGTCTCTTTCTTTGCACTCCATTTGTCAAGCATTGGTTGATCTGTATGCATTATTAGTAGTTCTCACTTCATCATGTCTTTTAGAGAGGGATTTTATAGACATTTAAGGTAATTGAATTAGGTTTCTCTTTAGCTGTGTACACTAAACAGATACATGTATGGACAGGTGCTTGCAGGCTGCCTTCTTATGGATGGAAATAAGTTAGAGATGGAACGGAAGTTCAGGAACGCCCTTGGCCAGTGCTAGTTGGCTCTCTCCCATCTTTTCCACTCTGGATGGGTTTCCTCCTGGTTTCTCTCCTGGACTTTGCCGCTTCTGAAACTTAGCAGAAACTTAGTAGTAAAAAGTCCAAATGGTCTGCTGGGAGTGCAGTGCTGCCAACTCCAACAATGATTAGTTAGTCCATTGCTGTTATTATCAACAGCACTCCTGAATGATCAGGAGTTCTTTGGACTACAGTATCGGTTGGGATGGCATTGGCTTCTCAGTCACCTGACACGGGGTACTTGCCAGAACGCAGTTTTACTGACGAGTTCAATAGCATAATGGCCAGTTAGTGGATGACGTGTCCTAGTCATAGAAACATAAAATTGTAGAGTCATCTTGTCCAGCCCCTGTAATACAAGAATCTCAACTAAATCAGACATGACAGGTGGCCATCCAATTTCTGCTTAAAATCTTCCGAGGTGGGAGAGCCTACCACCTTCTGAGGGCTGTGGTCCCAATGCATTTTTGAGGGGGTGTGACCAGGTGCCCCCACGACAGGCTCCCTCATCAGAGCCTGACTCTGGCACATGAGGGAGCTGTGGGGGCAACTTCCTCATGCAACAGCCCAATGCCACCAGCCTTAGCTGCCACCCACTCTCCTTGGCTATGGTGTTCATGCCTGGGCACAGCTCTGTTCCCAGGTCAGGTCTGACCTGGGGGCAGAGAGCAGGAGGAGGGTCGGCGGCAGCTTCTCGTCCCTCTGCTCACCTGGACTGCAGCGCAGGAGGGAGCTGCATGAGATCTTGCTGGAAGCTGTTGCCTCTGCACTTCTCTGCCTCCAGTGGGGTGTCCACAGGGGAACTGCCTCTTGGGCTTCCACTTCATGAAGCAGCTGCCTCCACCTGCCTCATGGGTGGGCCGGCCCTGCTGTGCATGCTTCACATTAGAAGCTCTCCACTTCATCAAACACCCTCCATACACTTGTAGGGATTCAGTGCCCACCAGAGGAATCTGCTACTATCAGGTTTACCATGTTCAGCCCCTGATTTCTAAAGTAGCTCCTCTCTTCTATGGGGTGGGCGGGCTGCGGACTCTGCCTGGAGGGTCCTCATTGCACAGCACTCTACAGGTTCCCAGTTTAACCAGCCAAGAAGCCCCCCTGGGGAAACCTCTGTTCCATTTATTCTGCAGCCATTGCTGGAACTGGTTTCTTTCCCCCAACAATTGCAACCCTGCTGCCTTTGCAGAAGGCAAGCCAGAGCAGATTTCAGTCTCTGGATGATTTCCCTCGCATTTCCTGACAGCAAAGGATAACATTTTATGCTACATGAGAACAGAATATGTGGTATAGGCTGTGACTGATCACAAGAACTGTGCAGCTAATGATCATGAAGCTGATGGAAGAAGGGGCCAGGGAGGGTGGTTGCTCTTTCTTCTCTTTTACCTTTTCCTAATGTGAGGCAGAAGAGCAATGAAAGCAAGGCAGAGTGCTCAATAATAGAAAACTGGTACTGGCCACCCTGAAGCAAACTGTCACACATCCAATCAGAGGCAGCAGATGTCACTGAAATATATGTCACTTATCTGCCAGGGCTTCTTTGTGCCAGGGTGATTTGTCAAAAAAACCCACTACAAAAACCTGACAGCAGTACAAAGCACACTATATGGCAGTTTGATCATAAATAGCTTCTTTTGTGACAACAAGTTCCCAAAGCAAGGTGGAGGAAAAAACATCACCCATATTGTATGACAAATCAGCTTGCATTGTGTTTGCCTCGTTCTAATTAGCAGCCTTGTCCTAAGGCAAAAGGAACCTCCAGCCCATGAGCAGAGAAATCCTGTTCTAGTTTTTTCTCTCATTACTGCTTCCTTCTCAGCTGAAGAGATGGGTTTCACTCTTCCATAGCAGGCAGATCAAACCAACTAATATGAACAAAACACGTTCAGCTCACAGGGACTCCAAAGATCCAGTGGCAGAGCTTCATGTTCCTGCACTGGGGGGTGGGGGGTGGAGAGCAGGCAGGGCAGGGCGGGGCGGGGCGGGGCGGGCGGGCGTCCAAGGGACATGGCACGCTGCCCGCAGGGGTGTGGTGCATGTCCTGGAGGGCGGGCAGCCCTGATGGCACCCTACCAGGATTGCTCTGCTGGGGGCGGTGTGCTCCGCCCCGCACTCCTCTTCCTCCGCCAGTGCAAAGATCCCACCCAAATGGTGTACAGTTTTCCCTTGGTGGGCACTTTTCTTTAGTTACGTAAAGAATTGAAGCTGTTCTTCCTAACAAGAAATGTGCACTGAAGGAAACTTGTGACAGGAAGTGAAAAGCAAGGGCACCATTTCAGGTGTGCTGAGGGAAGAGACTTTGGGGGCGAGAGGAGATTGCAAATTCCCTTCTTTGATCATATCACAAAGGTGAAATTGCAACACACACTGCATTTGCTGCAGGTACTTTAAAACTTACACACGCTAACAGCAACATTTTAAGCACCAACAAAACCAAAACCCTTTTGGTTTTGAAGCCAAGGTTGCCTGCTCACAATACATTGAAGGCACACCCTCTCTCCAAAGAATTCTGGAAACTGTCATTCACCCCCTCACAGAGCTATGACTCCCAGCAGTCGTAACAAACTTCAGTTCCCATGGTTCTTTGCGCCCTGCATGCACTTTAAATGTGCTTTAACTGTACAAAGAATATGGAGCCAAAGTGATTTTTGCCTTCTGTGTGCATCTCAAAAGTATGAGCAGAGCTATGCATGCTCTAAAAAATGTTTTAAATCTGCACTCCGAACATATTAGTCCATTCTGCTTTTGCCTAACTTATTCTTCCGTTTTTACTGTTCTGTATAGTTCGTTTCGGGACGCAGGTGGCGCTGTGGGTTAAAGCCTCAGCGCCTAGGACTTGCCGATCGAAAGGTCGGCGGTTTGAATCCCTGCGGCGGGGTGCGCTCCCGCTGCTCGGTCCCAGCGCCTGCCAACCTAGCAGTTCGAAAGCACCTCCGGGTGCAAGTAGATAAATAGGGACCGCTTACCAGCGGGAAGGTAAACGGCGTTTCCGTGTGCGGCTCTGGCTCGCCAGAGCAGCGATGCCACGCTGGCCACGTGACCCGGAAGTGTCTCCGGACAGCGCTGGCCCCTGGCCTCTTAAGTGAGATGGGCGCACAACCCCAGAGTCTGTCAAGACTGGCCCGTACGGGCAGGGGTACCTTTACCTTTACCTTTATAGTTCGTTTCAGGGACGCGGGTGGCGCTGTGGGTAAAACCACAGTGCCTAGGACTTGCCGATCATATGGTCGGCGGTTCGAATCCCCGCGGCGGGGTGAGCTCCCGTCTTTCGGTCCCAGCTCCTGCCCACCTAGCAGTTTGAAAGCACCCTTAAAAAAAAGGGCAAGTAGATAAATAGGTACCGCTTTATAGCAGGAAGGTAAACGGGGTTCCGTGTCCTGTGCTGGTGCTGGCTCGCCAGAGCAGTGATGTCACACTGGCTATGTGACCCGGAAGTGTCTGCGGACGGCGCCGGCTCCCGGCCTCTAGAGTGAGATGAGCGCACAACCCTAGAGTCTGTCAAGACTGGCCCGTACGGGCAGGGGTACCTTTACCTTTACCTTTATAGTTCATTTCATGTTGCCAAACTTGGGGTTCAGGCAGGAGCCATAATCCACTTCAGGGATTCCAACAGGTATTGCTCATGCAGTTCCAAGCATCTATTTGCAACCCAAAAGGGTAAGTTAACATGCTCAGAAAGAAGGACCAAAAAAGCTTTCGCTCCTGAATTCTGCACACGCTGTGGTAATTCTGCGGAACAGTGGCATATGTGTCTCCTGTTATTCAACATCTATACAAAACTGCTGGGAGAGCTGTCATTCGGGCATCTGGAGCATATTACCATCAGGACGCTGATGGCTCTCAGTGCTTCCTCTCTGTTCCATCACAAGCAGAGAGGCTGTGAAGGGGCTGGATTGGTGATGGGCTGGATGGGGGCTAAGAAACAGAGGCAGAAGCCTGACAAAATGGAGCTGCTGCGGGTGGGTGGTTACCAGGTCTGGGGATTAAATGTACAAGCTCGTATTGGAGGGGTTCTACTCCCCCTGAAGGAACAGGCCCACCCTGTGAAATGGGGAGGTGTTGCCTGCCCCCATCGCATCCTTGCCGACAGCTGCTGCCACTTCTCCTTACTTGCCTGGTAGTGGCGGAGGTGGGGGGCACCCTTGGGATTCTTCTGCCCCCAGCAGCTGCATCACTTCAGCCCTTGTGGTCCTGTTTGCCACAGAGATTGGCGCACTCACTGGCTTTAATTTTGAAAGGAAGTTTCACAACGAATAGTTTTCAGGCACACAGCAGGCCACCTCCTTTCCTTATAGAAAAGGCCAGCCATGAATGTCATGGGCTTTTTAGGAAATATGGACACCAGGGAAGACTGCAGAGTGCAGACAACCTGAGAGCTGATTTGCAGACACTGACAAATGCTCCAGCCGCCTTGAAAGTAAGGCAACAGAAACCCTCCAACCCCCTATGAGAATTCCATAAAAATTATCCCCTACCTTTTGATACTTTTTGAATGCATTTTCTTTTCTCATTAATTGATGGAGAATGGTGGGGGTAAAAAACGCAGTTGAAATTTTCAACACAGCACTAACGGTTTGCCTTCTCAGCAGTCTCAGTGACCAAGGAAGATAACAGCCTTGTTGTAATCACTTTACCGTCTAAAATATGAAAAATGCTTCAATCAAATGCAGAAAACATCTCACCAGCCATCCTTTAAAGTTTCCAAAATTAATTATAGCAGACGACTAATTAGTCACTAAGTATATTTACTGCCTTATGCTCCAAATAATTAGGTAACATTTTATCTAGCCAGAACAACCATGGAATTTTCAGCCCTGCTTCATTAGTTAAATTGCAATATAACTATTTATGTGAGCTGAAATTGCAATCCATTCCCTTGTCACTTTTATTACTTATTGCATTAAAACCAAAGAAGATCTTCTTTGTCCTCATGACTACCTTGTTAAGTAGGGCAATTATTATTATTATTGTATTTTTTTACAGTGACTGAGAGAATAATTTGCACAAAGCATTGGTAAATCTGAACACTGGTTTTCCTGGAGCTAAGTTTATGGTGTGCTAATAAATGTAAGAGAGTCTCAATTTGAGAGGCAGGATGTGCGTGGTGAGAAGTTCTTGCAAGGATCCCTGGAGGCAAAACCCCTTCCTCCCATCGTGGGGTTACGGTAATTTGAATGAGGTCCATTCCAACCTGTGTTGAGGGGGGGGGGGAGGTTAATTTTCTGTGAGTCAGCAGAAATTGCCCCCCCTCCCGCCCTTCGGTACAGCTTCAGGCATCTTGTGACTGTCTTATCTGAGTTTCTGGACAAACTAGCTCAGGACCTAGAGCAGGGGTCAGCAAACTTTTTCAGCAGGGGGCTGGTCCACTGTCCCTCAGACATTGCAACTTAGCCTAATCAAAGTCCCCAATTTTCAAATAAAGAAATATGATTTGAAAAATCAAAATATTTAAATAAATATAAATATAAGCTTTGATGTGCTTCTCGTACCCTGAAGCATCTTGTATATTGCTTTGCTTTCCACAAGAGTGGGCAAGTAGCAAAGAACGGGCAAAAGGAATCAGTATCTTGTTAGTTTAGTGTCGTGATTTCTGTGGGGACCTGCTGCACCTCTTTCCGTTATAATATAGGGTTTCAGTATTCTTTTTGCGTTTGCTTGCGTGAAAGTAGAATTTCCTCTTGCCATTGATTTAAAAGCGTACATTTCTTGATTACTCAAAACTTAAATGTCTACGGAGGAGAGGTATGGGGGGAGAGGTGGAGGGGAGGAGGAGGGGGGTGATGCGGGATTGGGGGCTGTGGGGGGGAGGGTGGGGGGGAGAGGGGGGGAGAGACAGGAGACGAAGAAGTAGGTGAGGAGGAAGAAGGACTAGAAAGTAAAACCACCCGAATTTAAATAGGAGAAACTTAAATTGGTAATTTACTGACTTAATTGTAGACAAATACTATAATGAATCTTAAAATTCTAACATGGAATGTAAATGGTTTGAATGACAAAACTAAAAGGAATAAAATTGTAAATGTTTTGAAAAAGAAGAAATTGGACGTAATCTGTATTCAAGAGACACATGTAGCCAAAAAGCACAAACATGTATTGTTAAATAAGAATTTAGGAACGGAATTTATAAGCTCCATGGCAGAGAAAAAAAGGGGAGTTGTAATATATGTTAATGCAAAATGGGAACCTAAATTGATATATAAAGATAAAGAAGGAAGGATATTGGGGGTGCAAATCAACTTTCAGGGGGAAAAGATTAATGTGGTAAATATATATGCCCCAAATTCTAATAGGCCAGAGTTCTTTAAGAAATTAGAACAAGTCTTGATGAATTTAGAAAACAATAGGACGATATTATTGGGAGATTTCAATGCGGTGCCAACACCAGAGATTGATAGACAAACAGAAAGGGGAAAACGAAATCAAGGGAAATTACCAAAATCATTCCAAGACCTGGAAGAGAATATGGATCTAATAGACATATGGAGACACAAGCACCCAACAGAAAAGCAGTTTACCTTTTTCTCAGAGGTACATAAAAGCTGGGCCAGAATAGACCAAATTTGGACTTCAAGGGAGTTAACCTTAAGAGCTACAAAATGTGAAATCCAACCGAGAACCCTCTCTGACCATAACTCAATAACATTGGAATTAAAGGGCACTTCACAAGGGGGCTTCAGATGGAGGTTAAATGAATACTTGTTAGACAATGATGAGGTTGTAGAAAAAGCTAAAGCTACATTAAAAGAGTATTTTGACTTGAACCTAAATACAGGAACAAACTTAGAAGTGGTATGGGATGCCAGTAAGGCGGTCCTAAGAGGTTTTTTCATCCAACAAAATAGCTATAAGAAGAAAATGAGACAGCAAAAGAAGGAAGAAATTCTTAGACAGATAAGGGAGTCTGAAAAAAAATTAATCGAGAATCCAAAAGATGACCAAAGTATACAAATTATAAAAATATTACAAACACAATATTCGATGTTAACGAACCAAGAAATTGAATGGAAAGTCAAGCAAACGAGGCAAAGATATTTCGAATCAGCAAATAAAACTGGAAAACTATTGGCTTGGCAATTGAGGAAAAGGCAAAAGCAAAATGTGATAAATAAAATAAAAGTAGAAGAAGAAGTGATAGAAGACCCAAAAAGGATACAAAAAAACTTTCTTAAATTTTACGAGGAATTATATAAAAAAGGAGAAGAAGACCTAACTCAAATAGAAAGGTATCTGGAGAATTGTAAAGGAAAGGTCATAACGGAAGAAGAAAAATCCCAATTAAACAGACCTATAAGTATAGAGGAGATCCAGAACGCCATTAAAAAAATGAAATTAGGGAAAGCACCGGGACCGGATGGTTTATCGGCAAAATACTATAAAGTTTTAGGAGATGAATTGGCAACAACGCTCTGTGAGACCATGAACAATATACTAAGAGGAGGAAAGATACCTGAGTCCTGGAGGGAGGCTTATATAACGTTAATTCCAAAACCGGATACAGATAAATTGAACATTAAGAACTATAGGCCAATATCGTTATTAAATAACGATTACAAAATATACGCAGATATCATGGCAAACAGACTGAAAAAATGTTTAATAAATTTAATCCATAAGGACCAGGCGGGTTTCCTCCCAAATAGGTTCATGAAAGATAATTTGAGACACATTATAAACATAATTGAATATTTGGAGATTAATAACAATATACCTGCGGCACTGATTTTTATAGATGCCGAAAAGGCGTTCGACAATGTCTCTTGGTTGTTCCTAACAAAATCTCTGGAGGTGGCAGGAATAGAAGGGGAATTCTTGAAAGGAATACAGGCAATATATTCAACCCAATTTGCCAAACTGGTAATAAATAACAATCTTACAAACACATTTAAAATCGAGAAGGGTACAAGACAGGGGTGCCCCCTCTCCCCGCTATTATTTATTATAGTATTAGAAGTACTGGCGAACAGAATAAGATCGAAACGAGAGATACAAGGAATTAAAATAGGATTGAAGGAATTTAAACTAAGAGCTTACGCGGACGACCTAATGTTATCTTTGGAAGAACCGCAAGGTAGTTTGGGCAAGGCGCTGGAGATCTTAGAAGAATATGGTAAATTATCCGGTTTTAAACTGAACAAACTAAAAACCAAAATGCTGACAAAAAACCTAGGTGCTGAGGAAAGAGAAGAACTGGAGAGAAAACATGGGATAAAGGTGGTTAAAAAAATAAAATACTTAGGAATATGGCTTACACCAAAAAATATAAACTTAATTGAAGATAATTACACGACAACATGGAAGGAAATTAAAAAAGATTTGGATGTCTGGAATAGAGTTAACCTCTCGTGGATGGGCAGGATGGAGACAATAAAAATGAATGTTCTTCCAAGAATGCTGTTCTTGTTTCAAAATATTCCGGTAATTAGGGGGTCAAAATTATTTAAAGATTGGCAGAAAATTCTTTCACGATTCATTTGGCAGGGAAGGAGACCAAGGATAAGATTTAAATTACTTACGGACCGAAAAGAGAGAGGGGGACTCGCAGTCCCTAATTTGAAATTATACTACGAGGCCGCCTGCTTATGCTGGGTTAAAGATTGGATAACCTTGGAAAACACTGATTTATTGGATCTTGAAGGAGCAGACAACAGGTTCGGATGGCATGCCTACCTCTGGGCAAATAAAGAGAAGGCTCATAAAGGGTTCTCAAATCACATCATTAGGGGCCCACTATATGGGAAGTCTGGGAAAAAAATAAAAAATTGTTAGAATGGAGAACGCCCTGGTGGCTGTCCCCAATAAATATCCTAACTATTAAAAAAATAAATATGGAGGAGCAGAAATTAACATATGAAGATTTATTGATAAGATCGGAAGACAGCTGGAAATTAAAGCCATATGAAGAGCTGAAGGGAAAGTTGACAAGCTGGTTACAGTACCATCAAATTAATGCGATTTGGTTAAAAGATAAAAAAATTGGAATGAATGAAAAGAAATCGAAATTCCAAATTGAAATAATAGAAAATAAATTTAAATTACTATCTAAAATGTACAATTTATTACTGGAATGGAATACAAAAGATGAAGAAATTAAGGATGTTATGGTAAAATGGGCGATAGATCTGGGGCATAACATAGAATATGAAAAATGGTCAAAATTGTGGAAGGAGGGAATAAAATTCACGGCGAGTGTTGCAATCAGAGAAAATCTAGAGAAGATGGTATATAGATGGTATATTACGCCAGAGAAGCTAAGTAGGATGTACAAAACTGGAAATAAGGCCTGCTGGAAATGTAAAACAAAAGAAGGCAATTTCATACACATGTGGTGGACATGTGAGGAAATAAAAAAATTTTGGGATACGATATATAATGAATTAAAAAAAATATTAAGATATACATTCCCGAAAAAGCCAGAGGCCTTCATATTAGGTATCATCGGAGAAGAAATTAAGAAAGAAGATAGAGTCTTATTCCAATACTCAACAGCAGCGGCCAGAATGTTAATTGCCCAAAATTGGAAAAATAGAAATATACCAACGATGAGGGAATGGCAAACGAAACTATATAACTTCGTCGAACTAGCTAAAATGACGCAGAGAATTAGAAACCAAAAGAATACAAAGTTAAATAACGACTGGATTAAATTTATGAGATATATTGAAGGTAACTATAGTAACCTACCAAATATAGCAGGCTTGTTATGAAACTTTCGATGTATAGATAGATCAATTAACCAACATCAGCTGTAAAAATGAAACTCTTAAAATTAAGAACCCGAAATCAGGAGGGAAGGAAGTCAGCAAGTATGTGTTATTTATCAGTTTATTTCTATTTTCATTGCTTTGGTGCTTTTTTTTCTTTTTTTTTGTCACTTTTTTCTGTTATTTAATTTAATAAGTATCGGATTTAATGTAATTTTTTTCTTTTCTGTATTAGTTGTTGTCTTAAATGGTTTTGTTTTTTCTTTGTGTGTGTGTGATAAATGAAAGTTAATAAAAAAATATTAAAAAAAAAACTTAAATGTCTAGCAGCTGATGTGTGAACTCAATTTTAAAAATACTCTGTTTGAAAAGATGGGAATTCTCATGACATATGAGGACCTGGTTGAGTTTTTCTAAAAGTTTGTTTCAGACCAGCTGCTCTATCTGCAACAGAGCACTGTCAATACATTCATAGCGTTAGTGAGGAGATATGAAGCATCTCTTTGTGTTGTGGTGGTTTATCAGAATTGGCCATTCACACGTGCAAGTCCTCATGTAATACACGTGATGAACACTCTGGTGTGACCCAGGGGGAATCTAAACACATATAAAAAAAGTTTTGAAAATGCTTTTTTAAAAAAAGTTTTGAAAAATATATTGAATTTGCCATAGCTCACTGTCGCCATCTAGTGTCACATTTGTATAATGCACTTTACAACACACTTGAAAAGTTTTATTTGCAGCTGTATAGCTGAGTCCCCAGTCCTTGGTTCAAAGTTCACTTAGAATGTTAGCACTGAATTTAGTATCCTTTCACATTGTAATAATGAGCAGTGATCACATGTTCACTAAATATGAATGTGTATAGCATACATATAGGCCTTAATTGACTATTTCAGCTTTTCGTGGGAATGCACTTCCTTCAAAGAGCCCGCTGGAGTACTTTCATTAGGAAGGAGTACATTAGTGCTGATTACATAAACCAGAGCATATCAATGCCCCGAGGCTCTTCCAGAAGAATCAAGAAACACTGAATTCTTCTAGAAATAAATTCAGTATTTGGAGTAGAGGAAACAGAATGCCAATAAAGAAATCAAACATCATAGGCTTTTGAATTTTAAGGCAATAAATACCTTTTAAGCAATATAGGTTTGAAGATATCAGCCTCATTCTAAGGCAGTCATATTTATGGTGGCCTCAGTTCTGATGTCATGGAACAGAGTGAGTGTATTGTTCAAAAACGGTTTTATCTTTGCTTCTTGCACTGTGGCAATTCCATGGCATTCTTCATTTAATTTGAAGCGTTACAGCTTTTTGTGGATTAGATACTTTGAAAAGCAATTAGAGTTGTATCGCTTCCTTCTCTTTGGATAAATTACCTTCAACAGCTGTACTGATTAGGTTGCATTTTGGAAAGCTGCCATTTTGATTGTCAAAGGACGAGCAAATAACTGTGTGTATTCTCACAGTGGCAAGTTCAGAGACGCTTTGTAAGCCTCTTTGAGGAAAGTGGAATATAAATGTGATCATATGATGCAATAAGGTTGCATCATTTATTTACCTCCCTCCTCACTACTCCCCTGGTTCCTCCACTCAGCCTCCTTATCTCCCTAAATTCTCCCCTAGTATTCTAAGTGAGAATTTGGTAACACGTTTCATTCCTTCCTTGTGTTTTTCTACTGGAAGGACTGGCTGGGAGCTGTACATGTTCATGGTTGGTAGACTGTGTCCAGGGTTTGTTAATGAGAGCAACAAGTTTTCCACGTTTCACAGCCATTATATTATTAATTACCTGCCCTTCACCGTGATGTCCTAAAGTGGGTTACAGCAACTTAAAAGACAACATTAAAAACTGTTTTAAAACAATTAAAAAAAAATACAATCACAAAATGCAAGGCAAGTCCTGGAAACATCTGTTTCATCATTGCAATGTAATCTAGGTTAGGCTGAGAGATGTGCCTAAGGCTGTCCAGTGAGCTTTATGGCTGAGTGGGGGCTTATATTCTGGTTTCCAAGGTCCTAGTCTGACACTCTAAACACTATACCATATTTTTTCCACACGAAAATGCAAAGTTTGCTTCTCTAGGTTCTGACCTGGGAAACTAAGCAGGCACCTCAGATTTTGTTCAGTAAAATTTATGATTTTTACCCATGATGTTGTTATGTATTTTTCATTCAGTAAGTGTATAAATGGTCTTCTTCATTCATCAAACTAGATGTAAGATTTGTCATGTAGTTTGTGTAACTGATTATATGTATATATTCGGAATTCCCCGCTAGAGCTTCATCTGAAGCCTTAGCCCACTGTACTTGCTATTCGTAATGGGATGAAGTCATCCCAGTCCATCTCAGGGCTTTGTGCTGGCCGCTTGCTAAAGAGAAATCAATCTCCATACTAGCAAGTGAAAGCCCCCCACCATGAATTTGAGTGGAAATGCTGTTTATTTATGACAAATGCACTTTAATTATTCTAGATCAGGTTGTTGTATTCTAAGCTACAGCATCAATTGGGAACAAGTGCCAGGAGTTAACATACCATCTGTGTTACATATGAATCAATTGAGCCTGAATTGTGATAGATAACCTAGCTACAGAGTTATGTTAAGAGCAGAAAATTGAATCCTGAGGGTAGTCAAAATATTGATGGAAGCTGTAGATTTATTGAAGCCAGCTGGTTTCATAATAGAATCATTTGCAAGGCATTTCATTTACATTTCTCTCATACCCCCCCTCCCAAGCATTAGTATTACAACTGAGTATTTATTTGCCAGCTCAGGGCATTCGTGAGTCTACTTAATTTCTCATTTGCAGGCAATTAGATTCCAGTTTACATCTTGTGGCTTCACGACCTCCTGCTTGTGGTGCCGTCCTTGGAGAGATGAGGATACAGAGGAAGTATCAATTGCTTTTCCAACTGCAGGTGGATTCAAGAAGCAAACAATGCTGTCCCCATCTGTAAGGTCTGGGCTGTCAAAAAGTTGAAAAAAGCACCACTTGGCTCAAGCCGGCAAGCAGCGCAGTCACAAGCAGCTGCAGGGAAAACCTGAATGGAATTGCCATTAAGTTGAAAAAGGACATTGGAACAGCAGTCCTGCTGAAACAAAGCTGTCTTAACCGGATGCCGGGAGCTCCAAATGTGAAAATGAGCACCTTCAGAGGGGCCAAAGCACACACTCTCATTTCAAGGAAGGACTATCATCATAGGGGCCAAGGCCCCTTCGGCCCCCCAATAAAAGATTTAAGGGGGCTGCCTCCCCAGTTGATGGGCATTGCCATTCAAATGGGGTGTGTGTGTGCTGCATCATGTGATCGATTATGTGGGGTGTTGTTTACCTGTCCCTCCAATATTTTATTCAAGTTGGCACCCCTGCCTATTATCTTAATGTTTCTTTCCTCCATCTTCTCTGCAATCCCAAAGTAGGAAGTGTTTCTTCTTCTTCTTCTTCTTCTTCTTCTTCTTCTTCTTCTTCTTCTTCTTCTTCTTCTTCTCTCTCTCTCTCTCTCTCTCCCTCCCTCCCTCCCTCCCTCTCCTGCAGTGTCAGTAGTGACAGCTAGATGGAACGCACAGTACTGTTGTCAACTCAGTACCTTCAGAGACCTCCGCATCACCTCATTAGCATGGGAATCTATATTTTAGGCTTTGCAATTAACCCAGCGATGCCTCCCATTTCCATGCTAAGCTTTCTTGATGAAGGCAAGAGTGAGTGCCAGGGCCACTCTCTTCTCTTCTGTCATGTAGCTCTTTATACTTGTGATACTTAATAGGAAGGGCTGGTAGAATCAGTTTGGAATAACAGTAGCTCTTGTGCCTTGAAATGCTCTCGGGAGGCAGGTCCCCTTAGAGCTGAGCAGAAATGGCTTCCCAAAAGTTTTTGCCTTATTGGTGAAAAGCAGGCAGGCAGGGGGGACTCCGCAAGTACCCTTGAGGAGGAGAGCAGAATTGTCCAACATTGTAGAGGAAAAGGGGCTGGAGAAGAACCTTCTTGGAAAATGCAACAGACAATACTCTTCTGAGAAATGTCAGTGCAGATAATATTGAATGAAACTACATGGTTGGCTGGTACTTCTGAAGCCCACCCCATAGAGCTGTGTTAACCTATCTTTTAATTTTTCTTATCAATTTTTACTCACTCATTATCTATGCTTAATTAGTATTCTATGTATATGTTTATGAATATGTGTTTGCAAGCAGACGTGGTACCTACTAGAAAGTGCTGATGACAATGGACCCGCTTCACAGATATTTCTGTCTCCTCCAGAAGCCATGTTTCTGCCCCCGTCCTCTGATTGTAGATATTTGTGAGATTGTATAATGCTTAAATCCACAAAACAGGGGTGTTGTGCTGCTATTGATTTCTGGCACAAATGTGAACCTCATCACTCAAGATCAAAGTAGAAAATCAGACTCAATTATTGGGAGAAATGTACCCCATAGTCCCCACCCCCACTCCCCTGCTGGAAAAGGACAGGTCTAAACTTGACGCCCGTCGACTTGCAGGTGATAATTGGATCAAACTTGGTAACGGAGGTTAGCGCCACATTTTATGCTCTATGCAAGCAAGAATCAATGTGTGACCCAATCAGTCGCCATTTGCCACCATTCTTTCACAACCCTCTTGTGGCAGAGACTTCAGCCTTTCCTAATCTAAGTCTCTCAAAATACTTTGGACTATAACCCTTATCTGCCCAACCAGCAGGGTTGATGGGAGTTGCAATCCAGGATATTTGAAGCCTATTTTCATTTGTCAAGTGTTTCATTTCATGCTCTGAAACCAGGGGCTCCTGAATAATATACATATACATACAGACTTCAAAGGGTTGAAATAGACATTGCCCTGCCCCACTGAATTCCAGAAACTCAAAAGTCTGATCAGGGTTAAATATCTTCATCATAGAGTTCACAGCCTCAGTACAAGTGGGATAAAACCAACATGAGTTTGTATTGCACTGCATTGCCTACAATTTATAACACTGAATTGCCTATTACGGTACTTGAATTGCCTGCTCTGGAATAAATGGTTTCAGAACAGCAGCCTTATAAGTGATGGCACTTAATTAGGTTTGTCCCAGGACTTTCAATGACACCACTAAGATGGAAAACACTCAAGTAATACTAATGATGGTTCTTCATTAGTTCATATATTAGAGCTATGTCTCCAAATCAAGGTTTTCTCCCTGGCCTTTTAGCTTTGACCTTGCATCCCGAGTTGGTGGTGTGTTGACTTTGGGACAGAAAACACTGGCTTCACATTGTTTCTTGCCACGTTAGGAGAAAATGTCTTCTAACTCATCTCTGTGTGAAGGTGAGGGTGTTTAGTCGCGAACAATAGAGGCCAGGGCTGCTATATATTTCATGGAGTAATTCCTAAACCTCCATGCCCCATAGGGAAACAAGAGGGGCTGAAGTGTGCTTTTTTGGTGGGGTAGGGGGAGAGATCACATCAGGTTCAACACATGCACCACTGTATGCCTCTCAGCCAAGGAATCAATGATTCTGCTCCTTATCTACCAGTGGTGCAAATACTGCCATCATATGAATAACAATATTTATAGTTTCATCCTAATTCTTCCTTATCTTGGGCTATTTTACCTAGGTACTGTGAAATATAATTTGATTTTTATAAAATTAATTGTGTTAGCAAATAATGGGCATTATTATAAATAGTGGATTCTATTTTCAACATAATTGCACCCAAATAGACATTTTCCATTCCTGCAGCACTGCTAGATCCCTTTTGATCCCTTCAGGATATGAGAATGGCATTACACGGAACCTAAGTTCCATAATGTTCCCTATATAACTGGGGGAAGGTCAGTATTTGAAAATAATATGTCCTGGTATGATATTTCATGATCTTAGCATGACACTGAGAGCAACTCGTAAGATTAATGACTGAAATGGTTGTGTGTCTTATAAAAAATATCCCAGCCTGATTGGACCAGGAATCCTTCAATGGTTGCACTGAAATGTTACATCTTGTCAACTAGTAGTTGTAAGTCATGTTGATGGAGAAGAAAGCCTCACGGCATTATTCACTCTAGTAAGTAAGTGTGCTCAGGACTGCAGTCCTGTGTTTTGTAGGCGCTCCCAAGCCCTGCTGAAATCAACAAAGTCTTGAATAAGCAGAATTGGTGAGGATTGGAGCCTTCCTCCTTTTGAAATTCAAAGCCAGTGGCTTTCGTACAGCGCACGTAGGGTTACTTGACTAGTGTCTGTTTATTAACATTGCCATCACTTTATCTGAAGCATCATGAACCACAATATGTTGTCAGGAAAAGCGATTTGAATAAAACATGCAATCAGAAGTCAAAAGCAAATCTGTTTTGCCTTCTGAAAGCTTTAGAGTGTGAGATAGCTGTCTTTGCAATGAAGCTCTTGGAATTTTAAAAGGCAATGTAGGTTCTATTTATTAAGTTGAACAGAGAAATGCAAACTGCAGTATAAGTTCGGATCCCTCAACCTGAAGCTGTTCAGTTGACCTAGTTTTCGCATGCATGTTGTTGTTTTGCAGAGTTGGTTCTGTTCTCTATGTGCTTCTGTTCTAGGTGGAATAAATTAACTCAGTCAATGTACTTCTCATTAGTTAAAAACTCCATAATGAGAACTCCAATTAGTGTCCTGATTTGGGGGAAATACATAGTGCCATCTCCCAATGCAGGCTTCGGTTACTGCATAGTTATGTCCTGCATGATTTAATTAGAACTTGGACCCTTGTTTTATTACCTTCACATTATATTGGCAAGGTTAATGAGAGCATGTAGAAATAATATGTCTGAGTGATACTATCAAGCATATTTTGTGTTAGAAGCTGCTGCTTTTATTTAGGGCAGGGGTGACTAGCCTGTGGCTTTCCAGATGCTGTCAGACTCCAACTCATATCAGCTCCAGCCAGCATGGCTGTTAGTAAGAGATTGTGGGAGCTATAGTCCTCTCTAGCTCTAGCTCCTGCCCTAGGGAGGGACTCTGTGGTATAGCAGGTTGGAAGCTGCAAGCTTGTAGATGTTTTTAGACCACAGCAGCTCCCATGATCCAGGACCATTGGTCCTTCTGCCTAGGCCTGATGGAGGCCCCACAACACCAGAAGGGCCACAGGTTCCTCATCCGGGAATATTGGACCGGCTATGAACCTCACTGCAAGGAACCCTCTTTCACGTGATCCTACCTCACTGGGTTGCTGTGAGGAGAAATGTATCATTTTTATCAGCTGTGTGGATTCGAGGTGGGGTCGGGTGTTTCTGCTCTGCCATCCTACTGATTGATGCAACGCTGCTGCTAAGCAGGACCTCTTTGATAATTTTGGGTAATATGGTACCCCGAGCAAGGCCAAAATTGGCATTTCCGAATGAATCTTTTCAGTTATGGAGCTCCTCAATTATGGAGCAGGGCTCTGTGCTGGGGAACGGCCTGCACCACCCTAAATCCAATGCTAGCAATACGTGTTCTCCCAAGCAGAAGAAATGCCTGTTTGAAGAGGGTGCATGGCGTTGGCTGATATGGAATGATGTTCCACAGGTGTCACAGCTGACATCACTGTAGAAGAGGCACCTCTTGACTCATTTAGTACATTTATACTGCACCCGACCTCCAAGTGGCTCAGAGCATCATATGTGGCTCTAACTCCACTTTATCATAGCAGGTGATGTAGGCTAGGCTGAGAGACGCCAACTGGCCCAATGTCACCCACTGAGCCCCCTCTCTCCCATTTCGATAGTTGCAATTGGTTTGGGAAACCTCTCTTTCACGTCTCAGCATGTCCATTTCGTCCCAGGACACCCTCCTGGAATTTCGGGGTACGCGGAGCCTTGCTTCCTCCTTAATTCCTCCACTACCAAACGCGTCCCCCCTCCACAGTGGGAGAGCGAAGAACATGCCTCTGTCTGTAGAGAGTGACCAAACCGGAAGGTCATCACCCACAGAGTTTCATGGCTGATTGGGGATTTGAATCCTGCTCTCCGGTCCACACAGCAGAATGCCTCTCCCATGGCCGAAATATTGGGAGATACTAGAACAAGATCGAGACACATTGAGATTGCAGAGTTTTGAGAAATTAAAAGATAAAGTGTGAGATTGGCTACACTATTATCAAATTAGAGAGGCCTTTAACTTAGATAAAAAAATAGGCTTCCAGGTGGAAAAATCGAAACTAGAAACAGAATTGTTAGAACCTAAAACTAAGATACTTTCGAGAATGTACAACTTGCTGCTAAAATGGAATACTCAGGATGAAACAGTCAAATCAGCTATGATTAAATGGGCACAGGACATTGGTCATAACATTATGTTTGCTGACTGGGAAAAGTTGTGGACCACTGATATGAAGTTTACGGCATGTAATGCCTTAAGAGAAAATATTATGAAAATGATCTATAGGTGGTACATGACCCCAGTCAAGCTTGCAAAAATTTATCACCTGCCTGATAACAAATGCTGGAAATGTAAAGAAACTGAGGGAACATTCTTTCACCTTTGGTGGACATGCCCAAGGGTTAAGGCCTTCTGGGAAATGATCTATAATGAACTAAAAAAGGTATTTAAGTTTACCTTTCCCAAGAAACCAGAGGCCTTCCTTTTGGGCATTGTCGGCCAATTGGTGCCAAAGAAAGATAGAACATTCTTTATGTTTGCAACAACCGCAGCAAGAATACTCATTGCAAAGTATTGGAAGACACAAGATTTGCCCACTCTGGAAGAATGGCGGATGCAAGTGATGGACTATATGGAATTGGCAGAAATGACTGGCAGAATCCGAGACCTGGGAGAAGAGTTGGTGGAAGAGGAATGGAAGAAGTTCAAAGAATACTTACAAAAACATTGTAAAATGTTTGAATGTTAAAATGATGTTGGATATAAAGATAACATGGCAACAGGGACATGGTAAAAAGAAAAAATGTAAGAATGTTTCAAAGAAAAGGGTGTAAAGGCTGAGTAATATCATGTCGAAATTAAATAAAATGATATAAGGGATTAAGTTATAAAGAACATACAAGAATGCATTCAAAAAGAAAGGGGAAATTAGAAGACATAATAGGTGGGAAATGTACAATATTGATTAAGATTTGAAAGAGGGTAAGGAGCTGCTAAATTTGATTGTGTAAAGGGGAAAGCAGGAAAGGGAGACGTGAGGAAGTCAGGAAAGAGGGTTATAAAGATAAGAATTTAAAAACTAATTTTTCTTTACTTTCTGCTCTTTTTTATTTCTTTTTATTGTTATATGTTTCTATACTGTGTTTTTTTATTATGTTGTTTTTCATTGTATTTCTTTGTTGTTTGGTTTGATTGCAATATCTGTTTCATTATATAAAATTAAAATAAATATCTTTTTTTTAAAAAAGGAATGCCTCTCCCAGTACAGCACATTCTCTTCATGTGAGAGAACAGGGGTTGGGATTTTTGTAAGCCCTTGCTGTTTGTTTTTGTTTTCTTTTAAAAAGAACCTGTTGACAAATTAATCAGAGGTATCTTATTATTTGTTCAGATGGCTTTTCGTTGTTCAGTCAAACCAAGGGGGAGAGATGGACTGTTGAGGATTCATTTTTAGGGGTGTCAAAGGCAGTTTAAAAAGTGGTGAGTTCTCTAAAATGCAGCCTAGCAACCCTATTGCTCTATGTTCATTTATATGTGCAGAATCTCAGAATTTTTATTCCCTTCTATGTGTTGGGAGCCATTACTATTAATTAAAATATAACAGACAGGCAAAACCTTTGACTCTATATCAGTAAGGGCTCATCCACACTTCCCTTTGCTCTGCTGCTTTCCCCAGGAAAACATGCTCTTTACCGCTGAATCGGAACAAATGGCAATGGGTTTTCTGTAGTTTGAGTTTCTTCTGATTCAGCATTGAAGAGTGTGCTTTCTAGGGGAAAGCTGCAGTGCATATGGAAAACTGCTCAGACCCGTGCCTAGAAAGTATAGGCCAAGCCAAAAACTGCTTGGACCCAGGGGGTTTCTAGGCACAAGACAAATGGACGTGTCGACCACCAGCTGTAAGC
Source organism: Podarcis cretensis (assembly GCF_951804945.1). Classification (NCBI taxonomy): domain Eukaryota; kingdom Metazoa; phylum Chordata; class Lepidosauria; order Squamata; family Lacertidae; genus Podarcis; species Podarcis cretensis. The sequence goes on from NC_137174.1 coordinate 3,781,082, forward strand.
CTATTCACTGATGTACTTTGAAGCCTGATAAAACTTCACTACACAAATATAAAAAGAAAGAAACACAAACACAAGTATTTCATTTCAACTGAGAATGCTATAGATGGATTTTGTAAAATGTCACGGGACCCCAGAATCCCAAAGAACTAGTTTCCAGGGCTTAATAGACTTATGATGGGGATTACACTGGGATGTGTTTGGATTTAAGAGGGAGACTTAAAAATAAAAATAAATAGCCTGAGACAGTCTGTTGAAATCACCAGGACATCTTGGATGAGTAAGCCAGACAGGAAATGAAGCATTGTATTCAACTTCTCACCTGGGAACACAAATCAATACAAAAAAATGGCTGCTCAAAATGACCCAAGCTGCAAAATGCCAGAGCCAGTGAATGCTAAGATGAAAAACTTATGTCCTTCTGCTTTCTATTTTAAGGCTGCCAGCAGGAAAAGCATCCTCGGGGCAACATATCACAATGTGAGATCCTCAGGGAAGCATTTTGTGACCAGTCACTTTCACCTCCAGCCAGGGAAAGCAAAGCTACTTGAGAGAGGAACAATTCTATACTTGAAGAACAACAGCCCAATAATGATCCAGCAGGTGACTTTTGTTCATTGTTAGCATCCATTTGTCTCGAGGGACAATGGAGTGCAGCTCTGCGGGTAAAGTCAAACCCCAACGTTAGAAAGAGGTGCCAGAATTCACCATGAACACCTTCCTTGTGCCTGAGGTGAACTAATATGGTCTCAGAAGAGTTCTAGCACATGATGAGCTGTTGGTGTAGACCCAGCCTTAGTAAAGGATGTGCAGCCACTCTTCCTGCTTTATCTCTGCAAACATTAGTGCACCCGTGGCAAACACAGATGCTAAAGAAAGCGCAAAGCACCTCTGAGGCAAAGCTCACCTGTCGTCTGATAACTCTGATGGTTCTATGGCTTAGTTTGGTTGGCATACGCAAAGGGTGAGGCTTGCTTCATTAACCTCAGACAGAAACTGTTCTATTTACTATGCTGATCTTGTAACCACTGAACTAGTAAATGATGTATCAGCTGAAAATTGAATTACCCAAATGCATTATGACAACAAGGATCACTTTTCCTCACCTGTTGGTTACAATCTGTTCCTCTGGCAGGAGGAATTTGCTGGCATAAAACAGTGTTACTGGCTGCCCATTTTTAACCATATGGTTCAGACGGATCTAATTGATTTGTGCATTAAGGAGAGGAGAAAAGAGCAGTCTGGCTTTACATACGGATTGAGGGTGATTTGTTCTTATGCTTTCTTTCTGAAGCTCCAAAGACCAAGATCACATGCCTATCACTGACACCAAAGGGATCTGCTGCTTTTGTTTTGCCCAAGCCTCATGGAAAGATTATTTTAAGCATGGGTGGTGAACACTGTATATTGATTATGCCATCTCGGAACAGCATAGTAGAAATGATTACCAGATCTTAAATAAGAACATAGGAAGAGCCCTGCTGAATCACGTCATCTCCCAGAGTGGCCAATCAGATGGCTATGGGAAGCCCACAAGTGGCGCATGAGCCTGTTATAATAATGTTACTATTTGTACCCCGCCCATCTGACTGGTTTGACCCAGCCACTCTGTTAGTGGCCATCAACACATTTAAGGTAGGGCTGCCATATTTCAAAAAGTGGAAATCCAGACACAAAAGTTGTTGAGCTTCTTTTAGCTAAATCGCTTTTTTTTTAAAAAAAAAGAAAAGCTTTAAAGCTGTTTTTAAGGAAAATCGCCCCAAACGACACTGTATTGCCATACATCCAGATTTTCCCAGACATTTTTGCAATTTCTGCCCGGACACTGCTTCCAACTGCAGTATTCTTGCTATGTCTGGGAAATTCAGGATGTATGGCAACCCTAATTTAAGGGCCATAAATTTTACAAACCAACTGTGCATTGTTTGGAAAAGTACTTTCTTCTGTCTACTGCCCATCAATTTCCTAGGATGACCCTGGTCCTGATATCATGAGAATGGGAGAAAAACTTCTCTCCAGTTTCCCCACACTGTGCATAATGGTACAATACTTTATAATGTAGTCTTTCCTTGTAGAGAAAGTATTCCAAGCCCTTGGCAATTGTCTCTGCCCTCTTTCACGGGACATTTCCAGGGCTATGATATCCCTTTTGAGATTAGGCAATCACAGCTATAGACAATACTCCAAATACATTTGCACTAGAGTTTTACATAAACGCATTTCAATATTTTTCCTAATGATCCCTAGAATATAATTTGCCTTTTTTTATTGAGGTATTCACCCACAATATTCAGTGCATCTTTAATTTTAGACATGACTCTTTGTTTTGCAAAGTCAGTGCCTGACATGGTCTTGGTGATGGCATGGAGAATCTTGTTAGTGTAACTAACCTGGGTGCTTGGAGGGAATGTATATTCCCCATACTGAAAGATTCCATTGCGAGACCACTTCCTGGTGAAACTTTCTCTCACTACATACAACAAATGTCTTGGGGAAAACAGCTGGCCACTGTTCCAATGCCGGGCAGCTGAATATGTGAGCCAACTGGATTGTTCCCCTGCACTGCCAACTGGCATTGATCAGTAGTGACAGTTTGTGCTAATTATTTTGGCATCCAAGTTTCTCCCTGAACCCACACAATGTCTCAGAGATTGGCACTTAGGAGCTCTTGAGCAAATTGTAGGCAGCTCACAAAACGAAAAGGCATTTCTGGTTCCAGCTGCTCAGCAAGCAAGCAGTGCAAAAATGTCCCCTTTCAAAGATCCGTGCCCACAGGTGTCACTCTTTTCAATGCACTGTTAAAGCACGCTTTTGACAGCTAAGTTGGCATTAGAGTTGTAAAAGAAACGAGCATATAGCACAATACGCAGTTTGGGTTTGAGATTTTCCCCCTCCTTCCCTGGTTCAAGAGGTATTTTTAAAATAAATTGAGGTTTTAGTGCACAAATGGTAAAGAATTGGCAAGGCTTAATCAAAGCTAGAAATCATCAGTGGAACATGATGTTGCACTCATTAAGTGGGGAACAGGCAAGTGGGGGAGCCTCTGTGACACAGCTGTCAAAAATTAAATGTCACAGATGGAGATTTCTCACCTGGCATATTCCCTTAGAGTTAGTTCACACATCAAGATGCAAGTTGTTGAATGAGAAGCTTCTAAGGGCCAGTTCTCTTCACATATGCATGTGCACAATTTGATTTCACTTCAGCAGATTACTGCATTTTGGTCTTGTTCATTATTTGATAGCAATGTGCATTCATGAACGGGCCACTGTAGAATGGATAGAATTTGCATACATTCTCAGCTGCAAAGCATTTTAATGAATTCGTTTCACACATTCATAAAGTGTGCAACAATAAAGAGTAGTGAATTCTCGTCACACGTATGCTAGGGATGTGCGCTTTGGGTACCCTGAATTAGGAGGAAAACACCCAACAACCACAATAGGAGTAACAAGGTCCTTGCTGAGGTGTGTGTAACTTCCTTCCCCAGCCTTTCCGGGGACCCCATTTCTTCTCTCTCTCTCACCCACCCACGCACCCCCACCCCAGGAATCCTACTGCAGACACATTAAAATGATGAAGCCCGCCTTTCCATGGAAACCATTATAGCTATCATTCCAACATTTGCTAAAGCTTCACCCCCTGAGAAGGGATGACTAGGCCTGCAAACTGCATCCAATTCTGGCATAAAATCAGAAGGTGACAGGCTTTCATTGTTCTCTGTGCCTGCCATTCACCTTAGATAGAAGAGGTCTCATTCATGCCACTCCCACGAGCAGATGACAGCCCCATGCAATCCAGACTGGGACTTCAGTAGGTTAAAGTTCATCAACACTCTCTCTGTCGCTCTCTCTTTTGCTATTTACTTTTTAAAAGCAATCCACACATTTGCTAATTGTGCAGACGGCACCTGTTCAGGCCAATGCAGCCCTGGGCCTCCGAGGGCTAAGCGGGGGGGGGGGGGGCTCTGCTAGGCGCCTGCTGGACTTATGCTGTTATGCCAGGAATGCCCCGTGCCTCCCAGCCGACTGGAAACTGAATGGGCGAAATGGCCACGCCTGTTTATATGCCTTGCAAGAGGAAAAATCTTGACCTGCCCCACTGCACACTAGCATGTAATGCCAGATCAGAATAGACAGCAGCTGTGTGGTGGCTCATCTCATGGACAAGACTCCAGCTCTGGGCCTCAGACAAGCTTTGCAAGGGCTTGCATCCCATCTTGCTTGGTCTTTAGGTTCTGAGATGCTGGAGACCTGGCAGTCCTAACTAGAACTCCCATCTATGGCAGTGTTTCCCAACCTTGGGCCTCCAGCTGTTTTTGAACTACAACTCCCATCATTCCTGACTAGCAAGACCAGTGGCCAGGGATGATGGGAATTGTAGTCCAAAAACAGCTGGAGGCCCAAGGTTGGGAAACACTGATCTATGGCATGCTTGGTATCAAGTCCTCTTGAGCTTTTTTTTTTTTTTTTTTTTTGACCAGAAGTATTACTATTAGAAACTATAGAACTATAGAGTTGGAAGGAAACCCGAGGGTCATCTAGTCCAAGCCCCTGCAGTACAGGACTATCAACTCAAGCATCCATGACAGAGGGCCACCCAGCCTCTGCTGAAAAACCTCCAAGGAAAGAGAGTCCGCTGTCATTGTTGAGCAGTTCTTACTGCCAGAAAGTTCTTCCTGATGTTTAGTCAGAATCTTCTTTCTTGTAACTTGAAGACATTGGTTCAGGTCCTACACCCTCCAGAGCAGGAGAAAACAAGCTTGGCCATGTGACAGCTCTTGAGATATTTGAAGGTGGCTCTCATATCTCCTCTCAGTCTCCTCTTAAACATACCCAACTCCCTCAACTGTTCCTCATAAGACTTAGTTTCCAGATGCTTTGGGTATTGACTCTGAAGAAATGATATAGAGAGACAACTGCATAAAACTTAAAGTTTAAATGAAGTTGCTGAGGTATTCAAAAAGAGAACCTGTGTTCATCCTATTACACGCCAGAAATTATTAATTACAAGTTTGGATGAGCCAAATGATCTCTCGGGCATGCAGGAAAGCTACTTCTGCTTCTCAGAAATGAGAAAATTTCCAATTAAAATATGGCAGTGAATTGTACCGGAAAGCTTTGACTGTATGAAATTAGGTGTTAAATTTGTAGAATCCGGAACAAACGCCATTAAAATGTAGACTGTTCATATGTGAATTGCCAAGAATCCATCTGAGTTTGCTTAAGAGAAGAAGGCAGTTATGCTTGTGTTCCTTCTTAGTAGTTTTCTTTTTTCGATGCCTTGAATGCTCCAAGTGATATGGAAACATCAGTGTCCTGGGCCATATATAAAAAGGGGCTGACTGAATAATTCAGAGATTCTTTGTAAACCTCTTCTGAATACTCTGAAGCCATGCTCTCTGTATGGCTCTTCTGATAGCTTCCACTCTCGTCCGTTTCTCTGTGCATAGAATTTCCAAACTAAATTATTAATTCCCCTGCTGATGTCTGGCATAGGAGGTGAACTAATATTCTTTGTTTTCCTCTGAATGTGAGAGAGGAAAAAGCTCATTGTCGATCTAGGAGCACCTTGAACTGACATACCATCTTTCTATTTATAACCAAGCTCATTGTTTACTCAATATAGGCAAAAGCTGTGGGAGATTTTAGCAGTGAAACCTAAGAATGCATATTTTGCTAGTTGGTATAGAAAGGGGTTAACAGAGTTCTAATTGCTCAGTGAGATAACATCCCATCTTCCTCCTGAGAGGGAGGAAGTAAAGCTTGTTTCCTGTTCCCTCGCCTTCACCGTCTCATCCTGCAGGCAGTGGAGCAGCACATGCTTCACCTTAGCCCCCAGCCTCAGGCAGGTGTCTGAGGCTGCTTTGCAGGATTTCAATATTTTACCGGCATTACTTGAATGCTGTTGCATAAGGCAAGATGTATGTCTGAGACCCAGTAACTGTAAGTAAATAATTTTAAACTTACTTCACTGTATGTGGTTTGTTTCATTGGGTAAAATGGAGGGGTCAGCTGCTTCATGCAGCTGAATGGAAATTAATTAAAGTAATAGCCTATGCCTAACGATGGGATTTAATACTCTGCTATTGGAGTTCTCTGTGAGCTACACCCACATTTTAAAAACAAGCACCTGCCATTCCCCCCATTGTTCATTAACCCACACATATAATTAATTAATTATAATTATAATATAATTAATATTTCCTCTAATCCATACCCATCAAGTGCTAGGATGGAACCATGTCAACAAGAGCACTTTGGCAAAACTCCCAGGTAAAATTCTACAATATTTTATAAACAAAACATCAAGGGGGTGCTGTTGTGAGAGGAAACAGAATATAAAAATATATAGACTTCCGGAGGCGGCGCGAACGACAATGGCGGTCCTTCTCGCGCTGTGAGAAGGAAGCTCTTCAGAATCGGGTCGTCCGCTACGGCAAAGCGGAGACCCGTGCTGGAAAACCCCAGGCAGCAAGAGCCTGGGGACGTGGGACTCGGCGGGTGCCGAAAGCGACCCTGGAAACGTTGAAGAGACCCCATAAGGAGCCTCGGATCGTGGAGGGGGTCGCGGCGCTGTGAGTCGATCGCTACTCTGAAGAGTGAAGCCGCGCAGCTGCTGTCGGTGAGCGCTGACCTTTTTTCCTTGAATTACTGGGAACTGAAAAGCAACAACCCGTGAGTAAGAAGGGACTTTTTACGTTTGGAGTTTAAATTAATGGAAATTCGGCTGAAAGCGGAGAGATGTTAAAAGGAAGTCCGTCTTCCGCTGCTACTTAAACTTCAAAGCAAAAAGAGCTGGAGACGTGGAGCCATTGAAGAGGCTTTTAAACTATTTGATTTGAGCATTTTTTGAAGCTGTTTTTGGGTAAAGTAAGGACTTATCTTTTTAAGTGGACTGTGTCAATCTTCTGTTTTGGGAATTACAAATTTTAATTGAGAAGCCCAGGCAATAGGGCTGCCTGAACAGCAGAACTGTCAGTTTGCAGATTTGGCTATTGTGTATTTGGATTTGCAACAATCTGAGCTTATTTGGATTTGCTACTCTGGACTTGCTACTTTGAAATACCAGTTGGCACTTGTCAGAAACAATGTTATGTTACTAACACCAACTCTGCTAAACATTAGTTACTGAAGGTCTGTGGACATTAAATTGGATTTTATTGATTTTATTTGATTGGACTTCTTCCCTCAAAACATTCTAAGCTCCCTCTAGAGGATTTTGGATTTACAGCAGTGACACTACTTTACTTTCTCTTTCCTTTCCTCCTATTTGACTGTTTGCTCTTGGGCTGCTACATTCTCATGGGAACAACTCAGCTTGACCTTGACTCCTAGATAAAATTGGAATGAGTGGCACAAGAAAAATAGGAGCAAGAACTAGACAAACAACTTTAACCTCAGCTTTACAGACACGTAGATCATCTGTACCTACTCTGCCGTCAGCGGGGGAAGAAGAAATTGTGTCTACTCTGCCTAGAGAAAATTTATGAAAAATTGGAGTCTCTGGACAAAAAAGTAGAATCTTTGGATAAGAAAGCGGATGAACAAACAGCTAAAATTGACCAAAATACAGCTAGTCTAAATAAAATAACTGGACAGGTGGCACAGAACGTACAAGCAATTGGGCAGCTAACTGAGGCCACTGTAGAGAATCGTAAATTGGCTGAGGCTACTAGCCAAAAGGTTGAAAATTTAGAACAAGAGGTAAAACCATTCTATAAACAAGTTGGAGAGCAACAGATGTATTTGTCTATGATAGAACTGCGGAATCGGGAAAATAATTTAAGGTTAAGGTCAATACCAGAAGTTGAAGAAGGAAACTTAGCTGAGTTCCTGACCAAAGAATTTTCCAAGTTCTGGCCTATCCAGGAAGAAAAGGACTTTAAAATTGTGTCGGCCTTCAGACTAGGAAAATTTGCAAAGAAAGATAAGCCCAGAGACTGTTTGATAACTTTGAGATCGAAGGAGGAAAGGGACAAGATATTGGGCCAACACTACGAAAAGTCACTGGACATTTTGGGTAGAAGAGCTGAAATTTACAAGGACATCCCGAAACAACTGCTGGACCTTAGATCCGCCTATTTTGAATTGGTCAGATTGTTAAGGAGCAACTCAATCATCTTTAGGTGGGAATTTCCTCAGGGATTATCCTTCACCTTCAGAGGGAAGAAAGTCAAAATCAAAACAATTGAAGACAGAGATAAATTTTTGACTGCCTACGGAGAGGACCTTCAGAAAGGAATTGAAACACCTTTGGGGCCTGGAGCATCCCCTGTACCTCTACCCTTGGAACCTGAAGACTCAGAGAAAAAGATACCACCCCTAGAGAAATAACAGAATTGTTCAGGATGTCTCTGCAGCTGTTGAGTTGGAATATTAATGGGTGCAATTCCCCGGAAAAAAGGAGAAAGTTATTTCATATATTGAAAAAAGAACAATTGGACATTATTTGTTTGCAAGAAACACATGTGACTAGGCTACACAGAAAAGTGCTAATAAATAAAAGATTAGGCCAAGAATTTATTTCTTCGGATCGAGTTAAGAAAAGAGGAGTGGTGATCTATGCAAAAGAGAGCCTGTCACCTAAATTTTTGTTTAAAGACGAGCAAGGAAGAATTTTGGCAATTGAGATACAGCACCAAGGAGAGAAGTTTTTGATATTAGGAATTTATGCACCAAATGAGGGGAAATCGGAATTTTACAAGAAGTTGCATGAGAGCATCCTGGACTATCTGGACTATGACAACATCATTATGATGGGAGATATGAATGGCGTGCTATCAACCAACATGGATAAGTCACAAAACCAAAATGTTACAAAAGATGGCAGACTACCTAAGACCTTTTTTGAACTGACCGACAATATGGACTTGATTGACATCTGGAGGACAAAGAACCCCTTGGGAAGAGAAGGAACATTCTTTTCTGAAGCCCAACTGACATGGATGAGAATCGACCAAATATGGATATCTAGAGGTCTGGCACCTAAGACCAGAAAGTTGGAAATCTGCCCAAAGACCTGCTCCGACCATAATGCTGTAAAGATGGATATGACACTACTACCAACCGGCTCCTTTAGATGGAAGATGAATGACAATTTGTTCAGAGATCAGGAGATTATCAAGAAGGCCCAAAAAGCCCTGAAGGACTATTTTGAGATAAATTTGAACACTACAGTGGAAAAAATAACTATCTGGGACGCAAGTAAGGCTGTGATGAGGGGGTTTTTGATACAACAGAATGCTGTAAAGAAAAGGACACAAAATGAGAAAAAAGATAAGATTTTGAAGAAAATTAAAGAATTCGAGAAGAAGTTAAGATTAAATCCGAAGTCACAGCCGATTCTGAGAGAAATTAAACTTTATCAAGCACAATATTCCAAATTGATAAACCAGGAAATAGAGTGGAAAGTTAAATTAATGAAACAAAGAACATTTGAATCGGCGAACAAATGTGGAAAACTGCTAGCATGGCAGTTGAAGAAGAGACAAAAACTAAATACTGTTACAAATTTAGAGATTGAAGGAAGAAATATTCAGAACCCTGTGGATATCAGAAAATGCTTTCAGAGATATTTTAAAAAATTATATTCTCAAGGGCCGCAAGATGAAGCTGAGATAAAACAATTTTTGAAAAAGAATGGACTATCAAAATTATCACAAGAAAATAGAGTAATCCTGAACTCTAAAATAACACGACAAGAGATTGAACAAGCCATTCAGAACACGCAACTGGGCAAATCCCCAGGGCCAGATGGGCTCACCTCCAAGTACTATAAGACATTTGAAAGACTATTTGATACAACCATTGCTGGAGGTTTGCAATGAAATTTTGGAGGGGAAGAAGGCGCCGGAATCGTGGAAAGAAGCGTTTATCACATTGATACCAAAAGTGGAAACTGAAAAGACCCAACTTAAGAACTACTGCCCCATCTCTCTTCTAAATGTGGATTACAAAATATTTGCAGACATTTTGGCAAGTAGATTTAAAAAAGTTTTGAACCAGGTAATTCACAAGGACCAGGCAGGCTTTCTCCCAGGTAGACATTTGTTTGCTAATACAAGGAACATTATTGATATTTTGGAACTCTTGCAAACAAATATCAATACAAAAGCAGTGTTAATTTTCATCGACGCGGAGAAGGCCTTTGATAATATTTCTTGGAAATTTATGAAGGAAAATTTGGAAGGGATGGGAGTAGGACAGGGTTTTGGAAATGGGATAGATGCAATTTATTCTGAACAAAAGGCTAAACTGATAGTAAACAATGTGATTACAGAAGAGTTCAAAATTGAAAAAGGAACACGACAGGGCTGTCCTATTTCCCCATTGTTATTTATTTCGGTCCTGGAGGTGCTCTTGAACATGATCAGAGGGGACCGGTTGGTTAAAGGGATTGAGGTCGGAGAGAAACAATATAAACTTAAAGCGTTTGCAGATGACCTAGTTTTGACCCTACAGGAGCCAGAATCTAGTACGAAAAAAGTATTACAACTAATTCAAGAGTTTGGTCGGGTAGCGGGATTTAAATTAAACAAGCAGAAAACTAAGGTGCTGGGAAAAAATTTGACAGTTACAGAGTCAGAACGGTTTCAGAAAGAGACAGAGTTAAATGTGGTTAAAAAAGTAAAATACCTAGGGGTGAACATAACAGCAAAAAATCTGAGTCTATTTAAAGATAATTATGAGAAATGTTGGGTTGAAATTAAGAGAGACTTAGAAATTTGGACAAGATTGAAACTTTCCTTGTTAGGCCGAATTGCTGCTGTAAAGATGAATGTATTGCCAAAAATGCTGTTTTTATTTCAAACATTACAGATTGTGGACAAAACAGAGTGTTTCCGGAAGTGGCAGAGAGATATTTCCAAATTTGTCTGGCAGGGCAAAAAGCCCAGAATTAAGTTTAAGATATTAACTGATGCGAAAGAAAGAGGGGGCTTTGCCCTGCCAGACTTAAGGTTGTATTATGAATCAGCAGCTTTCTGCTGGTTGAAAGATTGGCTGCTTCTTGAGAATACTGATGTATTAGATTTGGAAGGTTTTGACAATGCGTTTGGTTGGCATGCATATTTATGGTATGACAAGGTTAAGATTAATAGGAATTTCAAGAACCATATTGTCAGAAAAGCATTGTTTAATGTCTGGACAAAATATAAAGACTTATTGGAAAATAAAACTCCAAGGTGGCTTTCACCATTGGAAGCTAAGGCCCGAAAAAGACTCAATATGGAGGCCAAATGGCCGAAGTATTGGGAAATATTAGAAAAAGATGGAGACAACTGGAAATTGCAGAGTCAGGAGAAAATGAAAGACAAAGTGCGAGATTGGTTACATTATGCTCAGATTAAAGAAGTTTTTAAACTTGATAAAAAATTAGGATTCCAGGTGGAAAAATCGAAGTTAGAAACGGAACTGTTAGAGCCTAAGACTAAGGTACTTTCAAGAATGTATAACTTGCTGTTAAAATGGAACACACAAGATGAAACGGTTAAATCGGCTATGATAAAGTGGGCACAGGACATTGGGCATAATATTATGTTTGAGGACTGGGAAAAATTGTGGGTTACTGGGCTGAATTTCACTGCATGTAACGCTTTGAAAGAAAATGTAATGAAAATGATATATAGATGGTACATGACCCCAGTCAAACTTGCAAAAATATACCACTTGTCTGATAATAAGTGTTGGAAATGTAAGGAAAATGAAGGAACGTTTTTTCACCTTTGGTGGACTTGCCCTAAAGTGAAGGCTTTCTGGGAAATGATATAAAATGAGCTGAAAAAGGTATTTAAGTATACCTTTCTTAAGAAACCAGAGGCCTTCCTTTTGGGTATTGTCGGCCAAGGGGTATTAAAGAAGGATTGAACATTTTTTATATACGCAACAACAGCAGCAAGGATACTCGTTGCCAAGCATTGGAAAACTCAAGATCTACCCACACTGGAGGAATGGCAGATGCAACTGATGGACTATATGGAATTGGCCGAGATGACGGGCAGAATCTGAGACCTGGGAGAGGAGACGGTGGAAGAAGATTGGAGAAAATTTAAGATATATTTGCAAAAGTATTGTAAATTGTATGAATGCTAAGCAGGATGTTTGATCATAAACAACAGGGCACCATGGAAACAGATGAAGTGAACTATGAAGATAAGTTAAATTTATGAAAAAACCAAATTTTTAGATAACTATTGGGTTAATTTTAATGCGCCAAAGAGGAAATAAACATATCTAAAATTTAAGACATAATATTGTAAAAATTGACTTTAAGGTGGGGATAAGGTGATAAATTGCTGGTTTAATTTTTATAAACTTGGAACGCAGGAGCGGGAGATGTGAGGAAGTCCAAGGAGGATTAGAAAACATGCTATGACACATGATATTTTGTATGTTTTATTCGGTTTGTTGTATTTAAAAAATCCTTAATAAAAATTTAATAATAATAAAAAAACAGAATATAAAAATATAAAATAGTATAACACATTTATGCAATACAGAACAATTATGTGAAAGTGTTCATCCAGAAGATCATCTGAAAACATTAAAAAAAACCTTCCTGCACCACTGCCCAGCCCAATAGTGAACACCTAAAAATATACTTAAAGCCATTTACAAATAAGATCTCTGGAAACCAATGGGACCTATAACACAATCCTATGCATGTTTACTCAGAAGTAAATCTCTTTGTTTTCTTTGGGGCGAGTATGTTTGCGATTGCTGCCTTAACTGAGGTTGCAAACCTAAATTTGGATATTGACCTGGAAATAAATTCCACTTGCCCCAAGAAGGGGTTGCTTCCAAGAAGAGATTGTGAGCTCGCTTCCCTTGAGAAGGAAAGCTGGTCTTTTAAAAAACCATTTAGCCTCCCATTGTAAGGAATGCAGTTCAGCAAAACATTTCAGGGTTGTAGAATTTTGCCTTAAGAATAAACCAAGGGCTGGAATAAAACCTCTGTTCATAATTGATATATAGAAGTGCATAAAAGCAATGAAGCAGCCTGTGACTTAGGCAATACATGAAGCAATAAGCAAATGTCAGTCAATGGTTTGATTAATGGACTGCATTATATTGTATTTCTTATCTGCATTTTTCAGGTTTTCTTTCATTATTCTAGGGTAGTGATACAACTACAAGCCAGCTTACAACAAATACAGTGGTACCTTGGGCTAAGAACTTAATTCGTTCTGGAGGTCTGTTCTTAACCTGAAACTGTTCTTAACCTGAAGCACCACTTTAGCTAATGGGGCCTCCCGCTGCTGCCGCGCCGCTGGAGAACGATTTCTGTTCTCATCCTGAAGCAAAGTTCTTAACCCGAGGTAATATTTCTGGGTTAGCAGAGTCTAACCTGAAGCGTCTATAACCTGAAGCGTATGTAACCCGAGGTACCACTGTACATTTCTCTGTTTACTTGGATACTTTGCTGGATAGCATGTCATTGTTTCAGATAAATGTATTTATTATTTATTTTATTTACTCAGTTTCTATACCATCCTGCATCTGAGGATCATAGGGCCGTTTACACAATATAAGCACAATAATAATACATAACATGGTAACAAACAAAAACAATACACCCTAGGGTTGTCATATTTCAAAATGTAAAAAAGGAGAACACCCCAAAATTGTTTAGCTTTTTAAAGGAAAACCCGAAAGTTGCTGAGTTTTTCTTTACAAAAATGCCAAAAACTACAATTTTTCAACTGACTTGCCTAAGATCCAGGACAAAGCTCTGCCTTTCGGAAATTCCCTCCGGACGTCAATCCCACCTTTGAAATCACCCTAATATACCCCCCCTCACCAGTTTAAAAGGTCATAGATTGTTTTATTAGCCAAAGAACTGGGAGAAGAAGATCCATTGGGCTGAGCTATTTCAATTGCTTTTGTTTGATTTACTCATTGCAAACAACTGAAAGTCTGTAAATTTTAACTGAAACCTGATTTGCATTGGGGGTAGAATAATTTTGATTGCAGCTGTATATCAGTAGCAGGGAGTGTCTGGTGTATCCCAGAGATCAGTGGAAACCACCAAAATATTGTGAATTTTAAATGGATAGTGTAATTTGTGAGTTTGGTCTGTCACACCAAAAACTGAGTGAAGTCACATTTTGGTCCCCCATCTTGGTTCAAAATGGCACCTGGTATCTGAATGGCAACAAAGTCCATCGCCTCTACCTCGTTGCACCTTTGTGCCAAGTTTGGTGACTATATCAAGAGACAGCTGATCTTTTGCCAAAAACCAGGCAAAATCATGCCAACCTGATGTTTCAGTCTGCCATCTTGCTTCAAAATCACGGCTGGCATCCAAAAATTGATGACAACCCCCACTCCTACTGTGGGAACCCTTGAGCTGAGTTTGGCGATGCCAAATCTATATAGAGAACAGACAGATGGAAAAACCATTTGCCAAACTATATAGCAGATCACAGCATTACAAGGTTCACAAATTGTCTGGGCATACGGTGGAGGTTAAAAGAAACAATGGTTTTCAGGAGGATGTTTGTTAAGCTTATTTTGGTTGTGGTGAGATGTGAATCGGAGCTTATTCTATATTTACCCAGATATAAAACCCCACTGTGCTCAGTGCTCCTCAATATTTTGAAATAGATGTGCGTAGGATTGTGGCTCTACTAACTGCCCTACATGAGCTTCCAATGATTTGAAGAACATATTGGCTGCAAAACAAACATGCAAACAGCCAAAGCAAATGCAGACAAAACACAATGACTTTTTTTATTTAATAAAAGGGGCACCTGAACTTCTTCCATGGGGAAATGAATTTCACTTTTTAATGCAGGGATGTGCATGAAGTAATGTATTTTGAAAGTGGAACAAAAAGCACGTTCGCTTGGTCAGTCTACCACTTGTTATGTGAGAGGAAAGCTAAGGAAGGATTTCTTCAAAGTGTGAATAATAATGATAATAATAATGATAATAATAATAATAATAGAAATATACTCTGAGTTGAGTGTGAATTTCATGCTCTTTATTCAGCTCATAGTAGCAATGAATGAAACTTTCCCCAAAACGTCTAGCTATATATACATTATTTACACAATTGGCCCCGCGTGATTGGCTAATTCCGGGCTGCTCCTGCAGGCCAATCAGGTTGCTGATTCACTTCATCCAGGAACCTGATTGGCTGCTCCTGCAGGCCAGTCAGGTCACTGATTCACTTCCACCTGGAGCTGGATTGGGTGGCTCCTGTGGACCAATCAGACTGCTGCATTCTGGCTCCTATTATTCTAGGATTCAGCTAAGTACATAAAATAACAACAACAACAACAACAATTTTATTATTTTTAACAATAATAATTTTATTATTTTTAACAATAATAATTTTATTATTTTTAACAATAATAATTTTATTATTTTTAACAATAATAATTTTATTATTTATACCCTGCCCATCTGACTGGGTTTTCCCAGCCACTCTGGGCAGCTTTGTTGTTGTTTAGTCGTGTCCGATTCTTTGTGACCCCATGGACCAGAGCAGGCCAGGCACTCCTGTCTTCCACTGCCTCCCGCAGTTTAGTCAAACTCATGTTTGTAGCTTCGAGAACACTGTACAACCATCTTGTCCTCTGTCGTCCCCTTCTCCTTGTGCCCTCCATCTTTCCCAACATCAGGATCTTTTCCAGGGAGTCTTCTCTTCTCATGAGGTGGCCAAAGTATTGGAGCCTCAGCTTCACGATCTGTCCTTCCAGTGAGCACTCAGGGCTGATTTCCTTAAAAATGGATAGGCTTGATCTTCTTGCAGTCCATGAGACTCTCAAGAGTCTCCTCCAGTACCATAATTCAAAAGCATCAATTCTTCGGCGATCAGCCTGCTTTAAGGTCCAGCTCTCACATTCATAAGTCACTACTGGGAAAACCATAGCTTGAACCATACAGACCTTTGTTGGCAAGGTGATGTGTCTGCTTTTTAAGATGCAGTCTAGGTTATTGCTTTTCTCCCAAGAAGCAGGTGTCTTTTAATTTAATGACTGCTGTCACCATCTGCAGTGATCATGGAACCCAAGAAAGTAAAATCTCTCACTGCCTCTATTTCTTCCCCTTCTATTTGCCAGGAGGTGATGGGACCAGTGGCCATGATCTTAGGTTTGTTTTTTTTATATTGAGCTTCAGACCATATTTTGCGCTTGCTGCAAAACATTTGAGCCCCTGAGCCTTTGGCCAGTCATTAAATCCATTTGTCTTGCCTACAAAGGGAGAAAGGAGATGTTGCACTGCCTACAGAATGTCACCCAAAGAGGGTAGGGGTGGGGTGGGGTCGAGCCTAGTGTTATAAAGTGAAATGCAAAAATAAAGAACTTCACATTGACTCATACTGAAGCAAGCACTGACCTCTCTACCGGTCAACATTTGATAAGGGAGACAGTATGGAGGGTGTGGAGTCAGGGTACTGCATCAGTATCTCTCAAAAGTTTGAGAGAGCCTGCATTTTTGTGAGGATCTATGATCCTCTCAGAATGAAAAATGACTTCTTGATGGAGCAAGATAGGAGAGAGAGAAAAGGAGAGTAGGAGAGGAAAGTAGATTCACAAAATCAGTGAGAACGATGATCTTCATTTTTCTGAGCAATGGGAGTAGCTAAATCTGAAAGGATATTTTGCACAAATTGGGTAGGAAAATCCCCAAATTCTTTGCATGATATTTTGAATTTCACTACATTTGTAGATTTCACTTTTGGAATGAGACAGACACTGAATGATATTTTAAAAACCTCTTGATGGATTACGAGGCAACCAGTATAAATATAGACACATTGCCCTCTTAAGAATCCCTCCATCTGCAATCAGGAATATACAGTAAGCTCCATAAAATTCAAATTTTGCAAGCAAATCTGAGTTGGAAATATACACTTGAGATCTGCCCCCTTAAACTAATATCAGATATACTATTATAAGTAAAACAAGTTCATTCTGCTTCCCAAGTTTTTGTGGCAATGAGATAGCCTATGCTGCTGGGCTTTTTTAGGAGGGACACAGGTGGCGCTGTGGTCTAAACCACGGAGCCTCTTGGGCTTGCCGATCAGAAGGTCAGTGGTTTGAATCTGGGTGAAGGAGTGAGCTCCCATTGCTCTGTCCCAGTTTCTTGCTGTAAAACAGAAACTGGGACTGGCAACTATGGAAAGGATTGCCAAAGGCAGGGATAAAGATCCTGTGGTCTTTCATGAATAGTCAGTGGCCTGGGATGATAAAACTTGGAGTCCAGCAGCATCTGGTGGAGGCACAGGTTAGCCATTCCTAGTCTAAGGGAAGCTTCAGATATAGGAGCAATTCAGCAGAAAACGAAAGACACGTGGTATGATGCCTCTGGATAAATGCTTGGAGCCTCTTACCATTGCATGGGTCAACAAAGCAGTATACCGTGCCTGCAATATTTCAGCCTCCTCCTCCTCCACGTTGACCAGCTTTACACCCTAGAATTCAGCAAGGCTGTCTTGTTCCTGGCCTGGTCTTTCACAGGCAGGTCAAATTTATCATCTAGTTCTTAATATAACCCAATTGCCTGATTTGATCTAGGTCAACGAACCAGATTGGATTGTGCATCCCTGCCACTGTCCTGTGGATTCCTTTACATTCTCTCTGTTGTTCTAAAAGGGGTTCAAGTCCTACAAAGACATAACAATGGCTAATCTGGTCACCCAGAGCTTGAAATGGCTTGTGTGCAAGACTCCTTGCCACCACATACTTTCCATGCAATACTGCAGATTCCCCTGGGAATGACAGGACTTGATGATGCTCTGCTGCTCTCAGGGAAAATTGTACAGTGGGGGGAATGACTGCCGTCAGTTAAATACTGAGGGCAGTCATGTTTGCTTCCCCCAGACAATTTTTCCTGGGAGTCTTTTGCTCCGTGGGGGACTTGCCCTATTGAGTTATTCTCTTAAATGGTGGGGCTGTCCCTCCAGAAGTTTTATCCCAGTCTCTTCACATTTAATAACAACAATGTTTGTGTGTGTGTGTCTACTTATTGGGGGAGGGAATCCTTTCTACATACTCAAGTGGAGCAAAAGCAAGTAATTCAGTTTATAAAAAGATGTCTGTAAAACAGTTATAGGTGCCTACTGAATGATAGCCACAGAGGAAAGTTTCTTGTTCCTAATAGCAGAGCTGAAGCGACAGAGGAACTGCTTCAGATAATTACACAGCACAAGCTGTAACTTACTCTGATTTTTTCTTGCTGGAAACATCTGTAAGAATTCCACTTGAAGCAGCTGTAAGAAAAGAACCTACTGTTAATTTTCACAGTATGACGCTTGAGGCTTTGGCCAACTTTAGTAACATAAAACTATAATTAATTCTCACACGCTGCACACAGTGCTTAGAAATATATCTTCATTTGCTTGTGCAGCAGGAGGTTCTGCCATGATTAATGGATTTCTATGTAAGAACCAACTCTTGCCTCTGGACACACACCAGGTTAACCTTTAGAAGGTGGATTATAAAACTGGAAGGGAATCCTTGGCCGCAGCACTGATCTTCTGTGGCACATTCTGCGGCCATTCTTGGTCCCAGTTCCTTGTACTGTTTGTGAAGTGGACAATTATGGAGAAAGCACAGATAACCTCATCCAAATTTTTAAAAAAGAAGTAGAAAAGGAAAGAGTAGAGGGCTTTTTAGACTGGATCCACTAGTTTGGCTACTTGGGAAGAGCTAAGGAAGAGGGGCAATGGTGGAACTATACATTCAGCGAAATCATATGGTAGAATTCTTCCATCACTCTGCAGACAAAGGACAACATTTTTAATGCTCCCTATGTAGCCATAATAAAAAAAAATCTCTCAACAGATGAAACACAAATGCCTCTTGGGAAGACATTCTCCTCTAGTCCTCTCCCTGATGTGCTGCTACAGGAATGTTTATTTAATAGATTCACATTCCACTTTTTGATTGACAACATTTTCTGCAGGACCACCCTTGGATGATGATGAAAACAATCAAAGACAAGATAGATCCATCCCTATATAATAGGCAAGGAAGTACAAAAGGCATTGTCACTTACAGTGGTACCTTGGGTTAAGTACTTAATTCGTTCCGGAGGTCCGTTCTTAACCTGAAACTGTTCTTAACCTGAAGCACCACTTTAGCTAATGGGGCCTCCTGCTGCCACTGCGCTGCCGGAGTACGATTTCTGTTCTCATCCTGAAGCAAAGTTCTTAACCCGAGGTACTATTTCTGGGGTAGCAGAATCTGTAACCTGAAGAGTCTGTAACCTGAAGAATCTGTAACCCGAGGTACCACTGCATTTGTATTAATTGGTAACTGGCAACTACACAAGTCACAGGAAGAGGTGCCTCAGCCCCAGGGTCAGGCAAGCTGGTTGTTTTTTTAAAGGTGTGTAAAATGCCTAGGTTTGCATGTCATAAATGGCAGAATTTAGGTTGTCTAGAAAAAGGAAGTTCTTGGAGCGTATTTAACTATGAGAAAAATCAACAAAAAGATAATGTTTCATAAACTTGTCTGCCTCCTTCTCCTCTGAAGTGGATTAAATATCACATACGAAACAAACAATACTGTTCTTTTCTCCTACAGGCAATAACTAGGAAATGGCTTTCTTTGTCACTTGATAAGATTTTATGGTAAGCAAGTTTATTAAAACTTTCCAGGGCCCACGACCCATCAAAATTTGACAGTGAGTGTAACTGACAGCACAACCAAATGAGTTTTTTAAGGGAACAGATGCTAAAACTTTACAAGAGAATTACTGAGACTTGACTCAATGGAATATATCTATATTCTAGAAACATCAAACATTTGACAATAAGCTGGGGTTAATAATTCCTCACTGTTGAATGGAACGTTTGGGGGTGGGGTATATGGAGCGTGTTAGTTGCAAGTATTTTTCAGAAATGGAAAAATAAAGTTTAAAAAGTAATAGTTTTACACTCTTGCTTTCTTTTGTGCCCTCCCGCTATTTGTAATGAGATGCTGAGCAGATAATGGGCACAGTGGCGAAGCCGCATGCTCTGACACTGGGGGCGGAGAGCAGGTGGGGGCATGGCTGGCAAGCGTTCCGGGGGCATGAATCCTGGGGGCGTGGTGTGCGTCCCGGGGCGTGCCGCCTGCAGGGGCGTGGTGCGCCACCTGTGGGGCGTGCCGCCCGGTGTGGTGAGGGGGTGCACGGCATGTGACCGAGGTGGCAGCCGCGATGGTACCCCCCTCCGTGATGGTGCAGGGGGTGGTATGCTCCTCCTGCCCCCCTTTTCCCCGCCAGTGAATGGGCATGAGCATGCGTAGGCAAGTGCTCGTCCAAACTTCCCTTTCCTCTTCCCAGCTAGCCTTGCTGCATATCATGCCCCCCCCCCCCGCTTGACTCCCTCTGTTTAGGTCTTCTCCAGCCTTGTTTCTTTTCCCCTTTCCCTGTGTTTGCTCCCTCTCATCTGCTCTCTTCCTCAAGGCCAGCGCAACCCCAACTCTTCCCTTTCTCCCTGCTTCCTCTTCCTTTCCATAGACCCTCCTTCCTTTCCTCAGCCACCTCCCTTGCCTGTTTACCTGCTGGGCAAAGTAAGCTCCCACACCTAAATGAAACCCCGAAGTAAGGATGCTTTTAAATGCCACTCTCAATTAAGTGTTGATGGGCAAAGCGTGTTCTCCTTCATGGAGAGCACGTGTTGCAGTGGGGGCCGCCAGGACACTCCAAAGTTGGGGGGCGGGCTAATAGATCGTTGGCCACTGATGCGATTGGGGCTTCCCTTGTTGTTGGGAAGAAGTTAATGTTGCCATTTATTGATTGACAGCCAGAAATGCCAAAACTCCTTGCACGAGGCTAGGGCTTCCTCTTTTCGCCCGTGCATTGGATTGCCCGTCCCTCCCTCCCTAGAATAGGGTTGTTTGCTTTGACCTTGCTATGCCTGTCATGGGGTCGTCTGCTTTGGAGCGGGGGCCTGGTAGGAATTTTGTCCATCTGGTTTTTGCCTACTGCGTAGCAAATCGTCACAACTTGTAAGGTTCGTGGTTAGGCATTGGTTTATGGTTTGGTTGGTTGAGGGGCATGGATTGGCTGTGCCTGCCCCTCTAATGCTGCTGCTGCAAGGGATTCCGTTAAAGGAATCGGGGGCTAACTATTGCTTGTCCACTCTGTCAAGGGGGCTTGGGCCATAGCAATGAGCTCCTGGTTGCATTTGGGGTGAGGGCAGGTTCCCTGCTCTGTCGCTACCCCCAAGTGTATTCCCGTATTCTGACTTTCGCATTGTGCGGAATGTCAGTCTGTCCCCCATGGTGGGAGCAGATAGTCGCAACCAATGCCTACCCAACCACTCACAAATTTGTATTTTAATAAAGTTGTGGCCAAAATTATGCCAAAAATCTTAAACAAAAATTTATGTGTGATGTGTGAGTTATTGGGGTGGAACTGGGGACCTCGCTGCTTTAGGTCCCAGCAGATGTGAGATGCTGAGAAGGAAATTGACTGACTCTTTAGATTGCTGCATTTTTGCTGTGTTTGCAGCACCAGAGCAACCTTCCTGGGGCGCAAGCCTGGGCAGTGTGTATGGAGGTCCTGGCAGTGGGGTAGCAAGGTCAGGTGGTACCTGGTGCGAAATATTTCTTGTCACCCCCTGTCAGGGAACTGCCATCAGAGCCAGAGGCGGAGGGAAGGCTCCAGAGGGATGCCAGAGAGGGTCCCAGCAGGGAGAGAGGCAGCCCAACCGCTGGGGAAGGAAATCAACGTAACACCAGTGGAGAAGGGGGGCAGATGGGGGAATCGGAGAAAAGGCTCCAGGACTCTTCAGCAGAGACTAGTGGGGAGAGCACGGGTCCTCCGCTGCCCACACCCTCCCTGCGCAGAAGACTTCCGCGCAGGGAGAGTAGGAGGAGACTTGGCGTCAAAGAACTTTTTTGCTGGAAGAAGTTTAAGAAACGCCCACTGATGGATTCTGCCAGCGACTGAGACAGCTACGCAGTGAAGGGCTGTCCAGACAGAAAGGGTTCAACCAGGCAACCAAGCCAAGAGTGGCGGCAACTTACACATGAGCAACCCCCTAGAACCATTACACCCCCCATTGAAATTATTAAAAGAAGGAAAAATAAGATACTTACAGTAGCAAGTGTTATTTTCTGCCTCCTTTTCTCTCTCTCTCCCCCCCGCCCCGCTTCAATAGCAGCAGCGCCGCTGCCAGCGTATCTCTCAGTTGCTCTGAGGCAGCAGCCCAGGCAGGAGTGGCACGGCATGGCATCCCTTACCTGGGGGGGGGGGGGAATATTTTATTTTAAAAACAAATATTTTTTGCTATTTTGTCACCCCCTTCAGTGATGACACCCGGGACGATCCACACCCACCGCACCCTCCTTCCTGCGCCTCTGCCTTCAGATGTCTTCTAAAAGTCAGGTAGTTGTTTATTCCCTTGACATCTGATGGGAGGGCGTTCCACAGGGTGGGTGCCACCACCAAGAAGGCCCTCTGCCCTGTAACCTCACTTCTCTCAGTGAGGGAACTGCCAGAAGACCCTCGGCGCTGGACCTCAGGGGGTGGGGGTAGAGCTGAACGATGGGGGTGGAGACGCTCCTTCAGGTGTACTGGGCCGTTCATGGGACAGTGCTGGATTAAACCCTGTGGAGGCCCCTTGGCAGCCAAAATCTGGGCAGGGGGCAGGCCTCATGCGCACGTTGGAATCACATTGAACTAAAAAAGCTTGATTGTCGTTTTCTTTCAAGATCAAATCAATATTATTTTGATCCATTGTCGTGGGACCCCTAAAAAGTGTGGGGCCCATAGACCAGTGCCTACTCTGCCTATTTGGTAATCCAGCCCAGCCCCTTTGGCTGCAGGAGAGAGAAGAAGAGTAAGTTGAGGGACACCTTCTGATGCGCTGCAGCTGTTCCCCAAAATGAAATGGAAGGCTCAACGTTTGTCAGGCACTTTCTGATGCTCAGCAGTCCTTTTGTGGTTACAACAACCCTGTAAAGTAGGCCAGTGCTATGCGCTCCCCAAACTGCAGCTGAATTCCTCACAGATTGGCATCTTACCACTGTTTAAAAGCATCCAAGGAAGGAGAGTCCACCACCGTCCCAGAGAGTCTTACCACCGGAAAGTTCTTCCTAATGTTTAGTCCGAATCTCCTCTCCTGCCCTCCCCTCTGGAGCAGCAGAAAACAAGCTTACTCCCTCTTGCTCAGATATTGGAATTTGGCCCCCCTCTCCTCTCATTCTCCTCTTCTCCAGGCTAAACATACCCAACTGCCTCAACCGTTCCTCATCAGGCTTGGTTTCCAGACCCTTCATCACCCTGGTCGTCCTCCTCTGCTCACCTTCCAGCTGCTCAATATCCTTCTTCAACTAGCCTGCACTGGCTGGCAGCAGCTCTCCAGGGTTTCATATTGGGGGACACACATTCCCAGCCCTCCCCGAGATGCCTCCCAGGACAGAAGACCTGCAAGCAAAGCAAATGGTCCAATCCTGCACTATGGAGACCCTTAGCCTGCCTTGATGGGTGTGAGGATAGTCTCCCTTTGGAAATGGGGCTGCAGGAAGAAGGATGTGAAATGCCGACTACGTGCATCTGCGGAGAGGAGATGCGGCTCAGCTGCAGACGGAACAGCAGGGGCCTCCAAGTTCTGACAGAGGAGCACCACCTCTCAGGAGGGGCCAGGGCCGGGGGGGGGGGGTTGCCACGGTGACAAGGACCTGCCCTCCTTTGTGACATCTCTTGCTTCTCCCTTAAAAGCCACACACTTGCAGGCAGCCCTTGTGGGTTAGTAGTGAGGTGAGGTGAGTAGCAGAGAGAGGAGTTGGTGGTGGTTGCAGACGATAAGGAGAGGTGTTCATTTGATGGTTATTTTCATTTGATTTATTATTTTACTTTTTACCACTTTTATTTTAATTATTTTATTTTATTTTTTGTTCTGTATTTTCATATTTTTTTATTTTACATTTTCATTTTGTGCACATTTGTGCACATCTTGTATGTATTTATTTTGGCATAGAGTAGTAGTTAGGGGTAAGTGTAGGGTTAGGGTGGAGGTTAGGCTTAGGGTTGGGATGAGAGTTAGGCTTGGGTGGGCATTTTAGATAGTTAGCTAGTTTAGAGAGAGGGTGGGAATTTTTCATGAACAAGGTGTGCAGACTGTAAGCAGGATTCCTTCCCTTTCTCTTGGTCTCTTGGGGTGAGGGGTGAGTCCTGGGTCCCCTGCACAGCTTTAGCTCTCTGGAAATCAACCCGGCCCGTCTTCTCCAGAGAGCTCAGCTCCTCCACCCTCTCTCTTTCCCTGCCTTCCCCATTTCTCTCCCCTTGTCATGAGACAAAGGTTCTTGAGAGCAGAAGAAGTAAGGCAAAGCCTAGACGCCTACACAACCATTCAAGCCCAAGCCTGTTAGCTGTTAAGCAACCTGCTAAGTCACTCATCTTGGGTGATGACTCTTTTCTCCCTATAAATAGTAGCCAGTCTCTCTCTGAGCCTCACTCGGCAGTAGTAGAATATGGTGTGTGTTGCAGACAGAGTGGCTCCGGGACTCCAGTTAATCAGAGACTATGTCTCTGTGAAGAGTCAGATAGCTGCTCTGAGCACTCTGTGTATGCTCTTTGACTATGCTGTTTATGCACAACTTTATTTTCTCAAGTAAAAGTTTTATTCTGTTTATGAAGAAGACTCTGCGTTGATTAATTTACCGCTGCGCGTCACCCCTCTCATCATTTACATTTACTAGGACATTCCTAGCCCACTTTCCTCCCAGGAGCTCCAGGTGGCCTTCATGGTTCTCCCTGCCACCAATTGTTGTCTTCATGGCAGCCCTGCAAAGTAGGCTAGGCTGGCCCAAGGTCCACCAGGCAGCTTCATGGCTGAGTGGGGATTCGAACCCTGCTCTCCCAGGTCCTCCTAGTCCAGCTCTCCAACCACCACACCTCTGCCTGGCTCCATTTTGCATCTCTCCAGCTGCCCTACGACCTCAGCCTTCTCCCCCTTCCTGGGGGTCTCTCTGGCTCCAAGGAAGACTCCACCATCTTCCTCATCTTCTGCTCCTCTTCTGGGACACTTTGAGGCGTGGAGGCCTCTCCTAGGGGTCTCCTCCCTCTCCAGGAAGGGCAGGGCTATCCTAAGAAGATGAGGAAGAGCAGCCCTTTAACAGCTGGCAGTGCTCCTCTTTCCTTTGGGCTGGAGCTATTGAACCCATAGCACTTGGGGCCTCCTTTCTCTCTCTGCCAGACCTTCATGCTCTGGGCTGCCTCTTTCCAGCTCTCGTGATGCCCTTACAGGTCACTGAACTGCAGAGAGAGATGGATGGAATTGGGTCAGACGACCCTCCTCACCCCCCCCCCCAAGAATTGGGGCTGCTGGCTTCTGAGTCGCTCCCTCTCCTTGTCTCTTCTAGGTTCAGGTGCTTAAGGCGCCTGATCAGCTGCAGCAACAGGGTGCCCCCCCTGCAAGGCCCAGAGCAGCCCATGGCATCAGGTGAGCAAGTGGCCTTCCTTTTTGGGACAGAGGAGGGCAGGAATGGCTGGGGGGCAGCTAGTCAAAAGATGCACAGAGCCAGACAGCTGGATCCAACCCAAGGTCCATCTGGAGACCCCCGGAAGGAGCTGACTTTCCTCCTTGGCTCTCTTCCAGCACATCTTTGGCCACTTGGAGCGCTTCAGGAATCTCCCCCTGAGCCTGGCCCAGGAAGCCCTCCTTCAGCTGAAGTGAGTGGGATCTCTGGGGTGGGTGGGGTTGCGGGGGTGGGGTGGGGGCAGAACTCCAGGGGTAGCTCCAGATGGGCAAAAGCAGGCAGGAGGAAGAAGGGGGCAAGGGAAACTTGGAGGAGGCAGCAAATAACCCCTTCCCTTTCTCTCTTCAGTTTCATGGGACCCCCATTTCATTTTTTTTTAAATAGATATTTATTAAAGTTTTTGAATACAATGCATAAATAATAAACAACATTACTTATATCATAACATAGTTTCCTCACTTCTTTGGACTCCCTCACGTCTCCCGCTCCTACTTACATCGTTGAAAAAATTTTTTCAAGCAAATTATCATCTTGTTTACAACCTTATATCCACTCATTTAAATAAAATCTAACAGTTCTCCAAAAAGTTTGTATTTTCCTTAATCTCACTTATCGTCAAATTCAGATCTAATTCAGTGGTGGACAATTTTTTATGATCTAGCATCCTTCTTAACATTCAACCAAATTACAATATTTTTGTAGATAAATCTTAAATTTCTTCCAGTCTTCTTCAACCCTCTCTTCTCCCAGGTCTCGGATTCTGCCAGTCATCTCAGCCAGTTGCATGTAGTCCATCAGCTGCATCTGCCACTCTTCCAGTGTGGGTACATGGGACCCCCATTTCAGCTGCGATATGGTCAGTGCTATCCTGCATAGGATAATGTTCTTGGGGGCGCAGAAAAGGAGGAGGAGAAAGAGGTATGTCCTCTGCTTTCACTTCCCTTTGCACAGGACTGCTTTGGCCCAGACGGGCCCCTGACTCTGAGACACTCTTTCCTCCCGCAGGACCTCCGATATTATGCCCTTTGGGGAAGTGAGGCAGAAAGGAAACTAGTGGCCACCAGCATTTCTCGTTTCACGAAGATTCCCCCACCTCAGAGTACGTATCTTGCTTTCTTGCATTCATTTCTTTGGTTGATTCCATCCCCCCAGGAGCACACCCCCCAGCGACTTTTAACGCAGAATATGCGGTGTATGTCCCTGGGGGCCAGGATGAGGCCAGAAGCTTTTCCCACCCCCTTTCCTGGTGCTGCCCTTCCTGTCGGGGGAAAGGAGGGAGCTGCGCCACTTTGCAGCTCATCGTCTCCCCTGCCTTGCCTGCCTCCTCCAGCCGGGAGCAGGGGCAACGGTTCTGGGCAGCCCACCGAATGTCACCCCCCTTCAGTATGGCACTCGGGGCATGCCGCACCCCCGCACCCCCCTTCCTATGCCGCTGGGTCCTTGGCTTGCTGATGTCTAACCCCTAGATGTCTAACACCAGACAAAGGAGAACAGAGCAATTACTGTATTTTAATATTTTCTTGGAAGCTGCCCAGAGTGACTGGGGAAGCCCAGCCAGATGGGGTAAAATAAATAAATAAATAAATAAATAAATAAATACATACATACATACATACATACATACATACATACATACGTTTGGCAACAGCATGGCTGCAGGAGCTGCTGGAAAGAGGCATACAAGGTGACTCCACTCCAGATCTGTGTAGCGTATACTCCTGAGCCTTTTCTTATCCTAAGGATACTTGGTCCTTAAACTGATTAAACTGATTTTGCAGTGTTGGAAGTTGGAATCATGCTAGATGGTGTGAAGTGATGGATCAGATTGGTGTATTGGCTAGTGATGTCACAAAAGCCCTCAAGCATGAATAGCCAGTCAGCTTTCCTGCAGCTTTCTCCTTACTGACTAGGCATGTAGTAGAATTTCTTCATTGATTGATGGATTGATTATTTAATTTCTATACCGCTTAATATATTTTAAATATGTCTAAGCTGTGCACAGAAAACTGAAGCAACAACAGACAACTTAAACAAAATATTACAAAAATACAGAGTTACATATAAAAATGCTACATTAGTACAAAGTTACTAACATAAATAAATAAATTTCAATTCATTTTCCTTCAGACATACCCTCCCTTTCAGCCTCCAAGTTTTCACCAGACAAACACCGCTCACCCATAAAAGTCTCACAACAAGAAGAGTTCCTGAAAAGAGTGGACATCCCTCTAGTCTCTCACTCTAGGATTGCTTTTTATTGGCAGCCCCAACGGCGGGGGGGGGGGGGAGAGACTTCTTTAGGCTGCCCACAGCTGTGTCCCACTCAGCTGCACTCTGCACACCCAGTTCCAGGTGCAGCAGGTTTGTTGAGTTTCCCAGGGGATCCAGGCGATGAGAAAAGGACCTCCCCACACTCATTGCTCTTTATTCACCCTCTTTTTTTCCCTTTTCACTGAGCTTTCCATTAGGATATTCTTTCCAAATGACAAACTGGTCCAGGAAGAAGTAGCCTGGAGTGCCTTCTTTCTCACAGACATATGGAACATATGACCCAGACAGGTGGCAGACAATTCTGCTAAATGAAGAAGGGAGGTGCGATTCTGTCAGGACAAAAGTAATTGGAAAATCTCCCCTCTTGCGCTGACATTTAGTCCATGGAGTGACTAAAATAAGCCTAAGCTTTCTGTCACAAGAAAGAACAGTTGAGTGAATCCTATGAATTGCTGCTTGTATCAAACTGTCACTGTGGTATATTTACTATATAGGAATAATAATAAATGTCCATACCTTCTTAGGTGTGATAACCTGTATACAGAAAACCAGTACTCTTCTACTGTGAAAATGACTTTAGAATTTGTCTCTATATAAAGATTTTTAATTTTTGAAAACTGTTGATATACACTATGTTGTACTGTGTATTTTGGGTATATGGACCACAATAAAGCTGTGTGTGTATATATAAGGCACAATAATGAGAGAATAGGATAGACTTCCCCAGTCTCTAGAAGTTTTGCACTAAAATGCCCATCCCCCGCCCCAATGAGAATGAATGCCTGCTTTACGAAACAAGGTTGTTATCCATAATTAGCCTTTCCCAGAGTGTGGCTTGTGATGTTTGAAAACTGCCCACTGTGTGGACAGGCAGTGTCTGGAAGCAGCTTCTGGGGTGAAAAAGCAGGTGTCAGGAGCAGCTCCTTTGGCCTTGACCCCCTCCCTCTCTCCCTCCTGCGTTCTCGGGTCTGCTATGGCTCACCAGCTGGGTGGAACTGATGGGGCTCCTGCTGGATCTTTGTTGCTGTGTTTTTCTTGTGCTTCGAATTCTGCTTTCTGTTTAATGTTTGCATGTTGCCTAGAGAAGATTTTTCACTTTTAGACAAAGCATACATAAGTAGTCCACAACTCCTGTCTTGTGTGCTTCTCTCCTCCCTGAGAAGGGAAAGAGCTGCCAATTTGCTTCTTCAGACCAGACGTTGCTTCTCCCAGGCTTCCTGTTTCCCTCTCCCTCAAGCACAGTAGCGCTGGCTCCTGCAGCTTCCCTTATGAAGTAGCCCTGTGGAACTTGGTCCATGTATTCTGGATCCTAATACCCTTCAGATCCCACCAGTGCCTTTTCCCAGCCTCTTAGGAGGAGAGAGAAAGGAAGTGGTGAACTCATAAACTGTTGTCAGGAAGGATCAGGATGAAAGCTCCTTGAAGCCTAAAAATGTTTACTTCATGGAAAGTCTTTCTAAATTGAGGTTTATGGAATGCTGCATCACTTAGGGTAAAAACCATAGAATACTATCTCCACTGCTGATCTTTCCATTACAATTGGCTCTAAAATGAAAATAGAAGGGCCGTGTGGCTTTGGGGGGCAAGTGGTGTATTTTTCTGCAATAATTATCTCTCCTTCCTGGAATGTTGCATACTTATTCCCCAATGATTGTTTAGGTTTCTTAATGTTCATGTGGCTTGTTTTCCCCACTTGCCTGCATTCTAACTCTTGGGCAGTGGGTGCTTGTTTTTTTTGTTTTAAATTAAAATTAAAGTATTCTTGAAATGTCCCTGGGTCCTAATGGTGTTTTGTTCAAGTCAGCATCAGGCTGCCATAGGAGTTTCCCATAACCTTATGGCCCTAAAACCATCCTGGCAGTGCTCTTATTTTAATTTGGGACAGAATTTTATTATTGGTTTTATTTATTTATTAAATTTGTATACCACCCTTCACCCAAAGATCTCAGGGTGGTTCACAGCATAAAAATACAAAACTAAAACACAAAATACATAATAAGAACAAGAACAAAGCAAATCAGTAACGCCCCTCCCCAAATCCCACAAACACATTTAAAATGATCCAGTGAAACGTTTTCAACTGTAAGTCATCTTGGCTGTTCAGCAGTATGAGTGGCAGTGCTGATGAAATATATAATACTTGATGCTAAAGTAGGCTTCTAAGTGGTCTAACAATGAATAAAAACTAGGGACACAAACAGAATAGAAAAACCTGCTCTAATTAAAGTATACAATTAAACAATCATATCAAAACATTAAAAAATAAATATCCATAACAAAGCTAGACCATGAAACAATCCAATTAATAAAAACCAAAGCAATTTAAACGAGGAACTCGAGAGCTCAATGGGATGCTGATATGTGCTGCTCTTCCCTCTTGAACAACATGGTCAAATGCCCCCCCCCTCAATATCTCTTGCCCACAAACAGGGTGGAGAATTTCAAGAGGGGATCTGTGCAGAGCTCCTAGAAAAGCCACTCCTTGATCTTGTGGCTCCTTCCTCTTCTGCATGTATAGCTTCATTCGATTGTGGCCTTGGCTGTTAATTTCTGAGAAGTTTAAAATAATCATTACCCCTCATTGGCACCCACCACACCGAACACTTTAAAGAAAAAGTAGGTAACTGAATGATGAGTACAGATACAATTCAGAGAGAGAGAGAGAGAGAGAGAGAGAGAGCGAGCTGGAGGAGGAGAGGACAGAGGGTGCAGAAAGAGCTGTGAGTGGAGAAGGGCCCTTTCCCCTTTCATCCTCTGGACCCCCAGGGAAACTCAACCAACTTCCTGCGCTTGGAACTGGGTGTGGAGAGTGCAGCTGAATGGGACACAGCTGTGGGCAGCCTGAGGAAGGGCCACCTACCTTGAGCCTAGAAATGAAATAATCAGTCAATAATCAATCACACATGTTTTGTAAGTGTCACATGAAATTGATTGGTATTAGCTGCCAGGAAAGAAAAAACTTCTTGCTTGTATCGCTAAGTTATGAGTCACCCTGACAGAAGTTGTGGCAATGGCCACTAGATTTAATGGCTTGGAAGAAAAGATTAGACAAATTTGGTGGCTTTGAAAACAATACTGATTTTTCTGCAAGGAGATTTTGTGTTTAGAACCCCATTAAGTTAGTAGAGCTGCAGTCCTAGGCACATTTACTTGGGAGTAAGTCACATTGAAGTGAGTAAATAGGATGCATAGGATTGATGAATAAGACATTGCTGGATCAGAACTTGTGAATGATAGAGAATATTAAGGGCATTTCACTCTTGCTTTTTCTTGCACAAAGAATAATAAATTGTTTGGGTTTTTTGTGGGGGACAAAGACCACATCTTTCCTCTCAGTTGCGCACCTCTTCAAGGCATCGGTGTGAGGAAAGGTGACTCTGCTTATGTCATTCCTTCACTTCTTTGCACGCTTTTTAAATGAGGAATGAACAGCTTCGGTTGCAGCTTTCTGACATTTTATAGAAAAACATATAAGCACCTATTTCCCCTTCTTTTGCCCTGGAGACTTCTTGTGACTTTGCTGTTGGAGCAGAACTGCAATAACAGCCTCACTGTCATATGCCTGAACGTCTTTTCATAAGGAGTGCAGTCTACCAAAAAATACTGTGGCAGGTAGATTACACTTAAAGCAGAACCCTGTGTTAAATTTGGGGTTCTGTTAGTGTATAGTGGTCCTAATAAAAATGGAGAGCAGGTCTTTGTTTTTAGCAGATCTACTGAGCAGTCATCCAAAAGTGCATTTGTGAACGAAGTACATATGTGTGTCAGGGCTGGAGTCAGACGCAGGTCCACAAGAAAGAAGCAGAGTTTGTCAGAGAAGTTAACTCCTTAGTCAAAGAATGAACGGCATACAACTCAACATCACTTTCCAGCAAGTCTTGCCCCTATAGAGCAGTTACCAGGACTGGTGGTGCCCTCCTTCTGCCAGTGCTAAGACTCTTCCCCTGCTGGATGTTTCCGAAGCAGCCTGAGCACCTGTACTCTCTGCTCTGCTCTATGCACCATCCTGCATGTCCTTGGAGACAAGGGACAAGGGGAGATTGTTGCAGAAGGAGAGATAAATCTCCTGGGATTCTTCTGCAGCCTCTCCTCACCCTCCATCTGCTTCAGCCTATGAGTCTGAACTCTCTCTGCCACAGGCTCTCCTTGCTCACTAAATCCCATTGCCTCTTCAGCATCCAAGAACTTCTTACCCCACTCTTCTCCTCTGACCTTTCCTTGGTGTCCCACCCCCAATCTCCTGGCTCTGAGCCTTCCTCCTCTGGGGTGTCCCTTGGGCTTCGCCAGCTAGTGCCTCCCACCACTCCTCTGCCTCCAGCCAGTCCCTGAAAATTAATAGCTGCACTAACGGACAACCAGAATTTGAGTATGCGTCTGCCAGAGGCCGGCAAAATGAATCATTCCTAAAAGTTTTGTGTATTCCCTTAACTGTGTGACTGCACAAATGAAACATTTGTGATATTGTAGTGATAAGGAGATTCAAGGATTCCCAGCATCTCATTTCTTTTTCATTTCACTTTTTATTTGTATACCACTTTTCTATATTACTATACACAGGGTGGTTTACAAGATGAAGACACAACAAAGATCACACACTTTACAACAGTCTGAACTAAGATGAAAATGTGATAATAAAAACATAACTTTAAAATAAACAACTTACATCAAATAAAGCAATATTTAATAGTCCATTAGAATATAATAATAACACAATAAAATTTAATATCAGCAAAAAATAATTAAACAGAAATTCTCAACAATTACAATAAATATTTTCTAAACTATAAATAAAAATAAAAATAACAAGTCACATAAAATGTCATAAAATACCAAATGGTATTTTATTCAAATGGTATTTTATGCATATAATCAGAAAAGCAAAGACACATAGCTTACAGAACTATTTTTTAAAAATTCTGGTTCTGGGGTCTGTTAGGCTCATGAATCAAGCAATAATCCAGTTCACAGCAAGCTGAAGCGAAACAGCATCTGGAAATGGCATGAAAACCCAGAAAAGGACCACATAACTGATGGAGCAGCTGGTAGAACAAGTAGGGAGTATTCAGGTTAATTAAATCCTTCTCTAATACATTTTGAACAACAATCCAAATGGCAAGACCTCTTTTTGGCAGATAGGGAAATGTCCCCCATGGATCCGAACTGGGTCACAGATGCAGCATCTTTATAGTAAATGTGATCAATTCTGCTTGCTTAGAGAAACTTCAACTTAATAATTCTAACTGAGCTGAAGAAAAGACTCACAGAGATGGAGGGGTCTTGCAGGTCACTCCTACAGTCCCCTGCTCACCGCAGAAAATGTGAGATAGAGCAGATAGAGCAACTTCTGCTCAAAGACCTCCAGGAGAAGAGGCCCATGATTACTCAACCCTTCAACTACTCTTACCACCTTTGAGAAATATCTTCTAACATTCTACTGAAATCCCTCCTCCTGCAATTTAAGATCCTGTGTTGTTACCTATCTCTCGCATGACGAGTTTGCTAGTGCATGTATGAGACTTTGTCAATTGCTTTGCTGAAATCAAGAAAAACTACATCCACTAACCTAGTGGAAATCAAGAAATCAAGAAAAACTACATCCACTAACCCAACCAAAAAGAGAAATAAGATTAGTCTGGCAAGATTTGCTCTTGACAAGTCCATAATGGCTCCTAGTAATCATGACATTGTTATCAATATGCTTACAAATAGATGCTTTATAATCTTCTCTAGTATAGATCAGATTGTGGGGTGTATAGGGTATGGAGGGTGGGCACTACATCTGGTGGGAGACACGTTGTGCTCCTTTTGAGGTAGTTTGTCTGCCTTTGGTCCCCACCCATCATTCAGCTCTCACCTATGGTTCCTAGAAGGTGTCACCACCCTAGGAAACAGCTTCGACTGACCAGATAAACCAGGTGAGGGTAGCTGATGGGTCTCAAACCCTCAGTGAGTTAGAGACTTCCCCTGCATGCAGAGACAGGCTCTGTCAGATTGAGTGGGCAGGGCCAGTGGTCAAGGAGGCAGTTTCTGCACATGCTGTAGAGGGAAGTGAGGGGCAGATGGGGCTCATCAACCTAGGAAGACAGTCCATCCAGAAGAAGGAAAACTCTGGTCCTAAGCATCCGCTGCCTTGCGGGATGTATTTGGGAGAAGAAGGAGTTAAGCAGTAAACCTTACACAAATCCAGAGTATACTCCCTAAAATGGTTGGATGGCACCTTGTACGCCTCCCTCCAGCAACTCCTGCAGCCCAGTTGGTGCCAAACATATTGCCCTCCTTTCCTTTGGTCCAGTTCAGCAAGGCTGAAAGAGGGCAGTCCAGGACCTCCAGACACAATGCCCAGGCTTGTGCCCCTGGGGGTCACTTCAGTGCTGTAGCACAGAGATTTCACTCCCCCCCCCCTGGAGGCACACTCCATTGTCTCTCAAAACAGATGGATGTCAACAAGATCAGATGGACCAGCCTGTAATTTCTCAGTGCCTTCTTTCTCTTTCTTTGGAAGGTCACGAGGAGCATAGCAGGTGCATAAATACTTCAGGGTCAGTTTATCAGTTGTAGGGAAAAAAGGAGTAAAACATGAGGAAGCTCTCACATCTTGACCCCAAGAATGAGGCTGTCTCATGCTTTAAGCAGAGCATGCCATTAAGTCAGCAAATCCTGCATTCCTGTTCAATGCACCCTGAGGAGATTTCACCCCTCCCATATCCAAGAATCTGCTGATGTGCTCTGCTGATTCTCCAGAGAGGAGGGGCGGTGTTCTGCTCTCTACTTATTCCACTCCAGCCTAACATCTGTCAGTCAGTGTGTCGGAGAGAGAGAGACTGAGTGTTAGAGATTATGTGTATAGATAAGGTTGCTGCTAAGAGCAGCTGCAGACACTCAGTGCAGTTCAGTTTTTTAGTTTAGACCTCATTTAGCTCTGTATATAGTTGTATATTATAGTTGTAGATAGAATAAAGAAGATATTCTACAGAGCTGCTCTCCGAGTCATTTATGCTCTGCTATACTCTGCTGTGCGACGACTGTCTTCTTGTGGAAGTGAATCCGGTACTCACAACTCTAAGCTATGAGTCCACAGCACTTTGTTGTTTTTTAAAAAAATAATATTTATTAAGAGTTTAAAGATTAGAAAAAGAAAGAAAAAGAATTAAACATGACAATATAATAAAATACAAAAACAAAAACAAAAACACTACATGAAACATTGAATTAACAGAACAAAACAAAAACAATTAAAAACACTTCCAATACAGTATTTTCAATCTTAACTTTAATTCACTTGTTTCATTGACTTCCTCTCGCCTCCCTTTTTGTATTCCACTTCAATTAACTGTTTCAGCAATTCCTTTCTATCTTTCTCTGTTTTCTGTCCTGTAATTAATCTTAACATATTCTAACCTTATTTTTTCCCTTTAATACATTAACAATCTGACTGTACCTAGTTCCTTATAACATTTCTGCCAAAGCCATATAACTTCATTCCACCATTTTTCTATAGCTCATTAATTTTACAATATTTCTGTAAATAACCTTTAAATTTTTTCCTATCTTCTTCCACCAACTCTTCCCCTGGTCTCGGATTCTGCCAGTCATTTCCGCCAATTCCATATAGTCCATCAACTTCATCTGCCATTCTTCCCGGGTAGGTAAATCTTGTGTCTTCCAATACTTTGTGATGAGTCCACAGCACTTTGACCTGCTGCTGTGCAGAAGGTGGTCTCTGGAAGTGCTACCCAGCTCGCCTAGCCCAGTCGGGGCTGAAGTGGATGAGTCCAATTGGTGGCACTGGCTCAAGGGCGATGCTGACACACCCATCCAATACATATGTTTGTTGTATTTGCATTTCACATTTTAAAATGACCTTTTAGGACTGGGGGGGGGGAAGCATTCAGTCTTCACTAGGAGGCCTGATGAGATGACCAGCTAAACGAAAAGTTCTTTGCCTCATATTGTTGCTCTCTGATATAGGGTTATATTTTCTTTTCCCCCTTGGCTCAGCCTCTCCATTTTCTCAGAAATAATCCTTTCTGTGTTACCTGTTCTTAAGCCACACTTCTCCACCCTCCATAGTTTTCAGGAAAAACCAAGCTAAAATTGGAGCAGTGGGAATCTTCTTTTGCAATCAGCTGTCCACATGGCCAGCCATGGTGGGTGGTTGCTTAGCAGCTAAGAAAAGATGCCTCCCAAAAGAGTCGGAGCCCTGAGCATTGAGGGACTCTGCTTGGATGCTCAGTTGCACAGCTGAAAGTGGGGTGTTGGTTTTGTCTCTACCTTCTTTGCTGGTGTGTGAGTATGAGGGACAGGGGGAGAGAGAGACTCCAAAGTCAAGCTACACACAAAACAGTGAGTCCCAGAGAAGGTGGATAGCTTATTTGACATGCACTTATCCATAAATGCCTAATCTTACAGTAAATGGGACTGGATTTGCTTATGTTGCACTTATCGCATACTAAGTACAACCAGATCAACTATGCGATCAAGCATACTTTGGTCACCCAGACCAAACCAAATACCTTCTCCATGTCCTTGGGCCTTACTAACTGATGTGGCAACCCTAGACTAATGTAACTGGATTAGGGTTGCCACCTTTGGTTGGGCAAAATAAAGGACAGGTTAGGCAAAATACAGGACAGGTTGGTGGGGAATTTGGGGGCTAAAAATCACTTTACCTGGTGCAGAAATGACTTCAAAGCTCTCCACCAGACAGAAGGGAACCAGAACTCCCTCTGCCCATTCAATCCACCTCTGCCCATACAAAAACTCCTTCTCCCACACCGGACCAGGCCCCTGCAAAACCCCTGTCTCGCTCTCTGACCTCCCCCCCCCCACAAAACCTGAGAGTCCACCGTAGCAGGCCATTGCAATGCAACCCCCCTCTCTTGCTCTCTGTGACCCACCCCCTGCCCACACCAAAACTCTCTCTCTCAGCTCAACCCTACCCTCTGCCTGTATCCTGTGATAAATTTCTCCTCCTCATGAACCCACAATCTGCCCACACTAATTCCCACTCAGGCTCTCACTCTCTTCCTCCCTCCAAACCAATAATCTAGGAACTTTCACCACTTTGTAACTAGGCTAAGTTTTACGACCTGTGCAACATTTCTATCTGATGCGTGTGCACATACACCACACCTTTGAAGAGTGTGTAAGTATGCTTACCAAATGTGTGGCATTTCCCCATGCTAGCGAAAATGAGAAACTTTGGAACTCTCCTGGAAGGACATATTTTAAAGGTCTAACAGTCTGTATTTCCACACTTTGCTGCATATTTTGTGACTTTAAATCTCTGTTGGGGTTCTCTCACCCAAGAGAACTTGATTTAAACTTAGATCTTGGCATCCAGAAATTCTCCTTTCTATGTATACTGTATGTTTGCACCAACAAGCACAATCCTCAGAAGGAATCCCCCCCCCTTCAACGCCCCACCCCAAGCTGTATCTGCTGAAATTCTCTTTTTCACAAGCATTAAAGGTACAGGAGCCCTGGCCTCTTCCACTCCTGCCCAGGTCCATGTTTTCCTGCTTTTGTATGTGTGATTCATGTTGGAGGATATATCTGTATTTTGTGGAGAGATGCTACTGAGCTTATTGTAGTGTTCAAAAAAATAATATGTGAGACATTTTAGCATTGTGTTTTGCTTTGGGGTGTGTTTTCAATAGAAAATTGGCCAGCAAACCTAGTCATATGCATATTTGCTCAGAATTAAGCCCCGCCGTGTCCGTAATGGCTTGTTTCAAGGTATGTGCAGGATTACACAAAATGAGGTTCCCACATGTGACGAGGTAGTAAAAACAACTGATCTGGCAGACAAAGGCATGGACTAGAAAAGTGAAACTGCTTTGTGAGGAAGGACAGTGTTCTCCATAGATAGTATATTTCATATCTATCCTCTTTCTCCCATGTGATGTGTTAGAGGAGTGGGAGGGAGACTTTCATGACCGAAAAGCTTTCAGAAGCTATTTAGAGGCATTTCTGTATGGTGTGAACAATAATTATAGTGATGCGTCTCACCCGCTGAGGTGGATGTGTGAAATGGAGCTCTCCGTATTCTTAACGCTAACCTGTATTATTTCCTATCTGAACACCTGCCTCAGAGCAGCAGGGGACAGAGGCTCAGAAAAGCACAAATACATTTTTTTCTGAATACAAGTCTGTGGTAAACAATCAGTTTCTTTAAAAGGATCTATTTAACCTTAAGCCCATCTCTTTTCTGGCTTTGCTCGACAGTTGGAATTGGAAACATTTTGGGCTCAGCTGTGGCCTTAACCTGCGTCCCCAACTTTTTATTCTTCCTCATCAAGGTGATGCCAAAGAGACTTCTGACTCCAGTTAAATAAGTTTGTTGGGAGGATGTGCTGCTCACAACATAAGTTCCTTTATATTGTCAGCTTATTGATCTATCCAGCCCAGCATTGTCTCCTCTGGTGAACCATGGTCCTCTCACCTTCCGAGCAAAGGACTTCCCAAACCCACTAAAAAACAAACAAACACTAAACTAAGTCGATGTTGTGAAATGAACCTGAGGCCTCCTGCTTGCTCCCCTGTCACTTAGCTGTGGGCCTATATTCATGTAAACTGCAATCCCTTTTTGATGGTGAAGTCTTATCCAAGAATGCTGAATAGATCCCCCCTATCCATAGGCCCCGGGATCAAGAAAGTGATGAATGATGGGATATAAACTGAATCTTAAATAAAATATAGATAAACCAATAGGCAACATATATTCTGAATACCAGGTGCGAGGGACAAATAGAGGGGATTGGGAGTTGCTTTACATGCTAAATCTGATTAAAGGGAGTGTCTTGCTGTTGATATTTGTAAGTCACTCAGGAAACTGTTTTCTCGGTGTGCATTAAACTATTTTATTATGACTCTAAAGCATGAAGAATCAGTACATTAAATTTCCATTATCAGTGCTTTTATAAAATAATGTCAAGCATGCTGAGTCTATATTGCATTATATTCTGCAGTGCAATTTAGATCCTTAGAATATATATATATTCTAGATATGAATTCACATAAGCCTATTTCCACAATTTGTGTGTACATGTACAGTTGTGATTCCAAGATGCATGTGGCTCATGCAGGAGATTTGATGTTCCTCAGCAGTTTTAGCAGCTCTTCTTGCCAATTTCCAGTTTTGTCCTTAAATCCTCTTACTGGATTATTAGAAAGCCCACATCTAGGGCTTTTGTAGGCTTTTCCTGGAACCCAGAAATTCCCAAGCCAAGCTCACCTTGTCAGCAACTACATAATCTCAGGCAAGCTGTTGTTATGTCAGCTTCAACCTTCCCCCAAGAGCCTCTTCCTGATACCTGGGTGTCATGACCTGGGACCCAGGTGAATGCCATCACCTGGGGAAGCTGTCAAGACCCACAGAACATCATGCACCTATGCCCACATCCTCTGTCTCTCTGCTCACACAGTACATGTCTGTGATACTGAGTACCATACCTGGATGCCATAATTCAGAGGTATCATGACACTGAAACGATCACATCACATGCACAACAAGCGCCGAGTCTACATAAACACGTTCTCACAGTTACAACCACCCTGTATCCCCAGTTGCAACTGCAAGGCCATTGTATAAAAGCTTTGTGCCTCTGTCCTCTCTCTGAAAATAGAGGTGTCCCCTCTTTAAGCAACTCTCCTTTGCTTCCTTTCCTCCACTCCCAATTCCTGCTTCCCACAGTTATTTTTATTTTAACACGAGCCCCTCCCTACAACTCTCTCTCCCCACCATGTAAGCCTAGGTTGGCTCTCAAGCATCAGGTATCTCTTGTCATTTTGTCTTTCTGTTTACAGCCCTTGTTTACTTTTGCAGTGTTAAATATGAGGTAATCCATGGTTGCACTTCAGAAGAGGAAAATAATCGGATTGGTAAACAGCTCTCTGAATAATGCCCGTCTTTATAATAGGATTGTAACCAAAAACAAAGGTACTGCCAACATACAGTGGGTATTTTGCTCATGTGGTTTAGAGAATTGCTTAGTGTCTTCATTTCTCTCAAAGCCAGCTCCCAATGTTCCACCTCACTCTCCCAGCATCCTATCAGATGGAAGAAGCCTGAGAAAGAAATCATGTCTGTGATGGAGTCAAGAAGTTTTGGGGTTGACTATCTTCTCAGTGGCTCCCACTGAAGTTCTGGGGAACAAAAACCAAGAAAGAAAGCTGCCACTGAAGTGGAAAGGAGGCCAGATCTTAAACACTGGGATCACCAGGGGGATTTTTGCCCATATAATTGGCTGCTGTCATTTGTTTTTATGGGGGAAAAGACAGTGTTGCATTAAGGATAAGGGTCAGAGCCATACCATAATGTGCAGCCAACACACAGTTAAAGCACATGGCTTCCCCAAAGAATACCGGGAACTGGAGTTTCTTTCTCACAGCTATAATCCCCAGTACCTTTAACAAACTACAGTTCCCAGTATTCTTTGGGAGAGGTCGTGTGCATTGAATGTGCTTTAAATTTGTGATGTGGATTATTATAATGTTTTAGGTGGAACAAATCTTCCCACTGCCAGACACTGAGTAGATTGGGCCCTGCAAAGGATGGTATGAGGGAAGAATATTGTCTATCCTCCCCTCCTCCTCTCCTTCCTGAAGATAGCAATGCTTCGCCTGCAAACTGGAAGCTCTGTTTTGGGAAGGAGAAAAAGAAAGGGGGAAATGCAGAACTTTGCTTCTTTCCCCACTTCCCACGGCAAATGCTGCTTTCATTTTCTGGGGGGTAGTGCTGGTGGCGCATTTCATGCTCCTCCTTAGGGCACAGTGTGTTTGGCTTTTGGAAGCAAAGCACTGAGGCCCAAGGGTCACCCTGCCACTCGATGACCTGTGAATCGGGGAATGGGGAGGAGGAACAGAGGGAGAGAAGCCAGGCAGGAGGACTAGGAAAGGGTTAAAACTCTCCCTCCTGACAACCTGACAACCCTTCAGCAAATAGTCTACAGTATATATACCAATCTCTTCTGACACTTCCCAAAGGATGCAAGCAAACAGTAATCATTTTGGAATTACATCTTTATATATCGTGGGTCATTAATGGTTTGTTTCCTTTCTACTGTAATAAGTCCTTTTGTTATTGTGCATCACAATTAATAATAAAAAGCTTAAATTAATAAATGTTTGCAAGTGCTTGGGTAATTAAGTCAAAATGGTGCTAAATGCTATTCATTATTGGAAAAGCTAACACAGAGGAATAGCTCATTTAGAAGCTGTGAGCTTCTGCATGCTGTGCTTTCCTAAGAACGTGAGGGGAGCCCTGCTGACTCAGACCCCTGCTGACGCAGACCGGAGGCCCATCTGGTGCAGCATTCTGGTCACATAGTGACCGAACAGGACCTGAGGGCAGCAGCATTCTCCTTGCTTGTGACTTCCAGGAAGTGGCGCCTCCGACAATGGAGACAGAACATAGCCATCATGTACAGTAGCCACTGATAAACTGCTTCTCTGTGAATTGGTCTAATCCCTTTTAGAGCCATCTGAGTTGGTATATGTCACCATTTTTACGGCAGTGAATTCCATCATTAGTTAGTCTGTTGATGGGCATCATCTTTCAACAGGCCGTCAACTAGCCATGCATTGTGTGAAGAAGATGGAGCAAGCTTGTTTTCTCCTGATACGGAGAGTAGGACCCAAACCAATGGATTCAAGTTACAAGAAATGAGATTCAGACTACACAACTGGAAGAAGACCTTTCTGAGACCATGAGCTGTTCGGCAGTGGGGCGGTCTCCCACTCGCAGGGGTTGGACTAGATGACTTTCGGGGTCACTTCCAACTCTAGAATTATATGATTTATTCTATTAAGTACTTCCTTTCATCTGTCCTCCCGAGTCTTCTAACATTGAGTTTTGTAGAATTTAACACCTCTGTCAGGTCCCATCTTACATGACTTTTCTCTGAAAAGCCCCCCAAACCCACAAAAGAGTTGCACAAACATTTTGGTTGTCCTTTTCTGAACCTCTCCCAGATTTGCAGTATTAGCTATCTGATTATTTATTAAATTTGTATACCGCCCTTCATCCAAAGATTCCAGGGCAGTATAGTGCAAAACATTTTTAAAAATATCAACAGCAAAACAGGGAGTGGCACTTGAAAACACATGTTTTTGGGGAACAATTCTCACGTTATATTGTTAGGGGTGCACCTAAGATTATTTCTTATGATTAGCAAGGAAGCAAATAAATAAATAAATAAATAAATAACCCATCAGTTTGGGAAAAAGCCAGTTTCACTACACAACCCTCTCATTTAGCATAACTAGTAAGATAAATAAGTAGTATGCAGCCAGTCAATGGAAATGACTATACAATTAAGGCCACAAGAGAATGAACTTACTGCCTATAGGTCAGTTGGTTAGAGCATTGGTGCTGACAACATAAAGGTTGCAGGTTAGATTTCCATATGGGGCAGCTGCATACAGTGGTACCTCGGGTTACAGACGCTTCAGGTTACATACGCTTCAGGTTACAGACTCCGCTAACCCAGAAATATTACCTCGGGTTAAGAACTTTGTTTCAGGATGAGAACAGAAATCGGGCTCTGGCAGTGCGGCGGCAGCGGGAGGCCCCATTAGCTAAAGTGGTGCTTCATGTTAAGAACAATTTCAGGTTAAGAACGGACCTCCGGAACGAATTAAGTACTTAACCCGAGGTACCTCTGTATTCCTGCATTGC
The DNA here is from genome assembly GCF_951804945.1 of Podarcis cretensis. NCBI lineage: Eukaryota > Metazoa > Chordata > Lepidosauria > Squamata > Lacertidae > Podarcis > Podarcis cretensis. The sequence continues at coordinate 3,823,459 of NC_137174.1, forward strand.
AGCGGATTGGACTAGATGATCCCCAGGGTCCGTTCCAATTCTACAATTCTACAATTCTATGATTCTATGAGTACAAAGCTTGAAATAACATTGTTGGCAACAGATGGCAACCTGGCTTACAGTCCCAGTGAAGGATTTTTAAAAAAATATAAATAATCATAACTTTAGAATAAATTTCTTATGCTCCAGCTACCAAGTTTTAAATTGAACATTTTTGCTCAAGTTATAAACCATTTCCCCCTGAACAAAAGTTTTCTATGAAAACTAATTTTCTGATTGCTGACAGCTGTACTTCTGGCACCAAAGCAACCTGTCATGAACTGCAAAATCTTCCACTCCGCTCTCACTCCATACCTGTTCAGTGTTAATTACTTTGCCCTTCTTACTCTGACTTCTTTCTGCTTAGGAAAATGGTCTGCTACTTTACCCAAGTACAGTGATTAATTCTAAATTCTATCACTTGCATAAAGATATATTGATTTTCCATTCTGTCTGCTTTATGAGGCATAAAGCTGAATCTCTTTTGTACAACTTGCATTTATATTGCATCATTTCTAACACAACCCGAAACCAATTGGCTTTATTGTAATATGCAGCAGTGCAAAGAATTAATGCTTGCTTCTAATGTAGTCAGCACAACCTTCAAAAGATGCCTCTTTTCACTGCTGGCTACCTTTGCTGGTGCATTAACAATAATAAAGGACAGAGCTTCTTAAACAGCTTGGGTGAAATATTTGCTAGTTTCACTTTCCTGAAAAGTGACATTGCAAGTTTGGAACTTTTATCTGCAAATGCAAATGTGCTTTTATTATTATTATTATTTTACTTCCCCCACACCACGCCACCACCAAAGACCAGATTTTTAGAATTTGTATTTTGTATATTGTTACAAAAGTTGGCACTGCCCCCACACTCTGCTGAGGGGGACCAAGATTACAGGAGATCACATGTGCTCATCCAGGGTTTTTGCTGCTTTGGAGAATTGAAGACACAGTGGTGACTGTTGTAGCTTTACAAAATATGGTTTATTCACCAATTTGCGCCTTCAGTCTGCATGGAGGGAGTCCTGATCTTATGACATGGTCATCTCAAGAGGGGCTTGTTCCCCACAGCAGTGCAGCCCTGGAGTCCAAGCCTGCCCAAGAAGGATCTCATTCTTTGTTCTTCTGCTTCTTCTTCCCAGCACACCTTGCTAAAGATGCTCTTTTCCTTTCCCCTCACTCCCAGTTACCCTGGCAACCTGTCTGCCCAGACCCAAGATTCCTCTTAGATGGGCCATCAACACCTTTTTGTTATGTTCATGCCTCTATCCAAGGTGAAGCCCTGGCTTGGAAAGAAAGCTTAGCCTGTATTTTTCCACTGGTCTCCAGTCTTCACTTCAATACTCCAAAGAATCAAAATCTGATCATTTCCCAATTTCTAGCATTTAGTGGGGGCATCCCCTCAATTCCTTCATCCAAGTCGTTTATAAAGACATTGAACAACAACGGATCCAGGACAGAGCCCTGTAGCACTCCGTGTGGCCCTTTCTTCCCAGGAGGATGAATAACCAAGGCACCCACCTAGCCCTGCCCCTGCTGACCCCCTGCTCCAGTCCTGTCTCGCCAAACTGCAATGATGCCAGGGGCAAGGGGAGGGCAGTTCTGTGCCTCTGCCCTCACTGCACTGCAGTCACAGCCAGGGGGACAAAATTAATGTCAAGTAGCATTGGAACTGCAAATATTCGGTGGGCTGCGAATTCCTGTTGCTAATTTTTGGCGATTTTTCTGTGTGCTAAATGTCCTATTTCCGAAGCGAGTATTGAATATTCAATGCAGCCCTGCCGTCTGTTAGATCATACAAAGCACATAGAAATGTATAGCACAACCTTCTCCTTCAGGAATAAGATGTCCATTCCAGGCTGGTGAACACTTAGAGGAATTCCTTATGCGGAGATATTTGCCCAGTTCCTATGTTATTCTGGCAGCATGTGACTGCTATTGAGACTTCAACCCATCCTGTGTCCCCCAGCCCATCAATGAATACCATAAATTCATGCTATCCAATCTGAGAGTCCTGTGAGGGAAGTGTTATGGAAAAATCTAGGTGTGAGGCTGCTCAGTCACCCAGCTCGTCGGGCAGAGCCCGCAGGTCCCTGCGGAATAAAGGAAGGAGTCCAGCCACCAACCGGAGCAAATAGCTGTAGACCAAAGTTTATTGCGCAACAGGTTCAAAGAGCAAATTTGAACCCCGAGGATGGGGTGACATAGACGTTTAAAACTTTCCCACCATATCCCAGAATACAGTTCATACAGCATCATTGCTACATCACTGACATGTCACAAAAGGGGAGGGGTAGACAGGGGTTACAATAGTTCAACCTTGGCAAACATGTCCAGACAAGTCCTTGGTAAAAGATTAGCATAAGCAGACATGGCAGGGCAAGACCCAGGTTTAAGGTTAGCATAGGCAAAGACCTCTGAAGTCCCACCACCCAAAGTACAATACAGTAGAAGTTCCTTTGCATGTCTGGAGCCTGAGGTGAGTCAGGTGATGACATTTGGCTTCCCTTGGCTAACAATGAGCCCAGCAATTGTCACCTCTGGGCACTTCCTGGAGTCCTTTTTCAAGGGGAAAATAGCTTTGGAATGGAGGAAACTGGCAAAGGGGTTGATTTTATATTATTTTTAAAGCTAGGTAACTTCCCTGAGCTGTCAAGTTGAAAGGCTACATTCAGGCATAATATTTGTAACATTTAACTTTAAAGATGTGCCCCGCCCCCCATAATTTCCGTAACAGAAGTAATGGAGAAATTATATGTAAATGTTCATCCCGTGTTTCTGTTTATAGGGAATGCCTTAGTGAATCTAATTCACGTCTGCGTGTCTTGTTATGTATATCACAAGCTGTTTGAAACTACCAGCGCTGTAGGTGGCTTTCAAAACTAATAGTATCTGTTAGGAGTGCTACATCATTAGTCATCTTGCATGTGCTGAGCTCTGGGACACATTCCAGGTCTATTTTGTTGGAAATAAATTTGCAAGTCATCTTTCCCATTCAGCTGTGTGTGTGTGTGTGTGACATAGAAAGTAATGTGCATTAGGTTTGACTTAGCAAAAGCTCTACTTAGATTTCATGGCAATATGACAATAGCATCAGCGTCTCCCCCATTTGTTTCTGACAGAAATATTGCTGCAAAGAGAATTTGTCTAAGTGCAGATAATCCAAATGTAAATTTCAAAATGCTTTTCTCTCTGTAGCTTTAGAGTCAATCCAATTGTATGCACTATTGAGTCATGAATATTTTCCATAACCGGCATGTTAATAGGCTGTGGCATGTTGTTTTCTGTTCTGTCCTGGTTTTATACATATATTAGGGGTTGGTACTGATTTTGTGGGCACTCCAAATCACAAGGCAAATTGGGATGAATCAGGGAAGGTTCTCATGTTTCCAGGTCAGAATGTGTCATTTAAAAGTTCTCTCAAGGCTGATCAGGGACTTTTTCAGTTTCTGAGTGTCTCTGTGCCTTTGCCTGTGAAAAAACGCATCCCCCAACCTTGGAGAGAGGCCAATTTGGTTGGGGAAGAATCCAGAAGCTGAGATTTAGCTTTCAGTCACAGTGAATGATTTCCCCTCCACTCCAATCACAGTGATTTGGGGAGAAAGATCAAAAACTGTGTAAATTTTTCACATGGATCTATGCCTTCATCTTTGCAAGTTAATGGCGAGATCATCACGGTATGCGCAGAGGTCTGTGGGGGTGGGGCATAGGCCAACTCTCACCAACAGGATTTGGGGTTGGAGGGGGGCTTTTCCCCACCAGTCTTTCCTGGGGATCCCCCCCATCACATTACCCACTACCCCTCTAGGACTTCTATGGTGCCTGGGACTCTTGGGTGTACCTGCAGCTCCACCAGGCCTCACTGGGTCTGCTCACAGCTGCGACCGCCTCCCACCACATGACATGTGCGCCACCCCCACCCCCCCAAAAATTGGGCGGTACCCAGCGCCTATGCCTCCCCCAGCCTGGTGCTGGTCAAATGTTTTGGACTACAACTCCCATCATTCCTGACTACTGGCTATGCTAGCTAGGGGTAATGGGAGTTATAGTTCAAAATACAAGGCCTGTGATTTTAAACTGCCCTTAACATAAAGCAAAGATTATGTAATTCTATTACCTTCGAGAGGAGCATCTTGTTTTCATTTCATTTCTTTTTCCTGCTTCTTTTTTGAACATAGGACACAGCAGGAGGTAATCAGGTGCTACTTGTCATGCAGGTTTCACATTTCCATGTTTGTCAGTTCAAAATGCCACACTGAAATATTTAAGGCTCAACTTAGCAATGTTAAGCTCTGAAAAGAAAAGAAAAATCTGACTCTCCAGTTTCTTTCAATGCATGGTGATTTTTTTGTAGTGATGTCTATTATAAAGTATAGAAAATGCAGTTTTTTAAAATTTTGTAGGGGGAACTTCCCATCACGCTTACAACTCATACTCTCAAAAATAAAATGTGCCTTTTGAGACATGACAGCTGGGACTCCCTTGCCCAAACTGTTCATCTGGCATTAACTTAGTTATCGTTCAGTCCCAGATATTTGCCCAAGCATTTGGCGGCAATTGACTGAAACATTCTGGCATGTGCTCCTTTGCTGTGCTAACATGGTGTTTGTTGTATTTTGCTCATGATGATGATGGTGGCACAGGTTAAATATTTTATGCTAGACACTGTACCAAAATCAAAAGCCCATTAAAAGCACTGCTTGCTTGAAAGCTTGCAATCCAGTGAAACATGACATACAAGAAACAGGAATGGGGAGAGAGGTGGGCACTTGCCCAGGGCAGAGGGGCAGATTTTCCCATTGCCAGGTTTGAGTTGGCCTTTGGCACAGCGCCACCTACAGGCCTCTGCCAACCCTGGCCTGGGCTCCCCCTCAGCATGGCCGCTAGCCATTGCCACCTGGGGCCAGTGAAAGCACGATAGCTGGCAGTCTCTCCCCTCTGACAACCCTGCTTTTGTGTGGCAGTGTGCGATCCGAGTACTTGGCACTGGGCATTGTATTTCCACCTCCACCCCCTTGAAACGTGGGTACATTATACATCAGTTTCTGCTGTTTTCAATCGGAGACTCTCATAATTTTGATCAAAGTACCTTGAGTTATATATCCAGTGCATATGTCAGTCACTGTGAGTGCCAGATTTAAGAAGATCAAGCCTATCCATTCTGAAGGAAATCAGCCCTGAGTGCTCACTGGAAGGACAAATCCTGAAGCTGAGGCTCCAGTACTTTGGCCACCTCATGAGAAGAGAAGACTCCCTGGAAAAGACCCTGATGTTGGGAAAGATGGAGGGCACAAGGAGAAGGGGACGACAGAGGACGAGATGGTGGGACAGTGTTCTCGAAGCTACCAGCATGAGTCTGACCAAACTGCGGGAGGCAGTGGAAGACAGGAGGGCCTGGCGTGCTCTGGTCCATGGGGTCACCAAGAGTCGGACACGACTAAACGACTAAACAACAACAAAAAACAAGCTATAGCTTAGGGCTCCACTCTCTTGGGGGTCCCCAAAAATTTAAAGGAAAAAAACCCTGGATGTACATTTCCAAAATATAAGATAAAAAACAAATAAAATAAAACCTACATAACAGCAACAGTGTTTTGTGTTGTGTAGGCTCCTACAATGCAAGTCATGGGCCGGCCGCCTACTAGCCTCCTCCCTCAAATATTACTGGTTTGCTCATTTCCATCTAGCATATATTCAACACGAAAAACAGCGGCAATTTGTTGTTGACAAAGGACAGCTGGACATATAAAGGGCCCCATTACCTTCAGTAGCTTCGGGCCTCATCAAACCTAAATTCGGCCCTGGTCACTGTAGTATTTAGTTACACTCAGGAGCAACACTGTGATCCTTATTTGTTAATAAACCTTTTGTAGCTGGCCTGACTTGGCATCACGCTTTCTATTGCATTTCTAGGTTAATAAAAAATAAAAGGTTGAGTGGTCGACAACAACTACTTGAGCAGAATGACTGGAGGTGGCATTGAGAAAGATCAGGCTTTGTTCGTCTGACAAGTGGGTCTTCTTCCTTAAGAGGGCCATTACATTTTGATCCTCTTTTAGAAACCATCTGCAAATTGGAGAGCAGAAAATGCACATACCTGCTATCGCTTCTTGAAGCAAGGGAGGGCTTTTTCTTACCCTCTTTCTCTATGTCACATTGTGAGGTGGTAAACAGCAAAGCCCGTTGCCACAGCAACCGAGCCATGGTCAATGAAAAGCTTTCATTCCTGTTCTAAGGAAGTAGCAATTATGGTCTTCAGGTAACGGCAAGTGAGGAGCTCATTATAGTCAGCCCTTTTGCATTTAGCTTGAAGGGTGCAGCACGAAGCCACAAAACTAAATACAGTAAGTAGAATCTTTGTTTCCACTTGGAGATAGGAAAATAAGCCCCACTTTCCATAATGTGAGAAAGGGAGAAAGGAAATGACAGGTTTTGACAAAAGAAGCAATGGTTCTAACATCCAGTTCAAATTAGGTTTCTTTTCAAAGGGAAAGTATTTCTCCCTCTCTTCAGCTTTTGCAGGGCTGCAGCCTGGATGCAGGTCTGGGCTGGCACAAGGCCTTTTGCTGCTTGAGGCAGAGGTCAAGATGACACCCCCTCTCATTTCCAGACTGGCCACTGAAGAGGGGACACTGTCTTCCACTGCACCTGAGGGAAGGCAGGCTCCGTCCTCGCAGCATCCTGCTGTTGTTCTCCGCCACTTGATGCAGCCACTTCAAGTTGCCCTGACACAGGATGAGGCCTTTTAACTAGCCTATTCTATAGATAACAGTAGCAGAATTCAAGCAGTGAATGGGGGATTTTAGAGTGAATAAAAAAGTATTGGTCCAGACAGCAGTCACAACGGCCACACAAATACTAGTAATGGGTGACACCCTCCCATCTTGATTTCAAAGATGGGGGGTCTTTTGACGCTGCCTTCCTGCCGACTAGTCTGCAGCTCCTGGCCACTTCTCCTGAGGGAATGCAACCCTTGGCGTGGGGGAAAGAGACTCCCCTTCCCTCGTGCAGGTGCCAATCATCCTCAGTAAAATGTCCAGGGCCAAAGTAACTTAGAAGGTGCCTTGGCTACCTTTTCAGATTGTCCCTCTGTTTCCTAAAACCTGGCAGAGGACTCTGCTTAGCTTATAATGGATCTCTCAACTGGGCTGAGTTACCAGTATTTCTTTTTTCTTTCTAAAGGAAGCAGTTTGTATTCAAAGCCCTGGAAGAAGCACTTTTAATACAAGCTGCTTTCTGCAAAATGTTCAGGTGTTAGGAGCCTTTCCCCCTCTGCAGAGACTTCAAAGGGGCTCCCTGTAGCTACCGATGAGCTGCTAAGCCTCTTTGAAGATGTGTTCCCAGTGTGTTCACCTGGCTAGCATGGAAAGTGCATTCTCAAAGGAGGTGACAGTAGGTGTCAAATCACCTGATGTCAGGGGATGGGGGGGGGGTCTCATTCCCCACCCTTGATCTATGCTTCATAAGGTTTTTCAGGGATCTGATTTCTATGGATGTTAACTTCTGTTGCTTTATATGGATCTGCAATCCCCTTTGTTGACAGTCTGATGATGAAGGAATTCTGCATGCCTGCTCCTCTTTCTTAAATGCTATGATGAGCAGAGCATGGGTAGGCCCGGTGGCCGAATCCGGCCCAATCACCTTCTAAATCCGGCCCACGGATGGTCCGGGAATCAGCAAGTTTTTGCATGAGTAGAATGTGTCCTTTTATTTAAAATGCATCTCTGGGTTATTTGTGGGGCCTGCCTGGTGTTTTTACATGAGCAGAATGTGTGCTTTTATTAAAAACGCATCTCTGGTTATTTGTGGGGCATAGGAATTCCTCCTCCTCCTCCCTCTTCTTCTTCTTCTTCTTCTTCTTCTTCTTCTTCTTCTTCTTCTTCTTTCAAAATATAGCCCCGGACACCTGGAGCAGAGAGCACTAAGTGCCCCACATGGAAGCTGTTATGTACTGAAGTTCTCACCCTGGGCCAGCAGGGGGATACTGTAGATAGTTATGCAAATGAAGGATCGAAAGTGACGTTCAGTGATTGGGTAGTTTTAGAAAGTTGCTACAGTAACGTTGTACTGGAGCTCTATATAAGCAGGCTGACTGAGCCCTTCAGCTCAGTTCTGTTCTGGCCTCTGAATAAACAAGAGCTGTTTGAAGAATCGCTGTCATCTGATATATTCACCCACAACTTAACAGTAACTTAGAAAGGAGGTGAGGAATTGCAGCAGGAAGAGGGCAGGGGCCACAGATGGCTTGTCCCACACTTTAGTAGGAGTTCTGAACATCTTTGTAAGAGACACTTTTATCAAAAATGTGTTTGTCACCATATCATGCTGCGTGATTGGTTTGCTTTACTGAGCAACAGTCCTTGTTATATTTACTTTCAGGTTAATTTGTGCCTGGACACCAGTAGGATTTTGGCTTTATCTGGCTGTGTAGATAGACCATCAACACCACCAAATACTGCACTTCTCAGCCGAATTCCCAGTCTATCTGTCTCCCTACCTTTGCAGACTTAGACCTTCTGTAAATGTTTCCACTACATTTCCTTCAGAAGTCTAATCCCATTATTTTGGGATGCCACGACCTCCAGTCCACTCTCGTGTTGCCTCCTCCCCAGCCCCTAGAGCTGTCTACTTGCAACTTTCACAGTGTTTATACTGGTATAAACGGCTGGTATAAGGCAAAATGAATTACAGTCTATCTTCAGCGCTAGGACTGACATTATAACCACAGGCCTGTCTCTCCTCACCCCTTGAAAACAAGGCTAATGATGCCCAAGTCATATGTCAAGGACTGACTTTTTAAAGACCAACCTTGCTGGTGTTTCATAATGCATGGAAGCTGATTCGCTGATGATTTATCATTTATTTTGTCAAGAGTGTGACGTTTACTTCACAGGATAAGAGAAAGATTCCTTCTGTTTGCACTTCTGTTCCCAGACATATAACCTTCTCGCCCTTCTACCTTCCTGAAAAAGGGACTAGGACTGACAGAGATTGTTTTAGT